>NC_133136.1:20577495-22977495 GCF_048418815.1 Hemitrygon akajei | reverse complement strand
AAAAATGGGAAAGTGACGTGAATATTAAAATTGAAGAAAAAAATTGGTCAAGACTATGTCTTGAGAGTATGACAAATACAATAAATGTCCGATTAAGATTAGTGCAATACAATTTTTTACATCAATTATATATTACACCACAAAAAATAAATAAATTAAACCCAAATTTATCTGATCAGTGTTTCCGATGTAACCAAGAAATTGGTACTTTTTTACATTCTACTTGGTCTTGTTCTAAAATTCAACCTTTTTGGACAAATTTAAGAGTTTTATTGGAACAAATAATAGGAATACAACTTCCACATAATCCAATATTACTTTTACTAGGTGATATTGAAGGGATAAAACCGATATCCAAATTGAATAAATATCAGAAAGAATTTATAAAAATTGCATTGGCAGTAGCCAAAAAGGCTATTGCAGTTACTTGGAAATCGGATACATATTTAAGTATAGATCATTGGAAGAAAGAAATTTATGGCTGTATTCCACTTGAAAAAATTACTTATAATTTAAGAGATAAATATGAAACATTTTTGAAAATTTAGCGCCCTTATTTACAAAAGATAGGATTAAATATATAGGTGCTCCGAAGATGAAATAATTGGTTACTTGGGGAAAGAAATAAATATATATACTAAAGTTATTACGAACTCCATGGAGCATGTGGGGATCTTCCAATATCCAGGCATTCCTCTTTTTTTTTCTTTCTTTCTTCTTTTTTTTCTATAGGGATGCTAGGGGGGAGGGGTTAAGGGGAGGGGGATGGATAACATACATTTTCTTTTTCATACACTTTTATTCTGTAACTACTCGAAAACACAATAAAAAAAAAGTTTTTTAAAAAAAACAAAAAAAACTCTTGACTATTTCGAGAGATTTGTATTGAGAATGATGAACTGTTTGAACTCTTGCTATTGCACTCAGAAGTCAGATGGCGCTTAAAAGCAAACTGCCTGAGATGCTCTTATATACTTTTTGAAACCACAATAAAGTTATATGAACGCTTGAGTGCTTCATTCAGTAACCACTCAATAATATTAGTCATTACATTGTTTATTTTTTAGAATTATTCACTAAGTTTAATGAAATCACTCTTCAATTGAAATGATTTTTTGAGGAAATTACAAGCAGGGTAGACAAAGGAGATGTAGTAGATGTGGTGTATTTGGATTTTCAGAAGGCTTTTGACAAGGTGCCATACATGAAGCTGCTTAGCAAGATAAGAGCCCACAGAATTACAAGGGAGTTACTAGCATGGGTGGAGCATTGGCTGGTCGGCAGAAAACAAAGTGTGGGAATAAAGCGATCCTTTTCTAGCTGGCTGCCAGTTACCAGTGGAGTTCCACAGGGGTCGGTGTTGGGACCGCCGCTTTTTACGATATATGTCAATGATTTGAACTATGGGATTAATGGATTTGTAGTTAAATTTGCTGATGATACAAAGAGGAGCAGGTAGTGTTGAGGAAACAGAAAGCCTGGAGAGAGAGCAAACACGAGGAAATCTGCAGATGCTGGAAATTGTTCTGACGAAGGGTCTCGGCCCGAAACGTCGACAGTGCTTCTCCTTATAGATGCTGCCTCGCCTGCTGTGTTCCACCAGCATTTTGTGTGTGTAGTGTGGAGAGAGACTTAGATAGTTCAGGAGAATGGGCAAAGAAGTGGCAAATGAAATACAATGTTGGAAAGTGTATGGTCATGCACTTTGGTGGAAGAAATAAATGGGCAGACTATTATTTAAATGGGGAGAGAATTCAAAATGCAGAGATGCAAAGGGTCTCGGGAGTCCTTGTGCAAGATACACTAAAGGTCAACCTTCAGGTTGAGTCGGTTGTGAAGAAGGCGAATGCAATGTTGGTATTCATTTCTAGAGGTGTAGAATATAAGAGCGGGGATGTGATGTTGAAGCTCTATGAGGTACTTGTGAGACCACACTTGGAGTAATGTGTGCAGTTTTGGGCTCCTTGTTTTAGAAAGGATATACTGACATTGGAGAGGGTTCAGAGAATATTCACGAGAATGATTCCAGAAATGAAAGGTTACCATATGAAGAATGTCTGGCAGCTTTTGGGCTGTATTCCCTGGAGTTCAGGAGAATGAGGGGTGATCTCATAGAAACATTCTGAATGTTATAAGGCCTGAGCAGATTAGATATGGCAAAGTTATTTCCCATGAGGGGAATCTAGGAAAAGAGGATACGACTTCAGGATTGAAGGACATCCATTTAGAACAGAGATGCAGAGAAATTATTTTAGTCAGAGGGCGGTAGATCTGTGGAATTTGTTGCCACGAGTGGCAACTCATTGGGTGCATTTAAGGCAGAAATAGATAGGTTCTTGATTAGCCAGGGCATCAAAGGGTCTGGGGTGAAGGCAGGGGAGTGGGGATGACTGGAAGAATTGGATCAGCCCATGATTGAATGGTGGAGCAGACTCGATGGGCCAAATGCCCTACTTCTGCTCCTATAATTTATGGTCTTATGATGTGAATCCTATCAAAGTCAAATCAGTTGTCTCCATATCTCTGTCCAAGTTAACCCTACTTAATTGCAACATTGGCTGACATGACATTTTCCAATTTCCAAGCCTCTCTGAGTTGGAAGAGAATGAAAGATTACCAGATGATAATCTTATAACCATGTATAACCATATAACAATTACAGCACAGAAGCAGGCCATCTTGGCCCTTCTAGTCTGTGCCGAACACATACTCTCATCTAATCCCACCGACCTACACTCAGCCCTTAACCCTCCATTCCTTTCCTGTCCATAATCCTATCCAAATTTTTTTAAATTCCTCTTTTTTTTTTAAATCTTCAAGTATACTGTGCCCACCTGGGTGAGCTGTATAAAGACATGTTACAGAGACTTTAGGACCTTCTCTTGGTTTAAATTCCAGATTAGGTACTAAATCAATTCCTAAACACTTGTAATAAGGAACGGAGGAAGAACTGATCTCACCACAAAATGACTTTGAGCTAAAGCCGAGATTCAAAAAATCATATCAAGACTTTTGGTTGCAGAGAAAAACAAATAATTGAATGTTATCCTGCATTGTAGAAAAAGATCAAGATGTTCTTTATTGCGTTTCTAACATCATATTTAGTGTAGCGCAGTTTCAGGGCAGTTGCCCAGCTTCTTTCAAAGCAATGACGTAGATTGCAAATTACTGAACCTGGAGATCTGAGACTTCTTCTGAAGTACATTCAGCCTGATGTTGAGAAGCTGATATCACTGCACCAAGCCCACCCATCTCATTGAAAGGTGAAAAGGCAATGAAGTAGTCAGTAGATGGACCTCTAATATACACTCTAAAACTGTTGATGAAAATTGGTGTTACAGTAATTATTTAAATTTTATTTGTAGCTTAAAATAGATATGAATAGGTTTTTCAACTATTGATCACTGCTTTGAATTTGCAGTTTGTATTTTCTTTCACTGTACATTGTAAATCAAACTTCTTCATAGTTTTTTATGTAGTGACTGGAAAGGGAGAGGAGGGGGCATTCAGGATGTGGTCTGGGCACCAAGGAGGCTGTAACCCAAAATATTGTGGGAATCATTGTAGAGGGAATAACTCCATGTCTGGCCCAGGGAATGAGTGTGAGATGGTTTTGATCACATATACCCTCTGCACACACAAATTCTGAGAGAGGATTGTGTGTCTGCCAACTGGTCACAGAAGTGATGGAGTGGGCTGTGCCTGACACCCATTCCCAAGGGACGGAAATGTTGGTGTGTTTAGTGCCCTCTCCCAAAAGTGGAGAGGATGGTGTGTCTGACTCCCAGTCCCAGGATGGAGAGACGAGCACAAGGACATTGCCATCGTTGGCCATTTGCCTCTCACACTGCAGGCCCAGTCAAAGAATTGACCTGTGTCTCCCAATGAGCATTAATCCACAACAGCTCACTTCTCTTCATACCATGGGACACACAGGACAATTAATGTATTGCTTCTTTGAAATTTTTTTAATGATAGATAGCTTGAAGCTGAACACAAATACAATTTCAGGTCACCTGTATCACATAGGAACTTGGAGAAGCAAGAAATTAGCTTTAAATGAATATAAGATCATAAGATATAAGTAGGAGAAGAGGGCCATTTAGCCCATCAAGTCTGCTCTGTCATTTCATCATAGCTGATCCATTTTTCCTCTCAGCCCAATCTCCTGCCTTCCCCACCAGCTCCCCCCACCCCACATATCCCTTCATGCCCTGACCAATCATGAATCTATCAACCCCTGCCTTAAATATGCATAACGACTTGGCCTCCACAGCTGCCTGTGGCAATGAATTCCACAGATCCAGTACTCTCTGACTAAAGAAATTCCTCCTCATCTCCATTCTAAAAGTTCACCCTTCTTTTCTGAGACTGTGTCTTCTGGTCTTAGACATCATAGAAACTTTCCCTCCACATCCACTCTGTCAAGGCATTTCACCATTTGGTAAATTTGAATTAGGTCACCCCTCATTTTTCTAAATTCCACTGAATACAGGCCCAGAGCCATCCACTGCTCTTCATATGACAAGCTGTTTAATCCTGAAATCATTCTCGCCAACCTCATTTGAACCCTCAAATGCATTTAATTGCATAACTGTGCTGATGTTTTGTAATAGTTCAACTGAACTAAAAGTGTTTTGCTGGTAATTTTCATTTGTACTCAGTGTCTGAGGCTTCACACTTAAGTTTCCAACAATAATCAGCCAGCATTGATGGATTCCAGTTGCCCTGTTACCATTTATCTATGATCACAAGGCTCTGATGAAACCTTTCACCGTGCTCATCACTGACAGTGGCAAAACTTGCAGGGAAGAAGTCTAAAAGGGAATGTGGAAGATGAATCTGTAGTGACATATCGCACTTCATGCTTGAAGCATGTTTTCAACCAGCTGCACATAGATTGGTGCTCTGTAGTTGTCAAGAAAATTTTCAACAACTTCCAAGCAATTTTCTCTGGTCCCAACTGAAGCTCTTCTAATTGCCTGACATTAACGGCCTGTTTGATTTGTGGATCAACAAAAATAGTTTCCTTAGACTTGGCATCAGTTATTCTGGGAAATATCTGTATTAAATAGAAAATCCTTCTCCGAAATCTATAACCTTTCTATAATCTGACCTTCCATGCAGGATCTGCCCTGCCTAAACATGCCTAAGCACACCTGGACAAGATAGAAAACTCTTTATCTTTGAACACTTTAATTAACTTGATTTATGATTCATGCAGGTACAGCAGGCGGTGAAAAAGGCAAATGGTATGTTGGCATTCATAGCAAAAGGATTTGAGTACAGGAGCAGGGAGGTTCTACTGCAGTTGTACAAGGCCTTGGTGAGACCGCACCTAGAATATTGTGCGCAGTTTTGGCCCCCTAATCTGAGGAAAGATAGAGGGAGTACAGAGAAGGTTCACCAGATTGATTCCTGGGATGGCAGGACTTTCATATGAAGAAAGACTGGATCGACTAGGCTTATACTCACTGGAATTTAGAGGATTGAGGGGGGATCTTATTGAAACGTATAAAATTCTAAAGGGATTGGACAGGCTAGATGCAGGAAGATTGTTTCCGATGTTGGGGAAGTCCAGAACGAGGGGTCACAGTTTAAAGATAAAGGGGAAGCCTTTTAGGACCAAGATGAGGAAAAACTTCTTCACACAGAGAGTGGTGAATCTGTGGAATTCTCTGCCACAGGAAACAGTTGAGGCCGGTTCATTGGCTATATTTAAGAGGAAGTTAGATATGGCCCTTGTGGCTAAAGGGATCGGGGGTATGGAGAGAAAGCAGGTACAGGGTTCTGAGTTGGATGATCAGCCATGATCATACTGAATGGCGGTGCAGGCTCGAAGGGCCAAATGGCCTACTCCTGCACCTATTTTCTATGTTTCTATGTTTCTATGAATAGAAATAATAGGTGGTTTCAGAAAATGGTGTGTGATTGAGAAATTTCATGGTCAGCAGCCAAAAATCCACTTAAAAAGATACACTTAAAAGTATTCAGGAAGCCAAATCATTGTCGTTTAGTGAAAGTGCTCCCTTTTCCCAGCTGTGTTGCATCTATGCATAATCCAATTCCAGTCTCTATTTTGGGGACATCAAACAGGAAGAGGCCCTTCAGCCCACAACGTTGTACGAAATGAATTGAACTATAATAATTAAAGATCTAACTAAATTAATCCCTTCTGCCTAAACAGTATCCATTTCCCTCTATTGTCTGAGCACTTATGTAATATATCGAAGAGTTTCCTTTACCACCGCTATCATATCTGCCTCCACTACCACCCCGGCAATGCATTCTAGGCCTCCACTATTCTACATATAGGAATTCAACAAACTCACCACCCTCTGGCTGAAAATATTCCTTCTCATCTCTGTTCTAAAGAGACATCCTTTAATTCAGAGGCTGTGCCCTCTGGTCCTTGACTCCCCCATTATAGAAAACATCCTCTCTACATGAGTCCCATTTTATTCTCCCATGTTCCCATCAACCTTCCCCTTCCCCTTCCTGATTCTGCCTCACACCAACATTAACAACTTACAGTGTCCAATTATTTTTTTTTTAATGAGAGACACAGCATGGAGCATTGCACTGCAATTTGTTCATTATCTGTCGTGTTGAATAATATGGATGATCATGGTCTTTCTATGACCATTAATGTTCTTAGCAGATTTTTCTACAGAAGTGGTTTGCCATTGTCTTCTACTGGGTGGTGTCTTTACAAGACAGGTGGCTCCAGCCATTATCAATACTCTTCAGAGATTGTCTGCCAGGCGTCGGTGGTCGCATAACCGGGGCTTGTGATATGAACCAGCTGATCATACGACCATCCACCACCTGCTCCCCTGGCTTCGCGTGACCCTGATCGGGGGGCTAAGCGGGTACTACACTGTGCCCATGGGTGACCTGAAGACTAGAGGAGGGAAGGAGAATCTTACATCTTTGGTAGAGACGGACCTCCACACCACCACCATGAAGCAACCCACCTATTTCACAGGACAATTTACAATGATCAATTAACCTTCCTGGTATGACTTTGGACCGTGGGAGGAAACCAGAACACCTGGAGGAAACCCACACGGTCATGGGAGGATGTACAAACTTCTTACAGAAAATGCCAGGTTTGAACTCTGGAACAACCCGAGCTGTAATAGCATCAAACTAACCGCTCTACTGTGGCACCTACGTTGATAGGTTAATCGGCCACTGGGAGGCAGGAGGAAATTAAAGCAGTGACAGGTAGAGAAAATAAACTCCATGTAGACGGCAGCTGAAGTCAGAATCAGGTTTAATATCACCGGCGTTTGTCGTGAAATGTGTTTTCTTTGCGGCAGCTGTACAGTGCAATACATGATAATACAAAAAACAACTGTGAATAGCAGTAAGTATATATATTAACAAGATAAATTACATAAGTAGTGCAAAAATAGAAATTAAAGAAGTAGTGAGGTAGAGTTCATGGGTTCAATGTCCACTCAGAAATTGGATGGCTGGGGGCAGAAAGGTGTTCCTGAATCGCTGAGTGTGTGTCTTTAGGTTCCTGTACTTCTCCCTGATGATAGCAATGAGAACAAGGCATGAACTGGGCGATGGGGGTCCTTAATGATGGATGCTGCCTCTTTTAGGCATCACTCCTTGAGGACCGATGTCCTGGGCACTATGGAGATTAATCCCCATGACGGAGCTGACTTGGTTTACTACTCCCTGCAGCTTTATCTCGACTCTGTGCAGTAGCCCCACCTCCCCCCATACCAGACGGTGTTGCAGCCAGTTACAATGCTCTCCATAGTACAGCTGTAGAAGTTTGTGCATGTCAGGATTGATCTTGGGATGCTAGAGTTTTGAGACATTGACAATACCAGGTGAACACTTTGCTGCCTAAGAGAACTAAATATATCTTTTTAAGATATTTGTTGATATTGTAGTTTGAAATCTGTGTAAAGAATGTAAAGTGCTCAGAGCAAGATCAAGGGTAGATTACATCACAGCATGGAAGAGTGCATACACTTAGATACAGATCTCTGCCCTCCCAGCTCAAGTTATTGTTCATTAAAGTGAATGGAGCTCTGTTGACTTCTGATTGAATCCTTCGAACACATTCCAGTCTTGTTACACTATATAAAATCTACCATCATCCATCACAGTGCTTTTCTGAGGAGATCTGCAATCACTTGAACATAGCTGCCTCAGCTCCACCATGTTCTGAAGAAATTGGATTGGCCTAAGGCAAAAATACTAGTGTTGGAAGAAAAATGAAGCTGCAGTTCAAAACTGGAGTGCTTACAGAAAAATTCATAGAAGAAATACAGGGGCAGGGATGGAACTGCTAATACACCTCCCCACCAACTTCTTATTCTGCCTTCTTCCCCCTTCCTTTGCAGTCTCAATGAAGGGTCTCAGCCTGAAACATCGACAGCTTATTCCCTTCCATAGATGCTGCCTGACCTGCTGAGTTCCTCCAGCATTTTGTATCTGCTGCACTGGATTTCCAGCACCTGTAGAATCTCTTGTGTCCCACTGAAACCTGCCCATTCTAAACCCAGCGTCAGAGTGCAGCAGGAGCCTGCACCATTTGGATGTTCATCTGTCAAATATTAATCACAGGTTCATTCGGTAGATGTTCAAATCTTCAGTGGGTGCAGAATGTTCCCAGAGTCTGGACCGTCATTTGTGAATTCTGTGAGGCTGAATTCCTCAAATAATAAACACGGGAGATATCATTGAAGACAAATAATCTGCTCATATTAATTTTGTTGTTTGTGGGAGCTCAGTAAATTGACATCTAAACTGTTGTATTCCTTAACCAACACTGGATTCTGTATATGTTATTTGCCAAACAATACATTGTTATCATGAACAGGTATTTAGATATTATTAAAGATGAATGTTTGTCCCAGCAATTTCATAATCTTTCACACCTTCCACAGAAATGAATCACACCTTGAAGGTGCAAATTATTTCAGTTGCTATTTATTCCTCCAGTGGCATCTTATATCAATTGTGAAGATCATTTCCATGCCATTTTTTTTCTGCCATAAGTGACACATTTTTCAGATATCTAGCATTATTGTTGAGAGATTTATTTTCCCAATATTGTATTTTCCCCCTTGGCTTTTCTATGTACCCAGAGACTGGAGACACTAGTGTGTAAGATAAGCATATGAAAAGATTGCTTCATCCTGACACAGAAATTAACCTTCAAATTATAATAATAACTCTGTTGCTACTCTGATGATGGTCTCTTAAATTTAGACAATTTCCCTCAGAAGATAATTGGCAGGCCATCTTTCTTGGACTACATCTCTAAATTGTGCAAGTCCATGCCTAAATCTGTAAGTGATGCAGACTCAGTTGAAATTTTAATATTCCAGCTCAAAGCTTAATTATTCAAAAAACATCTTTTTATCTTTTATTTTCATGTTTGCAATTTATGCTGTTGTAAAGCACTTTGAACTATGTGGTCTGTATAAAAAGTGACTTATAAGTAAGTTATTGTTATTATGTTGAAAATGAGAGAAGGTTATGTGCACAGCTGTGGTAATGGGTTCATCTAGGTCCTACAATGTAAAATATTCCACTTGCTCTGGAACCTGCAAGTCCAGTTGCCTTGATTCACTACTGCTTGATATACAATGACTTGGATGACTGAGAACCTTCATAGACATCTTATCCACTGTTTCCAATATAAGGGGCAAGGGGTGTGGTCAAATGATTCTTTAGTTTGGGTGCCATCACACTTAGTTCCTCACTAATAGAGATTCAAGAAATTAAGGAATATATTTTTAAGATTGGCAACATTTAAGCTGAGGGTTTGGTTTCCTTCTGATCGGATTAAAGTAAGGGCGGTACAGTAGCATTGTGGTTAGTGTAATTCTGTTTCAGCGCCAGCAAGTGACTCAATTCTGCCAATGTCTATAAGGAATTTGTATGCTCTCCCCATGTCTACGTGAGTTTCATTTGGGCACATTCCAAAGACATGCATGTTTGTAGGTTAATTGGTTACATGGGTATAATTGGGCGGTGTGGGCTCATTGGGCCAGAAGGGCCCGTTACCGGGCTGTATACCCATACAAAAAAAAATTTGAAAACAACATTAAAAACATCCTTAGTTGGTGTGTGAACATAAAATGATACTGAGTTACTAATTGGGGATGTGGAAAACACAGTTCCAACAGCTCAGAAATAGAATAAACTTTAATCTGGGCGTACTTTCCCACAAAAAGCTTCATCTTCTGTGAAAAGAGTGAGTGGATTTGATGGTGGATGGTAGCATTTGTAAAGAGATCCAGAAGTGCACATAACCCAGCGGGGCCAACAAGCTATCCACAGGTGCTATTAGGCATATTGACCACTTTGCAATTAGGCAGATAAACTACATTAATCTCCAATAATCCTGTACAAATTATTAGTGTATTGTAACAAAATCAATAGTCTGGACAAGCAAAGGTAGAAGTTAATGCACTACCTGGCTGTTAAAAGCAAGCAAGGTGCCAAGCTCTTGATGCTGAAGTTGTGATTCTCTGCAATTTTCATGCCAAAAACAGCCTTAAGGGATTTACAGAGCCAATTCCTTAACTTTGCCTTAAGCAACATCACCTAGACTGAATCAGAATTATTAGCATTGTCTTATATGATATGAAATGTGTTGTTCTGTGGAAAGACATAGATCTACTTTCATCATTATCATTAGGTGCCATGCCATATGATGTGGCTGATCGTGGTCTATGACCATGATTGTTCTTGGCAAATTCTACAAAAATGGTTTTCCATTAAATTCTTCTGGGCAGAGTTCTTACAAGATGGGTGACCCCAGCTATTACTCATACTCTTCAGAGATAGTCTGCCTAGTGTCAGTGTCACATAATCAGGACTTGTGATATGTACCAGCTTCTCATACAAACATCCGCCACCTGTCCCCATGGATTCATGTGACCTTGACTGGAGGACTAAGCAGGTGCTACACCTTGCCCAAGAGTGATCTTGCCTAGTGTAATGGAGGGAAGGAGTGCCTTACACCTCCCTTGGTAGAGACATATCTCCACCCCACCACCCAAATATATTACAAAATAAATAAATAATGCAATTAAAAAGTATTAATGAGACCCTGGTGAAAAGCCTTGGCCTGAAATATCAACTGTTTATTCCCTTCCATGGGTGGTGCCTGACTTGCTGAGTTCTGCCAGCATTTTGTGTGTGTTTAATGGCGTAGTGTTCATGCGTTCATAGATTATTCAGAAATCAGATGATGGAGTGGAATTATCTTCCTGGATCTTTGAGTGTGGGTCTTCAGGCTCCTGCTACCTCCCCCTGATAGCAGCATTGGTGGGGCTCCTTCCTTCTTGAGGCTCTGCCTCGTGAAGATGTCCTCGAAGGCGAGAAAGGTTAGGAAGCTTGCAAAATCAATAGCTAATTTACATGTTGATGTTGTCTGATAGAGAGGATGGGCTATCCTTTTATATCATTGTTAGAGATCAAATACAACAGTCAGGATTGAATAACTGCCTTCGGGGGAGTCATAGGTAGGGTGAAGTGAGTCACAGAGAGAGTGGTCTTTATGGAAAGTGGAAGGGTGGAGAGGAAAAGGCAAGTCTGCTGGTAGTTCATGTAAATGATAGTTATGTTGAAATGTTAACATTAATTCCTCATGCCTTGTGAGAGATTGAAGAAATATGCAAGCAAAAGAAAGGAGGTATAAATTTGTGATCGTAAAGAGTGCCATTATTCCATCAAACAAGTTATTGTTTGGCAGTTAGATTTCATCCGAAAAATTTTGGCCCAAAAATAAATATAAGACTGTTGCCATCTAAACTGAGATCAGAAAAGTAAGTTTACATATACACAGCACAATTTACGGCCTAAGACATGTCGGCTATTTTCAGTCAATAAATTACTTTTTGGATTGTCAACACATGTGGCAGCCAATTCGCAAATAGTCTGTGTCCCATTAAATAGAATATGTTGCTGTTGGTTGAGGAATTAACATTGGCAAGGACTCTGGGAAAAGGACGCAATCATTTTTAGATAGTATTGCAAGATCTTCTATGTATACCTTAGAAGGCAGAAAGAGCCTTGGTATCGTGCTTCAGAAAGTGGCCGCTCTGAAGCTGTGCTATTCCTGTTGAATGGGATTGACATATTTGTTTTTATTATAAGACCATAAGACATTGGAGCAGAATTAGGCCATTTGGCCCATCGAGTCTACTCCGCCATTCAATAATGGTTCATCCCTTTATCCCCTCCTCAATCCCATTCCCGGCCTTCTCCTCTTAAGCTTTGATGCTGTATCCAATCAAGAATGTATCAATCTCTGCCTTAAATACACCCAATGACCTGGTCTCCACAGCTGCTTGTGGTAATAAATTCCACAAATTCACCAGCCTCAGGCTAAAGAAATTTCTCTGCACCTCTGTTTTAAACACCCCTCTATTCTAAGGCTGTGCCCTCTTGTCCTAGACTCCCCCACCATGGGAAACAACCTTCCCGCACCTACACTTTCTAGGCCTTTGAACATTTGAAAGATTTCAATGAAATTCCCCCCTCAACCTTTTAAATTCCAGCGAGTCATGTTCTCAATCTGGGAGTGATGCTTAATTCAGTGTTGTGGTTTATAGGGATAAAAGGTTCAAACAGTTCCGCTTCACAATAATAATCATAAAAACTTGTATTCATGCACTCACTTTAAGGCAACAAAATATTTCAAGGCAGCTTACAGAGGCATTGCTAACTTGTGCTCCTTCCCCTCCCCCCCCCCTTCTTATCCTGGCATCTGTCCCTTCCTTTTCTGTGATGATGAAGGGTTTCAGCCCAAAAGTTTAGCCCTCCATAGATGCCACCTGATCTGCTGAGCACCACCAGCATTTTGTGTGTGTTGCATAAATTTGCTTCAGTTTCAGAGTGATACTCACAAAATTCTGGAAGAACATGGTAGGTAAGTCAGCATCTGAGAAAAGGAATAAAGAGTTAACCTTCTGAGACTTTCATCAGGATGGCTCAGTTGATATTTATTCCTTACTTATTTTTATTTGCTTTTGGACAATTTGCTGTCTTTTGTACTCTGTTTGAATGTCCTATTTGGGTAGCCTTTTATTGTATGTTATAGTTGCTGTTCTATAAATTTGTTGAGTTTGCCCACAAGATGTTGTATATGGTGATAATAAAATTTACTTTGAACTTTGAACTTTGATTTGCTGTATCAGTTTCAGACATTTTCTTAGTAGATGCTCGGAGTCAACGGAGTTTTTAATAGAGACTAGTTTCACTGAGTCCAGTATTTGGAATATTTAGTTGGGAGGAAATATTTGCTGATTCCTGTCTGATTTTCAGACAAGCAGTCTGACAATTTAGAGGCACAGTTCAGAATCCCAAGGACTAACAGAAGTAGCTGCTGAGAATTGAGCAGACGAAATATAAGCACACTAATCTAATCGCCTCCAGTGAAATTGTAGATGTTTTCTGAAGGAACTTTTGTAATATAAGATCATTAAGAGAAACCATCTCTGCAATTTTCAACATGCCTGCCTGGTTTTAGTGCAATTCCTTGATTCAGTGGCATTCAAATCCCTCAAGCTATTATCACCCCCAAGTATAAACTTATAGTCAAGGGAAACACCAGTGTCTTGAGCAACACACACACAATGCTGAAGAAACTCAGCAAGTCAGGCAGCAGACATCTATGGAGGAGAATAAATAGTTGATATTTCAGGCGGCAACCCTTCATCGGGACTGGAAAGGAAGGAGGAAAAAGCTAGAACTGGAAGGTGAGTGAAGGGGGCGGAGGTATATTAGATATCACCTGACCTGCTGAGTTCCTCCAGCATTTTCTGTGTGTTGCTCATAACACGTGTTTCCTAATCGAGACAGCATCCTGGTAAATCTCCTCTGCATCCTTTCTAAAGCTTCCTCAGCTTTCCTATGATGAATTGACCAGAACTAAGCACAATATTCCAAGTGTAACCTATCCAGAGGTTTTAGAGCTGCTACATTACCCCGTGGCTCTTGAACTCAATCCCTCAACTAACGAAGCCCAACACCTCATAAGCCTTCTTAATCATTCTATCACCTTACACAGCAACTCTGAGGCATCTTTGGACATGAACCCCAAGATCCCTTTGTTGCTCCACACCACTAGGAATTTACCTTGTGCCCTTAATTTCAACCTTCCGAAGTGAATCACTTCATACTTTTCCAGACTGAGCTCCACCTGCCTTTTCTCATAGAACATAGAACATGGAATCTACAACATATTACAGGCCTTTCAGCCCACAATGTTGTGCCGACCATGAAACCTACCCGAGAAACTGCCTAGAATTTCCCTACCTATAGCCCACTATTTTTCTCAGTTCAATGTACCCATCTCTCTTAAAAGACACTAACGTATCCACCTCTACCACCATCGCTGGCAGTGCATCCAATGCGCCCACCACTCTCCAGTGTGATAAAATTACCCCTGACATCTCCCCCATACCCACTTCCAAGCACCTTAAAACTGTGCCCCCTCATGTTAGCCATTTCAGCCCTGGGAAAAAGCCTCTGACTATCCACTTGATCAATGCCTCTCATCATCTTCTACAACTCTATAAGGTCACCTCTCATCCTCCGTCACTGTAAGGAGAAAAGGTCAAGTTCACTCAACCCATTCTCATAAGGCATGCTCTCCAATCCAGGCAACATCCTTGTAAAACTCCTCTGTACTCTCTCTATAGTATCCACATCCTTCCTGCAGTGAAGGGCTAAGAGCTGAACACAGTGCTCCAAGTGGGGTCTAACTAAAGTCTTTTATAGCTTTAACATTACCTCGCGGCTCTTGAACTCAATCCCACGATTGATGAAGGTCATCACACTATACGCCTTCTTAACAACACTGTCAACCTGCACAGACCCCAAGATCTCGTTGATCCTTCACACAGCCAGTAGTCTTACCATTAATATTATATTCTGTCTTCAAATTTGACCGACCAGAAGGAATCACTTAACATTTATCTGGGCTGAACTCCATCTGCCACATCTCAGCCCAGTTGTGCATTTTATGAATGTCCTGCTGTAACCTCTGACAACCCTCCAGACTATCTACAACACCCCCAACTTTTGAGTCATTAGCAAACTTATAACCCACCCTTCTACTTCCTCATCCAGGCCATTTATAAAAATCATAAAGAGGAAGGGTCCCAGAACAGATCCCTATGGGACACCACTGGTCACCGACCTAGATGCAGAATACAAACTATTTACAGCCACATTTGCCTTCTGTGGGTAAGCCAATTCTGGATCCAACAGGCAGGGTCTCCTTGGATCCCATGCCTCCTTACTTTCTGAATGAGGCTTGCATGGGGAACCTTGTTAAGTGCCTTACTGAAATCCATATGCACTACATCCACTGCTCTACCTTCATCAATATGTTTTGTTACATCCTCAAAGAATCCAATCAGGCTCATGAAGCACGGCCTGCCCTTGACAAAGCCATGCTGACTATCCCTAATCAGTTTATGTCTCTCCAAATTCTCATGAATCTGGCCTGTCAGGATCTTCTCCAACAACTGAAGTAAGACTACTCCCTTTCTTGAAAAGGGGAACATTTGCAATCCTTCAATCCTCTGATACTACTCACATCCCTATTGATAATGCAAAGATCATTGCCAGAGGCTCAGTAATTTCCTCCCTCACTTCCCCCAGTAACCTAGGGAATATCTCTTCTGGACCTGGCGACTTATCTAACTTAATGCTTTTCAAAATCTCCAGCACATCCTCTTTCTTAATGTCTACATGCTCAAGCATTTCAGTCCGCTGTAAGTCATCCCCACAATTGCCAAGATCCTTTTCCCTGGTGAATCCGAAAGCAAAGAATTCATTAAGAACCTCCTCAATCTCCTCCAACTCCATGCACACATTTCCAACGTTGCACCTGATTGGTCTGATTCTCACACGGCTCATCCTCTTGCTCTTCACATACTTGTAGAATACCTTGGGGTTTTCCTTAATCCTGCTCTCCAAGGCCTTCTCATGGCCCCTTCTAGCTCTCCTAATTTCACTTTTAAGCTCCTTCCTGGCACTCCTGCAATTTTCTAGAGCTCTATTAGTACCTAGTTTCTTGAACTTTTCGTAAGCTTTTCTTTTAAGCTGTTCAAGTTTCCTTTTTGTTCATTTTTCCCCCCTCTCTTACTGTGCCATTGAAATGGCAGTACTGTGTTCTTGGTGCTGGATGTTGGAGAACTGGGAGACCCAGAGTCTCCTGGGGAACTACATCTGTGTGAAGTGCATCTGGCTGCAGCTCCTTGAAGATCCTGTTACGGATCTGGAGCAGCAACTGGACGACCTTCAGCTTGTACGAGAGAGTGAGGACATAATTGACCAAAGCTACAGGGAAGTAGTCACCCTGAAGCTGCAGGAAGCAGGTAGCTGGGTGACCTTCAGGAGAAATTAAAATAGGCAGTTAGAGCAGAGCATACCTGTGGCCATTCCCCTCAAAAATAAGTATACCGCTTTGGATACCCTTGTGGGGAATGACCTCTCGGGAGAATGTCACGGCGACCAGGTTACAGGTACTGAACATGTGTCCTGGGTACAGAAGGGAAAGAGAGAGAAGGGGGGAGCAGTAGTGATAGGGGACTCAATAGTCAGGGGAACTGACAGGAGATTCTGTGCAGCAGGCTATCAAGAAAGCAAATAGAATGTTGGCCTTCATTGCTAGAGGGATTGAATTTAAGAAAAGAGAGGTTATGCTGCAACTGTACGGGGTACTGGTGAGGCTGTATCTGCAGTACTGCATGCAGTTCTGGTCTTCTTACTTGAGGAAGGATATACCAACTTTGGAGGCAGTGCAGAGGCGGTTCACCAGGTTGATTCCAGAGATGAGGAGAGATTGAGTTGCCTGGGACTGTATTCGCTGGAATTCAGAAGGATGAGAGGAGATCTTATTGAAACATATAAATTTATGAAAGGGATGGATATGATAGAGACAGGAAAGTTGTTTCCACTGGCAGGCAAGACTAGAACTAGGGGACATAGCCTCAAGACTTGGGAGAGTAAATTTAGAATGGAGATTAGAAGGAACTGCTTCTGCCAGAGAGTGGTGAATCTGTGGTCTTCTCTGCCCAATGAAGCAGTGGAGGCTACCTCAGTACACATATTTAAGACAAGGTTGGATTTTTGTATAGAAGGGGAATTAAGGATTATGGGAAAAGGCAGGTGGGTGGAGATGAGCCCATGCTCAAATCAGCCATAATCTTATTGAATCGCAGAGCAGGCTCGACAGGCCAGATGGTCTACTCCTGCTCCTATTTCTTATGTTCCTTCTGTTCTTATGTTTGTCCTTTTCTGCAGCCGTGATTCTATCCCTGATTAGCAATGCTACACCACCACCTCTTTTGCCCCCTCCTGGTCCTCTTTGGAGCATTTGAACCCCGCACACTCAGCAGCCATCCCTGCCCCTGGGACATCCAAATCACTGTAATGGCCACAACGTCATAGTTCCACGTATTGGTTCATGCTCTAAGTTCATCCGCCTTGTTTTTGATACTCCTTGCATTAAAACAGGCACATCTCAAACCATCTGGCTGTGTGCATCTTTGCTCTATCATCTGCCTATCCTTCCTCACAATCTCCCTACAAGCTGTCTCTACTTGAGCAAAAACCACCCCATCCTCTGCCTCTTCACTTCAGTTTCCACCCCTCTGCAAATCTAGTTTAACCCCTCCTCAAAACAATTACCAAACCTCCTTCCAGGATATTGGTTCCCCTCCAGTTGAGGTGCAACTTGTATAGGTCACCCCTTTCCCAGAAAAGGTTCCAATGATCCAAGAACTTGAACCCCTGCCCCCTGTGCCATCTCCTCAGCCACTCAGTCGTCTGCACTATCTTCCTGTTCTGACCTTCTCTAGCTCATTGCACTGGGAGTAGTCTGGAGATTACCACCTTGGAGGTCCTGCTCTTTTGCCTCCTTCCTAAATCCCTAAACTCACTGTACAGGACCTCTTCCCTTCTCCTGCCCAGCTCTGCATCCTGTTAATGTCACATTGCAACCTACAATAACCTTCTGAACTACCCACACCACCACCAACTTTTGTGTCATTTGCCCAACATCTATGTTACCTTTAGTCCTATAGATTAATACCATTACAGCAGAAATCTTGTTGGAGGTGATGTGGGACAATGTAACAGGTAGGATTAAAAGCAACGTTGATATAACCTTGCTTGAAGCCACTTTTCAAAGACTGGATGTGCTATGGACACATTGGTTTGGATCATTACATTTTCTGCAATGTTCAGTGCATTTCAGAAGTATTTCATAGCAATAGATTGCTTCAGGAAGTTTAAACATCATGATGGATGATTATAGACACAAGAGATTCTGCAGATGCAGTCCTGATGAAGGGTCTCGACCTGAAACGTTGGCTCTTTATTCCTCTCCACTGCTGAGTTCTTCTAGAATTTTGTGTGTGCTATTAAGGTTATTAATCTTCCTGGTATGGGCAAGTTACCTTTTGAAGAAATGTTGGACAAGCTATATTTCTATCCATCATTGTTTGGAAATGTGAGAAGGGTCTTGATTGAAACATATAGCATCCTTGATTAGGTGGATGTTGAGAGGTTATTTACTCTGTGAGACAATCTCAAACTAGTGGGGCACAGGTTAAAAATAAAGGACCAAATAGTTTGCTCTCAGAGAGTTGTAAATCATCGGATCTTTTTCTCAAAAAGTGTTGAAACAATGGTTGTAGGATAAAGTGGATTCTGGTTAATTGGGAAGTCAGTTAATCAGGGCCACTGCTTATTTGGGAAAATTCTTAAAGAACAAAAACTAATTAGAAAGATTGCTGGGAGTCCCTTCATTTATTTGTGACATTATGCTGCTTACGGTAATTGAGACAGGAGACAGTTACCAAACAGTTTCTAACTAGAGTCCATTGCAAGCATTTATGTGGCTGTTACACTCTACACTGTGCTTAGAGAGAACATTTTTTAAATAGTGTAAGGTACATGGGTTTGTGTTCAAATAACAATGACTTTTGTCACTGATTGTAGGTGAAAAATAAGCATTAAGACCATTCAGAACTGTTTTGCTCACAGTGGTTTCAACCATTCAGGCTAGGAGGTTAGGAATGACAAAACTTTTGAAGGTATCAAAAACTATCTTGAATGTTACATTGAAAATGTAGACTTGTAGGATGTAATTGTCAAAAGCATTATATGAAGACAGTTCGTTATCTGCTCTAGGTGTCTGTGCTGGTTTTGTTCATTTACAGTCAGTGAAAAAAAAACGACAGTATACACTGGATGAATTCTGTCATTGATAACTATTAGGAACAGTTTTGTGGTACTGTATTTGTTCTGTATTTCACTCAAATACATGATTTGTTACTCACTTTGTCTTTTTTATATCTTCTCAACTATTTCATGAAACTTCAGTTAATTAGGGCAGCCATTTACTTGGGCCAAAATGTACTGGTCCAAATGTGTCCCAATTAACTGGAATCCACTCTATTTGCATAATTAAAAGGGTCAAAAGTTACCAAGGATCGTGTACAGTTTAAGCGACAATCAAATTGGCTGTGATCTTATTAGATGCCGAAGCAGGCCTGATGTGCTACATGCTCTACTGCTGCTGCTAATTCATCTTTTGGTTATCCCCAGATCCAATTTTAAATTATTCATACCATATAGTTCACCAAAAGATTTGCTCATTTGATTATTTTGATTATTATTTCTAATGTAGCAAGACTCACATACTATAGGATCATTGAGATAATAAATATCATAATGAATTTCTTGGAAATTGCTGGTAGCAAGTAGATCTACTATCTCGAAGTTCCTGTGATCCAGGTTCAATTCTGACCTTGTTTGCACATTTTCCCTGTGACCATGTGGGTTTCCTCTGGGAGCTCCACTTTCCTCCCATACCCCAAGGACACTGAGTTTTGTCGGTCAATTGAGTATTATCAAATGCCCCTATGATGAGGGCGAGAGCTCAGATTTTGGGGGAAATTATTGGGAATGTGAAGGGAATATAACAACAATGAGATTTATGTAGGATTAGTCTAAATGGGTTGGTGCTGGTCAGCACAGATTTGTGGATGAAGGTCTGTATTGCACCCCAGCTCTGTGATTAGACCATAAGATCATAAGACAAAGGAACAAATTAGGTCATTTGGCTCATTGAGTCTGCTCTGCCATTCAATCATGGCTGAGCCTTTTTTCCACTCCTATAAGACCATAAGACATTGGAGCAGAATTAGGCTATTCGGCCCATCAAAATGTCCAACCATGAAATGTCTCACAAACTATAAACTGCACATCCACCCTGTTAGTTATCAATGATTGCAAGATGTTGGTACAATACAGACTGGTAGCCTTGGAAAATGTTCTTTGCGAATTAATTTGAAATGAATGGAGAGAATGAAAAGTGAAAAAAATGATGTGTGCACATTAAGGAGGTGTTTCTCCTATTGTGGCAGACTAACAGGGCTTCTCTGAAGGCCAAGTCTTTATTCATATTCCACCCACATGGTCCCATATTTGCAAAAAAAAATATCATAACCTAGCACTTTGTAGTTGAGGTATGCAAAGCTGAGAGTAATAAAAAAATTAATGTTTACTTGTGAAAACAGTGCCACATTTATAAGCGTAAATTTTCAGTAAAGCTTCAAGCCAAATATAGCAATGGATAGATGATTCAATTTAAACTCCAGTCTCCAGACAGACTTATTGCTTGTGGATTTCAAGTTTTACTGTGAGTTGATTTAGAACAATTCTACTGATCTGAGAAAGCTGTTTTTATAATCTTGTTCTTCCATATCTCCTGTGTCTGCATATTGTTAGTCCCTTTGTAATTTCAACCATCTCTGTTGCAAAATTCCTTATTTGCCCCTACACTTCTTACTCATAATTATCAATTTCTCTCAAACCTCCTTTTCAATCCTTTTGAAGGGTCTTGGGACAAATCATCAACTGTTTATTTTTTTCCATAGATGCTGCCTGACCTGCTGAGTTCCTCCTGCATTTTGTGTGTGTCAATAGGGACATTTAATAGATGTCTATAAAATTATGAGAAATTATATGGGCAGCACAGTTGCCTAGCAGTCACTATAACACTTCACAGCGCCAGCTGTGAGACTGGGGTTCCATTCCTGCCACCACCACTACTTTATCATTTCCTGTCAGAGCCACTTTACATACAGATACTCCTATACCCAGTGTCATTTTATGTGCATACAATTAATCCATGTATATAAGCTAATCCATTTATAATGATTATGATTTTTTAATTGTGTTCCTTAAATGCTTGTTAGCTGGCCATTGGTGTAGTGGCATCCACACTGGAATTTGAGGCAAGTGGTCCCAGGTTCGAAACCAGCTGGCATCTTGAATGCTTTCCATCTGTACTGGGTTGAGCATCAAGCTAGCAACTTGGCCTCATAAAAGAACAGATAAAAATGCTAAAGAAGTGGCAAGGTTACCACCTGATGTACCACAAGGTTGAGGTTACGACAATTTGTATTTATTGTGATTTTTTTTTGGGTGCATCGGATCCCGAGTAACAATCACTTTGTTCTCCTCTACACTTGTACTGAAGAATAACAATGAACAATCTTGAATCTAGAGGATTAACAATTAAGAATAATTTTCCTTATTAAGCTGGTTTATAATGAACATTTAACTTACAGGGCTACGATCATTCAGTTTTCCAATGGGAATGATATATTGGTGGCAAGGCTGGAACTTATTGCCTTTACAGTCATCTACAGGGCCCCTTCAGGCCGCACCTGGAGAATGTTGGAAAACAGCTGGTTGGTGAGCTGCAAGAACGGGAACTCATCATCATGAAAAAAACACAGTTTTGAATGCCATTGCAGATCCGGGACCTTAACAGAACTCCAACCGCTTTAAAAACAGCAGAAAAAGAGACATTAGATACTTAGATACTTTATTGTCACCAAACAATTGATACTGGAGCGTACAATCATCACAGTGATATTTGTTTCTGCGCTTCACGCTCCCTGAAGTACAAATCGAAGTAAATATAATAAAAATTTAAATTATAAATCTTAATTAGAAGAGAGGAATAAAGAGAGGAATTTAAGCTGTTTTTGCAGATGAGCTTGAAAAGGCAGCTATTTGCCACCATCTTAACTCCGTCCACTTATTACCCTAGAACCATCAGGCTCCTGAATTGGTGTGGATAACTTCATTCACCACTACTCTGAACTGATTCTATGATCTACAGACTCACTTTCAAGAACTCTTTACAAACATCCGTCCTCAGCATTATTTTTATTTGCACAGTTTTTCCTCATTTGCATATTGGTTGTTTGTCATTCTTTGTCTCTTTATGCATAGTTTTTGCAAACTTCTATTGCATTTTTTCCTATAAATGCCTGCAAGAAGTGAATTTTAAGGTAGGACTCGATAACACATATTTAATAATAAGTTCACTTTGAGCTTGAAGAGAACATGCTATCGGGAAATAAGTGGGAAAATGACAGTAATAGGATCTGAGAGCATCTTGCTAAGTGACAGTGCTAGATAATGCTGAAGGTGGTGTGACACAGCATCCGTGCGGGTGGCAATGGTCCCTCCAGTCTTCGCTCAGTGGAAGACAAGCTGGACTGCATTCGTCTGCACGCTGCTGTGGGCTTGTTCTTACTGACAACATCCACGAACTCGAGGACATGGGCTATATTATATATTTTTCATGTGACTGTAGTTTTACTGCAATCTTATATGTACTATATGTCCCTTGTGCTGCGTATGACTACTGGTACTGTGTTTTGCACTTTGGCCCTGGCGGAATACTGTTTTGCTTGGCTATATCCAGGGGTGTTCATGTATGTTTGAATAACAAAGTTGAACTTGAACTTGAACTTAAAATAACTATCTTCAGTGAAATGAGACCTCCTGGTCACTGAAGTATCTTCCTTTACCTCGCTGGGCACCTCTCAGGTGCAGAGGGTAGCTGGTGAGTTCTGGCAGGAATCTGAAACCAGTGCAGTTTCAGTCCGATTTACACCAATTATATGACTTCCAGACAAAAACTATGACCCATAAAAGTAAGATAGACAAGAGCTTGTGTGAATTCTATGTGCTTTTGACTTTACTTCCATACCTTGAATAATAATTTGAATAATAAAAAAGTAATTTGACAAGAAGGTGGCTAGGGAATGGTCTGTTGAGTGGCATATCTGATTCAGACAAATAATGAATTAGAAAACTTCTCAACTAGTCATTTGATTTAATCATGGCTAAAATATAATCAACAATTTTACAGCACATTGTTGAAATAAAACGCAGCTTTAAAAAAAGGATGTGATACAAGAGGATGTATTAGTCTGAATCATAGTCAGTCCTGATGCAGAATGTGTCCTCATACAGTATATTGTGCTTTATATATCAGAGAGCAATGTTAGATTTGTTACGAAAGATCAGTGTGACTGTTGATAATGGATTGTCACAGTTCTCGGAAGTCTGAGTTCATTTAAACATGTCAGGGAGGTTACTTTTCTTACAGCTTCATGAACACAAGCGGGGCTATTGCATTTTACTTTATTGATGAAATCTTACGACTTCTGTTCTATTATAACTTGTAAAGAAAAATCTGAATTTTTCAATTAAGTTTTATTGTTCATTGAGGGTAGCAAAGAGATTTCTTTGGCCAAAAAGATGGAAACAGGTGCTATGTGGGTGCTGTGTTAATAAGAAATGCCAGTTTAAAGTCTGGGTTTACTGCACAATTTCAGGGCTAATTGATGGTTTGAACATTCATGCTGCAGCTGAAACTGCTGAGTACTGCTTTAGATCTCAATTACTAATTAAGTGCAATGTTCCAAGGATTGTATATATATAGCTGGTTCCTTAAGGTTGTTATATCTGGGGATAGTAGTAGGGATAAGTTCCCACTACCTATTAAATCTGCCTAATGGTATGTGTCTCAAATAGCCTCTGACAACCAAGTCCAGCTTTTATGTGTGCCTTAGCTACTAAGCCCATTGGTACTGTTTCTGCTGACGGGAGAAGGAGCAAAGGTAGGTTACTGGTACCTTAAAGCCAGTCACTTTGGTCGGAAGAGGCTTGTCTAGGAGAAGGGAAACTCTAATCTCAAACCTCTGCTGTCTTGTGGCTATTCATGGGGAAGGCTTAGGGAGTAAACCCTAAGGGGGAAGAATCAGTGTTGGGTTCAATGCTGACTGGCATCTCCTGTGATGCTGTTGGTGCCAAGCTGAATGAGTGCCACATGTTGGTGATAATAAACCTGATCCGGAGTCCCTGCTGTTCCTTTGGATTGACTGGCTGCATACAGAGGGGGAGCCTGCTACAGGGGCAACACTTTGCTCTCCATATCATACTGCCTGACTTGTGTATCATGTTGAGAGCTGAGACACAACATCCATGGCTGATGCTGACCAATGGAGGGCATTGTATATAGCCACTTGGCACATACTTCCTTCCACCTATGGACTGTACTGCATGTCCTGACTCGGGAAGGAGTTAGATGACCATCTACTCTATGGTTACCTGGCAGGTCACAGTCAGGAGTCCACAGTAAGACACATCAAATGCTGGTGGAACTTGCCAGGTCAGACAGCATCAGTGGAAGGAATAAACAGCTGACATTTTGAGCTGAGACTCTCTAGCACTGCACTTTCTCTGTCTCCATTTGTCAGTGCTCAGGATGAGGCTTTTCATTCCAGAACTAAGGAGATAACTTCCTTCTTCAAAGAAAGGGGCTTCCCTTCCTCCACCATCAATGCTGCCCTCAACTGCATCTCTTCCAATTCACGCACATCTGCCCTCACCCCATCTTCCCACCACTCCACCGGGGATAGGGTTCCTCGTGTCCTCACTTACCACACCACCAGCCACTGCGTTCAGCACATAATTCTTTGTATCTTCCACTAACTCCAACAGGATCTCACCACCGAGCACATCTACACCCCACCCCAACTTTCTGCTTACCCCAGGGATCTCTCCCTTGTCCATTCATCTCTCTCCACTGATCTCCTTCCTGGCAGTTACCATCGCAAGCAGAATAAGTGCTACACCTGCCCTTACACCTGCTCCCTCACTACCATTCAGGGTCCCAAAGTCCTTCTGGGTGAGACAATACTTCACCTGTGAGTCTGTTGGGGTTATCTGCTGTATCTAGTTCTCCCAGTGTGATCTCCTGTGTATCAATGAGACCTGACGTAGATTGGGAGACTGTTTCATCAAGCCTCTATGATCTGTTCGCCAGAAAAAGCAGGATCTCCCAGTAGCCACCCATTTTAATTCCACTTCCTATTCCCATTCCAACACATTAGTGCATGGCCTCCTCTACTGCAGCAATGAGGCCACACTCAGGTTGGAGGAGCAACACCTTATATTCCATCTGGGTAGCCTCCAACCTGATGGCATGAATATTTATTTCTCAAACTTCAGATAATGGCCCTCCCACTCTTCCTCACCGTTCCCATTTCCCCCTCTCACCTTATGACCTTACCTGCTCACCATCTCCTTCAGGTTCTCCTCCCCCTTCCCTTTCTCCCATGACCCTCTGTCCCCTCCTATCAGATTCCCCATTCTCCAGCCCTTTATCTCTTTCACCAATCAACTTCCCAGCTCTTTGCTTCATCCCCTCCCCCACTCCCAGTTTCACCTATCACCTGCTACCTTGCACATCTTCCTCCCCTTTCCCCCGCCTTCTTACTTTGATTCCCGTCTTTTATCTCCAGTTCTGACGAAGAGTCTCAGCCCAAAACATCGATTTGTTTCCTCTTTTCCTGGCCTGCTGAGTTCCTCCAGCATTTTGTATGTGTTGCTTGAATTTCCAACGTCTGCAGGTTTCGAAGTGGGAAACATCTCATTTGAAGGTAGGCAATCACTTCGGCTTCCTGATAAGTGCAGAATGAATCCTGATTCATCATCACCCAAAGTACGCAAACCTCATTACATTCATTTATGTCCTTCCTTAAGCAATTATTAATTAAGCAGTTAAATTACAATTTGAGATGCTTTATTGTACGTGTGTGCAATATTAATATTTTTGACTGTCTGAAATGTCTTTTAAATTGTGCTCAATATGTAATTTAAAATTCTTATCCTTGTATTCATGGCAACTTTCTAAAAAGCAGTTACAATAGATTTTGGAGTTCTGCAGAGTCTTGGCCTTCAGAAAGATATACTCAATGGCTGCTTTGTTAGGTACCTGTACCGAATAAAGTGGCCACTGAACGGAGGTTTGTAGCCTTTTGCCACTGTAGCCTATTCACCTCAAGGTTTGATGTGTTGTGCATTCAGATGTTCTTCTGTGCACCCTGTTGTAATGAGTGGTTATTTGAGTTGCTGTCGCCTTCCTGTCAGCTTGAACCAACCTGGCCATTCTTGTCTGATATCTCTCATTAACAAGGCATTTTTACCCACAGAACTGCCACTCACTGGATTTTTTTTTTGTTTTTCGCTCTATTCTCTATAAACTCCAGAGACTACTGTGCATGAAAATCCCAGGAGATCAGCAGTTTCTGAGATACTTAAAACTGTGGTGCCACCCCATCTGGCACCAACAATTATACCACGGTCAAAGTCACTTAGATCACATTTCTTCTCCCATTCTGATGTATGGTCTGAACCTCCAGACAACGTTTGCATGTTTTCATGCATTGAGTTAATTATTATGGAACTGTGCAACAGTCTTATCACACAGAAATACAGCTAGGTTGCCTAAGACTTTTGCACATTTCTGTAAATGGCAACGAGGATTGCTCCCTGATGAGCTCAATGCTTTTTATGCTTTTTACATTAATTCAGGCAAGAACCAGTCTTGTGTTCTTAATGAAATTTATAAATTGCAAGCAGTAAATTAAAGTTACAGTACCATACAAAAATCTTAGGTGCCCTCGCTACGTACTTAAGAGCATAAGATTTGGTTCATCAGGTCGGCTCCACAATTTCATCCATTTTTCTGACAACCCCAGTCTCCTGCCTTCTTCCCGTACCCTTTCTTTGCTGTACTAACCAAGAATCTATCAATCTCTGCCTTATATATACCCAAGAACTTAGCCTCCACAGCTGTCTGTGGCAACGAATTCCACAGATTCACCCCTCTCAGGCTAAAGAAATTCCTCCTTGTTGTAATGTGAGTATTATTAAAAGTAAGTTAATACTAATCGGGAAGCTGTTGGTAGCAAGAAGCGGGTTCCAGGGTTGGCGGGGTTTTTACTTCCGCTCTTTTTACTCCCGGTATGCATTGTATATAGTTCCTTCACCCATGCCGCATGAGGTACCTGGAAGCCTCTGTATTGTAAATATCATTTCCCGTCCCAGACAAAGATGTTTCTTTTGGCCATAAAATTGTCGCGTGGTCTTTTGTAAAGTAGAAGTTGCCACTTTTTTTGGCGACGAGGATGGGATGGTTTTGTGGACAGGTCAGCCCGTTTCGAACAGGAGCTATGAGCGGACAAGGAGCCTCGTGTTCAGATCGCTACGTTCGGGACTATCGGTGAATTTGAGGAGCGAACCGAGGAGTGGCCAGAGTATGAGGAAAGGTTGGTAAACTTTTTCTGTGCTAATGACATTACTGAGGAGGCTAAGAAGCACTCTATTCTCCTGAGTGTGTGTGGGGCAAAGACTTACAAGTTTATAAGGAACTTAGCCACACCGCGGAAACCGGGAGAAATTCTATATGATGAACTGATCAAGCTCGTGGGGAACCACCACAATCCGAAGCCTTCGGTGATAGTCCAACGGTTCAAGTATCACAGCCATGTCTGGAAGCCAGGTCAGTCTGTGGGTGATTTTGTGGCCGAGCTTTGGCAACTGTCAGAGCATTGTGATTTCGGAGCCGTGTTGGATGACATTCTCCGTGATAGATTAGTATGTGGCATTAATAATGATGCCATACAATGTCACTTGTTGGGGGAAACCCCACCATTGACTTTCCAGAAAGCCCTAGAGATTGCCCAGGGCATGGAGATGGTTGCTAATAATGCTAAGGATATCCAAAAAGGACTTGGGGGGGTCACAGTCGGCGGCAGTGCTCCAAGTCAGGAGGGAGACTGGTAAACAGGCAAAGCTGGTGGAATGTTTTCGGTGTGGAGGGACGCACTAAGCAAATGATTGCAAATTCCAAGACACTGTCTGCCATGCTTGTAGCAAAAAGGAACATGATCAACAAGCGTGAGAGAGGCAGTTAAAACTGGATCACAATGTCCATGTGAGAAACAATCAGCAATGACTACCTGGGGTTATTCTTAAGCAGAGTGGTCCAGTCTCCTATGTTGTTAAGCTGACTGATGGGCGTGTTTCCGCAGACATCAGGACCACGTGCACCTGTGTCATGATTCCGGCTCAGAGGTAGACAGTTCCACGGAGTTTCCAATGGTGAGACAGACTACTGGGGAAGCATGTCCACCAGTGACTTTGCTAGAGGGGGAGACACTGGCCGAGGGGGCAGAGTCCCCTGAAGAGGATGGACATTCTCACGTGGACATAAAGACCCCTCTTGTGTCCCCAACACCTGATCCACCCAAAACATCCTCACCAGCGGTGCCTGCTGGGTCACCGGGGTAGTGCATAGATGGTAGAGCCCTTGCAAACCTCCTGACAGACTGAATCTTTTATTGGATAGTTTTTTTTTGTTGTTAGATTGAATATTGAATTTGCCACGTTTTTAGGTGTTTTGTATTGGTAAGCTGTTGCTAATGATACCACTGTTTTTATTTCCCAGTTCTTCTATATTTGGGGAATGTTGGATTTTAAAGGGGGAGAAGTGTTGCAATGTGAGTATTATTAAAAGTAAGTTAATACTAATCAGGAAGCTGTTGGTAACAGGAGGCGGGATCCGGGGTTGGTGGGGTTTTTACTTCCGCTCTTTCTACTCCCAGTATGCATTGTATATAGTTCCTCCACCCAGGCCGCACGAGGTACCTGGAAGCCTCTGTATTGTAAATATCATTTCCCGTCCCAGATAAAGATGCTCTTTTGGCCATAAAATTGTCGAGTGGTCTTTTGTAAAGTAGAAGTTACCACACTCCTCATCTCGGTTCTAAATGGACGTCCCTCTATTCTGTGACTGTGTCCTCTGGTCTTAGACTCCCTCACAGTATGAAACATCCTCTCAATATCCATTTATCAAAGCCTTTCAACATTTGATAGGTTTCAGTGAGATCCCCCCTCATTCTTCTGAATTCCAGTGCATAGAGTCCCAGACCCATTAAATGCCCCTCTTATGATAAACCTTTCATTTCTGGAATCATTTTCGTGAGTTTCTCTTGAACCATCTCCAATATCAGCACACCCTTTATTCGATAAGTGGCCTAAAACCACTCACAATACTCCAGTGAGGCCTTACTAGTGTCTTAACATTGCATCCTTGCTTTTATATTCTAGTCCCCTTGAAATGAATGCTAACATTGCATTTTCCTTCCTCACCACAGAATCAACCTACAAAGTAACCTTTCGGGAATCCTGCACGAGGACTCCCAGGTCCACTTGCACTTCCGATTTGTGAATTTTCTCTCCATCTAAAAAATACTCTCATGTTTTTATTTCTTCTACCAAAGTGCATAACCAAACACTTCCCAATACCATATTCCATCTGCTACTTCTTTGCCCATTCTCCTAATCTGTTTGACACCTACTGCAGGCTTTCTGCTTCCCCACCACTACCTGCCCCTCCACCTATCTTTGTATTATCTGCAAACTTGGTCACAGAGCTATCAATCCCATCATCCAAATTATTGATGTATAATGTAAAAAGAAGCAGTCCCAACACAGGCCCCTGTGGAACATGACTAGTCACCGGCAGCCAACCAGAAAAGGTTCCCTTTATTCCCACTCTTTGTCTCCTGCCAATCATCGACATGCTAGAATCTTTCCTGTAATATCATGGACTCGTAGTCTCATGTTTGGCACCTTGACAAAGGCCTTCTGAAAATCCAAGTACAGAACATCCACTGATTCTCCTTTGTCTGTCCTGCTTGTTATTTCTTCAAAGATTTGACTGGCAAGATTTTCCCTTGAGGAAACCATGCTGGCTTTGGCCTATTTTATCATGTGCCTCCAAGTACTCTGGAACCACATTCCTACAATTGATCCAACATCTTCGCAACCTCTGAGGTCAAACTAACTGGACTACAGTTTCCTTTCTTCTGCCTCTCTCCATTCTTGAAGAGTGGAATAACATTTGCAATTATCCAGACACTCAAACTTCTGGCATACTACTAGTGTCTTCCAAAGTGAAGACTGATGCAAAATACTCATTCAGTTCGTCAGCAATTTCCTCGTCCTCCATCACTACCGTTCTAGCATCATTTTGCAGCAGTCTAATGTTTACTCTCACCTCTCCTTTACACTTTATATGTCTGAAAAAACTTTCAAAGGTTCAAAGGATCATTTATTATCAAAGTATACAACTCTGAAATTCTTCTTCACCAGATAGCCACGAAAGCAAGAGAGAAAAGAACGGCAGCATGATTGTCAACTCCAAAATCCTTCCTCCCCACACACAAAAAAAACAAAAAACAATGGAACAGGCACATCAACCGGGGAAGTCCCCTTCCCTCGCACACAAAAATAAACAAGAAAGATTGGTGAAAAAAACACAGAATACAAGCACACCATAAGACTGAAGAAAAGTCCACAGTCCAAATGCACATTCAAAATGCAGAAAACCTTGTCAGCATTCTCCCTTTCCATAGCAGAGTGATCTCACCAGCGATTAAAAAGGCCGTCTACCCTCTCCGGCAGCAGAGCGATCCCCCAGTGATAAAAAGGAAGGTAGCCGATGTTTCAATCTCCCTTGTCGCTTTAATTGGTGGAAGCTTTATTCGGAAGAATGGGGTTAAACATCAGTTTGAAGCTCTCACCACAAGGTTCCCACATACTGTCTCTGCCTCCTGAAATCCCTTTGAAGACTGCAGAGCACTGAAACACCCCAACAATCTCCAAACTGAAAATCACAGGCTCAAAAAGTTCCAGAATTATATTCAAGACAGAAAACAAATGTAAAAGAGATAAAAGAAGTGAAATACATGGTTTCATGATCTACCCAGGAGATATCACCTGAAGTAGTGTTGTACCTAGGCGCCATATTGATTGGAAGGTATCCTCTTTAATATTATTGGCTAGCTTACCTTTGTATTCCATTTTTTCCACCTTTATGACTTTTTTTTAGTTGCCTTCTGTTGGTTTTAAAAGCTTCCCAATTCTCTAACTTCCCACTGATTTTTCTGTATTACACATGCTATTGCGTGAATGAAGTCACTGGAGAAAAGTACTGGCAGCTTCTTTATTTGACAGAACAAGATACAGGAGGCATTATATGGAGATGGTTTCAGTCAAAAAGGTATGCCTATGTCCAGCACTACACACAGTTTATGTGCAGAACGTCAAAGGATAATTCCATATTTACAACGCTTCTTTTGAAACCTCATACAAACTTCACACCTCCTGATTTGCACCCACACCAGGGGCATCTAAATGAATTTTAAACAGCATTGTGTAGTCTGTGAATCACGGCTTTTAGGAACCTATTGTTATTTAAATTACATTCAGATTAGAGGACTGGTGGTTGAGAAGTCATTTGCTAAATGTAAATGCGTTTAACAAAAACATTAAGGAAGGCTCTTGGCCTCCTTAAAATTATACCTGCAAAGGCTAAGTTTAAATATCCTGTCACAGAATTTCACCCTTCTCCCCAATTACAATTGGACAACAAAGATTTTGCTTCCTGAATACCTTTAGGTGTACCTTATGAATTTTGTGCTACTGATCATGAAAATCACCATGAGATTTCTCTATCATGCACCATTTTTCGAAAAATCACGTTTATTATTTCAATCCATAATTCAAGTTAATTAAAACGTTGCCTACAATGTAAGCTGGAAAGTTTCCTATCTTGTCCAGGCATGCTTGGGCATGCTTAGTCAGTGTGGCTGCTGCATGTTAGAACAGGTTTTAGTAATTATTATTGGGTTCTGGACTGTAAGGATGGAATTTGCTATCACCAGGCAGAAAAATTTCTATGAAGGATTTTGATATTTGAGCAGATGCTTCCCAGAATAACTGATGCCAAGATTAAGGAAAGCATTTTTGTTGGTCCACAAATCAAACAGGTTCATCAATGACAGGCTATTTGAAGAATTTCTAGTGGGACTGGAGAAAATCACATGCAAGGCATTCAAGGAAGTTGGTGAAATTTTTCTCCGCATCTACAGAGCACCAAAGTACATACAGCTGTTTGAAAGCATGCTTCAGACATATAAAACCATGAAATGCAACATGTCACTGCAGATTAACTTTCTGCATTCCCATTTAGACTTCTTCCTTGCAAATCTTGGCGCTGTTAGTGATGAGCACAGTGAAAGGGTTCACCGGGACATTGCGGTCATGGAGAAAAGATACCAGGGCAACTGGAATCCATCAATGCTGCTGAATTATTGTTGGACACTTAAGCGAGAAGCCTCAGACACTGAGTACAAATGAAAATCATTAATAAAATATTTTTAACTTAGTTGAACTATTGCAAAGCATCAGCACCATTATGCAATTAAACACATTACATTCAATAAAAGTTAATTTGTTGTTTCTCCGAATTCCTACGTGATACAAGTAGTCTGAAGTTATATTTGTGTTCATCTTCAAGCAGTCTATCATAAACAAAAAAAAATTCTGAGGAAGCAATACTTTTGAAAAAATTTGTTGTCCAGCGTTATTTTATGTGCTTCTCTACATCTTCCTTATTACCTCTAATCGCTACCTACAAAATGCTAAGTAGAGGGATTGTTCCAGAAATTTCAGCAACAGTCTTTAAAAATGCTTAGTTCATATGTCTGTTGGCTCTTCCCCGCTGGCTGATTGCAGATTAATTACATTCCTTGCCTTCAATCCTTCATTCTATGGTTGCTAAAACTCTCTTTCCAGGGACACCAGCAAGGTAAATATATGTATTAGGCTCAAAGGCCCTCTTATCAATGTAGAGGAAGGGGTTGGAGTGGTCTCTGTTTGAATGATTGCAAGGATCTCTCCCCAGTAGCACCTCCTTCCGAACTGTCCAGTGGATCACTGGCCTGGCTCATTTCTGTTCACCTCCCATTCAGGATGGGAGTAACTGCCTTCAGAAGCCATATGCAATCTTTCTCTGACTGTCATGCTATCAAACTTGTGGAACTTGCTGTATGCTTTAATTTAAATCTGTCCCCATCTCTTTTCCCCAATATCTTTTCTATTCTATGCTATTCAACTGATCACCTACCTTCAGAAACCAGCCTTCATTATAGAGTACAATTATCATAACACTTTAACATGTTATTCGCAAGTGCCTGTCACACTCTCGGTGTCTTCTGCCTTTGTGTTTCCTGTGGGTGTGTTTTCGTCAACTGTGGTCAGGTCTGGTGTGACTGGCTGTTGATCATCTCTTAGGTTCTATGTAATTACATGGTTTCTTGGTACACTCAATCCCCCGCTCTGTCTGTGGGAGTAACAAGAAGGTGAGTTGTACGATTTCCTGAACTAGAATTGGTGTAGCAGTACCTGTGGTGCAGTCCCTTGTTGGGAAAGCCTCTACCCAGCAGGTGAAGTCCTCCTGGATCTTTTCCCAGGGTCCCCTCGGCCATGGCTGTAGCTTTCTGCCCTTACCAGGGTTATGCTGGGCACAAATGGTACAATGGGGAAAGATTTTCTCAACATCCCCACCCATCCCTGGCCACCACCAATCGTGCTGGAGGGTTGTGATCAAACTCTGCCTTCCCTGTTGTATCACCCCATGATATAAATTCAGTAGTATCTGCCTAATACAGGGTGGTCCCATGACTCCTTCCTCCCCATGTGTCCAGCTCCCATCTGCTCCCTCCTTTGCTCCTTTTCTCCTCCATTTCTCCTTCTGTTTTGCCTCCACCTCTTCATAATCATTTTACTAAACTGGCTTCCGTCCTTTCTTCCGGCACAGTTGCAATTTCAATTGCCTCTTGTTCCTCTGCTGCCCTCTTTTCACTGGTGTCTGCCCACTCATTTTCTTTCTGCTCCCTACTCTTCCATTTATGGTGAGCTTTTACTTTAATCACTGTCACCTCTGCTGGCAGACTCAACAGCTTTGTAGTGCCCTCCCTCACTGCGGCAGTATAAGTGAAAGGGGTGAACCACATGTGGTAATCCTAGCACGGCTTCAGAGACCAGGGCTTTCTTGATATCTGTAAAAGCATTTTCCTGATCTGGCCCCCCCCCCCCCACCTTACCTCCTCCAGAGGGGACTTCTCCCCTTTAATCAAGGCCTGTATCAGGGCCACAAATACTAAGAACCCTGGTATGAAATTACATCAGTAATTGAATGGACCCATTACCTTCCTCACCCCCATTACGTTTATTGGGCGCAGCATGAAGCTGATTGATGAAAGTCTGTCGTCTGACATGTCTTTCCTCTCTTTGGAAATGGTATAGCCTAGGTACTGCATATCTTGCTTTCCTAACTGAACCTTGTGCGGACGCTTGTCTCACAGTATCTCTGAAACACTGGATATCGCTCCTACGTGGCCTGCTTCATCTTCTGAAGCAATTAGTAGATCATTTACATATTGTAAACTGTTCAAATGATTGAGCTTCTCCAAAGTCTGCACCATTACCTTATGAAAAACGGCTGGACTACTGTGAAATCCTTGGGGAGGTCTGGTCCACATGTACTGCTGCCCACCCAGGGTGAGGGTAAATTGGTCTTGGGGCTCAGGTGCTAAGGGGAGCCCCCAAAATCGATTTAGTAATATCCAGAACTGAAAAAACTTTGTTTTGGAGACAGGCCATTCAGAGGATTGTGAGCAGGGCTCACCACAGTGGGATACAATCTCAGATGCAATCTTGGCATGGTCTTATCAAGGGCGGTATAGTATATTGTTACCAATATGATCCATCAGGCTCCTTTACTGGCCACATAGGCGAGTTAGTAGTTAACACGGTCTCTCTGAGTATCCCCAGGTGTTTTAGTTCCTTCACTTTACCCTGGACAGTTGTCAGTGCGGGTACACTGGCTATGTTGTGATCTCTGTTGGTTGTACATGTATGTGTTCGCTACCCCTGGCTTGTCCATATTATTTCTCCCTTTCCTGAATCTATAACAGCCCCTGCTTTCCTTAGGATGTCTAATCCAAGGATCGTACCCTCATTACTGGGATAGACCCAGAAATACATTGCAAGCTGTAGCATATCAACTCCTTTACCCTTCCTGCCTCACTTCCTCTATAAAGGAGCAATATATTTCTTCACTGCTGGCATTCCCGGAGGTTGTACCATCTCGCATCCACTAGTCCACACTGTCCCACATACTCCTTGGGCACTTCACTTTAACCAAAGCATGTATACCTTTGGGGTGCATCTGTGAATTTCAACCATTTCCTCGAGCTTGTGCCAGAATTTTGAATTTTCACATGCAACTTTAAGTGAGGGTAACTCTGACAAAATGCTCTGTTTCTCCCCAGGGGTGAAGGGTTTATGAATGGTCGTAATCAGAGTCATGGGCTGGCTCGGATCATCAGGGTTCTCAACCTGATTTATCTGACCTCAATAGGTGCCATCCTGACAGATATATCTGGATAAAGCTTCTCTCTGAAATATCTCCACACCACGCAAAGTATGAAAGACGATTACCAGTTAAACAGCAGATACTCAAAACCACAGGCAAACTGCCAGATCTGAGCACCTAAACTCCTGATGCCTGCTGTACTGCTGTTGTTGCATGAATGAAGTCACTGGAGAAAAGTACTGGCAGTTATGAAGCATCTTGTTTATTTGACATAACAAGACACAGCAGGCATCATATGGGGATGCTTTCAGTTGAAGGTTCTGCCTATACCCAGCACTACACACATTTTATGTGCTAATCATTAAAGGACAATTCCATGTTTACAGTGTTATCTTTGAAACCATAGACAAACTTTACACACACACAGACACATTTATGGAATTATGGCAGCATTTATGGAAAAAGAGTACAGTCGACGTTTTGGACTGAGATCCTTTGGCAGGGCCTCCTGATTTGCACCCACACCACAGGCAACTAAATGAATTTTAATCAGCATTGTCTAGGACTGTGATTAATGGCATTTAGGAACACATTGTTCATTTAAATTAAATCTATAATTTACATTCAGATTTGAAGATTGGAGGCTGAGAAGTTATTTGCTAAATATAAATGTGTTAAACATAAAAATTGTCTAACAGTATGCATTCTCTTTGACTTTTATGTCAGCTTTGACTTCTCTTGTCAGTCACGGTTGCATCGTCCTGCCTTTAGAATACTTCTTCTTTGGGATGTCTCAATTTTGCTCCTTTTGAATTCCTCCCAGAAACTCCAGCCATGGCTGCTCTGCCATCATACTGCTAGTGTTCCCTTGCAAATCAATTTTAACCAGCTCCTCTTTCATGCCCCTGTAATTCCCTTTACTCAACTGTAATACTGATACATGTGACTTTTACTTCTCCTACTTAAATTGCAGGGTGAATTCTATCATATTATGATCACTCCTCCCCTAAAGGTTCCTTTACCTTAAGCTCTCTAATCAATTCCAGTTCATTGCACTTGGTCCATGACATCCAGAGTAACTGATCCTCCAGTGGGCTCAACCCCAAGCTACTCTAAAAAGCTAACTTGTAGGCATTCTATGAATTCCGCTTCTTGGGATGCAGCACAAACTAATTTTCCCTGTCAATCTGCATATTGAATTCTCCCATGACTATCATAATACGGCCCTTCTGAAATACATTTTCTATCTCCTTTTGTAATTTGTAGACCCCATATTTGGTACTGTTCAGAGGTCTGTATATAACTCCCATCATGGTCTTTTTACCTTTGCAGTTTCTTAGCTCTACCCACAAAAATATGTGCTGAAGAACTTTGCACAGTACCATATTGGCATTAACAAGTAGGTGTACATGTGAACCTAATAAGGAGGCCACTGACTGATGTTTGAAATTCAAGGGGATTTTCTCATGACTTTTTCATCTGTTTTTAATTACTATTTATGAAATGGGTAATGTGACCAACGTCTCTGGCATGACTCTCTCAGGTCCCTTTCATAATGTTTGCATAACATTTTCCTCAAGAGAGAAGAGTAATAATCTGCCACTGCATTTATTCAGGCCGAGACTAAAGAGACCCAGGATCACTTAGTCCAAGGCGTGAGGTGAACACAGGTTTGGTTTGGGACATTTACTTTTTGAAACATACTCATTTCACTGTCTCATTTCATAGTCAAATTGTGTTATGACAAATTGGACAGCTGCCAGGATGAACCTTTTAAGTATTCCACTGAAGCTCAAGTAAGTTTGAGAAACATCGCTTAGTTTTCCATCTGATTGCGTTGAAGCCTTCAAGATCTTGATATCAAGCTCAATTTTAATTGACTTTAAAAAAAGCTTTAATTGTCATACGTACATCAAAGCATACAGAAAGGTGCATTATTTGTGTCTAACCAAATCAGATAGGATTATGCTAGGGTAGCCTGTCACCACGCTTCTGGCACCAACATAGCTTGTTACTTACTAACCCTAACCTGTGCACCTTTGCAATGTGGGAGGAAACAAGATCATCGAGTAGAAAGCCACACAGTCATGGAGAGAATGGACTCCTTACAGACAGCAGCAGGAATTGAACTCCAGTTGCTGGTTGTTGTTGCTCTATTAGCATTACGCTTCGCACCACCCTCACTTGCTTTGTTTGCACTAAAACGGATCAACATGTTTACCAGTCTGGAATATTAACTTAGCTTTTCTCTCTCCACAATGCCTGATCCGCTGGGCATTTAAGAAAATATTTAGAACAGAGAACGCTCCAGCTACGGTACAGACCCTTCTGCCCACAATGTTCAGAATCAGAACCAGGTTTAATATCACCCGTATATGTTGCGGATTTTGTTGTCTTTGCGGCAGCAGTACAATGCAATACATAATATTTTAAAAAGTGAATTAAAGTAAGTACAGTTGTACATTTTTAATTTGTATATAGATATATAAAATAGCAAAAATAGAAATAAAAAGTAGTGCGGTAGTGTTCATGGTTTCAATGTCTATTCAGAAATCGGATGACAAAGGGGAAAAAGTTATTCTTGAATCATTGAGTGTGTGCCTTCAGGCTTCTGTACCTCCTTCCTGATGATGGCAAAGAGAAGAGGGCATGGCCGGGGTGATGAGGGCTCTTAATGATGGACACTGCCTTTTTGAGGCATTGCTATTTGAAGATGTCCTGGATACTACAGAGGCTAGTGCCCATGATGGAGATGACTAGGTTTACAACTCTTTTAAGCTGCTCCAAGATCAATCTAATTCTTCCGTCCCTCAGAGCTCTCAAATTTTCTTTCATCCATGTGCCTATCTAGGAGTCTCTTAAATGTCCCTAATATATCAGCCTCTACCACAGCCCCTGGCAATGCGTTCCACATACTCACCACTCTCTGTAAAAAAAAACTTACCTCTGACACGCTCCCTATATTTTCCTCCAGTCACCTTAAAATTACACCTTCTTGTATTAGCCATAAATAAGACAGGCAGTATTTCCAGCTCTTGACATCTGGTTTTGAATTCAGCAACAGCCCTGACCTGCATCTCAACTTGAATGTATCACTTTTCTTTTCTCTCTCTAACAGTCCTCATTAATCTGCCACCCAGATGACTCATAAAACAACAGGGGCGGCATGGAATGGTGGTGTAGCGGCTAGCACAACACTGAACATCATGAGCTCTAAGACCGGGGTTTGATTCCACCGTTGTCTGTATGGAGTTGGCAAGTTCTCCTTGTGAACGTGTGGGCTTCCTCTAGGTGCTCCAGTTTCCTCCCACGTTCAGTGACTGAGCTGTGGGCAAGTGACGTTGATGCCGGAATCATACGACACTCAGCAAAGTCCTTGCTGATTTGATTTGATGCCAATGACACGTGTCACATGTGACAAATAAAACCAATCTTTGAATTGCTTAAGTAAACTGGGCCTTATCCTACCCGTTACCATCCCTTGCCCACACTTTTTTACTCTTTTTTGATAGAAGACCTTCAACTTGAATTGTTAGCAGCTTCTTGCATTTTCTGAGGTTAAGCTGAAATGGTTGCTTTCCACAGATGCTGCCCGACCAATATTTTCTGCTTTTATCATCTTTTTCACTTGTACTACCTTGTTCACAAATAGCCAATCGAGATGTAATGGTACTTGCCAACCATTGCTGTAGCTCTAATTATACAATGTTTGATGTCGCGTTATTCATCGAGCTTGGCAATTAGTTTGCACATGTTTTGCCACCAGTCGAGGTGACATCCTCAGTACGGCAGTTGGTTGGTGTTTCTCTTTGAGAATGCTCGCATTTATATAGCGCCCCCCCCCCCCCTTCCCCATTCACTTTCCTCGGTCCTGATTGGCTACCCCTTCAGTTTTCCTTTGCATTCTGTCGGCCCATGTCGTTTTGGCTCTTAGGGGTTCATAGATGGTATCTATTTCAAGATGTTTAGGGAATTATCAGAAGCATAAACGTGTGCACTCCCAGAGAAACACCAAAAACTGTGCACCAATGACGTCACCTTGACTGGTGATAAAACGTCTGCAAACTAATTACCAAGCTTGGTGACCACTGCAACATTAAATGCCTCAACCCAAACTACCAATATTCACCACCATCCTAAACCATACAGTGTATATTACTGTATGCTAGCTGCAACAATCACTACCTTGCTTGCTTGGTTATCACAGAGGTCAGCACAACACTATTACATAACGGGGTGTTCCGGAGCCCTGAGTTCAGTTCTGCTGCTGCTCTGCAAGGAGTCTGTACATCCCCCTGTGCAACGTATGGGTTTTCATCAGGTGCTCCAGTTTCCTCCCAATAGTCCAAAGACATACTGGGTAGGTTAACTAGTCACTGTAAGTTGTCCCGTGATTGAGGACCTCCGTTGGTTGGGGTCAACCATGGATGTTGTGTCCCAGCAGTGTACATGATATGCAATTCAGGACTGTATGAAGTAGAGAGCAAGCTGTTGCCCAGGTGGTAGGCTACCCCTCTGCACGCAGCTGATGAATCTAAAGGAACAGCAAAAACTGATGCAGTTTGGCACCAGCAGCCTTGCAGGACTAGAACTTCCCGGTCAACATTGAACTCATCGTAGGACTGCCTTAGGGACTCCAGCTCCGGATCTTTTCCTCAGATTTTTCTTTACTCCCGAAGCCTTCCACATGACTGAGTATAGTTGCAAGGTAGCAGAGGTTTGAGATTAAAGATTTCCTTCTTTTAGATGAGCTGACAAACACGGACTAACAAGACCGGTCTGCCCAAAGCGATCAGTTTCAAGGCACCAGTAACCCGCTTTTGCATCTTCTGCTGTCAGTAGAAACGGTTCCGCCAGGCTTAGTAGCTAAGCCACACATGAAGGGCAGGAGCTGGACTTGCTTGTGACAGGATATTTGAGATGAATGTCATTAGGAGCATTTAATAGGTAATATGGATGAGCTCCCACTTCCTATTAAATGCTCCCAATGGTGAGCATCTCAGTAATATACCCCTGGCGATAACAACCTTAAGGAATCAGTGTTAGGTCAGGGTTAATCAGGTTTGCTGGGGCAGCATGGCTCCAAGAGCCAGAAGGGCCCAGTTTCAGCCGTAGTTAATAAACAAATAAGTAAACAAACAAACACGAGGAGTCCTGACGAAGGGTCTCAACCCGAAACGTCGACAGTGCTTCTCCTTATAGATGCTGCCTGGCCTGCTGTGTTCCACCAGCATTTTGTGTGTGTTGAAATAAACAAACAAATAGATATTTAAATAAATAAATAAATACTTCTCAATGCTTTCCATTTTTGTGCAATTGATTTCACACTGTCTTGCATCCAGACTCCTACTGTGACTCACCAAACAGAACAGACATCTCTTCTTTCCTACTGTCACTTTTGAAATTCCAGACACCACCTCTGACTCTCCCTCTGTGGATCTTTTCCAAGTTTTTCAGTTCTGACATGACTGTTTACAGTTTGTCTATTCACACCCTTCTTACACTGTTGGATGACATTAGTAAGTCTCTGTGAACATTGACATCCTCACATAATATCTCGAGAGCATTTAATTCAGAAATTTTACAGCAGTAGTTTAGACATGAGCTTTTCCCCAGAACTTGTCCAAACCCATCTTCCGCATCAGCCTCATCTGGACTGAACTTGTTCCATTGCTTCACAGAATGGGGAACTTCAGAGAGTTGTGCCACATTAATGTTCCATTCAGAAAACCAGCCTTTCCAGTTTATATCAGAATTTGCCAGTTCGGAAAAGTCATCAGTCTGAAATATTAATTTCAACTTTAACACAGAACACTACAGCACAGCTTAAGCCCTTTGGCCACAGTTTTGTGCTGACCTTATAACCTACTCTAAGATCAATCTAACCCTTTCCTACCACATACTCTCCATTTTTTGATCATCCATGTGACATTTCCTTAAGTGTCCCTAATCTATCTACCTCTACTACCACCTCTGATGGGGCATTCTGTAAATCCACCACTCTCTGTCTAATAAAACTTAACTCTGGCATGCCTCTACCTTTCTCTAGTCACCTTGAAATTATGCCTTCTTGTACTAGCAATATCCGCCCTGGGATAAACTCTCTCATTGTCCACTCTGTCAATGCTTCTTATCATCTTGCACTCCTCTATCAAATTACCTCTCATTCTCCTTCACTCCAAAGAGAAAAGTCTCAGCTCACTCAACCTATCAATCATATGGCATGCTCTCTAAACCAGGCAGCATCCTGGTAAATATCTTCTGCACACTCTCTATAGCTTCCACATCCTTCCTCTAATGAAATGACCAGAACTAAAGCACATTTTTCTCAACACAGATGTTGTCTAACCTATATGTTTCTGACTTCTAGAAAATTTTGTTCAAAATTCAAAGTAAATTTATTGGCAAAGTCCATATATGTCACCATAAACAACTCTGAGATTAATTTTCTTTTGGGCATACTCAATAAATCCATAATAGAATAATAACTACAACAGGATCAATGAAAGACTGCACCGACAGGGTGGACAGCCAATGTGCAAAAGACAACAAACTGTGCAAATACAAAAAAAAAGAAATAATGTTAATAAAAATAAATAAGCAGTAAATATTGAGAACATGATATGAAGAGTTCCTGAAAATCAGTCCACGGGTTATGGGAGCATTTGAATTGAATTGATTTCATTTCTTACATCGTTCACATACGTGGGGAGTAAAAATCTTTATGTTACATCTCCATCTAAATGTGCAATCATGGTAATTTATAATAATTGATAATAAATAGAACAGTCAATGTAATATAGAGTACACTCAAATCAGCGTGAGTTCATCAGTCTGATGGCCTGGTGGAAGAAGCTGTCCAGGAGCCTGTCGGACCTGGTTTTTATGCTGCGGTACCGCTTCCTAGATGTAGCAGCTAGAATAGATTGTGGTTGGGATGACTTGGGTCCCCAATGATCCTACAGGACCTTTTTACACACCTGTCCTTGTATATGTCCTGAATCAAGGGAAGTTCACAATTACAGATGCGCCGGGTTGTCCGTACCACTCTGCAGAGTCCTGCAATGCCCCAATAATGGGGCATGTTAAGTTGGGTAAAGTTATCCCCTTTGGTTCAACAGCCTGAAGGTTGAGGGGTAATAACCATTCCTGAACCTGGTGGTGTGAGTCTTGAGACTCCTCTACCATCTTCCTGATGGCAGCAGAGAAAAGGGAGCATGGCCTGGGGTGGCAGAGGTCCCTGATAATGAATGCAGTGTTCTGCAGTGTTTTGTAATTCAATTCAGACATTTTTATCTCCTGTTTTCATTCATTTCCTTTTTACTTCTCTAGGCATATCAATTGTAATTGACAAGCCTGTAATCCACCACTTACTTCATTCCTACCACTACCACTTATGTCATTCTGTCTCTCTTCATCTTTATCCTGACACAGACATTCCCTTTTGTTACCTGATCAACTTCCACTACTTAAAACACAGCTGATTTGTTCCTTTTTTAAAAAATTCTCAATTCTTGGTTTTGATGGAAAATTATGACCCAGGACAAGGTTATTATTTATCAGCAGAGCAATCCCCACAATCTTCCTCCTTATTTCCCTGTAGCTGGGCCACTTACTCCCTCTCATGCCCATCAACTCCCCGTTGGTTCTTTTGCTGTTTACCTCAAAGTTCAAAGTAATTACCAGTGTACATATATGTCATCATATATAACTCTGAGATTCATTTTCTTGATGGCATACTCAATAAATCCAATAGCCATAATAGAATTAATTAAAGACCACACCCAACAGGGCGGACAAACAACCAATGCGCAAAAGACAAGAATCAGTGCAAATACAAAATAAAAAATAAAAATAGTAAATAAATAAGCAATAAATAAAGAGAACATGAGATGAAGAGTCATTGAAAGTGTCCATAGGTTGTGGGAACAATTCAGTGATGGGGCAAGTGAAGTTGAGTGAAATTATCCCCACTGGTTCAAGAGCCTGATGGTTGAGAGGTAATAAGTGTTCCTGTACCTGGTGGTATGAGTCCTGAGGCTCCTGTATCTTCTTCCTGATGGCAGCAGTGAGAAGAGAGAATAGCCTGGGTGGTGGGAGTCCCTGGTGATGTATACTGCTTTCCTGTGACATAACTTCCCTGTTTCATTGGAACATACCTATGCAGAACTCCACACAAATATCCCCTGAACATTTGCCACATTTCTTCTGTACTTTTCCCTGAGAACATCTGTTCCCAATTTAAGCTTCCAATTTCCAGCCTGATAACCTCATAATTCCCCTTACTCCAATTAAACACTTTTCTAACTTGTCTGCTCCTATCTCTCTACATGTTACTGTAAAGGAGATAGAATTTTGATCACTATCTCCAAAATGCTCTCCCACTGAGAGATCTGACACCTGACCAGGTTCATTTCCCAACACCAAATCAAGTACAGCCTCTCCTCTTGTAGACTTATCTAAATATTAACCATATAACAATTACAGCATGGAAACAGGCCATCTCAGCCCTTCTAGTCCATGCTGAACACTTACTCTCACCTAGTCCCACTGGCCCGCACTCAACCCATAACCCTCCATTCCTTTCCTGTCCATATACCTATCCAATTTTACTTTAAATGACAATACCGAACCTGCCTCTACCACTTCTACTGGAAGCTCATTTCACACAGCTACCACTCTCTGAGTAAAGAAGTTCCCCCTTGTGTTACCCCTAAACTTTTGCCCCCTAACTCTCAACTCATGTCCTCTTGTTTGAATCTCCCCAACTCTCAATGGAAAAAGTCTATCCACATCAACTCTATCTATCCCCCTCATAATTTTAAATACCTCTATTGAGTCCTCCCTCAACCTTCTATGCTCTAAAGGATAAAGACCTAACTTGTTCAACCTTTCCCTGTAATTTGCGTGCTGAAACCCAGGTAACATTCTAGTAAATCTTCTCTGTACTCTCTCTATTTTGTTGACATCTTTCCTAAAATTCGGGTGACCAGATATTGTGTCAAGAAACCTTCCTGAACACACCTAACAAACTCCACCCCGTCTATACCCCTTGCTCTAGGGAGATGCCAATCGATATTTGGGAAATTAAAATCTTCCATCACAATAATTTTGTTATTATTACACCTTTCCAGGATCTGTTTTCCTATTTGCTCCTCAATATCCCTGTTACTATTGGGCGGCCTATAAAAAACACCCAGTAGAGTTATTGACCCCTTCCTGTTCCTAACCTCCACCCACAGAGACCCCATACACAATCCCTCCATGGTGTCCACCTTTTCTGCAGCCGTGACACTATCTCTGATCAACAGTGCCACGCCCCCACCTCTTTTGCCTCCCTCCCTGTCCTTTCTGAAACATCTAAAACCCGGCACTTTAAGTAACCATTCCTGTCCCTGAGCCATCCAAGTCTCTGTAATGGCCACATCATATCTCCAAGTTCCAAGTTCCACGCTCTAAGCTCTTTTGCTTTGTACACAACACTCCTTTGCGTTAAAATAGACACATCTCAAACCTTCAGTCTGAGTGTGTCCCTTCTCTATCACCTGCCTATCCTCCCTCTCGCACCATCTACAATACTTCTCTATTTGTGAGCCAACCTCCTCTTCCCCAGTCTCTTCAGTTTGGTTCCCACCCCCCAACAATTCTAGTTTAAACTCTCCCCAGTAGCCTTAGCAAACCTCCCTGCCGGGATATTGGTCCCCCTGGGATTCAAATAAAACCTGTCCTTTTTGTACAGGTCACACCTGCCCCAAAAGAGGTCCCAATGATCCAGGAATCTGAATCCCTGCTCCCTGCTCCAATCCCTCAGCCACACATTTATACTCCACCTCATTCTATTCCTATTCTCACTGTCGTGTGGCACAGGCAGTAATCCTGAGATTACTACCTTTGCGGTCCTGCTTCTCAACTTCCTTCCCAACTCTCTGTAGTCTTTTTTCCGGACCTCTTCCCTTTTCCTACCTATATCATTGGTACCAATATGTACCACGACCTCTGGCTGTTCTCCCTCCCACTGCAGGATATCTTGGACGTGATCTGATTTGCCACCATCTGCACTCAACCACAGTGGAACACTTTAATATAGACCATTAAAATCATTCACTTTATTTCTTCGCATAATTAGTTTTCACCTAATTAGCTCTTTAGCATTTGTCATAAACAGCATAAATGATAGTGAAGTATGGGGTATGATTTATTCACCCAGCATGTGGATTTGATTGAGTGGGTTTCTGACTAGTGGAACATTAAATGAGTGAGTGGGGATTTCCAGCACCGGCAACGTTAGTGGTTCTTTTCCGAAATTATGCTAAACTTTACTTGCGTCTGCATAAAGTGTCTTTGCAGTAAATGCGTTAATACAAATTAGTTGCTAATCACTTAAATGGTCTTGTTATTAGGGCGGAACAGTAGCGTAGTGGTTAGGGTAATGCTTTAAGAGTCACTAATGTACCATTAAGACCAATCACACTCTAAATTGGTCCCAACCACTGAAAAAAGATAAAGTAGCAAATCTGAGTAACCTTTACCACCTGAGAAGTCCCACATCACTTGGATACTGTCACCTCCAGATTACTTCTTGCAGTTCCCTACTAGTCAATATTGTGAGCTCAGTAAGAACTGCAGCAGTTCAAGGAAGCAGATTACTGGTTTCCTAATGAAAAGTGAGATGATCAATGATGCCACATGCTGACAGCTAAAATACTGCATGACAGCACATTGTTAAAATTGTCTATGTTACAGGACTGCCCGGTCATAATTTGCAACCGGAAAGTATCAACCGTTGGATGTCTATTTCAATCAATCAAACTGGCGTCTAAGAGCTTTAGAAGAAATGTTAACAAGTAGTTGGTTGTATTGCCTTGCCAAGTGTCTACTTGTAATAGGGAAATTTTAGACATGGCTATTTTAACAGATTTCCAAATCCTGACAAGCAATTATCTATGTTCTGTCAATATTCCTCCTTTCTGTAAATTTCTCTTGGGTAATCTGCAGGCATCTCCTTGGGAGTAATGCAGTAGAATCTGTCAATTCTGCACTTTTATTTTGATTAGATTTGATTAGCTTTATTTGTCACATGTACTTTGAAATGCACAGTGAAATGTGCCAATTTTGCATCAATGATCAACACCATCCGAGGAAGTGCTGGGGGCAACTTGCAATGCCTTGCCATGTTTTCAGCACCAACATAGCTTGCCCACAACTTACTAACTCCTTAAGTAGTAGCTGCAGTTAAATTGCATGGCAATGTACGTACAAAAGGCTGGAGGAACTCAGAAGGGCATTTATTTGCAGAAAATTGACCTGCTGAGTTCCTCCAGCATTTTGTATGTTGCTCTGAATTTCCAACATCAATAACAACGAAAAAAAACCTGTTGAGTTCCTACAGCGTTTTGTGTATTTTGCTCAGGACTTCCAGCGTCTGCAGAATCTCTTGTATTTAAAACATTACAGAAGTCATTTATTTCAAATTCATAACACTGTGCATATGAAATGAGGTATTGCTTGGAAATTACCATGGAAATGTTAGTGTATGATTTACAGCTGTTGGTAGATGCTTCCCACAAGTGCTTAACAGGATTTATTATAATACATTAGCATTCTAAAAAGTGCTCAGGTTACTAAATACATCAGGAAAATAATTGTGAAGATGCTCATTATGGGACAATACCAATAATATTATCACATGCAAGCCTAACAGACAGTCAGTTCCTGGACTGCTCTACGGTATCTTGCAAGTTCCCACCTTTCAAGCATCAGCCTTCAATTGATGGATCTGCAGAAATATGTTACTTCACCTCATGACAGCTTCACACTACAGCCAGGATAAAACGGGTTTTTGAAGACAGGATGTTCAAGCATCTTGCATAATATCAATCTACTGTAACAAATTTTAGAGGGTGATGAGTATCTGGAACACCCTGTGTGAAAGAGGAATGGAGGCAGAATATCCCACTCTTGTAACATAACTGACAAAATCATGAAGCTAAGGCTAATCAAGAATCTATCAACCTCTGCTTTAAATATACCCAATGACGTTGGCTCTACAGCTCTGTTTGTTACATAGACTGGGTGAATACCTATTCTGCAACTGGCAGAACTATGACGCTATAGCTGGAAAGCCCTATATAGAGCGGATGTGGAGACGCGGTTTTCTATAGTGGGGGAGTCTTCGATTGGACGGCAGAGCCTCACGTTAGAGGGACATCCATTTAGAGCAGAAAGAGGAGTAATTTCTTTAGCCGGGTAGTTGTGAATCTGTAGAATTCATCACCACAGATGGCTGTAGAGGCCAGGTTATTGGGTATATTTAAAGCAGAAGGTGGTAGTTTCTTGATCAAAGGTTATGGGGAGAAGGCAGGAGAATGGGACTGAGAGGGGAAGTAAATCAGCCATTGATGAAATGATAGAACAGACTCGATCTCCTAATGGCATCATTCTGCTCCTATGTTCATGGTCCTATGGAAAATACGGTTGGGGTTTGCTTCCAAATTAAACACCATCCTGTTCCTACCCTATATATCCTATTATTAATTATATTCTATCATATTCCTACAGGATTATCCTATTCTTGTGCTATGTATTTCTATGGTTGTACAAGCCATACACAGTGAATGAGAAAAAGTGATGTTGTGGCTGAGTCTGATGATGGAACTGAATAGATTTCTGCAAAAATTTGCAAATGTCAGAGGGTGGCATAGTTTGAGAACGAAAAATGGTCTGATTTAGCCTCACATTATGTTCAGTGTGAGATAAAAAAATATTTTTTCACTGAACCAAAGCAGTCAGGTTTGGTTTGTATAACAGCAGAAACACACAGGGGCTCTGGAGGGATGTGGTAATTGGAGATAGAGCCATGTGGTAACCACGGCCTTAACCAAACAGAGGTCTATTTTAAGCCTGAGACTGCCAGATCCCAGCCTGCAGCAGCGCTCTGTAATCACTGGGAAATTGTCACGATTGATCTCCCTGCCCCTCATAGCAGGCTGATCAAGTGGTGACTCTTGGATTCAATATCAAACAGTATTCCTAACATGTGCAAGAAGCAGCCCAAGGAAGTTCTTTTTAGGAATTATTAATCTGAAATGGACTCCTAATTTTTCATGTTAACAGTGTTGTGCTCATTCCAAGAGTTTCAATGTAAAGAAGAATATAGTGGCTGGCTTCCCTAAGGCCCAGGATTCTATACATGACACTGACACTGCATTGTAGGTACCACAGTGTATACTCTCTCTCTCTCTCATTCACTCACTCACTCTTTGATTTCCGCAATTGGACACATTTCTTAAAAATTTTCCTACTACATTATAGCAAGGTCTAACAATCACTACATGGTCTGTTCTTCATCTTGTTTATCTTTCCATAAATAAAGAATAAGTTGTGAAAGGCCTCATCACATGACTCTGCTCCTCACAGATAGAATTGCTTCTGTCAGGAGTTTGGCTTCATTCTGTCTGCATTTCACATCTTCCACACAAGGAAGATGAGAAAGCAGCAAACATAATCAAAGACGTCTCCCACCCTGGTCATTCTCTTCTCTCAGTGGGTAAAAAGTACAAACTCTTGAAAGCATGTACTACCAACCTCACGAGCAGCTTCTATTCTGCTATTAAACAGACGCCAAATACAGTTAAAGACTCAATCTCAAAATCTACCTTGTCAAGGCCTTGTATCTTATTGTCTTCTTGCACTGCACTTTCTTTGTAACCCTTTATTCTGCATTGTTATTGCCATTCCCTTGTACTACCTCAAAGCATTGTTGGGATGAAATGGTTTGTACGAATAGCATGCAAAGTTAAGTGTTTTTACAGTGCCTTTCTCCATGTGACAATAATAAACCAATTAACAAAATAACATGCCATTTCAACATGTAGCCAACTAATTTATAAGCATTTCCACTCTCCAAAATTTTCCTCGAGAATTAAAGTCTAATTGAATTGAAGTTGTACTTGGTTAACCACAATTAATTTTTTAGTCTCACGGGATCCCAGTAACAACAGCTTGGGGCAGAACCAATCACGATTTTGTATGTTCATCCTAATAAAAGGGGAGTGCTTTTGACGTTTAATTGTAGGCTTGAAAAGTATTATTCAAAAAGATGTAAACGCCAAAGGACAATCAACAGGTTTGCTCCAAGTTTACCCCATTGTCCGAGCAGTGTAAATAGGGTGAGCGATCTGTGCCTCGGGAGCGTCGCTGTCATCGTCGTCCTTTGTCGTCCAATAGGGTCGGACGGGGGGCGGGGCTTCGTTCCAACGCTGACAGGTTGTTATCTTCATCCTCGTCCACCGGCACGGTGAGCCAAGCCGCGCCAGGTGAGTCCGGTGCGGGTTCGGAACACGGTCTCACGCCGAAAGCAGCAGCCTGCGCCAGCCCAGACATGAGCATTCACCGGGGAAGATGACAGTTGCGAAATCCGAAAAGGGATTGCAAACTCGAGGAAGTCAAATCTGTGGCCGCGACGCGGGAACGAAGTTTTCATGAGCGGAACGGCGGAAATCGGTGGATTTGCATTGGTGTGAATGCGACGTGCTGGGAGCTTTTGAATTTGCAACCTGCCGTCTTTGGAAGACCACAACTTCCTTTGCAATTTCGGTGCCAAGCAGGAGTGTTCATGAAGAAGAGAATCCCTGCAGATTGACGCTGACATGTCCTGTCTCCCTGCCGGGGACCCGTCACAAAAAAATAATCGGCCAAATTGCGACGCGGGATCCACGGAGAGTAAATGGTGGCTGCGGGGCGCCTGTTTCTTTAAATAGACCAGCGAAGGATCTTTATGTGACGCTGGATTGCGCTTTGAATGTTGTTGGATGGGTCGTCCGCTGCCCGATAGGCTTTTCAGCCAGAGCAGGGACGAGCCGAGCCCGCGGCTGATCTCCCCGTCTTTCCTCGCCATCCACCGGCCAGGTACGCCGCGCTTCCTCGCCAGTCCGCGATGAGCGCCGCTTTGTCGACCGGGGCGATCATCGCCATCGTGATCAACGGCATCCTGGCGCTGCTGGTCCTGGTACTCCTCATTATCCTGTACAGGGCGTGCAGACAACCTTCGACGGCGGAGGAGAAGACCCCCATAGCGGAATCGAGGCAGATGCAAAGTGAGGTGAAGTACTTACTGAAACCCTGACGTCAACATTGCCAGTGTCTGGAAAAGGTGGGCAATTGCCCACTCCTTCCCCGAGCAAGATCAAAGTTTAAAACTCTGCAAAGTGAAAGGCGTTTCTTCTGAGAAACGTGAGGTGTGTTGGAAGCACTAACTGCGTGAACAGAAGAAAAGCATCAAAGGATAAAATCCACCCGTTTAACCAAATACTAGGTTACTTTAGAATCATTCGGAAAGCGTCGGGGATGCCCCAAATCAGGGGACTCGGGCGTCGGAGTTGCGCCGCCCGGTCGGTGCTGATGGCGGATGCTCTGCTTTCTACTGAGTAGAATATTAACACACCGTCGCGACCAGCTGGGAGGAAGGCAGTCTCATGCGCCGCGCTGAATGGTCACGGAAAGAAATTCAACTGCGCTGCTCTTCGGTGCAATGTCGAGGTTGTGTCCAGCGGAGAGCCGCGTGGCGTCCGGACTGGGGCGAGCGGCGACTCCTTCGGCCGCTCTCCAGACCCGCATCTTCGGGCACGTTTCACCGGCACCCACTAACTTCACTGTTGCACTGTTTAGCATTTAGTTGGACTTTTGCACCAATTCTTTTTAGTATTTGCAATGATACATAAATATATATTATATAACCTTGCCGCTGTGAAAATTTATTTTCTCTGTATTTTAATATGCTTTTATATAAAGGGTGTGGGGGTTATCATAGGTTTTATAGAAAACTATTATTTGAGCAACTTCGACGTATAGCTTATAATATGATCACTCCACTCATTTAAAAAGCAGTAATAGCGCCTGTCTGTAAGGAGACGCAACTAACCTATTTACTGTTGCGTCTGGATAATGTAGCGGCGCGAAGAACATAGAAGGTTAATAGACTTAGACGCTGCGGAGGGTGCCGTGTTTTTGTTGGGCGGGATCGAAGTTGGTGGATTGAATGTAGGTACAAAGTGAATCTGATCCGTCTCCGATGCTGCTACGCAAGGTTAGAGAAGAACACAATCTTACTAAGTAAATTGTTTAAGGTTATATTCTTCGTAATAATAGTGTTTAACCAAAGATCTGTGAGGGGAAAAATAAGTTACAAATTGGGATGCAATATTGAAGCTGGTGGTAAACGTTTATATATAGATTATAGGTTTTAAAGATGTTCTTTGAATACAGCAAAATATACGGTGCTCATCGAAACAGTTTGACGCTAAGAAGCTAAATGAGGTCGGTCAAAGCGTTTGATTTCAAGAGCTGTCTTAAAAGAAGTAGGCAGCCAATGACAGTATCCTGAAGAAGGGTTGCCACCCAAAACGTCAACTGTTTACTCTGTCAGAGATGCTGTCTGACCTGCTGAGTTCCTCCAGCATTTTGTGTGTGTTGCTAATGACAGTAGTGATTAACTTTGGAGAGAGTGAGAATTTGAGTTGTACAGGTATCACTGAGGATTTTAAGACAGACATGTGAAAGGATAGGAGGATGAACACATGAAAACAGGAAGGAGAATTTTAAAATGTAAGCATTGCACAGCTGGAAGGCAAATCCAATGGTGATGAATAAATGGAACCCTGGTGAGAAGTTTTCACTGATGGATCTCTGAGCAAGATATATTCTTCAGTACGCAGAGTGGTGGATGCCTGAAAGACACTGCCTGGGGTGGTGGCAGAGGCAGATACATTCGAGCAGGCGTTCCCAACCTGGGGTCCGCAGGTTAATGGTGTTAGTCCCTGGAGTGAAAAAGAGTAGGAACCCCTGCATGAGAGACTTAGATAGGTACGTGAATGTGGAGAAAGTGGAAGGATATGGACATGGTAAAGGCAGAGGGGATTAGTTGGCCATTTGATTACTAATGTATTAGGTTCATCACAGCAGTGTGGGTTGAAGGGCCTGTTCCTGTGCTGTACTGTCTATGTTCTATGTTCCACTCAAGTTTAAAGTTTAAAAAAAACAAGGATTTGTGCAGCAGTTGAACTGAAATGGTATAAAGCTGATTGACTTTACACACAAATATTAGGAGACCTTCCACAGCAGTGCACAGAATGAATAGGAAAATCAAGTGTTCAGTGATACCAGATGACATTAACTGGAACAAACTAGACTTTTGGATGGTAGCATGACAAATTGGTAGTAAATTCTCAGCAATTTTTTACCTGCTACCTTTATTTCCATTTACTTCAAGTGAAAGGAAAGTGGGAAAGAGGTAAAATCAATTGCTGTGTTGTTCAGTGCAGCCAACGACCAATCTTTCCCTCAGCATATGACTTGTTGTTAAATGTATCTACAGTTTACAGTGTTCGTGTGTGATGTCTGTGTCCCTCATTTTGTCATTGTTGAATATCTTGTAAGTGTGAGTGAGAGTCTTTGAGTATGTCCAGTGTACTTGTTGCTCTCACATGCATTCCTCAGTAGACGTTTTAAGCATTCAGGGCATGCAGCTTGATGGCAAATAGCACCTCCAAGGACTAGAGCACAGGAAACTATCACCCTGGTGTTTCATAATCCCAGAGGAGGAAGGTGAAATGGGAGGGGATGAAATCTGGGAACATCTGTTAATACAACAGCATAAAATGATTGAATTTTGTGGCAGTCAAGAAGGATAGGAAAGCTGTTAGAAATGCTTGGGTACTTCACTCCAGCACTCATCACATTGGGTTTAATCTAAACTGATGTTCACTCTTGCTGTCTCATAAGTTAAACTACAGTATAATGCAACAATATATACCATTTGGCCTGCAACCTTGTTATTGTATCTATGAAAATACCCTCAAAAATGTTTATTTAATCTTTTTGACATTTGACTGAGAAGGCATCGGGTATAAAATTGCCTATCACAAATCAGTAACCTACTTTATTTCAATAAATTACACAGCCACAGATATGCTCAGAGTGACTTCAAAATAATGAGATGTTTATAAGAATTCAAAATAATGAACACAACAGTGTTTTCTCATAAAAGTTTTTTAAAAAAGCTGGAAATACTGAGTAGGCGAGTCAGCATTCATAGAAAAACAATGATTTTCTATCACTTCAGTAGCGTCAACTGCTGAATATTTCCTGCATTTTTGAAAATGCTTACTATCATATTAGGGTGTGTAATGGTAGCATTAGTACAATACTATTACAGCTCGGGGCATTCTGGAGTTCAATTCTAGAGCTGTTCTGTAGGGAGTCTGTATACCCTCCCTGTGGAATATATGGGTTTCCCCCCAGGTGCTCCAGTTTTCTCCCACAGTCCAAAGATGTACCAGGGAGATAAATGATCATTGTAAATTGTAGGTTAGGGATAATCGGGGTTAAGGTTTGCTCGGGCAGAATGGTTTGAAGAGCTGGAAGGGTGTATTCCACATTGTATCACTAATTAATACTTCCTACATCTATGGTGTTCTGGAATATATTGGGGTAAATAGGGCAAGAAGATTAAAGTGTAGTGATGATGTGAGAACCGAAGGGGAAAGAATTTCTAAACTTTGAGCAAATGCACATCCTTGATCAGATGTACCTTTCCAACAGGGGAGATTACATTGTGTGAGGAAGTGAGGCAGGTCAAGTAAAACAACAATTAATTGGACTATATCTAGAAAATAAGGATCAAAATTTTATTTACAATACCTTTGGAAAAGGAAAACACAACATAAAAAGAGACACAAGAGATTACCAGTGCTGGAATCTCAAGGAAAAACACTACCTGTTGGAAACATTCAGCAGGTACCAGATGAAGGGTTTCGTCTGTCCATTTCCTTCCATAGTTGCTGCCTGACCAGCTGAGTTCTTCCAGATATTTGTCTACTGTACAACATAAAAAACTAACTTAAGGGTCATTTTCAATGGAAAGAGATTTGTCCTACTTGGTAGGGGATTCTAGGAGAAGAGGGCACGACTTCAGGATTGGAGGACATCCATTTAGAACTGAGATGTGGAGAAATTACTTTAGTCAGAGGGTGGTAAATCTGTGGAATTTGTTGCCACAAGTGGCTGTGGAGGCCAAATCATTGGGTGTATTTAAGGCAGAGATAGGTTCTTGATTAGCTAGAGCATCAAAGGGTATGGTATGAAGGCAGGGGAATGGGGATGATTGGAAGAATTGAATCAGCGCATGATTGAATGGCAGAGCAGACTTGATGGGCTGAATAGCCTATATCTTTATGGTCTTACTGACGTAACGTGGAAAAAAACGGAGACCTTTGAATACTTTTCAGTTGGTCTAAATATATTCTTATGGGGGAAAGCACAGAGAGATTAAAATCAAAGCTTTTCAAATGATGAAACAGGCAGCAAAAGAGCATACAACATGCTCTTAACAAATAAAAAAGCAGCCTGGGAGGAGAAGCAAACACTAAAATAATAGACAAAGGGAACACAGAAAAGACTAGTAGCAAATAGAAGAGTGAATCCACCGACTGAATAGTAACAACTGAATTGGAACAAGGTTATAAGAGAAGAAGTCATCAAAAAGAATATTTACTCATTGTGGCAGTGAACGTGGCTGAAATACTAAATATTTTACATCCGTCTTTACTGATGCTGATGCTGCTTAAGTTCTAGCCAAAAAACTAATTCTGATTCAGGATGGAATAAAAATTGATTAAGGGGAGGTACTGGAAAGGTTAGCTGCACTTAATGGGATGGTATCTTGTGATGCTGAAGGAAGTAAGGAAAGAAATTACAGAGGCTCTGGCCATAATCGTTAATACGGGGGTGAACCTGAGGATGGACAATTACAAATATTAACTTCTTGATCCAGGAATAAGTCCAGTAACTACAGTTAAGTCGATTTAACAGGAAGGGAGATGAAAGGTTCTTGAAACAGGGTCAGAATAATCTCCCTTGGATAAATTTGTCAAAGTAAAATTGTGTATAATTTAATAGAATTTATTGATAAAAGTAACAGAGAGCTGATGACAGAAATGCATTTGATATGGTGTCACGAGTGAATCTGCAGATGCTGGAAATAAATAAAAACACAAAATGCTGGCAGAACTCAGCAGGCCAGACAACATCTATGGGAGGAGGTAGTGACAATGTTTCGTGCCGAAACCCTTCACCAGGAGTGATGAAGTGATGAACCCTCCTGATGAAGGGTTTCGGCCTGAAACATTGTCACTACCTCCTCCCATAGATGCTGTCTGGCCTGCTGAGCTCTGCCAGCATTTTGTGTTTTTATTGATATGCTGTATCTGGTTTGCATAAGTATAAGATAAGATGCTGCATAAAAATTTGTCATCAGGGTTGAAGGCCATGAAATAAAATGGACAGCAGCTGCATCAATATAAAATTAACTTAAGGTCATGAAGGTGGCAATAACAGACGGTTTATCAGTCTGGTGGGAAGTGACAGTGAATTTTCCCAGGGACTGGGACTAGAATGTAATTATCTTTACTAATGATATGGACTTGAGTATATAGGGCATAACTTCCAAATCAATTGATTATACAAAACATGGAAAAATACCAAATTATGAGGAGGATAATAACAGACTTGATGGAAATATTGACACGCTGGTGGAAAGGGTGGATTGGCGGCTGAGGGAATTTAATGCTGAGGTATAGTATGGAAATGTATTCTCTGAATATTCTTAGAGTGGTAATAAATCAGATCAGACCACTGAATTCTTTGTATTCTTCGTCTCTTCTGCCAACATGGTCTTGTGATCCTTTCCAGCTTGACACCCAGCAGAGCACCAGCAAAGAGCCTATTTCTTCCATTTGCTTCCCTTGCATTTGTCTTGCTTTCAGTGAAAGTATTTACTCTTTGCAGTTCTTGTCGATCTAATGACCACTTCATCAATGCCAACAAACCTGCAAATAACTAAAAATAACAATAACAGTATTTATAGAGCACTTTTCATGCAGAGCATGTAGTTCAAAGTACCATGGGATATAGTGTAAACATGAAAATAAAAGACAAAAAGATGTTAGTTGAAAGCAAAGTTAAATAAATATGTTTGGAACTGGTGTTTAAAGATGTCAACAAAGTCTGTATCCCTGATAGTTTTAGGTATTGAAATCCACAGTTTCTGAGCATAATTTTAAAAAAAAGCCAATCTGCCAATTATCTTGAGGGAGATTGCTTAAATTTAAGAGACTGCTGGAAGATCTGAGAGCTTGAGCAGAACTATAAAATAAAAGCAATTCTATGATGTTCTCCACCCCCAGACCATTAAGACCTTTAAAAATAGTGCTGATAAGCTGTAAATTTTTGCACAGGTTACACTAAAAATGAATGCTTATGTTTTGTAAGTATATGTTTTAGTTCATTCTTATCTCTCTCTAACTGGTCCCCTCCCCCTTACCCATCAACTGGAACATCTCTGCAACTTATTCTGCAGTCGTCATCTTGTCGTGTCCATGGACAGTCTATACATGGCCCAGCCAGAACTGGACACATTTTTGTGCCTTGTTGATGAATTCGGCAAGATGTGCAGCAGTACAGGGTTCCTCTAGCGATGGGCATTGCAGGAGGTGTTGCATAGTTTGTGGCTCAGTTCCACATTCACAAGTTGTCGGGCCATGGTAGAAGCGTTCACGTTGCGGTTCTGTTTCAACCAATTCTACCACCACCATGCACAGCAAGTAGTGTATTCTGCAGTAAACCTGTCCCACACCCTATCAGAAATATTCCCTTTGTCCTATCCATTCCTGCCCTTCTTTGCAATTTAAAACTAATTAGTTTTCACTGTTTTCCATTGTTACAGACTATTTTAACATTAAATATTAACCATATTTCTCTTCACAGATAGTGACCTACTGGGCCTTTTACAGCATATTCCATTTTAATTTAAAATTTCCATCATCTGAACTTTTTTTTTCTCTTTTTTGGCTTTTATTCTAAGAGAATGACAGCTTCTTGTGGCTCAAGGCAGCAAGATACTTTCCATAATATAATTAGAATAGAATGAGAAATGGAAGGTTAGCCAGTATGAGGAAATCCTTCAAGGTGTCTGATAGCATTAAAAAAATGTAGACCCAGGAAAATAGCAAAGGGATATGGTTGTTACACTTTAAAAATACTGTAGTTTAAAGGGGAAAATGGAAAGGAGGGTCTACTTGGTTATGAGATATTTTTTAGTATGAAGACCATAAGACATAGGAGCAGAATTAGGCCATTCAGCCCACTGAGTCTGCTCTGTCATTCCATCATGGCTGATTTATTATCCCACTCAACCTCATTCTCCTGGTTTCTCCCCGTAATCTTTGATGCACTGACTAATCAAAAGCCTATCAACCTCCACCTTAAATATACCCAATGACTCAGCCTCCACAGCCATCTATGGCAATGAATTCCACATATTCAGCACCCTTTGGCTAAAGAAATTCTGTCACATCTCTGAACTAAATGGACATTCCTCTATTCTGAGGCCGTGCGTTCCGGTCCTAAACTCCCCCACGGCAGGAAACATCCTCTCCACATCAACTCTCTCTCAGCCTTTTAATATCCAATGTTTCAATGATACCCCAACCCCCCCATTCTTCTAAACTCCAAAGAGTAAAGGCTTGGAGTCATCAAACATTCCTCATATGTTAACCCTTTCATTCCTGGTATCATTCTTATGAACCTCCTCTGGGCCCCCTCCAGTGAAAAAACATCTTAGATAAGCGGCTCAAAACGGCATGCTATTAGAGAAACAGTGCAAGTTGTCATAGTTGAACCATAATCAGAATTAAATCATAACCTGCAGAATATAAATGGAAGTCTGCATTTTTGTGTGTTTCTCAAGATTTTCAGCATCTACAGAATTTCTTGTGTTTAGAATATGTGTTATTTTTGTTATGTCCTCAACTAAAATACTTGATGGTAACCTGTTGGAAAATCAAAATGCAAAGTATTGTAGATGATGGAAATATGAAGTACAATAAACAACACTAGAAATACTCTGCAGGGGACCTTGCTGGTTCATATTGCAAGTCCATAACACTTTACTAGGAAAAAAAATCAATAGTTTCTTTAGTCGATGACTAGACCATGACTTAGTAGAAGTAGGGTGAGATTTTTATTTTCCCTTATAATCTGGAATTATTAATCAATATTAAATATTATTTAATTAACTATTATTATTAATCCAGAATACATTATTATGCAAAAACTTAGGTGTGCATATATATATAGAGCTAGGGTGCCTATGAGTCTTGCACAGTACTATAGTAATTTTAAGTATTGCACTGTACTGCTGCAAAAACAAATTCTATGACAAATCAAATTCTATAATAAATCTGATTCTAATATGGTCTCTATTGTGAATGGAGAGTGAGAGGGAGCGGTAAGCACCAGCGAGACATTCTGGGATCAATAAACCAGTTGTTTGGAATCAAATGACCTTACCTGGTATCTCAGGGCTGGGTGTGGTTGCACCCTGACTACCCCTTCCCTGCCCTTAGCACTCCTCCTCCACTACATGTCTCACACACCTCTTGCGGCGCTTCACCCTCACCATCTCTGACATCCTTTGCTCTGGCCAGATTTACCACCCCACATTGTCAAATGTCTAAGGCAGCCTAGCTATATATATGTGCCTAAGAATTTTGCATAGTACCTTATATTAATTTATAGCACCACTGTGGAAAGTCAAGAATAATCTTTGGTCAATTTATAGAATATTTAGCTCAAAGCTTTTATTTCTCTCCAGAATTCAAATACAAGAGTTTATTTTGTAAGTTGCACAAAAGTAATCTACCAGTTCTAAAACATCTGTTTGTTTCTCTAGATTTTCATACAAAAAAAATCATCAATAAGTAGGAGGAAAAATAAATTTGTTTGTATATATACTAAGTTGACAGATTTATTTCATCATATCTCAAAACATTCTTATGCTCTTAGGGTTTTGTGCTGTGTTTATAAATAAAACATGCAGGGTATTTCATTTCTTAAGCAGTTGTAGCTTTGATTCTGTCAGGCCTAAACACGACTGCTGATTCATTTGGAAACGTTGAATAAATATCCTCATAGCAAGGGCTAATTAGGTCTCCTTGACATCAGGGTCTCTAACCAGAGCCAGTAGCTTGTCCAGTTTAGCTTTTTCCACTTTAGGCCCTTTTTGCACTTCTTGTCCTTTCTTTGCCTAAAATCGATAGGGATAATAATTAATATGGAGCACAGCACACAAAATGAGCAGTAATTGTATTAGAGAAACAAGTCTAAATATTCAGCCATGTAAAATCAATTGCATCATGAACCATCATACATTAGCAGGATTGTTTTTTCTTTATTTGTTTTACAGGATCTGGGTGTCACTGGCAAGGAGTGAATTTATAGCCCACCTCTAATTGCTCTTGTTTGGTCATTTCAGAGATAACCACAATTGTAGACCTAGAGTCACATATAGACCTGAGTGGGTCAAAATAGTTGATTTCCACCCCAGAAAGATATTATATTGTATAATATTAATGTAAATAAAGCAACACTTTATATTATAATGAGATGAACATGATAATATTTATTTATTGTGTGGTGACATGGGAATATTGCTAGTACCACGAGCATATCTCATCTCGTCTTGGTTTTCTGATTGCTTCATTTCCATTTCTGAGGATAAGTAAGGGTCAAACACATTGCAGAGCCTGGACCTAGTAGTTTGATTCTTTCTTTTGGCTTTTCACTTCCATATTTTTATTATTCACATGAATCTAAATTTTCCAGCTCCTATGGCTGGGTTCAGAAACATGCCTCTTGATCAATTATTATAATGCATACTTTAGTTCTTCCTCTTTTGTTCCTTTGTATAATTAATTAAATTCTATCATTAAAATTTGGCACAGAAGGGTTTAACTGGCTTTATCCTTTATCCTATTCAATTTAATACCAAGAAAATACTGTTTTGGATACTGTTCTGGGCGATGATCTCCCAGGAGAATGCCACAGAGACCAGGTTGTTGGCACTGAGCATGGGTCTTGCTGCAGAAGGGAAAGAGGGAGAGGAGGGGAGCAGTAGTGATAGGAGACTCAATAGTCAGGGGAACAAACAGGAAATTCTGTGGACGTGAACAGAACAGCTGGATGGTATGTTGCCTCCCAGGTGCCAGGGTCAGGGACATTTCAGATTGCATCCACATCATTTTGGAGAGGGAGGGAGAGCAGTCAGATGTCTTGGTACATATTGGTACCAACAACATAGGAAAGGAAAGCAATGAGGTCCTGAAGAGACAATTTAGAGAACTAGGCAGAAAGCTGAGAAGCAGGAACTCCAGGGTAGTAATTTCTGGATTGCTACCTGTGCCATGCATCAGTAAGGGTAGAAACAAGATGATCTGACAGATATATGTGTGGCTGAGAAGCTGGTGCAGAGAGGAAGGGCTTCAGGTTCTTGGATCATTGGAATCTCTTCTAGGGGAGGTATGACTTGTACAAAAAGGACGGGCTGCACCTGAACCTGAGGAGACCAATATTCTCATGGGCAGGTTTGTTAGAGCTGTTGGGGAGGATTTAAACTAATTTGGTGGAGAATGGGAACTGGAGTGAAGGGACTCAGGATAGGATGGATGGTAAAAAAGCAAAGATAGCGTGCTGTCAGACTGTCAGGAAGGGCAGGCAGAAGATCGGACAAAATTGCAGCGAGCAGGGATGCAGAATCAATAAGGGCAGCAAATACAGTACTCAAAGTGTTATATCTCAATTTATGGAGTATGAGAAATAAGGAGGATGACCTTGTTGCACTTTTACAGATTATTGGGTATGATGTTGTGGCCATCACTGAATCATGGCTGAACGATGGTTGTAGTTGGGAGCTGAATGTCCAAGGTTACACATTGTATTGGAAGGATAGGAAGGTAGGCAAAGAGGGTGGCTCTGCTGATGAAGGATGGCATCAAACCAGTAGAAAGATGTAACATGGGATTGGAAAATGTTAAACCCTTCTGGGTTGAGTTAAGAAACTGCAAGGGTAAAAGGACCCTGATGGCAGTTATATACAGGCCTCCAAACAGTAGCTGGGATTACAATAGGAAATAGAAAAAGCATGTCAAAAGGGCAATGTTATGATAATCATGGGAGATTTTAACATGCAGGTAGTTTGGGAAAATCAGTTTGGTAAAGGATCTGAAGAGAGTGAATTTGTTGAATGCCTATGAGATGGCTTTTTAGAGCAGTTTGTCATTGTGCCTACGAGGGGATCAGCTATACTGGATTGGGTGTTAAGTAATGAACCGGAAGCAATTAGGGAGCTTAAGGTAAAGGAACCCCAAGGAGGCTGTGATCACAGTATGATTGAGTTCAACTTGAAATCTGACAGGTAGAAAGTAAAGTCTGAATGTAGCAGTATTTTAGTGGAGTAAAGGAAATTACAGTGGTATAAGAGAGGAGTTGGCCGAGGTAAATTGGAGGGAGATGCTGGTGGGGATGACAGCAGAGCAGCAATGGCTTGAGTTTCTGGGAGAATGAGGAAAGTGCAGGATAGATGTATTCCAAAAACAAAGAAATACTCAAATGGCAAGATAGTACAACAATGGCTGACAAGGAAAGTCAAAACTAATGTAAAAGCAAAAGAGAGGGTATGCAACAAAGCAAAGATTAGCAGGAATATAGAGGATTCGAAAGCTTTAAAACCTACAGAAAGCAACTAAAAGAATCATTAGGAGGGAAAAGATGAAATATGAAAGCAAGCTAGCAAACAATATAAAAATAGACAGTAAAAGCTTTTTCTAGTATATAAAAATAAAAAAAGAGAAATGAGAGTGGATGTAGGACTGCTAGAAAATGAGGCCAGAGAAACAATAATGGGGGACAAGGAGATGGCTAATGAACTAAATAAGTATTTTGCATCAGTCTTCACCCTAGCCAAGTGTTGAAGGGTGTGAGGAAAGAGAACTGAGTGCAGTTACTATTACAACGGAGAAGATGCTCAAAAAGCTGAAAAACCTAAAGGTACGTAGGTCACCTGGGCCAGATGAACTGCACTCTAGGGTTCTGAAAGAGGTAGCGGTAGAGATTGTGGAGGCATTAGTAACAATCTTTCAAGAACCACTGGACCCTGGCATGGTGCTGGAAGACTGGAAAATTACAAATGTCACTCCACTTTTTAAAAAAGGAGAGAGGCAGCAGAAAGGAAATTATAGACCAGTTAGCCTGACCTCAGTTGTTGGGAAGATGTTGGAGTCAATTGTTAAGAATGAGGTTTTGGCTGCTGATTACAAGGGAAAGACCTTATGACAGCATGGAAAGACTAGCTGACAGGAGGGAATAGATTCCAATGGGCCTGTCATGTGCCAGCTACCCACAACAGCAGTCCTCAATGCAGTTTCAGTATGTTGGAGACACCCATTAATGTCTATCAAATGGAAAGAAAGGAAGATACTCCTAGAGCCTGCAAGAGTGGGGGTGCAAGATAACTCAATAACTGATAACAAGGCTATAGACCTAGGAATGGGATCTACCATGAATAAAGAGAGCACTGCCCAAGAAGCCACCAAAACTCCAGCAGCAGTAGAAGGGCACAGGTGCTGGGTGGGAGAAAGTAACTTCAGAAAAGGGGTTGAAGATTCATCAAGGGAGGAAAAAGTGTTTGAAGAAGTAGGGACGAGGTCTCACATCAACCAGACCGTCTTGCGAAGCCAATCAACTAAGTCAAGTGAAGCGTAGCGACCAGACACAAATCAAACTTCGCAGAGTATCAGCACCCCTGTTACTGAGGAGGTTAGCACAGAAATCCCAGGTGAGGGACCCTCCTAACCACCAACACCTGCTAAGGAGAGAAAGATGAAAAGATGCAGAGTGCTTGTGAAGTGGCCCAAAACTGCTGTTAAGAAAGAGAAAACCATTGTCAAAGACTTAATGAAAATTTTTGAACAATTAATAGGAGCAGCAGAAAAGAAGTCGAATGCAATGTGAGACATCATCTACAGCTACTGGGGAGAGTGATTTGGAGTCAGCGCAAAGAAGAGTGGAAAGACATCATCACCACCAATAAAGTGAAGGAGATGGCAGGAGATTGAGCAACTAATTTGAGAAAGGAGACAGCTAAGGAAACAGTGGAAGAAAGCTCCAGATTGTGAGATTGTGAAGGAACTCAGCAGGTATCTATGGAAAAAAGTACAGTCGATGTTTTGGGCCATGGTTTCCAGGTTTGGGTTTGGGGTTGGGTTTGAATTTCCAGCATCTGCAGATTTTCTCTTGCTTGCAGAAAACATCAGTCAGTTTTGACCAATTTGCCTTTTGAACATCAACAGGAAAATCTTCTTTACTGTATTAGTACAGAGGCTGGCTAGCTACCTGGAAAGAAACAAGTACATTGATACATCTGTACAGAAAACAGGAATTCCAGGGCTCTCTGGGTATTTGGAACATACAAGCATGATGTGGCACCAGATCCAAGCAGCTAGGATCTCTATGTGATCTTCCTGGACGTTGCCAATGTATTCAGCTCAATTCCCCTGCACTCCTCTGGGAAGCATTTGACTTCTTTCAGACACTAAAGCCCATCGCAATGCTGGGGACCTGCAATTGTGCTTCACAACAGCAGATTTTACCACAACATGGCAGAGACTGGAAGTAGGCATTATGGCAGGTTGCACTATATCACCCCTGGCCTTCACAATGGCCATGGAGGTCATTTTCAGGACTTCAAGATGAGTGGTATGTGGTGAAAGAACATACCACCCATCTTTGTCTTTCCCCTATTAGGGCATATGGCCAATATAATAACACTGACCACTACAACAGCATGCACCAAGCAACTACTTGGAAAACTGCAGGAAAACATCAAGTAGGCCAGAATGAAAATCAAACCCAGCAAGTCATGAAGCATCTCCATAGTCTCCATCTTCAAGCATCTCCATAGTCAAGGGATTGCTGAAATACATCAAGTTCTTGATTGGTGATGACCCAATTCCAACTGTGACTGGACAGCCTGTCAAAAGCCTGGGTAGACGGTGAACACCAGTCTCACGGACAAAGCAGGTGCAGAAACTAGAGATACACATCACCAATGGCCTAGATAACATCAACAAAACTGGAAAACTGAAGCTCTGGTGCTTACAGTTTGGACTCCTAAGTGTCCTAGATGTTCCAGGGTAATTCAGTAACATCAGCCTCTATGGTAAAGGAGCCCTTGAACTACCTTTCACTGGCTTTACAGAGGATTTCAAGTATTCTAAGGTGCATCCACAGATGACACTCAAAGACTCTCATGACAAGACCATCAGTAATACTGCATGGACCTTATGAACTGGGTGGAAATGCACCCCAGCTGATGCAGTGCAGAAAGCAACTGTTGCCCTTAGGCACAGAGACATTGTGGGGCAAGTCCAACATGGCAGGGGTGGCTTCAGTGTGGCAGCAAGTGGACGCACCTGGCATACGGCCACAACTCCAGAGTGAAGGAAGATGGTTGTTGAGGAAGTATGGTGACAGGAAGAGACAGTCAGAAGTGCAAAAGCTGTCTCCCTGGCTAAGCAGGGGCAATGAATGCAGTAGGAAAGCATTGAGAGGAGGAAAATCAGCTGGAAGGACATATGGGAGATGGAAGCAAACAGACTTAGCCTTTTCATCAGAGCTACATATGATGTGCTTCCCTCACAAAAAACCTTCACCAGTGGATCGGTGAGGACCCAGCTTGACCCCTGCATCTGATTCCGGCAAACCTCAAGTACATCTTGGCAAGCTGCAAAACCAGCCGGACAGAAGGCAGGCACATGGTGTGTCACAACCAGGTCTTGAAAGGTCTGGCAGTGGCAATCGAGACTAAGAGAATAACAACCAACTCCTTCCCCTCTAGAATGACTCTGACACCAACACCATTTGTCCGGGAGGGAGGAAAAAGACTAACAGATCTCCCTCCTAAGCCAGAAACAGGACAGATGAATGTGACCCATGACTGGAAGATGCTGGTGGATGTCATAAACAACTCACCTTTCCACCAGAAACTGCTGCCACCAACCTCAGGCCAGACTTGGTTCTCTGGTCCAATTCATTATGGATTGTTGACATCGTGGAACTCACAGTCCTGTGGGAGGATTCAGTGGCTGAAGCATATGAGCACAAGAGGCTAAACTATACGAACCTGGCAGCTGAAGCTCAGTGACAGGGCTGGAAAACCAAAGGTTGTCCTGTGGAAGTGGGATGTAGTGGATTTATAGCCACATCCACCATCAAAATGCCGAAGAAGCTAGGGATCCATGGTCAGACTCTATGGCAAACCATCAAAGCCACATCAAAGGCAGCAAAAGGAAGCAGTCATTGGCTTTGGATCAAGCAAATAAACCTCCCCTGGGCTCCAAGATAGCATCAAGAGAGTGAGAAGACAATTGGGTGTGACTCTGGAACACCAGAAGTCATCATTGAACCCTACAGAGATGTAGTGGGGCTAATCGATGGAATGTCGAGGAAGGAGTGTGCCCAGTTGAAAACCCATATGTCAACTGTGTGCCACTTCCAACATCAAGGCAGTCTCAAGTAAGTGCTCACAATCCATTGGCACAAGGGATATTAACATCCTATCTTGTGTTTTTAAAAAATTTTTTGGAGTACTTTGTGATACACTTCAAGATAGGACAAAGATAGCATGAGAAAATCTTGCCTGACAAACCTGTTGGAATTCTTTGAGGATATTATAAGTAGGATAGATAAAGGGGATGCAGTGGATGTTGTATATTTTGGATTTTCAGAAGCCTTTTCACAAGGTGCTACACATGAGGCTGCTTACCAAGTTAAGAGCCCATGGTATTACAGAAAAGTTACCGGCATGGTTAGATCATTGGCTGATTGGTAGGAGGCAGCGAGTGGGAATAAAAGGATCCTTTTGTTTGGCTGCCAGTGACTAGTGGTGTTCCACAGGGGTCGGTGTTGGGACTGCTTCTCTTTATGCTGTATATGGCTTTGTTGCCAAGTTTATAGATGATGTGAAGATTGCTGGAGGAGTGGATAGTGCCGAGGAAACAGGAAGGCTGCAGAAGGATTTAACAGATTAGGAGAATGGGCAAGAAAGTAGCAAATGAAATGCAATGTTGGGAAATGCATGGCCATGCACTTTGGTAGAAGAAATAAATGTGCAGTCTATTTCCTAAATGGGGAGAAAATCCAAAAATCTGAGATGCAAAGGGACTTGGGAAGCCTTGTGTAAAACACTTGAAATGTTAACTTGCAGGTTGACTTGGAGGTGAGGAAGGCATTAATTTCAAGAGGTCTAGAATATAAGAGCAGGGATATAATGCTAAGGCTTTATAAGGCACCGGTGAGGCCTCATCTTGAGTATTGTGAATGGTTTTGGGTTCCTTATTTGAGAAAAGATGTGCTGGCATTGGAGAGGATTCAAAGGAGGTTCACAAGGATGATTCCAGGAATGAAAGGGTGATCATACGAGGAACGTTTAATGGTTCTGGACCTGTACTCACTTGAATTTAGAAGGATGGTGGGGGGGGAGGATTCTCATTGAAACCCTTTGAATGTTGAAAGTTTAGACAGAGTAGATGTGGAAAGGATATTTTCCATGGTGGGGGAGTCTAGGATAAGAGGCCACAGCCTCAGGAGGGGCGTCAATTTAAAACTGATGCAGAGTAATTTCTTTAGCTGGAGGGTGGTGTATTTGTGGAATTTATTACCACAGGCAGGTGTGAAGGTCAATTCATTGGGTGTATTTAAGGCGGAAATTAAAAGGTTCTTGATTAGCCACAGTATCAAAGGTTACGAGGGGAAGGCCAGAGAGTAGGGCTGAAGAAGTTAGAAAAAAGGATCTGCCATGATTGAATGGCGGAGCAGTCACGATGGGCCAAATGTCTAATTCTCCTCCTATGTCTCATGGCCTAAAATGACTCCTCAGTAATATTAAGTTAAGGCTAAGTAAGAACATAAAAGCAAAAGACTTCAGTACAGCTATACACATTAAAAATTCAAGCTACTTTACCAATTGAAGCATAATTTGTATGTAATCACTATTTGGGCTAAATATATCATTTGTTACAATTCCAACTATATGTTTGAATGGGATGTTAAAAGGTGCTTAAAAAATGGTTACTTTTTGATTATATTTATAGGCCAGTATTGTCCAGTGAGGGCAACGAGGCAGTAAGAGAAGTTAGGATGGTTTGTGATATAAACAGAAGTAGCAATTTTTTCCTGTTTAGTATTTTGGACATAAGTTCTTTTGTTTCTGGTATTTATTATGGAGAAGAACATTGTAGATAGAGAGTAGAAATTTCTAAGGATTTGTTATTTGCTGAAGTCAATGAAAAATTGACTTGGATGTGCAACAAAAAGGTTGCATAGTCAGTGTGAGTCCACTTATCAATTGTTTCACAGACCAATTTCTCTTCCAATATCTCAGATCTATCATAAGTAACTTTGGATTTCCATTCTAGGCAATATTTTGGTGTGAGTAGTGAACCACAATTCACATTGGTCATAGAATGTAGGTGATTGACAGAAAAACTAAAAATGACATTTGAAAAAGCTTATCATACAAAATTTTAAGGGGTTGTATGCAAAATTATGGTGGTTATAGATATGGTAAATGCAAGCAGGCTTTTTCCACTGAGGTTGGTGAGACTAGAAAAGGAGGTCCTGGGTTAAGGGTGAAAGGTGAAATGTTTAAAAGGAACATGAGTGGGAACTTGTTTACTCAGGGGGTGAGAGTGTGGAATGAGCTGCCAGCTGAAGTGTTGAATGCAGGTTCGATTTCAACATTTAAGAGAAGTTTGAGTAAGTGCATGGATGGGAGGGGTATGGAGGACTGTGGTCCAAATGCAAGTCGATGGGACAAGGCAGAATAATAATTCTGCATGGACTAAATGGACTAAAGATCCTGTTTATGTGCTGTAGTTCTCTATGATTCTATGATTATGACTATAATGAGTGGCTATGGTTTAGAATAAATTGCCAGTTATTATCGTTGAGACATGATAAAGTGAGCTGAATAAGTGTTTAAAAGGAAATAATTTACAGAGCTGTGGGGAAAGAGCAAGAGACTGAATGTAACTTGATGGCATTTTCATAGAAACAGTACAGACATAACAGTGTAAATAGCCTCTGTTGGTGCTATTACTACTGTGACTCATTGATTCTGTGCCCCCCCCCCCACCTTATTTTGCTGCAATGACAAGAAAATTTACAAATTCATTCCTCCCCTTCTTATGTTCTAAGACTGCAAGGGCAATAAATTACAATCAAAATATTGGTTAAGCAGCAGCAACCGTATACAAATTTGGTTGTGTACCATCAACAAATGATAACATAGCTAGAAGGTGATAGGTGGAGTGGTCCCCAATTTACGATGGATCTCAGCAATGTAGAGGAGGCCGCATTCGGAGCACTGGATACTATAGACGACACCAGCAAATTCACATGCGAAGTGTTGCCTCACTTGGAAGGACTGTTTAGGGGCCTGAATGGAGGTGAGGTAGGAGGTGAATGGTCAGGTGTAGCATTTTGGCTGCTTTCAGGGATAATTGCTGAGAGTGAGATTAGTGGGAAAGCGGGAAGTGAGGGGGGAGGTAAATATATGTTTAGTGGTAAGATCCCAAGTCCAACATCTTAAATATCTCTATCAGATCTTCTTGTAACCTTCTCTAAAGCCTTCTAAAGCATTTACATCCTTCCCAAAATCTGCTGCCAAGAATTGGGCACAATACTCCACCTGCAGTTCAATCAGTTTTAGTAAGGCTCATTGTGACTATGTTGCACACATACCCTCTTCTGTGAATAAAGCCAAGAATTTGATATGCCTTCTTTAAACAATGTTCCTAACCTTCTCTGTCACTTTCAAAAAACCATGTAAGCCTCTCTTTTCTCAAAGCCCTTTCAGAATAGTGCTCTTTAGTTTATATTGTCTTTTCACATTCTTATTGAAATGTAACACTTCACATTTCTCAGCATTAAATTTTATCTGATAACAACCCTCCTATTTCACCAATCTATCTAAATCTCATTGAGTTTTACTATTATCCACTTCCTAGTTCACATATATCCGAATTTCAACTAAAATTTTGAAACTGCTCTGTGCATCCAAGTTTTAATCATTATTAGGAAAGGCCATGGATCTAGTACACATCCTTGGAGAACATCGTGATTTTACTTCCCTTGAGCTCAAAAATAAACACTTCATTATTTGTACTGCTGTTATAACTCAGTGTCTCAGGATGTCCTGAACCAGCTGCCCTATCCACTTTAAATGCTGCTAGTCTGCTGCCTGCTCATCATCAATGTTTAGCTCATTCAGAATGTCAGTAACATTAAGGTTTGCTCAAAATCCAGTAGGATCTTCATCATTGGCACATCACTGATGAATGGTCCCATTTCAGAGTTACAGTATTGACATGAAATCAAGAGGAACACTACACAGCACATTTAGGATATCTGCTTAGTTTAACAATAGGGTTGTAGGTATGCAAAAGCATGAAATATTTCTATAAATATCATTTGATTTAAATTTCTATAAGTTTATAATTAAATTATTTTCAAATCTTAATAACTTGGTAATGCTATAGTGAATGAAATAATTTGGAACTGTACAAATGAAATTCTCATCCCTATATTCCCCCCTTCAGTCTCCTTAAAGATTAGAGATAAAGATTAGCCTTATTTGTCAAATGTATTGTACATCAGAACATACAGTGAAATGTGTTGTGTGCATCAAACCTCAAATTAATTAGAATTGTGAGGGGAGCCCACAAGTGTCACCAAACTTCTAGCGCCAACATAGCATGTCTGCAGCTCACTAACCATATGCCTCTGAAATGTACGAGGTAACAGGAGCACTCAGAGGAAATCAATGTGGTCATGGAGAGAGCATACAAACTCCTTTTAAACTGTGGTGGTATTTAAACCCTGATCTTACAGCTAGCACTGTGAAACATTGCTTCAACCGCTATACTAACGTGGTGACCCTTTATTCCATGGTCCACTGTTCTCTTCTATCAGATTCCCTCTTTTCAGCCCTTTGCCACCTCCCAGCTTCTTACATCATTTCTACTCCCCACCTCCTCTCACCTAGATTCATGTTTCACTCCACTATCTCCTCCACGCTTTTATACTGGTTATCTCTCTACTTTCCAGTATTGAAACTAGACTGTCAACTTCCCTCTATGAAAGCTGCTTGACTCACTGAGTTCATCTAGGATTTTGAATGTTCTTCCAGATTTCCACCATCTGAAAGAGTGTTTCATCCTCAATGCACTTACATTCAGAGAGGAAGCTGGAGGGCATTCAATATTTTCTACTATTTCTCAATCGTTCTCCATTGCACTGGTGACGCAATGGCATCAGCGCCAGACTCCGGAGCGAAGGCTCCCGAGTTCTAATCCAAATCGGGTCGCCCCCGAGCACGCTTTCCATCTGTGCCGGGTTGAGCATTGAGCTAGCCACTTGGCCTCGTAAAAAATACAAGGGTCAAGTCAGGAACGTTCATATTGAGACCCGAAAGGAGACCAATCCTGACACTATGCACCAGACAAGAATGGCTGACTGTCTGGTGCAACACGCTAAAAAAAAATTATAAGTGTGAAGTGGTTCATTTTGTTAGGTCAAATATGATGGCAGAATATAGTATTAATGGTAAGACTCTTGCAGTGTGGAGGATTAGAGGGATCTTGGGGTCCGAGTCCAAAGCACACTCAAAGCAGCTGCACAGGTTGACTCTGTGGTTAAGAAGGCATACAATGTATTGGCCTTCATCAATCGTGGAATTGAATTTAGGAGCCAAGAGGTAATGTTGCAGCTATATAGGACCCTGGTCAGACCCCACTTGGAGTATTGTGCTCAGTTCTGGTCGCCTCACTACAGGAAGGATGTGGAAGCCATAGAAAGGGTGTAGAGGAGATTTACAAGGATATTGCCTGGATTGGGGAGCATGCCTTATGAGAATAGGTTGAGTGAACTTGGCCTTTTCTCCTTGGAGCGATGGAGAATGAGGAGTGACCTGATATAGGTGTATAAGATGATGAGAGGCATTGATTATGTGGATAGTCAGAGACTTTTTCCCAGGGCTGAAATGGTTGCCACAAGAGGACACAGGTCTAAGGTGCTGGGGAGTAGGTACAGAGGAGATATCAGGGGTAAGTCTTTTACTCAGACAGTGGTGAGTGCGTGGAATGGGCTGCCAGTAGCGGTGGTGGAGGTGGATGCGATAGAGTCTTTTAAGAGACTTTTGGATAGGTACATGGAGCTTAGAAAAATAGAGGGCTATAGGTAAGCAGAGTAATTTCTAAGGTTGGGATGTGTACAGCACAACTTTGTAAGCCGAAGGGCCTGTATTGTGCTGTAGGTTTCCTATGTTTCATGTCCCCAACTACAACTCTGCGTCCAATTGCACAAAGTTTAAAGTTGTAGAAGGGTTGAGTTTCCAAGTGCATTATTTTCACAAGGTTATTGTGTAAATACAGTGACTGATTAGGAAAGTTAACATGATTTTATTATTCATAGGGGAATTAAAATACAAAAATGGGGAAGTACACTTCATTTATATAAGGCATTGGTGAGACCACAGCCTTGTCATGAAGACGATGTACAGTATTGTGGTCTCCTCTTTAAGGAAGCATTCTAATATGTTAGGGACAGTTCAGATTAGATTTACTAGACTAGCACGTGGAATGGGTAGTTTCTCTTAGGAGGAAATGTTGGATTAGCTAGGCTTGCATTTATTGGAGTTTGGAAGAGTGCAAGGGGATGACTGAAATGTACAATATCCCAAGGAGTCTTAACAGGGTGGATATGGAGCAGATTTTACTTGAGGATGTAGAACTAGGGGTCACTGCAAAGATAAGAAGTTGACTTTAAGATAGAGATGCAGGACTAAATAAACGTTGGATACTTTCCTTTTGCTGAATGCCTGGTCAGCCACATGTAACGGCAGATAATGCCTTAATGTGACTTGGAGCATTGCAGCAAGTTAGTGTAATCAAGTGGTTGGACAGTTCATGATAATGAAGTGCCAGCTGGGTCCACTTCTCATATATTTCACTCATCTGATGAAGATTCCTCTTCATTTTCATCAAATTACAATAATAGATCTAAAGAAAAACTTACAGGTTATGCCATTCTGCATTGTACTTACCGAGTATTATGTAATTAGGCAAGCCCTTAATGCATGGCATCTCTTTGAATCTCAAAGTTTGGCATTTCATTACCCACATACTTCACAAAAGAATTAAATTTTTTAAAAATCACATTTAATTAATATATTTTAGAGCTAAAGGAGATAATAGAGGCTTTGGAGAAAAATTGTAGCACTCTGTTGCATAATACATCAGAAATTCAAGATACTGTCTTACCTTTGGCTGTTTTCGGAGATTTGGAGACAACTTCAAGATTGTCACACCGCCACGCTCATCTCCGACCATTATGATGGGGTGGGTTGGATTGAATGCAATATGTGTGAGTTTATTTCTCTTCTTGTTCACGATAGCTTGCTCACAAATTGGTTCATATTTGTTAACATTTAAATCATACACATGAACCTGGATCGAAAAAAAGTTCAAAGTGTTTAGGTGAACTTTAAATTTTGATTAAAGAGTAGTGATGTGAAGTATGAAGAATGAAAATGAAAGTGAAGAAATAAGCTAAACTCTTAAATGTTGGAGAAGCGTTCATAGTATATCCTTGCATGTCTTTGATGCCCTGTGGCTGAATTTACAGAAAGATTAGGAAATAACTAACTCTAAAACCAGGAGACAGACACTCTTTCCTTGCCTAAATTGCTACAAAGGGTATACATTTAATTTGATTTCGCCTTCCAGTTAAAAAATTTCCTCCACCGTCCCTCTTCTTCTATTCCCCACTCTGGCCCCTTACCTCTTCTCACCTGCCTATCACCTCCCGTGGATCCCATCCTTTACTTCAATGGTCCACTCTCCTCTCCTATCAGATTCTTTCCTCTCCAGCTCTTTACTTTTCCTATACACCTGGTGTCACCTATCAACTTCGAGCTATCCTCCTTCTCCTCTCCTCACCTTTTTATTCTGTCGTCTTCCTCCCTCATTTCCAGCCCAAAATGCTGATTGTTTATTCATTTCCATGTACGTTGCTGGACCTGCTGAGTTCCTTCAGCATTTTGTATGTGTTACAATAGGATGTTAGTTAAATGGACACACCATCAAAGAGAAGACTGTATAATCCAAACTACTCAAATGAGTAAGCCTTCTAAAGAAATTTAATATGTACAATGTGCCATGGGATGTTCCATTTCACTGTATACGGTAGATTTCCTGTCAGAATGTTTGAAGAATTAAATATAAATGCAGTAGGGGATAATTCAGGACAATGATTTTTGTGATTCCAGTAGTTCACAATCTTAGCAAAAACGTTCAGGGTATTTCAGTGATACGTTTATGAATACAAAACACTGTAAATCATGGCCTTTATTTTATATTTTCTTTAAAGTGTATATTGAAATATTATTCAGTGGTTATGAAGTAGTGTTATTGGACCAGCAGCCAAAATTCTGGATCGATTTATCCAGAGATCTAAGATCAAGTTTCATCATGACAATTTAATTTCAGTTCCTGAAGTAAAAAAAACTACACAAATTACTAGATTAGCAATGGATTCAGGAGAGGACATATGGCATCCTTGCCCACTTTGTTATTATGGGACCCCAGACCTTTAGTGCGGTTCACACTTACATGCTTTACCATACCACTCAGACCAATATGAGTTAGAGATGGGCAATAAATGCTGGCCTTGATAGCAATGTCCAGATGCTGAGAATAAAGTGAGGGAAGAAGCAACAGCAAGTCAGAGATGACTCACCTTCTGACATCCCAACACACATATTCCACAGAAATGGCAGATGATTCCATGTTCTTTGTTGAAAGCAATGTCAATGTCACACCAGATATACCCAACAATATCCAGGACAACGTAATCTCCTTATGTGAAAAGTCCACTTTCATTTGCCGGCTTCCTATCTTACAGGAGTGACAGTAATGTATTTCACTCAATTGAGATTGCAGTCTCTCCTCCTGGTGAATACAATGCTGCATTATCCTTGTCAGTGCACACAGCAGGCCATGTAACTAGGCCTCAAATAGTTACTTGCATTAAAGCCACATCTTACAAAAACCTGTTTATCATCTTGACAGGCAACGCCTGGCACTTACATTTTATTTCTTATTAAGGAATGCAAAAATAAAAAGAAATACCCCCTGCAAGTGTTATAGATGAATAATTATTGATTCAGAATAAAATGTTTTATTATATATTTTGAGTCTTTTTTTTTCTTATACTGCAGCAACTGCCACCACTGGGTTATAAACTGGGTTATGGATGAGAGGGGTTTGGAGGGATATGGCCCAGGTGCAGGTCAGTGGGATTAGGCAGAAAAATGGTTTGGCACAGCCAAGAAGGGCCAAAAGACCTGTTTCTGTGCTGTAATGTTCTATAGCTCTATGGTAAACGTGCAGGAGCAGTAAGTGCCTTGCTCAAGGACACACACACTGCCTTGGCTGAAGCTTGAACTAACAACCTTCAAATTGCTAGCCCAAAGCCTTAACCACTTGGCCATGCACTGAATAGTTGATGCTGGGCAGAGAGAACACATCTTTTTGAGAAATAAAACCAAATGTATTAATTGGGTAGGTTTACTTAGTTCAATATGTCTCTACTTGGTATGAGTGTTGTTCAGGGATGGTTTAGCAGCAGATCAGACAACATCTACGGAGGGAAATCAACAGTCAATATTTTGGGTTGAAACTCTTCATTGTGACTGGAAAGGGGGCAGAAGACAGATTAAGAAGGTGGGGGAGGGGAAGGAGTACAAGTCAGCAGTTTACTCTCCCTTTCTAGTCCAGATAAAGAATTTCAGCCCTAAAGAGGTGCTACAGTAGCGTAGTGGTTAGCACAACACTATTAAAGTTCAGGGTGTTGGAGTTCAATCCCTGCATCCTCTTTTAAGGAGTCTGAACCCTATGGAATGAGTGGGTTTTCTCTGGGTCCTCTGGTTTTCTTCCCACAGTCCAAAGATATACAGGTTAATTGGGCATTGTAAATTGTCCTGTGATTAGGCGAGGGTTAAATCAGGGATTGCTGGACAGTGTGACTCCAAGAGCCAGAAGGGCTATCTGTGCTGAATCTCTAAAACATCGACTGTGTATTTCCCTCCATAGATGCTGTCTGACCTGCTGAATTCCTCCAGCATTTTGTGTGTGTTTCTCTGGATTTCCAGCATCTGCAAAAGCTCCTGTGTCTCTGACTGGCAGCAGGGATAGAGAGGGCAGACACAAAGATCAGCACCTTTTCAATCACTTAATTCATATTCATTGTCTCACTAATTCACAGATTTATAACCATACTGTATTATTTGGAACCACTTTATGGATGACGAAGAAGGCCGACTTGCTCATTTTGAGATCTTTTGCATCAATCTCAATTTTGTAAATAAACACCAGCCTTCCCAAAATTAAGTGGCTTCCATTCTTTCATTCATCAAGTCCATGCCACTCTAATGTACCCACACACTGGTCCCCCATAATTTGTCTGACTTTTGTCCCTAATGATCTGATTGACGTCCATCCTGCTCTTTGACTTGTACCTAACCAACTCTATTAATTGTCTCTCAGAACTCACTTTTTTTGTCATTCCACCCTCTCCCTCTGTCTCACAGAGAATAAAATATACATTTTCTTGCAAGATAGGAAACTACTGAGATAATGTTCATGTTATTGTACAGACAATAATATAATAGATAGATAGATAGATAGATAGATAGATACCGGTACTTTATTCATCCCCATGGGATAAAATACCATATTGCTATATTTTTATATGAGAATTCCTGAGAGAATGCATTTAATCATAGCATTTAGTATTTATTTTCATTTAAAGAGAAAGAAATTCAGTTATCTTATTACCACTGAACTGTGCCTGGCTGCTTGTTCATTTCATGTATATGGTGAAACGGCAGCCTGTTACTAAAATGAATCTGTGTTTGAAGTAGCCAGTCCATTAAGTGGATCCAAAATGAAATCTGATTTTCTATGTGCCTATCTTTGCTTTGGAGAGATGGTATACTTAGCGATGTATTGAGGTCCCTTAGAGGCTGATTGTTTTTGTTGGAACCAGCACAAAAATAATCACCTCTATTATTGGATGTGATTGAATTTTGAAAGTCAGAAAGAAGCAGCAGGAAATACTCATTATTTTCCTTTCTATTTGCTTTGACATGTTATATCAAATCCCTGTTTATATGTTTTGACAGATTTCTGACTTATATTTTGAATTTATACATCTCTAAGATGTTGAGAGTGGAATGACAGAGGTACAACTTACCATAATGAAGCCTGCTATTTGTATTGATACAAGTGAAAATAACTTCCTTTCAGAATGAGATGTTAAAAAGAGTAAAATTTTGAAACACTAGGTTTTAAACCGGGCATTTCTGAATAGAGTCAACCTTGCTCCCTTGGTGTAGTTTCCATTTCAGTAATGTGGAGGATACCATCTTTCCCTGTGCTTGCTCCTTGTCAAAACATTGTAAATATAGTACTAATCAAACACTTATGGGTCAACTTGGTCTTCACAACACAGCAGGGGATTGAACCATCATAGATCAAAATTCTATTCTTCACCTTTCATCCTTTACCCCAAAATACACAGTACAAAAGATTCTGCAGATGCTGGAAATCAAAAGTAGCACACGCAAAATGATGGAGGAACTCAGCAGGTCAGGCAACATTTATAGAGAGGAATAAAGAGTCGATGTTTTGGGTCGAGATACTTCATCAGGACTTCATTAGGATTAGTGCTAACCATCCTATCCCTGACCTCACTCCAACTCATCCTTTTCCCTTCTTTAACACCTCCATCTTGGCTCCCATCATTGGATCTTGCTCCTGAGTCTCCAATTGCATATCAGACATATTCAATTTGTGATTCTCTGTTCATCTTCTCCATCCAATTCAACTTGATTGCTTCCAATTCTTCCACGTCCATTATTGCCAAAATCAAAACAGTGCAAATGGAGACCTCACATCAGATTAAATTGGTACCAAGGTTTAATGACTGAAATGTGCACTGGCCCCCATAGAGGTGGCTAATTAGTGTCTCCTTACTAGGGCTCCAGACAATGACGACATGTATTTTAGGGTGCAATTTTTTAAAGAAATTATCTACCAAGAACCTTATCATGGGGAATTACATTTTAAATTTTAAAAAAGAATTAGAATTCTGTACTTTTAAACACTATTCAATTGGTATCACTGAATAAATTGTGTATCATACTTCTACATTTATTATGATTTCCACTCAAAACAGCAAGAGAATATATAGCATGATTTATGTCACAGTGCAGAAAGACATTTTAATTGTTTATGATTGAAATCAAACTATCTTGCTTAAAATGGGACTTATTTATAAAAACACTTGAACATTAAACTACCCCATTTAGCATTATTCTTGGCCAGTGCCAAAATGTTAAATGACTTTACTTCCACTCAGCAGAATCTGCCATTCACAAACCATCACTTTAAATGCACTATAATTACTAACCATAATCTTTCAAACAATTTTATTATAGCCATTGGTCATAGAGTCTAAGAACATGGAAACAGGCCCTTTGTCCCTACTCGTCCATGCTGAACTGTGTTACCCAATGAGCTGGTCCCCTCTGCCTGCATTTGGCTTATAACCCTTCACATCCTTCTTAACTGCTGGTAGAACAATCTAAGAATCACAATATGGTACATAATGACAAAAATAAAAGATACAATTTTTAAAATATATGTTTGTGTTATGATTTCACAAGACTTCTGAATACTTCACAGCTAATAAAGTGTTTTCAAGGTGTAGGTGGTGTGGCAGTCTTGAAAAAAATTGGCAGCTTACTCATGCAGAGTAAACACTAAGCTGTGTGCATACATCTACTGATGCTTCTGAACACATCATCAGTGCTGTTCCTGGAATCATCGGTGTTTCAGGTCTTTCAACATCATACACTCTTCTCCAGCTGACCCAGTTGGGGCTGATCAGACCCCAGCTTATGTCCAGATGGCTAGCTACATATGACTCTATGGCTCCCCTCTCTTGAGCCACAGCCATCTTGAAGCCCTCTCTGCCGCATCAGTGGCATTGCGGGTGGCTCTCCTCTTCCTCTCTCCCTCGATGCCCAAATTGCTGAAGGCTCTGGCTAAGGAACGGGCTGCAAATCCCCTACAACCAACTTCTACTAAGTCAAATAAATTCATAATGTGAGTATCTTGGGCAGTCAATCTATCCCCCATTTCCACTTGAGAAAGTAAATTGGGACATTATTACAATGCTCTGTCAAGTTGCTTTTACTGATACTTGGTTATAGCAAATTTCAGTCAAAATCTTTATGTACCTCTTTAATTTCAACATATATTAGAAGACAAAATGAGCCTTGACATGTCCATAAGCAATGTTAGCATTCATTTTGAGAGGATAAGAATATGAAAATAATGATGTAATGCTGAGGCCTTTATAAGGCACTGGTAAAACCTCACTTGGAGTATTGTGAGCAGTTTTGGGCCCCTTATCTAAGAAAGGATGTGCTGACATTGGAGATAGTTCAAAGGAGGTTCATAAAAATGATTCTGGGAATGAAAGTTCTTTTATATGAGGGATGTTTGATGGCTCTGGGCCTGTACTTATTGGAACTTAGAAGAATGAAGGGGGGATATCACTGAAAACTATCAAATGTTGAAAGGCCCAGATAGATGCGAATAGTATGTTTCCTACAGTAGGGGAGTCTAGGAGCAAAAGGGCACAACCTCAGAATAGAGGGACGTCCATTTAGAATGGAGATGAAGAGGAATTTGTTGCCTTTGGCAGCTGTGAAGGCCAGATCAGTGGGGCGTTTTTAAAGCAGAGATTGATAGGTTCTTGAGGGTCTCATAATGAGAGTATCTAGGGCAGTCAATCTAACCCCCATTTCTACTTGAGAAAACAAATTGGTACGTCATTACAATGCTCTGTCAAGTTGTGAAAATTTATGTAGAGAAGGCAGAAGAATGGGGTTGAGAAGGAAATGGATCAGCCATGATCAAATGGTTGACTAAATGGGCTGAATAGAAACATAGAAAATAGGTGCAGGAGTAGGCCATTCGGCCCTTTGAGCCTGCACCGCCATTCAGTATGATCATGGCTGATTATCCAACTCAGAACCCTGTACCTGCTTTCTCACCATACCCCCTGATCCCTTTAGCCACAAGGGCCATATCCAACTTCCTCTTAAATATAGCCAATGAACCGGCCTCAACTGTTTCCTGTGGCAGAGAATTCCACAGATTCACCACTCTCTCTGTGAAGAAGTTTTTCCTCATCTCGGTTCTAAAAGGCTTCCCCTTTATCCTTAAACTGTGACCCCTCATTCTGGACTTCCCCAACATCGGAAACAATCTTCCTGCATCTAGCCTGTCCAATCCCTTTAGAATTTTATATGTTTCAATAAGATTCCCCCCTCAATCTTCTAAATTCCAGTGAGTATAAGCCTAGTTGATCCAGTCTTTCTTCATATGAAAGTCCTGCCATCCCAGGAATCAATCTGGTGAACATTCTCTGTACTCCCTCTATGGCAAGAATGTCTTTCCTCAGATTAGGGGACCAAAACTGCACACAATATTCTAGGTGCGGTCTCACCAAGGCCTTGTACAACTGCAGTAGAACCTCCCCGCTCCTGTACTCAAATCCTTTTGCTATGAATGCCAACATACCATTTGCCTTTTTCACTGCCTGCTGTACCTGCATGCCCACCTTCAATGACTGGTGTACAATGACACCCAGGTTTCGTTGCATCTCCCCTTTTCCTAATCGGCCACCGTTCAGATAATAATCTGTTTTCCTGTTCTTGCAACCAAAGTGGATAACCTCACACTTATCCACATTAAATTGCATCTGCCATGAATGGCCTAATTCTGCTACTATGTCTTATGGTCTTATAAGATATCACATTCGTGAATCCCAAACTTAATGCATTAAAAGTTTCAAAATGTTAAGTCTCTTTATTTAGGTTTGAACACGATGTGCTGACTCAGGGATGTTGCCTTTGAGTTATGATTGGTACCTTGCTTCAGTAGTAAGGAATAAAGTACCGTTATATAGTCCCTAACTGTTGAACTGTAGTTCACAGCACATTAATGTACAAACATCCTTATCAACGGTCAAACTCGCTGCAGTATTATGCAAGAATTAAATCTAAAGGAATACATAAGATCTGACTTCAAGAGCAGGAAAATCTGATTGCCTTGTTTGCTAACTGCAATCTTAAAAAGTAAGACAACTGTGATTGTACTTGCATCAGCAAAGTTTTCAATGGGATAAAGAATATAGTTAAGCCTAAAACAGGCAATGATAAGTAGATGGAGTGGATATGGAGTCTATAACTCATTTATCAAACTTGTTAACAGTGTGATTAAGATCAAGTGGTGCTTAAGAAGGGGATGAAACTAGTGGTGATAAAATGAAGTTTTTCGCAATGGTTGAGGTTGCTGTTTCTCTTAACACTAAGCTGTTGGAATTATTACCAACGTAGACTAGATCTTCTGATATGGAGTTTTATTGTACAAAAGGCAATTGAGAATCCTAACAATTGGAGACGGATCTCACATTTCCTTTTTAACCTTTTCTTATATTATTTAAATACAATTTATTGAATCAATATATTTAGAATATAAAAACCTATTTATTAAATTAATGTCTTTATTGTTTTTTACCGTATAAAAAATCTGATACGCTTTTCCGCTGTACCTCCCTCTGCAACTGGATTCTCGTCTTCCTTATTGGGGATCACAGTCAGAGTGGATCAGTAATAATAGCTCCCCTTACTAACTATCAACACAGGTGCATTTCAAGGATGCGTGCTTAACCCACTGTTTACAGTCATGACTCTGTGGCTAAGTACATCTCAAATACCATCTATAAATTTGTTGATGATACCAATGTTATTATTTGTAGAATCTCAGATGCTAATGAGGAAGCCAATAAAGGAGGCTGGTTGGGCAGTGTCACAATAACATCCTTGTACTCAACATCAGCAAGTCAACAAAACTGGTTGTAGATTTCAGGATGGGGAAGTCGGGAGAACATACACCAGTCCTCACTGGGAGGCCAACAGTGGAAAGGGTACACTAAGTTCCTAGGCAATCAATAAGTATACTATTGGCTTAACTTTGTTAGTAGTCTGAGGAGATTTGATATATCACCAAGGCTCTTACAAATTTCTATAGATGCATAGTGGAGAGTATTCTGACTGGAAATTAGTGCCTGGTTTGGAGCCTTCAATGTACAGGATTGCAAGAAGCTGCAGTGGGTTACAGATTCAGCCGGCTTCATCGCAGGCACAAACCTCCACATCATCGAGGACATCTTCAACAGGAAGTGCCTCAAGAAGGCAGCATCTATCAGGACCCTCACCATCCAGGAAACACCCTCTTTTCATTACTGCCATCACGGAGGAGGTACAGGAGTCTGAAGATTCGCACTCAATGGTTTAGGAACAGCTTCTTCCCCTCCACCATCAGATTTCTGAATGGTCCATTTACCAATGAACACTACCTTGATATTCCTCTTTTCGCACTACCTATCAATTTATTTATTTATTTATTTATTTATTTTTGCAATTCATCAATTTTTATGTCTACTACTGCACTACTTCTGCAAAACAACAAAGTGCACATCATATAATTCAGTGACAATAAACCTGATTCTGATAGTTGTTATTTCCTTGGTTTCATAGTGCTTTTCACATTTTTAACTTGGTTACATTTGTGAGCTAGCTACAACGTAACAATTCAAAATCTACTTCATCGGTTGTAAATTGTTTTTAAATGTCCTGAAATGGCACTGTACAAATATAAGCCTTGCATTTCTGTTTATACTGTATGTGATTTTATGAACTTTGTATTTGTACCAAAATGCTTAAGTATAAAAATGTCAGCAATTCACACTATTAATTATTTTAAAATATACCTGTAAGCACTAGACTTGGAAGAGATAATCATAGAGTTATAGAGGACTATATCACAAAAAATAGGTCCTTTAGCCCATCTAGTCTGTATCAGTTTGGCATTCTGCCTAGACCCATTTACTTGCACCTGGACTATAACCCTCCATTTGTCTCTCATTCATGTATCTATCCAAATTTTTCTTAGTTTTGCAACTGAACCCACATCTATAACTTCTACTAGCGGCTCATTCCACACTGACACCACCCACTGAGTGAAAAGGTTCGCCCTCAGATTTCCCTTAAATAGTCCACTTTCACCTAAACCCATGACCTCTAGGTCTAGTCTCACCCAACCTGAGGGGAAAATCCTCATACATGCCCTCAGGAGTTTGTATATCCTTAAAAGATCTCCTTCATTTTCCTGAGCTACTTTGAATAAAGTCCTAAACTATTTAGATATTCCCTATAAATCAAATCCCGGCAACGCCCTTGTACATTTTCTCTGCACTCTTGCCAGCTTATACATTACAAATTTATAATTCCTTAGACTAGTAGGCAGTCTAAAGGCCATTTAGGTTCCTGTCACTGGGGCACCAAATGCAAGGCACCTTGATACTATGAAAACACTTAGTTTCAAGTTGGAAATAAAGCAAGATCTAATAGATGTATACAAAATCATCAGGGGCAGAGATGAAGTGAATGTATGCAGGCTTTTCCCTCTCAGGCTGGGTGAGACTAGAACTAGAGGTTTGATATGCCAAAACACTATACAACATGTTACATTTTCTTTCAAAGTTTTGTAAATTTCCTTAACATTCTCAGCCAGTCCTTAGAAAATGCCAAACACAGAGTTGACATTTCTTAGGAATATTTAGGGTGAAACGGGATGAACATGAAAAAAGAAAAATACAATAACACATGAAACCTGTAACAACCAAGTTCAATATAAAATCTGTCATAACACAGATTTCCCAAGGAAAGATTCTGTACAGTTATATCATGCCTCAATGTCAAATTAACCATTAGTCACTTCCATCTGTTTGATTTTGCATTTGTGTGTGTGTGTTATGGAAGAACTCCACAATATCAATCCTCATCCATGGTTTCTTCTTTCAAGCTACCATATAACTCTGATGATTTGCTATGTCATTATTAGAACCATTGGTGGTGAGGTGGTGAGGATCACAAATGGTGTCCTTTCTGCCATCTCACCAGAGTGCCAGTTCCCATGCTCATCTCCATTTGCAAGTTCTTGGTTCCTATATTCCCTTCTAAATTATTGGGGCCCAAGTTGTGCAACGAGGTTGAAATCTGTTCAATTTAGTTAAAAATAATTGTTTTTAAAATAGTTAAAATAATTTATTAAATGTGAGTATCATTTCATGTTGAGAAAAGTGATATTACTTGAAAAACATGTAAATGTGCTTAGTTGAAAATTCTGAGAATCTGTGTGCAAGGTATTCTTGTATAGTATTGAGCACTGAATCTGCCATCAAATTGGAATGGTTTACATTTAATTCTCAGCACGCAGTTGATTGCTCATGCCTGCCAGAATGCCTGGGGAGGGGCAGTACAAGTTGTACTCCTTCTCCATAAAGTGACCGATGCATGAACGTTACAGTGTTTATGTTTAATTTGTCTCACTTTTTCAGGGATATTAAAGTTGATTCACTTCATTGTGAGATTTGTTGTTTTGGGGCAGCAGTACATTGCAGTAAAAATTAATCAAAGCTATAAATTACAACAATCTGAAAGACCTGGCACAGTAAGTTTATGTATTGGACTGTACTTCTGAAAAATATTCATGAATTATGTGAATGATGATAAACCTGATTCTGATATGGGTCTTTATTATGGACAGAGTGGGAAGGGATTAGGGAGAGTGGAATCAAGTTTGGGAAAAGGAGAAAGGAGGGGGAATGAACGGAAAGCACCAGGGAGACATTCTGTCTATCATCATCATCATGTACCATACTCTGCCAGAGCCTCGGCAACCACTTTCTTCCACTGCGATCTGTTGACAGTCAAACCTCTTGCATCTCTGGTGGTGAGGCTGGTCCACTTCTTGATGTTGTCGATCCAGGTTGTCCTCTGTCTGCCTCGGGAGCGGCTTCCTTTTACTCTGCCTTCAAGCACAGTGCGTTCCAGTGTGTCATCAGTTCTTGAGATGTGTCCAAAATAACGAAGTTTCCTTTGGATAACGGTTTCCAGAAGTATTGGTTTCGTGCCAACCTTTTCTAGGATTAAATTGTTGGATCTCCTTTCAATGTACGATACCCTGAGGATCCATCTGTATGTCCACATCTCAAATGCTGTCAACTTCTTTTCATCAGCTGCTTTTAGGGTCCATGTTTCACAGCCATATAGGGTTACTGGCCAGACAAGACTCTTGAGGAGGCATATCTTGGTGTAGTGCTCACAGATCTATCTTTCTAGATGTTCCAGAGTTTGGTAGTGCTTGTGTGTGCCATTGCTAGCCTTTGCCTTATTTTCCTGCTGGATTCGTTTTGTATCATTTAGTTCTGCACCAAGGTATATAAAGAAGGACACTTTTTCGATCTTGTCGTCTCTGATGTAGATGACAGCTTGAACTGCAGTTTTGCTTATCACCGTAACTTTGGTCTTTTTGTCATTTATCAGCAACCTAAACTCAGCAGAGACTTTTGCAACATCATTGAGTAGTGCGTGTAGGTCTTCTGTTGTGGCTAGCAGGACTATGTCATCTGCGTATCTCAAGTTACTGATGGTTCTTCCTCCTATTTTAATGCCAGTGTTGTCTGGAATTGCCAGTCTCATGATCATATCAGTGTAGATGCATGGAACAGCCTTTGTTTCAGCCCCATTCAGGCCCACTCTTTCAACTCTTACTGGTACTCTGATGACTGCATTGGTGCTGCTTCAAGCAGCCATACAGAAATTGTAAATTTCATCACATTTTCTGCTAAATTTCTATCTTACTCCCACCTTCATATGGTTTATCTCTGAGTTTTTCCTTCTCTTACCGGATTCTCCATCAACATTTCAGAAAATAGACTTGTCACAAATATTCATTACAAACCCACAGACTCCCACAGATATTTTGATTACATTTCTCTCCAACCTGCTTCCTGTAAGGATTCCATTAAAATATCTGAAGGGCTCCATATATGAAATGTTTCTACTTCCTCACATACTCCCTGACCTATTGAAAGTTTCCAGTATTTACTGTTTGTATTTCAGCAGCAAGCAACTGAAAACCAAAAAACACAAGGATTCCTAATCAACTATCTATGGTTTTGCAAATTCCTGTACTGATGTACTTTGTGGGATGTCCTGTCACGGAGAAGTAAAACATTTTATTAATAAATATAAAACAGACTCACATAGTGGACAAGTTCTTCTGCCAGTTGCCACCTGTCTCTTTCCATTGCACCAATGCCCTGTTCATGTCACAATTCTCTCACCCATGCACCTGAACCCCCCACCCCTCCACCACCACCACATACCATATTAAACACTATTCCCCAACCTTCCCTCTCCCATCTTGTGTCAACAATCTCAAAGGATCAATCTATTCCAGCTGCTACCATCCGGGAAACGATACTGCAGCATAAAAACCAGGACCAACAGGCTCTGGGACAGCTTCTTCCACCAGGCCATTAACTCACGCTGATTTGAGTGTACTCTTTATTATGTTGACTGTTCTATTTATTATAAATTATTATAAATTACTGTGATTTCACATTGCACATTTAGATGGAGACGTAACATAAAGATTTTTACTCCTCATGTATGTGAAGGATGTAAGAAATAAAGTCAATTCAATTCAATATAAAAGGAATCAAGTGATATGGAAATAGTTTTGGAAAACACAACTGAAGCAGAAGACTAGTCATGATCTTGGTGTATGGCAGAACAGGTTACGAAGATCAGATGGCCACATCCTTTTAATAATTCACATGTACATACGGATCATTGATGGTATGGAATTAATTCAGATGAGTCACAGAAAAATCAAAATTTGTGTCATTAAATTAATAAGTCTAAGAGTGATAACAATTTGTAAGAGAGAGATTGTATGAAATTGGCTTAATAACCCAAAATACATTATGCAGCGCACACAGGTCTAGAAGGTATTTTCTGCAGATTAATCAAATTAATTGCAAGGGGGGATAAAAAGGATGATTAGACTACAAGCAGTGCTTAAAAATGGCCTTGTCTCTGATCAGAATTGCCTTCCTCGTGGATTGTAGGATTCAGGAGAATGCGATTTAACAATTAAAGAATTTATAGACTTGGTCAAGATTTTCTATTACCCTTAATATTGATTATTTTATATAGCATGTTTAATTAGTTAAATGTAATAATTTGCAAAATTGACAGTTTTGGAAATAATTTACAGAATAAAATAATACCTTTCCAGATGTTGTTACTGCTGCAAACACAGTTGAAGAGTATGGTGACCAAGCAACATCTCCAACTGGTGAATTTAGATCATAGGTGAACAGTGGATTCCTGGAAGAGAACATACAATATTTAAACTAGAAATTATTTACTTCTTGGATAAACTCAATTCTTGTACTAGATTAATTCTAATGCTGACCTTAAATGGAATCATACCTATCAGTGTACATTAATAAACTGATGTCTTACATAAACACAGACTTTCCAAATGGCATTTATGTTTTCTGTTTTGTTTAAGTTGAGTGTTACATTGCCACGGGTAAAATGTAGTCCAATTTAAACAGTTTCCCAATTAATTTGCTGGTGATTAAATAGAAAACATTTATGGTTTGTCAAATGAAAAGAAGTGCATATAGATACAACAGCATTGAAAACAAAACTTGTCAAAGATTGGATAAGCTCCACAAGAGTTCCTAGCATCCATACTGAAGATAAAAAAACAAGTATAATCAAATTCTGGCTGCTGAAAGAATTATTGGTGTTATGTCATTTCTACTGCTTACAAACAGTGGCAGAATTGCCCCAGATCACTGGCACAGTAATAGCATTATGCTAACGATGACACTACCAACCCTTTGGTATCACATCCTTTCTGTAGTGTGATGACCAATACTCCAGGTGTGGCTTAACCAATGCCTTAGACGTTGAAATATGTTGTCCTGAATTGTATACTTAATACGTTTGCCTTTGAAGACAAGCAGGCTAAATTTTTGTCATGACTCTATTCATCTGAATCCCCATTTTAAGGGAGCTATGTACTTGCACCTCAAGGATCTTCTTTAAGATTCTTTCTGTTTACTCTATGTCTCCTGCCAGTATTAGATGACCCAAAATATATTACCTTACACTTATCTGTGTCATAGTCCTAATCATTAATTTCCTATCTTGCTCCTAATTTTGATTATGCCATGGTCCCGATCGTTAATTTCCCAAATTGCCTCTAATTCTCTTTAATGATGGCACACCTGGTTTCCATCAAAGATTCAGTATAAGAACCCCTACGTCACAACCACTAGTCGCCAGTTCATTGGTCTTTTTCCCCTGTGAGTAAACTATGTTTCCCAACCACTTAGAACCATTTGTTCTAAGTTTAGTTCCAGTTTCAAGGTTTACCTATGAGACTCCGTTTCTCTGAGTCAAGGCTCCGTGTCAAGTCTTTGAGTCAAAACTCTGTGTCAAGTTTCCATATTTTACGTAGTTCAGTCTAGTTTTTGTACTGTGTCATGTAACACCATGGTCCTGAAAAACGTTGTCTCATTTTTACTATGTACTGTACCAGCAGTTATGGTCGAAATGACAATAAAGTGACTTGACTTGACTTATCCACTGAATGGAAGGGCTGTGTTCTTAGCAATCCCTATACGTATGAATTGTCCATGTAATGTGCTGTAAGGTTTCACTGCTAATGTAGTGTTTCTCTGCAGTAGCAATGTTTGGACTATGACTAGAGATAACAGGGCTTTGGAATGTGGGGCTATCCAATGACAGGGATGTCGTTCTTTCTTGTGGGTCTGGGAGCAGGGATTTTGCGGTCTTTTCCTGAGGAGAGATGAGGAGAGAAAACATGAATGGAGAGAGTTGGTAGACCACCAGACAGAGTGGACTTGGAGTGAGGGTCCAAGGGTTGGCTACGCTCAGAGGTTGACGGGGAACCAGTGGACTGAACCGTGAGCTTCAATGTTGTGCATTAGACTGTTTCATGAGAATGGGCCCTTTTCTTTTTTGTTTCTTTACTAACCATGTAGTCAAATTAAGAATGATAAAGCTCAATTGTTTAATCACATTGTGTACTCTTTGTTATTTTGTAGTACTGATTTGTAACAGGGGACACATCGCACAGCATCGACCCGAACAAGATCTCTTAAGTTTGGTCTGGCTGAGGGCTTTTTTCTCCTAGATTGAGCTACTAGCCGAACCGAGAGTTATATCCATAATGCAAACCTTTTTTCTCCATTAAATCTCATATTATAAGTGGAAGTTCTTTCCTACAGAATGTTTTTTTTTCTCAACAGTAAGCCCACCTCCCTAGCTTCACGGTCTCTAGACAAGGGAATTGTGATTGTACTGTGGGCAGAAAAAGGTTTTTGTTTTAAGTAATTAGAAATGTTATATTGTTTGATAAAGTATCACTACAATTACCAATAGAAGAGATTACCTTGTCAGTTTCCAAAGCAAATCTCTTAAGTGATCTTTCATTGTGAACCGACAGCCTGTGATTGTTTCCTTGGTAAACAAATTCATTTAATTATATATGGTTATATTCATACATCTGTCCCACATAAATTCTGGAAGTGAATTTTTACTCCATCTCTCAAATTTTTGGGTAATGATTTGTGAATAGTGTAAAGGTTAAAGTCTGTTACCTAAACTGTTGTAGTGTAGGTATGCACCATTTAACAAAAATCAATGATCTTAGCACCAGTTAGTGTGGTACCCCATTGATTTACACACTTCTAATGAAAAAAAAATCCTCCAATACTATCTTTGCCTCCTATCACCAAAGCAATTTTAGATTCAGTTTGCCACAACACCTTGGATCCCATGTATTGTAACATACTGGATCAACCTACCATGTAGAACTTTGTCAAAGCCTCTCTAAAGTCCATGTTTATCATGACTTCTGCCTTGCATTAATCAAGTATCTGTGTAACTTTCCTGGAAAAAAATACTCAGATTTGTGAGGCAGCATTTCCCATATATAAAATCACAATGGTTCCCTCCAGTCATTTCCAAACTACCGACTTCAGGGTCACTAGCCTGTAGGTCCTTGGCTTATCTCTATCATCCTTCTTGAATTGCATTGAGATCCTGAACAGAAATATAGAAACATAGAAAATAGGTGCAGGAGTAGGCCATTCAGCCCTTCAATATAGAACCCTATTTCAACTTCAAATTCAAATGCAAAGCATCTGCAGACTATTAAATAGAACAATAGACTTCAAATAAACTTTTGACGTGGTGAGGCATTTTATTTGACTGATGGTCTTCTCTCACAATGTTTAGTTAATCATATCTGTAATAAATTGTGTCATCTACCTTACAGCATTTCACTGAAATATTGTCAGTGGGAAGATGAGAAACTAACAATTATTTTTGGGAACAATATATATTTAATAGCTGGAACAGCAGAACAAATGGAATAATAGGAAAGGTCTATAAGACCACAAAGAGATGAAAATAAATATGATAAAAGATAAAGCAAAGATAACATTTTCCAGTAATAAGGACATATCAATAAAAATTGGCATGAGAACTAGAAAAAACTTTAAATGCCCTGCAGCGATTATTATTGATGATCCTGCATCAGGAAAAGTAAAAACATGAATGACTATCATTAACTGTATGATTGGCAAAGTCGAAAATAAAATCTAAATCAGTAGCAATAACAGAAGGGAATTGAATGTCTATCACTGTCACTCTCACACCTCTCTGCAGTTGTGTAGTTGGACACTCAGTAGAGATTGAAAGACAGAGTCAAAATCTTTAAGATATGGTGCTTCAATTCAACATGTATCCTTCAACTGTTCACAGAACAAATTGATTAGTAGAAGAGCAAACCAGGTCAATAGTCAACAAATATGAAATCCCAATCAGAAGTTTTTAAAAATGTTACGGTTTTCACACACAGTCATTACCAGTATGTCCTTCTGGTTTCTTCAACATAAAAGCTAAGACTTTAAACAAGCTTGGTCACTAATATTCAACATTACCTAGGATTAAAACTGACATTAAAAAGCTGGGAAAAAAAGATTAGAATGAGTGGAGAAAGTGGCATCAAATGTGTCCCAAGGATCTAACCAGCCTTTCGATTTAGTTGACTTTGACTTTTTCTTCGTATTAGAACAGCAAAATAGTGACATACAATCACAAATATAGCCTGTTGACTTAGTGATAATTGGATTGATTCCACTTTGTTGATAAGAAATACAGTAGAAACAAAAATGTTTAAAGCAAGGGTTCCCAACATTTTCTATGCCATGGACTCCTACTGAGGGGTCTGTGAACCCCAGGCCCCAACCTTGGGTTTAAAGCATCCTTAGCCATGTTTTCTAGAATTTTTTTTCTTATAACAGAAAGCACTCACAGTAGTATATTTGACATAACATCTCTACTAGATTATGTTTCATTACCTTTGCGATGTACTTACATTCTCAATGACATATTCTCATTTTTGTGAAGGGGTATAACACATTAATATTGCTGTATTTTAGATTATTTTAGCAGGGGCTTCTCTCTTTGGAGCAAACAAGGATAAGAGGTGACTTGAAGTGATTGGAGGAAAGCATAGAGAGTATGTCACAGTTAAGTATTTACACAAAGGTTGGTAGGTACATGGAATGTACTGGCAGGGGTCATAGTAGAGACAAGTACATTGAGATTATTTAAGAGACTCTTACATGGATAAAAGAAAAATGGAGATTTATGTGCCGGGGCAGGGAGTGGAAAGTTAGATTGATCTTACAGTACGTTAAAAGGTTGATACAACATTTTGTACCGTAGGGTATGTACTATGCTGTACTGTTCTATGTTCTATTTCAGCTAAGTAGCATCTCAGCAGATGAGAGTGAAGAACATATTTGAGACTAATTCTTTCTCTCATGGACATGAATGTTCCCTCCCTCTCCTTGAGCACACACTTGTAAACAATGATGACTTCACCCCACTTTGGGGTTCTTCCTGCAATTACTGAATCCTGTGGAGGATTTGCAGACAGAAGGCAATTGATGGGGTAATTGAATGGGTAGTTTGGTAGTATGTTCCTTCTTGTGCATGATATCTATCTTACTCTGTAGATTCATAGAGCGCTACATCACAGAAATGCATCCTTTAGTCCAATTGGTCTATGCTGACCGATATTGCCATCTAAGCTCATCCCATTTTTCCACATTTGGCTCATACCCTTCCAAACCTTTCCCATCTATATACCTGGCCAAGTACATTTTACATTTCAGTGGTGGCCGAAAAAGCTCAGCAACTTCAATCAGACTTTGTGAACATTCTTCAAGCATAAGCTGTGTTCTCTAAATCTCTTCTCTAATGAAACTCAAAATAGAGCAAAATAGAGCAAAAGGAGCTGAAAAAGCCTTGATATGGGGGGGGGGGGGGAGAGTTGAAAGAGGATAGTGACATTGTCTATCATGCAATAGATTTATATGATCTTGTAGCACCAGGTTTGGTGGTATTTTTCTATGCTTGGCAGAATGTTCATAACACTAGATTGGGGTTCAAGGAAAGATCACTGCCACTAAGAAAACCATGAACCTGGTGTGAAAATGAAAGCCAAGTGATTATATGTTTTAAAATGGAGATATAATTGGAAGTTTTCTTGTCATCAGTTTTAGAAGCAGCCCCAATTTCCTACTCTCTCCTCTGACAACCCCCTCCTTTTCTGCTTCCTTCTACCCATTCTACCTCTACCCACATCTTTATCCTCACTTCCACACAAGATGTCATGGCAAGAGTCCTTTAACAGTAGATACCTGCTTTGCAGAGAGCCAGACAAAAAATTAGATTATAGCTGCAAGCACAGCAAATAGTTATTAATTATAAATACCAAGTTGATTTTAGTGGTTTAAATAGGAGAAAACCATAACATATTCTAAAAGTAAGGATATTCTAATTCAGTTCTTTTTTGGATATGTCCTATTTGGCGTTATTTAATTTAATTTAGAGAATCAGCACGATACTATACACTTCAGAACTAATGAGCCCGTGTCACCCAATTACACCCATGTGACTAATTAGCCCGCAAGTGTCTGGGATGTGGGAGGAAACCTGAGACATCATGGGGAGAATGTACTGTGCGGCCCAAAAAATGTAATACCCTTTCGTGCATGAAAACTGGGTGAAATGCAGTTTTTAACAAGAGCACAATGAAGTATCTCTTAATTTCTCCAATTAAATTGTTGCGACTAGTACCACCATAAAGATTTCTAGTCAAACAACAGTTACAATATAAGATCTGTTAACATGTCTTTATTGTGATGTTATAAGGGAACTGCAAAAGCACGAGTTTACACTTTCAAACTTCTTTGCAGAATGTAAGACTATAAGTCTTGCAAATTTGTCAATTGTCTCATTACCTCCTGAACATTTCCAGTATTATCCACCTGAAAACTATTAATTCAACAAAAATAACTATACTGAAACTGTGGAACACAGATTACCTGTTTTACTTATTACTCTAGTATTATCATTTGCATTAAAGCAGAATAAATATTATATATTATAAATATCATATATATTATTATAAATATTATATATTATATTATATATGAATTTTATATATATATATATATGAAACTTATGATGATAGGCAGCAAAATAAAATATAAATCCAACATACAAGTGGATTTATTTTTGCTTTCAAAACTCATTTTGGATTCACTAATGCAAAACTTGTTAAATCCAGTGTGTGATATTACATTGATCTACCTGTTCTACAGGATATATGTGGAACAATTCAAGACATCCTTCTCAGCTTTCACTTACTTTATATTGTGATCCCAAATCTTCACAGTCCAATCTGAACTGCAGGAAATGAAGACATCTGGATGAAAGGTATTCCAGTGTAATGCATCCACTGCCATATGATGAGCATCATATGTTGCCAGAAATTCACTTGAATATGCCTTAGAGCACTAAAAATTAAAACAATACCAAGCTTACCTTCTGCAGAAAACCCAAAACAACATTGTCATCTTGTTCTATTCACACTATTTAAGATAGTAAAGCGGAAAAATAATTACAAATTAATTTCAAGGATAGCTTGATAGGATGTTTGTTCTGTGCATGCTAGTCACAAAAAAGTTCATTCTCTTCAGTAATTGTAGTGTATTATGCTTTTATGCAATTCACAATGTTATACTTACAGATGCTCACATGATTAATCAAAACTAATCTATTGCAGGCTTTATCGTCCCATTGTTTGTGCCTGACTCTGTATAAGGTGGAAAAACATTAAAATTATATTCCCCAATTGACTGGGTTGGAGGTCTGTTTGTGTGTGTGAGAGGGGGAGTGGGTGAATGGGAGAGTGGGAAAGGGACTTGCTTTGTTGTTGTTGCTGCTGCTTTGTGTTGTTCTGCTGAACATAGTTGGCATGCTATGTTGGCATTGGAATCTGAATTGGTATCTGATTCTGACAATTGCCTGCACATTTTCAATTTGTACTCTGGTCCCCAAGACCAAATCAGTTAGTACATGCAGTATGAAGTGAGCAGTAATCTCATTATCAATTCTTTCTTGCCTTTTGTTAGATTAAATAGGAATCTGCAATTACTAAAAAAAAAGTGTTGAAAATCAGAAATAAGAACAAAATGTTGGAAACACTGACAAAAGGTTATTGACCTGATATATTAATCCTGCTTCTCTTTCTACAGATGCTGTTTCACCTGCTGAATATTTTCATTATTTTCTATCTTTATTCCAAATTCAGTTTTCAGTCTTCTAAATAACTTGCCAATCATTTTCCAGCTGTTTACTCATTTTAGCTATGAATCTCACTTGTGGACCTTTTCATAGTTATGCATATACATCACATCATTTTCAATACAGCCACACCATTCAGTTAACATTCACTCAATCATGCAGTCCTTTTGTTTTGGTCTTTATTAACCTTTTAAAATACCACATCTGATTCACAAGTTACACATTGTTATGTACTGAATTCCAATATGCAGCTTGCCATTTTGATGGTCTTTGCTGATTTTACCTTGTGTATTTTTCCTTCTTCTGTGCCAACCAGAAACACAATTGTTTTCTGTCTATGGAAGTCAAAGGATGTTCCACAACCTAGTTTGAATACACAAAATATGAAGAATTATTGTTTACAACTTCTAAGATTATTTCCATACTGATTCTTATACTGTAAAAAATATTTTCATTGACTTACATAAAGACAGTTTACATGGATAGTTCCCCAGCAGATTCATATGACCTTAAGATTCAATTTTATATTGCATTATATTTGTGCTGCGAAGTTCTGAAAATGAAGACCTGTTAACTGCAATGAGATCAAGAATGCATTAAGGCCTTCCTGGATGGCATGGCCAATAATATTCCAAGTTGCAAGGTAGACAATGAGGAGGCAAGAAACTGGCCTAGGCATGGTGGGATGTAAGAGCTGTTTCCATATCGTATGACTGTGACTTTAAAACGTTAGGAATATAAATTTCGATCACTTCTTAATGAAATACTGCTGAAGCAAGAATGGTTGCTGATCTTCAAGATATAAGATGTTAGCAGAACGGAGAGAGTTGGACAAGGCGATGAGAGTCACATCATTTATGTAGATGTAGTTTTTGAAAGACGACCATGTGTTCTTCCACCCTTCCACAACATGGAGAAGGTAGGCATTCTCCACATTTCAATTTAGAGTTCAGACTTCTTACAAGATTTTGTAATTGATACAGAAATGTTTGCTGTTTTTTGAAAGGATGCCTTTAACTGGAGATGTTGTCCTGTTTCAATGCTTTTTCACATTTTCTTGAAAGTGTATGTGCCTGGAAATACAATCACATAATAAGATGTACAAACAAGCTGGATGAACTCAGCAGGTCGGGCAGCATCGTTGAAACGAGCAGTCAACGTTTCGGGCCAAGATCCTTCGTCAGGACTGAAGAAGGAGGGGGCAGGGGCCCCATAAAGAAGGTGGGGGGAGGGTGGAAAACCAATCAGAGGAAAGATCAAGGGGTGGGGGAGGGGTAGCAGGGAGGTGATAGGCAGAAGAGGTGAAGAAGGAATGTAAGGGGAAAGCACTATGGGTAGTTGAAGAAGGCAGAATCACGAGAGGGGTGATGGGCAGCTAGAAGAGGAGACAGAGTAAAAGTGGGATTGGGGAAGGAAAAGGGAGGGAATTTCTGGAAGTTGGAGAATTTGATGTTCATACCAAGGGGCTGGAGACTACCCAGACAGTATATGAGGTGTTGCTCCTCCAACCTGAGTTTGGTCTCATCATGGCAGTAGAGGAGGCCATGTATGGACATATCCTCATATACCATCTAGGTAGTCTCCAGCCCCTTGGTATGAACATTGAATTTTCCAACTTCCGGTAATTCCCTCCCTCTCCCTTCCCCAATCCCACTTTCACTCTGTCTCCTCTTCTAGCTGCCTATCACTTCTCTTATGATTCTGCCTTCTTCAACTACCCATAGTGATTTCCCCTTACATTCCTTCTTCACCTCTTCTGCCTATCACCTCCCTGTTTCCCCTTCCCCCACCTGTTGATCTTTCCTCTGATTGGTTTTCCACCCTCCCCCCACCTTCTTTATGGGGCCCCTGCCCCCTCCTTCTTCAGTCCTGAAGAAGGGTCTCGGCCCAAAACGTTGACTGCTTGTTTCAATGGATGCTGCCCGACCTGCTGAGTTCATTCAGCTTGTTTGAACGTCTTGATTTGACCACAGCATCTGCAGTATACTTTGTGTTTACCAATCATATAATACTTTTGCTCCCATTGTTCTATGATTGAAAAATGATATTTTCTTAGAGTGAGCCATGGTAACAACTGTTTCCTGATTATGTAGTGTAACCTTGGAAATTCAACCAAGCATTTAGGTGAGATTCACTCTTGTATGACAGATGCAATTTCATTTGAGTTTCACAGAAGATGATGCTAATCCCCATTCAGCATTGCTTTAGAACACTGCAGAAGAAATCAGTCCAAGTTATTTTGTCACTCTTATGAATATCTTCAAAGCGCTCTGCAGGATTAGGATTTCACACTGCAGGGTAATTTCTCACAACTTTTATCCTTTGGCCTCTACTAACCATGAGAACAAGCATGGCATTTTGTCATAAGTATGCCAAATAAAGTAACCTATATAACACTTTCCCTATTTTCTCAGTGTAGGGCCCTTTGACAGAATCCGTTTGAAGGTTGGATTGGATTTCACAAGAAGCTAATTTTCTATTACTCTCAAAATATGAAGTTAGCCATTTCAGAACAGGGATAGAAGAAATTTCTTCACACAGGGGAGATAAACCCTTGGATATTACTATGCAAAGCAACCATTGAGGCTCAGGCAAAGATTACATTCAAGATATCTATTGATATATCAATCTTTAGATATTAAGGGAATCAAAGCATTATGAGACTTGTGCAGAAATGTGGTACTGAGATGAAAGAGTAGCCAAAGTCTTATTAAATGACAGACTAGGCATGATCACAAAGTGGCTTATTTCTTCTCCAATTGTTATGCTCCAATCTAAATTTGCCAACAACATTACATTGAGTGGCCTTATCTCAAACAATAACAAGGTGGCCTACAGGGAAGAAGCCATCACCCTGACACAGTGGTGTCAAGAAAACAACCTCTCCCTCAATGTCGCAAAAACAAAGGAGCTGATTGTGGATTATAGGAGGAATGGAGACGGGCTAACCCCTATTGACATCAATGGATCTGGCGTTGAGAGGGTAAACAGCTTCAAGTTCCTCAACATCCACATCACCGAGGACCTCACATGGTCTGTACACACAAGCTGTGTGGTGAAAAAGGCACAACAGCACCTCTTTCACCTCAGATGGTTGAGGAAGTTTGGTATGGGCACCCAAATCCGAAGAAATTTCTACATGGGCACAATTGAGAAAATCCTGACTGGCTGCATCACTGCCTGGTATGGGAACTGTAGCTCCCTTAATCGCAGGACTCTGCAGAGAGTGGTGCGGACAGTCCAGCACATCTGTAGTTGTGAACTTCACATGATTCAGGGCAGGTGTGCAAAAAGGGCCCGCAGGAACATTGGGGACCCAAGCCATCCCAACCACAATCTATTCCAGCTGCGACCATCCAGGAAGCAGTACCGCAGCATAAAAGCCAGGACCAACAGGCTCCGGGACAGCTTCTTCCACCAGGCCATCAGACTGATGAACTCACACAGATTTGAGTGTATTTTATATTACATTGACTGTTCTGTTTATTATAAATTATTATAAATTACTATGATTGCACATTTCACATTTAGATGGAGACATAACGTAAAGATTTTTACTCCTCATGTATGTGAAGGATGTAAGAAATAAAGTCAAGTCAAATTCAAATTCACAGAATAGCCTTCATAGATTCAAGTGTTCAACTGAGATGTGATTATGTAGAAGTGTGAGATGGATTCTGAAGTGGCATACTCAAGTGAACTTCACAGCTTTTTTTTGCAATCTGGATAAAAGATGATATAGCAGATTCATGACCATTTACCCAGACTGACACTGTTTGAGGAATTGTCTTTCTGATGGGACATAAAATAATGAATCAAGTTCAAGGACCACTGTGTCCTGGCTAATACACTGTTCTCAACTAACCAAAGGGAACACTGAATTTAGGCATTATTTCATTGTTTTTTGTGGGATGATGGTGTACAAAAACGGCTGCCACAAATCCCTACCACTTTATGAGCAGTAAAATTATATTGTAAAATCCATCATGCACAAACAAAATGCACAGCCCCTACCACGCTGACAGAGATTTTCTTCTGTACCACATTTAGTAGACCTTTTAACAATTAATCTTGACTGGAACAAAATCGGCAATTCTAATTTAAGAGGACATGAAAAGTACTTGGGAAACAGACATTCCTTAACTGCTAATACCAGTTTTGGCACGTAGGAAATACAGTACATCTAATTGCAAAGGCTTGTGATTTATTTGAATCAGAAAACTGTAGATGCGATTCCACATTATTTTTTCTTGAAAATTCTTGAAGAAAAAAATAATTAACAGTTACTTGCTGGCAATTAATGTTCTGACAGATGATCTGATTAAATGTTGTGGCTTACCCACAATATTCAGCTGCAAATTTTCTAGTGTATCCTTACAAATTCCATCCAGTGTAAGTTTGATAATATCAGTATGAATAATTTCGTTCTGAGAAGAGAAATAATATATTCTAGTTACTTTAGTGATTGCATTTTCCTCTATCAATTCATCATTAGGACCGAAATATTAATTTTAATTGCCTCCTCAATGTGATCCCAGTAATATTATAATTAACTATGGAACCTGACCAAAGTTATATTTGTTCCACCCTTTATAATACATGTAATTTTGGTAAGAATTAAGTTGACCATAACCAGAATTATTCAGTAGGTCAGTTAGCAGCAGCAAAAGGTGAAAGCGAGTTAATGTTTTAGGTCAATGATCCTTCTTCAGAACTTGGGCAAGATTAGAAATATATTTTGAGACACAATGGAAATGCAAGTAAGGGAATCTCTGTGATAGGATCAAGGCAGAAGGGATTAATTGACAAAGGGTTTGATTGTGCATCCTTTACTTTCCATTGGATTCTAAATGGGTTTAGAAATGAAAACTACAGGCAAGTGAATGTGACATTGGTGATGGGTAAATTGTTGGAAGGGATTCTGAGGGACTGGATCTACCAACAGAGATAGAGAAACAACCAGCATGGTGTTGTGCGTGGGATGTCATGCTTGACAAATCTTCCTGCATTAAATGGATGTGATGTGTTCAAGTTTATTATCATTTCAGCCATATACATGCATACCGCCAAATGAAAGGATGTTCTTCCAGACCAAGGTGCATAGCATTGTACATATAACTCACACACATAAAGTAGTATTACCATAAATAAATTAACAGACATTAAGGAACATTAAAAAGTAAACAATATAACACTACTGACACTTCATACATGGTGAGATCTGGGCAATGGCAGGAAGTGCTATTCATTTCACTGTCAATGTAATTATTCTGAAATAAATTAGTTAGCAAATATATGATTGAAGTCAGATCCTTTGTTTTAGGAGTTTGGACACCTTGGAACAGTACAAAAAGTATATTTCAATAAACTTGATTTCTGGTAATTAAGTGTAACCTTTCAATGAGTAGTTCAAAAAAAAGATTGCTCATAATAATTGATCATGAGATATAATAATACAATTTGAATCAGCTTGTATAGTTTATATAGTAAATGCTCCTATCCAACTTTGCAAGGTCCTTATGATTTTGGCCCCTTATCCTTAGAAAGGATATGCTAACATTGGATAGGGTTGAAAGGCTTATGACATAGGATCACTTAATGGCTTTGGGCGTCTACTTACTGAAATTCAGAAGGATAAGGGGTGACATCATTGAAACCTATTGAATGTTGCAAGGCCTTGATAGAATGGATGTGGAGAGGATGTTTCCAATGACGGGGGAGTCTAAGACCGGAGGACACCGAGAGGGACATACTTTTAGATGGAAATGAGGAGGAATTTCTTTAGCCAGAGAATGGTGACTCTGTGGAATTCGTTGTCACAGGTAGCTGTGGAGGCCAAGTCATTGGATATATTTAAGGCTAGGTGGTTAATAAATTCTTGCTTAGTCAGGGCACGAAGGGCTATGGAGAGAAGACAGGATATTTGGGCTGAGAGAGAAAATGAATCAGATATGATGAAATAGCAAAGCAGACTCGATGGGCCACGTGGCCTAATTCTGCTCCTATATCTTCTGGTCTTACTTACACTACAGTGCACTGTATATGCTACAGTCAAGCTTAAGTTTATTGTTGTCATAGAAAACATATAAATAGTAAGATCGCACTGGAGATCATTCACTGTTAATTACAATTGTGTCTTCTTTTTAATAACAGCCATTATTCAATGTGGGATATATCAATTCTCATTATCACTTCTGTGTAAAATTCATCATTGTCAATACTAATTATTCACTCCAAAATTTTCTATTATGCATAAACAAAATAAATAAATCATCATAACTATGTACAACTTGCTATAATCTGGAGCTCATCAAAATCATAAATGTGACACTGCATCATTAATAAAGAATTACTTAATGGTTTATAGCAGTTCCAAAGTGAATTCTATAGCTCATTTCACTTCTAAGTGAATCAGTGACGAGAAAACATATTTCCTGTCACAGTACAAATATACTATGTACAGGTTGCAAATACTGAACTCTCATCTTAATTACTAGCATTTGCAAAAAGCCGGCAAGCGAAATCATTTACTTTAAAGGAAATGAAAAATGGGCGTGTGTTTGAAATTCACAATAATTAGTTTTAGTCTTGTTGAATTGAAAATGAAAAATAATCACATTTTTTTTCCTGTTCGTTGATCATAGAATCACAGAAACCCACAAACCCCAAGAAAGCTATGCTTATACTGGCTCATTAGACAATAGGCATCTGTTAGTCTTGACAGTCCATGGATTTGCACCTTGGAAAGTTTCCAGGGCGCAGGCCTGGACAGGATTGTATGGGACATTGGCAGTTGCTCATGCTGCAAGTATCCCCTCTCCACACCACCAATGTTGTCCAAGGCTCAGCTTGGCACTGGTGTCATCGCAGAGCGATGTGTGGTTAAGTTCCTTGCTCAAGGACACAACACACTGCCTTAGTTGAGGCTTGAACTAGCGACCTTCAGATCACTACACCAATGTCTTAACCACTTGGCTACACGCTATTAGACTATAGTTGTGCTTAGCCTCACAACCCTGTCATTTCTTCCAATAGTTTTTTTATCCTGAAATATATATACAGTATTTTTTAAAATGGAAGCAGCTTAGAGCTGACCTAATCTGTACTTTACTGTACTTTAAAAAAAAAATCTTACCACCCCATTGAATATTACACTAAGAAATTTGAATCTTTAATCTAGTTATTCAGTAACTGGATGAAATAATATTTCTCTGCCAACTCATTGAAACCTACCCAAAATCTTGAATACCTTTTAAAACTTAATTCATACCACTTTTACCTGAGACAGTACAGTAATTCTCTCATAATGAATTTTATCAATTAGTAGTTGCTAGTGAAAAAATCCAAGTAATATGGGGTGGATTAATGATCTTATCTTAACTATGAATTTTGTTTATCTTGCTTCTGTGAACATGCTAAAATATCAAGGCCAATACTGTGAACACTAACAAATATTTTTTTAGGATAATATATACCTTAACCAAAGCCCAAGAAACAAAACGTCCATCCGAAGAGATAGAGCAGAAGTTAATATTGTTGTCGAGATCATCTTTTTGCCACTTTACCTGTAAAATATAAATGTAAAGGTTGTTCATAGCTCCAAAAGCAGACTAAAATGAAAACAGATTTGAAAAAGATTTCTTTTGATCCATCAAGGCAATTTCTATGCTAAAGGAAGAACTTCAGCTTTGTTTTATTTGCACATTACTTGGTTGAAAGAACAGACCATACCCAAAGGCAATAACAGTCTTCCAATGGAACTGTTCTAATATATTACAAGCAGAATACAGACGAGAGTGGGCAGAAGGGTTAAGTTATCATAGATGATCAGAGTGGGTTCACTACTTCAGATTGAGAAAGAAAAATCAAAGCATTGTGCATGAGAAAGAGCATGGAAATGGGTCTTTTAGCCCAAAGAGTTTTATGCCAACAATTATTGTTACATCATTATTTTGGATGTAAAACCCTTGGGCTTACTTTTACAAGTTGATGATGAACAACTAATTCATTATTTGAATTACTTTTGGATAACAAGTTACTAATTTTTAAGGAATTATCCTGACATTCTTTCATAAAATATTTATTGTTACTAGATGTTTTATTTTAAAATAGTTAATATTAATATCTATTAATCTTCCTTAATTTGTTTACTTCCTTATCTCCTTATAGCAGCCCTCAAAGATTGGTATTGTTAACTAGGTATTTTAATATATTCTGAGTATGGAGCATATATTTGCTTGAGTTCAATACAATCAGTCACTCAGAAATTACTTCCATATGCTATTAATCCATTTTGTTGTCTACATCTCCCTACTGTTTTATCAGCATAATTTGAAATAAGATTGACCCAATAACTATCTGTGAATACTGAGAAAGAATTTAGTTTTAATATTTGGTTATTTACTAAATTCTTTGCTCAACTGTCTGTGCACTAATATTCATATCCATGTTATATTTTCTTTTATGCCATACTCATGCTTTCACAGAAGTTTCTAGTTTAAACAGAAACATATTAAGCAGCTTCTAAAAAAATACACCCTGCATTTTGGACACACTTTTAAAAACATGTCATGTACAACTGCCTTTGATGAACCTGTGATCAACCCAAGCCAACAGATACTTTATTAATTATAAATTATTAATTCTGAGCATTTGCCCATATCATTCATAGCTGTATTTGATTGCAAGACATATTAGTGACAACTCAATGTCAAATCCATAACATCACCAAGTCTCCAAATTTATACTCTCTAAAGGTTATTATGACACCAATATAGGTACATGGATTTGATCGGCTGTTGAGCACGTCATTTATAGTGAAGGTAAAACTGTTACTTTCAATGCAGCAAGAATCATCTTTTCTGGAGTGAGTTTTTTTCAAACACATTGCTTAATTTCAAAGAAATCACCAGGTTTCATTTCACCATGATTGACAACAAAGACTTTATTGCTCAAATAATTAGAAGGGGTTAGGAAGCCTCATAGCCAAAAAAAAACCTAGCTATTCAGTTTGACAGACTAATATCTTGTGTTTTTAAGGCTTGCATTAAAAGAAATGGCTGGAAACATAGCTGAAATCAAATTTATTGTTAACAAGGAATCAATTTTAAAGCAACTTTTAGACCGAATATGTGACAAGGAGGGAGCCGGAATGGAATTTCATAATGAGCAAAGGATAGATAAATGGAAATCAAAGACATCTTCTGATAGATAACCATTTACTTATTCTCACTGTAATCGATATGTTAATCAATATCCTTTAAAGCTGTAATTCAATACAATTTCACAAGCAATCCTTTAATCTCACACGTACGATATTAGAATATCTTTACAGCAAAGAGAAAATGTCATATTGAAATACTGAGAAGCAACAATTTTAACATATATGAAGCTCCATTGTGCATCTTATTATAGCAGCATTTTCTTTTACAATAGTCTTACTTGATCTTCAGAATTTTCAATATAACGTGTTAGCTTGTTTAACTCAAGTCAAATTTGAGATAAAATTTATTATGAAAATGCATATATGATCATGTATACTATCTTGAGATTCATTTTCTTGCAGACATTTACTGAAAGATAAAGATTACAACAAAATTTATTGAGAACTATACATAAACAAAGCCTGACAACCAACCAATGCAAAAGAAGACAAATAAAACAAATAAATGTAACATAACACAACAGGATTCGTGGTAATTTAAGCAATCCATTTTTAAAAACTTGAACATCTTTTAAAAATATATTGCTCGAAGAGCAAAACCCTGCAAATGCTGAAAATCTGGAATATAAGCAAAAAATATGTTGGAAATGTTCTGTAACTGAAGCAGCATCTGTGGAGAGAGTCGACATTTTAGTTGAATGACCTGTCATCAGAACTAAGAAAAGTTAGAAAAAGCAGATATTTTATGTTGAAAAGAGGAGGAGAAATAACAAGGGAATGTCTGTGATAGGGTGAGACAAAGAAAAATCGAATAAGTAACTAAATAGCTGTTGTGGCATTCAGAGAGGGTAGTAAATACTTATTAATCACGGGAGTCCTGAACATTGCTGTAAATAGAGGGAGAAAAATAAGGAGAAAGGGAAGTGAAAAAACTGTTACGTTGGAACTTGTAAGTTATCAAACATTGCAGGTGCTGGATATCCGAAACAGAGGAGAATGTGGAAATACCTAGTACAGGCATAATATGTAAAAAGTTTAAAGCTGAGGTAATTATTACAGCTTGTTGCCTTTTTACCTGTACTGGCTGGCTCTAACACAGATTATGAGGTTTGGTTATCTTAAATCATTGAATTTAGAGATTTCATGTCTTCTACAACTGTAAAATCACAAACAAGAGCAAATCTGCAGATGCTGTAAATCCAAGCAACACACACACAATGCTGGAGGAACTCTGCAGGCCAGACAGCATCTATAGGAAAGAGTAATCAGTTGATTTTTCAGGCTGAGATCCTTCATCAGGACTGGAGAAAAAAGATGAGAAGTCAGAGTAAGAAGGTGGGGAGGGGAGGAAGAAGTATAACATAGGTGATGGGTGAAACATGGAGAGGGGGATGGATGAAGGAAAGAGCTGGTAAGTCGATTGGTGAAAGAGATAAATTCTCTCCTCCCCTCCCCCTACCTTCTTACTCTGACTTCTCATCTTTTTTCTCCAATCCTGATGAAGGGTCTCGGCCCGACATCTCGACTATACTTTTCCATAAATGCTGCCTGACTTGCTGAGTTCCTCTAGCATTTTGTGTGTGTTGTTTGCTACAACTGTGATGGGTATGCCTCTCTGCTAAATGTCTCAGTACTCCTGAAGGTATTTCATTTTTCCAGAAGAAGAGAGGACTAGCAGCTGGAGGTCCAGTTAATGTGAGGGGAAGGGACAGATCAGGAGAGAGGCTTGGGCTATCAGGTGCATAACATTTTGAATCTCATTATGCAGCCTGGAGGACAGGTAGGTCGAGACCTCAGAGGAATTCTGGGGTGATAGCTGAAGATTGAATGATGATAAGATTGGGGCTTGGAAGATTAATGGAGAGAGATGTGAATGAAAAACGGTTATGAAAAACATGGATGTGAGATTTATATTAACGAGGTCCTAGTCTGATATTGCAGTGTGACAATGTTGTTGTCTAGGATGTGATTAATGATGGTTGTTTTTTGGCACAAGTGGCAGAATTTCCCCCCTACCACTGGAGCAACTAAAAGGGAATCTGATGCTGAAATCTTGGAAGTGTAACTCATGCCATGAAGAGGCTGGTCAAAATTCTATACTGACATAAAATGGAAATAGTTGTTAAAATGTTTTGCTCTATTTAATATTTTTAGCACACTTTTTAAATTATGAGTTGATTTACATCGATTTAACTTGAAATATATATTTTAGTGCTTTTATTTATTTTATTAATTTTTACAATGAAAAAGACCCAATAAAGAAGTTTGTACAGTGAAAAACAAAGGTATCAAATATAAAGTTCATAACAGTTAAACAAATTGCTTTTATTTAAAAAAATTTTTAATATAACTTTCAATGGTTCGTTATCACCTTGAAACATTCAAGCAGGTTGACAGCATTGACAACATTCTTGGCATGGATACATTGTTTAATTAGCTGTCAAGGCTCCTGCTCACTGAATTTACTCGGAGAAATTTTGTGCTTTCGGTAAGGAAAGTGAAAGAAATATGTATATAATTTAGAGGCAGAAACTATCTTCTAGTGAAGGAAGCTTGTTTCTGCTCAACAGATTGCCGATTGTCAGATTTAATTAGATTCTATTTGATTAGCATTTCAGGTTATTGAAATTGCTTTGCTTAGTGACTCAATTGTGATTTGGTACAATGATTAGAGGATTACCACATCAGAGGAAAATTCTGAAAGGCTTTCTAAATTTCGGTAAACGTTTCTCTCTATAGTAGTTTGTCATAAATTAATAGCATAATTGCTGCCTAATGAAGAAGCATCAATATTAAGCATAGAGTGGCAACATATCCACTATAAAACTGCTGTTTGGTGTAACTAAAACTAATTATCGATTTTAAGTTTAGGTAACACTGTCACGTATTGCAGAACTACAGTAAATTGGCTGATCTCATTATTCATCTGACAATAATGAGCTCTGACAATCGGTTCAGTGCCTAGTTGCAGATTGGTTATGTTCGTGTCAATCAATTTCAATTTTATGTGATAAACAAGACGTTATACACTTTTAATAACATATTTGAATTGAATTGAATTGAATTGACTTTATTTCAGCTGAACTCAGGGATACCCTGACTGTCACACTCTTTAAAAAAGGTGACAAAGCTGACTGTGGAAATTATAGAGGCATCTCCCTCCTATCTACAACAGGAAAGGTACTCACCTGAATTTTATGTGACTGGCTTTCACCTCTGGCAGAAAATTTCTTGTCTGAATCTCAGTGTGGCTTCCATCCAGTCAGAGAAACATCTGACATGATTTTTACAGCATTAAAGCCCGAGAAAGCCCGGGAACAAAGTCTCCCACTTTATAAGGCCTTCATAGACCTTAAAAAAGCATTTGACTCTGTAAATCATCCTGCCCTTTGGCAGATACTATCGAAAATTGGGTGCCGAGAGAATTACCTCAAGATCCTGCAGCTCTTACATAATGATGAGTGCAATGGTCATCAGCAACAGTGACTCTGAAACAGCACCTTTTAAGGTTGAGACCAGGGTCAAGCAGGGGTGCATCATTACCCTAGCTCTGTTTACCATTTTCATTGCAACCATTCTTCACCTTATAGGCTAAAACCTCCCACAAGGAGTCCAGATTCTCTACAGGACACATGGGAGGGGTGCTGTTTAACCTTCACAGGTTCAAGGCAAAGAGTAAGTTGTCAACTACTTCCATCATGGAAGTCCAATATGGGGACGACAATGCCTTGTAGCTCACTCTGAGGTGGATCTTGGTAGAGCAAGCACGACGGGCCACTCCTGCTCCTATTTCTTATTTCTTAGCTGCAGTACATAACGGATGCTTTTGCCAAAGCATACAAACTTCTGGAACTTGATCTAAACATCAAGAAAATCCAAGTCCTGCCCCAACCTGCTCCAGATCAAGCTCTTAAACCTCCAACCATCCGAGTTGACAATATCCCGCTGGAGAACACTGACCATTTCCCATATCGTGGTAGCCTTCTTTCTTCCAGAGCCAACACTGACCTTGAAATAAATTGCAAAATGGGCTGTGCAGGTGGAGCTTTTGCCAGGCTAAATTTTTTTAAGATTGGGGTATCAAGACTAACACTAAGCTTCTGGTCTATATAGAGTCCTCCCCTCTTTGCTACATGGAGTGGAGTCATGGACAACATACAGAAGGCACAAAAAATCCCTAGAAATTTATCATTAAAGATGAAAGATTCTGAGGGTTAGCTGGAAGAACAGGCATACTAATCCCAGCATCCTGGAGAAGCTAATATTAACTTCATAGCCACAATTGTGACTAAACACCAACTGATTGCGTTGGGTCGGCCATATGCCTGACTCCTGCATCCCTAAACAGCTCCTGTTCAGCCAACTCAAGGATGCAAAGTGCACTCCTGGAGGGCAGAAAAAGCGATTCAAGGACCATATCAAGACCCACCTGAGGAAGTGCCGCATCAACCTGAATAGATGGCAGAAATTAGCATAGGACAGGAAAAGCTGGAGAAATACTGTCCATGAGGAGACTGCACAGCTCAAAGAATACCTCCACCATGCCGATTAGACATAAGGAGAAACTGGGAAAGGCCCAACCGGCTACATCCACCACCACTTCAATGACCTACACCTGCCAACTCTATAATAAGACAGAGTAGTGGATCACAGATTGGCCTCTTCAGTCATCTCAAGACGCACGAGTGTCCAGATCAACTACCAGGAGATGAATTATACTTGACTACGAGTGATCGCAGATGATGATGATAATAATGATAATGAAAGCTACTCCATGATCAATCTAACACTTTCTTCTTACATAGCCCATAACCCTCCATTTCTTTTACATCAATGTACCTATAACATTAGAGGAAATCTGAAGCCAGCAACAAAAAATGAATTATACCATTACACAGGAATATAGTGTTCAATACTTAACATAACAGAAGACCATTTACTTTTAAACTGTATGATTCTTTACACTGACATTGTGGAATTTCTGATGTTAATGAAGTTTGTAATTCCAGCTAATTCTCTAGAATTCAGATATATTCTATTATTTTTCTTTGAACGCACTGTTTATTTTTATACATGACAGATCACCCCATTTATGTGCCTTAAAGGTATTTACAGGGAAAATACTTATTCTGCAAATGTTAACCATAGTTCCTAGAATGGAAATCTGACTCACGTAGTCAATGTTGGGAAGCATAGTTATGCTTTGACATATTATTTATTACTTACTTTTTATTGTGATTGCTTTATCCTTTTGTTGTATTTGCACAATGTATTGGCTTTTGTATATTGACTGATAGTCTATCTTTGCTTGCGTGTAGTTTTTCCACTGATTCTATTGTACTTTCTTGAACTTGCTGTGAATGCCCACAGGACATTTAAGTATTTTGATTGTAAATTTACTTCAAACTTTGATTAAAAATATAACAAAAACAATCACTGTTAAACTTCGGCAAAGGTATTTATTACATATACTAATGACAATACACACCTGCCAAACTGGATCACTGTGCTTGCCTGAGTAAGCTGTACTCTTGTAAGTGGGCCCGTCAGTCTGTTCCATCATATTGTAGACAGCAACGTTGCCATCATAAAAACCAACAACTATCAAATGTGGATAGTCATTATGGATGTCTAAGCACAAAACACTGCTCTCTGTACTGTATTGGTATTCAGGGTAGGTAGGATTTTTCAAGGAGTAAACCAGAAGCATGCCGTGGTTCTGCTTCATGAAATCATCTGGGGATAAGGAAGAGAAAATAATGTTTCATTAACCGAACAAGTGGGAGCTTAATGAAGACATTTTATTAATGATGATTTTAAATTATTTTCAGGCCAATGATAGAAAGGAATTAATTATTTTCGGGCACTGCAAATATTCACCTTGGTGAAGATTGGATAAAGGGAGGTTGTCCAATGGAGTCAAATTGTTATAAATGTTAACAAAAGTGAGGAAAATTAATGATGAGAACTAAAAATGTTTCTGCTCTTGGTATCCAGAGTTAACAAGAAGCACGGTCATGTCATTTACAGCAAAAGATTAAAGGGATTGTTAAAACTTCCTCTACTCGATCAATGAATGAACTATAACACCAAATTCAGAAAAGTGTCCTGTATTACCATTCCTCCAGTTTCCTAAAGAAAACAGTGCCAGTCTATCTAATCTTCTTTCATGGCTACAATTTTCCAGTCTGGCAATATCTTCATAAATTTCTTTTGCACTCTCTGTGGCACAATTACACTTTTCCTGTAATATGATGATCAAAACTGCATGTAGTACTCAAGCTGTGATCTAACTTATATGGCATATATTTCCAGTATAAACTCTGTTTTTACATTGTACACCACAGCTGATAAAAAATATCAATGCCTTTGGCTTTTTAATGACCTTAACAACACATTCAGCAAATTTTGAGGAGTTGTGAACACACACTCGGATGTTCCTTGTCCTCCTCCACACAACAATATGGTCTTTTAAGAGACTCCTGGATGGCTACATGGAGCTCAGAAAAATAGAGGGCTATGGGTAAAGCCTAGGTAGTTCTAAGGTAGGTACATGTTCAGCACAGCTTTTGTGAGCCGAAGGGCTTGCATTGTGTTGTATGTTTTCTAACATAGTATCCTTTCTAATACTATCTTCATTTACTTTGAACTTTTGCTTACTTAAAACCACTTGCTACATTTCTGCCCAACTGACCAGTCCAGGAAATAATTTTGCAATGTCAACATTTCTTTCTTATTCTCTACTGAGGACATTTTTTTAAAAATTGGTAAACTTCTTTATCATGCCCTCTATACTTACGTCCAAACCATTTATTTATTTGATAATGAGGGATCAGATACTGAAGCCTGTGAAATCTCACTAGAAACAGTGACAGTAAATTGGTAATACAAGGGAGCATAATTTTAAGGTGATTGGGGGAAAATATAAGGGGATGTCAGAGGATGAGTTTTTCACACAGTGCATGGAACATGATACCAGAGATAGTGGTAGGGACAGATAAATCAGGGGCATTTAACAAACACTTAGATGATTAAAAAAATGGAGCTCCATGTAGGAGGGAAGTATTAGATTGATCTAATTGGACGGCACAGCACTGTGGGCAGAGGGACCTGTACTGTGCTGTAATGTTCTATATTCTAATAAAGTTGGTATCAAGCCTTCTGTAAAAACAGCCAAAAAATGTATGTTAATAAAATTACCATATTCTTGGTCAACATCTGTAGATTGCCTAATTGCTTTCTATGTAATTAAAGATAATCTTTAGATTTCTTATAATTTTACTTGTGAGCAATTTTGACCTGCTTGCTCTTTGCTTTCTTAATTGCCCTTTAATTTCACCCTTCTCGTTCAGTATATTTGCATGTTTGAGCTCCTGGTGCCTGATGCAAGTTTTCCCTTTTTTGTGTTCAGGTTCTGTGGGCACTTCAATAGGTATACCTGTATGCCTGCTTGATAATGCAAGCATCTAATCACCCAATCATGTTCTAGAAACTCAATGCACAAACACGTGCAGACATTATTTATTTATTTAATTATTTCGAGTTACAGCACGGAATAGGCCGTTCTGTTCGAACGAGGTGCACCACCCAGCAACCTACCTATTTAACACTTGCTTATTCTCAGGACAACTTACAATGACCAATTAACCTACTAACCAGTAAGTCTTTGGACTGTGGGAGAAAACTGGAGCATCCAGAGGAAACCCACATGCTCATGGGGAGAATGTACAAACCCTTTAGAGGCAGTGCTGGAAATGAACTTCAAATTCCAGAATGCCCCAAGCTGTAACAGGTAACGCTAACTGCAATGCTTCCGTGGCGCCCCAAATAGTCGCTGTTCTGACCAAATATCAGAATGGAGAAGAAATGTGACTTTTACTGTGGAATGTTTGTTGGTGCCAGATGGGGTGGTTTGAGAATCTTAGAAACTGCTGATCTCCTGGGATTTTTCACACAGGAATGTCTAGAGTTTACAGAGTATGGTACAAAATAAACCATCCAGTGTGCAGCAGTTCTGTGAGTAAAAATTTGTTAATGAGAAAGATCAGAGGAGATCAGATGGTTCAAGCTGACAGGAAGGAAACAGTAACTTAAATAACTATGTGTAACCACAGTGGTGTCCAGAAGATCATTTCTGAACGTATAACGTATCCAACTTTGAAGCAGCTGGGCTACAATAGCAGAAAGTCACGGACACTCAGTGGCTACTTTATTAATACAGGAGATACCTAATAAAGTGGCCACAAAATGTATATTGCTACTCAGATTTGGTAGCTCCAAAATATCCATGTACAGGAACATGTTTGCTATCCTCTGAATCTCTCCATTGAATGCTTTCTGAGACTGATTTAAGTTGCAGTTTGTAGCCCACTTTTGCTATATTACTTTCTAGTCGTTTAAAACTTAGAATCTTTACGCCAATTTTATCTTTGTCATTTTCCATAAGTGTGCTGTGTCAACTAAATTCTGATTATTGGCCCAAGATTAGTCTCAAAGACATACAACACAGGAGTAGGCCCTTCACCCCACTCTTGTCAGCATTAAAAAAAAATCTATTGACCCTAATCCCATTTCCCAGCATTTGGGTCTTACCCTTCTAAACCATGGTGCTCCAAGTCCTTATCCAAATAGTTCCTAAATGCTCTGAGCGAATGTAGTATACTTCCACCAGGCCATCTGGCAGAGTGTCCCTGATTTCAATCACACCTTCAATAAAAAGGTTTTTAAGTGACTGTCTATCAAAACAGCTTCTGGTTATAGATGCTTTTGCTAAGGGGAAAGGCATTTTGGATTCAGGATTTGGATTCATTTCCTACCTTTTGTATGCACTTTATAATTTGTTTATTTCATTCTATTCCCCCTCTCAATATCCCCACACCCAGATTATGAATGCATGTAGCAGAGGGATTCCTGTGGTACACCGTGGTTACATGCATCTAACTACAAAAAAAGCCTTTCATCATCCTCTATTATCAGGCCAATTTACTATGCAGTTTATCAAATTACCTCAGATCTAATGAGTTCTCACATTTGATGGCAATGTAAATAGCCTCAATCAATGCTACCCTCTTCAACTCAGTCACTTCCTCAAAAAGTTTAATCAAGTGACATGTGCCCTTAGGGGAGCATGAAACAGTTGCTTCACTGTTCAGTGTGCCTGAGCTCAATCCTGAATGTCTGTGGAGATTCCATGCTTTCCCTGGCACTGCATGGATTTCTTTTAGGTGCTCTGGTTTGCTCCCTTATCCCAACAATATGTGGGCTTACTTGTATAGTAGTATTTTCTCTACATGCCTAATTTTATTTCCTAAAACTAAATCCAAGATTACAGCTCCCCTACTTCACTGCCGTCCACTACTGAACTTGTCCACTCCCACATTGTTGATTTTACCACTTAAAGGCTACAAAGAATTCTTCTGAATGCAATATAGGACCTCTGTACCCTTTATATTTTTAACAAATATTCCTGTAAATATATTAATGTAATTGATATTTATCACTATTACTGCAGTTATAAAAAATGTGTGTAAAATTAGCTCTTTGGTTCCTCTCAAACTGTTTGGAGATTTATATTGCACACTCAGTCATGTGACTACCCCTCTTTTGTTATTCATAAATTTGTACATTTGTAAGCTATTTCCAGAATAAGTTCAGTCAAATTTTAGAAAAACACTTTTTCAATATATTTGATGCATTAATGTTAATAAAATAAAAAGTAGGATTGAAGGAAATTACGACTGCAATACTGCCCTCTTATGGCTGTAATCTGCTCAGGAGAAAATGCTTCAAGAAAATTACATAAAAACATAGGAGCAGGAAAAGTAATCTAGTTCATTATGTTTACACCATCACTCAACAAGATCATTGTTTATATGATCACAGTAGTCCTGTCACAGCATTTATCTGCCTGTCCTCATTTTTTTATTAACCAAAAACGTACTGATCTCTGAATAAACTCTTCTCGGGCTTCCAGCTAGGTACAGGTTTCAATTTTAACCAATATTTCGATGATAAACTCTGCCATCTTCATCAGGGATGATGCCTGGGCATGTCTAGCCCGGTGGTGTTTATACCCTCATTGTCCATTCATCCTGATTGGTTAGTCCTCACCCAATCAGGTTTCAGCTGTTCCACCTTGTTTACAATCGAATTGGCACAGCACAGTAGTTTTTATTATGTCGAAGTCAATCCTATGGCCATTGCAAATACAGTATTTCCACTGATTTCTCCTGTAAATGCCAGCTGTCCTGAATCGCAGATAATCTTTGATCCACATAAACTGGGATTTGAGTTTCTTACGGGTTTGTGGATGGTATTAATCTGGTATTTCTTCAGGATGTTGGTAATCCTTCCAGAAACCATGGAAATATAGGGAAAGCAGGTGGTAGTGACGGGTTCCTCCTCATTGTTAGGTTTCCTGGTTTTTCCATTGGGCCTTTCAGCATTTTAGTCTTGTAGCATTTCTGTAGGAACTGTGTGTAATTACCCTATTACACACAGGTCAAAGATGACCTTGGACTCAAGATAGCTGGCATTTTTCAGGATTCTCTGTGAATGCAGAGCAGTGTATATTGGCCAAATGGAATGCGCGGTGGAAATCCACAACAAGGAGGACAGGAGGTGCAACTGAAATCAGCAGTAGTAGAACATTGCATTCGCAATGGCCATAGGATTGACTTTGATGGAAAAAAATTAGTGTGCCATACCAATGGCTTTTGAGAGCACCTGGGGAAGGAAGCCATTGAAATAAAACTAGGGGAAAACAATTTTAACAAAGACAAAGGATACGCTCTAAATAAGAACTAGAATTCAATTGTAAACAAGATGGGACAGCTGAAATCTTATTGGATGAGGACTTATTGGATCAGGAGGGACAGACAATGGGGGTATAAATACCACTGGACTAGACATGCCCAAGTATCATCCCTAATGAAGATGACTGAGTTTGTCATCGAAATGTCAGTTTAAAATCTATACCTGTACCTAGCTGGAAGCCCAAGAAGAGTTTACTTTACTTTATTGTCACAAAACAGTTGATACTAGAGCGTACAATCATCACAGTGATATTTGTTTCTTCGCTTTGTGCTCCCTGAAGTACAAATCAAAGTAAATATAATAAAAATTTAAATTATAAATCATAATTAGAAAACAGAAAAGTGAAAGTAAGGTAGTGCAAGTCAGGTCCAGATATTTGGAAGGTACGGCCCAGATCCGGGTCAGGATCTGTTCAGCAGTCTTATCACAGTTGGAAAGAAGCTGTTCCCAAATCTGGCTGTACAAATTTTCATGCTCCTGAACCTATTTGTCACATACGCCAGGAAAGCACTTAATTGACTGAGTAAACCTTTATAGCCTTCTTAAAGAGAATTCCAAAAGTTCAGTAACTTCAGAGTTAAGAAATTTTTCCTTACTGCAGTCCTAAATAGCCTAATGTTGAGATTGTGACCCTTGGTTCGAAAATCTTCAGCTAGAGGAGTCTACTAAGAAATTTGAATGTTTCAGTGAAGTCACCTCTCATTACTTTAAACTTCAGAAAATAGTCAACTAGCCTACTCAATTCCACCTCAAAGGACAAACTTGCTTTCCTAGTGTACTGATTATTTGCTGTACTCAAGAAGCTTTTGGATATCAACGTTTTCAAATGTCACAGCATTTAAAAATTACTCAGAATTTCGAGTGGATTTTTCCACATTGTGCTTCATCTGCTGCATTGTTTTCCATACACTTAGCCTGTCCTCTTGACGCCTGTTCATTCTCATTACTAATCACATTTTGAATTAGTTTTGTGTCATCAGCACACATGGTAATGTTACATTTGGTCTCTACCAAAGCATTGATAAAGACTGTAAATAGTTGTAACCCAAAGATGATCCTCTGATAACTCACTAGTCACTCTCCTAATTTTAGAAGGTCCCTTTAACTCCTACTTCTTGCTTTCTATCTGTTGACTAACTCTCGATATCCACACTAATATATATCCCATTTCCATATATTCCACTATTGTTCAGTAAACTCTATGTGAGGTCTGTACAAAAGCCTTCTCAAAATCCAAATGTATCATACCACTGCTTTCCCCTTCTTCTTCTCATGATGACGACTACATCTGCCTGTCTCGAAGGACAATGGATAGTGGCACTGGAGTGACCTCTCCAAGGCACAAGACTGGCTGAAGGTATGAATATCCTGGGATGCCCAGTCGTCAAGATACCCCTCACGGCCTCACCGGCAAAGTCCAAAGGAGACCAAAGCAATGTGTGTGGCACCAGCCTGGCTGCAGGAGCTGCGAGAAGTAAGTTCAGTGACATCCAGCTGACTTAGGGGTTTGCTGTCTGGGTTTACTCCCATAGTCTTTGTCTCTCCCAACACCACCCACAAGGCAGTGGGGCTATTTACCCATAGCTGGGGATCTGGTTTACAAGCACCAGGGCATGTCAACATGCTGGTGGGCCAGCATGCTCCGTGTGCTGGGGCCAGACCTCCTCGCCATCATCTGTAGTTAAGCCTGAGTCGGTAAGGAGTTAAATTTCCATGTGTCACCAGCAAGAGGCACTACATGAGGCTTGCTGTTGGAGAGGCTATGTACTCACAGGGAGAGACTTACGCATTCAGCACTCCTTGTTGCAAGTCTGCTAGCCCCCTCATCTAATCTATTCTATATACTGTAACTTTAGATTCCTTAAGGTTGTTATATAAGGTGGAAATAGGGACAAGCTCCTACTACTTATTAAATGCTCCCAATTGCCTCAAATAGCCTCTGACAACCAAGTCCCACTCCTAGCCTTCACGTTTGGTTTAGGTACTAAGCCCAGCAGAACAATTTCTACCTACAGAAGGAGCAAAGATGGGTTACTGACACCTTAAAACCAGTTGCTTCAGGCAGATGGGGCTCGTTAGCCATGGTTGAGAGCTCCACGTGACTACACTCACTCATGGGGAAGGCTTCAGGAGTAAACCCCGAGGGAAAAATCCAGAGCTGGAGTCCCTAAGGCAGTCCGACATTGAGTTCAATGTTGACTGGCAACTCCTGCAACACTGCTGGTACTAAACTTTATCAGTCTCTGCTGTTCCTTTGGGTTCATCAGATGCATGGAGAGGGAGAAGCTTCCTACATGGGCAACAGCTTGCTCTCCATATCAAGTCAAGTCAAGTCAAGTCACTTTTATTGTCATTTCAACCATAACTGCTGGTACAGTACATAGTAAAAATGAGACAACGTTTTTCAGGACCATGGTGTTACATGACACAGTACAAAAACTAGACTGAACTACATAAAAAAAAAACAACACAGAGAAAGCTACACTAGAACTACAGACCTACACAGGACTGCATAAAGTGCACAAAAACAGTGCAGGCATTACAATAAATAATAAACAGAACAATAGGGCAAGGTGTCAGTCCAGGCTTCGGGTATTGAGGAATCTGATAGCTTGGGGGAAGAAACTGTTACATAGTCTGGTTGTGAGATCCCGAATTCTTCAGAGCCTTTTCCCAGACGGCAGGAGGGAGAAGAGATTGTATGAGGGGTGCATGGGGTCCTTCATAATGCTGTTTCCTTTGCGGATGCAGCGTGTAGTGTAAATGTCCGTGATGGCGGGAAGAGAGACCCCAATGATCATCTCAGCTGACCTCACTATCCGCTGCAGGGTCTTGCAATCCGAGATGGTGCAATTTCTGAACCCGGCAGTGATGCAGCTGCTCAGGATGCTCTCAATACAACCCCTGTAGAATGTGATGAGGATGGGGGGTGGGAGATGGACTTTCCTCAGCCTTCACAAAAAGTAGAGACGCTGCTGGGCTCTCTTTGCTATGGAGCTGGTGTTGAGGGACCAGGTGAGATTCTCCGTCAGGTGAACACCAAGAAATTTGGTGCTCTTTACGATCTCTACCGAGGAGCCGTTGATGTTCAGTGGGGAGTGGTCACTCCGTGCCCTCCTGGAGTCAACAACCATCTCTTTTGTTTTGTTCACATTAAGAGACAGGTTTTTGGCTCTGCACCAGTCCATTAGCCGCTGCACCTCCTCTCTGTAAGCTGACTTGTCGTTCTTGCTAATGAGACCCACCACGGTCGTGTCATCGGCGAACTTGATGGTATGGCTCGAGCTGTGTGTTGCAGCACAGTCGTGGGTCAGCAGAGTGAACAGCAGTGGACTGAGCACACAGCCCTGGGGGGCCCCCGTGCTCAGTGTGATGGTGTTGGAGATGCTGCTCCCGATTTGCACTGACTGAGGTCTCCCAGTCAGGAAGTCTAGGATCCAGTTGCAGAGGGAGGTGTTCAGGCCCAGCAGGCTCAGCTACCCAGCTACCCATATCATACTACCCAGGTTTGCATATCTAGTCAGCTAGGATGCAACATCCATGGTCAACTCTGACCAACAGAGGCCCTCAATGTATCTTCAAATTAATCCAATATATCAGTGAAACATAACTTCTTTTCTCATAAATCCATGTTAAGTCTTCTCAATCACATTATTTTCCCATCACTTCATTTATTGGAGACTCCAGCATTTCTGAACTTTTACTACCTCATTACGGTGATTTATGTTAAGAAATGAAATATTTTGTTCCTTGACATCTAATGCCAAGATCAAGAGGTCTGAAGTTACATTAACATAATTAAATAACTTGTCCAGCTCCTTTCTCTCCATCCTGAAGTCCACCTCAGCCACACCAGATCAGGAATATTCATGTCTTCTGAACAAGGCAGCATGGTAGCATAGCAGTTAGCACCTTGCTTTACAGTGACAGTGACTTCAGTTCCTGCTGCTGTCTGTAAGGAATTTGTACTTCCTGGCTATGATTGCATGGAGATGAATAAGAGAAAATCTGCAGATGCTGGAAATCCAAGCAACACACACAAAATACTGGAAGTACTCATCAGGCTCGGTAGCATCTATGGAAAAAAAATAGTTTGGGACTGAGACCCTTCATCAGGACTCTGTATATTTAATACTTTCATAATACTTGAGTAATCTTGTGTATATATACTGGTAGATTAAGCTTTCTTGTTTAGTTAAATAATTCATTACAAGTTATATGTATAAATACATGAATTGCATACATCATCACGCTACCACATGATACATGAATGACTTGCTTAAAGTAAACTCGAAGCTAAACCTGCAGTTCGGACTCCCATGTCTTCCTTTCAATTAGTTTAATATTTTGAACATTGACGCTGAGGTATTTTTAAAACAAACTCAAGACAGCTACTGACCTGTTGAAATTCCACAAAACACTCAAGTTTAAAAAAAAATCAGCACAGCGAGGAACAGTGAGTTAAAAAAAAGTGCAGCCTAGCAAATGCAAACTGTCTAGTTGAAAAAGTAGGCAGTAAACAAAAGAATTCACGGGTTCATAAGGAGTAAGTACTGGGTGATAATGATCATTAAAAAGTTATAAATGGACTGCTCAGAGAAGAGAAGAAGCTAAAAGCTTACAAAATGCAATAATCTGCATGCTATTAATGAAGAAAATCTGATAATGATGATAGGACTATATAACCTTGAGATTTACAGTGGGAAAATCAGCAATAGACCAGCTTTATGGCTTATGCCAGAGGTGAAGAGCAAATTAATTAAAATGAAATTAGCACTGGTTCAGGTGTTTCAGTCATTTCACAAAATGAGTTTGAGAGGCATTTCAAAGATACTAAACTGAAGCCTGCAGATATCTAACCAAGAACTTATACTGGAGAAAAGATAACTTCTGTGGGAATGACTGTGAAATACAATAACCAACAAGCCACACTGAATGTGGTAAAATAGAAGGACCAGAACTGTGGCTGAGAAAACTACAACTTTATTGGAGATCCATCCACCATTTGCATCCCATATCCTCTGCAATGAAGCCATGTGAAAGTGAATTATGAAAGATACTGGATGATGCCATAGCAGTGTTCAAGGATGGTATTTGAAAACTCAAACAAATCAAGGGTAAAATAGTGTTAAATGAAAATACTGCACTCAAGTTTTGCAAAGCCCATCTGGTTCCTTATACCATCTGTGATAAAGTAGCCAGTGAGCTAGATCGCATGGAAGCTGAAGGAATTCTTTCCAGGGTTAAGTGGAGCCCACAGGTAATGCCAGTGGTCCCGGTAGCAGAGAAGAATGAGCCTGTCAGGATCTGTGGTATTTTAAGGTTACTATCAACCCTCTGCCCAGGATAGATATCTTTGCTAACCTATCTGGAGGAAAACACTTCAGCAAAGTCAACTTAGCTGAGGTCTACGCGCAGATGGAGATGGAAGAAGAGTCCAAATTGTTTCTCACCATAAATACTCACAAAAGACTTTTTTCAATAATAGGCTTATTTTTGGAGTAGCATCTGCACCTGCACTCTGGCAGAACGCTATGGACCAGGTACTACAAGGCTTGCCAGGCACTCAGTGTTACCTGGATGACTTCATTGTTACCAGTAAGGATGACAAGGAACATCTCCAAAACCTCAGGCAGTATTTAAAAAAATAGCAGATTATGGACTAAGTGGCTGATGTGAGAAACATGAATTATTTAAACCAAGCATCTTTTACTGTGGTCACACCATTGATGCACAAGATTTACACAAGTGTGCTGAGAAAATTCAAGGGATGGCGGATGCCTTAAGGCTAAAGGACGTGCTACAGCTGCAGTCTGGTTTAGGATATATCAATGACTATAACACATTCCTGTCAAACCTGGATAGTATGCTCCGCCCTTTGAACTCATTACTGTAGATCAGGAAGAGGTGGCTATGGATAAAGCAGTGTGAGTTGGCTTTCAAAAAGTCGATGAAAACAGTGACATTAGGCACTGTACTGACACATTATGATCCACATTGTCCAGTGAAGCTTGCCTTTGATGTGTCATCTTATGGTATAAATGCAAGTCATGTCACATGTTATGAGTGATGAAAGTGAATGGCCCATATCCTTTGGATCACGTTCCCTTACCGCTGCAGAGACAAATCACGCACAGATTAACAGAGTGGCCTTGAGTCTGCTTTGGGGTGTAAAATGTTTCGACCAGTACTTGTATGGGAGAGAGTTTACCCTTGTTATAGATCACCAACCACTAGTGCCCACTTTCAATCCACGGAACAGCAGCAGTGCAAATTCAGAGGTGGGGTCTGTTTCCTGGAGGACACAATTACAAGATTGAATTCAAGAGAATGACTAATCATGGAAATGCAGATGGATTGTCCCATTTATCCTTGGACTAGGAAATACCTGAAAATTTACAGAAGAAAACACAATATATTCTCTCTAATGCAAATTGAAAGTTTCCTTGTTATAGCACAGGTAATCTGTTACGCCTGTGCCCCCTCCTTTTTGAAAATCGCAAGATCGCTATTAATTCAGGTCAGGAGACCCAGGAAATGAGAGAGAGACATTTGGAATGTTTGGCCCCTCGGCGATACAAAGTTACGGGAAACGGCCATTGTCTCTTGAAAATGGAATTGTGTATTGAATACTGTGCTTCGTGGATGCCCTCGGGCAACGTGGGCTGGTTGGGGGATGGCATCATTCCACCCTGATTGACAGCTGAGACCCCGTGAGTGGGGATAAAAGAGGGTCTGTGGGAACAGCCCCTCAGACGCACCAGAAGAAATGCTAGAAATCCTGTAACAGCATAATAGCGAAAGCCGGTGGAAAGCCACGTGCATCCTTTTCCATTTGCCTCGGAATTGGTGAGCCTTGCCACAGAAGAACGGCTTTAGCTAGCAACAAAGGAGAAATCAGCCCCCAACGACTCTCGAAGGATTGACATCATAAAAGGAATGGGCAAGTTTTAATCCATCTCTCTCTCACCAAAAGCTGCAGCTTGAATGAACTTGAGTGACTTTTATATTTCCATCGGACAATACATTATCCCCTAGACAACAATAGAGTTATTTCTTATTGGTTATTATTATACCCATGCTTTTAGATTTAGTATTGACGACGTATATTATCTGTATGGTTGCATTGATATTATTTTTGTGCATTTTTATCAATAAATACTGTTAAAAATAGTACCATCAGACTTCAACGGACCTCTCTATCTTTGCTGGTAAGTGACCTAGTTACGGGGTACGTAACAAATCGAAAAGGAAACTCACACTGGCTCAGGTCTACATGGCAACCCAAATTGGCTGGAATATGCAGCAGAAATTGAATTGAACTGACTTTATTTCTTACATCCTCCACATATATGGTAAGTAACAATCTTTATGATATGTCTCCATCTAAATGTGCCATGTATATTCATTGTAATTTTTAATAATTTATAGTAAATAGAACAGTCAATGTAATATAGAGTAAATTCAAATCAGTGTGTGTTCATCAGTCTGATGGCCTGGTGGAAGAAGCTGCCCTGGAGCCTGTTGGTCCTGGCTTTTATGCTGCGGTACTGCTTCCAGGATGGTAGCAGCTGGAATAGATTGTGGTTTGGATGACCTGGGTCCCCAATGTTCCTATGTGCCCATTTTACACACCTGTCCTCGTAAATGTCCTGAATCATGGGAAGTTCACAACTACAGATGTGCTAGGCTGTCCGCACCACTCTCGGCAGAATCCTGCGATTAAGGGAGGTACAGTTCCCATACCAGGCAGTGATGCAGCCAGTCAGGATGCTCTCAATTGTACCTCTGTAGAAAGTTCTTAGGATTTGAGGGCCCATACCTTCCTCAACCATCTGAGGTGAAAGAGGCGCTGTTGTGCCTTTTTCATCACATAGCTGGTGTGTACAAACCACTTGAGGTCCTTGGTGATGTGGATGCTGAGGAACTTGAAGTTGTATACCCTCTCAACCCAAATCCATTGATGTCAATAGGGGTTATCCCATCTCCACTCCTCCTGTAATCCACAACCAGCTCCTTTGTTTTTACGACATTGAGGGAGAGGTTGTTTTCTTGACACCACTATGTCAGAGAAATGACTTCTTCCCTGTAGGCCACCTTGTTATTGTTTGAGATAAGGCCAATCAATGTAATGTTGTTGGCAAATTTAGATTGGAGCTGTGGGTGGCGATAGTCATGGGTATACAGGGAGTAAAGGAGGGGACTCAGTACGCAGCCCTAAGGGGCTCCTGTATTAGAAGTCAGAGGGTTGGAGGTAAGGGAGCCCATTCTTACAACCTGCTGGTGATCTGACATTATATTTTCCACAATTTTTACCAGTGTCAGGATGTGCTTTCCCTTGACAGGAGTTGCCTTATGTGGGGATTGACAGCATCCAAGCTAAGAGCTAAAGTGTTGGAGCAACTACATGCCAGTCAGCTAGGCATGGTTAAAATGAAAGAGTTTTCTTGAAGCTTTCGCTGGTGGCCTGAGATAGATCAGCAGATCGAGCAGCTTGCCTTGCACTGTTCAGGATGCCAACATGTTCAGAAGGTGCCAAGAGAAGCACCTCTTCATCCCTGGGAATGGCCTGCATTACCATGGCAGAGAATTCACTTGGATTTTGCCAGACTGTTCACCAGATATACTGTTCCTGGGTTATCCCTTGCGTTCATGCTTGGATCTCCTCAAACCCAATCTCAGAAGTAATTTGATGGACAAACAGCCGAGAGAAATTGAAGACTCCTCATACAAGGAGATTTGATGATTCACTCTTGGACAAGAAGTCCTGGCAAGTGACTACAGAGGTGATTAAAAGTAGGTACAGAGAAAGATTAAGGCCAGAACTGGACCATTCGCCTACACAGTGGAGATTGTGTCTGATATCATCTGGAGATGACACCTCGATCAATTGAGGACAGCAGAGTAAATTTAAGAGAAGAAAGTTGGCTACCATTATCAGCACCACTTCCTGTGGTCTCAGAGACAATTCCTATAACCTCCACGGAGGAGGCCCCAGATCCTGAGGTTGCTTCACATCCATCTCTCACCTGCCAAGTAGAGAGTGATCCTCGTCATGAAAGATGTTATCCCACAAGAGTAAGAAATCCTCTACAAGCTTTAAATCTTTAGGTCTGAATGGAACAATTTAAAATATAGCATGCTGTGGAGGTGTTTATGTAGTAGCTGTGTTATTTAATATACTGCATATATGGTGGATGCATTTTGTATTAAGTTGGAGTTTATAGCTAAGCAGGGAGGAGTGCTGTGTATTTAATATTTCTATAATATTTGAGTAATCTAGTATATATATAGGATTATTAAGCATTTAAGCATTCTTGTTTATTTGAATAATTCATTACAGGCTATATATAAATACCTGAATTGCATATGTCATCACACTACCGTGTGATACATGCACACCTCGCTTAAGTGAAGTTAGATTTGCATTTTGGATTCCCATGTCTTCCTTTGAGTTAGTTTAATGTTTTGAAGTTATGAAACATAATGGGTTTCCTTTAGGTGTCTGGTTTCCTCCCATGTTTCAAAGATGTGTAGGTTAGTAGGTTAATTGGTCACATGGGTTTAATTGGGTGGAGCAGACTCATGGGGTTGTTAGGATCTGTCATCGTGCTGTATCTCAAAATTAAAAATAAAGCATCTGTAATTATTAATCATGACCTAACTGAGCATGCTGAAACAAATATTACGGAGGAATGTTATATCCATACTTTCTTTTTGTTTTTTACCAATTTCTTTCAATCAAAAGGGAACAGGGGGTCACGGCAGCATAATAGAGCTTTGACTAGCGACCAATATACATTTGGAATTGATTAGCAAGAGCAAATTAAGGGATGGCAAGGGCCATCGTCTGAGTGGACAGAGTCAGAGTGGTGATCCTGGGGCTTTAGCTCTTCGAGGCTGCAGCAAGAGAGGCTTCAGTCAGAGAAAGTAAGAGAAAAGAAAAGTTCTAGGTCAGGTTTTTTTTCCTTTCCTTCTTTATATTTGCACAGTTAAGAGAGTAGAGATGCCAGGCAGAATAGTGAAATGCTCCTCTTTGGGGATATGGGAAGGCAGGGAGACTTCCAGTATCCCCGACAACTGCAACTATGAGGTGCATCCAGCTGCAACTTCAAAAAATTCCGCATTAAGGAGTTGGAGCTGGAGCTGGATGAACACTGGATCATTCAGGAGGCTGAAGGGATGATGGATAGGACATGTAGAGAGTTGTTTCACCCAAGGTGGAGGATACAGGAAACTGAGTGACAGTCAGGAAGGGGTTAAGGAGCCAGTGCAGGTACCCCTTTGGCCATCCCCCTCAACGACAGGTATGTCTGTTTGCATACTGTTGGGGAGAGTGTGTCCTAACAGAGAAAAGTCACAGTGGTTGGGTCTCTAGCACTGAGTCTGGCTCTGTGACTCAGAAGGGAAGAAGAAAAAAGAGGCACACTGTGGTGATAGGGGATTTATTAGTTAGGGGAAAGGACAGGAGGTTCTGTGGGTGAGAACAAGACAGTATGATGCCTCCCGGCTGGCAGGTCCAATGACAGCTCGGATTGAATCCTTAGAATTCTTAAAAGAGAGGGTGAACATCTAAAGGTAGAATGACATGGGTAGGATGAGTGACAAAGTTCTGCATAGGAAGTTCAGGGACTTAGGAGCTAAGTTAAAGAGCAGGACCTCCAGGCTTGTGATCTTAGGATTGCTGCCCATGCTACGTGTTAGTGATTATCCAATTTAATACATGGCTATCGAGTTGGTGTAGGAGAGAGGGCATAAGATTTTTGGATCATTGGGCTCTCTTCCAGGGAAGGTGGGATCTGTACAGAAGGGAGGGTTTACACCTGAATTGGAGGGGAACTAATATCCTAGCCAGAAGGTTTGTTAATGCTGCACAGTGGTGTTTAAACTAGAGTTAGAGGGGTATGGGAATCAAAGTGCCAAAATGGTTTGTGGAGAGGTTGCAGAGTCAGATGTTGGTAAGACCTCAGACAAAGTTAGGCATCAAAATGTTGAGTATGGTGCGATTAGTGTCCCGAGGTGTGTCTATTTCAAATCAAGAAGTATCATAGGAAAGGTGGATGAGCTGACGGTATTGATCAACACCTGGAATTGTGATGTTGTAGCTACTAGTGAGACTTGGTTGCAGGAGAGGCAGGACTGGCAGCTCACTATCCCGGGGTTCTGTTACTTTAAATGTGACAGAGTGGGAGGGATTAGAAGAGGAGGGGTGTCATTACTTGTCAGGGAAAATGTCATCGCAGTGCTCTGTTAGGACAGACTTCAGAACTTGACTAGAGAGATGTTATGAGTGGAATTGAGAAATAAGAAATGTATGACCACATTAATGTGGCTATATTACAGACCACCCAGCAGTCCTAGGAATTTGTAAAGAGATCACAAACGGTTGCAAGAAACATAAGATTGTTATAGTAGGTGATTTTAACTTTCTATATATTGACTGAGAATCCCACACTAGATGGGACAGAGTTTGTTAAATGTATTCAGGAAACTTCCCTTCATCAGTACATAGAAGCCCCAACAAGAGAGTGTGCAATACTGAATCTGCTATCAGGGAATGAGACAATCATAATGCCATTAATTTCAAAGTAAATATGGTAAATATGTAAATAGATAGGTCTGGTCCACGGGAGATTCTAAATTGGTGAAAGGCCAATTTTGTTGATATCGGAAATGATCTGGCAAGTGTGGATTGGGACAGGCTATTTTCTGGTAAAGATGTACTTGGAAAGTGGGAGGCCTTCAAAAATGAAACCTTGTTAGTAAAAATCTTGTATGTGCCTGTCAGAATAAAATGCAAAGATAACAAGTGTAGGAACATTGGTTTTCAAGAGATATTGAGGTTCTAGTTAAGAAAAAAGGAGGAGGTACAAAGCAGGTATAGGCAAGTAGGAACAAATGAGGTGCTTATGGAGTACAAGAAATACAACAGAATGCTTAAGAAAAAAATCAGCAAGTCTAAAAAAAGGTATAAATTTGCTCTAATAGACAAGGTGAAGGAGAATCTGAATCAGATTTAATATCACCGGCATATGTCGTGAAATTTGGTAACTTAGCAGTAGCAGTACAATGCAATACATGATAATATATGAAAAGTAAAACATGTAGATCAATTACAGTAAGGATATACAAGACTATATAATATAGGAGAATTAAGCTATTTGGCCCATCATGTCTGCTCCGTCATTTCATCATGGCTAATCGATTTTTCCTCTCAGCGTCAATCTCCTGCCTTCATGCCCTGACCAATCAAGAATCTATCAACCTCTGCCTTAAATATACATGAAGAATTACCGGAAATTGGAGAATTCAATGTTCATACCACCAGACTGGAGGCTACCCAGACGGTAGATGAGGTGTTGCTCCTCAGGTTCTAAACAGAAGCCAGGAAATTATAGCCCAGAGAGTCTGCTATCGATTGCAGGAAAGTTATTGGAAGGTATCCTAAGGGACCAGATATGTAAGTATTTTGATAGACATGGACTGATTAAAAGATAGCCTGCATGGCTTTATGCGAGGTATGTCATGTCTAACCAATCTTATAGAGTTTATTGAGGAAGTTACCAGGAAAATGGATGAAAGCAAGGCAGTGAATGTTGTCTACAAAGACTTAATCTGGATGATAATTTGGTTAACTGGATCAGTAAATTTGCAGATAACACCAAGATTGGGGGGGGGGGGGTGGTGGGTGTAGTGGACAATGAGGAAGGCTATCATGGCTTGCAGAGGGATCTGCATCAATTGGAAAAATAAGCTGAAAAATGGCAAATAAATTTACTGCAAACAAGTGTAAGGTTTTGCACTTCGGTATGACCAGCCAAGGTAGGTCTTACACAGTGGACCACTGAGGAGTGTGGTCGAGCAAAGGGATCTGGAAACACAGGTACATAATTCATTGAAAATGGTGTCATAGGTAGATAGGGTCGTAAAGAAAGCTTCTGGCATATAAATCAACCTTCATAAATTAACGTATTGAGTACAGAAGATGAGATGTCATGAAGCTGTATAAGATGTTGGTGAGGCCTAATTTGGAGTATTGTGTGTGGTTTTGGTCACCTACCTACAGGAAAGATGTGAACAAGGTTGAAAGAGTGCAGAGAAAATTTACAAGGATATTGCTGGGTCTGGAGGACCTGAGTTAAAAGGAAAGATTAAATAGGTTAGGACTGTATTTTTTAGAACATAGAAGATTAAGAGGAGATTTAATAGATACACAGAATTATGCAGTGTATCGATAGGGTAAATGTAATCAGTCTTTTTCCATTGAGATTGAGTAGGACTACAAGCAGTGGTAATGGCTTAAGGGCGAAAAATGAGAAGTTTAAGGGTCTGTGAGTTTGTGGAGTGAGATGTCAGCACAACTGGTCCATATGAGTTTGATTTTAAGAGAGTTTTTTGAATAGGGGGATATGGAGGGCTATGGGCCCAGAACAGATAGTTAGGAATAAGCAGTTTAAATGGTTTTCAGTATGGACTAGATGAGAAAAGGGCCTGTTTTGTGCTGTACTATGTGCTGTACTGTTGTGCTGTACTGTTTTTGTGCTATGACCCTGAGTTATAATTATTGAGGTGTAGTATCATAATGAAAATTCTAGCCTAATACCTGTTTAACAAATAATACTCTAGCATTCCATTTCCATCCAGTCTATCTTCTATCCACTTTTATTTTTAACTTTGTTTCATTGGAGTAAGAGAAATGCCTATAGATTGCTGATAATATGCAATCAAAAAGGTCAATGGACTAATTTAATGAGATGTTGCAATTGATATCTTTAGGTATGTATCTGTCACAGTGGTTAATCTCTAATGCAGTTAGTGAGGAAAGTTGAATAAAACTTACAGCAACACACACAAAATGCTGGTGGAATGCAGCAGGCCAGGCAGCATCTATAGGAAGAAGCACAGTCAACGTTTTGGGCCGAGACCCTTCATCAAGACTCATTCGGTCCTGATGAAGGGTGTTGGCCTGAAACATCGACTGTGCTTCTTCCTATAGATGCTGCCTGGCCTGCTGTGTTCCACCAGCATTTTGCGTGTGTTGCTTGAATTTCCAGCATCTTCAGATTTCCTCGTGTTTGGGTAAAACTTACAGCATTTCTGTTTGACTTAAGCATTGCAATATAGTTACAGAGAAAGTGTTTTTCTCTGAAGTAAACAATCAGCGATTTCATTCTGTTTTCCATCACTATTACAATAAACAGGGGAGCTTTGGGAAAATGAGGGAAGTAGTTTGCAGTGATTAGTTACACTCCCTGACTGGTTTACATAGAGGTCTGAAGGGCTCTAAAAATGAATCAGTTCTGTAAGAAGCTAACCCTATTGTGATAATTTTGAGGTAATAGCCTTTAAGAATAAATAATGCCTTACCTATTGCTACAGATAAAATAGTACAATATAGAAATAAGTTCAATTATCATTCAAACGAATGAAATAAGTGTTCCTTCAGGGCCAAGGTGCAAAACGCATTTCCATCAGCACAGAGCAGACTTGCACAGAGCATAAATAACACATATGGTTACTGTTTTGTATTTAAATATTTGAGTAATATTTTAATTATCTTGTTTGATTAAGCATTCTTCGTTGTTCACAAAACACATTGTAGGTTATCTGTAAAATTACATAATGGCATGCGATATCACACTACCATGTGGTACATGTGCACCTCGCTTAAAGTAAAAATGAAGTTTAGATCCATTTTCCTAGCTCTCTTGTTTTCCTTTCAATTATTTTTTATGTTTTGGAGTTACTAAACATCATGATTACAATTAAAAAGAAAACATACAGTCACAAAGAGAAAAATATAACAATATAGCCCAAGTCCCTGTGTATCATGACTAGATTGACGGTAAGTTGTCTGATCCAGTTTGTTCTTCCACCGAGCGAACTCTGGAGAGCAGCACTGCCTCTACACCTCCTCCTCGGGTGACTAGCACAAGTGATCTTGCAGCCTCGACCCAGGACTAGACCTTGCCACAACTGAGGCGATACAGCTCCCCTACCGTCGGTCTCACAAACAAACCAGTGAAACTGACTTGTACTATACTATCTTACCAATGTTCGACAGGGTCTTGCGATCACAATCTAAAAGTAAAAGACAATCTCTTGCACTGCGCACCTTCTTGTCACAACGTTGTGCAACAAGTCCAGGTAACAACACAACAATGATACTCAATAATTCCAGCTTCATCACTTTCGAGCAATTTGCTGATGGGATAGCCCTACAGTACTTGATGTTCTTAGTATCCAACAATGACTTGTGATCATAAAAAAAACAAAGAAAAGCACCTTTGGACCTGGAGTGGCTGTTACATCTGAGCACACTATCATCCTCATCAACTAAACACTTTTACAGGATTATTTCAAAAAGAAAAAAAATGTCCAAGTTTACAGGAAAGTTTCATTACTAGTAGAGGGGAAGCTTTACATGCCACTTAATTTTCAGTGGGTCAATGCTGGCATTAGGCTGTCAGCATGCATATAAATGCTTATTAGTCTTTTCATTCGACATCTCTGGCTGACACTTAATATATATAATTCAGTTCTTTGGTTGACTTATTCCCTTCTGACATTAACCAATTAACCAGAATCCCCACAGTGCCACAGGACAACTGGTGTGTTTGACCCAGATTTATTTTGCACTACAACTTCACTATCTTCAAACAATAATAAACACAAGAGATTGTGCAGATGCTGGAAATCTAGAACAACACACAAAAAGTGCTGGAGGAACTCAGCAGGTCAAGATCTCATCTATGGAGAGGAATAAACAGTCAACGTTTTGGGTCAAGACCATTCATCAGGACTGAAAATGAAGGAGGAAGATGCCAGAATAAGAAGTTAGGGGAAAGAGAAGGAGGACAAGTTAGAAGGTCATATGTAAAGCAAGTGGGTGGGGATAGGGGATGAAGAAAGAACTGAAGAGAGGTGATCGATGGAAAAGGTAAATGGCTATAGAAGAAGAAATCTGATAGGAGAGAAGAGAGAATCAATAATGTTTAGGGAATTGGACCAATATATCAGTTCCTTTCTACATATTGCTTCAATAGTTGACAGTTTTTTACTAAAAGTACTTTATGCCATGGATGTAAAATACAAACTGCTTGAATTAGGCTCTTGAGAAATGATTTTCACATAAAGTTATTGCAAGTAGTCCTTGTTTTCCTGCTTTCAACACTTACACAGAATGTAATTTTCAAATGTAAATGATAATTCACACATGGAACTGAAAGCTAACTTATCACTGGCAGACTGAAATGAGGAAATATGGATTATTGCATCCGTTTATGTAGAATGGGAGAACAAAATATCTCACTGTGAGAGAATTTGATGATACTTTAATAGTGTGAAGGAACAAAGAACCATCAATTGTTTCAAAAATTTTAATAAGACAATACATGCTGCTATCAAATCCTATTCTACACATAATGGGTTTCCCACCATTTCATGTAAATAACAGCATATTGCATCATGAGGATTATATCCTGATAACAACGTAACATGCCTGAACGACTGATGTCCTGTCACGCTCATCTCAATAATAAGCAGATGCTTTGAGAGGCTGGCCAAGGATTACATCTGCAGCTTGCTACCACCAAAACTGGACCCTCTATAATTCGCCTACCGACACAACTGATGAACAGATTACGCAATAGCCACTGCTCTACTTACACATCTGAAGAGGAAGGATACTTATGTGAGAATGGTGTTCTTGGACTACAGTTCAGCATTTAACACCATAGTTCCATCCTGGTTCAACAAGAAGCTCAGAGAAGTCAGCCTTGACCCTGCCTTGTGCAGCTGGATCCTCGTCTTCCTGTCAGATCACCAGCAAGTTGTAAGAGTGGGCTCACTCACCTCCACCCCTCTGACTCTGAATATAGGGGCCCCTCAGGGGCTCTTTACTCCCTATATACCCATGACTGTAACACCACCCACAGCTCCAATCTACTAATTAAATTTGCCGACAATGCTACATTGATTGGCCTTATCTCAAACAAAAATGAGGTTGCCTACAAGGAAGAAGTCATCTCTCTGACACAGTGGTATCAAGAAAACAACCTCTCCCTCAATGTCGCAAAAACAAAGGAGCTGATTGTGGATTATAGGAGGAATGGAGACGGGCTAACCCCTATTGACATCAATGGATCTGGCGTTGAGAGGGTAAACAGCTTCAAGTTCCTCGGCATCCACATCACCGAGAACCTCACATGGTCTGTACACACAAGCTGTGTGGTGAAAAAGGCACAACAGCACCTCTTTCACCTCAGATGGTTGAGGAAGTTTGGTATGGGCACCCAAATCCGAAGAAATTTCTACAGGGGCACAATTGAGAAAATCCTGACTGGCTGCATCACTGCCTGGTATGGGAACTGTACCTCCCTTAATCGCAGGACTCTGCAGAGAGTGGTGCAGACAGCCCAGCTCATCTGTAGTTGTGAACTTTCCATGATTCAGGGCAGGTGTGCAAAAAGGGCCCGCAGGAACATTGGGGACCCAAGCCATCCCAACCACAATCTATTCCAGCTGCTACCATCCAGGAAGCAGGACCGCAGCATAAAAACCAGGACCAACGGGCTCTGAGACAGCTTCTTCCACCAGGCCATCAGACTGATGAACTCACACTGATTTGACTGTACTTTATACTACATTGACTGTTCTATTTAATATAAATTATAATAAATTACTATGATTGCATATTGCACATTCAGATGGAGACGTAACATAAAGATTTTTACTCACGTATGTGAAGGATAAAAAAAATAAAGTCAACTCAATTCAACTCTATTATTTCAAAATTCTTGCATATGTTCTTATTTTCAGACATCATATTTAACTTTTGGAGACCAAGAAAGAAGTGCAGGTATGATCTCCAGAAAGTCATCTCACAGGGGAAGTGGAGATTCCGGACTAAATTTGAATCAATGAAGGATGCTTGATAGCTGTGGCAATCACCTCTGTCAAAATCAAATCAAGCGACATGAGAGACAGTAACACTTCACTTCCAGGTAAACCCAATGCCTTCTATGCTCACTTTGACTGTAAGAACATCAAGGAACTATTGTAAACCCCCACCTCTCTCAATGATCCTTTGATCTTAGTATCTGAAGCTGATGTGTGGGCTGTCTTCAGGAGGGTGAATCTACAGAGGCATCCAGAATGGACGGGGTATCTGGCCATGTACTAAAGACCTGTTCTGACCAGCTGGCTGGTGTATTCACTGAGATCTTTAACCTCTCTCTTTGGCAGTTTGTGGTGCCCACCTTCTTCATGCAGGCTTCAGTTGTACCAGTGCCCAAGAAAAGCGTAGTAACTGCCTCAATGACTATAACCCATCCGCAATGATGAAGTGTTTTGAGAGGATGATGATGAAACATAACTGAGCAACAGGTCCACCACAGTTGCCATCTGGCTGGCTCTTCACACAATCCTGGAAAATCTGTACAAAGGTGCATACATCAGGATGCTCTTTATCGACTGCAGCTCAGCATTCAAGACCAGCAGCCACTCAAAACTAATCAATAAGCTCCAAGACCTTGCCGCAGTACCTTTTCTGCAATTGGATCATGAGTTTCCTCACTAGTAGATCCAGTCAATTTGAATTGGCAACAACATCTCCTCCATGATCTCCATCAGCACAGGTGCACTACAGCGCTGAGTGGTTAGCTCCCTGTCTACTTGTGTTACACCTACCACTCTGTGGCTAAGCACAGCTCCAACATCATATTCAAGTTTGCTGATAACACCACTGCTGTGGACCAAATCAAAGGTGGTGATGAATCAGCATACAGCAGGGAGATGGAAAATTTGGCTGAGTGGCGTTATTAACAACAATCTCTCACTCAGTGTCAGCAAGACCAAGGAACTGACTGTAGACTTCAGGAGAGGGAAACCAGAGTTCCATGAATCAGTCCTCTTTGGAAGATCAGAGGCGGAGAGGATTAGCAACTTTAAATTCCTGGGTGTTACTATTTCAGAAGATCTGGCCTGGACCCAGCATGTAAGTGTAAGTGCAAAGAAAGCACGATAGCACCTCTACTTCTTTTGGAGTCCGTGGAGATTTGGCATGACATCTAAAACTTTGACAAACTTCTAAAGATGTGTAGTGGAGGGTGTATTTATTGACTGGCTGCATCACAGCTTGGTATGAAAATACCAAAGCGTTTGAATGAAAAATTCTATGAAAGATAGTAGATTTGGCCCAGTACATCACAGATAAAGCCCTCCCAATCATTCAGCACATCTACGTGAAACACTCTATCCATACGTTCTCTTGGCCTTATCAATCACATATTTAAGGCCAAAGGATAATATGGATAGAATTAATAACCAGTCACAAAGCTTCTGTAGTCACTTACGTGAAACACTGCAATAGGAAAGCAGCATCCATCATCAGAGATTCCCACCACCCAGGCCTAGTTCTTTTTTTGCTGCTGCCGTCAAGAAATTACAAGAGCCTCAGGATTTGCACAATCAGGTTCAAGAACAACGACTACACCTCAACCATCAGGCCCTTGAACAAAAGGGGATAACTACACTCACTTGCCCATCCATTGAGATGTTTCCACACTTTAAGCACTCTTTATCCTATTATCTCATTCTCATTATTTATTGCCATTTACTTATATTTGCATTTACAGTTTGTTGCCTTCCTCACTATGGCTTATCTTTCATTGATCCTGTTATTCTTACTTTTCTATATATTTGCTGAGTATTCTTGCAGGAAAATGAATCTCAGGGCTGTATATGTGTGGTGAACTACATATACCTGTCTGGACACCCCCCCCGCTGACTGCTGCTCCTGTGGCTCCTCCCACAGTCCCCTGTATAAAGGCAATTGGAGGCACTGCTCCTCCCTCAGTCTCCAGGATGTTGTGTAATGGTCTCTTGCTGCTGACAGTGCTTTCTTCCAGCTAATAAAAGCCTATCTCGCCTCACGTCTCCGAGAGTTATTGATGGTGCATCAATTTTATTAGCTGGAATTTTAAAACAAGGAAAGTATTTTATGTCCTGAAAAACTGGACATTGATCCTCAAGCCCCAGAAGCAGCTATTGCCTTTGAACTCTGGCTTGCATGCTTCCAATCATACTTGGAAGAGATTTCCGTGACTGAGCCTGCTATCATGCACAAAATCCTCCTCTCCAAGGTCAGTCCGAGGGTATACTCCCTTATCAAGTACCTGCCGGCCTACCAAGGGGCACTGGACGCCCTCAAAAGACAGTACCTGTGGCCGGTGAACACTGTCTATGCAAGACATCGCTTAGCGACGTGGCGGCAGCGGGCCGGATAGTCGAGCGCTGAGTTTGTCCGAGCCCTACAGACACTCATGCGGGCCTGCGACCTCAGGGGACTGACAGCGGAACAGCATGTGGAGCTCCTAGTACGAGATGCCTTCGTTACAGGGATCAGGTCAGTGTACGTGCGCCAGCGGCTGCTGGAAAACGCCGATCTTACCTTACGCTCGGCGATCGAGCTGGCCGACACGCTGGAGGCTGCTCTGCACGACGCTGTCCAGCTGCGCGATCTCCCGCCGGCCCCATGGACGCCACAGACCCCGCCACCCGGCCAATTGACCTCAGCTGCTGCCACTCGCGAGTCCGTGAACTCGCTGCAACCCTCCGTGAACTCCCCGCAACCCTCCGGCGAAGAGACCACAGCTGCTGCCAGTCGCAAGTCCGCGCAGTGTTACTTCTGCGGATTCGAAAAGCACCCCCGAAAACGCTGCTGGGCCCGAGAAGCTACCTGCACCAGCTGCGGAAAGAAGGGCCATTTCGCCAAGGTCTGTAAGTCTAAACCACAAGCGGGGTCGAGCAGCGCCGCGTGCGAGGCATGGGGGCCGCCATCTTTGTCGGCGCCACCTCGCCCTGCCTCCAACCCACGGGTGCTTACCAGGCACCAAGACGGCGATTCAACACTGGCCTCCGTAACCCTCGACCAAAACGCCCCACACCAGCTTGCAAGGTCAATGATGGACATCCTGGTGGAGGGGCACAGGACTAGCTGCCTGTTTAACAGGGGCAGCACTGAGAGTTTTATTCACCCGGACATGGTGCAACGCTGTGGACTCGTGACACAGCCGGTAAGCCAGAGGGTCACCTTGGCTTCTGGGTCGCATTCCACAGACATCCGGGGGGTTGTGTAGCGACATTGGTGGTGCAGGGCACAGAATATCGGAACTTAGCGTTACTGGTCATGCCTCAACTGTGTGCGCTTGTGCTATTGGGGCTGGACTTCCAGAGCCACCTAAAAAGTGTGACTATGGCATATGACGGGCCCCTCCCACCACTCACTGTCAGGAATCCTCAGTTTTGAGGGACTTCGTCATATACCACGCACACAAACTGACCCGCACATCCCACCCAGCACCATGCTGACAGCTGCGCTACTGACACCACTTGCAGCCGCTCCACCCTCAAGATCTCTCCCTCACCGCTGTTCGCCAACCTGACCTGAGGCAACTAAAAGCAGGAGGTACAGCGCGGGGGACAGGGCCTTCATTCAGTCGGAGGTGCAGCGGCTGCTCAGGGAGGGGATCATTGAGCCAAGCACAAGTCCTTGGAGGGCCCAGGTGGTTGTTGTTCAGACCAGACAGAAAAATAGGATGGTCGTGGACTATAGCCAGACCATCAATAGGTTCACGCAGCTTGACGCGTACCCCCTACCCCACATCACGGATATGGTCAACCAGATAGCTCAGTACAAGGTGTACTCGACAATAGATCTGAAATCCGCTTATCACCAGCTCCCCATCCGCCCAGAGGACCGCCCCTACACCGCCTTCGAGGTGGGCGGCAGGCTCTATCACTTCCTGCACGTCCCCTTCGGTGTCACAAATGGTGTCTCTGTCTTCCAGAGGGAAATGGACCGGATGGTGGACCAGTGCCAACTGAAGGCCACATTTCCATATCTGGATAACATCACCATCTGCGGTCATGACTGGCAGGATCACAACACCAACCTCCAATGATTTTTCCAAGTGGCCAAAGCCCTGAACCTTACTTATAACAGGGACAAGTGTGTGTTCGGAACCACCTGACTCACTATCCTTGGGTATGTCGTGGAGAACGGGGTCATTGGCCCTGATCCCGACTATATGCGCCCCCTGTTAGAACTCCCTCTTCCCACCACCCTCAGAGCCCTCAGACGGTGCCTGGGCTTCTTTTCCTATTACGCCCAATGGGTCCCTCATTACGCAGACAAGGCCCGCCCCCTGGTCAAGTCCACCACATTTCCCCTCTCAGCCGAGGCCCGCGCGGCCTTCAGCCGCATATTAAAGAGGACATTGCCAAAGCAACGATGCATGCGGTGGACGAGACCATTCCCTTCCAAGTAGAGAGTGACGCCTCTGACTTCGCGCTGGCTGCTACCCTCAATCAGGCAAGTAGGCCAGTAGCATTCTTCTCTCGTACCCTTCAAGGCCCTGAAATTCGGCACTCCATGGTGGAGAAAGAAGCCCAGGCCATAGTGGAAGCTATTAGGCACTGGAGGCACTATCTCGCCGGCAAAAGGTTCACCTTGCTGACCGACCAGCGCTCAGTTGCGTTCATGTTTAGCAACCAACAGCGGGGCAAAATCAAAAATGATAAAATTTTGCAGTGGAGAATAGAACTCTCCACCTACAACTATGATATCCTGTACCGGCCTGGAAGACTCAATGAGCCCCCTGATGCCCTATCCCGGGGAGCGTGTGCCAGAGCGCAGCTCGACCAGCTATATGCCCTCCATGCAGATCTTTGCCACCCGGGGGTCACCCGATTTTACCATTTCGTGAAAGCCCGGAACCTGCCTTACTCCCTTGAGGACATCAGGACGATAACCAGGGACTGCCAAGTCTGCGCTGAGTGCAAACCGCACTTCTACCATCCTGAAAAGGCGCAACTTATCAAGGCCACCCGCCCCCTTGAGCGACTGAGTGTTGACTTTAAGGGCCCCCTTCCCTCCACCGACCGCAATGTTTACTTTCTCAACATAATCGACGAGTACTCGCGGTTCCCCTTTGCCATCCCCTGCCCTGACACCACTACCACGTCCGTCATAAAAGCCCTGCGCCAGCTCTTCACTCTGTTCGGATATACCTGCTATATCCACAGTGATAGAGGGCCCTCCTTTATGAGTGATGAGTTGCGCCAGTACCTGCTGGCTAGGGGCATCGCTACTAGTAGGACCACGAGCTATAATCCCCAGGGAAATGAACCGGTGGAGAGGGAGAATGCCACAGTGTGGAAGGCCACACTTTTAGCCCTTAAGTCAAAGGGGTTGCCGGTCTCTCGCTGGCAGGAGGTCCTCCCCGAGGCACTCCACTCTATCCGCTCCCTGTTATGTACGTCCACCAATGCCACCCCTCATGAGCGCCTCTTTTCTTTTCCCAGCAAGTCTGCCACTGGGACCACCCTACCAGCTTGGCTGATGTCCCCAGGGCCAGTGCTGCTCCGGAAACATGTGAGGAGCAATAAATACTCCCCGCTGGTTGAGAGGGTTCACCTATAGTCTTACCTGATGGGCGGGAGGACACGGTCTCCGTCCGCGACCTGGCGCCCACAGGAGCAGCAGACCACTACCCCGAACACTCCACGGTAACTATGAACCCTGTACCCACTGAGGTGTATACCCACCTGACACTGCGCACACAAAGCCCTACACAGACTCCTCATGACACTCCCATACCGGGCACCTCGCACACGCATGAGGGATCACTGACGCCTAATGGGCTGACACCTCAAGTCAGGCTGGAACCAGCACAACCACCGTCTCCGGTGCAATCACCACTGGTGCTACGTAGATCACAGCGACAGATTTGACCACCTGATAGACTTAACCTGCAAATATACTTGTAAGAAACTTCAACCCATGGGGACTCTCTTTTAAAACAAAGGGGGGGGTGAATGTGGTGAACTACATATACCTGTCTGGACTCATCCCTCCCTGCTGACTGCTCCTGTGGCTCCTCCCACAGACCCCTGTATAAAGGCGATTGGAGGCACTGCTCCTCCCTCAGTCTCCAGGATGTTGTGTGATGGTCTCTTGCTGCTGACAGTGCTTTCTTCCAGCTAATAAAAGCCTATCTCGCCTCACATCTCCGGGAGTTATTGATGGTGCATCAATATGATAATATATATGTACTTAGGTAATAAAATTTACTTTGAACTTTGAACATTGACAGGTAAATGGAATATTGCTTTTATAGTCTCAATCAAATGACAAAAAAGTAGTAGATTTAGGTTGACTGATAGTTCTGCATGTTATCTTTCCTGTTATGCTTAAGAAACAAGATGCAGTAGTTTCAATAGTTCCACTTACTATCAGGGAAATGTATACAATATACATCATGAAATTTTTGTTCTTCGCAGACATCCATGAAAACCAAACAATGCCCCCTAAGAATGAGTGACAGTAAAAACATCAGAACCCTAAAGACCCCAACTACTTCCCCTATGCACAAACAGCAACAAAGCACTCTCCACCCACCAAGCAAGCAGTAGCCAAGCCCCCAAGGAAGTCCATGATCCGCAGTACAATGAAAACTAATTGTTCACCTGACAATTCAACATACCCCAGGTTCTCTCTCTCCCTAATAAAAGGAAAGAGAGGTGTCCCCTTTTCACAGCGAGAGGGGAGACATAACAAAACAACTCGCTGATTTGCAATGATAACATCTGTTGCGTCATTTTTTTCCTCAGTTCTCCAACCTAAGTATTGTCAACAAACTCTCCACCACCAACAAGAAAGAGAGGGAGAGCATGCGTTTTGCCTAGTACAGAGCTTCTGACAGCTGATCTGCTATTCCTGATGTTCCGTTTTCTGCCACAATTCTTCAGATAGTGGAGACAGCATAGAATCAACTTGTCCACAAGGTCACAAAGCCTTGGAATTCCAAAGGCACGTGAGTGTCATTCTTTAAATAGTGACCACAACATTAGGGCAAATAACTATTTATCCATGACCTTTTGTTGCTTGATAATCTTACAAATTGTTTTGTAAGAGTTACTTTTTAAACTCTATTTCATTTTTGAAGAATCAGGCAATGACTGAGCAACTGCTGATTGGTAATTCAGTAGAAAAAAGGAAACTTTAGACTTCATAAATCTGCAAAACATATGTAACTAGTTGGAAACGCTTTGCAGATCAGGAGAGCAATTATTGATGTATCTGCATCATAAAGCCTGAAAAATCAATTGTTTTTCAAAATTTTCTAATTTAGATTTTGGCATACCAATTAATACAACTTTTGTCTTTTTAAATATGTTTTATAAAGTTGTTAGGAAAAAATAAAACTCATGAAAAAAAGATTTGATATCATATGTATGCATGAAATAAAACTTTGGTTTGTATCAGGAAAAAAAGGGTTGTGATGAAAGAAAATTGATGGTAGTGAAGAATAATAATCATGAGAGTTCCAAAATACTTCTATGGGATCTTTTCAAATTTTTTTGGTGTAACTGTGGAAATCAATAAAACTAATGTCAATAGCACTAACTTGTTAAAACACCTCAGTAAAACTCAGAAAGCATGCTTTGTTAAATTAAGCAAATATTATAAATAGTAGATCAGACAGCTTTCAACCTTTCAGTGATCCAATGAAAACATTAATTCCATTTCTATCTCTATCGATGTTCGCTAGTATTTCCAGCATTTTCTGTTTTAATTTCTGGCTTCCAACATCTGCAATTTTTTGTCTGTTTATCTTAGTGTTATAGGACACAGAAACAGGCCTTTGGCCACCATGTGAACCGTTTTACACATCTGCAACAATCCCATTTGCCTGCATTATGTCAATCTCTTTCTAAGCCAGCCTAAATGCCTCTTAAATGTTGTGATTATAGATGTCCAGCATCTTATCTGGCAGTGCATTCCAGATACCAATCACTTTCTGTGAGAGTACGGCTGATATTTGGGACATCCCCTCAGGTCATCTTTAAAGCACCTCTTTCTCTGCCTATGCCCATGTCCACTTTATTTCTAATACCGCTTCCATAGGAGAAAAAAAAACTCCCTACTCTATCATAATTTTGTATACCTTGTCCAGATCACCCGTCAGTTCCTTAAATCCACGGAAAAGAAGCTCAGGCTAATTGATTTCTCCAAATCATTTAGACCCTTGATTGTTAAATTAACTAACATGATTCAATCACATCCATTTTATTAACCATTCCTAACTGACCTTCAGAAGATGGTGATAGTGCTGGGGACAAGGACAAGGGAGGGTTCTAATTTTAGAACATGGAACATTACAGCCCTTTGGCCCATGATGTTGTGCTGACTTTTACCCTACTCTAAGATTAACCTAACCCTTTCCTCCTTCATAACCTTCTGTTTTTTTTTTATCATCCAGCTAAGAGTTTCTTAAATGACACTAATGCATTTAAAGGTCAATTAGAAATGGTTAATAAAACTAGCCTGGGCTGTGCCCATGTTTTGTAAGTTGAACAACAAAAACAAAAACAGAATGTGTTAACCCCTCATATGAGGCTTTAAAACTAAATACAATGTGATACTTGTGCAACTCTTGTTATACATTCAAAATGCAGTATAAGTCACTTTTGAATTTCAACTTACAGGAACCATGGGCCACTGCAAAAAGGTCATGGTATCTAGGATTCCTGAAAATTAGAAACAGAAGATTTACCGGTAAATTACTTATTATTTTCTTCATGTTACCTCTTGTAATGCCACGACACCCAACAACCACTTAATGTTAAGAGACGGAGACATTCCTTCTACTGCCAGTGCTGTTTCTAGCCAATGTCCTGGCAGTTATTGACCGGTCCTGAAGACTGCCCTAATGCTTTTCCTCTCCTTTAAATGGTTCCTAATAGCAAAATGACTTTTACTGGCAATACTTTTTTGTGGGTGATATGCATCACATCACAAGGCAGCAAAACATTCTGATGGATCATTTATGGCTAGCAGAATGCTCTATTACATTGTAAAGTCTAGACATCTAGAAATTCTATCACTGACTCTGAAATATATATAAGATAGGCATGTGAATTTTGTTAAAAACATGACAAGTATCCATGATCAAAAAATCTGTGGGCTGTCAATATGCTTCATACATTTATATGGAGGACATTAGATGTACATAATCATACTAAACAGGATGTAACATTCAGTTGACATTGCATAGAAAATTCTGCCATGTGCAGAAGGGTTCTGTTTGAAGCAGAGCTTGAACACTGAAATAGTTGAATCAGAGAAATAAAGCATGCTAATACTAAACTGCATTAGGTAAAGTTCTCAGCCCTACCTGAGCAGAGCAATCCAAGGAGCCCATCTTCTTTCTGCTAGGTTTTTTCTTTATGTCAATGATCTCGTCCTTCTATCTACTAATGTTATTGGCCCCCAGTGTTAATGTCTTTCTTCCATTACTATAATCATCTAACTACACTATTCTCCAAGCTGATTCTGGATTCAACCATACTTAATCATCATCCAGTCCCATGGCTTAATAGATCTTGATGCTCCTTCCAATCTAGTTCCCAGACCCCACCCACTCCACAGCCCCAATTACCATTTCTCCCCAGACCATCTTGATCATTACTCCCCAAACATCTCTAAAGCATCTTCCTTCATTCCCTTGAATCAACTCAGGGTCTACTCAGACTTTTCCATTGATTAAGTCTTTTCCAAACAATGGAATAATATAAGATTGGCTGAATGGCAGGAGGCAAAGAGTGGGAATAAAGAGGGGCTTTTCCGGTTGGCTGTAAGTTACTAGTGTTATTCCACAGGTGTTAATGTTGGGAATGCTTCTTTTCCAAGTTTGTGCAGTAAAAATTACAGCTCAGGAAGCTTAATGGTGGATAAATCTCCTGGACCTCATGGAATGTATCCTCAGGTTCTGAAGGAAGTAGCTGGAGAAATTGTGGAGGTATTTAACAATGATCTTTCAAGAATCAATAGATTCTGGCATTGTACCAGATGACTGGAAAATTGCAAATGATACTCCACTATTTAAGAAGGGTGGGAGGCAGTAGAAAGGAAACTATAGACCCATTAGCCTGACATCAGTGGTTGGGAAGTTGTTGGAATCAATTGTTACGGATGAGATTACAAAATACCTGGAGGCACATGACAAGATAGGCCAAAGCCAGCATGGTTTCCTGAAAGGAAAATCCTGCCTGAAAAACCTACTGCAATTCTTTGAGGAAATTACAAGCAGCATATACAAAGGAGATGCAGTAGACGTGGTGTACTTGGATTTTCAGAAGGCCTTTGACAAGGTTCCATACATGAGGCTGCTTAGCAAGATAAGAGCCCATGGAATTACAGGGAAGTTAGTAGTGTGGGTGGAGCATTGACTGGTTGGCAGAAAACAGAGAGTGGGAATAAAGGGATCCTATTCTGGCTGGTTGCCGGTTACCAGTGGAGTTCCACAGGGGTTGGTATTGGGACCGCTGCTTTTTACGATGTATGTCAATGATTTGGACTATGGTATTAATGAATTTGTGGCTACATTTACCAATGATACAAAGATAGGTGGAGGAGCGGGTAGTGTTGAGGAAACAGAGAGCTTGTAGAGAGACTTAGATAGTCTCGGGGAATGGGCAAAGAAGTGGCAAATGAAATACAATGTTGGAAAGTGTATGGCCATGCACTTTGGTTGAGGAAATAAATGGGCAGACTATTATTTACATGGGGAGAGAATTCAAAATTTAGAGATGCAAAGGGACTTGGGAGTCCTTGTGCAAGATACCCTATAGGTTAACCTCCAGGTTGAGTCGGTGGTGAAGAAGGTGATTGCAATGTTGGCATTCATTTTTACAGGTAGAGAATATAACAGCAGGGATGTGATGTTGAAGCTTGAGAAGGTACTCATGAGACCACACTTGGAGTATTGTGTGCAGTTTTGGGCTCCTTATTTTAGAAAGGATATACTGACATTGGAGAGAGTTCCGAGAAGGTTCACGAGAATAACTCCAGAAATGAAAGGGCTACAAGTCATTGAGTGTATTGAAAGGAAAGTTAGATAGGTTCTTGATTAGTCAGGGCATCAAAGGGTAGGGGTGAAAACAGGGGAGTGGGGATGACTGGAAGAACTGCACCATGATTGAATGGTGGAGCAGTCTTGATGGGCCAAATGGCCTACTTCTGCTCCTATATCTTATGGTCTAATTGCCTTTTCATGTTATACATATTTCAGTGGTCTCTGAATTGATGGCTTTTGGCCAAGTTTGTGGACAATACAAAGATAGGTGGAAGGGTAGGTAGTGTTGAGGAAGCAGGGAACCTACAGAAGGACTCAGATAGATTAGGAGAATGGGTAAGGAAGTTGCATATGGAATATAGTGTAGGGAAGTGTTTGGTCATGCACTTTGATAGAAAGAATAAAGGCATAGCCTGTTTTCTAAATGGGCAGCAAATTCAGAGATCAGAGGTGTAAAGGGACTTGGAAGACCTCGTGCAGGATTTCCTAAAGGTTAGCACACAAGTTCAGCTGGTAGTAAGGAAAGCAAATGCAATGTTTGCATTCATTTTGAAAGGACTAGAATATAAAAGCAAGGGTGTAATACTGCGTATTTAAAAAGGCATTGGTCATACTCCACTTGGAATGTTGTAGGCAGTTTTGAGTACTTATCCATGAAAGAAAGTACTGGTGTTGGAGAGGGTCCATAGGAGGCTCATGATAATGATCCTGGGAAAGAAAGGGTTAACATATGACCTGCATTTAATGACTCTGGGCCTGTACTCACTGGAGATTAGAAGACTGAAGGGTGGGGGAAATCTCACCGAAACCTATCAAACATTGAAAGGCAAAATAAAGTGGACATAGAGAAGCTGTTTCTTATAGTGGGGGAGTCTCGGATTAGAAGTCACAGCCTCAGATTAGAAGGACATCCCTTTAGAACAGAGATAATAAAGAATTCCTTCGCCAGAGGGTGGTGAATCTGTGGAATTCATTGTCACAGACAGCTATAGAGGCCAAGTCATTGGGTATATTTAAAACAGGGGTTGATAGGATTTTAATTAGTAAGGGTGTTAAAGGTTATGGGGAGAAAGCAGGAGAATGGGGTTGTGAGGGAGAATAATACCATGATGGAATAACAAAGCAGACTTGATTGGCTGAAAGCCTTAATACTACTCCTATGTCTCGTGGTCTACAGCTTCCTCTGCTCTCCAACATACTGCACATCCCAGAATGTGCCAAGGCACTGCATAACTGGTTAAATACCCTTGTAAAGTATAATCACTACTGTTCTCCGAGAAATCTAATAGCCAATATTGCACATAGGAAGCTCCCAAGAGCAACAATAACATATAATTTATAAATATTACATGTCATGAGGCATGAGGTATGGGATCAGTGGAACCTTGGCTGTTTGGATAAAAAATTGGCTTACAGGAAGAAAGCAGAGGGTAGTAGTGGAAGGAAGGTATTCTGCCTGGAGGTTGGTGACTAGTGGATTACTGCAGGGATCTGTCCTGGGACCCCTGCTATTTGTGGCTTTTATGAATGACTTGGATGTAGAGGCGGCAGGATGGGTGAGTAAGTTTGTGGATGACACGAAAATTGGAGGAGTTGTGGATGGAGCTGTAGGTTGTCAAAAGTTACAAGAGGATATAGACAGGCTGCAGAGTTGGGCAGAAAAGTGGCAGTTAGAGTTCAATCCAGATAAGTATGAGATGATGCATTTTGGAAGGACAAACCAGAAGACTAAGTACAGGGTTAATGGTCAGTTACTTAACAGTGTGGATGAACAGAGGGACCTTGGGGTTGACATCCATACATCCCTCAAGGTCACTGCACAGGTTGATAGGGTAGTTAAGAAGGCCTATGGGATGCTAGACTTCATTAACAGGAGGATTGAGTTCAAGAGTAGCGAGGTCATGTTGCAACTCTAGAAATCTCTGGTGAGACCACACTTATGTTCAATTCTGGTCACCTCATTATAGGAAGGATGTGGAAGCTATGAAGAGGGTGCAGAGGAGATTTACCAGGATGTTGCCTGGATCGGAAAACAAGTCTTATGAGGCAAGGTTAGCAGAGCTGGGACTTTTCTCTTTGGAGCATAGAAGGATGTGAAGGGACTTGATAGAGGTCTACGAGATTATGAGAGGCATAGATAGGGCAGATAACCAGTACCTATTTCCCAGGGCACCAATAGCAAACACCAGAGGGGATATGTACAAAGTTAAGGGAGGGAAGTTTAGGGGAGACATCAGGGGTAAGTTTTTTTACACAGAGGGTTGTGGGTGCCTAGAATGACTTGCCAGGGATGGTGGTGGGGGCTAAAACATTAGGGGTATTTAAGAAGCTCTTGGACAGGCACAAGGATGAAAGAAATGCACATGGTGCAGCGGCTAACAGACTGGTGCAGAGCCAACAACCTGTCTCTTAATGTGAACAAAACAAAAGAGATGGTTGTTGACTTCAGGAAGGCACAGATCGATCACTCCCCGCTGAACATCAACAGTTCCTTGGTAGAGATCGTTAAGAGCATCAAATTTCTTGGTGTTTACCTGGCAGAGCATCTCACCTGGTCCCTCAACACCAGCTCCATAGCAAGGAAAGCCCAGCAGCGTCTCTACTTTCTGTGTAGGCTGAGGAAACTCCATCAACCACCCCCCCCCCCCCCCCATCCTCATCACATTCTACAGGGGTTGTATTGAGAGCATCGTGAGCAGCTACATCACTGCCTGGTTCGGAAATTGCACCATCTCGGATCGCAAGACCCTGCAGCGGATAGTGAGGTCAGCTGAGAAGATCATCGGGGTCTCTCTTCCCGCCATCACGGACATTTACACTACACGCTGCATCCGCAAAGGAAACAGCATTATGAAGGACCCCATGCACCCCTCATACAATCTCTTCTCACTCTTGCCGTCTGGGAAAAGGCTCCAAAGCATTCAGGCTTTCACGACCAGACTATGTAACAGTTTCTTCCCCCAAGCTATCAGACTCCTCAATACCCAGAGCCTGGACTGACACCTTGCCCTATTGTTCTGTTTATTATTTACTGTAATGCCTGCACAGTTTTTGTGCACTTTATGCAGTCCTGTGTAGTTCAGTCTAGTTTTTGTACTGTGTCATGTAACACCATGGTCCTGAAAAACGCTGTCTCATTTTTACTATGTACTGTACCAGCAGTTATGGTCAAAATGACAATAAAAGTGAGTTGACTTGAAAAATAGAGGGTTACGGGGTAGTGTGGGTTTAGTACATTTTTTTAAGGAATATATGGGTCGGCACAACATGGAGGGCTGAAGGGACTGTACTGTGCTGTAGTATTCTAGTGTTCTAGTGTTATACGTGCTATAAATGTTGATTAGCTCTACATCGGTCAAAATAACCAATTATTCTTCAAAATGATGCCGCAAGATCTTTTATATTTTCTCAAGTAGGGTTTAGTCAACATTGTATTCACACAATGGTGTTCAAGCCTAGGATTTTGTGAACAGATTGGATTTGAGCACTTGAAATTACAAATTAATATATAAATATACTGAATGATACAGTTATCATGCTGAAGAATTGTGCTTTATAAATTGCTACAACTCTAGCCAAGCTGATCCAACATAAATATAATGCTGGTATTTAACCATTAAAATGGGAAATAAGTCATGTTATCCTGTACTCAAACAGTAGAACAAATTGAATGTAGCCAGTTTACTCTCAAATATCAGCAAAGTCATCAATTGTGTTTTCTGTGTTTACTGCTCATTTAGTTTGTCAGAAGATATGGAGAGAAAAGTTACTCATCTATGATCCTCGTTGCATGCAATTCTATTTCTTGATTTATGATCAACTAAGGCAACTTATGATTAACTTGCCTTATTAGTATTATTTGGGGGTGTTTATACAACTCCCAGTTATGCTTTGTGAACTTGATTGTTTCTTCCTCTTGATGCATCACAGTGCCTGAATCTCAGACGTCAACTTAACATTTCTGAGCCAACATTCCTCAAGCTACAGACATTCATTGCAGGTGGGATCACCATGGCTCCCAAATACTTCCATACTAGTTCCCACATACAATGATTGATGCACATCATCTGCTTTACTTTGCCTTTTCAAAATAATTCCTTCATTTAATTTATCAGTCATACGGAATTTTGTTACTGACCTAACTGGAACAACATGCAATGTGCTTGTTCCAACGGCTAAGCTAGATTTTAAAGATCCAGTAGCTACCTAAAGAACAGTGAGTTCTGAGTAACAGGAAGAAATGATCAGTCATTTACCTCAATAAACCTGTAACGCTGAGTTTACTAAAAGAAGATATCATGAGCTGAAGTTACAGAATGGTGCCTGACTGCTTTTTTATCTTTTTCTATTGTCACTTATTGAACTATAATTGTGATACGCACCAGCACATCCCAGTAACTGCCAGTTTCTTTGCCTTTTCAAAAAAATACTTCCACAGAGGCAGAACAGTGCCCTCTTGATCCCGGAATTCATCAGACGGATCTTCAAAATACTTGAAGTCTACATAGAAAAGAGAGCGAACAATATTTTAACATTTTCCTAACAGTGCATAGATGATATATGACTTGTTTTTGAAATATATGTATTTGTAGGACTTGTAAATTTCATGTTTAGCCAACTGACAAGGAACATTTAAGAATTATGCTCTGAAAATATGCCCATTTTTATTTGATTAATACGCATCTTGATAAGTTTCTCGTAGCTTATAGTGGGAACGACAGAGGACACTGTAGAGTTATGAGAAAGATTCCAACCAAAAGCTTGTGGTCAGGAGCAAAACAATGTTGTTTGGTGCTGACCTATGTTTGGCCCATAACCTTCTGAACATTTCCTAACTACCTATGTGTTCAAATCTCTCTTAAACATTGTAATTGGTTGTGTCTCTATCACTTCCATTGGTTCATATATTGGGCACCATTTTGAAGTGAAAGGAGCCAAATAATTAATCAATTGATTATGGAAATATGGAATGTATGGTTTTAATTATGATGATATATTCAAGAATCTAATCTTTGTTTTTAAAGAATATATAAGTTTAAGGGAAGATCTGCTCAAGATTTTAAAATATTATGGCAAGTTTTAATAAAAGCAAAACCAGTAAACTATTCACATTGGCTGTTAAATTGGTAATAGAGGGCATAACTTTAAGATAATTTTAGAAGTAACAAGGCAGGAAAAAGACTGCACAGAGTGTGGTATGACCTCACTTGATTATCTGTCATTCATTGGGGTATTGTTATACTTAGCAGTTCCATTGGAATCTTCACCGGCAAAATGTATTTACATTGCACTTTTCACATATTAAAATAGTTCATAAAGATTTTCAGGAGCATTATCAAACAAAAATTGACCTTGAGCCACAGTCCATTTAAATAGTTCCTTCAGTGTTCCAAATTTCATTAAAGGAGTATCATATTATACAAGTTAACGGTAAGCCACATAAAGATATATTTGGACAGATGACCAAATCCTTTAAAGAATGTCTTACAGGTGCAAGGACAGATACAGAGATAGGGATGTAAAATGATACAGAGAAAGGTATAGGGGCTGAGAGTTTTAGGCATGGAATTCTAAAGCCTCAAAACATGAATATTTCAGAAGGTTGTAGGCCTATAGAAGATGAAATAAGTTAGGAGGGGTGAGGTAATTGAGGGATTTAAAATGAGAATAAGGAATTTAATATCAAGATATTGCTTATTGGAAGACAATGGTGACCATTGAACACAAAAGTGATGGATGAACCTGACATGGTTGGAATTACGACAATGAGACGAGAGTTCAAGATGCAAGATGAAACATGGCAACAGACTGTTGGTGGCTTATGAAACTTCTAAATATATTTCTTCTGAACTACTCAACTGCAATCATCAGCCTGTAATTTCCCTTTAAGAAATGTACTTTTGAACTATCTTTATGAACTAGCAATATCACAGTCTCCTGAAGGACTCAATGGACTGAACTCTCAAGAATGCAGATATAGCACCTTTAAACGGATTAAGGTATATTGCCATGCTGAAAATGAGGGTGGTGGGGAGGATTCTAAACCAGCCTGAAACACTGGTATGAAATTTCATCTATCCAATCTGCAGTTGCTGAAGAACAAGATTGAGGACTTAAGGGCAAGATATCTCTGTATCGGAGAGAAATGAGGAATTGTGTTTTGTGTTTCACAGACACATGGCTCACTCAGGACACGCTGGATTGAACGATCAGACATGAGAGCTTCTCGATACATGGGATGGACTGGACTGCTGATTAGGTGAAGGCAAAAGGTGGATGTCTATGTTTCATGATAAACTCCTTGTGGTACTCTAACACAGCAGTCTTGTCGCACTCTTAGTTTCCCAACCTGGAACATCCAATGATTAAGTGGCAACCATTCTGCTTACCAAGAGTTCGCCTTTGTGATCCTGACCGCAGTTTATACACTGACGAAAGACTGGCGTTATGCAGGTACTCAAGGTACTGACTGCCTCCATCAGCTAACAAGAAACAGCTTACCCAAACATCTTTTAGATCATTGTTGGGGATTTCAAACAAGCTTGTTTGAACAAATCTCTGCTCAATTATGATCAACTTATCACCTGCAGCACCAAGGGTCCCAACACACTTGACCACTGTTGTACTATGATTAGGAAGGCATACCATCCATGCCTAAACCATATTTTGGGAAATCTGAACAGCTGGCTGTCCTCCTCCTACCTGTATAGAGACTAGGGCTACAGAGCAGGGCTCCAAAGACAAGGACAACAAAGAGGTGGTTTGGTGAGGCAAAGGAGCAGCAATGGGATGGCTTTGAGTCTGTTGGTTGGGCCATGTTCAATATTCATCAGAGGATCAGAATGAATGCACTGACTTTATAAAGGAAGTCATAGGTGAGTGCATCCCCACAAAATTGTTCAGAGACTTCACCAACCAGAAGCGCTGGGTGAACCATGAGATCTGCAGTTTGGTAAGGGTCAGCTCTGGAGACCAAGTAAAATACACGAGGTCCAGGTACGATCTCCGGGAAGCCATCTCATGGGCGAAGTATAGTTCTGGACCAAACTTGAATCACTGAAGGATGTTCAACAACTGTGGCAGGGCATGAATGTTATCACCTACTACAAAGTAAAACCAAGTGACATGGATGACAAAAAGGTTTTGCTCCCAGATGAGATCAATTCCTTTTATGCTTGCTTTAACCATCAAAACATGGAGGAACATTCATAAACTCCCACAGCCCCCAATGACACTGTGATTACAGTCTCTGAGGCTGATGTGAGAGCATCCTTCATGAGGATGAACCCACAGAAAGTCTCTGGCCAGACGGGGTACCTAGCTGAAGACTACGGAACGGTGATGATCAACTGGCTGGAGTGTTCACCAGCATCTTTAACTTCTTGTTTTGGCAGTCTGAGATACCTACCTGCTTTAAGAAGGCTTCAATTATACCGGTGCCAAAGACAAACATGGTAGCCTGCCTTAACGACTAACATCCAGTAGCACTTATATCCACTGTGATGAAGTGTTTTGAGAAGGTGATGAAGCATATCATCTCTTGCCTAAGAAACAACTTGGATCCATTTGAATTTCCCTAACACCACAACAGGACAATAGCAAATGTCTGTATTTAATGGCTATCTGAAGTAGACACATATCAGAGTTGTATTGTACATGCATACTTTGATAATAAAAATGAACCTTGAACCTGCATAATCCATCAGCACAGGTGTACCATAGGGTGATCTGCTTAATCTCCTGATCTACTCATGTTATGCTTATGACTGTGGGGCTAAGCACAGCTCCATAGCTATATTTAAGTTTGCTGACAACATCGCTGTCATTGACCAGATCAAAGATGGTGATGAATCAGCATATTAGAGGGAAATTTGGCTGAATGGTACCATAGCAACAGACTCCCAGTCAATGTCAGCAAAACCAATGAACTGATATTGAATTCAGAAGGAGGCAATTGGAGGTCCATAAGCCAGTGCGCATCAGTAGATTAGAGATGAATAGGGTCAGCATCTTTAAATTCGTCAATGTTACCATTTCAGAGGATCTGTCCTGGATCCAACATATAAGAGCCTTGATGAAGAAAGCACAGTAGTGTCTCTACTTTCTTAGAAGTTTGCAAAGATTTGGCATGTCATCAAAAACTTGACAAACTTCTATAGATGTGTGGTGGAATTTGTATAGATTGACTAGTTGCTTCATAATCTGGTAGGAAAACACCAATGCCCTTGAATAGAAAAGTCCACAAAAAGTAGTGCATATGGCCTAGTCCATCACAGGTAAAGTCCTCCCCCACCATTGACGTCATCTACATGGACCGCTGTCATAGGAAAACAGCATCCATCATCAAGGACACCATGCTCTCTTCTTGCTGCTGCTATCATGAAGAAGAGTCATGAGCTTCAGGACCCACACCACCAGATTCAGGAACAGTTATTACCCCTCAACCATCAGGCTCTTGAATCAGAGAGAATAACTTTACTCAACTTCTCTTTCCCATCACTGAACTGTTCCCACAACCTATGGACTCACATTCAGGGATTCTTCACCTCATGTTCTCAATAATTATTGCTTGCTTGCTGAGTTACTTATTTATTTGTATGTTTATTTATTTATCTATTAATCAATCATTACTTTTTAAATTTATTTTTCTACTTGCATAGTTTGCTGTCTTTTGTTCATTGGTTGTTTTTCTGTTCTGTTAGGTGCAGTCTTTCATTGACTATTGTGTTTCTTATATTTATTGTGAATGCTCACAAGAATATGAATATAGTATTATATATGTACTTTGATAATAAATTTATTTTTAACATTGAACTTCTATGTTGTTTCAGGTTTTTCAAGGATAAGGCATGATGGTCAACCTACAGTACATTGTATGTGCAGGCATGTTTCCAATTTCAACCAGAAGTGCAAGTACCATTTGTGATTAGGAATGACAGAAGTTCTCAGAGTTGGATATATTTAATTTTCTTGATGGCATGAGTATGTGGTATGAAAGTCATCTTCAGGTCAAGAATGGTGGTCGGTCTGGCTTAGCCTTGATTATTTCCGTGGAGCAAAACAGAGAATGGTGAGGGAAAAGAATTTGCTCTGGGGACTGTAAACACTTGATTTGCTCTTTGCAATGTGTGTCTGAAAATGTTCTGTTCATCATACTGCACGTCAAGCAAACAATTTAGGGACAATATAGAGGATGAGATTGTGGTTTGTACAGCAACTCCAAATGTTTGGATCCCTGGATGAAAAATAGGAACTCATAAAAATGTCACTTTCCAAGTAGTATCATTTTTGTTATTTTATAAATAATTTACAAAGAAGGACTTCAACATTAAAGTAGGTATATACAATATTGTTAATTATGTTTTATTTTATTAAAGGCCTGTTAGTTTTGGATTACCTTGTGCAATATCATCAAAAGTGTTTTGGTTCACCATTCGTTCCACTATTTTAGCCACTTTACCAACTCTTGAAATATCATCACCCTGGAACATATACAAATAGAGAAGCAAATTAAAAAGCAAATGGTCATCAAAATAAATATTTTTGCTGAATATTTAGGAATATATTGCTGCATTTAACACAACATCAGAATGAGAACCTTGAATCCTTTTCTCACAAAAGCAACAATATAAATTACATTAAGTAAGCAAGTTTTGGGCATTGATGGTGCTGGACAGGCACATTTACAGGACTACTAACATCAAATTAATACCAAACACATCATTCAAATCACTTTTTATAATGAGTCAAAACCAGTGAACACAGTAAAGAGCACAAGGGAAATGAGACCTTGACTATTTTAAAAGGAGTGTAAGAACCAGGACTCTGGCTCATCAGAATGGAGCATGGGAATTGGAACTCTGATGAGTTGGAATGGGGTATGGCAAACATTACTTGCTGGGTCATATGCTGGATTTGATGTTGAATATACTTCATATTTTACATACAGTATATAAATAATAGATTTGATGCTTTAAATAATTTTGTATTTCTTTTATATGCAACCATAAATATAAGGGAAGTTCTTCAAGTTTTTAATAATTTATAAGATGTTCAAGATCGGTTTTGTAAATGTTGAATGCCAAACATGTGATACGGTTAACCAATTACACTTTAACCATATAACCATATAACAATTACAGCACGGAAACAGGCCATCTCGGCCCTTCTAGTCCGTGCCGAACGCTTACTCTCACCTAGTCCCACTGACCTGCACTTAGCCCATAACCCTCCATTCCTTTCCTGTCCATATTCTTTACAACCTGGAACAGTCAAACTCACTTCGTGCATCAACATAAATGTAAATTAAATAAAAATATAAACATCTTCCTAAGTTTAGTGAATTTAATTTGCCTTCTTAGGTAATTCTCTGTGGTTGAGGATGATTCAACATAACATGTTCTAAAATGTCCAGTCCTTTATATCTCTCAAAGGTTGAGGACAATGGGAGGAAAAAGATCTTAAGAATGAGAATGATATAGCTTTATAATTAAATGAGTGCCGATTTTCCATATCCCCCATTATAATACTATGAAAGGATCCATATTTGATTTTGCCATTCTCTTACTTTTACATTTACGTTGTTATTCCTGGTTTACTCCCATATTTTCTTCTAAGATCTTCCTCTTTTTCAATGTTTCAATTTTCAATGTTGTTTCTTAAAACTCTCCCAATCTTCAGAATCACTATTTCTTTTATCTTCATTATGACACTTTTTAAATCCAATATCATACTCAACTTGTTTATTTAACCATGAATAGATCACTTTCCCATAGAGATTTTATCTTTACTATACATTTATTGAGAATTATGATTTTTAAGTGCATAACTCCACACTTCCCAACAGTGGATTCCATCTGCCATTTCTTTGCCCATTCTCCTAACATGTCAAGACCTTCTGCAGACTCTCTACCTCTGAGATGCTACCTGTTTCTCTATCTATCTTGTTATCATCTGTAATTTGGCCAGAATGCCATCAGTTTCTTCATCCAGATTAGTAACACATAGAGTTATAAGTTGTGGACCCAAAACTGACTCCTCCACTTATCCCCACTGTGTTTTCCACCATATCCTGCTTCTTGATTGGATGCATATTATGTTACATCTTAGTTGCAGTTATCCCTCCTTGTACTGTTCATTAATCTTGTTATGGAAGTTTTGTGCAATTGGATATATTGACTTTAATATTAACTTCTTACTATAATTCCTTGATTTGATTTTGTTCACTAATGACTATCCAGATATTCCTTGCATCAAAGAAACACTGGAATTTGGAATGATGGTGATTACTGGTAGCTCAAGTTGAGAAGTTTGGTGTTCACCGAGCTTCGCAATTAGCTTGCAGATGTTTCATCACGCAACGACCTCAGTGCACAGTTGTTGATTTTTCTCTGAGGGAGTGCTTATATTTATATAGACCATCATTCACTTGCTTCGGTCCTGATTGGCTGCCCCTTCAGTTGACCTTTGAATTGTATTAGCTCATGTTTCTTTGGCTCTTAGGGGTTCATAGATAATGTCTATTTTGATGTTTGTTTACAGAGTTATCAGAATAGAACCATGCTTCTAAAAATTTTTATGCCTGCGCCAGAATCTCCGTGGTGTCCTGCTTAAAATAATGTTCCTCTCAGTCTTCATGTTCCAAAGCATATGGAAATAAATATCACCTACAAACCCTTAAGAGCCAAAGAAACACAAGCCAATAGATTTCAAAGGTCAACTGAAAGGGTAGCTACCTGGACTGAGGCAAGCGAATTGTGGCCTATATAAATGCAAGCACTCCCAGAGAGAAACATCCAACAACTGTTCACTGAGGATATCACTTCATCTGGTGATGAAACACCCACAAGCTAACTGCCAAGCTCGTCAAACATCGCAACATCAAATACTGGAATATTGTGGCCAGCACTGCACATTTTCTACCTTTATTTCCTTTAATACTCTTGATTGCATCTGATCTAGTTTGTACAACTTCAATGTTGTTTGAGATACTGGGTTACCTGCAACCAGTCTATGTCTTCAAGGCTGAAGATACAATCGGGCTAAAAGCTCGAGTTCAAGGTTAGAATGAAATATGAACTGGGTAAATTGGAAGATTAAAGAGTTTCAAACATGGAATTTCAGGAGAATCATGTAGTGTGATTCAGAGCTGCTAATTCTCTATTGCACATTTTAAGTGGTACACAAGTACATAGGCACCCGTGAACAGTTGATTATTTAGAGTGAAATTCAGTAGACAGCTTATGCAAATCTTTATTATCATTAGGTATGACAAACGCTTACCATGCTTTCAGTAGCTGATACTTTTTTCTTTGATATTTCATCTTTCTTTGTAGTCTGTACCTTTGGCTTCTCTTTCTTGACCACTTGTTTTGCTAATTCTTCCTCATAAGCATCAAAGATTTCCCACTGAGAGCAAAATGGACAATATTTGAGAATAGTAATACTGAAAAATAACAACAGAAAATTGTCAAGGGTGGTTTTGGTTTTCAAAGAAAATAGAGGAATTACTTTAGTTAAGTATGAGCTAACAAAACAGAAAACAGCAGAACAAGACAACATTGAAATATCATGTTGAACTGAACAGATTGCAATTACTTGTCATAAAGGTTAAATCAATTAATTTGAAATGATAAAGGTGAAAGAGGATTGCTTTAGCAGATAAGAAGTGGCTACAGAAATCTGCAAGACGATAGAAACTTCAATATCTCTGGATTGGTGTTAGAGATAAGAACAACAATACATTGATACAGGAATTTTAAGAAATGCCTTGTCATAGAACTATAATTTAAGTTGGAAAGGTGCATAAATCAGATGAAGAATGAAATATGTTGAATGTGTCGGTCAGCATTTTCTGTTCAAGAACAAATGATAGCAATGGCTATTCCCTTTGTGCAAGTTTCCATAAAGAATTAGCAGACTTTGTGCTGTGAATCTCCCTTTTCTAGTAATCATGTACCTTCCATAAGAGAGCTATGACATGCAACAACAGTAATATCACCAAGATCAATGAGTAATTAATCAGGTTGAAGAATATTGATATTTGCAAATTAGTTTGAAGCTGAAATTTTTAAATGACATTTTAAATATTATATGTAAAACAAATTGAAGACAAGGATACAAATATGAATATGATAGAAGATAAAAAATCATGAACAAACATTGAAGGAACTACTAAAACAGTAGTATTTTAAAAATCAGGAATTATGAAATAATTATTCAGAACTAGTATAGTTATACAGCAGCATATATGGTTAAGAATGCCATTAAAAACTCAATTGCATCCATTCTACAAAATGTAACATTTCATATGCAAAGCTCTCAGTAGAGCTCTAACTTCAGTGCTGATTACAGAAGGAAAAGGACAACAATTATAATGGTTTTAAAAAGCAAATATAGAAAAGGCTGAGAAAATACATTTAAAAGTAGCAAAATTATAAATGAAAATGATTAGAATGAAAACAAGTTATCTTGTCAAATTAGAATAATTTGCATGAAGGCAAAGATGAGTATCACAAGAAATGTTATGTAAATTTAATCCTTCACTCAAACTAAAAAGACATGAAGACAGCTAAAATTTTCAATCTATATTTGCTTTGGTGACACCAAAAGGGCACAAAATCAGACAAATGGACATCATTCAGGTATGCGTGTCCTTAGACAGTAATATTATTTGATTTATGTATCAATCAATGAGTTTTTGTACTTTCACTGGTTAATGATTCAGATTCAGATTCAGTTTATTGTCATTTAGAAACCACAAATGCAATGCAGTTAAAAAATGACACAACATTCCCCCAGAATGATATCACAAAAGCATATGACAAAACAGACTACACCAGAAAATCCACATAACATTTGGCAATCCCCAATCCAGAGTCCGGAGAGGTTGCTGCATATTAATATCGCGCTACCGTCTTAGCGCGTTCCCCAGAAAGGAGCTCCAAATCCAACAGACAAAAACAAAACCGAAAACTAAAGCTACAAGACCTGCACAAAACTTCATAGTTACAACAGTGCAAACAATAGCATAATTGATAAAAAAACAGACCATGGGCACAGTAAAAATAGTCCAAAGATATTCAAGGACTATAAGTTCAAAAGAAATCACCACACAGTTTCCACAAGTCCCCAGGGTTCCGACAGACTCGCCATCCCATGCTGGCGGCAGAAGGGAATAACCGCGCTATGGACTTCCACGGCGCCGCCCGACTCAGCCTCGCAGACACAGCAGACAATGAAAGTTCCGTCGAACCCAGCCTCGCAGACGCAGCACACACCAAAAGCAACCTGACCGCAGCGTACTCCGAGTCCGTTGAACCTCCGAGCCGACGACCATCCCCTCCAGCACAGCTTCTCCAAGCACCATCTTCTGCCGAGCGTATTAAGACAGCCTCACCAACGGCCATAGGCAATGCGACCCCGAGGACTGGGGGCCTGTTCTTCCCAGCAGAGTCCCGGACCGCACAGCAGCAACGAAGAAGGTCTTCCTGGAATTTCCCGATGTTCCTCCATGCTCCCACGTCCATTTTCAATCGATTATGATTGTGCACGGCACCCCACTTCACAAATAACAGATAATCAGTGAGCAACCATTGAGAAAAAAAAAACATGCATGCATAGTTTCACCTGGTTGGCTGTTGATGAAAAACTTGCTCTGGGAGGTGGCTCTGTCTGGCATCCATTTTCCTGCAGAAGGGAAAATGGAGACTTTCAATATCATTACATCAAACATTGGCATTTTATTTTACGAAATATTCTGTATTAAATTATTATTTAATGTATGGTACTAGTATAGCACTCCAAGCTGCTTTGCTGATGTAGATATTTTAGCACATCAGAGAGGACCTACAACACTGATTAATGCATTTAGTCTTTATCTTATTATGTAAGTTGGATAATACACTGAATAATTAATGTGAAAATGTCCATCAGATAAAAATTACTATCAAGCCATCTAAGGGAAATACAAAATTCATTTACTGTACATGCAGACATGATCATGTTGTATTTTGTTGGGTAACAGATCATTATCTGATGCGATGTGAGCCCTTTGGCAAAATTCTCACTGTTACCATCAGGTAAGAGATACAGAAGCCTGAAGGCACACTCAGCAATTCAGCAACAGCTTCTTTCCTTCTGCCATATGATCACTAAACGGACATTGAATCCGTGAACACTACCTCACTTTTTAATATATATTATTTCTGTTTATTGCAGAGGAGATTTACAAGGATGTTGCCTGGATTGGGGTGCCTGCCTTATGAGAATAGGTTGAGTGAACTCGGCCTTTTCTGCTTGGAGTGACGGAGGATGACAGGTGACCTGATAGAGGTGTACAAGATGATGAGAGGCATTGATCATGTGGATAGTCAGAGGCTTTTTCCCAGGGCTGAAATGGTTGCCACAAGAGGACACAGGTTTAATGTACTGGGGAGTAGGTACAGAGGAGATGTCAGGGCTAAGTTTTTTTCTCAGAGAGTGGTGAGTGCGTGGAATGGGCTGCCAGCAACGGGGGTGGAGGCGGATACGATAGGGTCTTTTAAGAGACTTTTGGATAGGTACATGGAGCTTAGAAAAACAGAGGGCTATAGGTAAGCCTAGTAATTTCTAAGGTAGGGACATGTTCGGCACAATTTTGTGGGCCGAAGGGCCTGTATTGTGCTGTAGGTTTTCTATGTTCTATGTACGATTTTTTATCTATTCAGTATACGTATACTGTAATTGATTTACTTATTTAGTTATTATTATTACTTTTATTTTTTTTTCTCTTCTTTTGTATTATGTATTGCATTGAACTGCTGCTGCTATGGTAACAAATTTCACGACATATGTCCGTGATAATAAACCTGATTCTGATTCTGAGCTTCAAAGCACTCTGAAAACTCATCCTTAATGATGGACTCCAACATCTTCCCTACCACTGAAGTCAGACTAACTGGCCTATAACTTCCTTTCTTCTGCCTCTCTCTCTTCTTAAAGAGGCGAGTAACATTTGCAATTTTCCAGTCTTCCAGAACCATTCCAAAATCTAGTGATCACCATTAATGCCTCCAGAATCTCTTGACCTACCCCTTTCAAAACACTGGTGTGTAGCTCATTTGGTCCAGGTGACGTATCTATCTCCAGACCTTTCAATTTACCAAGCACCTTCTTCTAGTTAAAGCAACTACACTCACTTCTGCCCCCTAACATTTTCGAATTTCTGGCACACTGTAGTGTCTTCCACAGTGAAGACTTACACAAAATACCTGTTAAATTCATCCACCATTTATTTCTCCCCCATTACTACCTCTCCAGCAACAATTTCCAGTGGTTGAGTATCCACTCTCGCCTGTCTTTTATGCTTTCTATATCTGAATAAAGCTTTTGATATCCTCTTTTATATTATTGGTTGGCTTACCTTCATATTTCAATTTTTCTCTTTATGGCTTTTTTTAGTTGTCTTTTGTTGGCTTTTAAAAGCTCCCTAATCCTCTATTTCCCACTATTTTTTTCTATATTATATGCCACCTCTTTTCCTTTTATGCAGTCTTTGACTTCCCTTGTCAACCACAATTGCCTTGTTCTCCCTTTAAAATTCTTCTTCATCTTTAGGATGTATCTATCCTGCCCCTTCCAAATTGCTCCCAAAAATACCAACCATTGCTGTTCTGCTAACATCCCTGCTAGTGTCCCTTCCAATCAAGAATCCTCTCTCATGCTTCTATAATTCCTTGGCTACTGTTTGGAGGCCTGTATACAATTAACATTAGATTATTTTTTTAACCTTTGCAGTCCCTTTACTCTATCCCCAAGGATTCTACATCTTCCAAAACTATGTCCCTTTCTAAGGACTTGATTTCATTTTTCACCAATGAAGACACTCTACCCCTTATGCCTACATGTCTGTCCTTTCATACAACGTGTATCCTTGGATGTTAAGCTCTCAACAAAGATCTTTTTTCAGTCACAAGTCAGTGATGCCCACATCATACCTGGCAACCTCTAGCTGCATTACAAGATCACTACCTTATTCTGTACACTCTGTGCATTCAAATATGACATCTTCAGTCCTGTATTCATCACCCTTTTCAATGTTGCCTCCACGTAACACTTCAATCCATTCACTGTGTCTGCTTGTATACTGATTGCCCCATCCTCAGCACTCTTACTGCAGTTCCCATTCCCATACAAATTAACAGGCACATAATTGAATCACTCAGGAAAGGTGTGCAGTAGCTGATGAGACTGAGGCACCCATGACTGCTGACATTAGAGCATCCATTGGAAGAGTCCAGAGACAGTTTAGCCTTATGTATGGAGCCTGTTTTTGAAAGCTTAGGCACTGTTCTCGGTTTCTATGAACTCCTACTGACTCCAGAAATTAAAGAGCACAAGTTTTATGAATAGTAAACACAAAGTACACTGCAAATGCTGTGGTCAAATCAACACATACAAACAAGCTGGATGACCTCAGCAGGTCGGGCAGCATCCTTTGAAATGAGCAGTCAACGTTTCGGGCTGAGACCCTACGTCAGGACTGAAGAAGGAGGGGGCAGGGGCCCCAAAAAAGAAGTGGGGGGAGAGGGGGAAGGTGCCAGGTGAAAAACCAGAGGAAAGATCAAGGGTTGGGGGAGAGGAAGCAGGGAGGGGATAGGCAGGAGAGGTGAAGAAGGAATGTAAGGGGAAAGCACTATGGGTAGTAGAAGAAGGCAGAATCATGAGAGAGATGATAGGCAGCTGGAAGAGGAGGCAGAGTGAAAGTGGGATGGGGGAAGGGAGAGGGGAGGAAATTACCGGAAGTTGGAGAATTCGATGTTTTATGATGTGGAAATCAAACATAAATATATATTTAAATGGAATATATATATCGTTTATTACATGCCATCTCGTATGCCATCACAGATGCCTTGTGCAGGAAGGCACAGAGTCGACTGTACTTCCTAAGAAGGTTGGCGTCATTCAATGTCTGTAGTGAGATGCTGAAGATGTTCTATAGGTCAGTTGTGGAGAGCGCCCTCTTCTTTGTAGTGGCGTGTTGGGGAGGAAGCATTAAGAAGAGGGACACCTCACGTCTTAATAAGCTGGTAAGGAAGGCGGGCTCTGTCGTGGGCAAAGTACTGGAGAGTTTAACATCAGTAGCTGAGCGAAGGGCGCTGAGTAGTCTACGGTCAATTATGGATAACTCTGAACATCCTCTACATAGCACCATCCAGAGACAGAGAAGCAGTTTCAGCGACAGGTTACTATCGATGCAATGCTCCTCAGACAGGATGAAGAGGTCAATACTCCCCAATGCCATTAGGCTTTACAATTCTACCGCCAGGACTTAAGAACTTTTTAAAAGCTATTATTAATGCTTTTTGAGATGGTGATTTAGATGCATATCATATTTTTTACTGAGTTAAGTATTGTATGTAATTAGTTTTGCTACAACAAGTGTATGGGACATTGGAAAAAAGTTGAATTTCCCCATGGGGATGAATAAAGTATCTATCTATCTATCTATCTATCTATCTATCTATCTATCTATCTATCTATCTATCTATGATATAGGTGACCATGGTCTTTCCGTGACCGTTGTTCCTGGCAAATTTTTCTACAGAAGTGGTTTGCCATTGCCTTTTTCTGGGGGATGTCTTTACAAGATGGATGACGGCAGCCATTATCAACACTCTTCACATATTGTCAGCCTGGCATCAATAGTCGCATAACCAGTACTTGTGATATGCACCAGCTACTCATACAACCATCCACCACCTGCTCCCATAGCTTTGTGACCTAGCAGGTGCTACCGCTTGCCCATGGGTGACCTGCAGGCTGACAGAGGGAAGGAGTGCCTTACATTTCCTCCACCCCTGCTATTGCTCTGTTTTTGATTGGTTAAACAATACAATGTTAGTCATTATGATAAAGATTATTTATTTATTTATTTAATACATTTCACTATCAGTATTACCTTTAAAAGATAGTCAGAAAGTAAATGAGAGAGAGTGTGTTTGAAACTTTATGAAAGGGACCCTACTGCAGAGTGAACAAGACTAGCCTAATGGCACAGTCAGCTTCAGAATCAGGTAACTAGTTCCTTATCAATCAAAAGAAATTGGCTTCCATAAATCTGAAATAAAAGTTATAACACAGCAGCAATCATTCATGATTCGGATTGGCCATACATAGCCAATTATGTAGGATTGTGAAAGTGATAGTGAAGGTGATAAACTTCTGATTGTGGAAGCTATTTGTAGAGACAGAATATATTAAAAATGTAGAACACTTGATATCAAATATCACCTGTAGACAACTGATGCAATTCCTCTGAAGAGCTACGGACAGAGAATAAAGCAAGTCTGATCTGAGTACATTCATGTTTTAACCTTACAGTGAAATGTGTATTGAATCCTTTAGTTTGGATTTATACCTACAATGCCTGGAGAAAATTCCAGAGTTGGGGAACCATGGAAAATGACATAATGATGTAGAATGGACCTGCTCCAAACCTGATTCAGAAAGTGGGACTTTAAGATCACTGATTAAAGATGGACCCAAAAGGGAGTTGTGAAAAGAGGTCAACTTCTCTAAAACTGATTAACAAGAATTGTTTAACCAACTGCTTAACTGGATTGCATCCTTGTTGTAACAACTCTACAGAATAACATAATGGAGGTGGGTGTGATGACTCAACAGACCCTAAAGAGTGTACTTGGACCAGCAACATTTTACACTGTTCTGATAACATAATGAGGCATACTCTTATTTAAGGCCAGCATCTCTAGAACTGCACTATGGCATAAACTGCAGACCAACCTCATCTATTCACAGTTAACCTGCAGAAGAATGGTGTACTTGAAGACCACTTTGCACTGGTAGTAGCAGCACAGAAATAACTAACCTTCAAGTTGTGTCATATTTTTTTTTTGGTTTTACCTTAGTACAATCTGTAAGGCTTGAGATTTCTGAGCATGTGAATGTGTTGACATTCGAAGGCTAAGAGAACAGTTACATCACTACATAGTTCATTTCAACCTGGACATCAGTTAGAGGACTTTGGAGATGACTAAAAGTTAAAAGATGGAGCTGGCCAAAAACATGGGAGTAAGAAGCATAACATCTCCAACGATGTGATAAGAACAGTGTGTTTTCTGACTACAGTTGATGCAGCTACCCAAATGGGTCTACAAAGATTCCTTGTGATGCCTGGAGGAGTTACACTTAGTCCGCCATAAAACTAAGACTGCACTTTTAAACATATTAACGAAGACTTCGGGTCTCTTTTTGCTTGCATTCTTGTTCCTAGCAGGTTTAGCTTTCTATAAAGCTAACAATATAACTGAAGTTATTTGTTTCATCATAAAATAATACTATTTTACCCTCATTGGATTGTTGAAAGTCTGTGAAGCCCTTTCACTAAAGTTGAACTGGTTGGGAATTTTTCGTTCTTGCTTAGGTTTAACTATTTCCTTGTCTTCTTCCTCATCCATTGCCTGCAGAATAACCAATAAATATAAACATAAAAAGACTGTATTTCATCCCTGTCAATGCAATAAAAATGATTAATTTGAATCTAATATGCAATTACTTTTAGAAGTAATTTTTATAAAGTTTAAAAATAATTATAACTCCAGGTGCCCAGAGAAATGTACCACAAACATTGCAACCTAGGTGGCCATTACTGATTGCCTGAGAAGTATTGGTAAGCTGTCCTCATGAACTGCAAAAGATCTTCTGGTGAAGGTACTTCCACTGTTGTTTTAGGTAAGTAGTCTCAGCATTAACATGAAATATTTTAAAATTAGGATAGTGTGCATTGTTAACTTCCAAGTACTCGTAACCCTCATCCTTCTTCAGAAATAATCTCTACCATCTCGAAAGACTCAGGCAATGAGTACATAGGAAGCATCTGCAAACTTTTCTTCAACCATCAAAATAAGTGGAAAATAAGACAATAAGACCATAAGATATAGGAGCAGAAGTAGGCTATTCGGCCCATTGAGTCTGCTTCACCATTCAATCATGGGCTGATCCAATTCTTCCAGTCATCCCCACTCCCCTGCCTTCACCCCATACCCTTTGATGCCATGGTTAATCAAGAACCTGTCTATTTCTGCCTTAAATGCACCCAATGACTTGGCCTCCGCAGCCGCTTCTGGCAACAAATTCCACAGATTTACCACCCTCTGACTGAAGTAATTTCTCTGCATCTAAGTTCTAAATGGATGTCCTTCAATCCTGAAGTTGTGCCCTCTTGCCTTAGAATCCCCTACCACGGGAAATAACTTTGCCATATCTAATCCGTTCAGGCCCTTTAACATTCGGATTGTTTCTATGAGATCCCCCCTCATTCTCCTGAACTCCAGGAATACAGCCCAAGAGCTGCCAGACATTCCTCATATGGTAACCCTTTCATTCCTGGAATCATTCTTGTGAACCTTCTCTGAACCCGCTCCAATGTCAGTATATCCTTTCTAAAATAAGGAGCCCAAAACTGCACACAATACTCCATATGTGGTCTCACGAGTGCCTTATAGAGCCTCGACATCACATCCCTGCTCTTATATTCTATACCTCTAGAAATGAATGCCAACATTGCATTCGCCTTCTTCACAACCAACTGAACCTGGAGGTTAACCTTTAGGGTATCCTGCACAAGGACTCCCAAGTCCCTTTGCATCTGTGTACTTTGAATTCTATCCCCATCTAAATAATAATCTGCCCATTTATTTCTTCCAATGAAGTGTATGACCATACACTTTCCAACATTGTATTTAATTTGCCACTTCTTTACCCATTCCCCTAAACTATCTAAGTCTCTCTGCAGGCGCCCTGTTTCCTCAACACTACCCGCTCCTCCACCTATCTTTGTATCATCAGCAAATTTAGCCACAAATCCATTAATACCATAGTCCAAATCATTGACATACATCATAAAAAGCAGCAGTCCCAACACCAACCCCTGTGGAAAGCTACTGGTAACCGGCAGCCAGCCAGACTAGGATCCATTTATTCCCACTCTCTGTCTTCTGCCAATCAGTCAATACTCCACTCATGTATGAATATTTGGTCAAAATTTTGGAACTCCCTACCCACACCAGAAAGTTGATGCAGTTCAAGAAGGCTTTGTTATCAACATCCATTTCCCATTTATGAGCAACAAAGTAGGAGTAAAGGTTATAGTATTGAATAATAATTAATTAAGAACTTCAGAAAAAGAAACAGAGCCCCTTGTGCCTTCTGAGCTATTCAACAAAACCATGCCACTAAATCCATTGATTCATACTTTCAGCCCTTGTAATCTGGAAGAAATCTAAACCATTAAAACAAAACAAGAAGAAACTAATCAATGACAGCATGAAATCGCAAAATACAGAAAATAAGGACAAACTAAAACCAAGGAAAGGTGCATGCACAAAGACAGCAAGTGAAATAAAAGGAAATATGAGAAGGTTAGATCAAAAGAATTAGAAAAGCAAACAAAATAAACTTGAAATTAATTTATCAAGGAATATTAAAAATGATGTTCTGCACATACTGTACATAAATAATAAAAGAAAAATCTTAGCAAGGATAGCTCAGTAAGTACAGCCATGCTTATTCAAGGTTCACATTATTTGTCTGTAACTGCATAAGCTCTTCATTAATAAATATCTATTCAACTCCCTTCTAAGATTACTTATGAAACAGTTCTTACCTCCAGATCCAGATAGTTCTCTTAGTAAAAAGATTTTGCTTCATCTTTTACCTAAGATTTTGATCCTATGACCTTTGTTCATTGGCTTATTTACCAGAACAAATACTTTATTTTCCACTCTCAAAACCACTCATCATCTGGAGAACTTCCATGAGGTCACTTGTTACTTTTAATACTTTCTTTTCTAAGAGAAATGGCCTTAATTCTTAAGAAACAATTCTGGAATTGAAATTGGTTTACTATTGTTGTATGAAGATAGAATGAAGAGCTTGTCTTGCATGCAGTTCATACAGATCAAATCATTGCTCTGAGATAGAACAAAGTAAACAATAACAGAATAAAGTAACAACCATAGAGAAAATGCAGTGCAGGTAAACAATAATAGGCAAGATCATGGCAAGGTAGATTATGAGGTCTAGAGTCCAGCTTATCATCTAAGGGAACCATTCAGCAGTCTTATAACAGAGGGGTAGAAGCTGTTCTTGAGCCTGATGCTACGTACTTTGTCTTTTGTACATTCCACTCAATGGAAGAGAGGAGAAGAGAGATGGAGTGTGTGGAAACATTTCTCTTAATTGAATTCCCTCAATCTAGGTAACATCTTGACATATTCTTTCTCTGCATCCTTCTAGATGTCAGCTGAGATCTATGTAATTACTCATTAGTTCTAACTGGTTGCAGAGTAAATGTTTGTTAGTCCATCAGAAGAATTCAATAGTTGTTCTCTAAATTGTCCTTTTCCATCTATCTCAATACTATGAAAATATGAGACACTTTTTAACTTGAATATTTGCAACAAGTCCAATAAAGCCCAATATCAATTTTAAGAACATCATGGCGAAACAAAGAAATGCATTACAAATGATAATATACAAATCTATTTTAATTGCATCAATAGAAATTAGACAAACAGGGACTCTAGTTTACACTGACATCTATAGTTGGTTAGAACTCATTCTCAAGCTCTGTCAAGAAAGAAGCTTTAATTCAAGACCACAGAATATGGTTATCATAGCTAAATTTAAATAAGACTGTGCAAGTTGATTGTTCAGATTAAATGCTTGTACCTTTGCATCCAGAAGCTCTTCTATGTCTTCTTCAATATCTATCTTTGCACTTTCAGGCGGCATTGCTTCAGTCGGCGTTGAAGCTGCTAAAGGTTCTTCATCTAGATAATAGGCAGGAAAAGCTATAAATTAACGGGCTGGATCATCCTTAACTTTGACCAGTGGCCTAACAGTGAATCAGAATCAGGTTTATTATCACCGGCATGTGTCGTGAGATTTGTTAACTCAGCAGCAGCAGTTCAATGCAATGCATAATATAAAAGAGGAAAAAAAATAAAAGTAAAAGTAAATCAATTACAGTATACGTACAAAAAATAGATTAAAAGTCAAGCAAAACGAGAAATAATATATATTAAAAAAGTGAGGTAATGTTTACAGGATCAATGTCCATTTAGGAATCAGATGGCAGAGGGGAAGAAACTGTTCCTGAATTGCTGAGTGTGTGCCTTCAGGCTTCTGTACCTCCTACCTGATGGTAACAGTGAGAAAAGGGAATGCCCTGGATGCTGTGGGGTCCTTAATAAAAGATGCTGCCTTACTGAGACACCGCTCCTTGAAGGTGTCCTGGGTACTTTGTAGGCTAGTAGCCAAGATGGAGCTGACTAAATTTACAACCCTCAGCAGCTTGTTTCGGTCCTGCACAGTAACTCCCCCCCACCCTCCTGCATACTAGACAGTGATGCAGCCTGTCAGAATGTTCTCCGTGGTACTTCTATAGAAGTTTTTGAGTGTGTTTGTTGATATGCCAAATCTCTTCAAACTCCTAACGAAGTATAGATGCTGTCTTGCCTTCTTTGTAGCTGCATCGATATGTTAGTATGAGGTTAGGTCCTCAGAGATCTCTGCACCCAGGAACTTGAAACTATCCACTCTCTCCACTTCTGATATCTCTATGAGGATTGGTATGTGTTCCTTCATCTTACTCCTTCTGACGTCTACAATCAGCTCTTTCGTTTGATGTTGAGTGCCAGGTTGTTGCTGTGACATCACTCCACTAGTTGGCATATCTCTTTCCTGTACACCCTCCTGTCTCCATCTGAGTTTCTACTAACAATGGATGTATCATCAGCAAATTTATAGATGGTATTTGAGCTATGCCTAGCCACACAGTCATGGGTATAGAGAGAGTGGAGCAGTGGTTTAAGCACACACCCCTGAGGTGCACTAGTGTTGATTGTCAGCGAGGAGGAGATATTATCACCAGTCTGCACAGATTGTGGTCTTCTAGTCAGGAAGTTGAAGATCCAATTGCAGAGGGAGGTACCGAGGCCCAGGTTCTCTGAGAATGATAGTGTTAAACGCTAAGCTAAAGTTAATGAACAGCATCCTGACATAGGTGTTTGTATTGTCTAAGGCCATATGAAGAGCCATTGAGATTGCGTCTGCCATTGACCTATTGTGACAATAGGCAAATTACATTGGATCCAGGTCCTTGCTGAGGCAGGAGTTCAGTCCAGTCACAACCAACCTCTCAAAGCATTTCATCACTGTAGATGTGAGTGCTAATGGACGATAGTCATTTAGGCAATTCACATTATTCTTCTTAGGCACTGGTATAATTGTTGCCTTTTTGAAGCAAGTGGGGACTTCTACCCGTAGCAGTGAGAGGTTGAAAATGTCCTTGAATACTCCTGCCAGTTGGTTGGCACAAATTTTCAGAGCCTTACCAGGTACTCCATCAGGGCCTTCCGTCTTGGGAGGGTTCACCCTCTTTAAAGATAGCCTAACATCGGCCTCCAAGACAGAGATCACCAGGTCACTGGGTGCAGCAGGGATCTACACAGCTGTAGATATATTCTCCCTTTCAAAACAGGCATAGAAAGCATTGAATTCATCTGGTGGTGAAGCATCGCTGCCATTCATTCTATTGGGTTTCGCTTTATAGAAAGTAATTTCTTGCAAATCCCGCCAGAGTTGTCATACATCTGATGTTGCCTCCAACCTTGTTCGACATTGTCTCTTCGTCCTTGAAATAGCCCTCCACAAGTCATACCTGGTTTTCTGGTACAGACCTGGGTTGCCATCCTTGAATGCCACAGATCCAGACAATGCACTTTCTGGTTCATTACGGCTTATGATTTGAGATTAAATCATATAATGTTATAATGAGGTCCAATGTTGACCTGAGAAATGATAGCTGATCTTCTGTTCGGGGAAGTTGTAGCTTTTTGAACTCAATATCAAATTCCACAACCTCCACAGTCTAAGCCAGAACTAGACATTTCAGCAGTACTGAATTACTTGCTGAATTACTTTACTTTATTGTCACCAAACAATTGACACCAGAGCGTACAATCATCACAGTGATATTTGATTCTGCGCTTCGTGCTCCCTGAAGTACAAATCAAAGTAAATACAATAAAAATTTAAATTATAAATCATATTTAGAAAAATAGAAAAGGGAAAGTAAGGTAGTGCAAGTCAGGTCCAGATATTTGGAAGGTACGACCCAGATCCGGGTCAGGATCTGTTCAGCAGTCTTATCACAGTTGGAAAGAAGCTGTTCCCAAATCTGGCTGTACGAATCTTCATGCTCCTGAACCTTGACCCATCTATGATATTTGCTCAGATTTTCTCACCCACCTTCTCTGCAATTTTAAACTAACACATTTTATTTCATTTCCAGTTCTGATTCAGGTGGTTTTTACCTGTAATATTAAATTCTTTTGACAGATATTCCTTGAACTACTGCGTGTTTCCAGCATCTTCTGTAGTTTTTGATTTTCAGGGATTCTTGGGGGCAGGAATTACTTGTATTTGGTAAAGCATGGACTTATTAGGGAAAGTCAGCATGGTTTTATGTGGGGGGGGGGAGATCCTGTCTCACAAGTTTGATCGAGCTTTTTGAGGTGATTAAGATGATTAATGAGGATAGGGCTTTACCCTCAACAATCATCTTTATTACGTCTTCAAAATACCCATTCAAACTTTACCTACATAAAGTATTTAGCAAAGTCCCTCATAGTATGCTGTCTAGAACATAAAATCACAAGGGATATATGATAACACACACAGAATACTGCAGCAACTCAGCAAGCCAGGGAGCAACTATGGAAAAGATTAAACAGTTAATGTCTTGACCTGAAACATCAACTGTTTACTCTTTTCCATAGATGCTGCCTGGCTTGCTGAATTCCTCCAGCATCTTGTGTGTGTTGCTTGGATTTCCAGTATCTGCAGATTTTCTCGTTTGGGATCTATGATAAGTTGAATACAAAATTCACTTGGTCTTAAAAGACAAAGTAGTGGTAAGAGGGTGCTCTCTGACTGAAGGTCTGTTGGGCTGATGAGTAAGTTTGCAAGTGACATGAAAATTGATGGAATTATGGAGAGTGAAGAAGATAGTCAATTTTTGTTGTTACAACAGAAGATAAATCAGGGTGGAGAAATGGCAGATGGAGTTTAATATGACACATATAATGAGTTGTCAGATACAGGAGGAAATTGTGCATAAATGCAGGACCTTTACAAGCTCTGATGTAAAAAGAAATCCTGGGATGCAAGTCCATAGTTTGGAGAAAGGCAACTCAAGAGAATAGGGGGGTAAAGAAGACATAGCAATACTTGCATTCATTAGTTGGGCATTTGAGTACAAATATGAAGAAGTCCTGCTGCAAAACTTCAGTTAGCCCACATTTAGAGTATTGCATGTAGTTCTGGTTACCACACTATAGGAAAGATATGAAAACTTTAGAGAGGTGCCAAAGAGTTCCAGCAGGATGTCATCAAGAGCTGAGGAGCAATAGGAGAGAAGTATATAATAATATGGGAGGTTCAGATAAGGTAAATAAAGTATATTTCCCATGCTGAAGAAAGTCAGATACATGAGGTCATAGTTTAAAGGTGAGGAAGGGAAAGTTTAAAGGAGATGTTTGAAACACACTGCCAGAGGAGGTGGAAGAAGCAGATATGATGGCAGCTTGGAAGAGGTACCGTAGATTCCGGACTACAGAGCGCACCTGATTAAAAGCCGCTGGCTCTAATTTTAGAAAGAAAATCAATTTTTTACTTGTACAGGCCGCACCGGATTTTAGGCCGCACCGGATTTTCGGCCGCAGGTGTCCCACGTTGTAATATGAGATACTTACACAGAAAGATATTACATGTGAGGATTTTTTAACTTTTAATTAAATCCATATGGTAACATAAACAAATACATATTGCAAATGCTTTTTTTCGAACCGTGCCTGTAACGCGGCTACTTTTAAATATACGTTGCGTATACTTTTTTACTGAACAACATTCCAATATCTCCTAACGACTGGTAAAAAATATATATACTGCAGCCTACCAGGAAAAGTTATTGATCGCCTTTAACTTAAAAGCAGCGTTTTCGCTCCGCCGCTCGCCCCCGCCGTCCCGTTTATCGCAAACGGCATTTTTCCCACAAGACGCGGCGAAACCGGGTGTGACGTCATAGCATCCCGCGATGTAGTACAGAAAACAAATATAGTTAAAACAGTTCTAACTTTAACTAGAAAATGAATTACTAAGCGAAAATATTATAAACTAAATAACTGCCATAAAGGCAGCACAATGCTTTTCTTCGAGTGTTTTCCATGTTGATGAGGGTGAGTACAAATGACTGATTTACAATAATTTAATTGTGAAAGTGCGCTTGATTTATCGTACAATTTCATTGGACCTCTGTGAACTACTCATCAATTTTATTGGTCTACTGTTACAAGGCAAAATGTTTTTGGCGGCATGAAAAAAATCATGTATTAGCCGCTCCGTATTAAAGGCCGCAGAGTTCAAAACTGTTCAAAATGTGGGAAAAAAGTAGCGGCTTAAAATCCGGAATCTATGGTATTTAGAAAGTCGCATGAACAAACAGAGGACAAAGGAATATGGATCACATGGAAACTGATAGGATAAACATAGGCTGGCATTAATATTCATGCAGACTTCATGGGCCAAAGGGCCTGGTGCTGCCCTGTATTGTTTTAAGTTCTTTGTTTTGAATGCACATCTGTGCTCCTGAAATATGTCAAAAAAATAAAGTGCATTTACCCATTGTCTGCTGGATTCCACAAAGGTCAGAAATAACATGCCTTACTGAAACAAATGCAAGTGCTTTTTAAATCCGAGTGTCAATAGTCACTCCAGCTTCAGTAAAGATTTTCATTCACTCCTTTTTGGCATGTGTCTACCTGTTATAGTCAACAATTTTATTATAAACAGGGTTATATTTTCTCACCTCTTCACAAGATTCAATATACTTGCTTCTATATTGTAGAAAGTCTCAAAGATGAAGTTGCCACCAGAGGAAAAGGACAAATAAACTTGTAGACTTTGCCCTCCCTTGATGCAAGCACATTTCCTATTACGTGAATGAGCTGAAGCTCAGTCATGGTAATAGTAATGGTGGAGAAGTGCCATGACTGCTTCTTTTCTTCTAGCTCTCCCTATGCATTTTGTGTAACAATTGCAAATGTTTTTACCAGCTACTTCTCTCTCAGTATTCTACATTTAACCATTCATTTCATTTAAGGGGTTGAAATTTTGTTCTGCCAATTAAGTGGAGGAGAGAAAACCAGTCTATTCAACAAAACAGCATTATTTCCTTTCACTCATGCTGGAATCTAGGAACCATGAATAATTTACAGGCTAGTCTACAGTAGAAGTCTTCAGATTGTAGAGAAGCACATAGAGGAATATAGATCACCACAGATGAAAGCTTTCTGGAGTATGAAATCATACAACATTTCTGCTGTAGACAATTCCAATCCTGACTTCAAGGGGCCCAGTGTATCAAAGAAAGATGATGGTAGGAAATGCAATCAATAGTCCATCTGTAAGCTTGTGTATATCACATTGCTTGGATGAAAACAGTTTCTTCCAAATTTACACATCAAAGTTTACACATACATGTTCTTTATATCTAGATAAGCACTAAACTAACCTCTACCATCAAAACTGTAGCGGAGTCACAGCATATTTTAATAGCTCTCTCCCTGTATTGGAAGATTAGCTAAATATCAATGTATTAGGTGCATAGGATTGTTAGAATTCATTCAAGATTCAAGATTGTTTAATGACATTTCCAATACCCAAGTGTAAAGGTGAATGAAATAATTATTACCCCAGATCTAATGCGGCGCAAAAAAAACACAATAGGATAAAGAACATAATAATGTTTAAAAATACACACACAATGAATATATATACATAAGATAGCTTATATACATAGATTGATTGTACATACATAAAGTGACACTAGGTACAGGAGTGTCTGTACATAAGGTGACTCAGACAGGAAATGATGAAGTAGTGGTGGTGTGGTGTGGTGTGGTGTGGAGGGGTGGATTGCTGAGTGAAGGTGTTGATCAGTTTTACCGCTTGAGAAAAGGTTACTGCTTTTTAGTTGGTATTCCTGGCGTGGATGCAACGTAGCCTCCTCCCTGATGGGACAAACAGTCCATGAACAGGGTGGATGGGATCCTTCTTATTGCTGGCCTTTTTCTGGCACCTTTCTTTATATGTGTATTTGATGGTGGGTAGGTTGGTGCATTGGGCAGTTTTAACTACCCATTGAAGAACCTTCCTGGCTGCTGCTGTGCAATTTCTGGACCATGCAGTGATGCAGCATGTTAGCATGCTCTCTACTGCGCTTCTGCAAAAGGTTGTTAGTATCGATGTGCATAGTCCAGTTTTCTTCAACCACCTCGTAAAGTAGAGATGCTGGTGAGCTTTCTTGATTGTGCAGGATGTGTTTTGGGACCATGAGAGATTGTGTGAAATGAGTCCAGATGAAGGGTCTCAACCAAAAACATCTATCCATTTCCCTTCATAGATGCTGGTTGACCAGCTGAATTCCTCAAGTGCTGTATGTGTAACATGAGTTTGGCCCTGCCAACCCAATATCTTTATCCATCGACGATGGTGCTATTATTAGCACTGTATATGGTGCTGGGATACAAAAATGCAAGATCTTTCAATGAGATTACTTCTGATGGACCTGATGTGTGACCACATTATGTCCATCAAAAGTAATCTCAATAAAAGCTCAATTACATCCAGTAAGTGCGTTGAAAGCATTCATAGGAGAAAAGGGATAGCTAAATATGTAAACAAGACTATTAATAATTGTCATTACTGTCAAATATTGAATATAGATGCAAATATCTTGTTTGCAATATGGACTATTTTTGTTTTTTTTGAAACATGCCATTACAAGATGAGAGTATTCTACAAAAAGCTAGACAGAAGAAAGAAAATTGGATGTAAATAGTAAATATAGTGGTAAGGATTTCAGCTGTTGACATATGATGAAGGCAAGGATGAGTTAAACGAAACACTGTTCACTCCATTATTTACAATGGTGACTGATGTTTCTCCTTTACAGTCCTATTTATCTTGTCCCACTACAGTTCTTGTACAGACAGTATTATCAGTTAATCCCTCATGATAACAAAGCTGTGGGGTAAGGAGCAGTTGATACTGCAAAATTGCTCTGGAATATTCACACCTATAGAATTTGCAAATGCATTTCATTTTGTAGAATGCACCTGCTGAACATAACAGCAGACAATGGAGTTTGGGTCTCTCGGAGGAACACAGATAGTCATTTTCAGTAAGTGACTTAGTTTGTAAAGTGATAAAGTGAAAGACTGTGCAGAGTAAACTTTGGCTCATAATAATGCTTTCTAAAAGTGTTTTGCAAATAAATATATTCTGTCTGCTTCCTTCTCTTCCTCACTGTGATTACTTTGGTTCTCCAGCATTTTTCATGCTGTTCTGTTTCCTCCTCCAGGCCTAAAACAGTTCTGTGAGAACACCCGTGGTTGCTTTCAAAATGTTTACAAATCAGTAAGGGTAGCAAGACCAAGATTTTCTACAGTGATAAAACACATCATAAAATACTGAAAATACTCCCTGCTTGATTCCTTTAAACAACACTTATGTGATTTCCTTCCTGCCAGTTAGTGATGCACCACTGCACAAGTTCAGCATGAGGTAAGTCAAACATCAAGGCATTCCAAAACCAAAGTAATGCTAGACTTTTTGAATAACAATAGCAATAGCGATGGTAACATGAACTTCTTGAGTTCCATTCAACTTCAATGATTATAATGAACTGGTCTAGTTTATATTGACAATATTCTTGATCCATTGCTCATTTTCTGATTTAGACAGAGAAAATAAGAATAAATTTAAGAAGGTTAATTTGGAATTTATTTCTTTTTTTGATACTTTAACCAAATTCACATATACACCACTGACTGGTGGTATAATCACCACCGATAAAACAGTCTCATTTAAGGTAAATTCTGCTTTTCAACACTCCAATTAAGGGGGTACTTTTAAAAGGAGCATGGTACAAACATAGTGCAAGGACCACAGCTTCATTTATTCAACAGTTGGATGCAACTACTCACTGGTTCTTCACAAAAGCTAAACTCACAAAGGTTATGATTTTAAATTTTCATTTCTTGATGCAGCATAAAAAATCTACATCAATATATTACACATAATTTTAACAAGTATTCCTAATTTTAAATGTATATTACTTCCTAATTTTGATCGAAATAAAATTGCTATCTTAGCATGTCATGGAACATGATGAATTCAAGAATCTTTATTATTGTACAGCAGAATCTAGTTCAGTATAGTATAACCATATACAGTTGGCCCTCCTTATCCGCGGATTCCGTATGCGCGGATGCAACCAACCGCGGATCAGGAAAACCCGGAACTGCTCTTCCAGCGCTCGTTGTTTGAGCATGTACAGACTATTTTTTCTTGTCATTATTCCCTAAACAATACAGTATAACAACTATTTACATAGCATTTACATTGTATTAAGTATTATAAGTAATCTAGAAATGACTTAAAAGTACAGGCAGTCCCCGGGTTATGAACGAGTTCCATTGCTGAATCCATCTTTAAGTCGGATTTGAAATCCGAACAGGTATTATTTAGCATCACTTAGTCAAACGTTTTTCTTAGTATATAGTACATATTTTACCTTTCTATGCATATAAAACACTTAAGAAACATACGTATTTCAATAAATTAACCACCGCATTGCTTAGTAATAATTGTAGCTTTCATCGGAGCAGGGCCTTTCATATTCTCTATTAAAATAGTTCCGATTGTTGACTGATTGTAGCCTAACGCTTTTCCAATGACCGATGGTGTTTCACCTCTTTCCGATTGCTTTAGTACTTCCACCTTATTTTTAATCACGATTGTGATTATTTTCGTGAACAGAAACACTGCGGATTCAGAGCTGCACCGCCAGGTCCTAATGTTCACCGCACGGAGACACGTTAAATAAATTCCGGGGTTCCGTTGGGTCCTAAAGACCACTGCACTGATACATATTAAATAAGGGACCTGAGCATCCGTGAATTTTGGTATCTGCGGGGGGGGGGGGGGGGGTCCCGGAACCAATCCCCCGTGGATATGGAGGGCCGACTGTAACCATTTAACAATTACAGCACAGAATCAGGCCATCTTGGCCCTTCTAGTCTGTGCTGAACACTTACTCTCACCTAGTCCCACTGACCTGCACTCAGCCCATAACCCTCTGTTCCTTTCCTGTCCATAAACCTATCTAATTTTACTTTAAATGACAATATCGAACTGCCTCTACCACTTCTACTGGAAGCTCATTCCACACAACTACCACTCTCTGAGTAAAGAAGTTCCTCCTCGTGTTACCCCTAAACTTTTGCCCCCTAACTCTCAACTCATGTTCTCTTGTTTGAATCTCCCCTACTCTCAATGGAAAAAGTCTATCCACATCAACTCTATCTATCCCCCTCATAATTTTAAATAACTCTCTCAAGTCCCCCCTCAACCTTCTACGCTCCAAAGAATAAAGACCTAACTTGTTCAAACTTTCTTTGTAACTTAGGTGCTGAAACCCAGGTAACACTCTAGTAAATCTTAACAGCCTTTATAACAGGATAACTAAACCTTTAACAATGGCTCAACATCACACTACACCATGCCATATCTTCCTAATCACCCTTCATTAACCCCATCCACCATCCCATTCACCAAACATAACTCATGGAAAGCTGAATGAAAATCATCGGTAATTAGTTAGAGAATAATTAGTTCAACGTATAAAATAATACAGAGCTATTGCAATTATGTGGTGTGAATAAGTGCCCACTAGGGGAGTTCATAAATTCATACCACCAGCGCCTAATCTTATTTATTCAGGATCTTAGGTTAAAAAATCTTAGGTTAAAGAGATCCTTCAGATGCTGAAAGTCCAGACACACACACTAAATGTTGGAGGAATTCAGCAAGTCAGGCAGCATCTATGAAAAGGAACAACCAGTCGATGTTTTGAGCTGAGACCCTTCATCAGAACTGGAAAGGATGGGGGACAGAAGCCAGAATAAGAAGGTGGGGCAAGGGGAAGGAGTACAAGATGGCTGGTGATAAGGAAACCGGTGAAGGAGAAGTTTGTGCATGGGATGAAGTGAGGAGCCAGGAGGAGAGAAATGAAAAAAGTAAAAGGCTGAAGAAGAGAGCAGTGGACCATGCAAGAAAGGGAAGGAACTGGGGCAAGAATGGGAGGCCATAGGCAGGTGAGAAGAAGACAAGGAGCAAGAGGGGAGCCAGAATGTGGAATAGAAAAAAAGAGGGGGGGGGGTAAAATTACTGGAGGTTATAGAAATCGGTTTTCATGCCATCAAGTTGGAGGCTACTCAGACAGAATATGAGGTGCTGCTCCTCCAAACTGAGGGCAGCCTCATCGTGACTGTAGAGGAGGTCATGGACCGACATATCAGAATCAGAATCAGAATCAGGTTTATTATCACCGGCATGTGTCATGAAACTTGTTAATTTAGCAGGAGTAGCTCAATGCAATATTTAATATAGAAAGGAAAAAAAGTAAAAATATATAAGTAAATCAATTACAGTACATGTATATTGAATAGATTAAAAGTCATGCAAAAATAGAAATAATATACAGTATATTAAAAAAGTGAGGTAGTGTTCATACATTCAAAGTCCATTTAGGAATCAGATGGCGGAGGGGAAGAAGCTGTTCCTGAATCACTGAGTGTGTGCCTTCATGCTTCTGTACCTCCTACCTGATGGTAACAGTGAGAAAAGGGCATGCCTTGTGTACTGGGGGTCCTTATTAATGGATGCTGCCTTTCTGAGACACCACTCCTTGAAAATGTCCTGGGTACTTTGTAGGCTAGTACCCAAGATGGAACCAACTAAATTTACAACCCGCTGCAGCTTGGTACATTTATAGAAGTTTTTGAGTATTTTTGTTGACATACCAAATCCCTTCAAACTCCTAATGAAGTATAGTCATTGTCTTGTCTTCTTTATAGCTGCATCGACATGTTGGGACCATGTTAGGTCCTCGAGATCTTGACACTCAGGAACTTGAAACTGCTTATTCTCTCCACTTCTGATCCCTCTGAGGATTGGTATGTGTTCTTACGTCTCTCCCTTTCTGAAGTCCACAATCAGCTCTTTCATCTTACTGACATTGAGTACAAGGTTGTTGCTGCCACACTACTCCAATAGTTGGTATATCAGAATGAGTGAATGAGTGAACACCAGAAAATCCTGCCTTTTGTGGCAAATGGAGTGAATGTGCTCAATGAAGCAATCCCCCAATCTATGCCCGGTCTCCCCGATGTAGAGGAGGCTGTACCAGGAGCACCAGATCCAGTAGATGACTCCAACAGACTGGCAGGTGAAGTCTCACCCTGAATGGTTGTGATAGAGGAAGTGTATGGGGTAGTGTGGTATTTGTCCTGCTGGCAGGGATAAGTGCCAGGAGTGTGATCAGTGGGGAGTGACAAGTAGACAACACAGTCATGTAGAGAACAATCCCTTTGGAAAGTGGAGAGTGGTGAAGAGGGAAAGATGTGTTTAGTGGAAAGATCCTGTTGAAGATGGAGGAATGTACAGGGAATCATATACCCTAATCGTTGACTGTTTATTCTCTCACATAGATGCTACCTGGCTTCCTAAGTTCATCTAGCATTTTGTGGGTGCTGCTGTCAATTTAATCAATATGCTATAGAGTGTATGCTAAATCACTCTACAGTCCAGTTCCCCCAAGCATAAACATTTTAAGTATTTTTGCAGACTGAACCTATAAAGAAAGAAATTCATGTACCTTCAGAAATTTCCCATTTAGACATTTGTCGCTTTGCTTCATCTGAATCTTTGTGTAATAGGTTTCCATCCAATGAGAAGTGAATGGCTAGTTGGCTAATTATTGGTACCTGTCTGTAAGCTCTTTCCTTAAATATAAAAGAAGGTGGCATATTAAGAATTCAAGCAAATCTTACAAAATACAAGCATTCCCATTATCCATTAAAATCAATAATAAAAATATAATTTCACTCAATGTACTGGAGAAAAATAGCTTATAAAAAGAGAAGCAAAAACAATCTTCAGTTTAGAGCAATAAACATTGTTTCAGCAGCGATGTAGCAAAAGAGAAAATGTTGAATGGATGCTTAACTTATGAACTGACATAAAATATTTTATGTAACAGGCAATTCATAAAAATAAGAATGAAAGCATAGGTAAAAAGGAAGAAAAGCAGAACTGAAGCAGTAATTCACTTGCATATGTTCCAATTTAATATACTGCACTCAGCACTTACAACAAGTTCCCCTCTTACCAGAACACTCTGCAGAACACCTCCATTCAATCTTCAAGGGTGACCCTGAGTTTCTAGTTCCATCACCTTAATTGTTCATTTGATTAACAGACTGACCTATTAATTGTGGCTTCCTACACAGTACACAAGATACCCCAACCTAAGCTTGAGGAATATCATCTTATGGAGCTGTAAGATCAAGATTCAATTTCTGCTGCTGTCTAGAAGGTGTTTGTATGTTCTCTCCATGATCATGTGGGTTTCCTCCAGGTGCTCCAGTTACATCACATATTTCAAAGAGATACAGGTTAGGGTTAACAAGTTATGGGGATGCTACCTTGGTGCCAGAAGCAAAGCAACATTCTGGGTTTTCCCCAGCACATCCTCATGGTTATTGAAGTAAAAGATAAATTTCACTGTCTTTTTCAATGTTTCGATATACATGTGACAAAAAAAGCTAATTTCATCTTTGAGGTCTCTGGAGGTCTGTGACCTGTCGTGTTCTGCAAGGAAGAATGCTGGGGTGCCTGTTCTTCATGATGTATGTGGTCTCACAAGTGAGCTTGCAGATAACACACAAACTGGCAGGGTTGTTAATAGTGAGGAAACGTTGTCAAAGGATATAGACCAGCTGGAAATTTGGCTACAGAAATGATAGATAGAGTTTCTTCTGGACAAGTATGAGGTGGTGCATTTTGGCAGGTCAAATGTAAAAAGAGCAGGGGCAGCCTAGACATTCTGTGCGCAACAGATAAAGAGGACACCTTGGATTGCTTGGATTGTGCAGCAGGAGAGAGTTCAAATTAAGAGAATGAGGGCATTCAGAACATTCTGTGCACCACAGTTCCCAAAGAGATGAAGGATTGTGCATAAGTAGGCACTTCCCAAAGGCCAATATAAAGTTGGTATTAAGAGGAACAGACACTGTGGGAGTGGCCATAATTGGAGTGGGGAGCTCAAGCTTTGGCTCATAGAGACTTTAGCAAAGAGAGACGAAGGCTGTGGTTTGATTTTTTCATTCAATTTTTCTTTCTTTCTTTCTTTCCTATTGCACAGTTGGAGCAGTGAGGATGCCAGGCAGGATAGTGGAATGTTCCTCTCCTGGCATGCGAAGAAGGCAGAGAGCCTCCAGTATCCTTGGCGAGAAGTACATTCAGCTGCAGCCGCTTTCAGACCGTGTTAAGACCATAAGACCACAAGTTATAGGAGAAGAATTAGGCCATTTGACCTATTGAGTTTGCTCTACTATTTCATCATGGTTGATTCAGTTTCTCTTTCAGCCCCAATCTCCTTCCTTCTCCCTGTGTCCATTCATGCCCTGACTAACCAATAATCCATTAATCTCCACCAATGACTTGGCAATAACAGTCATTCACAGCTGCCCGTGGCAACGAATTCCACAGTTTCAGCACTCTCTGGTGAAAGAAATTCTTCCTCATCTCCATTCTAAAAGGACGCCCCTCTATTCTAAGGCTGTATCCTCTGGTCTTCAACACCCCTGTCACAAGAAACATCCTCTCCATGTCCACTCTATCAAGGCCTTTCAACATTCAATAGGCTTCAATGAGGTCGCCGTTTATTCTTTTGAATTCCAGTATGTACAGGCCCAAAACCATCAAAAGCTCCTCATATGACAAGCCTTCCAATCCCAGAATCATTTTTGTGAACCTCCTTGGAACCCTCTCCAATGTCAGCAGGTCCTTTCTTAGACAGAGGCCCAAAATGTTCACAATACTCCAAGTGAAGCCTCACCATTGCTTTATAAAGACTAAATATTACACCCTGGTTTTTATAATCTAGTCCTTTCAAAATAAATGCTAACATTGCATTTTCCTTCCTCATCACAGACTCAACATGTAAATTAAACTTTAGAGACTCCTGGACAAGTCACTTTACAACTCAAATTTTTGAATTTTTGTCTCCATTTATAAAACAGTCCATGGTTTTATTTTTTTCTACTAGTGCATGATCATATACTTCCCGACACTGTATTCCACTTGCCACTTCTTTGCCCATTCTCCTAAACTGCCTAAGTCCTTCTGTAGCGTCTCTGCTTCCTCCAAACAATCTGCTCCTCCATCTATCTTCATATTGTCCACAAAACTGACCACAAAGCCATCAATTCCATCATCCAAATTATTAACATATAATGTAAAAAGAAATGGTCCCAAAATAGACCCCTACGGAACACCACTAGTCACTGGCAGCCACCAGAAAAGGCTCCTTTTATTCTCACTCTTTGTCTCCTGCCAATCAGCCACTATTTTTTTCCATGCTAGAAGACTTCCTATATGCGGCACCTTGTCAAAGAGCTTCTGAAAATCCAAGTACATGGCATCCACAGATTTTCCTTTGTCTATCTTGCTTGTTTTTTCTTCAAAGAATTCCATCAGCTTTGTCAGGTAAGATTTTCCCCCAAGGAAAGCATACTGACTACAGCCTATATTATCATGTGACCCCAAGTACCCCCCCCCACCCCAAAACCACATCCTTAACAATCGACTCCAATATCTTTCCAACCAGTGGTCAGACTAATTGGTCCATAATTTCCTTTATTTTGCCCCTTTCTCTTCTTGAAGAATGGAGTGATACTTGTAATTTTCCAGTCCTCCAGGACCTGCCAGAATCAATTGATTGTTGAAAGATCAATACTAAAACTTTCAAAATCACTTCAGCCACCTCTTTCAGAACCCTGGGGTGTAGACCATCTCATCCAGGTGAGTGCTCTACCTTCAGACTTTTCAATTTCCCAAGAACCTACTCCCTAGTAATGGCAACTCAGACACTACTGCCCCCTAACCTGCTTGAACGCCCGGCACACTGCATGTCTTCCACAGTGAAGGTTGATGCAAAATACTTTTTCAGTTCATCCACCATTTCTTCGTCCTTGATTTTTCAGCAGTCTGGTATCTACCTTTGCCTCTCTTTTTACATTTTATATAAGTTTCTTTGAAGAAACTTTTAGTATCCTCTTTAATATTATTAGCTAGCTTACCTTCATATTCTACCTTTTCCTTCTTTATGACCTTCTAAGTTGCCTTTTGTTGGTTTTTAAAAGCTTTCTAATCCTCTAACTTCCCACTAATTTTTGACCTATTATATGTCTTTTCTTTGGCTTATATGTTTGCTTTGACTTCTCTTGTCGGCCACAGGTGCGTCATCTTGCCTTTAGAATACTTCCTCTCTGGGATAATACACCTTGTGAATTGCTCCGAGAAATTTCAGCCATTGCTGCACTGCCATCATCACTGCCTAGTGTTCCCTTACAAACAATTTTGGCCAGTTCCTCTCTCATGCCTCTGTACTTCCACCTACTCCAATGTAATACTGATATGTTTGACTTCAGCTTCTCCTTCTCAAATTGCAAGATGAAGTCTATCATATTATGACCACTGTGATAAGGAATTGGAGCTGTAAGAGGATGAATTTCGAATCATTATGGAGGCTGAGAAGGCTCATTCCAATGGCCTAATCAACGGCAGGAGCAGACTATAGTGATGAGGTTTCTCGCAGGTTGGCCATGCTTGTTAAAAGTACAGAAGAGACAAGTGGGGCAGTCTTTGTTGGGAGTAGGCTGGTGGTGAGAGTAGGGGTGTCAGACTTCAGCCCAAAGGAAGTATCGGCTTGAAAGAGAAGTTGGGTTGGTAAGCTTCTGTTAAGGTACCCTTGATTTTTGTCTTGCTGCACCTAATTTAGTAAATGACTGTTGTGTGTTCTTCATGCCAGATGTTGGAGTCCTGGGAGACCCAGAGTCTCCAGGGAACTACATCTGTGTGAAGTGCATCTGACTGCAGCTTCTTGAAGACCATTTTCAGGACCTGGAGCAGCAGCTGGATGACCTTCAGCTTGTACAGCAGAGTGAGGGGATAATCAATCAGAGTTATTGTAGTCACCCCGAAGTTGCCGGAAGTGAGTAGCTGGATGACTGCAGGAGAAATGGAAATGTGAACAGTTAGTTAGCACAAAGCACTCTGTGGCCATTCCCCTCAAAAATAAGCATGTCACTTTGGAAAAAGAGAAATTCAAAGAACACATGGAAGAAAGATATCAAGATTGAAATTAGATGATGGGTCACTCCTCGTCTACCCTTGAGAAACTGGCTCAGAACAGAAGACGATGGAGATGGGAGGTCACCAGTGGCCTATGCTCCACCCACTTCTCCAGCTTTTTCCAGATATCCACGTTCCTCTTCCTGCTGCCTTAACATGGATAGAGTTCCTCTTGTCCTCACCTACCATCCCTTGAGCATTCACATCCAACACATCATTCTTTGTAACTTCTGCCATCTTCAACAAGACACTACCACCAAACACATCTTTATCTCTGCCCCATCCCCTCCCACTCTCTGCTTTCTGGAGGGATCGTTCCATCCTTGCTTTCTTTGACTGTTTATCATTCCCCACTAATATCTTTCCTAGTACTTATCCCTGAAGACGGCCGAAGTACTACACCTGTTCATTCACCTATTCTCTCACCTCCATTCAAGGCCCCAACCAGTCAGTCCAGGTGATACAAAACTTCACCTGCATATCTGTTGGGGTCATGTACACTATCCAATGCTCCCAATGCAGCCTCTCGACATTGGTGAGACCCGATTTTTATTGGGGGTCCATCAAGAAGAAATAAAAGTGTAGACTATTTTCTAAATGGAGAGAAAAATCCAAAATCTGATTGCAAGAGACTTGGGAGTCCTCATGCAGGATTCCCTAAAGGTTAATATGCATGTTGAGTCTGTGGTGAGGAAGACAAATGTGATCTTAGCATTCATTTCAAGAGGACTCGAATATAAAGGAAAAGACGTAATGTTGAGGCTTTACAAAGCACTGGCGAGTCCTCACTTAGACTATTGTGAATAGATTTGGGCCTCTTATCTAAGAAAAGATAGGCAGACATTGGAGGGGGCTCAAAGGAGGTTCACGAAAAAGATACCACGATTGAGAGGCCTGTCATATGAGGAATGTTTGATGGCTTGAGCCTGTATTCACCAGAATTCAAAAGAATGAGTAGTGAGCTCATTTAAACCTATCGAATGTAGAAAGGCCTCAATATAGTTCATGTGGAAAGTATGTTTCCTATGGTAGGGGAGTCAAAGATCAGAGGGCACAGCCTCAGAATAGAGGGAATTCCTTTTTAGAATGGAGATGAGAATAAATTTCTTCAGCCAAATAGTGGTGAATCTATAGAGCAAACACGAGGAAATCTGCAGATGCTGGAAATTCAAACAACACACACAAAATGCTGGTGGAACACAGCAGGCCAGGTAGCATCTATAGGGAGAAGCGCTGTCGATGTTTTGGGCCGAGACCCTTCGTCAGGACTAACTGAAAGGAAAGATACTAAGAGATTTGAAAGTAGGAGGGGGAGGGGGAAATGCAAAATGATAGGAGAAGACCGGAGGGGGTGGGCTGAAGCTAAGAGCTGGAAAGGTGATTGGCAAAAGTGATACAGAACTGGAGAAGGGAAAGGATCATGGGACGGGAGGCCTAGGGAGAAAGAAAGGGGGAGGGGAGCACCAGAGGGAGATGGAGAACAGGCAGAGTGATGGGCAGAGAGAGAGAAAAAAACAAACAACTAAATATGTCAGGGATGGGGTAAGAAGGGGAGGAGGGGCATTAACAGAAGTTAGAGAAGTCAATGTTCATGCCATCAGGTTGGAGGCTACCCAGCTAGTATATAAGGTGTTGTTCCCCCAACCTGAGTGTGGCTTCATCTTGACAGTAGAGGAGACCATGGATAGACATATCAGAATGGGAATGGGACATGGAATTAAAATGTGTGGCCACTGGGAGATCCTGCTTTCTCTGGCGGACAGAGCGTAGGTGTTCAGCGAAACGGTCTCCCAGTCTGCGTCGGGTCTCACCAATATATAAAAGTCCACACCAGGAGCATCGGATGCAGTATACCACACCAGCTGACTCACAGGTGAAGTGTCGCCTCACCTGGAAGGACTGTCTGGGGCCCTGAATGGTGGTGAGGGAGGAAGTGTAAGGGCAGGTGTAGCACTTGTTCCATTTACAAGGATAAGTGCCAGGAGGGAGATCGGTGGGAAGGGATTGGGGGGATGAGTGGACAAGGGAGTCGCGTAGGGAGCGATCCCTGCGGAAAGCAGAAAGAGGTGGGAGGGAAAGATGTGCTTGGTAGTGGGATTTCGTTGGAGGTGGCAGAAGTTACGGAGAATTATATGTTGGACCTGGAGGCTGGTGGGGTGGTAGGTGAGGACAAGGGGAACCCTATCCCTAGTGGGGTGGCGGGTGGATGGGGTGAGGGTAGATGTGCGGGAAATGGGAGAGATGCATTTGAGAGCAGAGTTGATGGTGGAAGAAGGGAAGCCCCTTTGTTTAAAAAAGGAAGACATCTCCTTCGTCCTGGAATGAAAAACCTCATCCTGAGAGCAGATGCTGCGGAGAGGGAGGAATTGTGAGAAGGGTCTTCTCCCATCATTTTGCATTCCCCCTCCCCCTCCTACTTTCAAATCTCTTAGACAGACAGACAGACATACTTTATTGACCCCGAGGAAAATTGGGTTTCGTTACAGCCGCACCAACCAAGAATAGTGAAGAAATACAGCAATATAGAACCATAAATAATTAAGTAATAAGTTAATCATGCCAAGTGGAAACAAGTCCAGGACCAGCCTATTGGCACAGGGTGTCTGACACTCCGAGGGAGGAGTTGTAAAGTTTGATGGCCACAGGTAGGAATGACTTCCTATGACGCTCAGTGTTACATCTCGGTGGAATGAGTCTCTGGCTAACCAGTACATTATGGAGTGGATGGGAGTCATTGTCCAAGATGGCATGCAACTTGGACAGCATCCCTAGTATCTTTCCTTTCAGTTAGTCCTGATGAAGGGTCTCGGCCCGAAACGTCGAAAGCACTTCTCCCTATAGATGCTGCTTGGCCCACTGTGTTCCACCAGCATTTTGTGCGAAGCTGTAGAATTTGTTGCCAAAGGCAGCTATGTCATTTGATATAATTAATAGTAGAGGTTGATAGATTCTTTATTAGTCAGGGCATGATAGAATACAGGGATAAGGCAGGAGATTAGGGCTGAGAGGGAAAATGATGAAATGGCAGAGCTGACTCGATGGGTAAATGGCATAATTCTAGTGGTTTTGTGGTCCTGTCGAGTACCTCCACTCCATCCACAAAATGCAAAATCTCCCAGTGGCCAAACACTTAAATTCCTATCCCCATTCTTGTTCCAACACATCAGTCCATGGCCTCCTCTTCTACCACGATGAGTACACTCTCAGTTTGGAAGGGCAACACCTCATATTCCTTCCAGGTAGCCTCCAGCCAGATAGTATGAACATTGATTTCTTTAACTTCTGGTCATTTTTTCCTTCCCTCCCCCATTTTTCCTCTTTTTCAATTACCCACTCTGGCAACATACCTCTTCATCTCACCTATCTATCACCACTTCCCTGGTGGCCCTCTTCCTTCTTCCATGATCCACTCTCTTCTATCAGATTCCTTCTTCTTCAGCTCTTTGCCTTACCTATCACCTCTCAGCCTCGTACTTCATACCCCCTCCCCCACCCACCTGGCTTCACCTATCACCTTCTGGCTTGACCTCCTTTCCTCCCCACTCCTTCTTATTCTGGAATGTTCTCCCTTCCTTTTCTGTCATGATAAAGGGTCTCATCCCAAAACATTGACTGTTTATTCATTTCCATAGCTGCTCCCTGACCTGCTGACTTATACCAGCATTTTATATGTGTTGCTCTGAATTTCCAGCATCTGCAGAATCTCGTGTTTACCAAAAGCCTTTTTTTCCAGATAAATAAAGAGTAAAAGAGAGGCAATAATGCTGGAAAATGATGCTGGACAGGTAGTAATTAGGAACAAAAAAGTGATGGATAAACTTATTAAGTTTTGCATCAGTCTCCATTGTGGAGATACTAGCAGTTTGCTAGAAGTTCAGGAGTGCCTGGGGGCAAAAATGAGTGTACAATCGGCCCTCCTTATCCACGAGGGATTGGTTCCGGGACCCCTCACGGATACTGAAAAACGCGGATGCTCAAGTCCCTTATTCAACCTGTCTCAATGAGGTGGATCTTAGGGCCCAGCGGAACCCCAGACCTTATTTAACCTGTCTCAATGCGGTGGACATTAGGACCCGGCAGCGCAGCTCTGAATGCGCAGTGTTTCTGTTAACAAAAATAATCACGATTGAAAATAAAGTGGAAATAATAAAGCGATCGGAAAGAGGTGAAACGGCATCGGTCATTGGAAAAGCGTTAGTCTACGTCAGTCAACGATCGGAACAATTTTAAAGGATAAGGTGAGAAAGGCCCTGCCCTGATGAAAGCTACAATTATTACTAAGCAACGCAGTGGTTTAATTATTGGGTTTTGGGGTTTTGGGTTTTTGATCCTCCCGGCACTGAAACATATGTTCTTATGCATTTTATATGCATAGAAAGATAAAATATATACTATATACTTAGACAAACGCTTGACTAACTAACGCTAAATAATACTGGATGTACCTGTTCCGACTTACTTAGTAAGAGAACATCCGATTTTTTTCAATCCCAATCCACGATAACCCACGCACATCCTCCCATATACTTTAAATCATCTCTAGATGACTTATAATACCTAATACAATGTAAATGCTGTGTAAAATAGTTGTGATACTGCATTGTTTAGGGAATAATGACAAGAAAAAAAGTCTGTACATGCTCGAACAACAAGTGCTGGAAGAGCACTTCTGGGTTTTCTCGATTCGCAGTTGGTTGAATTCGCGCATACGGAACTCACAGATAAGGAGGGCCGACTGTAGTCGTTTTTACTAAGGAGAAGGAGCTTGGGAAACCGAAAGATCTGAAGGTAGATATGTCACCTGGACTAGATGAGCTACACACCAGCATTCTGAAAGAGGTAGCAAAAGAGATTGTAGAGGCAGTAGTAGAATCACTAGATTTTGGAATGGCTCCGGAGGACTGGAACATTCAAAAGATACTCGACTCTTTATCAAGAGAGGGAGACAGAAGAAAGGAAATGATGGGCCAGATGACCTGACTTCAGTGGTTGGGGAAGTGTTGGAGTCCATTATTAAGGATGAGTTTTCAGGATTCTTGGCGGCACATGATAAAATAGACCAAAGTCCGCATGGTTTCCTTAAGGCAGGGGTTTCCAACCTGGGGTCTGTGGACCCCATTGGTTTATGGTAAGGGTCCATAACATTAAAAAAATTAGGAACCCATGCCTTAAGGGGACATTTTGCCTGTCAGATCTGTTGAAATGCTGTGAAGAAATAACAAGCAGAACAGATAAAAGAATTAATGTATGTTGTAAGCTTGAATTTCCAAAAGGCTTTTGACAAGGTGCTTCACATGAGGCTGCTAAACAAGATAAGAGCCATAGTATTAGAGGAAATATACTAGTGAGGTCAGAAGATTGGCTGACTGGCAGGAGGCAAAGAATGGGAATGACTGGGGCTTTTATAGTTGGTTGCCCAAGACTAGTGTTGTTTTGCAGGGTTTGGTGTTGGTACCACTTTGTTTCACATTACATGTCAATAATTTGGATGACAAAATTGATGGCTTTGTGGACAATATGAAGATAGGTGGAGAGGCAGGTAGTGTTGAGAAAGCTGGCTATCTGCATAAGAATTGAGACAGATTGGGAGAATGGGCAAAGAAGTAACAGATGGAATATAGTGCAGCAATGTTTATGGCCATACACTTTCGTAGAAGGAATTAAAGCACAGACTATTTTCTAAGTGCGGAGAGAATCCAAAAATCAGAGGGGCAAAGAGTCTTGGGAGTTCACATGTAGGATTCCCTAAAAGTTAAATTGCAGGTTGAAATGCTGATAAGGAAGGCAAATTTATTTCAAAAGGACTAATATATAAAAGCAAGGATGTAATGCTGAGTGACTTTACAAGGCATTATAAGACTGTACTTGAAGTATCATAAGCAGTTTCAGGTTCCTTATCTAAGAAAAGACATGCTGGCATTGGAGAGGAAAAAAGGAGATTTGCGAGAATTATTCCAGAAATGAACAGTTTAATATATAAGGAGCATTTTAATAGTTCTAGACTTGTACTTCCTGGAGATTAGAAGATCTGGGGGTGTGAGGAGGATCTCATTGAAAGCTGTTGAATATTAAAAGGCCTAGGTAATTTGGATGTTGAGAGGTGTTTCCTATAGAGGGGAAATCTTGGACCAGAGGCCACAGCCTCAGAATAGAGAACAGAGATAAGGAGGAATTTATTTGGCCAGAGGATAGTAAAAATGTGGAATTCATTGCCACAGATGGCTTTGGAGGCCAAGTCATTAAGTATATTTAAAACATAAATTGATCAGTTCTGATTAGGCTACGGGGAAAAAGCCTTTGACGTTTGGGGTTGAGAGGGATAATAAATCAGCCATGATATAATGGCAGAGCAGACTTGATGGGCTGAATGGATTAATTCTGCACCTATGTCTTATGGTCTAAGAAAGTATACTCTTCTTGGCAGGACTCCTAAGGAGCATTGATATACAGAGGCAGCTTGTGTTGCAAATCCATAGGTTCACAAAAGTTGCAATGGAAAGCGGCAAAAAAGGTGAATGTCATAATGGACTTCAGTCATCAAGGGAATGGGTATAAAAGTTTGTAAGTCAAGTTACTGGTGTATAAAGTTCTGGTTAGGCCATATTTAACTTATAGTGCCCATTTCTGGTCACATCACAAGAAGAATCTGGCAGCTCTAGGAATCTAATAAGTTTTGAAAAAATTGACACACCTAGTGCCAAATGGTGCTAAATGGATCAATTTCATGACCATCACATGCTTTCATGAAGAAATTTTCTTTTTAAGGACAACTTTTTAACAACATAGAATAGTTGCACAGATAGTTTATTGTTTTCTACCAAAATTGATGATGGAATTTTTCATTGAACACCTCAGAATATACATAAATATAGAAAGTTTCTTTCTGAAATATTGTAACTTACTGAAATACATTACTCACTTTAAAGCTGTATCTCACAATGTTTTGAGGAGCATGTGGATTGTTGGCAGTAAGAACACAAGTAATTTCTTCCTTTAGTTCCTAAACAAGAATCAGAATTTATATATTTAAAATAAAAATAAATAGCAAAATTTACTGACCACATATTCCAAGAAGGAGCTGGGTTCAGATAGAGCATGGGTCAAACAATCAGCAATATTGTGTTGCAAAACAACTCCAATCAAACCTCTGCAAACTGTCTCTGAAGTAGGCCCTTAGTGAAATGTTGATTATAGTGATTGTTAATATTTAATTGTTGTAAGTTTATTGCATCTTTCCTGCAAATAAGTCTGAAATTCCCATTATCCAGCACCATTAATAACAGAAATAAAGCAGATGGTAACAATATGTGGAGAGTAATTGTTCTCTGACATAATAGTTTGCTTCTGGGAGTGTGAGCAGTCATTGATAATATCTCAAGCAGTGATTTGTTTAATTTAATAATGAGGGTATGAATAACTAACATTCCGTTTCCTGACGTGTGAATTTATGTATCAAGAATAGGAAAAGCCATTTGGCCTTGTGGGCCGCTGAGTCTGTATATCTGCAGTATTCTCTTGCTTATGAAGAATATTTTTACCTTGGTCATAGAAGTATTCAAAATACATTTCCCACAGCCCTTTAAGAAAGAGACTTCCAAATATTTTCTAAAGAGTTAACAATCATTAAAAAGGAATAAAAAAGACAAACTACTGTTTAAAAAATATATATATTTAAATGAAATATAAAATAAATTGGAACACTATCAATACTATTAATGTGCTATAAAACTGTGTATTAGTTCTTAATAGTTATTGATGGAGGAATTAATGCCAAATATGCCGTCACGTTCTTTAGATTGTAAATTAACCAAATCAGCACAGACATCTGGTGTAGATTATAGACGGCCTTCATACAATGCATTCAATGGTTGAATCCTCGATTTTCATTGCCATGTTCAAGATGATTATTGATACCTTCAAATTCTTCGAAGTTCCTAACTTTTTGAAGTACTTAAGTTCTATTTTCACTCCCAGCTGTTTTTGGCATCTCCAAACCTGAATGCTTGAAACCACAATGAGCAGTTTGCAGTTTCCTGTTGCAATCTCCCTACTGCTTATTTCTCACCGACTATCAGTGACAAAAATCACTGCTTTTTGAACATGCAAATCAGGTTATTTAAAAACTATACAGTCTAATGGCCACACAAGTGTATTAAACTGTTCAGCAAGTCTCCTGTCCCAATTGAACAGCATAGTATCCCAAATAAATGAAGGGAATCCTGGCTATTTACTTGATTAATTTTTGTTCTTTAAGAGTTGTCCAAAATAAGCAGTTGTCCTGATTAACTGATGGCCCAATTAACTGGAATCCACTATATTATTATTTCACCAATTTCCTTGTCGTTCCTAAATGGGCATGGGTGTTGAAAAAAGCTTCATAATGGTATATAGAACATAGAATAATACAGCACAGTACAGGGCCTTCAGTTCATAATTTTGCACTGACCCTTTAACCAAGAATAGTTTAACCTTTCTCTCTCACATAGCTCTTCATTTTTCTATCATCCATGTGCCTATCCAACTCTCTTAAATGTATCTAATGTATCTGCCTCCACAACTACCCAAGCAGTACATTCCATGCACTTAACACTCTCTCCGAAAAAAAACCTACCTCAGACTTTCCTCCTTACCCTATACTTTCCTCCAGTCACTTAAAATTATGTCCTCTCATATTAGCTATTCTCTGGGAAAAAGGAGCTGGTTATCCACTCTATCTCTGCCTCTTATCATCTTAACACCTGTCCTCCTTCATACCAAAGTGGAAAGACTTAGCTTGCTCAATCTTTCCTCATAAAACATGTTCTCTAATCCAGCTGGGATGTTGGTAAATCTCCTCTGCATCCTCTCTAAAGCTTCTACATACCTTCTATAATGAGGTAACTAGAATTGAACATAGTACACTAAACATAATCTGTGAATGTGGAGCAGCATACGTAGATTAGCCAAAGAGGCGCGTGGTGGAAACCTGCATCAAGGAGCGTAGGAGGTGTAGCTGTGCCACGATACTGTGCCATGATAGTGGCTTTTGCGACCGCCTGGTGAAGGAAGCGATAGCGAATAAGAATTTTAGCAAAGATGAAGGTCTCACTCTAAGTAAGAACTGGAAATCAATTGTAAACAAGGTGGAACAACGGAAACCTGATTGGTTAAGGAGTAATCAATCAGGAGGAACGGACGACGGGGTTATATATACCACTGGACTAGATGTGCCTAGGTATCACCCCTGATAAAGAATACGGAATTTGTCATTGAAACACTGGTTAAAGTCGATACCTGTACCCGGTTGGAAGCCTGAGAAGAGTTTATTTGTAATTCAACTCGAGTTTTATAGAGCTGCAACATTACCCCATGGTTTGTGAACTCAATCATTCAGGAAAATTAACATATGAGAATTAAGAAAGAGCCTCTTGGACAGGCACATGGATGAAAGAAAAATGGAGGGTTATGGGGTAGTGTGGGTTTAGTACTTTTTTTTAGGATTATATGGGTCGGCACAACATGGAGGGCTGAAGGGCCTGTACTGTGCCGTAGTGTTCTATGGTTCTATGGTTCTAATTGCAATATGTGGTAAAGATTTAACATCAGTAACAATTCAGATGTCATTTCTGAAAGAAAAGTAAATAGTTATGCATAAGTTTTGATGGAATATTATTGAAAACTGATAATAAAATATTACTTACTTGTTCAGTGAGATCGAGTTGATCAGCAGGTTTGATTAGATTTGTCTTTCCTAAATTCCACTCATCTCCATCTCCCATCTCAGTTATGTCATCTTCATCCTATAAAAATAATTACTTTTCAGAGAAACACTGATGGAATTTTTACCCAATATAACCTCTAAAATACAAGGCATGACGTGTCACTCTTCATTTCTTTAATATAAAAAAAACTATTTACATTTATTTGAAGAATTACGATGGAATATAATAAAAAGACAACTGGTAACAAACATAGAAACTAGAAGACATGAATGAAGACAAAGTGGCATGTTTTAAAGATAGTTTTAAAAGAGTCAGAAGTTAGAACCTAGCCAGCTGGAGCCTTGACAGCTTGGCTAAAATAAAAACCATACTAGCCACTTGTGCAGAACAAATAGACAATAGTTGAAGGAGAAGGCCATTCAGCCCTTTGAGCCAGCACCGCCATTCACTGTGATCATGGCTGATCATCCACAATCAGTACCCCGTTCCTGCCTTCTCCCCATATCCCTTGACTCTGCTATCTTTAAGAGCTCTATCTAACTCTTTCTTGAAAGCATCCAGAGAATTAACCTCCACTGCCTTCTGAGACAGAGCATTCTACAGATCTACAACTCTCTGGGTGAAAAAGTATTTCCTCAACTCGGTTCTAAATGGCCTACCCCTTATTCTTAAACTGTGGCCTCTGGTTCTGGACTCCCCCAACATCAGGAACATGTTTCCTACCTCTAGTGAGTCCAATCCCTTAATAATCTTATATGTTTCAATCAGATCCCCTCTCATCCTTCTAAATTCCAGTGTATACAAGCCTAGTTGCTCCAATCTTTCAACATATGACAGTCCCGCCATCCCAGGAATTAACCTCGTGAACCTACGCTGCACTCCCTCAATAGCAAGAATGTCCTTCCTCAAATTTGGAGACCAAAACTGAACACAATACTCCAGGTGTGGTCTCACCAGGGCCCTGTACAACTGCAGAAGGGCCTCTTTGCTCCTATACTCAACTCCCTTTGTTATGAAGGCCAACATGCCATTAGCTTTCTTCACTGACTGCCGTACCTGCATGCTTGCTTTCAGTGACTGATGAACAAGGACACCTAGATCTCGTTGTACTTCCCCTTTTTCTAACTTGACACCATTTTAGATAGTAATCTGCCTTTCTGTTCTTGCCACCAAAGTGGATAACCTCACATTTATCCACATTAAACTGCATCTGCCATGCATCTGCCCACTTACCCAACGTGTCCAAGTCACCTTGCATTCTCCTACCATCCTCCTCATATTTCACACTGCCACCCAGCTTTGTGTCATCTGCAAATTTGTTAATGTTACTTTTAATCCCTTCATCTAAATCATTAATGTATATTGTAAATAGCTGCGGTCCCAGCACCAAACCTTGCGGTACCCCACTAGTCCATTCTGAAAAGGACCCATTAATCCCTACTGTTTGTTTCCTGTCTGCCAAACAGTTTTCTATCCATGTCAGTACCCTACCCCCAATACCATGTGCTCTAATTCTGCCCACTAATCTCCTATGTGGGACCTTATCAAAGGCTCTCTGAAAGTCCAGGTACACTGCATCCACTGGCTCTCCCTCATCCATTTTCATAGTTACATCCTCAACAAATTTCAGAAGATTAGTCAAGCATGATTTCCCCTTCATAAATCCATGCTGATTCAGACCAATCCTGTTACTGCTATCCAAATGTGCCGTTATTTCATCTTTTATAATTGACTCCAGCATCTTCCCCACCACTGATGTCAGGCTAACTGGTCTATAATTCCCTGAATGAGCCATGAAGGCTGCTAGGATACCGGGCGCAGAACTGTATGTGGCTGAAAAGCAGCTGATCAGTGAGGGGGAGAAGATTTTATGCAATAAATATACTTAAGTATGCCAACTTTGGGCAGTAAGGGGCAATGTGTAGTGAACTGCAACGTGACAAGCAGATCAGGCAGTATGCAGGTCTATCTAGGCCTTTGTAAAGCAAAGATACCTTGCATATCAGTCCTCCAAAAACCAAAATCACTTTGGAGAAATATTTCATGAAAATGCCACTGATAGCTGTTTCTTCTTTCTCCAAGGAATATAAGAAAAATAACTAACAATAAGACACTTGAACCTCCCAGTTTTTTCTATCACTCAATAAAATCACTTACTGTTCAAACCCTATCAGGCTCTTATATTCAGCCTTGAATATACTTAATGACTAAGCATCCACAACTCTTTCAGTAGACTCATAACACAGTAATCAAAAAAAATTCCTTTCACATTTGTCTGAAATTATTATTCCATATCTTTGGTGTGAATAGAATCATAGAACACTACAGACAAGAAACAGGCCCTTTTGCCCACCTAGTCTATTCTGAACTATTAATGAGCCTAATCACATCAACCTTTATCTATAGATCAGGGGTTGGCAACCTGAGGTCCACGGATCCTTCAGTTAATGGTAGGGGTCTATGGCATAAAAAAGGTTGGGAACCTCTGCTGGACTCTCCAATCAAAGGAAACACTCATACCATCTATCCTGTCAATTACTCTCAAAATCATTAATATTTCAATGAGGTACTCTTTTATTTTTCTAAAATGAAGTGTATATTAATGAACCACTCTCTTCATGAAATAACTCCCTCATCTCAGAACAAAATCCACTTCTAGCAGTGTAAGCTAAACAACTGAGAGTTAGATAACAAACAAAAATGTCCCACATCCTAGGCAAGCAACCTAAAGTGATATAGTTTCAATAGGTTTCAATAGGTACATTTAATGTCAGAGAAATGTATACAATATACGTCTTGAAATTCTTTTTCTTTGCAGACATCCATGAAAACAGGGTGCCTCAAAGAATGAATGACAGTTAAAATGTTAGAACCCCAAAGCTCCCCCCCAGCTCCCCCTCCCACACACAAGCAACAGCAAGGCAACAACTCCCTCACCCCCACCATCAAAAAAGCATCAGCACCTTCCACCGAGCACTCAAGCGTGCAGCAAAGCATCAATAAAGACACACTAACATCTACACAGTGAATAAATTTCAGGGTGATTCTAAGATGAAATAAAAGCAGCCAGCTCAAAATTATCCTTTGTTAACTGAGAAACAGTTGCAGAACCACTAAATTCCAATGTTTTTACTTTTTACAAGTTTTATCTATTTCTTATTTAAAATCTTATTTGGTCCCAAATTCAAATGGTACATTGGTATTTCCAAATAACTGTGGCAGCATTGTAATGTTATTAGTTATTTAGACAAATGATACAGAAGTGTTCATTTTCAATGAACAAAATTATTAAGCCTACTTACCTTCTTGTACTTCTTTGATATCACCTTAGCAGCTGGTGTTTGCGGCTGGATGTTAATCTACTCGGAAGATAAATTATTAGAATCAGAGTCTAATAATTATTAGATTTATTGCCACTGACATAAGACATGAATTGTGTTCTTTTCTGGCAGCAGGTCAATGTAAGCACAACAAATTATTATAAGTTGCAATAAAAATAAATTAATAAGTAGTGCAAAAGAAGAATAGTGAGGTGGTGTTCATGAGTTCATGGACTGTTCAGAAATCTGATGGCAGAGGGGAAGAAAATGTTCCTAAAATGTTGTATGTGGGTCTTTAGGTTCCTGCACCTCTTACCTGATGATAGTACTGAGAAGGGGGCATGTCCTGGATATTAATATAAAATTAATCAATTTAATAGTACAAATATTTATCTAATCTACTTCAATGCTTACATCAAATAATGGATCAATATTCTAATATCTCTAAAACTATAGTTAATGCGTCCATACATTATTTCCTCTTCAAACCTTCCCAATATATAAAGCATCATCTGCTCTTCCCTCAAACAAGAGAAGATTCGCAGATGCTGGGAATCCGAGCAACACATACACAGCAGGCCAGGTAGCATCTATGGGAAAAAGTACAATTGACGTTAACAATTGCCGTTTCACACCAAAACCCTTCGGCAGAACTGACTGCCTAGTACCATATCCTAATAATTAAAAATCCATTAATAAAACAGACATAACATAAATTGTAAATATTAATTACAGTGAGTGCTTAAGATGTTCCCAGTTACAAGATATGTTGTTTCGAATAAACACAAGAGATTCTGCAGATTTGGAAATCTTGAGCAACACATTCAAAATACTGGAGTAACTCAGCAAGTCAGGCAGCATCAATGGAGGAGAATAAACAGTCGACATTTTGAGCTGAGGCCATTCATCAGGTCCTGATGAAGAATCTCAGTCTGACACATCGACTGTTAATTCCCTCCACAGATGCTGCCTGACTTGCTGAATTCCTCTAGCATTTTGTATGCTGTTCTTGTTTAGAAGGCTATTATCTCAGTTATGAGGATATTGTATATTAATATATTATATTTTATCTGAGTTTAGTTTTTTTAGGACCTCACATCAAAGTTTTTTGGAAGGTCACAGATAGGATATATTTAGCTCTTTATCCTTCTTTTAACAAGAAAAACCTAACAGCATCATAACTGTTGCTAAGTTTGGAACATTATCGGAGGTGAACACCTATCACCAGTGTATACTGTACATAGGTGCCAAACCAAATATCACTGAGAACTTGTTTATTCCTCATCAGTATTACACTTATCTTTACTATTGCTTGGTCTTTTGAGGGCGAAAATTACCCAATGTTCTCAATGCTAGAATCTGAGCATCTTAACTATGCATAAAAATATTTTAAAAAATCTAAAAAGTGCTTGGTTAGTTGAGGAATGATTGGGCAGAATTACCATCAACCAGCTTAAACATTCAACTGTTTTCTGCCCTCGTACTTTAGAAACAGTAGCGTAGTGGTTAGCACAATGCTTCACCGTACCAGCCACCCAGGTTCAATTCCTGCTGTTGTCTGGAAGGAGTTTGTACATTCTCCCCTTCACAGCGTGGGTTTCCCCCAGGTGCTCCCGTTTCCTCGCATCGTCAAAACATTTAGTGATTGGTAGGTTAGTTGGTCATTGTAACTTATCCCATCATTAAGCTAAAGTTATAACAGGGAATTGCTGGGCAGCATGGATCGAAGGGCCAGAAGAGCCTATTCTGCACCATATCTCAATAAATAAATAAATGTCCCAATAGAAGTCTCAGTGCTATAATAGTATTATGTAAGATTATGTGCTGTGATGACCTCCTGTTTCTCATGAGAATCTTGATGCTCTTTTTAGAGAGAAAATATAAAGCATTTGGTCCAATGCCTTCAGACCAACTTTTGGAATTGAAGTCACAGAACACAGAACAGTCTAGTTTAAGAATAGGCCCTTCCGGTGCATGATGCCTACACCAACCATATTTGTCTGCATAATGTGTGCATGTATTCCTCTATTCCCTGCCTGCTCATGTGCCTGTCCAAATTCCATTTCAATGTTACTGTCGTAACTGCTACCAGCACCTCCTCTGGCAGCACATTCCAGGCACCTACAATTCACTCTGCAAAAGACATGTCTCATAGATCTCTTGTGAATATTTGCTCTGTCACATTAAAGGTATGCCCTCTAGTATATCAGGTAACCCCTCAGCCTTTGATGCTTCAAAGGAAACAATTTGAGTTTGTTCAACCTCTCTTTATAGTTTATACTCTCTAATCCAGGCACATTTCTGGAGAACCTTTTCGGCCCCCTCTCTCTATATCCTCCCTATAATTGCTAATGATTGCTTCAAATGTGGCTTAAATGATTGATTTACTGAGCTGCAAAATGACTTACTGATTTCTCACTCACCACTCCAACCAATGAAGGCATGTATCCCATATGTAATCTTTACCACCTTCTTACTCTGCCTTACCTCCTTCCTTTCCAATCCTGATGAAGGGTCTCAGCCCGAAACATCAACTGTTTGTCACAACCATGCATTCAGCAGTGCAGCAGATACAGTAATTGTGCTTGTGAATATGAAGGTGTCAGATAATTATTATCTCAATGTGGTAGTATTTAACTCCATTCATTCTGTTGTAGTTGCTGTCGAGACTTGGACACAGCAATGCTTCACTGCCTGCTTGCATTCCACCTTGCCTGAGAAATTGGACAGTCGAGTCAACTGTCTCTGAAGACTAGCGGTATTCATTTTATGTTTAGTGTTTTTTTCAGCCGCAGTGTAAGCTTCATTTTCCATTTGTGAGTTTTAGTTAATGGCCCTGTTTGGCCTGGTGTTTATTGTTTTCTTTTCCCATTAACATTATTCGCATTAAAGTCTGTCTCTCACTCCGCACTTGGGCCATATCTGAACCTGGTGACTCTATTTACTTTTTTCCGTAGATTCTGCTTGGCCTGCTGAGTTTCTCCAGCATCTTGTGTGTGTTACAGATTTTCTTATGTTTATGAAATTAACACTACTGCGAAGTCTCTTCCAGGGATGCCTACCCTAAAGAAGTTTAAATCTTCCCTTTGACAGGAGTTCAGTAAAATTCTCCCTGATTGCTGCTCCTCTGTGATCTCTGCTGCCCTCTGACTCTTGCACCTGCCATGTTGTACTTCTTCCTTCATTTCCCCCTTTCTTATTTTGACTTACCCCCTTCCTTTCCAGTCCTGATGAAGGGTCTCGGCCTGAAACGTCAATTGTTTACTCTTTTCCATAGATGCAGCCTGGCCTGCTGAGTTCCTCCAGCATTTTGTGTATTTTGCTTTGGACTTCCAGCATCCACAGATTTTCTTGTGTTTGTGTTTCTAGATGTGTTGACACCTTCAAGAGATATCGAACTAGGACAAGGGTCTATGACCCTGGTTCTGCCATTTTAACTATATTTTCCTCTTGAATTCTGTCTTCCAAATGCAACACCTCACACTCCAGCTCAGCCCACATTTCTAACTGATCTATACCCTGCTGAATCCTATGACAGCCTCCTCGCATTTCACAACTCTACCAATTGTTGTCTAACCTGCAGTCAGAATACCATCCCTCCTCTACTACCTTCTATTTTCTCTGGCTTTGCCTGATTAGCTAATTTACTACTCTCAAATAAATATTTAGTGGTGATCAGATGTGGACCTTTCTTACCCAGAAAGTGGTGAGTACTGTCAGGGTTGCAAGCAGCATTTAAGAAGTGTCTCAATGATCACTCAGATCACCTGGGCAGAGAAGGCCATTGGCCAAGTGTTGGAAGACGAGATTAATACAAACAGGTGCACACTAATAGGTGAAGGACCGAATGCCATGTCAAGTTTGTATGCTGGAAGCAGGTGTCCCAATTTTCAAACTTTCAAATTATGTATCCTGTTTCTCAAATTTGTCACTTCTCCAAAGTCAGTAATATCAATCTGTTTCTCATTGTCAATATCATGTATTGCCTTTTCCTAAACAAGCAAGGCTCCTGGCAGTTGAGACAATAGTATTCTAAAAAAGAAATCTCCTAACTGCGAGCTCATCTTGACTGAATGTGAAACTGAACTCTGTATGACTTATTACTTCAGAAAAATGAGCTATTCAGGACAGGATATAAAGGTTCTTTTTCAGAAATACATGAGACTGGGAAAAAAAAGTTTCTGAAAAGATTAAAAAGTGAAGTATTCTTTAGTTTGGCTCATGAGATATGGATTACTGTACAAAGCAAATTAGGACTCTATCTCTGATACATTTTGATATACAAAATAAACGTCTTGAATGTTTATTTGGCATAGTAAAATTCTCAAGATAATGTTACTAAATTTACTGAGCAGTCAGCTAAAGCTAAGGTAGGTGTCTTACAAATTCACATGAATGAAAAATATATTGGAAAAAGGGGAAATTACAAGAAAATTAAACAAATGTTCTGTATCCGTCTTCACAGAACAAAACACAGTAAACTTCTGGAAACAAGGGAGAGCTAAATGTCTAGTAAGGTTTAGTAAGACACGGTGTTGTTGTACATAAATCACTAAACATTAACAGCAATAAATTAGGAAGTGAAGGCAAGGAGTATGTTTGCTTACATCATCAAAATGATTTGTGAGTTCTTACTCCAATTATATGGGACCCTCTTTAGACTACACCTGAAAGCCCTAGCTGAGAAAGAATGTATTTGTGACAGAGGCATTGCAATGAAGGTTCACCAAATTGATTTCTAGTGCAGCAGGTTTGTAGTATCAGGAGAGATTAAGTTGATTGGACTTGTATTCTTCTGAGTTTTTCTGATGGAAGAGTAGATTCTCCCTACCATTCTCGCACTTAAAGGCAATTTCCCTTGCAACCACAGGAGATACTGTACAATAACTATCCCTGCCCTTATGCCTTCTCACCATACAAAGACCCAAGCAGGTTTTCCTAACTAAGTATTTCATTTATACTTTTTCAGCTGAGGGTATTGCATTTAATACACTGATTGGAAAAAATATACTAACAAATTGTTCCTCTTCCAGACACTCAACACTAAATTACCCAACCTTAAATAACTCACTTTTTTCTTTGTGTATCAGAACTGGCAATTTCTGCCTGACAATGCTTTGGCTCTGTTTTTCTCATTCTATTAGTGTAGTCTAGGTATATACCTCAGCTTTGCTGTTAGCAACACATCACACATAAAAGAAGCATTTATATCTTTCTAAACGTCACATTAAGTGATTTGGTCTCACTTATCAGAGATATTTCATTTGTTCTATTTATTCCTTCCCCACATTCCCCATTAATCAGCATCAGAAAGAAAATCAGACAGCATCAGTGACATATGATATTAATTTCATTATTTTGTGGCAGTCTGGAGCAAAGGCATAAAAAACATAAATTTCAAAAATAAATAAATAGTGCAAAAAAAGGAATTACAAGGAGGTGGTTATGGACCATTCAGAAATCTAATTGTGGAGCAAAAGAAGCTGTTTTTAAATTGCAGAGTGTGGGTCATCAGGTTCCTGAAGTAACGAGAAGGCAAGGGTCCTCAGAAGGTGAGGGTCCATTAATGATGAATTAACCAAATGGTTTCTCTCTTTCACAGTTCTGATGAAGAGTATTGACTTCTCTTTCCGCAAAATGCTTAAAGAGTCACATGATAGAGTAGATGTAGAATTCTAGCTTCTCTTGATTAGAGTGCCATGGTTAAATATCAAAACAAGAAGATTGTATTTTTACAGAAACTTCTTCACCACAAATTAGAGCATGTTTGAAATTCATTATCCCAGAGGATTGTGGAGGCTCAGTCTCGAACTGATGGAAAGATTTTCAGATACTAAGGAAATTGAGGCATGTGAGATTCAAAGTTCAAAATAAATTTATTATCAAGGTGCGTATCTCTCATCATATACTACCCTGCAATTCACATCCTTGCAAGCATTCACAGTAGAATAAAGAAATATAATAGAATCATCAGAAAAACTACACACAAAGACTGGCAAACAACTAATGTGTAAAAGAAGTCAATCTGTGCAAATACAATAAATACACAAATCAATAAATGAATACTGAGAACATGAATTGTGGAGTCCTTGAAAGAGTCAATAGGTTGTGAAATCAATTCAGAGTTGAAGTGAGTGAAATTATCTACACTGGTTCAGGAGCCCAATGGTTGAATGGTAATAACTGTTCCTGAGCATGGTGGTGTGGGTCCTGAGTCTCCTGTATGTCCTTTCCAATGGCAGCTGTGAGAAGAGAGCATAGCCTGGTGGTCGTTAATGATGGATGCTGCTTTCTTGTGGCAGTGTTCCTTACAGATGTGCTTAATGGTGGAGGTAAAGATTCCGCAAGTATGAGGGGTCAAATGACTTCTGCTTCTGTTTCTTATGTCATGTTTATTGCCGTGCTAGAAAAGCACGGCACTGCAGAAGCTGACTGAGCATCTAGATATTTCATTTCAATTCCACTTCTTATTTCCACACTGATCACTTTCCTCAGCCTTCTCCAGTGCAACAGTAAGGTCCAACAGAAACTATAAGAACAGCATCTCACATTCCGCATGGATAGTCTGCAGCCCTATAGCATGAACAAAGAGTTTTCCAGTTATAGGCAACAATACCGTCCAGCACTTAGGAGAGAAGGGAGAAATTCTTACACTTTAGCAAGTTCTTTGATAAGGTCCTGCATGGTAGGCTGGTCTAGAATAGTAATGTGCATTCCAAATTGGCTGGGAGGAAGAAAACAGGGTGGTGGCTAAAGGTTGTTTCACAGAGACTAGTGATTGGTGGTGTGTGGGAGGGATCAATGTTGGGACCGTTGTTATTTATTATTTGTAGAAATGGTATGGCTGCAAGTACACAAGGATTGCTCAGTAAGTTTGCAGATAAACCAAAATTAGGTCTTGCTGATGAAAAAGGTGTTGTGGATTACAGGGGGAGTTTGATCAGTTAGGGAAGTGGGTGTAAGAGTGCCAAATGGATTTCAACACAGAGACGCATGAAGTGATGCATTTTGTAACGTCAAACCAGTGTAAGACTTATACTATGGGTGGTAGGACAGTAGAGATTGTAATAGAACTGAGGGACCTTGGAGTATAAGTGGATGGATTGTTGAAAGTGGCATCACAGGTAGAGAGAGTGGGGAAAAGGGCATTTAGCACACTTGCCTTCATCATTCAGGGCACTGAATATAGGAACAGAGATATTACGTTTCAGTTGTATAAATCAATGGTGAGGCTGTGTACAGTTTTGGCCACCCTGATATAGGAAAGACATGATTAAACTGGAAGAGTGCAGAAAAGATTTACAAGACTGTTGCCAGGGCTGGAAGGCCTGAGTTATACAGACAGGGTGGACAGGATAAATCTTTATTCCTTGAAACATCAAAGAATGAGGGATGACCTTAGAGAAGTGTTTAAAATTATGAGAGGCAGTCTTTTCCTCGGGATAGGGGAGTCCAAAACTAGGAGCATAGACTTAAGGTGAGAGGGGAAAGATTTAAAGGGGACCTAAGAGGCAACTTCTTTCACTAGAAGGTGGTGGGTATACAAATCGAGCTGCCCAGTCAGGTAAGATAGTTTCATTTAAAAAGCTCTTTGATAGGTGCATGTAGGGGTGGCACTTGGAGGGATATGGGCCAAAGGCAAGAAATTGAGAGTTGCTAGGTAGGCAGCAAGTTTGGCATCGACTTGTTGGGCTGAAGGTCCCGTAGCCATGCTGGATTGACTTAATTACTGTCAGTCCCTCTCCTTCCAATCCTCACCCAATTCTTCCAGTTTTGTCTCTATTCCCATCCATCCCCATCACCGTCCTTGGCGTCTCCTCCACATCCAGGTTGCAGCTACCCACTACACAAATAGTTCACGTAGTTCTCTTTGTCTATCTTCATCTATGATTCATCTGCCACTGTCTCTCAACTCCAGCTCACCCATCCTCTACCTGGTGTAAACAGCTCATCATCTTTCCCCCATCCTCAGTCCGCCAATCACCGTGGACTCCTGTCTCACCACACTCCTCTCCTCTTTATGCAGTCCATCTTCCCTCTCTACTCTCAGTCTTGATGCAGGGTTTTGACCTGAAAATGGCAACTCCTTCCAACCCATCACCCTCAATACCTCTACACAAGATGGTACTTGACCCACAGAGTTTCTCCAGTAGATTCTTTATTAGTACCACACTTTGTCCTGTGTTTCCATTGATGAGGCACAGAATAAATGAAAACTCATGTGCTCCTTTTCCCACAAAGCACACAAGTTTTAACAGCACTCTTAACAAGTATGGAAAATTTCCCTTTGGTGCTTTAAGGTGCCAATGAAGAGGCATACATGAGTAAGATACAGTAGATCAGCTAGTGGAGTGGTGTGGCAACTACAACTTTGCACACAACCGTCAGCAAGACCAAGGAATTGATCACAGACTTCAGGAAGAGGAAATCAGGAGAGCACACACCAGTTGTCATTGAGGGTCAGCAGTGGAAAGTGTGAGCAGCTTCAGGTTCCTGGCATCAAACATCTCAGAGGATCTGTTCCAGGTCCAACACACTGATGCAATCATGAAGAAGGCACACCAGTGGCTTCACTTCATTAAGAGTCTGAAGAGATTTGGTATGTTACAGAAGATTCTTGCAAATTTCTACAGAAGTACCATGGAAAGCTTTCTGCCTGGTTGCCTCACTACCTGGTATGGAGACTCCAATGTACAGGGTTGAAAGAGGCTGGGCAGCAGACTCAGCTAACTCCATCAGGGGAATAGCCCTCCCACCATCGAGGATATCTTCAAGAGATGGTGCTTCAAGAAGTGGCATCCCTCATTAAGGAACCTCACTATGCCCTCTTCTCATTACTACCATCAGAAAAAGGCACGAGAGCCTGAAAATCCACACTCAGAGTCCTAAGAACAGCTTCCATTGCCATCAGTTTTCGGAACTGCGGTGAAGACTACCTCATTTATTTCTCTTTTTTTGTACTATTTGTTATTTTTGTAACACAGCAATTTTTTATGTCTTGCACTGTAGTGCTGTCACAAAAAAACAAATTTCACCGGGTGTTCGTCTTAAGAAACCTGATTTTTATTCTGAGATTGGAAATGAAAAAGGATGGCCGGAGAGTGGCGATGAAGTTATTAGACGAGTGATCTGAAAATACGAGTTCAAGTGTCATCATGGTAATCAGGAAAAAAATTATATTCCAACAATTAAATAAATTCAGAAGAATGGCATAAAATTACCAATTAGTTACGCATATACAGTATAACCCCTTATTCGGTTCACTCATGTAGTGAAATCTGCAGTTTCCAGTGGCGGAGGGGCAACTCCGGACCCAGCACTACCCTATATGAAATGGCTGAGGGATTAGTGGAAGCCTGAGAAGGGCAGTAATTATAACCCGTGAAAGGAAACATTTGGAGGCAGTAAAAGGTAGCGAAATCAACTGAAAAAGGGCGAAAAACCAGCACCTATCGGAAAGCAATCTTCTGACTCAAGGAGCTCCTGGCAACAACAGTCTCGCCGGTGAGCACACCTAAAATTATTTCGGAAGGGACGTTAACAAACACAAACATACAAGATAAGAGGGGAGAGATTTAAAAGCGACCTAAGAGGTAACTTCTTTATGAATGGGGTAGCGAGAACCTGGAATAAGCTGCCAAAGGTCGAGGCTGGTACAGCTGCAAAACTTAAGAAGCAAATTGAAACATCGACTACTGTATTTATTCCTCTCCACAGATGCTGCCCGACCTCCTGAGTTCCTGCAGCGTATGGTACATGAGACTTAAGAGGTATTTGGTTAAGTGGAGGGGAAGGACCAGGAGGGTTATGGGCCGAACGCCGGCAAATGGGACTAGCATGGGCGATGCTGTGGCTAGTTCTGACCATTTGGGCCGAAGGGTCTGTTTCGGTGCTACACGACAGAGAACCTTTCCACGAAACCAGATCCTCCCCACCTCCCCCCGAGTAATGTTGGGCGAACGACCATCGCCTCCCGCACCGATCAGCGTGCAAATATTCGCAGCGGTAGACAGAAAGAGCCCTTTAATTGGTTTCCTCTAAAACAACATATTTTAATGCAATTACCGATTTAGATCTCTGTTTCGGCATCTCGAGCAACCGACCCGTCGCGGCAACCGGCCCCAGCAGCCGGAAGTTGAAATCCGTATCCTAGGCAACCGCGACTTCCGCTGCTGCAAGCCCACTCCTCTCTGAGAAATGAAAGTCATATCCCCGAAGTCAGTAAAAATATTAAAAAGAAGAAAAAAAATTCCGACAACGTAAACATTCAGTTTGAATGATGCTTCTCGTTGATAAAGGAAAATATGCTGGAAGCTTCCAGTAGGTCAATTAGCATCAAAGACGAGAAGCAGATTTTAAATGTTTCACGTTCATCCATTTTGTGTTATTGCATCAAATTTCCAACAACTCCAATTCGGTTGTTTTTTTTAAAAAAATTGCATTTTGAGCATCACTTCCCCGAAGCTGGACGTCACCAGGGTAACGGGATTACCTCTAACGGTGCCTAGCTGAATGGTAGTGCTGGCGAAACAAAATGGTTTTTAAAAATCACCTCTAAAAAAAAGTGCTTGCTCGTCTTGCGTTGTTTTGACACGCCGTTGATTTTTGTTGGGGGGTGGGAATAATAAGGGATTTTTGTTTTGTGTCGGGTGGGGGGTCCTGCGAGGTGAGGTGGCTCCGACTTCCGGACCCGGAAGCTGGAGTTGAGTCACGGTCTCTGCGTGAGATGGAGACTGGCGCCGGGCTCGCTTAAGGAATAAGATGAGATAATCACACTGGCCGCAGGACTAAACAGTACCGGTGTCACGAACAGCGAGCGGTGGGTCTTTATTCGTGATAGACAAAGGGGCTCAACATCACCTCATTGTTCAAAATGATGGAAGAAATCGATCGGTTCCAAGTCCCTACCGCCCGGTCCGAAATCCAGCCGCTGGTAAGAAAGGGAATGCAAAACAAATATTTTTGTTTTACTTTATATTGTGTAAATCCAGTAATCAGTGCTCCTTCCTGTGCTGCTTTTCATTGGTTCAAGCTCGGGGCCTTGCCTAGTGGTTTTGTTTTGGTGGCAGTAGGGCTCAGCCGTCTCTTTTAAATGCTATTATTGGTTACTATTTGTTTTCCAAAATGTCTCGGCTTGTGGTTATTACTTCCAGTGCAGGTTTCAAGCTTTTAGAAAATAGTGTGTTCATATCGTGAGTTTCCAAGCTTTAAAATGTCCGGAGACTGGTTGGGCCTCTGATGGATTGCTGCTTTTGTCCTGTCTCCAAGACTGAACGTCAGAGAGAGCGAGTGAGCCAAACTTGTGAGTGGATTGCGGTGCAGGATGTCATCGCTCTTAGGCTCTTTACTTTGAATCTTAAAAGGATGATGCAAGTCATGTTAAAACAGAAATATACGATTTTAATGTTATAACGTATGTCTTATGACTGCATTGTTTTATTTTTAGAGTGAATGCTAGTAGACAATTAATGCATTAAATGGTTACAGCTTAAAAGGAGATCAATTCATTGAATCCATCGTCTGTACCAGCTCTGTGTAAGAGCAACCCAAATAATCCTCCTCCCATTTTTGCACCCCGCCCCCAGAGCCCTCCAAGTTCTCTCCTTTCGTATCTGTTTCCATGTCCTGTAAAATGTCCCCACTGCACTCCTGAGAATGCACACCAGACCCTAATCTCTCTCTGTTTGGTTGTAGGGTGGGCTTTGGGGGGAAGTAGGAGGGCAGGGAAGAATCTTCATGTTACTTTTGGTTCTTGTACAATGCTGCCTTGTTCTTGAGCCTATAACCATTGGAGATAGTTTCTCTTCTGCATTCTCAGAATTTTTTTGTCCCCTTTTCTAAACTGGTGCACAGAACTGGTTGAATTTGTGGTTTGTATATACTCATTATGCCTTCCAAGCTATTTAACCCTTCTGTTTGAGTTTCTTTAACTGCCTCGCCCCGTGTTTAACGACCTGTGCCACATATTCTCAGAAGTCTATTCTGCTATCCCCTTTTGTTTATACTGCCTTTTCTTAATCAAAATGTAACAGTTTGCATTTCTTCATGTCAGTACAGTTAAAAATAAAATTAGGAAGTGCTGAAAATGATTCTTGTAGATCAGATGGCACCTGTGCAGAGATCATATTCATTGGTCACCTGAAATGTTAACTGTGTCTTTATCCCTTCATGGATGCTGTCTGACCTGATGTTTATTCACAGCACTTTGTTTCCTTTCAGGTTTCCATCTACTGCAGGAATGCAATTAGACATCAGTTAGATATGGTTCATGATCTGTAACAGCATTTTCAATGTAAATTTATTATCAAAGTATGTATATGTCACCATATACTAGCCTTAGAAATGTTAAAATTAAAACGTTCTTTGATTTCAACGAGATCACTTTCCATTTTTCTAAGCACTAATAAGTATCAGCAATTTCTTCCTGTTTCAGCTGCTTCTGCCAAGAATTGCCTCAATTTTCTGCACTGTCTCCATTATAAGCAGATATTTCAAAATATAGAGGCCAAACTGAACATTGTATTTTAAATAAAGAATCAAATGTTCAATTCAGTTGCGTCCAAGCTAACTTTTTTTTTGCACTCTGAGCTCTGGTATGACAACAACCAACCTTCCCTTGGCATTGTAGAGTAAGACAGCAAAGAGACAAGTCCTTTGGCCCATCTAGTCCATGTTGAGCTGATCTTTTGCCTTGTCTCATCTATCTGCACCTAGTCCATTTCCTGCCAAATTCCTCTTATTCATGTGCTATCTAAAATTCTCTTAAATGTTACAATTGAACTTGCATCTACCACTCCCACTGACAACTCCTTTCCAGATTTGCACCATCCTCTGAGTGAAGAAGTTTCCCCTCAGAATTCTTTTTAAATGTTTCAAATTTCACACTAAATCTATGACCTGTAGGTCTAGTTTCATCCAACTTGAGGGTAAAAGCCCTATCCTCATAATTTTGTGTACTTCTATAAGATCTCCCCTCATTCATGTGTACTTCATGGAATAAAGTCCAAACCTATTTGGGAGTCCTAGTGCAAGATTCCCAAATGGTTAACTTGTGGGTTGAATCGGTGGTAAGGAAGGCAAATGCGATGTTAGCTTCATTTCAAGAGAATTAAATTGACTTTATTTTTTTACATCCTTCACATACATAAGGAGTAAAACCTTTATGTTACGTCTCCATCTAAATGTGCAATCATAGTAATTAATAATTATAATAAATAGAGCAGTCAATGTAATATAGAGTGCACTCAAATCAGTGTGTGTTCATCAATCTGATTGCCTGGTGGAAGAAGCTGTCCAAGAGCCTGGTGGTCCTGGCTTTTATGCTGCGGTACTGCTTCCTGATTGGTAGCAGCTAGAATAGATTGTGGTTGGGCTGGCCTGGGGCCCCAATGATCCGCCGAGCCCTTTTTACACACCTGTCCTTGTAGATGTCCTGAATCACGGGACATTGACAACTACAGATGTGCTGGACTGTCCGCACCACTCTCTGCAGAGTCCTGCGATTAAGGGACGTACAGTTCCCATACCAGGCAGTGATGTAGCCAGTCAGGATGCTCTCAATTGTGCCCCTGTAGAAAGTTCTTTGGATTTGGGGGGCCATACTAAACTTCCTCAACTGTCTGAGGTGAAAGAGGCACTGTTGTGCCTTTTTCACCACACAGCTGGTGTATACAAACCATATGAGGTCCTCAGTTATGTGAATGCCAAGGAACTTGAAGCTGTATACCCTCTCAACCCCATATCCATTGATGTCAATATGGGTTAGCCCATCTCCATTCCTTCTGTAATCCACAACCAGCTCCTTTGTTTTTGTGACATTGAGGGAGAGGTTGTTTTTTTTTGACACCACTGTGTCAGAGAGATGACTTCTTCCCTGCAGGCCACTTCATTATTGTTTGAGATAAGACCAATCAATATAGAGAACTAGAATATAAAAGCAAGGATGTAATGGTGAGGCTCTATAAGGCATTGGTCAGGCCACACATGGAGGGAGTATTGTAAGCAGCTTCTTATCTAAGAAAGGATGTGCTGCCATTGGAGAGGATCCAGAGGATGTTCAGAGGTATGATTCCAGGAATTAAAGAGTTACAGTATGAGGAGCATTTGATGGCTCTGGGCCTGTAGTTGCTGGAGTCTGGAAAAATGGGGGGATCTCATTGAAAGCTATCGAAAATTGAAAGGTCAAACTAGAATGGACATAGCAACAACGTTTCCAATGGTGGGGGAGTCTAGGACCAGAGGGCACAGCCTCAGAATAAATGGATATCCCTTTAGAACAGAGATTAGGAGGAATTTCTTTAGCCAGAAGTGGTGAATCTGTGAAATTCATTGCCACAGACGATTATAGAAGCCGCATTGGGTATATTTAAAGTGGCGGGTGATAGATCCTTGATTAATAAGGATGTCAAAAGTTATGGGAGGAAAAAGCAAGGAATAGGGTTAAAAGGGATAATAAATCAGCCATGATGGAATGCTGGACCAGACTCAATAGCTGAACGGCCTAGTTAAACTATAAGACATACTTTTGCCTTTTTCCAATTTAGAATCTTAACTTGATGACTAGAACTATCCTTTTCCATAATTAGCTTGAAACCGTCCCATTTGTACATGCCCAACCTGGAAGACAGTCCCTGTGATCCAAACACCTGAAGCCCTCCTCCTACACTATCTCTTAAGCCATGCACTATCACTGCACTATCTTCCTGTTATTTGCCTCACTGGCACATGACACAGGTGGCAATCATTACCCTCAAAGTCCTGTTTTTTTAAAAAAAAAATTCACCAAACTCCCTAGAACACACTCCAGGACCTCTTTCTGTATATGTTGTTGGTACCAACGGGACCATGACTTCTGGCTGCTCACCCTCCCACTTAAGAATACTGTGGATTCAATCCAAAATGTTTCTGACCTTGGCACTTAGGTGGCAGTATACCATAGGGGTTCTCATTACAGAATCTCCTGTCTCTTTCCCTGATCAGTGAACCCTCCCCACCATCACTTCAGCCTTCTGAGCCACAGAACCAGAACCTGTGCCAGAGTGCCACCATGGCTTTTCCCTGGCAGGTTGTTTTTCTCCTCCTCTCCCTCCCAACTGTACCCAAATCAGTAAACTTTTTATTAAGGGGAATAGCCACAGGGTTACTCTGCACTGACTTCCTATCACTTTACCTTCTATATATGATTACCCAGCTGTCTGCATCTTACAGCCTAGGTGTGACTGTCTCCCTGTAACTTCGGTCTATATGCCCCTCAGCCTCCCAAATGATCTGGAATTCATCTGGCTCCATCTCCAGTTCCCTGATGTGGTCTTTGAGGAGGTACAGCCAGATGCATTTCTCGAGAGTGTAGTCATCAAGGACACTGTAGGACGCCCTGATTTCCCACAACTTATTGGGCGTCACTATAGTGTGGCTGTTAGCACAACACAATACAGCTCAGACATTGAAATTCAGAGTTCAATTCCAGTATTCTTTGTACTTTCTTCCTGTATGCATGTAGGTTCCCACAATCCAAAGATGTACTGGATAATAGGTTAATTAGTCATTGCAAATTGTCCTGTGATCAGGCTAGGGTTATTTGGTGGATCAGAAAGGTCTGTTCTGTGCTGTATCTCTAAATAAAATAAATAAAAATCCTGCAAGAGGAGCACATCACTGCCCTGACTGCCATTCCCATTGTTCTAACTGCAATAAGAAAGAAAGGGAACTTATCAAAACCTGAGCTGTATCTAACTTTATAACTCTGTGTTTCACTGCAGTAAGGATCCTGTCATAGTTATTTCACTGTGTTAGGAAATTTGTTGAGCGGCAGGGTGAAGATGCGTCTCTACCAAAAGAGATGTAAGGTTCTCCTTCCTTCTGCTAGCCTGCAAGTTACCCTTGGGCAAGGTGTGACAGCTGCTTAGCCCTCCACCATGAATAGGGTCATGTGAAGCCATGGGAGCAGGTGATGGATGGTCGTATGACAAGTCCTGGTTATGTGACCACTGATACTGGGCAGACAATCTCTGAAGAGTACTGATCATGGCTGGGGTCTCCCATCTTATAAAGACACTGCCCAGAAGAAGGCAATGGAAAACCACTTGTATAGAATTTGCCAAGAAAAGTCATGGCCATGGACCATGTATGCTCATGTCATATGACATGGCACATGATGATGACGAGATAATCTGGCATTTCCGTTCTTTCTTCCAAAGTGCGTAACCTCACATTTTCCCACATTATACTCCCTATGTCAAATTCTAAACCCCACACCTAATCTAGCTGTATCCCTTTGATTCAGATTTATTCATTGATCACATAAACATCGAAACCTGCAGTGAAATGCATCATTTTTGGCAACAACCAACACAAGCTAAGGATGTGCTTGGGGCAGGCCGCAGGTGTCACCAGTGCCAAAGTAGCATGCCCACATTGTATCCTACTTGCTACACACATGTATTTTTATCAGCAGCAAAATTTGTTTGCAGTACACTTTCTTCATCCAAGTCATCAATATGGCTTATGAATAGTATAGACCCGAACACTAATCTCTGTAGCTCCCTACTGCTTACTGATTGCCATCTGCAAATGACCCATTTATCCCTGTTGTACTTTCTTATAGTTAGTTAGCTACTTAACTAGCCATGCCAATCTATTCCTAATGTTGTGAGAGCTTACTTAGACGGAGCCTTTTATGTAGCGCCTAATTTAAAGACTTATGGAAATCCAGTGTTCTACATCTTGTTCCCCTTTGTTTTTCTGTGTATCGCATCCTCTAAGGTATGTAACAAATATGTGAAACATGATTTTTCTTCATAAATCAGTGCTTTGTTGTCTTTTGATTTATCTAACAAAACAGCTATTACTGTAATAATTGATTCCAGCACTTTCCCAAATACCTTGTTTCTTGCTTTCCTTCTTCTTTTTAATAAAGCAGGCATTACAAATGTATTTTCCCAATCTAGGGTAATCTGGTAGTTTACAACCCATGCCTTCCTCACCTAGGCAGCCATGTCAAGACCCCAAGATGCAGACAGCCAAGGTCATGCTTAGTTCTGAATATTTATCCCCATTAATTTTTCTACTAGTAAGAGTAATAAAGATTGTGTAAATTATACCTTCCACTTAGTCTCTTGCGTATCCATTATTTTTAAGATGTTTTTGGTTCCTTCTGCAGTGAAGAACATTCCATTAGAATATGCCATTTTTCATTTTCCTATTATTAATCACCCATTCTCATTCTCTCAGTGACTAATGCTTGTTACAGCTACTGTTTCTTAGAAACCTCTAGAAATTCTTATATCATTAAATTACTCTTGTATTCTTTCTCTTGACATTTTTGTTCCAATCATCCTCTGCTGCTTTCAAAAAAAAGGTCAAAGCCTATGGGTTGGCAACATTGCATCTTTTTTTTCCAAGTTAACAGCATCCTTTCCTGGACAGACCTAAAGGTTCATCCTTGTAGAGCATTTCTTCCGCACTCAAATATCTTTTGAGATTGATGAAATGTCATCTTTAATGTCAGTCATTGCTGATTTACTCTAATAGCCTATAATCTATTTTCTGAGTTCACCTCAGACAATTCTGTTCTCATATCACAGTAATTTATTTAACTTGAAACAACAAAGTTCAGGTAAATTTATTATCAAAGTACATATGTCTTGCAGGCCTTCACAGGAAAATAAAGAAATTCAGTAAAATTAATGAAAAACTAAATAAAGTTTGACAAACAGCCAAAGTGTAAAAGAAGTCAAGTCATGTAAATAATAAAAAAGGTAAATCAATAATATTGAGAACATGAGTTGTACGGACCTGATAGTAATAGTGAGAAGAGAGCGTGGCCTGGATGATGAGAGTTCTTGATGGATGCTACTTTCATGTAGCAACGCTGCTTGTAAATCTGCTCAATGATGGGGTAGGCTTTGACTGTCAGTGCCACATTTCTCTGCTTGAAACTAAATCTGACATTGTGTTTCATGATTTCCATTTGAATCATTGAATTAGGACGTAATCGTGTATGTCACATCTAGACCCTAGAGTGAAGCAGCAGCATTGTTGCTGTCTCAGCTGCAAGGATAGGAATTTAATCCTGACTTCATGTTTTCTGTGTGAAGGCTGGTTGTTCTTTTCTGCATAAGATTCTTCCACTTCTCAAGGACCTGTTTTTAGGTAAACTGAATACTCTTAAGTTGCCCCTTTGTGTAGGTGAATGGCAAAAGAATCAAACAGGAGTTGATGGGTATGTGTGACAGAATAAGTTGCAGGGAATAGGGAAATAACAAATGGTGGAATAGACTGAATAGGGTTTGTTCATGACGTGGGAGTTAGTCTCCTGTGCCTGTGCCTGGGTGGCATGGTAACATAACACTATAACCTTGCCAGCAGCACACACAATGCTAGAGGAACTCAGCAGGCCAGGCAGCTTCTATACAAAAGAGTAAACAGTTGACACCCTTCATCAGACTCTTATCCACAGATGCTGCCTGGCATGCTGAGTTCCTCCAGCATTTTATGTGTGTTGCTTTGTATTAACAGCATCTGCAGATTTTCTCGTGTTTGTGTTACATTGCCAGCAACCAGGGTTCAGTTCTGCCAGTGTCTATAGGGAGTTTATACTTTCTCCCTCGTGACAGTGTGAGTTTCCTCCCATATTCCAAAGATGTACAGCTATGGTTGTAAGCATGTTACACTGGCGCCAAAAACATGACAATATGTGGGCTGCTCAGCATAATCCTCACTGATTTGACACTAATGACACATTTCGCTATGTTTCCATCTATATGTGACACATAAAGCTAATGTCTTGTGTGCATATATTTTGCACTTATAGTGACATAGACTAGCTTATCTTAATAAAGATGATGTATGTCACTATAAATGTAAGTTAGAAGCGTATAATCTTTGTATTGAAGGAATGAGAAATTGTTTAATGTTAGTTTCCCAACTTTTTTTTTATGAAGTGAGTATTTTCAATTCATGGTTATTTCTTCAGAAAATGGTGAATATCATAAACTGGCGAAGGAAAATGTGTATAACTGTTTTGTTAGTAATTATACTTTACACAAAATTTACAATTGAGTTGAGATCAGTACAGTCAAAATTTGATGAGCGGTTATTAATGGACTTGCTGTTTTTTAAATAATGTGTATAGTATCGGCAATTGCTAGCAAGAAAAATAGCCAGCAAAGTTTTCTCCAACAATTCTTTACTTCATATGGTTTGTGATCAATTGCCTTTACAATTGGTCACTTTTTGATCTGGATGCTTCAAATGTGTTTTTCAAGGGAAAAGAAAATGATCTTTTCGCAGTAAGAATGGACTAACATTTCTGTGGTGCTTCATATCCTCAGATCATTAAGAATTCCAGAACTTTGACTTTCTTTGCAAGGGTAATTACCACTGTCTCTACAGTTGTTTGTAGCAATAAATTCCACAGATTCACTACTCTCTACTAAAGAAATTTCTCCTTATCTCTGTTCTAATAGGACATCCCTTGATTCCAAGCCTGTGCCCTCTGGGCCAAAACTCACCCACTATAGGAAACGTCCTCTCTACATCCATGCTCTCTAGGCCTTTCAATATTCAACGGGTTTCAATGAGAGTTTTGCCCCCCCCCCCCCCCCATATTCTTCTAAACTCCAATAGTACAAACCCAAAGCCATCATATGCACTGTATGTTGACCCTTTCATTCCTAGGATTATTCTTGTGAACCTCCTGGACCCACTTCAAAGCTTGTACATCCTTTGTTAGATAAGGGCCCAGAACTGCTCACAATACTCCAAATGGTGTCTGACCAGTGCCTTAAAGCCCCAGTATTACACCCTTGCTATTAATTCTAGTCCTCTCAAAATGAATATTAATATTGCCACTTCCTTATCACTGACTCACTTTGCAAGTTAACCTCAAGGGAATCCTAAATGAACACTCCCAAATCCCTTTGTACCTCTGATTTCTGAATTTGCTCTCTGGTTAGAAAATAGTCTATACCTCTATGCCGCTTGGTGGCGCAATAATATTAGCACCGGACTCCGGAGCGAAGGTTCCCGAGTTTGAATCCAAGTATGGTTGAGCGTTGAGCTAGCAACTCAGCCTCGTGAAAACAAGAATAGCTTACTATAGAAATACCGTTACAATGGTGCCCCGATAGCTGCCAAGTTAAGGGCTATTCTTCTTCTTCTTCTATTCCATAAGACCATAAGGTATAGGAGCAGAAGCAGGCCATTTGGCCCATCGAGTCTGCTCGACCATTCATTCATGGGCTGATCCAATTCTTCCAGTCATCCGCACTCCCGTGCCTTCTCCCCATATCGTTTGATGCCCTAGCTAATCAAGAACCTAGCTATCTCTGCCTTAAATGCACCCAATGTCTTGACCTCCACAGCTGCTCATGGCAACAAATTCCACAGATTTACCACCCTCTGACTAAAGTAATTTCTCCACATCTCAGTTCTAAATGGATGTCCTTCAATCCTAAAGTTGTGCCCTCTTGTCTTAGACTCCCCTACCATGGGAAATGACTTTGTCATATCCAGTCTGTTCAGGCCTTTTAACATTCGGAATGTTTCTATGAGATCCTCCCTCATTCTCCTGAACTTCAGGGAATACAGCCCAAGAGCTGCCAGACGTCTCTCATACGGTAACCCTTCCATTCCTGGAATCATTCTTGTGAACCTTCTCTGAACCCTCTCCAATGTCAATATATCCTTTCTAAAATAAGTAGCCCAAAACTGCACACAATACTCCAAGTGAGGTCTCACGAGTGCCTTATAGAGCCTCAACATCACATCCCTGCTCTTACTTTCTGTACCTCTAGAAATGAATGCCAACATTGCATTTGCCGTCTTCACAACCAACTGAACCTGGAGGTTAACCTTTAGGGTATCTTGCACAAGGACTCCCAAGACCCTTTGCATCTCTGCATTTTGAATTCTCTCCCCATCTAAATAATAGTCTGCCCATTTATTTCTTCCACCAAAGTGCATGACCATACACTTTCCAACATTGTATTTAATTTGCCACTTCTTTGCCCATTCCCCTAAACCTAAACTATCTTAAATCTCTCTTCAGGCTCTCTGTTTCCTCAACACTACCCGCTCCTCCACCTATCTTTGTATCATCGGCAAATTTAGCCATAAATCCATTAATCCCATAGTTGAAATCATTGACGTACATCGTAAAAAGCAGCGGTTCCAACACCAACCCCTGTGGAACTCCACTGATAACTGGCAGCCAGCCAGAATAGGATCCCTTTATTCCCACTTTTCTCACCTGCCAGTCAACAAATTCCTCAAAGAATTCCAACTAATTAGTTAGGCAAGATCTCCCCTTAAAGAAATCATGCTGACTTTGGCCTCTTATGTCATGTGCATCCAAGTACCCTGAGACCACATCCTTAATAAAATAACATCTTACCAACCACTGAAGTCAGGCTAACCTATAATTTCCCGTCATTTGTCTCCCTCCCTTCTTAAAGAGCAGAGTGACATTTGCAATTTCCCTCGGGAAGCATTCCAGAATCTAGTGATTTTTGGAACATCATTCAAATGCCTCCACAATATTTTCAGCTGTCACTTTCAGAACCCTAAAGTGTAGTCCATCTGGTCCAGGTGACCTACCTAAGTTCAAACCTTTCGGCTTCCCAAGCACCTTCTCCATAGTAATACTGGCTGCTGTCACTTCTGCCCCTGATGCTCTCAAATTTCTGGCATACTGTTGATGTCTATCACAGTGAAGACTGACACAATTGCATATTAAATTTGTCTACCATTTCTTTGTCCCCCATTACTATCTCTGCAATGTTATTTTTGAGCGGTCTGATATCTGCTCTCCTCTTTTGTACACTATATATCTGAAATAAAAATGGTATTTCAGTTTCAAAAATATTCTCAGTCACTTTGGGAAGAACACACACACACATTCCTCATTGTCATGGGAAACTCTATAAAATAGACAAGATCCATTTGGGATAGCACTGAAATCTTTTGGAGCATGCAAAAACCCAGTGAAAATGGCAGCTGGGACAATTCATCAGCAGACATGCCCACATACCTGAAGCAAATTCTGCAGATCCTACATGGCTTTTGTCAGCCACCTCAGAAGCAATGGAACTGATTGAAACAATCCATCCTGTATTTTGAAAGACTATCCAAGAAGAATTGCCATTTTGTGCTATAAATGATCTTGATAGCCATTAAGTGAGCTAAAACAATCTGTAACAAATTTTTAAAAAAACATTTTATTTTAACTTGGTATAAATATTCCTGGATGTCTTATTGAGTGCCACCAGCTTTTTTGGGGGGCATCGTTGCTGGCAATTATGATGTGTAGGTCTGACCTTGGAATAGCTTTCCAGTCACTGGATGATTGTAAATGTGCATTGTATTCTTCAAGCCTCATCTACTCTAGCTGTAAGCTCAGCAGAAAGTCCCAATATTTCCCCAAGGGAAGTGTACTAATAAATGATGCACAAAATTAATGCAGCTAATAATTATTACACCCTTTTACTAACTTAATTAACACAGTCCCGATTATGGGTCCTGTTTCATAAGAAGAAACAGGCTTTTCAGTTCAAGCTAATGTGACACTTTACCATGATGTTTAGCAAGGCGGATAGAAGAAGATTGTACCATGGAACAACGCGATCAAGGACAACATTCTTCAGACAGTTCATGAAACTACTTCTACTTTCAAATATGACTTTACTACTAAGCTAAGTGTGCTTGCAACCCGTGATTTACATTTTGATGCCTTCTCTTCAGGCCAGTTTAGTGATCTGGCACTTCGCTATCTACAAGGGAGCTCAGTGAGGGTGGGGTTGGAGTGGAGTGTGCAGCCTGGAGGCAGTGATCGACTCCATATCTCGCCAATTGAAAGTGTCGAGCAAGATTAAAATTAATGAGGATGAGAGCAGAAGGTGAATGGGTGTTCAGTGCCATCTGTCTGCATGTGTCCAATCCGGCTCTCGGCATCTTGCTGGATGGTGTCAGAGTCTTGGGTCTTGGGAAAGGTTTAGTTGATGTGATTTGTGGATTGGACTCTGCAGTTCATGTTGTATGTATTTCTGGTTACTCCTTTATTGCTATTTTGTGCCATTTTGTTTGGGGCATATTGGCTCTGCGGCCTGCAGTCAACGTACAACAGCACTAAATTAAACTGAACGTTATTTCAAGGACTCCATGGTTTGATGTTTTATATTCTGTTTTTCACTCATTTTTTACCGTTTGTTTGATAAGTTCTTTATTTTCGTGTTACATGTTTAATGTCTCTTTTGAATGGTTTCTGTGATGTTTCTTTGTTTCATGACTGTCTGGGGTAAGAAGAATCTCAGGGTTGTATACTGCATACATGCTTTGATAAATTTACTTTGAACTTTGAATGCCTTACAGCTGCAGCTGTAAGATCAGTGTTCAGTTCCTGCTGCTGACTGTAAGGTGTTTGCATTTTCTTCCCATGACCATGGGGGTTTCCTCCCAGTGTTCCAATTTCCTTCCACATTTGAAAGGCATACAAGCTTGGGTTAGTAAGTTATGAACATATGCTATGATTGTATCAGAAGCATATGACTCTTACTGACTGCCCCAGTACTTTTGTACTGTTATTTATTGATTCAAACAGCACACTTCACTGTATACTTCAGTGCACATGTGACAAAGGTAATCTTTCTTTTTCTTGAACTCGTAACTGGCTGTGTGGCCCCTCATGAATGGAGTGGATGTCAGTTGACTGCAGCTGCTGCATTTAAATCCATAAATTTAATCTAACTGAAAGCACATTTTGTCTGTGACTCTATAAAAGTTCCATAAGATATAGTTTGAGGTTTTGTTCTCTGGTCTTAGACTCCCTCACTGTAGGAAACATCCTCCCCACATCCACTCTATAGAAGTCATTCATCATTCGATAAGTATCAATGAGGTCACTCCTCAATCTTCTGAATGCTGGTGAGTAGAAACCCAGAACCATCAAACACTCCTCACATGACAAATCTTTCAATCCCAGAATCATTTTTGTGAAGCTCCTTTGAACCCTCTCCAATTATCTTTCCTTAGATAAGGGGCCCCAAACTGCTCACAATACCCTTTTATTTCTTCCAACAAAGTCCATGACCATACACTTCCTGACACTTTATTCAATCTGCCATTTCTTTCCCCATTTCATGTTTGTGTTAATAGTCATGGTGAAGTGCCCATGTAGTGATCAGGACTTTTTTTTTGCTTAATCCAGAATTTTGCCATCTTTGAGCCACCACACTAAATCAAAGGTTGGCTGCTGGGAGGCTAGAATGTTCTGTCTCCAACTAACTTAATTTTAATGCATAGGCAAGTAAAGATGTCACATTACATTTCAGGTCAATAGTATTGCAATTTGCAACCATATTGAGGAGGCCACTGAGAGTCTTCCAACAATTCCCCCATTGACTTGAATATTCTGGAAGAGCCCTGCATTGCAGAACATGGCTGGTCTAAAAATGTTGTGGTCTGTTGATTATTTGTCAGATTTTGTAAAAGGAGGAGGAGCAGGATTAAGGGCAGGGAGATAACTTGGAAGCTTTGTTCTTTTGGTGAATTGGTGAGTAGCTGATAAAGCTACAGATTTCATGACTGCAACGATCACAACTTGCTTTGTCATGTTAATATATTTACTGTATTTTTTTCCTTCTGTCGGTCATTACTGCATGTTGTTGACGGCATTGACAGAATGAAAGCCGATGTTTATGCTTCTCTGACAAACGATTTGCTGGAAGAACTCAGCGGATCAAGCAGCGTCTGTGAGGGGGAGGGGAAACAGGGTCTTCTGCTAAGATGGTGGTGTGCTTGCTTGGTCGCAGTGGCCTTTCCGGGTCCAACGAATTATGCAAATGTTTGTCTTGTGATCACAAGACCCTGTTGGACTTTGGTAATAGGAAGTACAGCAGGTCTGGTTCATTGATGAAACTGATAGTACAGGAGCCTTGGTTGTTGTGCAGATGAGGCCCTCATTCCTTTTACAACCACATGGGGAGGAGATGCTGGAGGTGGTTTGGAACGGAGAAGAGGGGCGGTAGGCTCACTGGAATCCATGGCAGTCCCTGCAGGCCTGTTCCCCTGTTGGTACTGTTCCAGTTGGTACTACTGCAGATGAGCTGGATCACCTTCATCTACAGCTGACCCAGCGCGAGATGAGGAATGTCTGCATGCATGCGGAAACATGACTGCAGGATAGCATTCAATGCACTATCAATCTCCACTCGGGCGTGCTAATATTACTTTTTTAAAAATTTTTTAATATACATTTTTTTAATTGAATTTTCAAATGGTCACAGAAGGGAAAAAAAAATTATCAACCCTTTCCCCCTCCCCCCTAACATATCCCTGTAGAAAAAAAAAGAGAAAAAGAAAGAAAGAATGCTTGGATATCGGAAGATCCCCACATGCTCCATGGAGTTCATAATAGCTTTTGTATATATATTTATTTATCAATAATTTTATCTTCAGAGCACCTATATATTTAATCCTATCTTTTGTAAATAAGGGCGCCAAATTTTCAGAAATATTTCATATTTATCTCTTAAATTATAAAAAAAATTTTCAAATGGAATGCAGCTAAAAGCTATATCTATTTCCATTTTCTTAATGTATGTTAGAATTCTTTTTCTTTTCACTGGTCCATTAAGCCCATTAACATTAAAACTTTAAAAATTCAGTAAATTAGTCTTTATTTTTAACAGGATTACTCCAGTCTATAGTAATACCTAACTTTTCAACTTTCGTAGTACCTTGGGGAATCTTTTTAAAATTCTCCGTGTTGCTATATGTCTCCCCCCCGATTATCTAGGCAAAGAAAGATTAAAGAAAAATAGATTATAAAGAGAAAGAAACAAAATAGCCCCCTACTAATGTTGTGAATAAAAAAAACACAACATTACCCCCCTCCGTTGTACAGGTCATGGCAATTGCTATGATTACACACATGAATCCCGTAGCAATCGATCCGAAGTTCCCCCAGCTCCCCCATAACAGTATATATAAGAGAAGAAAAAATAATATCACTACTCTCAATTAATATTTCTCAAATTTTTACCTTTCTCCCCCTGTATCATATAATTAAGAATATATTTAAATATTCTTCTGTCCTTAAACATCCATCAACTCCATTCACTGTCTTCATCTTTAATCCGTTTCACTTTTAAATCTTTGGCTGTGGTTAGCAAATATTTGGGAGTTCTTGTGCAAATTCTTCCGCATCCCGATAATCAGTAAAAGATCTTCTTTTTCCGTCATCCAAAAAAAATTATCAGGGTTGCCGGGTGGCGCAATATAAATTTATAACCCTTTTCCCATAAAACGTTTTTCACTGGGTTAAATTCCTCCTTTCTCTTCAAAAGGTCATAACTTATATCAGGATAGAAAAGAACTGTTTTCCCTTCTATCATCAATGGCCCGTTTCTCTTTCTGGCACGTTGGGCAGCCGCCTTCAAGATCTTTCCTTTATCTTGATATCTTAAGCATTTTATCAAAATTGATTGTGGGTTTTGATCAACTTGAGGTCTTGATCTTAAGGCTCTGTGAGCCCTTTCAATTTAAATTAACTGGGTTCCTTCTTCCATTTCCAAAATTTCCAGAATCCATTTTTGAAAAAAATTTATTGGATCCTCTCCCTCTATACCTTCTTTAAGTCCAACAATCTTAATATTATTTCATTTGCTAAAATTTTCAAGTACATCCACTTTTTCCAATAACCATTTTCTTTCTGATGTCCAGGCAGAAATATTATCTTCCATTTTATTCACTCTATCAATGGTGTCTCCCGTTGTTTCTTCCAAGTTTTTAATTTTCTTGTCCATTTTGTCCTGTCTTTTCATCATTTTATCAAATATAATTTTCATATTTTTAATATCTTTTTATTACTTTTAATGCTTTTAATTCATGCATTATTTGCACCAAAGATTTTTTATGTCTCCAATATCACCTCCAGCCTCTTCCTGTTGCTCTTCTTTGTTTGTCTCTTCATCTGATTTATCCAGAGAATCTGATTCCACCTCATATTCACTTTCACTTTCAGTTCCGATCATAGCTGGGATTTGTAGTTTGGGTTGCTCGTGTTTGCGCATGCCCCTTCCTTCATGCATGCGCAATTCTTGTTGCTCTTTTTTTTGGAAACGGTTGATGTTGCCACAGTTTCCTGTTCTGTATCGCCGGAGGTAAAATGCACTTGAGCCCGAGGCTCTTTCATGGCTGCCGGCCTTGATTCTTTTCCAACTTGTGTTGTCTTCAAAGTAGTAGTTTTCTTCTGCTTCTGTTTAGGAGACATATCTTAAGACAATCCTGAGTAGTTTATAAGTAATTTTAAAAAAGTATTTACTAACTTTTCTTCACTTTTATTATTTTACTGGATTTTTACGGGAGAGCAGGATTTCCACGTCTCGATCCTACGTCATCACGTGACGTCCCCCCCCGTGCTAATATTACTTTGTGACTGTATGTGCTATCATGACTGTGTACTTTGTGTGACTGTACGTACTATGCTTTGCATCTTGGTCCCAGAGGAACAATATACACGTGTATGTTTGAATGACATTAAACGTGAACATAAATTGCCAACCTCTTATGGGTTCCTTGATTGGAGGAAAATGTAGGGGGGGATGTCAGATATTTTGGAGTGGCGGGTGTGTAGCACAACCTGCCAAGGGGTGGTCATAGAGGCACATACATTGGAGATATTTAAGAGGTTCTTTGATGGGAACGTGGATGAATGAAAAATAGAGGCTATGTGGGAGGAAAGAGTTTGATTGATCTTGGAGTAGATTGACACATCTTGAGCTGAAGGGGCTAAACTATGCTGTACTGGTCTATCTCCTATGAAGATGCTGCCACTGAAACACTACAGATATCTCTTAAAAGTAACAATGATAAGCTGCCATTAAACAATGGCATTAAACAATCTAAATGTGCACTCAGTGGCCACTTTATTAGGTATACCTCATTGTTGCAAATATCTAATTAGATAATCATGTGGCAGCGTAATGCACAAGAGCTACAAACAGGGTGAAGAGCTTCAGTTGTTCAGACCAAACATCAGAATGGGGAAGAAATATGATCTAACTGATTTTATGGAATGATTGTTGGTCCCAGTTGGGATGGTTTGGCTATTTCAGGAACTGCTGATCTCCTGGGATTTTGACACACATCACTCTCTAGAGTTTACAAAGAATGGTATGAAAAACAAACAAATAACATACAGTGAGCAACAATTCTGTGGGTGCAGACATCAGTGAAGAATTGTCAGACTGGTTCGAGCTGACAGGAAGACAACAGTAACTCAAATAATCATGCGTTACAACAGTGGTGTGCAGAAGAACATCTCTGAACACACAGCATGTCAAACCTTAAAGTGGATTAACTACAGCAGCAAACAACCACACCAAGTTCCACTCCTGTAACTAAAAGTGCCACTTGAGTGTATAGTTACATTTCTTCTGATGCTTTATTCAAACATGCTGAATAGCTGAAGTAACCCTACTTTGCAAAAAAAGAGCAAATTAATTTAATATTGAATGTTCTCCATCAATCACAATACCTTTTTGGTCTTTCTTTTGCTAAGACTATTGGCTGCTTGCATGAATACTGGAGACCATTCATAAAATTTCTACTGGACAAGTCTTTGGACTGAAATTCCTCAGAATGAATAATTTAATCAGTTTTTGAAGGAAGTTTTTTTTAATTTGCCAGTGTAATTTGTAATAAAGAACATCATCCTTTGACTCAAAGTCCAGCAAGTGAACTAACTTGTTTACCAGATTTACACCTATAACCGAGTGAGAATTAAAATTGTGAACGAAAAGCAAGTACCAGGAACTAGGCGAAGAAGACTAATGTCATTCTAATTTACTTTATCAAATCACTATTGTAAAGTGCTTATGCAGACAAAATTACAAAGCAAAAATTGCTGCGCACAAGCTGAATCGATATAATACAATTTCTTCAAATTCCACGTAATATAATTTTAGAATCTGGGTTGTGATGAAAGTATACTTGATTATTCCAAACAGGATCCCACTGCTACCTCCATCTCTGAAGGCGAGTGTGACATCCAAGAGGGTGAGACTGTGGCAATGAATTACAAGCCATCCCCACTGCAGATGAAAATTGGTGAGTTACAACGACTGAATCTAATACTCTGGTTTTATTATGAGGAAATTGTTGGTTACTTTCATGTTAACATTCAGGATCAAACTGCCCTTTTCATTTAATATTGAATTTGCTTTTAGCTTCAATCCACTTATTGGTATATTTTTTTGTGGCACAGTCTCACTAAAGCTTCATTCCCCTGGGCAATGTAAGCATACATTGCTGTAAAATGGACTGTATCAGAAGAAAAATGTGCATAGATTAAATTTACTGATACTTATCAGCCTTGCTAAAATGTAAAGGATATAAAATTAAATGCCTTCCAAGTTAAAATTATAGTTCTCACCCACACTACAGGAAACTCATGGACGAAATATTGGACCATTCTTCCAATACATTTAATATACCTGCAGAATTTTGTTATGATACCAGCCCCCTCCTTTGTGAGAATTGCAAGAGCCCTAGAAAAAGGGGGGTCAATGACCCAAGAGAGAGAGAGAGAGGCAGGCTGAATGGACACAGGAAATGGAAAGACATTCCACTGGGACAAAAGCTGGTGACTGTGGCATTGTTCTCAGGAGACACCTGGGAACTGCAGACGTGCCAACTCGCAGGGACATTGTAAAGCCCTCGGGCAAAGTGGGCTGGTTGAGAGAGAGAGGTTGCATCACCTGCAACCTGATTGACACCTGAGATCCCGTGAGGCAGTATAAAGAAGGGTCTGAAAGAGGACGACCCTCAGACGCACCAAGGAGACACCAAGAAGCACGATACCGCTTCCCATGGGAACGGGAAGCCATTTTGAAATAAGCCACGTGCGTTAAATTCCGAATGCGGGGTTTGTGGCTGGAACCAACGGAAGATCGCTTTTAACTAACAACGGGGAAGATCGCTCCCCTGATTCCACGGATGTAAACGGCAAGTTTTTCCGTTTTATCTCTCTCTCTCTCCAACACGTGAAACCAAAAGAGAAAAGCCTGCAGACTTCAGAGTGACTCTTTATATTTCCAATTGGACTCAGTATTATATACCCTAGACAACGAAAGAGCTTATTTCTGAGTGATTATTAATGTACCTGCGTTTTAGATTAAGTATTGACGCATGTTATCTGAATGTTTGTATTAACCTTAATTTTTGTGCCCCTTTATTAATAAAACTTTTGAAAATAGTACCATTGGACTTCAACTGACATATCTATCTTTGCTGGTAAGTGAAACCAGTTACTGGTTTCATAACAATTTAAATTCAGTTCAGTTACAATAGCTTACCTTTCTTAAACTATTCAAATTTCCAATGAATAGTGCTGTATTTGAATTAAAATAATGTGGCTCCTTTGACTTTTGGTCTCCAGCTCAGCTGTGATGGCCTGCCAATCCTGTATTCTGGAACATCACCAACATTCCTGATGGTGTGGCTCTGGCAGCCTTCTCCCTACTAAATTTTGCAGTTATCACAATAGAAGCAACTTGCAACTTTTCTGCTTGTCTCTCTTGTGTTTTCATCAGAGCTCAGCCACTGTGCACTGAAGTTGATCATTGCCTGATTTAGGCATGAACTTAGTTTTCACTGTTAGTACAATTCATGAGTGTGGGTTGGGTTATTTTTGTCTATCAAAACATTGTTATTTTCTTCCAACATGAGAGAACTTCATGATTAGAGAGTCTGAAACTGTAAATAATAGCATTAACTATTTAACTGGTTAGCTGGATCTTTCGAATCTTAATATTTACTTAAAATTCATTAATTTTTAATATTATGGAATGTGGGTGCTTGTACTTCTAAGTTTCTGTACTCCTAAGAATAGTTTTATTTTGCATGTGGTATTGACTGAGGAAAGGAATGTGAATTGCAGGAAACAGAGCATGGGAAAATAGAAGGACCAAGGAGCCTCAGTAGGATTGGTCTGAGTGTTTGGCCGTGCCATACATACTACCTACTCAGATTTCTATTCATTTTCCACTGACAAGACCAGCACTTATTGTCCATCCCAAATTGCCCTTAAAATATCATAGGCTGCAAGCTTGAATTGCCGCTCGACTTCTTGGGAAGATACTTCAATGCTAGTGTTGGGTAGAGGGTTACAAGACTTTGATGCTGTGATAGTGAAGGAGCAGTAATAACCCCACTAATTCCCCCGGCTATGACAACCTTAAGGAACTAATATTAGACAGTAAATGTATTATTTCACCTTGCATTTTTCAAAAAATATTTCATTTTGGTGGAGATTAGTTATTATATTCTGTTATCTTTAAGTGAAATAATCATCTTTTTAAAGCTAATCTTCATGTCTCACTTTCTTTAATTCAGTTTCAAATTTTTCTTTGACAATCCACTTTCCATTTTGTTTTGTCAGTGATATTTTTAAACATGAACAAAGTGAGAAAACTTTAGCTTTTGAGTCTATAAAAATGCAAAACAATGTATTTAAAAAATATATATAAAAATACTCATTACTTACTGCTCGTTACACTGCTTGCTTTTAGAGCAGCAATGAAGGTCCTCCATATCTGTCTGTCCTTGGCCACTCAGATGTAGAAGGATTCTTTATTGCTGCTTCCTTAACAATTTTGTTTTACCATTCAGGGTTGTTAGCTCTGAACTGAACCCCCAAATCTGGAGGACCAGTACACCACTCTTAATTTGGCCTCTAACTTTTCACTTGTTTGGCATGGATGACCCTCCCAAGAGGCAAAGCATAAAGCCATGACTTCAGCCAAGAAAGAAATAGTTTGCAAACCCTTTGTAATTACCTGGTTTTCTGCATTAATTACTCATTAAAATATGGTCTGATCTTCATCTAAATCACACAATAATAGACAAACACAATCTGCCTAAACTAATAACACACAAACAATTGTACTTTTCATATCTTTATTGAACACATTGTTCAATCATTCACAGTCCAGGCTGTAAAAAGAATGTGAACCCTTCTATTTAATAACTGGTTTAGCACCAAACGTTTCCTGTAGCTGTTGATCAGACTTGCACAATGACAAAGAGAAATTGTAGACCATTCCTCCATACAAAGCTGTTTCAGTTCATCAATATTTCTGGGTGCTCTTCAGGTCATGCCACAGCATCTCAGTTAGGTTAAGGATTGGACTCTGACCTGGCCATTCTAAAACACAAATTTTCTTTTAAACCATTCTGCTGCGATTTACTCTTGTGTTTCGGATCATTGTTTTGTTGAATCATCCAACTTCTATCAGGAGATGGACCGTTAGGCTGTATAATATCTTGATACAATTTTGAACTCATTGGTCCCTCAACAATTGCAAGCTGTCCAGGCCCTGAGGCAAAGCAGCCACAAACCATGCTGCTCCCACTACCATGTTTCACAGTTGGGGTGAGGTTTTGGTGTTAGTGAGCAGTGCCCTTATTCTTCCAAATATAGCAGCGTGCATTTCTGCCTAGAAGTTCAACTGTTGTCTCATCTGTGCACAGATTATTGTCCAAGAAGTATGGTGGAACATCCATATGGTCTTTTACAAACTTGACGTGCAACAATAGAACATAGAAATAGAAAACCTACAGCACAATACAGGCCCTTTGGCCCACAATGCTGTGCCAAACACGTACTTACTTTAGAAATTACCTAGTGTTATCCATGGCCCTCTATTTTTCTAAGCTCCATGTACCTATCTAGGAGCCTTTTAAAAGACCCTTTTATTTTGCTTTTTTTTTAAGAGAGCAGTGGTTTCCAACATGGTGTCCTTCCATGAACACCATTCTTGTTCAGTGCTTTTCTTATTGTGGTCACGTGAATAGTGACTTTAGCAAGTTCTAGAGATCTCTGCACGTCTTGTGCTGTACCCCTTGGGTTCTTTTTCACTTCCTTCAGCACTGCACATTGTCCTCTTGGCATGATCTTTTCAGGATGCCCTCTCCTAGGGAAAGTACAATAGTACTAAATTTCCTCCATTTGTAGACAGTTTCTCTTAATTGTGGGCTGATGAATACTCAAGTCTTTAGAAATGCTTTTGCAGCCTTTTCCAGCTTCATATGTCACTATAATTCTTCTAAGGTCCTCTGAAAGTTGTTTTGATCGAGGCATGGTGCACATAAACAGATCTTTCTTGAGAAGAGCAGGCTCTGTCAGTAACTTGACTTTGTGTGGCCTTTTTATAGGGCAGGGCCCCTTTACAATCCACACCTGCAATCCCATCTCATTGACTGGAACACCTGACTTCAAATAGTTTTTTGTAGAAGGCATTACCCCAGAGGTTCACATACTGTTTTGAACTTAGACTGTGATTGTTTCAATGGTGTACTCAGTAATAAAGAGAAGTACAATTGTTCTTCGTTTAGGCAGATCGTGTTTGCTTGCTATCATCACTTAGATGAAGATCAGACCACATTTTATGCATAATTAATGCAGAAAACCAGACGACTGCAAAGGGTTCCCAAACACTTTTCTTGCAACCGTAGCTCTCCGAGTCATTGAGGCACGCAAGCCTCCAGACCACAACAAGATTGTCCTCATTAGATCTGTTCTTTTTCTTCTCTCTTAAATTGTACTTGTTTGTTTAAATAACTGTTTCAGTACATCAGTTAATTGACAGTACTGCTGAAGTGTACACGTGTATGTGGCAGAGTATAGTTGTCTGTCTGGGAAGCAGATGTACTCAGGAGCTACAGATAATGCAGAAATGGGTATCTTTAGTTCTGGTGAAGAGAAACTCTCATCCCTGATTTTAAAATATCATCTGAATCATCAGCTATCTTCTGCTGGCAAAAAGCACATCCAGTACTGAGATGGCTACAGTGATGTAGCTTATATGATTCCCTGTGGGAGTTTCAGCCTTAAAATGGATGACCTTTTCATTATTCCACTTACTTTCACTTCCTGGGAACTTGATGTCCTTTTATAGCCTATCAGGATAGATGTTCCAGGTCAATGTATTTATGCCATTGTTTAAGCGTCAAGTGCACATCCTTCCAAATAGTCTCTGGTACAAGCTTGACCTTTTTCTCCTGTGTACTGATAATTGTTTAAAACAGTCATAGAGTCATCCAACAAAGAAGCAGATGCTTTTGGCCCAATGAGTTCAGAACAAAAGTCAGGCACCCATTAATCCTATACTACATTTTCTTATGTTCCCATCAACTTTGCTTCGGTTCTACCACTTCATTACCCATGAAGGACAATTTACAATAGGCAATTAATCCCTTAACTCAAACACCCAGGGAAACCCCATGTGCTCACTGAGAGAATGAACGAATTCTACACAGACAGAACTAGACGTTTGGATTGAATGCAGGTCACTGGGGCTGTGAGATGACACTTGTAGTTGCAATACTCTACTGCCATTTATACAAATGTACAAGAAAGAATCAACATGAACTGATAAAGTAATCCAGTGTTACAAATTATTACTTGTATACAATATGTTGGAGTCAATTGTTAAGGATGAGGTGATGGAATGCTTGATGACACAGGGACAATATAGTACAAAGTCATCATGGTTTCCTTCAGTGGAAGATCCTGTTAGAATTATTTGAGGAGATTACAAGTAGGATAGATAAACGGGACGCGGTGGATGTATATTTGGACTTCAGAAGGCCTTTGACAGGGTGCCACGCATGGGCTCTTAACTTGATAAGCAGCCTTATGGTATTACAGGAAAGTTACTAATATGGTTAGAGCATTAGCTGATTGGTAGGAGGCTGCAAGTGGGAATAAAAGGATCCTTTTCTGGTTGGCTGCCAGTGACTAGTGGTGTTCAGCAGGGGTCAGTTTTGGGACCACTTCTTTTTATGCTGTATATAAATGATTTAGAAGATGGAATAGATGGCTTTGTTGCCAAGTTTGCAGATAATACGAAGAATGATGCAGGGGCAGGTAGTGTTGAGGAAACCACTAGAATGCAGAAGGTTCACAAGGATGTTTCCAGGAATGGAAAGGTTATCATGCAGGGAACATTTGATGGCTGCGGGTCTGTACTTGCTGGAATTCAGAAAGATGAGGAGGAGGGAATCTTATTGAAACCTTTCGAACGTTGAAAGGCCTAGACAGAGTAGATGTGGAAAGGATGTTTCCCAAGGTTGGAGAGCCTAGGACAAGAGGGCATATCATCAGGATAGAGGGGTGCCCTTTCAAAACAGATAGAGAAATTTTTTTAGCAAAGGATGGTGAATTTGTGGAATTTGTTGCTACATGCAACTGTGGAGGTCAGGTCGTTGGGTGTATTTAAGGCAGAGATTGATTGGTTCTTGATTGGACATGGCATCAAAGGTTATGGGGAGAAGGCTGTGTACTCGGTTTGAGGAGAAGATAGGAAAAAAAAGATCATCCGTGACTGAATGGCAGAACAGACTTGATGGGCCAGGTGGCCTAATTCTGCTCCTATGTCTTATGGTCTATAAGCAATTGTTTTGAGAATGGGTTGCCACAGTAGTGTGGTGGTTAGTGCAACACTATTACAGCTCATGGCATTGGAGTTTGGAGTTCAATTCCAGCGTCTTTTGTAGGAAAGTTTGTACGTTCTTCCCACGAGCTTTTGGTGCTCCAGTTTCCTCCCACAATTCAAAGACTTAAGTTAATTGGGCATTGTAAATTGTCCTGTGATTACGGTAATGTGAAATAGGTGGGTTGTTGGGCCTGCAGCTTATTGGGCCGGAAGGGCCTTTTCTACATTGTATCTCTAAATAAATAAAATTATAAAATAAAACCAGTAATGAAATGGAGTTTTATTGTTTTGATTAGGAGGTAGTCTGCAACTGTGTGTCGCAAGCTCAGTCATATGGATGCAATCTTGTGGTGGGAATGGTATTGTACTCCTTTAGTGAATATTTAGGAATGAAAAATAACCCATTGTCTATATTTTTAAAACAATTCATGATGCAGAGATCTACAATTAGAACTGCAGTTATTTTATGTTAATGGATGGATCTTCATCCAAATGGCCTTCCTACATGGAATTCTGCCTGCTCCATACTAAAATATAACTCTTACTCTAGCACATTTTGGAATTTGGTGCTGGTGTAGCAGGTTTACCACATTAATGGATTTACAAGATTACTGGATGTTATTCCGAGTATAACCTTCTTCACACTTTTTTATCTATTCACAATTTATTACAAGGTAATATATTAAATTCTCCAGCAAATTAAAGTTTCAAGGGTGGATGGGAATGGTCTCAGTGAGCTAGATGCTTATTCTTTGGGATTTCCAAACAGTTGGATAGTGTATTTTTACTGCACAACTATTAGGGATATTCAGGTGTAAATAAATAAATCTGTATGAAATATAAAGTGACGGTCAAAGAATAAGTATTTAATTTGTCGATTTACAGAGAAACAAAGAGAGCTAGCCAGGAAAGGCTCATTGAAAAATGGTAATGTTGGAAGCCCTGTCAACCAGCAACCAAAAAAGAATAATGTGATGGCACGGACAAGGTGTGTATTTAGTATTAATATAACTTTTAGAGCTTCAAGAATATTCAAATGATGAATCATCTTTTCATAAGTTACTGTGATCATTTGTGCTGTGACTTTTTCATAAATGAGCAGATGTTGGGTAAAGAATGGTGCTAAGATCACCCATATTAAACAGATTAATTTCGGAAAAAGAACCATAAGCAATTAGAATCAGGAATAGGTCACTCAGCCTAAGATAGAGGAGCAGAATTAGGCCATTTGGCTCATTGAGTCTGCTCCATCATTTCATCATGGCTCATCTATTTCCCACTCAGCCCCAATCTCCTGCCTTCTCCCCGTAACCCTTCATGTACTGACTAATCAAGAATCTGTCAAGCTCTACTTTAAATATAACCGATGACTTGGTCTCCACAGCTGCCTTTGGCAATGAATTCCACAGATTCACTACTTTCTGGTCAAAGAAATTCCTCCTCATCTCTATTCAAAATGAATGTCCCTCTATTCTGAGGCAGTGTCCTCTGATTGTAGACTCCCCCACCACAGGAAACATCCTGTCCACAGCCGTTCAAGCCTGCTGTGCCATTCAATCTGAAAAGAAAAAAAATGTATTTTATCTAAGTTTCATTTTAATATTGTTCAGTACTTATTGTAATATGTAAAAAGACAGATCCACAAAACACAGCCAAAATATTCACAAGTACATGTTTATAAAACTAGGTGTCATACTTTTATCAGCTTTGTTTTGGATTTTTTAATCATAAACCTTCAGTTAGTTTTGAACTTGCCAAATGCAAATCCAGAACTCAATTTGTACCACCTCTTACCCTTTAGTGGTTTTCAGGAACTCCCTAATTTTAACTTTCATTAAACTCTCCAGCCTGTACTGTAAGGAAACTTCAAAGTTCCTTAACCTGGTTAACCATGTATTGAATAAAGCTTGAAGCTTTATAGCATAATGTTTATAAATTTAAAAATTGTACATAGAAATTAAGTTGTTATTGTGTGCTATTCCAATTGTACTGCAACGTATTATGACTTTGATTATTTATGGAATAATTGTGTAATTGCCATTAGCATTAGATATTTATAAATGTTCTTGCTGTGCAATACCTATAGTACAAGAGTACTACAATAGCGATTGTAGTATCTCTTGCTGTTTCTTTGATCTGTCACAAGGTGAAAATCTGCCTTATATCAAGGTCAGCTATTAAGCCATTTTATTTTACAACAGCTAATCTACCAAAAGCAGCCACTTATATGAGACATAGCAATTAAGGACATTCCCAGAAAGATAAGGATGTGACTGCCAAATTTAGAACCCTCTGGATAATGAGGTAAAAAGGGAAGTTTGTATTTGATGCTGACATTTTAATGTAGTGGAATGCCAGGAAGAGTGACAGAAGTACAGGAGTGAAGTTTAAAAAAATACAAAGCTAAAATAGGGCGGGAAAATATGTGTAGAATAAATTAAAAGAAAATACAATAATGTTTTATAACTATTTAAGGAGCATGCATTTGAGTCAAGTTGGTAATCAGTGGCGGGGTGGGGGGGGGGGGGAAGAGGGGAAATGAATGGACAAGGGAGTCCGTAACTTCTGCTATCTCCAAAGTGGGATCCTACCACCAAACACATCTTTCCCATCCCCCCCCCACTTTCTGCAAAGATCGCTCCCTATGCAACTCTCTTTTCCATTCAATTCATCCCTCCCCACTAATCTCTCTCCTGGGAGTTATCCTTGCAAGCAGAACAAGTGCTACAGCTGCCCCTACATCACTAACATTCAGGGCCCCAAACAGTCCTTCCAGGTGAGGCAGCACTTTGCCTGTGAGTCTGTTGGGGTCATATACTGTGCCTGGTGCTCCCAGTGTGGCCTCCTATATATTGGGAGACCGCTTCACCAAGCACCTAAGCTCCATCTGCCAGAGGAAGTGTGATCTCCCAGTGCCCACCCATTTTAATTCCACTTCCCATCACAATATGTCTATCCATGGCCTCCTCTACTATCGCAATGAGCCCTCACTCAGGTTGGAGGAACAACACCTTGTATTCCATCTGGGTAGTCTCCAACCTGATGGCGTGAATATCAATTTCTTGAACTTCCAGTAATGCGCCCCACTCCCCTTCACCCTTCCCCATCCCCTTTTTCCTCTCTCACGGTATCTCCTTGCTTGCCCATCTCCTCCCTCTGGTGTTTCTTCCCCCCCCGCCCATTTCTTTCTTCCCCCCCCCCGCCCATTTCTTTCTTCCCCCCCCCCGCCCATTTCTTTCTCCCCCCCCCCCCATTTCTTTCTTCCCCCCCCCCCGCCCATTTCTTTCTTCCCCCCCCCGCCCATTTCTTTCTTCCATGACCTTCTGGCGTTCCCTATTCGATTCCCGCCCTCCAGCTCTTTACTTTACCCCTCCCCCTCCCGGTTTCACCTATCACTTTGTGTTTCTCCCTCCCCTCCCCCCACTTTTTAAATCTACTCCTCGTCTTTAGTTTCTCCAGTCCTGCAGAAGGGTTTCAGCCCAAAGCATCGACTGTACTCTTTTTTTCTTAGATGATGCCTGGCCTGCTGAGTTTCTCCGGCATTTTGTATGTATTGCTTGGATTTCCAGCCTCTGCAGATTTTCTCTTGTTAGTCCAAAACTAGCAGAAGGATTAGAGAGGGAACAGGGAACTTTTTTTCCACCCAGAGGATAGTAGCAGGCTGGTACTTGCTACCAAAATGGCTGGGTAGAGACAAACTCTGATCATGCTGAAACGGTTATTAGTTGTGTATTCTCTGAGCTGTACCCTGTAAAGCTATGGACTAAGCTTTGGAAGTTGGGATAGGAAGGGTCATTCTTCCTAAGTAGTTGTAGGTATGGTGGTCAAAATGTCCTCCTGTATCATGACTTCAGTTCTGTAAATTAAACAGACTTAAAGCAGTTCCAGCACTTACCTTATCTCTATAAAATGTAATAGCTTTCCAATGAAATCGGGAAGGACAGGTGGCTGCATGAATGTCAAACTTTGGATGATATATTAAAACTGAATCATTCACAGCTGAATAAAATAGGATAAAAGGTTTTTTTTAAATTAAGAGTTTGTAATTTGTGATTTTTGGCAGGTTGGTTGTACCAAATAAAGGATATTCTTCCCTAGACCAAAGCCCAGATGAAAAACCTTTGGTTGCTCTGGACACTGATAGGTATGTTATATTCAATTATATTGAGGTTCGATGTCTATGAATGACCAGAGACTGTATTTCCAAGTCAGGATAATGCATGACTTGGAAAGGTTCCTGCATCTTACTCCCAGGCACCCTTTGCTCTTCTTGGTTTTATAAGTTGTGGGTAATTATAGTCCTGAAATTCATACTTCAATAGTAAAATTCTTTGCATGCTGTGTTAATTGCAAACCTATTTTTAGAGTGAGTTTTAAATGTTCCCTCAATAAATATGAACATTTCATCCTGGCTCTTAACAAAATTAATTTATCTTCATAAAGCGGTCTCTTTACTAAATTTCAGATGCTTTAGTCATTTGAGCATCTATTTTATGTGTTTTTAAAAAAATGAATTTTATGTACTGATTGCTTCTACCAAATTGGTCCCTGTGTAACATTTTTGCCCTGAACATAAGATTCTGAAGGACCATGTATATCTAAGGTAAGACTTTCAAAGACTTGCATTTTTGAAAAATTAATCTTTGCCTACTTCTATGTAATTGCAGTGATGATGACTTTGATGTGTCCCGGTACTCGTCGTCAGGCTATTCTTCAGCTGAGGTGAGTTATTTGTAATGACAAATCATTTGATTAAAGAGTAAGTGCTAAAGTAAGTAATTAGTAATGTGTTCTGCTCAATTACATGCTCACAGTTATGTGTTTAAATGTTTTGAATTTGTCGTCTTAGATTTTATTACATATGGTCCGTTTGTACTGTATGCTCTTGCTGCTTGCATAATTTCCTTGTTCAAACATCAGTCTGTAGTCATTGTTGACTTATTCACTGAATTGTATATAAATCAACCTGCTCTGCTGGCCCATACTATGGACAACAAAGGTCCACTTCCCATATCTCTGAAGCTGCCAGTTAAAGCAGATGAAACTTTGTCTCCTTTAGTGTACAACTGCAAACAAGGCACAAAGCTCATTGGACATCAGTGGTTGAGCCCCATATCTGAGAAAGGATGTGCTGGCATTGGAGAAGATACAGAGGAGGTTTGCGAGAATGATCCTGCAAATGAAGGGATTAATGTGTGAGGACTATTTGATGACTCTTGGCCTGTACTCACTGGAATTTAGAGAAATGAGTGAGATCTCATTGGAACTTACTGAATAGATAAAGTGGACATGCAGAGAATGTTTCCATTAATGGGAGAGCCTAGTACCAGAGGGCACAGCCTCAGAATAGGACATTCCTTTAGAACAGAAATAAGGCAGAATTTTTTTAGGAGAAGGAATCTGTGAAATTCATTGCCACAGATGCCTATGGGGTCCGAGTCTCTGGGTTTATTTAAAATAGTACTTAATTAGTATGGACATCAAAGATTATGGAGAGGAGGCAGGAGAATGGGATTGAGAAAGAAAATAAATTAACCTTGATCAACTGGCAGACCAGAGCTGATGGGCTGAAGGCTTAATTCTGCTCTTATGTCTTATGGTCTCCTGTAAACCTCCAAATTGTGAACTTTAACAGCCCACATCTCAAGGCATTGAGGAGATAGCATCAATGCTGAATTAACTGATCATCCTTGCCACTGGGATGAAGTAAACCAAATGTGAGCGTGCACTCCCAAACCATACTCCTCAGCATTGAGTCTACTTCCAGACAGTCAACTCCAATGGACTAGTTATGCCTAACATCAACTTTGGAAGTATTCATGTTATTCCAAACTCTACATTAGGAAGAGATCACCATGAACTCAAAGCCTCTTCAAAAAAAGTGTAAGATCCACACCAATTCTTGAACATCCCTAGCCCGTGACCATTCATATTGGAGATGGAACATTCAGAATGGCATAGTGAGTCGTGAACCGTGAGCCTATTCTTCAGGAACACCCAGAACCCAAGTGTAAAAAGTAGAAGTGCACCACCTCCCAAAATAGCCACTCACCCCATCAAGCTTGTCATATCTCTCCGTGGCAGAGTTTATGGATTCCAATTTGTTCTGATCAGACCCCTCAAGCCACTGTTCTAGAAAGAATGAAAATCTGGGGTCCACAGCCCCTAGGTTAATGGTACATGGTCTATGGAATTTTAAAAAAAGTTGGGAAGCCCTACTCTAAGCTCTTGCATATACCTATCCAAGTACCACATACAAAATGCTGGAGGAGCTCAGCAGGCCAGGCAGCATCTCGGAAAAGAGAACAGTCGACGTTTCAGGCCAAAACCCTTCAGCAGGAATGAAGTTGAAAACTAGGGAGTAGATTTAAAAGGTGGGGGGAGGGGAGAGAGAAACACCAGGTGATTCCTGGAGGGGAAGAATGAAGTAAAGAGCTGGGAAGTTGATTGGTGAAAGAGACAGAAGGCCATGGAAGAAATAAAAGGAGAGAGGAGCACTAGATGGAGGCGATGGGCAGGCAAAGCAGTGAGGTGAGAGAGGGAAAAGGGAATGAGAAATCATGAAGTGGGGGGAGGGGCATTACTAGAAGTTTGAAAAATTGATATTCATGCCATCAGGTTGGAGGCTACCCAAGCGGAGTATAAGATGTTGTTCCTCCAACCCAAGAGTGGCCTCTGCACAACAGTGGAGGAGGCCATAGATGGACATATCAAAATGGGAAGTGGAATTAAAATGGGTGGCCTCTGGGTGATCCTGCTTTTCTGGATGGAGTGTAGGTGCTCAGCAAAATGGTCTCCCAATCTACGTCGGGTCTCACCAACATACAGAAGGCCACCCCAACAGACTGACAGGTGAAGTGTTGCCTCACCTGTAAGGACTGTTTGGGGCCCTGATTGGTAGTGAGTGGGGGTAAGTGTAGGGGCAGATATAGCACTTGTTCCGTTTGCAAGAATAAGTGCCAGGAGGGAGATCAGTGGGTAGGGATGAATGGACAAGGGAGAGATCCCTGCAGAAAGTGAGGTGGAGGTAAATATCTGCTTGGTGGTAGGATCCCACTGGAGGTGGCGAAAGTTTTGGAGAATTGTGTGCTGGATGCAGAAGCTGGTGGGATGGTAGGTTGGGAAGAGGGACACTGCACTAGGGTGGCGGCAGGATGGGGTAAGAGCAGATGTGCATGAAATGGAAGAGATATCGAAGTGCTTGTACATTTCCCAATCAGTTACCCAGATGTAGGATATCTATTCTACTCACCACAACTCTGGCCTGAATCTACAACCTACAGATTCACTTTCAAGGTCTCTCTACAGTTCGTTCTAATTTTTTTTATTGTTTGCCTTTTGCACATTGCTTGTTTGTCAATCATTGCTTATGCTTTTTTTCATAATTTTACTTCTGTAAATGCCTGCAAGAAAATGAACCTCAACTTAGTATGTGGTAACATATGTACTTCAATAGTAAATGTTATTTTAACTTCGTAATAATCTGGAAAGGCAGTGTGTTATGAAGCACTTATGGTAGACAAATTTAGTATGTCTGAAAAATAAATAGGGATCCTATTAAAATACATTGAACACTATGAGTGTGTATGAGATCAAACCTGTGACAATTTTGAACCTATGCTGAATAATGTTCTTTATGCATGATCATCAAATGGGATGCATCATAGATCAAAATAATTCAAACAGTATTTGAATAATTCCAAATGAATAAGATGTGCTGAAATGTCTACCTCATCTGCAGTTTTCTTAGAAATTTACTCTTCAATTTTTCTCCACCTTTTCTTGATCCTAGCCAAAACGTTATCTCATTTTCTACTGGTGTGGAGTCAGTTCATCTATTTCAGGTGAAAGCTTGTAGCTGATGGCTTAAACAATAGGCAGACTAATCCATCAATGGTACTGTATTTTTGTACATTTTTCCAAGCTAGATACATGAAGTTTAATTTGGAGAGCCCAGAATTAATTTCATGTATGTCTCATGTAACAAGATATTACTGCAAATTTAAATGAACAGAACTCCCATATATCACCACTAAATAAATTTTATCTTCAGATAAAATATTTCTTAATAAAACTGTACACATCAGCACTGTACTAAGTTCTTCAAGAAAAATCTATTTGCCATATAAATGTATGCATAAATAGAAATCATACCTAAATGATTGATTCACATGAGTGTCATCTGCAAGAGGGTGGTTATCCCTCTTGATCATAATTGTTCTCCTAGAGAGACATTTTTAAAAAAGTGCACACGCATGGTGGGAGCTGATGCATAACACAACAGTTGCAGGAAAACTGAAATAAATGAGAATGTTCAGCAAATCGGATGGCATCTGTGGGGGGAGAAAGTAAAACTAAGCAGGGAAAAAAAGCTGGTTATCTGAAATTGTGACAGTTTAGAAATCCATATTGCTCTTAGTGCTACCATCAAAGAGATACAAGATGCACACTCATAGGAAAATAAGAAATAGGAGCAGGAGTAGGCCATCTCGCCTGTCAAGCCTGCTCCACCATTCAATAAGATCATGGCTGATCTTACCATAACCCTTTAATTCCCCTGGTATGCAAAAATCTATCCAAGCTTGTCTTAAATATTTTAGAAACAGTTTCTGCACTCCGCTATCACATTTCTGAGTAGACAATGAACGTATGTACCCTACTTCACTATTTATGTCTTGTGCACTACTTATTTAATTTTTTCATATTATACTTTATAGTTTAATTTATTACACTGTACTGCTGCCACAAAAAAAACAAATTTCATGGCATATGCCAGTGTTAATAAACCTGATTCTGATTACCTGCAAATATTGAATGTCGCAATGAGTCCTGATGACTGCAACTAGCCAAAATAGATATGAGATATTTTTCTACGACTTAGTGTCACGTTAAGGACCAGGACAGCTTTCAGTCAGAATGATCCGTCGATACTGGAGGCGGTGAGAAAAGTCAAGAGCATGCATGTACCACAAAGCATTGAATGTGAATTTGTTATGATGATGACGACAATGTTCAAAGAATTGAGGAACGGGTTTATTGTTATACATACTGAGATGCAATGAAAAACCTTGTCATGCATACTGTTCATACAGATCAGGTCATTACACAGTGAGTTGAGACAGAACAAGTCATAACAGCAACAATGCAGAATAAAGTGTAACAGCTGCAGAGAGAGTTCAGTGCAGGTAAACAAAGCTCAAGAAATCGGGTTTAAAATATTCGGTGAAAGCCAACTGTGAGATGAGGAATTTATTTTATATATTTTGCATTGTGATCAACTATGCTCTACCTGAAGATTTATTGAAATTCTTGAAAATGAAACAATTGGAAACTGGGGGTTGGAGGAAAATAAAGAATGAAACAAACTGGGGAATAATGTGCTATCTAGCCACTTCTATTGTTATGAGTGATGGACAGACCTGATGGACAATGGGGTGCAGAGTTAACCATTCCCCCCCCCCTGAGAACTACGAACTATTGCTGTTGCTATGCTGCTATTGAGAGAGAGAGAGAGAGAGAGCACAGGCAAGAACATCTGCTACAGATAGGAGGGGGAGAGAGACTGTTGATTTACTGTATTTTCTCTCCTCTTGGATTATTTACCTTCCACTACAAGGACTTTACTTTGCTCGTTAACATTCCTCAGGAGATAGCAGGAGTGGCCTGATTTGATGGACACGGTCATTCAGAGTTGATGGATAGCTGAGACCCCGTGAGTGGGGATAAAAGACAGGTCTGGAGAGACACACTGACTGAGTGTTAGGGAATCCACAGAAAGGTGGGGGCTTCGGAGACCGAACCAGGAGATCGGTCAGTAAAGCTCACAGTGTCACAGCAGGGCCGGTGGGGACTTGTGTGTGTGTCCACTCATGCCAGAGTGACGAGTCCACCACAGAAGAACGGTCTAGCTGAAGAACAGAGAGGTCATAACTGAATGACCACAACGATACGACAGATTAAGAAGGCCACAAAAGGTTTGCCTGCCGCAGCTGTTGCTGTTACATCTCGCTTGCTCTGTCTCTCTCTCCAACGATTTCAACACAACAACCATAACCACCTCAGCATTTATCAACTGAACTCTATACTTTCCTATGACAATTCATTTACCCCTAGACATCGATAGAGCTTATTTATTATTGATTATTATTCCTACACTTTTAGGTTTATTACTGCTAACTTGTTTTAGATGTATATTTGCATTTTTGATATTGTATTGTGTACTTTACTAATAAACACCTTTAGTTTGGTACCACCAGACTCCAACAGATTATTCTTTCTCTGCTGGTCAGACACCCAGTTACGGGGTATGTAACACTATTGTAAAATTATATGCATTAAAAATTGTACAAAAGTCTCTCAGTCTCTTAATAAGAATCAAATGATCTGAAAATCTTAAGTACTACAAAGAAAAATATCATTTTAACACTACAGTATCCAATGAGAATGGGAAAGCTTTCCAATGGGAAATAGTTTATTTCTTCAAAAAATTGAGTTTTCCTTTGGACATAAGGTTTCCATTAACACAGGTTTAATTTCAGTTTTGGGTTGGTGCATGGGTTTTACTTTATTAGGCAAGTAGGTGCGATCATGTTATGGGAATCTCTGCGTAAACAGCATTTCTGGTCGTTCTTGCTTACATAGCTTTATTTTATGATTGAAGCCTTATTCTTTAATATGCAGCTTCTTTGCTCTCCCATTTTTAGGTATTGTATAACATGAAGGTCTTTGTGAATGAGATTTTACTTTGTAATAGTAATACTTTGTAATAGATTCAGGAACAGTTCCTGCTGATTGGAGGGTGGCTAATGTTGTCCCACTTTTCAAGAAAGGAGGGAGAGAGAAAACGGAATTATAGACTGGTTAGCCTGACGTCAGTGGTGGGTAAGATGCTGGAGTCAATTATAAAAGAAGAAATTACGACACATTTGGATAGCAGTAGAAGGATCAGTCGGAGTCAGCATGGATTTATGAAGGGAAAATCATGCTTGACTAATCTTCTGGAGTTTTTTGAGGATGTAACTATGAAAATGGACAAGGGAGAGCCAGTGGATGTAGTGTACCTGGACTTCCAGAAAGCTTTTGATAAAGTCCCACATAGGAGATTAGTGGGCAAAATTCGGGCGCATTGTATTGGGGGCAGAGTACTGACATGGATTGAAAATTGGCTGGCTGACAGGAAACAGAGTAGCGATTAACAGGTCCCTTTCAGAATGGCAGGCTGTGACCAGTGGGGTACTGCAAGGTTCGGTGCTGGGACCGCAGCTGTTTACAACATACATTAATGATTTAGATGAAGGGATTAAAAGTAACATTAGCAAATTTGCCGATGATACAAAGCTGGGTGGCAGTGTGAAATGTCAGGAGGATGTTATGAGAATGCAGTGTGACTTGGACAGGTTGGGTGAGTGGGCAAATGTATGGCAGATGCAGTTTAATGTGGATAAATGTGAGGTTATCCACTTTGGTGGCAAGAACAGGAAGGCAGATTATCTAAATGGAGTCAAGTTAGGAAAAGGGTAAGTACAACGAGATCTAGGTGTTCTTGTACATCAGTCAATGAAAGCAAGCATGCAGGTACAGCAGGCAGTGAAGAAAACTAATGGCATGCTGGCCTTTATAACAAGAGGAATTGAGTATAGGAGTAAAGAGGTCCTTCTGCAGCTATACAGGGCCCTGGTGAGACCCCACCTGGAGTATTGTGCGCAGTTTTGTTCTCCAAATTTGAGGAAGGACATTCTTGCTATTGAGGGAGTGCAGCGTAGGTTCACAAGGTTAATTCCCGGAATGGCGAGACTGTCATATGTTGAAAGATTGGAGCGACTGGGCTTGTATACACTGGAATTCAGAAGGATGAGAGGGGATCTGATTGAAACATATAAGATTATTAAGGGATTGGACACGCTGGAGGCAGGAAGCATGTTCCTGCTGATGGGTGAGTCCAGAACTAGAGGCCACAGTTTAAGAATAAGGGGTAGGCCATTTAGAACAGAGATGTGGAAAAACTTTTTCACCCAGAGAGTGGTGGATATGTGGAATGCACTGCCCCAGAAGGCAGTGGAGGCCAAGTCTCTGGATGCATTCAAGAGAGAGTTAGATAGAGCTCTTATAGATAGCGGGGTCAAGGGATATGGGGAGAGGGCAGGAACAGGGTACTGATTGTGTATGATCAGCCATGATCACAGTGAATGGCGGTGCTGGCTAGAAGGGCCGAATGGCCTATTCCTGCACCTACTGTCTATTGTCTAAGCTGTGTAGGAAAATAAATCTTGTGTTTTAATTAAACTTCAGTTGAAAGATATTGGATATCTAGTACACGTTATTTGTCAATTTAATCAGCACATCATTACAAGATATCAAAAGAGTTTCTGAATGCTCAAAAGTCACTACTAAGCTCTTGACTGTTTTGTTTTTATAGCAGATTAACCAAGACTTAAACATCCAGCTCCTGAAAGATGGATATCGATTAGATGAAATTCCAGATGATGAAGACTTGGATCTTATTCCCCCGAAATCAGTAAATCCGACCTGCATGTGTTGCCAGGCCACTTCCACCACCTGCAATGTTCAATAATGTGACTGGCACGTTCCACTGTAATCGTAAAACTAACAGCCATTGCTTCCTCCTATGGTAGGACATGCACTTTGTGTCCGTGTTACAAAAAAAAAGCAGACCATCATTGTGGCATTCATAAGTGGATGTGAATGCAGTGTTGAATTTGTGTGTAATAGAAGATGACAATTAATCCTACTGCTCGGCAGTGGTTGTATTGTGTAACCCTGATTATTTTTTTCTCCCTGCTTAAGGACGAGGGTGGGGGGAGGGAAGAAATTGAATATTGCTTCAAGCATGAATTTAAAGCTCTGAGTAGAATGGAAAGCAAAATCCAACTGTTCTTGAGTCTACTAAAAGTTTAGCTGTCCATTATTTAAAGGGTATTACTACTTCCTTACCATTGTACTTGGAGCCAGTGATATCTAACCTAAAATTAGTCAACCATTTTCTTTAAACAATCACATTGCCTCTATTTCAGCTTAATACTTAGAGGTTTTGCATTAACATTTAGAATTTGATATTAGCTCTCATTTGTTGCGGGAAATTTTGAAAACTTACTCAAAGTTTCCAAGCTAAAACCAAAGTACCCATTTTTTTATGGTGTACTCTTAGTTGCTTAGATGGTTCTTGCACCATTATTGTACATATTGTTTTGCTTTATTTGAAAACCGCTTCTTCTTAACACAATGAAAAGGTCAAGATTTCATTTCTGTGTATGAGTCATTAATTGTTAGGAAAATCATGCAAGAAAGGGTACATTTTTTTAGGTTCAGGGGACTTGTTACAGAAAGCATTTGGTTAGGAGGAAGTTAGAGTGGAAAGCAGTGTGCGTAATGCTGCTTTAAGGTGACTTGTTCTGATAGCACCTGCCAAGGCCACGGCACCTACCTCTTTAAGGGCCATGGGATTCAAGTGCATGGGAACACTGCCACCTATACGTGTACATTTATGTCACGCATCACTCTGATTATGGGAAATGTATCACTTTCATTATAATTGGGATTAAATCTTGGAACAACATATCCAGCAGCATTGTGGGAGTTTCTTCACCACAGGGACTGCAGTAGTTCATTAAGGTTACCCAAGGACATAAATGAACAAGGAATAAATGCTATTGCCCAAAACTGAATAATTTTTCTTTTAAAGGTTTTGGCCTTTCAGTTAAAATTGTCAAGGCAAAGTCTGTTGTAAGTGAATAAATTGTTGCAGGTTTACTTGTAAATATCAAAAATGGGTAAAAGTGCAAAAGGCAATGTGTATATATAGGACTAGTGAAATCAAGCTGGGAGTATTTTTAGAATTCTGTATGTAAAGAACAAAATAGAAATTACAGGGATGGTTGGTTATAGTAGTAAAAAGACGGTCTGAGCTTTTATCTCTTAGAATTTTGGGAATATTGACTTGAGGAATCTGCTTTAAAGTCTATATTCTGGTAGTTTATAACCAACATTTCGTTGATGAAGTAAACTTGCACTAGGCTAGTGAGGTTCTAATCGTTGCAGAATATGTTCCTGGTGAGGACAATGTCTTTAACTTAAAGAACCCCCCTGTCTGACTCTTGAGAATGGGTTTGCTGGTAGCTTAATGGGCTGTCAACATAGTTTGGAAGTTGCATTTAGTTAAAAGAGAAGGTTCTGTTATCAACCAATTTTATTACTTATATTTCATTTGACCAGGCACCTCCCTGACAAAACACAGAAATCTTCCAACAAGCAACAAAGCCAAGGGCTGCACAAGTACAAATGTTTGTAATGACTGCAAATTAAAATCTGACCCCACAAGATGATTTAGTGCTCCTACAATGAAAACATTAGGGACATATTGGGGGGAGGGGGGAGAATACCTTCCCAGAACTAAAGCATTAGTACGAAAGATTCCTAATGTTAAGGGTTTACATATTTCATTTAAGTGCAAATATTTAAATCAGAATATTTGAGCAGAGAGTATAGTCTAAAGCATCTCTCAACGAAAACTCATTGTTGCTAGCCACTTTAATATATTTATGTATAGGTATTTACATAAAGAAACTAAGCATTAATATATATTTGCCTCTATTTTGGGTGGACCATAATTGGTTTAATACTGTGCTTCTACCCAGCTTAGGTGGATACTAGTACGAAGAGTAATTCATAATGTTTGTTAACACTAGAATAAAGAAACTTTGGTACATTTGAACTAAAGTTTTTATGGTACATGAACCGATACAATTTGTGCAAATTAATATGTAGTTTAGAGAAGTTGTTTGCATTCTGATTGTTGTCTCCCAGTGCATCAAGTACTGATTATTAATAGATATAGTTCCCTCACCCCACCTTTCCCTTTCAAGATATTTCTGAGAAATGAATTATGCTAATTGTTGTTTCAATATCACAATGTTGTGTTGTGTATGTTCTGGTATGCACGTGTCCTGCGCTAACACTCCATGCAAACAGACTGACTTGTCTAAATGACTTGGTCTTTGCCTTCCAGGCCATTGCTGCTCTTTATTAAAGCTTCTGGTTAACAGAACACCTTATTCCAATAAATGTGATCCTGTTGCACTACGATCATTTTAATATACAAATGTTCACCATGTGTTGGATTTTGGTCTAGTCTTGTGATCTTATTGAAATATCAAAGAAAGTCTGAGGAACACATTTTTTATCTTGGCAACATAATTTGGACCACTTCAAATTAAACTCGCCTTTTAAAATGTTGTACCTTGTGAAATATAAATGTCGAAAATCTGAAGTTAGACTAATTGTGAAAATGTAGATCCTTTTTTAATCTAATTAATGTTAGTATTTTAGTGTTAAGAAGTCTTGCCCTAAAAGACTACCCCTTTCTCTTAATTTTAATAGAAATTGCATCAGAATGGGGCACTTCAACTCTGGTGAAATCGGGATTCTTTTTAACATTAAACTCATTCTATTGCCTTTTTACATATCCTCTTATATGTAAATGCATGTCTGTTTCCCTAACTATTATCCTCCTCAAAACTACATTGAGACAATGCAAGATTAACTCTTTGCATGAAAAGAATTTTGATTTTCCCATTATTCTTTCCATGAAAATCCATCTCTAATGCCGGCTATAACTATACATGTACCATCCCTCAAAGAAGTTCTAATTTTTGTAATTCAACTACACTTTTACATTTCTAATAAGTTTTCAGATCTTGTTGCACTTTTTAAAAAGCTAGTGGATTCTGCTTTCCCATTGTTTTTGAAATAGGCATTTTTGTTAAATCCTTTTGCATTAAAATAAATTACATTACAGATTTCTGCTTTTTAGTTGATTCCTCATCCATGCTGTTGCATTACTTTCTAAAATTTTAAAGCCTTTAATACAGAAAGCTTTTACTTTTTCCCCTCTTTTGGCAGAGCTTTCATTTTTTTTTGCAAGTATTTTTCAATAAAATAACATTCCTGTTAACTATTTTGGCATGATTCCTTTGAGCTAGCATTACAGAAGCAATGGTAAATGACCAACTTGTTAATAGCAACACTCCAGAATTGTATTCTGTGTTACCTAGATTCCCACTTCGTCTGTTTGTCAGCCTGTTTACATTAATGCTCGAGTCCCAGATCTATTTTCTTACTCCTTTTTCCTCCAGTTTCAAAATCCCATGTTCTTGTTTCATAAAATTATACAATTCTTTTTCAGCTCTATAGCTATCAGAAGTGAGCTACTTCCTTTCAAGAGACATTATTGTCAGTGTTGAAATGGATGCTTTAAGCTAACAATTTTCACTTCAATGCTTGAGTGGTAAATTGTGCTTGGATGAATAATCCCACAGTTACATTTGGTGCTACACATAGCTTTCTCTGAGATCAAAATATTCTGGTTGGCAACCCAACTACATTGTCCTTAACATCCACTACATGTATTAGGAGTAATCTTGGCAATGTCCTACCAATCACATTCATCCATTCACTTCTTTTCTCCCTTAATGTTGCCAATGAATTAATAATAATATTCTCTATATTTCCTGAGTCTTCATCTACTTACCAATTAAAGGTCCCCATTATCCAGAACTGGATTGGCAATGATTTGTGGACATTATTATTTATCCAATAGGAGGCAACAAGAGCTTACGAAGTACCCAATCTGGCTATAATCTGTCGCCACCTGTTCTATTCACTGGTGGCTCTCACAGTAAAATTGTACTCTGGCCTCATCCCATTCTCTCCCTTGGAAGCACTTGCTTTACACCTATCAACTTCATCCATTACACAACTCTAAAATCTTTGTTTATTCCCCCATGGCTTGAGCTTCAGGGATGCTTAACTGGTTACACTAATGACCTTTTGCACTAGCCTTTAATTGAGCAGTCTCCTTCACCCTTTGTCCTCCGTCTTGCACTCCCTACACAGAAATCCATCTTTCATTGAACTTTTACACATAGAACATTCCCTTGGACTTTGTTATTTAAAGGTGTCTTCATGTTGTATTTATGAATATTGATTAAGCATTCTTGAATCACTTGGTTTCAACTTTGACCCACTTTCCAACCCTGAGAGGCACCATCCACTCCCCCATCACCAGCAACTGCACTTTCATTTATTAGCTGCCAACTTACTTAGAAAAGGTAGATTTTTCAGGAAATGAGGACTGGCTATTTATTTTTTAGTTCCCCTCATATCAATGGGCTATACTGTTGAATGTAATGGGCATCTTATTCAATTTCAGACTGAGTTTGGGACCCATTAACAGTTGCCATTAGAAAGCAATGCTTTGTTCTACCCTTGTATGCCAGTCGTAACCCTGCTACTTCTCTTGATTTCTTGTCTTTCTCAATATTTCTGTAAAGGAAGCTGTCATTGATACTTTTACTTCTAGCCTTATCCATTCCAGTGTTCTCCTGTCTAGAGCATTGCCTCCATAAACTTCATTTATCCAAAACATTATATTGTCCATTTCCCATCCAAAGTTTTACACAGGTATTTACACTATTATCACTGTTGATCCACTAATTACCCTATTTAAAATTTTTGTCCTTGTGTTTTAATCATCCCTGTTGTCATTCCGTTTGCTGAGGCCAACAACATTTTTTGTCTGCCCTTCATGGTTTGTTTCTTAACTCTTCTCCCTTTACCCTCTTAGTGTCCTTAATTCACTACCTGTCTTTTTTTGATTTTCTTTAAAATCCAACTATTTGTGACTAAACTCTGTCCTAAGATCTCCAGTGGCTTGAAGTTTGTTATTTGACATTCTTACTGAGACATGCCTTTCAGGGCATTATTACAGTTCTGCCATTCTTTTCGAAATGTTGTAATCATTGGAAATGGGGTATTTTATTTCTTGCGACTCACCATTTCTCCAAGTACAAAACTTATTTCTGTCTTTTATGGTATTCTTGTCTAAATTAAAAAAAAATGTTCATCCCTCATCCTTTGTTCTATTAATAACCTTCTGTACTAGGCATGTTTCTTTCCACTGTTTTTGTTCTTAAAAGTTTAACAGTATTCATAAATTAGTTATATCTGCCGCTACACCGCTTCCGTTATCTTTTGTTTCAATTCTTGTTGGCAGCAGCTAACTATATGCATTGTGCCTTTAGATCGAACATTCAAGGAGAAATTTGAAATAAACCAGTTGTCATCTACTCCAGAATTAAATGTTTTAAGATATAATAGAATCTACTGCTACAATATTGGAGATGTATGAAAGCCCACATAAAATTCACAGTTTGCAGTGTGTGCTGAAATTGCAAGTACATCAATTTATGGATTTCAGTGTGACCTGTGATTTCTATATTTACCAAGGGCCATAATGTGCAAAATATTTAAAAATAAGTTTAAGTTAACAGAGGAAAGCTTGTACTTGTCACAGATTTTAATGCACAGGACCTTAATTGCTGGTTTAAATCTAATGGGTAAGAATCTTTCAGAACAACTCCACTCCAAAGCTAGTGCCACAGTGTTCCATGCTCTAATTGATAATATTACTATACTCTTTGATATTCTAACTTGCATTTGTATACAAATAAGTTAATGGCCAATTTTGTGGAGTCAGACTACTTAAAGGATGTGCCAAAATTGAGGCTTGCAGTGTGAAACAAATTTCTCATCAAATTTAAATGCCTCCATGGCGAGCATTGGACTCAGTCTGCAATGCTGCAGTAACCCAACAGTGTGTGAAAGGAGTTAGTGTTGAGGTGTAGATTTTTGCCGTTCACTCTGTTCCCTTTTCAAACACTCATGAATATGCTGTCTGTTGCTAGAATGTTGTGTTAATTTCAGACTTTCAGCAGTTTATAATGAATATCTGCAAATGTTCAAACAAAAGCCCTTTTATTTTGGCATTTTACAGAAATGTGACACAAAACAGTCAAGAATCTATGATTATAAATTCTATAAAAACCTGTAAACAAGTTGTGAAATTTTAAATCCCAGAGAAACAATGATTTGGAAAGGTAAACAGCTCCTTACAATGTCCTGGAAACTGGGGCTGCTTCTGTGTAACTGAACTAACCTGAGATTTTTGATCAATAATTTGTCTAACATGCATTTGTCACCCTCCATGGCATATCATTGCTTATTTTTTGACTAAATTGGAGATTTGTTTCAGGTTATGACAGTTTGTGCTAGAGAAATGAATTGGCTGCATCAGTATATATTCCCTTTGTCTGAATTTTCAATTCACTTAAAAATGCCTTTCTATGATAAACCAGTTACAAAAATTAGCCTGACTGGTAACAGATGTGTGATTTTGCTATTGATAGGACGAGGCAAGAAAACAATTGTATCACTACCATTGTGATTATATATTTTTTTTAAAAGCCTAGCCTAGTTTCAAAAAAATGGGTGGGGATTGAAGTCCACTGCCATTGTTAAATTAAAAATCTGAAGGCCGAGTAGCCTCTGTGTACATTGTTTGAAGATATGTGGTTAATGTTAATTGAAACATCACAAGTATAAGCTGTGAATCCCACATATGGTGGCCATAGTTTGTTTACATTTGCTTCAGAATAACCTGTTTGGAAGGGAAGGCATTTGGTTTCTGCTTTCCAAGCACTTTTTGAAAGTTCATCATTGAATTTGCATTAAACTTGTTTTGTTTCTGCAACTAGATGATGCCTTAAATGTTTAGTTCAATATAACTTTTATTTATTATCAAGTGTTATGAAATACAGTAATTTATTTGACTTTTGAAAATAGGAATGTCTATACTTTTTTAACATTTACAATGCAGTATTTGACATGGATCATTGTCATTGTAGTGTAACATCAATAAAGGTGTACATGTATAACCTTAGTATAACTGGTGCTTTTATGATGTCTCATTATCTGCAATGTACCTCTGGACTGTAATGAAAATTAAACATGTACAGCTAAAGATGTTCAAAGTAAATTTATTATTGAAGTACTTACATGCCCATATACCACCAACAGGAAATTCAGAAGCAACATTATCTAATGAGTGATGAGAATGTGGAACTTCCAACCAGAGGGAGTAGTTCGGTGAACAGAACTGTGTAAGGGGGGGTTCAACAGGCATAAGAGGGAAAAGAGAATGGGGGAAATCTGAACAATACATTAAGAAAACTAAGCTAGTGTATAAACAGACATGGGATGGTTGAGCCGTGTGAACTGTTCCCAGTGTCAATGTCATAGCATGTGTTGTGGTCTAGGCTTGCTATTGTGATACACTTCTGGGGCTGGGGTAGTATTGTCTCACAAATTGTACAGATCTTTGCACTGCATTTAGCTTCAGATCACCTTAACCTTAAGAATATATATGTTGTTGATTACAGTTCAGCATAATATGGAAGCTCTTCTCCAAACTTGGACACTGGCTGTGCAGGGAGGGGTTGGGGGAAGGAAGAGGTTGTGAGCCTTGTGTCACTGTATCAGAACAACAATCTAGTTTTTAAAGTCAGTAAGATGGAGCTAGTTGTTAGATCTAAATGAAGTGGACAGCTGAACACAATCCTGCCCTTGTCAATGGAATGAACTTTGAACCTTGAGAACATTGAACTGCTAGAAGTTCCTGGATATCACTACAGCCTCACCTGCTCTCTCCGTAAAGATGTGATCAAAAAAGTGCATAAGTGTATTTGCTTTTCCAGATTCAAAGTTAAAAGATAGGGTTCAAAGTAAATTTATTATTGAAGTACATGCATGTAACCGGACGGAGGTCTGCACGTCCCCGGCTACCAGCTGCTGCGAGCGGACCGCGTCACGGAGTTATCGGGGAAATCAAGGGGTGGTGGAATCTGCTTTTACATCCATGAAGGCTGGTGCACTGATGTTAAGGTTCTTCACAAACACTGCAACCCGAACCTGGAGTTTCTCGTTCTGAACTGTAAGCCTTTCTATTCTCCGCGAGAGTTTTCCTCATTTATCCTTGTCAGTGTTTATGTTCCACCTCAGGCCAACGTGAGCGAGGCCATTCGGCGGCTGGCTGATCATATTATGCGTTTAGAACGGGAACACACAGATTCGCTGTTGATCATCCTAGGAGATTTCAACAGAGTTAAACTGAATTACGAACTCCCGAAATACAGACAACATGTTAACTGCCCCACCAGGGACAGTAACACTCTGGACCACTGTTATACTATCCTAAATAATGCTTACCGTTCTATTCCCCGTGCAGCCTTAGGACTCTCTGACCACTGTCTGATCTACCTCATCCCAGCCTATAGGCAGAGACTTAAATCTGCTAAGCCTGTGGTGAGGACAGTGAAGAAATGGACCAGTGAGGCGAAACAGCAACTTCAGGACTGTTTTGACACCACTGACTGGGGTGTCTTTGAAGCTGCAGCCACCAATATACATGAACTGACAGATACTGTGACATCCTACATCAGTTTTTGTGAGGATGCATGTGTACCCACAAAAACTTTCCGGACCTTCGCCAACAATAAGCCATGGTTTACCCCCAAACTCAGACATCTTCGCCAAGCTAAGGAGGACGCCCACAGGAGTGGGAATAGGGCCCTGTACAGGCTGGCCAGAAATGCACTGACCAGAGAAATCAGAGTGGCCAAGCGGTTCTACTCCGAAAAGTTGAGGAATAATTTCTCAGCTAACGACTCATTGTCGGTGTGGAGAGGCCTGCAGGAGGTCACTGGCTACAGAAGACGCCCTGTCCCCCTCCTGCTGAGGTTAACAAAGCTTTGGCTGACGACCTTAATACCTTTTACTGTAGATTTGAGAGGGTCCATCCTCCCCCCTCTTCGGTCTCTCTTCCTGCCTTCCCTCGACCATCACTCACTGGCACTCATCCCCCAATCACTGCAATCACCTCCCCACCCTGGATCACAGCTTAGAATCAGCGAAGGAGAAGTATGTCGACTGTTCCAGCGACTTAAGACCCGAAAATCTCCAGGCCCAGATGGGGTCTCCCCCTCCTGTCTACGAGCCTGTGCTGATCAGTTGGCTCCCATCTTCACGCAGCTCTTTAACAGATCTCTGGAGCTGAGTGAGGTTCCGACTTGCTTCAAGCGCTCCTACCATCATCCCGGTCCCCAAGAAACCCACCATCACAGGACTGAACAACTACAGACCTGTCGCACTGACATCTGTAGTCATGAAATCCTTTGAACGCTTGGTGTTGAACCACCTGAAGACCCTCACCAGCAGCCTGCTGGATCCCCTGCAGTTTGCCTACCAGGCAAATAGGTCAGTAGACGATGCAGTCAACCTGGGACTGCACTATATCCTGCAACATCTGGATCGTCCTGGGACCTATGCTCGGATGCTGTTTGTGGATTTCAGTTCGGCGTTTAACACCATCGTCCCTCATACCCTCTGCTCCAAATTGTCTCACCTTACTGTGCCACCTGACCTCTGCGATTGGATTTACAGCTTCCTGACCAACAGAAGTCAGCAGGTAAGGATGGGACAGGTCACCTCGGATATTCGAATCACCAACACCGGCGCCCCCCAGGGGTGTGTCCTCTCTCCACTGCTGTTCTCCCTCTACACCAATGACTGCACCTCCTCCAATCCCTATGTGAAGCTTTTGAAGTTTGCAGACGACACTACTGTCATCGGACTCGTCCAGAATAGTGATGAGTCTGCATATCGACAGCAGGTGGACCAACTGGCGCTCTGGTGCAGTCAGAACAATCTGGAGCTGAACACGCTCAAGACAAAGGAGATAGTGGATTTCAGGAGACATCCCCCCACTATGTCTCCCCTCACAGTCCTCAGCAGCCCTGTGACAACCATGGAGAACTTCAGGTTCCTGGGAATCACCATCTCTCAGGATCTGAAGTGGGAGCAGAACATCAGCTCCATCCTGAAGAAGGCCCAGCAGCGGATGTATTTCCTGCGGCTCTTGAGGAAATACGGTCTGCCTCAGGAATTGCTGCTGCAGTTCTACACTGCAGTCATTGAGTCTGTCCTGTGCACCTCCATCATTGTGTGGTTTGGAGCCGCCACCAAGCAGGATAGAACCAGACTACAGCGCACAGTGAGGACTGCCGAGCGCATCATTGGAGCCTCCCTGCCCTCTATTGTGGACCTGTACTCTTCCAGGTTGAAGAAGAGGGCAGGGAACATCATAAAGGACTCCTCCCATCCTGCGCACAGACTGTTTGATCTGCTTCCGTCTGGTAGGCGCTTCAGATCCCTCCAGACTAAGACTAATAGGCACTGGAGAAGTTTTTTCCCTACTGCGGTCACTTTGCTGAACAGTTAACTGCCGGTTAACTGTCGGCTAACTATTACTTGGATTGCACTACCTGTATGTATAATCTATATTTTCATTTATATTTATCATTATTATTGTTATGAGCAGAGAGACAATATCTGCCGGAAGTAAATTCCTTGTATGTGCATAGGTACTTGGCGATTAAAGTCTGATTCTGATTCACTACCGTAAGACTTTTTTTTGCAGGCATTGACAGTAGAATAAAGAAATGCAATAGAATCAATGAAAAACTACAAACATTGACAATAAAAATGCAAAAGGCCGGCACCTCATCTTCCCAAAGCTCCTCATGAAAGCTGTTTTACTTTCCCACTGAACAACAGACAATAATGTTTCTTCTGAGATGCCTCCCAGTCAATTCCTGTCATCACAGGATCCTAAACCTTACTACGAAGCATAGACCATAAAACATAGGAGCAGAATTAGGCCTTTCAGCCCATTGAATCTGCTCCCCCATTCCATCAAGGCTGATCCCAGATCCCACAAAACCCCATACACTTGCCTTCTTGCCATATCATTTGATGCCCTGACCAATCAAGAAATGATCAACTTCTATTTTAAATATACCCACAGACTTGGCCTCCACCCCAGTCTGCGGCAGAGCATTCCACAGATTCACTACTCTCTGGCTAAGAAAATTCCTCCTCTCTTCTATTCTAAAAGTCACCCCTCAAGTTTGAGGCTGTGCCCTCTAATTCTGGATACCCCCACCACATCCACCATTTCTACTCCTTTCAACATCAGTTTCAGTGAGATACTGGCTACCAGCCCCTCTTCCCCCTACCCCCCCCCCCCCAGGATTTTATCTTTTTAAGTAGCCTGGTGTGGCACCTTATCAAATGCCTCCTGAAAATCCAAGTAAATGACATCAACTACCTCTCCTTCGTCCACCCTGCTGGTTACTTCCTTGAAGAACTCTTAACAGGCAAGATTTCTCTTTATAGAAACCATACTGACATTGACTTACTTTATCATTAGTTTCCAAGTACTCCAATAGACTGCAACACTTTTCCAGTAACTGAGTTTAGGCTAACTGGCCTATAATTTCCTTTCTTTTGTCTTCCTCCTTTCTTAAAGAGTGGGGTGCCATTTGCAATTTTCCAGTCGTCCTGAACCATGCCAGAACCAAGTGATTCTCAAAAGATCATGACCAATGCATCTGTTATCTCTTCAGCAACCTCTCTCAGGACTCTGAGATGTAATCTTTCTGGTCCAGGTGACTTATCCACCCAAGACCTTTCAGTGTGCCTAACACTTTATCCTTTGTTATAGCAATGACACTCACTCCACTTCCCTGATACTCACGGACCTCTGGCACACAGCTAGTGTCTTCCACAGTAAAGACTGATGCAAAGTAGCCAGTAAGTTCATCTGCTGTTTCTTTGATCCCAATTACAACCTCACCACCATCATTTTTCCAGTGGTCCAATATCAACTCTCACTTCCCTTTTACTCCTTATATAACTGAATAAAAATATGACTATCCTGCTTTATATTGTCTAGTTTGTCCTTGTATTTCACCTTTTCCCTTCTTATAGCATAAATCTGTGATCCTTTTGAGTTTTTGGTTCATAGTTGTACAGGACAGAAACAGGGCCCTCTGCCCATCTAGTCAATATCAGCCTGGCCTGCCTAATCCAACATATCTGCTCCTGGTTCATACCCCGCCATACCTCATCCAAACTTAACTGTTACAACTGAGCCCCCATTGACCACTTTCCTTGGCAACTCATTCCACACTTTCACTGCCCCCTGGGTGAAGATGTTGCCCCCTCAGATCCTCAAATATTTCACTTTTCACCTTGCTTATGACCTCTAGTTCTAGTCTCACCTCATCTCAGTGGAAGAAGCCTGCTTTCATTTACCATATCTATATCCCTTATAATTGTGTATACCTTTATCAAATCTCCCCTCAATCTCCTGTGAACAAAGCCCTAACCCAATCAGCCTTTCTTTATAACTCAGGTATTGAGACTTTAGCATCTATTACCACTACCCATTCTGAAAACAGAGCTAAGTCTTGTCATTTGGCCCCTCAGATCCATTTGGTGACCATATAAAATATTTTTAAAATATTGGAGCTAAAAAACATTGAAGATGTAAAAAAAATACAGGTGGATCACATTCCAGCTTTTTTTTAAAAAAGGTCATTACACAAATAACAGTTCTCTCAAGCATTGCATCTCAGAAACTGATAGAAGATCAAATGTCTACATCTATTTGCTTCCTTTTCACTTCCAAGTTAACCTCCAAAATCTGTTATCAGCAGCCATGTATGCACTTTATTTTTATTTAGAGAAACAGTGCAGAGTAGGACCTTCTGTCCCTTCGAGCCGCGCATCAGCAACCACTGATTTAACGCTAGCCTAATAGCAGAACAATTTACAATGACTGATTCACCTACTAACTGGTATGTCTTTGGACTGTGGGAGGAAACTAGAACACCCGGAGCAAACCCACATGTTCACTGGGAGGACATATAAATTCCTTGCAAATGACGTCAGAATTGAGCTCCAAACTCCAACTTCCCAAGCTGTAATTGCGCCACTCTGACTGCTATGCTACTATGATACCTTGTTACTACTATAAGTCCCCAGAAATCTCATTATGGGCTTTCAAGTTTTTCTTTAAGATGCAAATTGCAAACAGTTCGGGAAATCACTCATACAAGCTGTGATAGCCATATTGAAGCTGAATTTTAAAATGCTGAATTGAAAATTACCTGAAGAGTTGACATTCTTGATTAAAATAACATTATGTATCTTACTGATGATTTTTAAAAAAAATTTAAAATGCAGTTAATTGTTAATGCTCTCTTGGATCTAAATTGAAAGCCAGCGCTGAGCAGTCAGGTTTAGTTTTCTTTGTACATTGTAATGGTAGTGAGATTGTTAATTTTCATCATATTCATGTGGGCATTGACCTTCAGAATTGAACAATCTTAACTGTGGTAAAAATACCACACTTGTGATTGCTGGCCTGAGTTCAGTGACAAGGCACATTATAAAGGCAGAGTAAAGAGAGCTTCATTCACCAGCAAGCTACAATACCTCTAACCTTTCCTCAGGGTATGGGAGTCCAAAGCTAGATGTCACTGATTTAGAGTGAGAGTGGAAGATTTAAAAAGGCATGAGGGGCAACTTTTTTTTCCACAAAGAGGATGGTGAGTATTTCTAAAAAACACAAAATGCTGGCAGAACTCAGCAGGCCAGACAGCATCTATGGGAGGAGGTAGTGACGACGTTTCGGGCCGAAACCCTCATCAGGAGTGAAGTGACGTTACTTCACTCCTGATGAAGGGTTTCGGCCCGAAACGTCGTCACTACCTCCTCCCATAGATGCTGTCTGGCCTGCTGAGTTCTGCCAGCATTTTGTGTCTTTATTTATTTCCAGCATCTGCAGATTCACTCATGTTGCCTGGTGAGTATTTCTAACAAGTTTTCAGAGGAAGTGATACAGAGGTACTTGGATAGATACCTGAAGGGGTGAGGCTGAGAGCGTTGGGGCCAAACGCTAGAAACTGGGACTGTCTGAATGGTCACATGGACTCGAGCCAATGAGACTGACTGGAACCACACTGTTTTGCTCTGTGACACTAAGCAATTTTCCTTCATTCAATCAAGTTACTTAAAAATTCTAGCATTTTAGGGCAAATTAATTTTTTAAGCTGAGCATTGTGTTCACCCTAACCTTTGTATTTTCTTAACTTGCTCTACCAATTGAAAACGTTTGAGAAAATAGTTAGCTGAGTTTTCAAACGACTGTTTTCAAACTGCCCGTATTTGCCTATGGGCAGGAATGGTAGATCTGCATTCGGTGAGTAGATAATTTAATATTCAAAGATACATTAAAGCAAGTTACAGTAATTACTTGTAAGCCTGGATTTTGAATTCATGAAAATGAATTTTAAGAACTATTGGCCATCAAATAAATTCACATTGTTTTTATGGTGGGATGGATTTTGGTGACAGTAACATCACTTGGTGCTATTGCTTAAGCTTGAAAGGATCTTGTATATAAAACTATAAGGACATAGGAGCAGAAATAGACCATTTGTGGCAATGAATTCCATAGATTCACCACCCTACAGCTAAATAAATTTCTCCTCATCTCTGTTCTAAAGGGAAGTCCTCTATTCTGAGGCTATGCCCTTAGTCCTCAACTCCCCAAATATAGTAACCATCCTCTGCACATCCACTCAATCCAAGCCTTTCAATATTTGATAGGTTTCAATGAGATACCCCTTATTCTTCTGAATTCCAGCAAGTACAGGCCTAGATACATTGAACGCTCCTCATATGTTGACCCTGTTGTTCATGGAATCATTCTTTTAAATCTGCTTTCGACCCTCTCAAAGGCCAGCACATCCTTTCTTACATGAGGTGCCCAAAATAGCTCACTCCAAGTGCAGTTTGGCCAATGCCTTATAAAGCCTCAGCATTTACATCCTTTCTTTTACATTCTAGTCCTCTTGAAATGATTGTCAACATTGCATTTGTCTTCCTTACATGGAAGTTAACCTTTAATGAAACCTGCATGAGGACTCCCAAATCCCCTTGTACCTCTGATTTCTGAATTTGAAGCCCATTAGGAAATAATCTACACCTTTATACCTTCTACCAAACTTCATGACCATGAACAATATTACACCTGGCACTTCGCACATTCTCCTAATCCAAGTCCTACTACAAGCTACCTGCTTCCTCAGCACTACCTGCCCTCCACACATCTTTGTACCTTATGCAAGTGTGCCTACAAAGCCATCAATTCTGACATTCCATTGGTGCCTGTTGAGGTCGTTTGAGTATCTCAGAAACTGCTGATCTGGGATTTCTATGTGTAACAGTCTCAAATGGCCACCCATTTTAACGGGGGGGGGGGGGTGTCTCTGTGTCTCTCTGGATATATATATATCCCAGAATTAACCAAACAGGAGCCTGTTACTCCAGACTCACAATATAACTAGGAAGATGCAGTTCTGACTTCTTTGTGTGAGCAGCGATGGCTACTGAGCTGAATTTCTGGGAAACCCTGTCCCAAAATGTATCTGTCAAATGGCTATATAACCAGAGCCTCATTAATTAGAAGGCCATAACAACAGAGATTCATTAAGTTAGCAGCTGGAGACCAAGATTATTCTTTGCAAATGTTTAATGACTGGGATGATACAGCCCTGGTGTTTTATTAACCGGTAAGCTACAACTCCTGAATTTCGGGAACCAAGTAGATGCAACCCTGGAGTGTTAGCCAGGGCCCCTGAGTTTCATTAACTGGAAAGTCCTGGGTCTGGAGTTCTAACGATTGTCAAGTCCCAATTCCTGTTTCACAAATAAACTGGCTGCGGTCCCCGAGTTTCATCAACAGGGAAGCCACAGCCCTGGAGTTTTATGAACTGAGCCGATGCTGCCTCTGAGCTCATTAGCTGAAAGCCATGGCTTCAGATGTTCAGTGATCAGAGGCTACAAACAGTAAACTGAATGCATGGCTGCCACAGATGAAGTAAGTGGACACTGAGATAAGTAAGAGAGAATGGTTGAAGGAACATGGTGGTATTAAAGTGATGTAGAGCTGGAGAACGATCTAGGACAAGAACGAGGCAATAAAGCGGATTTCTGCTTGAAGTTAAGATTCTTAAATGCTTGCTATCATTGTCTTCCTCTTTTTGGCTGTTTGTTTTGATAATCCATCGTGCATCAAAAACACACCACAACTACTGCTGATTATTTCAGAATTTAAAACATTTCTTCAATGGTTCTAGTGGGATTTAATCCTAAATTGGGCAGTGAATGCAATAATGATTTCAAAAGAATATCAATTCAACAATATATCATCTCAGCTTAATCCCTTAATTTCCTCAGGCCATTTTTACTTAGATCAATGCCATATACATCACTTAAAGTAAAAAACTCAGTTAGACATGCTCACAGTTCCCTCGTTGTTTCCTTTGAATTAGTTTTAATGTTTTGTAACTATGAAACATAGAAGTGGTGACAAGAAAATTTAAAAAAAACGAGATGACCAGATACTTGAAGTGCAGTGAGATATTTGAGTTAGAGAAATAAAAAGCAACAAAATGGTTGAGTTTAAAAAAGCACAGCACATTTTCCCTCTTTTAGAGCAGCACATTTACTCAAAAGGAAAGATGTTTGAGTTAAATACGTTTGAGTTAAATGAGCAAACAAAAGAGCTCATAGGTTCATAACTACTGAGTACTGGGTGATAATAATGATAAAGAAAAAGAGCAGAATGGATAGGCTAAATTTGAAAGATAGACATGTTCAACTGCACAATGGATAACTAGATTTTGTATACTGATCAAATTGAACAGTATTTTGAAGCAAATGAAATACCCAGTCTGGTGAGTGCATTTGAATTAAAGGCATATAGTTTTCTATAAACAAATGAGCTGAAATGATATTTGCTAATATTGGGAATGTAATGCAAGAAATTTAGAACCATGGCGGATTACAAAACCCTTTAATTTCATAAGTGGAATCGAAAGGTGGCGGAGTCTATTTGAGCATATGTGGCTGAATTGAAGAGATTGCCTGAGCAACATCAGTTCAATGATCAGCTTAATGATGCAATGAGAGATGGTTTAGTTTGTGGAATCTTACAAGAAAACATTCAAAGAAATGGCTCTTCATTGAAGTACAACTCACATTTAAAAGAGCAGTTGAAATTGCCATATCAATGGAAACAGCAGCTGGAGATGCAAGTGAGTTGCAGTCAAGAATGAAAATGAGCATGAACGAAATGGCAATGTCTAAACAGAAACTGGCCTGGCTGAACAAATTGTGTTACCATTGAGGCAGGGGTTTACATACATCAGACTAATGCAAGCTTAAAGGCAAAACTTATAGAAAATACAACAAAGTAGGACACATACAAAATGCACGTTGGGGAGAACACAAGACTACAAGACATAGGAGCAGAATTGGTCATTTGGCCCATTGAGACTGCTCTGCCATTCAATTGTGGCTTATCCTTTTCTCCCTCTCCTCAGTCCCATTCCCTGGCCTTCTCCCCATAACCTCTGATGCCGTGTCCAATCAAGAACCTATCAAGCTGTGCCTTAAATACACCAAATAACCTGGTCTCCACAACTGCCTGCAGTAATAAATTCCACAAATTCACCACCCTTTGGCCAAAGTTTTTTTTCTGAATCTCTGTTTTAAATGGATGCCCCATCTACCTTGCTGTTGTGCCCTCTTGTCCTAGACTCCCCAACCATAGGATACATCCTTTCTGCATCAACTTTCTAGGCCATTCAACATTTGAAAGGTTTCAGTGAGATATACCTCCCCCCCCCCCCCCCCCAACCACATCTTTCTAAATTCCAGACAGTATAGAACCAGAGGTATCAAACATTCCTCATATAACCCTTTTATTCCTGGAACCATCCTTGTGAACCTCCTCTGAACCCTCTCCAAAGCCAGCACATCTTTTCTAAGTTAAGGAGCACAAAACTGTTCATAATTCTCAAGATGAAGCCACATCAGTGCCTTAGAAAGCCTCAGCATCACATCTCCACTCTTGTATTCTAGACCTCTTGAAATGAATGCTAAATTGCACTTCCCTTCCTTACCACCGACTCTACCTGCAAGCTAACCTTTAGGTTGCTCTGCACAAGGATTCCCAAGTCCCGTTGCATCTCCGATCTTTGAATTTTCTCTTAATTTAGAAAATAATCTGCACTTTTATTTCTACTATCAAAGTGCATGACCATGCATTTTCCAACATTGAATATCAATTGCCATTTTCTTGATCATTCTCCTAATTTACAATATATTATTAATGATTTAGACGAGGGAATTAAATGCAGCGTCTCCAAGTTTGCCAGATGACATGAAGCTGGGTGGCGGTGTTAGCTGTGAGGAGGATGCTAAGAGGATGCAGGGTGACTTGGATAGGTTGTGAGTGGGCAAATTCATGGCAGATGCAATTTAATGTGGATAAATGTGCAGTTATCCACTTTGGTTGCAAGAACAGGAAAACAGATTATTATCTGAACAGTAGCCGATTAGGAAAAGGGGAGATGCAATGAAACCTGGGTGTCATTGTACACCAGTCATTGAAGGTGGGCATGCAGGTTCAGCAAGTGGTGAAAAAGGCAAATGGTATGTTGGCATTCATAGCAAAAGGATTTGAGTACAGGAGCAGGGAGGTTCTACTGCAGTTGTACAAGGGCTTGGTGAGACCGCACCTAGAATATTGTGTGCAGTTTTGGTCCCTTAATCTGAGGAAAGACATTCTTGCCATAGAGGGAGTACAGAGAAGGTTCACCAGATTGATTCCTGGGATGGCAGGACTTTCATATGAAGAAAGACTGGATCGACTAGGCTTATACTCACTGGAATTTAGAAGATTGAGGGGGGGGATCTTATTGAAACGTATAAAATTCTAAAGGGATTGGACAAGCTAGATGCAGGAAGATTGTTTCCAATGCTGGGGAAGTCCAGAACGAGGGGTCACAGTTTAAGGATAAAGGGGAAGCCTTTTAGAACCGAGATGAGGAAAAACTTCTTCACACAGAGAGTGGTGAATCTGTGGAATTCTCTGCCACAGGAAACAGTTGAGGCCGGTTCATTGGCTATACTTAAGAGGACGTTAGATATGGCCCTTGTGGCTAAAGGGATCGGGGGTAAGGAGAGAAAGCAGGTACAGGGTTCTGAGTTGGATGATCAGCCATGATCATACTGAATGGCGGTACAGGCTCGAAGGGCTGAAGGGCCTACTCCTGCACCTATTTTCTATGTTTCTAACCTGTCTAAGTCCTTCTGCAGCCTACCTGCTTCCTCCACCAATCTTTGTATCATCTGCAAACTTGGCAAAAAAGCTATCTATTCCATCATCTAAATCATTGATATATAGCACAAAAAGAAGCGGTCCCAAAATCAACCACATCAGACCACAACTAGTCACTGACAGTTAACCAAAAAAGGATCCTTTTTCATTACCACTCACTGCATCCTACCAATCAGCCAATGCTCTAACCATGCCAGCAACTTTCTTGTAATACCATGGGCTCTTAACTTGATAAGCAGTTTCATGTATGGGAGTTAAAGAATGGAGTGACATTTGCAATTTTCCAGTCCTCTGGCGCCATGCCAGAGTCCAATGATTTTTGTAAGATCATTGCTAAGGTAAGAAAGTAAAGTTGCATTTTCAATAAGAGCACTAATCTATATGCTGTTGATGAAAAACCTAATGATGATGAGAGTGACACAGGTCTGGGTGGCCTTGAGATTGATAATGTGAAAGCTAACAAGAGACACACAATATGGCTTACACCAGAAATGGCCAGCAAATTATGGAATTGGACACTGGCTTGGCTGTTTCTGTCATTCCACAAACAAGTTTGAACAGCATTCAAAAGGGACTGAACTGGAGCTTGCAGATAACCAACAAAGAACTTATACTGGAGAGAAGATAACTTCTGTGGGAATGACATTCGTAACAGTGAAATACAACCAATGAGCCACATTGGGCTTGTATGTGGTAAAAACCGGAGGGCCAGTATTGTGAGGCTGTAATTTGGCTTATACAACTGCAACTTGATTGGAGTTCTATACATCACTTGCATGCCACATCTCCTGCAATAGTCATCTGAACGGGAATTAAGAAAGGTACTGGATGACACCACAGGAGAGATCAATGATGGTATTGGAATATTCAAACATATCAAGGGTAAAATATTATTAAATGGAAATGCCACACTGAAGATTTATTAAGCCCATCCATTCCTACTTGTTATTTCTGCAATGAATGTTGAAATTCATTTTCAATGAATTTTCATTCAATTTGCCAGGCAAGATTTCCCCAGGAATTTTAGAAGTTCTGAGTTTCTTTGTGGGAGAGGCTATGGCTTGTAAGTTTTATTTCTGGGAAGCTCTGTCCCAAAGTTTATCAGCCAAATGGCTATATTCACAGAGTCGCATTAAATAGAAGGTCATAACGCCAGAGGTTCATTAAGTTAGCGGCTACAGTCTGAGTGTTAGTAATAAGGCAGCTATCCTTGCAAATGTTTAGTGACTGGACGGATACAGCCCTGGAGTTTTATTAACTTGTAAGCTGCCACTCCAGAGTGGATGTGACCCTGGAGTGTTAGCCAGGGCCCCTGAGATTTATTAACTGGAAAGTCCTGGGCCTGGAGTTCTAATTATTGTAGAGTCTCAATCCCCGAGTTTCACAAACAAACTGGCTGCAGTCCCCGAGTTTCATCAACAGGGAAGCCACAGCCCTGGAGTTTTATGAACTGAGCCGATGCTGCCTCTGAGCTCATTAGCTGAAAGCCATGGCTTCAGATGTTCAGTGATCAGAGGCTACAGACGGAGTAAGCTGAATGCATGGCTGCCACAGATGAAGTTAGGGGGACGTTGCGATAAGTGGTTGAAGGAACATGGTGGTCTTAAATTGATGTCGAACTGGAGAACGATCTAAGACAAAAAGAATACAATAAAGAAGATTTGTGCTTAAAGATTCTTAAATGCTTGCTATCATTGTCTACCTCTTTTTGGCTGTTTGTTTTGATAATCCATCGTGCATCTAAAACAGCACTACGACAGCTACTGCTGATTATTTCAGAATTTAAAACATTTCATTAATGGTTCTAGTGGGATTTAATCCTAAATTGCTGAATGAACACAGTAATAGTTTCAAAAGAATATCAAGGTGAATATATCACCTCACCTTAATCCCTTAATTTCCTCAGGCTATTTTTATTTAGGTCGAAGCCACATCTGTTTGACTGCTGAGGATTTTACATACTTAACTGACTGTTTTAGTATCAAACTGGAATTGAAGTTGGAATTGGTTTATTATTGACGCATATACCAAGGAACAGTGAAAACTTTGTTTGGCTTGCCATCCATGCAGAACATTTCAAAGCATAAATACAGAGGCAGTATAATAACAATGCAAAATATAAAGTGAAATAATGAAACTTCACTTTCATCTTCCCCACTGCCTCATTAAGCAGGAACAGAGTTGTAAGGCAATGCAAATAATGATAAGACACCCACACCCAGGTTTTCCCTTCAGTTTCAACTTCTCTCTTCCCTTCACCTGCACATCACCTTCCTTTGTTTCCCTACCTCCTATTCCCTTGTCTTCCATTGTTCACTGTGCTCTCCTATCAGATTCCTTTATCTTCAGCCCTTTACCTCTTCCACTTATCACCTCCCAACTTCTTGTTTCATCCCTCTTTCCCCACTTACTCACCTTCAACCTGACCTGGTCTTACCTGCCACCTTGTACTCCTTCATTTCCGCCCCCCCCCCATCTTATTCTGGCTTCTGCGCCCCTTGTTCTTCAGTCCCAAAAAAGGTTTCTGCAGGAAAAATCAACTGTTTATTACCCTCTGTAGATCATTCCAACACTTTCCTCCTACATAACCATCTATTTTCTATTATTTGTGTGCCTATTTAAGAGTTTCTTAAATACCTCTAATATATCTGCCTCTACCACCACCTCTGGCCGGGTATACCATGCACCCACCAGCCTCTGTCTAAAGAACTTGCCTCTGACATGCTCTTTAAAATTATGCCCCTTTATAGGGTGTTCAATATTTCAGCAATACTTGAGTAATAGTGTAAATATTTTGTTTGATTAAGCATTCTTTCTTTGTTTACATATTCTTGGTTATGTATCCGAAGTATGTGAATGGCATGTGTCATTTTGCCACTACACCACATATGAGCGCCTCACTAAAGAAAAAGTAAGTAGACACGTTATTCTGCCTCTTGTGTTTTACTTTTGATTAGTTTCTAGAGTGACAAAATGTAATAATGGTGATGAATAAGTCTTAAAATGAACCTGAGATGACTACCTGTCTGTTGAATCACAGCATACTTTTTCTTTGGAAGGATTGTCTACTGAGTCTCTGTGGGTTCGCCTCATTCACTCATTGCGACAGAAGGAGTCAATAACTCTACTGGGTGTTTTTTTTTTTTATAGACCACCCAATAGTAACAGGGACATTGATGAGTAGATAGGGAGACAGATCTGGAAAGGTGTAATAATGACAGGGTTGTCATGGTGGGAGATTTTAATTTCGCAAGTATTGATTGGCATCTCCCCAAAGCAAGGGGTTTAGATGGGGTGGAGTTTGTTAGGTGTGTTCAGGAAGGTTTCCTGCCATAATATGTAGATAAGCCTACAAGAGAGGCTGTACTTGATCTGGTATTGGGAAATGAAGCTGGTCAGGTGTCAGGTTTCTCAGTGGGAGAGCATTTTGGAAGGGGAAATATGAAGCTATCCGGCAGGAACTTGGAAGCACAAATTGGGAATAGATGTTCCTAGGGAAACATGACAGAAATGTGGAAGATGTTCAGGGGATGTTTGTGTGGCGTTCTGCATAGGTATGTTCAAATGAGACAGGGAAAGGATGGTAGGGGACAAGAACCGTGGTGTACAAAGGCTGTTGAAAATCTACTCAAGAAAAAAAAGCTTACAAAAGGTTCAAAAAGCTTGGTAATGATAGAGATCTAGAAGATAAGGCTAGCAAAAAGGAGCTTAAAAATGAAATTAGGAGAGCCAGAAGGCGCCAAGAGAAGGCCTTGGCAAGCAGGATTAAAGAAAACCCCAAGGGATTCTTCAAGTATGTGAAGAGCAAGAGGATAAGACGTGAGAGAATAGGACCAATCAAGCATCTCAGTGGAAAAGTGTGTATGGAAACACAGGAGATAGCTGAGGTACTTAATGAACACTTCAGTATTCACTACAGAAAAGGATCTTGGCGATTGTAGGGATGACTTACTGTGGATTGAAAAGTTTGAGCATATAGACATAAAGAGGATGTGCTGGAGCTTTTGGAAAGCATCAAGTTGGATAAGTCTCCAGGACTGGACTAGATTTACCCCAGGCTACTGTGTGAAGCAAGGGAGGAGATTAATGAGCCTCTGGCAATGATCTTTGAATCATCAATGAGGATGGAGGAGGCTCCAGAGGATTGGAAGGTTGCCGATGTTGTTCCCTTATTCAAGAAAGGGAATAGAGGTAGTCTAGGAAATTATAGACCAGTGAGTCTTACTTCAGTGGTTGGTAATTTAATGGAAAAGATGAGAAACAGGATTTATGAACATTTGGAGAGGCATGATATGATTAAGAATAGTCAGCATGGCTTTATCTAAGACAGGTCATGCCTTACGAGCCTGATTGAATTTTTTGAGGATGTGACTAAACACATTGATGAAGGTAGAGCTGTAAATGTAGTGTATGTGGATTTCAGCAAGATATTTGATAAGGTACCCCATGCAAGGCTTATTGAGAAAATGAGGCATGGGATCCAAGAGGACCTTGCTTTATGGATCCAAAATTGCCATGCCCGCAGAAGGCAAAGAGTGGTTGTAGGTGGGTCATATTCTGCATGGATGTCGGTGATCACTGGTGTGCCTCAGATCTGTTCTGGAACCCCTTCTCTTCATGGTTTTGATAAATGACTTTGATCAGGAAGTGGAGGGATGGGTTAGTAAATTTGCTGATGATACAAAAGTTGGGAGTGTTGTGGATAGTCTGGAGGGCTGTCAGAGTTTACAGCGGGACATCGATAGGATGCAAAACTGGATTGAGAAGAGGCAGATGGAGTTCAATCCAGGTAAGTGTGAGGTAGTTCATTTTGGTAGGTCAAATATGATGGCAGAATATAGTGTTAATGATAAGACTCTTGGCAGTGTGGAGGATCAGAGGGATCTTGGGTCCAAATCAATAGGACACTCAAAGCTGCTGCGCAGGTTGACTCTGTGGTTAAAACGGCATCCGGTGCATTGACCTTCATTAACCATAGGATTGAGTTTAAGAGCCGAAAGGTAATGTTACAGCTATACAGGAACCCGGTCAGACCCCACTTGCAGTACTGTGCTCAGTTCTGGTCACCTCACTACAGGAAGGATGTGGAAACTATAGAAAGAGTGCAGAGGAGATTTACAAGGATGTTACCTGGATTGGGGAGCATGCCTTATGAGAATAGGTGGTGTGAACTTGGCTGTTTCTCCTTGGAGCAACTGAGGATGAGAGGTGTCCTAATAGAGGTATATAAGATGATGAGACTATTGATGATGAGAGGAAGGCTTTTTTCCAGGGCTGAAATGGCTAGCATGAGAGGGCACATTTTTAAGTGCTTGGAAGTAGGTACAGAGGAGACGTCAGGGGTAAGTTTTTTTTTAATTTTTTTTTAAACTACAGAGAGTGATGAGTGCACGGAATGGGCTGCCTGCGATGGTGGTGAAGGCGGATATGATAGCTGCTTTTTTGTTTTGTTTTTTTTTTAAAAAAGTCTCCTGGATAGGTACATGGAGCCTAGCAAAATAGAGGGCTATGAGTAACCCCAGGTAATTTCTAAATTCAGGACATGTTCAGCTCTGCATTGTGGGCTGAAGGGCCTGTATTGTGCTGTAGGTTTTCTATGTTTATTTCTAAAGAGAGAAAATTAAGTGGAAAAAAAATGTGCCGCCTGTGTTTCTTCAGAAGAGCAGAGAGAGAGAGAGACAGTTGAGTTAAAAAATGGCAGAAAACAGACAAAATTCAGGAGGTCTTAATCAGTGAATATTGGGTGATTAATAATAACTTCTTTTAAAAAGCAGAAATTGCTGGCTACATCAAAAAGACAGACACATTTCATTGCACAACAAATGTTTTGCAGAGGGTGACATATACTGAATGAATGCAGCAGTATTTTAAACATAAAATAGTTGAAAAAAAATGCATGCCAGTTTTACTGAGTGCAATTGGCAGAAACCATACAGCTTGCTCAGAAGTTTAACTGCTCCAAGTAATGAGTTTTGGTGATATTGTGAATGTAATGCAGGAACATTTAGAACAAAAACCATTGTTGGTTGCAGAATGCTTTAGGTTTAATAAGTGGAATTAAAAGGAAGGCGAGTACATTTCAGCTTACATGGCTGAACTGAAGAAATTGCCTGAACATTATCAGTTCAGTAATGAGCTTGATGCTCAGAGGATTTGTTCAGTCTGTGGAATCTTACAAGTACGTATTCAGAAATGGATGCCAAATGAAGCACAACTCAAGTTTAAAAGAGTAGTTGAAATCATTGTATCAATGGGAACAGCAGCCAAAGACAGGGGAGTTGCAGACAGGAATGAAAGGGAGCATACACAGAAACCTGCCTGTCTGAACAAATTGTGTTTCTGTTGTGGCAGGGGCTCACATACATCAAACCAAAGGCAAGACTTGCAGAAAATGTAACAAACTAGGACACACACAAATAGCATGTCGGGCAGACGAAAGTAAATCAACAGCACAAGGAAGAAAAAAATAGATAAAGAGTCAAATTGCAGTTTCAAAAGCTTTCCTTGACATTTACAATATAAATCTCACTTGTGAAATGGCAAATCCAGACAAAACTTGAATCTACAAAGGATGCTCAACAGTTGTGACAGGGTTTGAATGCCATCATCTCTTATAAAGTAAAATCAAGTGACATAGGTTACAACAGGGCTTCACTTCCAGATGAGCTTAATACTTTAAATTCTTGCTTTGACTGTCAAAACACGGAGGAACCAGTACAAACTTATGCAGCCTACAATGATCCTGTGATTTCAGTCTTTGAGGCCGACAAATGAGCAGCCTTGAGGGGAGTACATCCATGTAAAGCATCTGGCCCAGGCATGATATCTGACCAAGTACTAATGATCTGTGCAGATCAACTGGCCAGACTGTTCACTGAGATCTTTAACCTCTCACTTTGGCAGTCTGACGTACCCATCTGCCATAGTATTCGCTGACCAGCGACTGAACCCAGGAATGGAGGAACGGAAAATTCCCATGCAGAGACAGAAACAAAAGTTTATTCATGTGAATTCCAAAGAAAACATCAGTGGCTCAACTGAGCGACACCACAACATGAGTCATTCTTGAAACACAATGACACTACCTGGGATCAGAGCTAATAGAAGGTCCACTTTAAATAATCACTGTAAGTGGAAAACCTGTGCCAGTCAAAATAAACAGAAAGCACGAGGACTTAGCAACCATTGATAAGACAACAACTAACAAATAGAGGCGTAAGCCTATAGGGTTCATGACACGCACCTGCTTCAAATCCACTTATACCAGTGCCTAAGAAGAGCATGGTGACCTGCCTTAATGACCGTCATCCAGTAGCACTTGCATCCACAGTGATGAAGTCTTCTGGACCAGATGATGTACGCCCCAGAGATCTGAAAGAGGTGGCTGAACAGGCTATGGAGTAATTAATGATCTTTCAAGAATCACTAGATTCTGGAATGGTTCTGGAAGACTGGAAAATTGCAAATGTCATTCTGCTCTTCAAGAAGGGATCAAGGCAGAAGAAAGGAAACTATAGGCCATTTAGTCTGACCTTAGTTGGAAGATGTTGGAATGAGGTCTCAGGGTACTTGGAAATGCATGTTAAAATACTGTAGTCAGCATGGTTTCCTCAAGGGAAAACCTTGCCTGACAAATCTGTTGGAATTCTTTGAAGAAATAACAAGCAGGATAGACAAAGGAGAATCAGTTGATGTTGTGTACTTGGATTTTCAGAAGGCCTTTGACAAGGTGCCACACTTGAGGCTGCTTAACAAGCTACAAGCCTATGGCATTACATGAAAGCTGGCATGGATAAAGCAGCAGCTAATTGTCAGGAGGCAATAAGTAGGAATAAAGGGAGCCTTTTCTGACTGGCTGCTGGTGACTAATGGTGTTCCACAGGGATCTGTGTTGGGACCACTTATATTTATGTTATCTGTCAATAATTTAGATAATGGAATTGATAGCTTTGATGCAAAGTTTGCAGATGATATTTAGATGGAAGGGCAGGTAGTTTTGAGGAAGTAGAGAGGTTTTGGAAGGACTTAGACATATTAGGAGAATGGGCAAAAAATGACAGATGGAATACACTGTCAGGGAGTATATGGTCATGCACTTTGGTAAAAAAATGAAGGGGTTGACTAATATCTAAATGGAGATAAAATACAAAAGACTGAGGTGCAAAGGGATTTAGGAGTCCTTGTGCAGAATTCCCTAAAGTTTAATTTGTAGTGAAGGTAAACGTAATGTTAACATTTATTTCAAGAGGACTAGAATATAAAAGGATGTAATATTGAGACTTTATAAAACACTGGTGAGGCCTCATTTGGAGTATTGTGAGCAGTTTTGGACCCCTTAATTTAGAAATGATGTGCTGAAACTGGAAAGTGTTCAAAGAAGATTCACAAAAATGATTCCAGGATTGAATGGCTTGTTATATGGAGATCGTTTGATGGCTCTGTGCCTGTACTCACTGGAATTCAGAAGAATGAAGGGTGACATTGAAGCCCATCAAATGGTGAAAGACCTTGATAGTGGATGTGGAGAGGATATTTCCTATGGTGGGAGAGTCTATGACCAGAAGTCACAGCCTCAGAATTGAGGGGCATCCTTTTAGAATAGAGATGAGGAAGAATATCTTTCACTGGAGGATGGTGAATCTGTGGAATTCTTTGCCACAGGCAGCTGTGGAGGCCAAATCTGCATGTATATTTAAGGCAAAGATTGATAGATACGTGATTAGTCAGGGCACGAAGGGATATGGGGAGAAGGCAGAAGACTGGGGCTGAGGAATATTGGATCAGCCATGTTGAAAAGGCAGTGCAGACCTGATGGACCAAATAGCCTAACTTTCATATACCTTCTGGTCTTGTGATCTTTTTGATAATGAAACATAACTCTTGCCTGAGAAATGACTTGGATCTGCTCCAATTTGATTACCAGAGCAACAGATTCCATCTCATTGGCTCTTCACTCAGAGGAATATCTGTATAGAAAAGATTCATACATCAGGATGCTGTTGATCGACTACAGCTCAGCATTCAATATCACCTCTTTAAAGCTAATCAATAAGCTTCTAGAACTTGAGCTCAATATCTCCTCATGTGATTGTATCCTTGATTTCCTCACTTGCAGTCCCATCAGTTCAGATTGGCAGCAGCATCTCCTTCACAATCTCCATCACCACAGGTGCATGATAATGGTCTGTTCATTTTACACTCAGCACTGTGTGGCTAAGCGCTGCTCCAATGCCATATTCAGGTTTGCTGATGACACTACTGACACAGGCTGAATCAAAGGTGGTGACAATTCAGCATTTAGGAGGGAGTTTGAAAATCTGACTTAGTGTTGTCACAACAACAATCCCTTACTCAATGTCAGCAAGACAAAAGAGCTGATTACTGACTTCAGGAGAAGGAAACCAGAGGTCCATGAGCCAGTCCTCATCAGTGGATCAGAGATGGGGAGGATCAGCAAATTTAAATTCTTTGGTATTGTCATTTTGAAGGACCTGTCCTGGGTGGACCCAGCACTTAAGTACAACTACAAAGAGCACAGCAGGAAAAAAGGGATCTACTGCTTTCCCAGCATATATGCTGAATAAACTGTTCTTGGGCTTCCAGCCAGGCACAGGTGTTAAATTTAAACAACTTGTTGATGACAGGCTCTGCCAGCTTCATCAAAGGTGCTTAGACACGTCTAGTCCAGTGGGATATAATATATAACCCCAACATCCCTCCTTCCTGATTGAGTAGTCCTTAACCAATCAGGTTTCCACTGTCGTGCCTTTACAATCATCTTCTAGTTCTTACTTAGAGCGAGACTTACATCTTTGTTAAAATTCTCTAGTCTAATCTCAATGGCTTCTTTCACCAAGTGGTCCCAAAAGACATTGGAGAGTTTTATGATGTTGAAGTCAATCCTGTGGCCGTTGCATATGCAATGTTCTGCTAGAGTTCTAGAAGTTTAAAGTGCAGGAGCATCTTAATTTCTTAGGAGTTTGCGAAGACTTAGCAGGATATCCAAAACTTTAACAATGCTCTACAGATGTTTGTTGGAACTTATATAGACTGGCTGCGTCACATCTCTTGAATGAAAAATCCCACAAAATGTAATGGATATGGCTTAGTCCACCTATAATAAATTCCTCCCCACCATTGAGTGAATCTGCATAAAGTGTTGTTGCAGGAAAGCAGCATCCATCATCTGGGACACCCACCACCCAGGTCATACTCTTCTAGCTATTGCTATGCCATCAAGGTGGTGGTACAGGAGCCTCAGGACAAACACCACCAGAATCAGGAACAGTTATTACCCATCACCCATCAGGCTCCTGAACCAGAGGGGATAACTTCACTCAACTTCACTTGGCCTATTATTGAAACATTCCCACAACCTATGCACTCACTATCAAGAACTCTATCTCATGTTCTCAATATTTATTGCTTATTTATGTATCTATTTACTGTTATTACTATTTTGTTTGTTTATTTTTCTTTTTGTATTTGCAGTTTGTTGTCTTTTGCAAACTGGTTGTCCACCCTGTTGGTGCAGTCTTTCATTGATTCTATTACGTTTATTAATCTGTTATGGATTTATTGAGTATACCCAACAAAAAAAACAAATGTCAGTGTTGTATATGGTGACATATATATACTTCAATAATACGTTTATTTTAACCTTGAACTTCAAAAATCTAAGAAACAATCAATATGGCTTACACTAGAAATGAACAGCAAATGAGTTAAAATGGAATTGGACACTGGGTTTTTTGTTTCCATTGCTGCTGCAGTATGTTTGTTGAAAATGTCCTTATCAATGAAAAAAGCCTGTAAAGTAAATCTGAAAGGAAATAATTACAACTAATAAGACCATAAGACATCTGAGCAAAATTAGGCCATTCAGCCCATAAAGTCTGCTCCAACATTCCATTATGGTTAATTTATTATCCCTCAACTCCATTCTCCTGCCCTCTACTCAAAACCTTGGACACCCTGATAAATCAAGAAAACATTTATTCCAACTTTATTCCTCTTGCCTGTGGTCCAATATCCACTCCTGTCTCTTAATCTTTATACTGTACACCTGAAACACTTTTGTATCCTCTTTCATATTATTGGTATGCCTTCCTTCATATTTCATCTTTACTCTTCATAGCTTTTTTAGTGGCCTCCTGTTGATTTTTAAAAACTTCCCAATCCTTTACCCTCCCACTAATTTTTGCAATATTGTACACTCTCTCTTTTGCTTTTAAAGCAAAGCACCAACCATTGCTTTTCTGCCATCATCCGAGCTTGTGTCCCCTTCCAATCAACTTTGGCCAGCTCCTCTCTCATGCCTCTGTAATTCCCTTTGCTTCACTCCAATACTGATACATCTGATTTTAGCTTCTCAAACTGCAGGGTGAATTCTATATTATGCTTACTGCTTGCTTTGAGTTCCCTAATCAAATCTGGGTTATTACATAACACCCAATCCAAAATTTCCATTCCCCTAATGAGTGTATTAATTAGTGCATCATCATCATGTGCTGTGCCGTGTTGCTCAACCACAAGATGTTCTAAAAAGCCACCTCATAGGTATTCTGCAAATTCCTTCTCTTGGGATACAAACCAACCTGAATTTCCCAATCTACCTGCATATTGAAATGCCCCATGATTATTGCAACATTGCCCTTTTTACATGTTTTCTTTATCCCATTGAAATTTGTACCCCACATCCTGGATGCTATTTGAAGGCCTGTATACAACTCCTGTCAGGGTCTCTTTACCCTTGTAGTTTCTTAATTTTACCCACAAGTATTTCACATCTTCCAATCCTTTGTCACCTCTTTCTAAGGATTTGATTTCACATTTTACTGACAAAGCCACCCCACCCTTTACCTACCTGCCTGTCCTTTAGATACAATGCATAACCATGGATGTTAAACTCCCGACTATGATCTTCTTTCAGCCATGACATCATACCTGTCATTTTCTAGCTGCGCTTTCAGTTGTTCCACAGAATGAGTTTGAATGACATTTCAAAGATACTGGAGTGAAGCCTGTAGATATACTACTAAGAACTTATACTGGAGAAAAGATCATTCCTGTGAGAATGGCACTCAGAACAGTGAAATACAACAACCAGAAAGCCAGATTACATCCAAAGTGATATACATTTTATCGAGGTGAACAAAAAGAGCAGTACTATGCACTGGCTGCCCATTCACTTTCCCTCTGCTGACAGTCACCCAGGCACCTGCCTCGCACAACTTAAGGGTGACTACCTCCCTGTAGCTCCCATCTATCACCTCCTCATTTCCCCATATGAGCTGAAGGTCATCCAGCTGCAGCTCCATTCGCTTTAAACAGTCTCTAAAAAGCTGCAGCTCTATGCACATCATGCAGATGTGGTTATCAGGGAGACTAGCAGTCTCCCAGCATTTCCCCATCTCACACAAAGAACATACCACTTCCCCCCCAGACCCATTCTCTGTGCACTAGCTATGTACTAACAGAAATAAATGCTCACTGGAAATCTTAGTACTTATTGACCTAGAACTTCTGTGTTTGCCCAAGCTTGTTCTTGCCAAAGCCTGTTGAGCCAAAGGCTGATCATTCTAATATTGCCCCTCTACAACACTAGCTGCTCCACTTAAACTTCCCTTCTTATTGGCCCAGCACTAATTTCAGCCCACTGAAAAGAATCAAAAGCACTGGACCTCTTTATAAATGCTTGTGTCACCAATGAACAACTTCTCATGCTGATTTCAGCCCGTTAAAAAGAGCCAAAAACTCGAGATTTTTTTGTTGCCTCATGCTGCATCACCAATAAACAATCTCTTATGCTGATTACTTCAATTCTCCTTGATCTGTGCTGCATGGCATAAAACAAAGTGTGGGACAAGCTGTCCATGAGCAGGGTGGGTGGGATCCTTCATGAGATTGCTGGCCTGTTTCCAGCTCCTTTCTGTACACACGTCTTTGATGGCAGATAGGTTGGCACCAGAGAAGTGTTGGGCACTTTTGACTACCAGTTATAGAGTATTCCTGTCTACCATAGCGTAGTTCCCTACCACACAGTGAAGCAGTCTGTTAGGATGTTCCCAACTGTGCATCAATCAAAAGTCATGGGTGTTGATGTGCAGAAGTAACTGCCTCCTTGGTTTTGCTTGATTTTGAGGGGACTGGAGTATAAAAGCCTTTTTCCAACACCTTTCGGTGTATATGTCCTTGATGGTGGATAGGCTGGTGCTGGTGATGCACTGGGCAGTTTGGACTGAGATATCATTACCGATAACTAGTGAAAAGTTTGTCTTGCATACTGATTATACAGACCAAATCATTACAGTGTATTGAGGTGGAACATGTAAAACAATAGCAATACAAAAAAAAGAGTAATGGCTACAGAGAGAGCACAGTGCAAGTCAACAATCATAATGAGGTGGATGGTGAGGCCAAAAGCCCATTTTATTGTACCAGGAACCATTTTTAGCAGTGTCCTTGATTACATGGTGGTTATGGCTGCACTTGAGTCTGGTGGTATTGCTTTCAGACTTTTTTTTTAATCTCCTGTCCGATGGGTGAGTGAAGAGGATAGAATGTTCACTGTCTTTGATTACACTGGTTGCTTTACTGAGAAAAGTAGATGAAGTCCTTAAAGTTGAGGCTGGTTCCCTAGATATATTGGGCTGTGTCCACATCTTTCTGCATTTTCTTGCAGTCACATGCAGAGCAGTTGTCAGACCAAACTGTTATGCATCCAAATTGGATGCTTTCTATGGTGCATTGATAAAAATTGATGAAGATCAATGGGAGCATGCCAAATTCTTTTAGCCTGTTGGGGCACTGAAGAGCTTTCTTGGCCGCAACATCACATCAACTTATTAGGTAATATTAAAAAAAAAAACACATTATAGAGAACCTTTCAATTAAATGTTGAAACCATTTGCAACACACAAGAGTAAGCCTCTCCATTTGGCACTATAGACATCAAAGTTAGCATTTTGGGCATCCATACAGTAAATGTGAACTGCTTAGCCTCTGGAGATGCCACACAATTAGCCTTGTACATGTGCCATTAGCATCACGTATTCTGACACATTCTCCAATGTCTGCAAACATACTCGATGAGCTGCAGAAATCTTAAGAGGCAAGCTATTAGATTCTTCAGCTAAGGGACCAGTCAGGTCAATAATATGTTCCTTCATCTGTTCTTTTTCTATTTGTGTGAGTGGCTTTGGGCTCGCTCATCCCTAATTACCCAGGGATGCTTGGCTCTGAGCTGGGAGGTGGGCAGGATTGAGTGAGTGATTGTGCATGCAGTGAGCGGCTGGCAGAGTAATATGCAATTAGTCTTGATTGTTCTTCCTGTTCTTTCTCTTGTTTGCTCAGTGGTGAAGGACAGATTGGAGTTTGAAACTGAGACATAAAATTTACATTTAACATAGATAGCTTGGAAGTGTTCATCTATTTATGTGGAACAGCTGAGTGCACATAAAGGAAAAAATATCTTTGCAAAGCTGTGGCTGTTCCTGCCGGCACTGGATGAGGATATAGGTTTGTTTGCTGTTACCTTATGTTGCACTCTACATAAAGAAATGGTTATTACCACAAATGAGGTAAATCCCAGCCATGAGCATGCAGTTATATTCCATTTCAGACAATATTGTGGGGTTTACAGTACTGTGCAAAAGTCTTAGGCACATATATAACTTGGTGTCTAAGAAAGGCTTTTGCAGAGTGCCGTAGTAACTTGATGTATTGCACTGTACTGCTGCCACAAAAGAAAAACACATTTCATGACATGTCTGTGATGATAAACCTGATTCTGATATGAATCTAGGTTGTGGACTGAGTGGGAAGGGAGCAGGGAGAGGAGAATCCTTGCTTGGAAAAGGATAAGGGAGCAGGAAGTACCAGAGTTTGTCACGGTGTGGGGACAGGGGTGTTGGGAGAGGACCCACATGCAGGACACAAACACTTCTTTCTCAGGTACAATAGTGTTTATTGCTAGTTACACAGAAGATCGGAAAATCGAGGACAAAGGAACACGAACTTCAGACTAGGGACTAAAATTGCCACGGACCTGGGATTTAGAAACAGGGAACGGGGATCGCCACGGTCATGGCTTGGACAGCGGGAACATGGTCAGCTGCCGCGGACCTTGGACTCGGACAGGGGGAACATGGACAACGGACAGGAACATCAAGTCAGGACTCCACCTTCCGCTCAGGCACCGAGCCGAGACTCTTCGAGGGGTAAAACACAGACAAGGGGCATAAACATTGAGTCAGGACTCCGCCTTCAACTCACCCCTGGGAGATTAACCTTGCCCGGACCCACTCTGGTGACGGAAGGCGAATTGCTGGTTCTCCGATGCGGGCTGGATCGCTCTGGCTTGTCGTAGCGGCGATAACTTGTAAAGGCTTCTTTAATGTTCTCGCCCCGAACTGCTAAAGCGAGGCGCTTATAAGTTGCTGGTTCGGGTCGAGGGTAGATTACCTTGATTGCCAAGTTCGAGGGACACGTGAAACGCAATTAGACGGGAACAAGGAGTCAATGGTCCGGATCGCAACCTAACTAAATTTAAAGGGGAACCGATCCAGACCTTGACAGAGATACATTCTGTAATGATCAATATCCAATTGTTTGGAATCAAGTGACCTTGCCTGGTGTCTTACGGCTGAGTGTGTCTAGACCTGCAACAGCCCCTGCCCCAAGTATTTCTTCTCTGCCATCTATGACACACCCCACCCCTCCCACAGCACTCGACCCTTGCCATTCCCAACATCCTTTGCTCCATTTAGATTTACAACCTCATTCTCCACTCCACATTGACAAATACAATAATGTGCAAAAGTCTTAAGCGCCATAGCTATATATATATAGCTATATATATATATATATATATGAGCCTTGGACTTTTGCACAGTACCGTATTTTATTTAGAGATACAGTACGGTTACAGGCCTTTCTGGCTCATTGAGCCCACACTGCTCAATTACACCCATTTATCCAATTAGCCTACAAACCCATACATCTTTGGAGCGTAGGAAGAAACCAGAGCACCCAGAGGAAACCCTCTCAGTCACAGGGAGAACGTACAAACTCCTTACAGGCAGTGGCAGGAATTTAACCCAGATTACTGACCTTGTAAAGTGTTGTACTAACTCCTACACTAAGGAGACGCTCTAAGGAAAAGATGGCGGCGCGACGCAGCGCACAGCGGTCACTCCAGGATGAATATCTGTTATCTGTCAAGTAGGATGCCGTGCACAATCCTGATTTGATGGAGACGGACGTGTGAAGCACAGAGGAACATCTGGTGAAACTTTTGAAATGCCTGTTTCGCTGCCGCTGCTACTGTGTGATTGGAAAAATCTCCTGAGAGGAAGGCCCCGAATCCTCGGCTTTGCCTGTTGCTTGGCGGCCGGGGCTGGGGTCGAAGCGCTCGGCAGAGATGGTGCTCAGTGCTCGGTGTCACAGGGCTGGTCGGAGGCTCGAAGTTTTCCAGCAGATTCAGAGTTGGCTGTGGTCGGGGGCTTCCAGGATGCTGCATTGGCAAGTTTGCGGCGCTGGAGGTTCATGGCAGGAAGAGTTTTTCTTCCTTCTACTGTCTGCGTGAGATGATGGGCTATCGGGGACTTTGAGACATTTTTTTTACCGTGCCCATGGTCTGCTCTTTATCAAATTACGGCATTGCTTTGCACTGTTGTAACTATGTTATAATGTGGGTTTTGTCAGTTAGTCTTGGTCTGTCTTGTGTTTCTGTGATATCATACTGAAGGAACATTGTATCATTTCTTAATGCATGCATTACTAAATGACAATAAACGAGGACTGGGTGTCCTCTAATCTAATCTAATTATGAAAACAGTGGTATTACGAACAGGTAGGGCGATTTATACTCGTGCCTTTGGATTTCTTTTCCATGCTTCTCTATACAAATCAGTAAATTAACCGGGATGTTAGCAAGTAAGAAACATTCTTTTGACCATAAGGTCATAAGGTAGAAATTAGGCCATTGGGCCCATCTAGTCTGCTCCATCATTTGACAATTTGATTCTTTTTACTTTGAAAATTTAAAAAAACTACTGGAAATGTAAAATAAAAACAGAAAATGTAGAAAACATTCGTTGCAACAGGTAACGTCTGTTGCAAGAGAAGCAGAATAAACAGTTTAGACCCACAATCCTTATCAGAACAGGAAAAGAGAGAAATTATTACTTTTCATTATCAAGTAGGGTGGGAGAGGAAGGAGTAGAACGGAGGGAATATCTCAGATAGTGTGGAAGTAAATGAGTTAATGTGGCAGTTCAGAAATATATTTCATGACTTTGTGTGTGTATAAAGTGTTGCTACTATCAGGACTGTGAGACATACCCAGATAGCCAGGCCTACTTCATGGAGAATGGTGAATCAAAATCACAGATGGATGTCTGGAGGAAATGACCAGTTCTGAACTGACAAAGAAAAGACAAGTTACTTAACATTGGAATCTGTCATTACCCCACGTAAATCTTTAGGTGCCACCTGGCCTGCTGAGTCCCTCCAGCATTTTGAGTGTGTTGCTTGGATTTCCAGCATCTGCAGATTTTCTCTTGTGTGTGATTGGACTACCCACCTAAATCTCTAGCTCATCTATATCCAGTTGAAGCCCAAAGCAACCTTCTTCACTATTGACAAGACTGTCCTAGTTTTTGTGCCATCCACAAGCTTACTAATCCTTCTTCCTATGCTCACATCCAGGTCATTCCTCACTTAAGGAAAAAGGAGGGAACATGAAGGCAGTGGATGTGGATGAGGTTGGTCCTAACTGAATACTTTGCATCACTGTTTAGCAAGGAGAAGGAAGTGGAGGATGAGGAGCTCAATGTGAAACACATTAATTTGCTTGGATATTTTCAAAGTACATTTAATATTGGAGTATGTATCCAGTACACAACCTTAAATTTGTCTTCTTCACAGACATTCACGAAACAAAGAAACCCCATTGAACGGTGGAAACTTTGAAATCCCAAAGCCCCCCACCCCTCCCTTCACACAAGCAGCAGCAAAGTGCATCAACCCTCCTCCTTCACCCCCACCTGCACATTCACTGACCAAGTAAACAACAGCAAATTGGAAACATCTCCACCATATGCACTTTATCTGGGCCTTTCAATATTTGAAATGTTTCAATGAGAGCCCCCCTCATTCTTCTAAACTCCAATGAATACAGACCTAAAGCCATCAAGTGCTCCTCGTACATTAACCTTTCACTCCTGGGATCTTTCCTGTGAACCTCCTCTGGCCACTCTCTTATGCCAGCTCATCCTTTCTTGTATATAGGGCAAAAACTGCTCACAATGCTCCAAATCAGAATCAGGCTTATTATCACTGGCATACATTGTGAGATTTGTTGTTTTGTAGAAGCAGTATGGTGCAAGACATAATATTATTATACAATAAGTTAGATAAAGGAATAAAACAAATAAATAGCACTAAAGAAGAATAGTGAGGTAAGGGTCATGGGCTGATAGACCATTCAGAAATTTGATGGCAGAGCAGGAGAAGCTGTTCCTAGAGCATTAAGTAGGGGTCTACAGGCTCCAGTACCTCCTCCCTAACAGAAGTAATGAGAAGGGGGCATGTCCTGCATGGTGATGGCCCTTAATACCTTCTTGAGGCATTACCTTTTGAAGTTATTTTAGTAACTGCTCTTTATTTAATGAAATGTTTCATCTTAAATTTCTTTGCTAGTTATTTCTGCCACATCAAACCGTCTTGTAATCCAATTAAAATAAAGGAAGAAATAGGCACTCTAATAAATAACAGAAACATCATTCAGTGTCCTTCAAGGCTATTATCTCCTGTTGTGAAGTGGCAGAAATGAACATTAAAACTGATAGAACATGTGGAGTTAGGCTGAAGCCAAGCAGTTAACAGCTATGTCCATGGCTCCCCCAGATTCTGCATAACAACAAGACTATTAAGGCTTTGCTAATGTGCTTTCAGAGACACGTCTCCATTTTCCACATGGGGGAATTCAAGCGATCAGTGAATAATTAAATCACCTGCTGAGGGATGTTAATTGTGTGAAAAAACAACTAAATAAATCAATGAATCATCTGCTCAACTTCATCAGTTTGGAGAGCCGATAAGTTGGAAGGGGGGACATTGAGGAAGCAACCTCACTGTAACTGGATAATCGGCAGTCCATCTGAGAAGTGTGTCACTGTGAGAAGAGCCTGCAGGCAATACTCTTTCTAGATGATCAGAGCTGGGCACCAGATGTAGTGCCTGTGGGCTCTTCTGTGTTTCTGTTCATTGAGGCAAGTAGCAGAAATAAGCTTACCAAAAATCACCCTTCAGGAAGTTAGCATGCAGCTAATAGAAGCGGCTGAAACAACAGAAGGCATACCACATGGCATATACAGTTCTTAATTAAAAAAAATCATCCATGATTAAATGGCGGAGCAGACTCGATGGGCCAGATGGCCTAATTCTGCTCCTATGTCCTATGGTCTTTTGATCTTAAGGATACACAGACACTCATATGCCCTTTACAAATGTAACAGACCTACACAAACATTCAATATATACATATATTAAATTATATTAGCAGATAATTACTCAAAAATGGAAGTATTATATATTAATTATTTACCACTATTCACTTCCTCTCAAATACAGATAAAGCTAAATTTAACATTTCTAATGATCAAGTCTAGGCATTGATAATCCAAACTGATCACTTCTCCAAATAAGCTTCATATCTTTTACCAAAACTGTTACCTCCACTGCAACATATAACCAATTTTCTAAATATCTTGACACTAAACATAAAAGTTATTGATATTTATTCCCTCCCACATCAGCTTCACTTAGAAGATAAAACAGTATAGCTCTGTACATGCCCTTCGAATCGTGATGTTGTGCTAACCTTTTAACCTGCTGTACACTCAACTTAACTCCTCTCCCATGCAGCTCTCCATTTTTCTTTCATCGATGTGCCAACATGTACCAAGCACTTACCTGTCACGACCACAGATTTGGCAGCACAGTAGATACGGCAATTGCGCTTGTGAATATGTATGTGTCAGCTAAGTATTATCCAATTGTGATCGTATTTAGCTCCATACTTGTCATCATAGTGCTTGTCAAGACTTGAACAGAGCACAGCAACGCTTCGCTGCCTGTTCGCATTTAGCCTTGCCTGAGAAATTGGACTGTTGAGTCAACTGTCTCTGAAGACTTGCAGTATTCATTTAATATTTGGATGTTCTTTTCAGCAGCAGTGTAGGCTTTGTTTCCCATTTGAGAGTTTTAGTTAACAGCCCTGCTTGGCCTAGTGTTTATTGTTTTATTTTCCCTTTAACACTGTTCGCATTAAAGTTTTTGTGCGCTATCGACCCGCTTCAGTGCCTCTCACTCTGCACATGGGCCATATCTCAACCTGGTAACACTACCACTCTCTATGAAAAAACACCACTGGCACCCACCCCCCTTTAATTCCTCCAATTACCTTACCTTGTATTAGCCATCTCTGCCCTGTGATAAGGTCCACTCAATCTTTGCTTCTTATCATCTTGTATACCTCTACAACGTTATAAATGTTCAGGGAACGTTTGCATGGTGTTCATGTTCCATTGAGGCAAGGAATGGATTGTAGGCCGAAAGAACCATGGTGTACAAAGGATGTAGAAATCTAGTTAAGAAGAGAAGCTTACAAAAGGTTCAAGAAACTGGGTACTGGTAGAACTGTAGAAAACTTCAAGTTCCAAAGAAGGAGCTTAAGAATGGAATTAGGGGCCATGAGAAGGCCTTGGTGAACAGGATTAAGGAAAACCCAAGGCATTCTACAAGTATGTGAAGAACAAGAGGATGAGCCATGTGAGAATAGGACCAAACAGGTGCAATAGTGGAAACGTGTGCATGGAGTTGGAGGAGGTAGTGGTGATACATAATGAATACTTTGCTTCAGGGAAAAAGACCTTGGCAATTGTGGGGATGACTTACAGTGGACTGAAATGATTGAGCATATAGACATTAAGAGGATGTGCATGAGATTTTGAAAAGCATTAAGTTAGATAAATCACAGGGACCAGATGAGATATACCCCAGGCTACTGTGGAAGTGAAGGAGGAGATTGCTGAGCCTCTTGTGATGATCTTTGTGTCATCAATAAGGACAGGAGAAGTACCGGAAGATCGAAGGTTTGTAGATGTTGTTCCCTTGTTCAAGAAAGGGAATAGAGATAACCCAGGAAATTATAGATTGGTGAGTCTGATTTCAGTGGTGTGCATGCTGTTGGAGAAGACTCTGAGAGGCAGAATTTATGAGCATTGGAGAGATATAACCTGATTTGGGATAGTCAGCATAGCTCTGTCAAGGGCAGGTCATGCCTTACAAGCCTGACTGAATTCTTTGAGGGTGTAACAAAACACATTGATGAAGTTAGAGCAGTGGATGTAGTGTATATGGATTTCAGTAAGGCATTTGATAAAGTTCCCCCATGCAAAGCTCATTCAGAAAGTAAGGAGGCATGGGATCCAAGGAGACCTTGCTTTGCTGATCCAGAAATGGCTTGCCAACAGAAAGCAATGGGTGGTTGTAGATGGTTCGTATTCTGCATGGAGGTTGGTGACCACTGGTGTTCCACAAGGATCTGTTCTAGGACCCCTCCTCTTTGTGATTGTTATAAGTGACCTGCATGAAGAAGTAGAAGGGTGGGTTAGTAATTTTGCTGATGACACAAAGGTTGGGAAAGTCTGGAGGGTTGTCAGAGGTTATAGCAGGTCATCGATAGGATGCAGAACTGGGCTGAGAAGTGGCAGATGACTTCAACCCAGATAAATGTGAAGTGGTTCATTTTGGTAGGTCAAATTTGAAGACAGAAAATAATAAATTGTAAGATGCTTGGCAGTGTGAAGGATCTGACATATCTTGGAGTCCATGTCGATGGGACACTCAAAGCTATTGTGCAGGTTTATAGTGTTGTTAAGAAGGCATTTGGGTGTTGGCATTCATCAACCATAGGTTTGAGTTCAAGAGCTGTGAGGTAATGCTACAGCTATATAAGACCTCGGTCAGACCCTACTTGGAGTACTGTGCTCATTTCTGGTCACCTCACTACAGGAAGGATGTGGAAACTATAGAAAGGGTGCAGAGGAGATTTACAAGGATGTTGTCTGGATTGGCGAACATGCCTTATGAGAATAGGTTGAGTGAACTCGGCCCTTTCTCCTTGGAGTGACAGAGGATGACTGGTGACTTGTTAGAGGTGTATAAGATGATGAGGGGCATTGACTGTGTGCATAGTCAGAGGCTTTTTCCCAGGGCTGAAATGGCTAACACAAGCGGGCATAGTTTTAAGGTACTGAGGAGATGTCAGGAGTAAGTGGGTGTGTGGAATGCACTGCCGGTGGCAGTGGTGGAGGCAGATACAATAGGGTCTTTTAAGAGCCTTTTCGATAGGTAGATGATAGGTGGTGTTGTGGATAATGAAGTAGGTTTTCAAAGCTTGCAGAGAGATTTAGGCCAGTTAGAAGAGTGGGCTGAAAGATGGCAGATGGAGTTTAATGCTGATAAGTGTGAGGTGCTACATTTTGGTAGGACTAATCAAAATAGGACATACATGGTAAATGGTGGGGCATTGAGGAATGCAGTAGAACAGAGTGATCTAGGAATAATGGTGCATAGTTCCCTGAAGGTGAAATCTCATGTGGATAGAGTGGTGAAGAAAGCTTTTGGTATGCTGGCCTTTATAAATCAGAACATTAAGTATAGGAGTTGGGATATAATGTTAAAATTGTACAAGGCATTGCTGAGACCAAATTTGGAGTGTTGTGTACAGTTCTGGTTACCGAATTATAGGAAAGATGTCAACAAAATAGAGAGAGTACAGAGGAGATTTACTAGAATGTTACCTGGGTTTCAGCACCTAAGTTACAGAGAAAGGTTGAACAAGTTAGGTCTTTATTCTTTGGAGCGTAGAAGGTTGAGGGGGACTTGATAGAGGTATTTAAAATTATGAGGGGGATAGATAGAGTTGACATGGATAGGCTTTTTCCATTAAGAGTAGGGGAGATTCAAACAAGAGGACACGAGTTGAGAATTAAGGGGCAAAAGTTTAGGGGTGACACGAGAGGGAATTTCTTTACTCAGAGTAGTAGCTGTGTGGAATGAGCTTCCAGTAGAAGTGGTAAAGGCAGGTTCGATATTGTCATTTAAAGTAAAACTGGATAGGTAATGAACAGGAAAGGAATGGAGGGTTATGGGCTGAGTGCAGATCAGTGGGACTAGGTGAGAGTAAGCGTTCAGCATGGACTAGAAGGGCTGAGATGGCCTTTTTCCGTGCTGTAATTGTTATATGGTTTATACATGGAGCTTAGAAAACAGAGGGCTATGCACTAGGGAAATTCTAGGCAGTTTCTAGAGTAGGTACTGTACATGCTCAGCACAACATTGTGGGGCAAACAGCCTGGAATTTGCTGTAAATTACTATGTTCTATGTTATCTCTTATCCTTTTTCATTCCAACGAATATATCCTCAGAGGACCTGCTCTCCAATCAAGTTCATTGTCATTCAGTTGTACACATGGACACCACCAAATGAAACAATGTTCCTCCAGACTAAGGTGCACAACCCAGTACATATACCTCACTTGGAACACAAAGTAATATTACCACAAATAATGAAAGAAATTCCAGAAGATTGACACTTAGCATAAGGTCTATTTATGGCACAAGTTCAAAAGTAGACAGTATAACGCTACTGGTTCTTTATAAGTGATGAGACCTGGGTGGTAGCAGAGAGTTCAGTAGATTCATAGCCTGGGGGAAGTAGCTGTTTCCCACCTTAATAGTTCTCATCCTAATGCTATGGTGCCCTCTGCCTGATGGTAGGGGCTTAAAGAGTTTATGGAACAGTTGGGAGGGATCTTTGACCTTTGATCTAAGGGCTCTGTGTATGCAGTGCTCCTGATAAACCTCCTTTGCATCCTCTCCAAAGCTTCCACATCCTTCTTATAATGAGATGACCAGAACTGAACACAATATTCCAACTGTGGTTTAACCAGAGTTTTATAGAGCTGCAACATGACTTTGCAGCCCTTAAACCCCATCTCCCAACTAATAAAGATCTACACATCATACGCCTTCTTAATCACTCTATCAACTTGCGCAGCAACTTTGAGAGATCTATGGATGTTGGCACTAATATCCCTCAGATCTGGTTGAGTCTATAATACTTGAATACAACTGCAATAGGGTGATGAAGTATGCACACAGCATGCTTGACTTTATCAGTCAGGGCACTGAGTATAAATATTGGCAAGTCAGCTCCATTGTATAACACTTTGGTTTGACTCCATTTTAAATATATCTAGAGGTCTGATTGTCTCACCTTAGAAGCTTTCGAAAGGGTGCCTGATTAAAAGTGTAATAAAATTAGGATGTTGCCTGAATAAAAGTGTATTAGCTGTAAGGAAAGTTTAATGTTATGGGACTGATCATATCAGTCAAAACGTCAACCGTATTGTGCGTGTTTTTCAAAGATTTCCAGCATGTGTAGGATCTCATGTCTCCGTTTTCTATGGAGTGTCAGAATTGGATAAAAAGATATAGCATAACATTATGAGGGTGCACAGATTGGGTAAATAGTCAAGAGTCTTTATCCCGAGTGGAAACACCAAACATTAGAGGGCACAGGTATAAGGTATAAGGGGGAAAACTGACCGAGAATTGTGAGGCAAGTTTTGATTTTACACAGAGGGTGCACGAAATGCACTGCTCAGAGATTTCATAGAAGCAGATACAATAGAGAAGTTTAAGAGGCATTTAGGCAGACATATGACCAGGCAGGGATCAGAGGGATAGGTAAATGGAATTAGTTTAACAGCATTAGCTCAGTGCAGACTTGATGACCAGAGGGGCCTGTTCATGCTGAACCGTTCCATATACCTTGTTTGATATCTTTTTCTACATTAATTTATTCTTATAACTTTTCATCTTCTGCCTTTGTCCTCGCACATTCTGGCACTCTTGACTTCCTGTAGATATTAAATCTCTTCTCTTTCTTTTCCATGTCTAACATCTACAATTATTTGTAATGCTCTCATTTCAACCATAACTATTTTCAGATTTTCTCAGGTCACTTTGAACACTTTGTACTGAGCTGACTTCAATAGCTTGGACATGAGGTCCAATACATCAAATAATTTTCAGTTCCCTCATTTGCCAGCCAGCACATGAAAGAATCCCATAGTACCACATTCAGAGCTTTCATCCTGACCTTGCATTTGCCAATCATTTCCTTTGTTCCATAGTTATGTGTGTCAAACTTGTAACTCTCAAAAAAAAAAATCACAAGGTTAAAATGTCCTTTGCAATCTGCTTGTTAAGAGTTCTGATCTGAGTTTTAAGAGTTCTGGTGTATGTTGTGATGGTAATTAAGTCACAGGACAAACTGGAGAAATTGTGGATATGAAAGATTTTATTCATCATGACAAATAGGGATTGTCTTGTAGAGTCTCCAAAACTCGAAAGTACATCATATTTTAATACCCTTAAGATCAAAGGCAACAGTAGGTGATTCAATACAATTTCAATAGTTACAATGATATAGAATAGTACAGCACATTACAGGCCCTTCAGCCCAGTGTTGTGCCGGCCTTCAAACCCTGCCTCCCATATAACCCCCCCACCTTACATTCATCCATATACCTGTCTAGTAGTCTCTTAAACTTCACTAGTGTATCTGCCTCCACCACTGACTCAGGCAGTGCATTCCACGCACCAACCACTCCGAGTGAAAAACCTTCCTCTAATATCCCCCTTGAACTTCCCTCCCCTTACCTTAAAGCCATGTCCTCTTGTACTGAGCAGTGGTGCCCTGGGGAAGAGGTGCTGGCTGTCCACTCTGTCTATTCCTCTTGTACACCTCTATCATGTCTCCTCTCATCCTCCTTTCCAAAGAGTAAAGCCCTAGCTCCCTTAATCTCTGATCATAATCCATACTCTAAACCAGGCAGCATATTGTCTACTTCATTATTTTCGTTTGACAGTCTTCCACAGAATTAAGTATCTGCAGTAGTAAACACCTCTGAATGTTCAAACACTCCTGCTGTGACAAACTAATTAACACAAATATTTTAAAACCTTCTGGTGACTGAGAGCCAGATGCCTAATTATTGATTGAGAGTGATAATATCAGTCTGGTCTGCAAACTTCCCTGACCTTGTATATAATGGTGCAACTCTATAGTTGCTGGATTGATGTGAGCCAATTAACACAGGCCCATTGTCTTACTGTTATCAAATGTCTCATGGTTAACATTTTGCAAACCATATCTCTTAGCCCATGGGCCAGCCCATGCCTTCAACTTCAGTTTACAATTTACATTAAGACAGTTGTTTGCTTGGATTAATATCTGCTATTATCATATAACTTCAGAATGCACCCTATCAATACATTAATATACCAACCATCATCTCCTGCCTTGGATCCTACTATCAGACAAAAATGTTTTCCTTCCCTTTAAAAAGATATAAAAATTAGCTTTATTTATCACAACCAAAGGAGTTGAATGACTTCAGACCTGTTGCCTTGACGTCGCACGTGTTGAAGACCATGGAGCGGCTGATAATACAGAATCTGAGGCCACAAACCAGGCACGCCCAGGATCCTCTTCAGTTTGCGTATAAGGAGAAGGTGGGAGTGGAGGATGCTATCATGTATTTGCTGCACAAATCACTCTCTCACCTAGATGGAGTCAGTTGTGCTGTGAGGATTACATTCCTTGACTTCTCTAGTGCCTTTAACACCATCCAGCCCAAGATCTTAAGGCACAAACTAACGGAGATGGGAGTAGACTCTCACATGGTGGATTGGATAGTGGACTACTTGACAGATAGACCTCAGTATGTGCGGTTGGGAGACTGTAGGTCTGACACGGTGGTCAGCAGCACAGGAGCGCCGCAGGGAACCGTACTCTCTCCGGTCCTGTTCACCCTGTACACATCAGACTTCCAATATAACTCGGAGTCCTGCCATGTGCAGAAGTTCGCTGATGACACGGCCATAGTGGGGTGTGTCAGGAATGGACAGGAGGAGGAGTATAGGAAACTGATACAGGACTTTGTGATATGGTGCAACTCAAATTACCTGCGTCTCAATATCACCAAGACCAAGGAGATGGTGGTGGACTTTAGGAGATCTAGGCCTCATATGGAGCCAGTGATCATTAATGGAGAATGTGTGGAGCAGGTTAAGACCTACAAGTATCTGGGAGTACAGTTAGACGAGAAGCTAGACTGGACTGCCAACACAGATGCTTTGTGCAGGAAGGCACAGAGTGGACTGTACTTCCTTAGAAGGTTGGCGTCATTCAATGTCTGTAGTGAGATGCTGAAGATGTTCTATAGGTCAGTTGTGGAGAGCGCCCTCTTCTTTGTGGTGGCGTGTTGGGGAGGAAGCATTAAGAAGAGGGACGCCTCACGTCTTAATAAGCTGGTAAGGAAGGCGGGCTCTGTCGTGGGCAAAGTACTGGAGAGTTTAACATCGGTAGCTGAGCGAAGGGCGCTGAGTAGGCTACGGTCAATTATGGAAAACTCTGAACATCCTCTACATAGCACCATCCAGAGACAGAAGCAGTTTCAGCGACAGGTTACTATCGATGCAATGCTCCTCAGACAGGATGAAGAGGTCAATACTCCCCAATGCCATTAGGCTTTACAATTCTACCGCCAGGACTTAAGAGCTTTTTAAAAGCTATTATTAATGCTTTTTGAGAGAGTGATTTAGATGCATATCATATTTTTACTGAGTTAAGTATTGTATGTAATTAGTTTTGCTACAACAAGTGTATGGGACATTGGAAAAAAAGTTGAATTTCCCCATGGGGATGAATAAAGTATCTATCTATCTACATGTAAATCAAATCAGAAAATGAAACATACTGTTTGCATCAAATCAAATCAGTGAGGATTGTGCGGGGCAGTCGGCAAGTTTCACCACCCTTCCAGTGCCAAAATAGCATGCCCACGTATCAGTAACCACACATGTTTGGACTGTGGGTCGAACCTGAGCACCCAGAGGAGACCCACACAGTGACAGGGAGAAGGTATAAGCTCCTTACAGACCCAATAGAATTAAAACAGACTTCTGTCTCTACTACTGTAAAGCTCGGCCCTAACCACAGTGGGACTTTGCTGACACTTTGTATAAAGCCACTACCTCTGTTCTGCATTAATTTCCATCGAATGTTGCTCATCCTCAGGAACATGTTCATTATACTGTATATGGCAATTGGCTGAAACCTTTCATATTCCTCTTAAAGTAACCATTCCTGTCCCTGAGCCATCCAAGTCTCTGTAATGGCCACCACATCATAGCTCCAAACACTGATCGGGGCTCTAAGCTCATCCGCTTTGTTCACAACTCTTCTTGCATTAAAATAGACACATCTCAAACCTCCGGTCTGAGCACGTCCCTTCTCTATCACCTGCCTATCCTCCCTCTTGCACTGTCTGCAAGCTTTCTCTATTGTGAGCCAACCACTTCTTCCTCATCTCTTCAGTTCGGTTCCCACCCCGCAGCAATTCTAGTTTAAACTCTCCCCAGTAGCCTTAGCAAACCTCCCCACCAGGATACTGGTCCCCCTGGGATTCAAGTGCAACCCGTCCTTTTTGTACAGGTCACACCTGCCCCAAAGGAGGTCCCAATGATCCAGAAATCTGAATCCCTGCCCCCCCCCACTCCAATCCCTCAGCCACGCATTTATCCTCCACCTCATTCTATTCCTATTCTCACTGTTGCATGGGACAGGCAGTAATCCCAAGATTATTACCTTTGCAGTCCTGCTTCTCAACTTCCTTCCTAACTCCCTGTACTCTTTTTTTCAGGATCTCTTCCCTTTTCCTACCTATGCACCACAACCTCTGGCTGTTCTCCCACCCACTGCAGGATATCTTGGATGCGATCTGAAACATCCTGGACCCTGGCACCTGGGAGGCAAACTACCATTCGAGTTTCTTTCCTGAATCCACAGAATCGCCTGTCTGATCCCCTAACTATAGAGTCCCCTATCACTACTGCTATTCACTATCCCCTATCACTATTCCTCAAACTCCCTGGTTTCCTGGCATCACTCCTGTATCTGGAGAACCTCATTTTCTATTATTTCAGAATTGGAATTGGTTTATTCTTGTCAGATGCACCCAAAAACAGTTTGTCTTGCACATTGATCATACAGTTCAGATCATTACACAGTGCATTGAGGTAGAACATAGTAAAACAATAACAATGCAGAATAAACTAACAGCTACAGAGAAAGTGCAGGTAGACAATAAGGTGAAAGATCATAATGAGGTAAATTGAGAGGTCAAGCATCCAATTTAACATTCTAGAAAACAATCTAATAGTCTTCTAACATTGGATAGAAGCTGAGCTTGAGCCTGATGGTGCATACTTCCAGGCTTTTTTATCTCCTGCTCAATGGGAGAAGGGAGATGTTCAGGATTGGTGGAAGCTTGGTTATGCTGTCAACCTTACTGAGGCATTGAGAAGTATAGATGGAGTTCCTAACCCTAACTTGAGATACTTTCTCAAGCAGCAGCATCCCAAAATCAATGCCAACTCACTATCTGTATCGTCTTTCCTAGTGATGTTTGTCGTTAGTTTTCAGAGTTACAAAACATAACTGCGGTGATGAGGAAGTTTTAAACAAACCTGAGATGACTACCTACCTGTTAAAGGCCAGCAGGATATTCAAGTTAAAAATAAAGCACAGTGAGACATTTGAGTCTAAAATGTGCATCACATTTTCTTCTTCACTAGGGTCAGAGACAGTTGAGTTAAGAAAAGGCAGAAAACAGGCAAAGTTCATTAGGTTCATAAACAGTGAATACTGGGTGACAGTAATCATACATAAAAATAAGCATAAATGGTTGGCAACATTGGAAAGATGCATTTGATTGCACAAGCGATAACTGGATATTATATTCTGAGCAAATTGAGCAGCACTGACACAATTACAAGGCCAAATTCAAGAGGACAACTAATCACGGAAATGCTTTTTTTCTTTTCCAATATCTTTAGTAATTTACATATATATTTTTTCTTGTACTCTGGATTCTTATATATCAATACATTATACTAAATTGCATATAAAGACTCCTTACCCTATAGTCATACAGATTGATTAATTCATAACATTGAAATATAGTAATTTTATTATATTAAAAAAAACAAACCCACTACCAAGACCGAAGCTGATTAGTAAAGAAAGGAAAAAAATTATTAGTCATCATCTTTAACAGCAAATCAAAGGTTTTGAAAATAATTCAGAAAAGATCCCCACAATGTTTGAAAGTCTTGACCAGATTCAGAGATATTACATCGAAACTTCTCTAAACTTAAACATGACATCATATCACATAACCATTGGGCGTGTGTGGGGGGGCTGCACCTTTCCATTTAAGAAATAAAAGCCAAAATGTACAAGTCAAATGACTCCAAAATAATATCCTTTCCTCCAATAATACCAAATAAAGCGGTCAAATGATTAGGCTTAAAGCTTACTTTGAAAAGTATTGAGAAAATTTGAAATACTTCTTTCCAATATTTTCCAAGACTCGGGCATAACCAAAACATACGAATGAGTGAAGCTTCTCCATTATTACATTTATCACAATACGGAGATAAATCTAAATAAAAATGAGACAATTTATCCTTGATAATATGGGCCCTATGGACCACTTTAAATTGTAGGAGAGAGTGGTAGGCACATAACAATGAAGAGTTAACCAATTTAAAAATTTGATTCCAAGTTTCCTCAGAAATCGAAGTCTGTAAATCTTGTTCCCAAAGATTTTTAATTTTATCTAAAGGAACACTTCTCATTCCCAACAGCATATTATAAATATTAGATATAGATCCATACTTATTTGAGACCATAAAAAAATCTATATTTAGTTGACAGTTGTTTAAATGAAAAGAGACTTCCCTCTACAAACAAGTCCTGAAAGCTTTTAATACCCAATCTATTCCATTCTTTAAAAGCCTCATCAATCATACAGGGTTTAAAAAAAATAATTAGAAAAAATGGGACTCGAAAGAGAAAATCTCAATAAGCCAAAGTATTTTTGGAATTGTATCACTGAAATGCTGATGGATTCTTCTGTTTATCCTTGGAAAATTTACAAAAAAAGGACACTCCTCTTGACATATTCTCTATAACACAAATCAAAAGTCTCTCAATTATGGCAGAGATAATCTAAAGGGAAACCAGAAAAGATCCCACATTGTCTCAGGTCTACTGTACATGGCAACCCAAAATAGCTGGAATGTGCAGTGGAAATTCCAGTTCCCCCATTTTTACCAATGCTGGTATGAACACCCTTGATGGAGGTTGTTTTTTTTAAAATGAGGATTTAGAGTGGTTGTACCATCCTAGTAGATAGAGATAGAGGGAGAGTAGAGATAGAGATAGAGAGAGACAGAGAGAGAGCGGTGGAGATAGAGACAGAAGGAGAGAAAGAGAGAGGAGAGTGAGTTTGTAAATCAGGCGGGAGCAAAGGACGTTGGGAACGTTGAGGGTGGAGCGCCATGGGAAGGGTTTGGAGCAGGTGGCAGAGAAATTGCAAGGGTGAAGGGTGGCATGGTGCAGAAAAACCCAGCCCTGACACACCAGACAAAGCAATATAATTCCAAACAACTGGTTTATGGATCATTACAGACTATCTCTTGGGTGCTTCCCTCTCCATTTCCTTTTTCCCAACTATGATACCCCTCTCCCTGCCCCCTTCCCACTCTCAGCCTGAAAAGAGACCCATAACAGAATCAGGATTATCATCACTCATATACGTTATGAAATTGTTCTTTGTTTTTGTAGCAGTAGTACAGGTCAATACATAAAATTACTACAGTATGGTGCAAAAGTCTTAGCCACCCTAGCTATACACAGTATATATGTGCCTAAGACATTTTCGCAGTACTATAAAAGATTCAATGCCTCTTTTCTGGGGAAGAGTGGGGAACAATTTCAGCGTGTCATGGACAATTGTCTAATATCACTAGAAGTATAGTATGTAACCATTGTGACATTGTACTAGTGTTGTTCTAGGAGATCCCTGTGTGCAAATCCCTATTGGCAAATTAAGAATCTCCTCACTGGTTTTAAAATCCAGAGGTTGCGAAAGGAATTTTGTGAATGCAGATCTACTTTCATTTTGCAATGAGCACATTGCAAGCGAGCTTCGCACAGAGGAACGACGTGCTACATTTAGGTTGTATATTGTACTGGGGGCGGGGAGGTCAGTGGCAGCTATTGCCGAGCTTGTGTATACAGAACAAAATAAACAATGCAGACCGATAACTGCCAAAACAAGCTTAGGTAATGAGCGCATGCCCATCCTATTTATTTTATTTTATTTAGTGATATAGGATGGAGTAGGCCTTTCTGGTCTTCGAGCCATACTCTTCAGCAATCCCTATAAAATCTAATTAACCCTAACCTAATCATGGAACAATTTACAACAACCAATTAACCTACCTAGCACGTCTTTGGACTGTGGGAAGAAACCGGAGGACCTGGAGAAAACCCACACATTCCTTGGGAAGGACATACAGAGACTCCTTTCAGAATGGCACTGGAATTAATCTCCAAACTTTGGAACAGACGGACTTTCAATAGCATTGTGCTAACCATATATAGACCATAAGACATAGCAGAATTAGGCCATTCAGCCCAACAAGTCATATCCTCCATTTGACCATGGCTGATCTGTTTTTCTCCTCAACCCCATTCTCCTGCCTGTTTCCCATAATCAATCACACCCTTACTAATCAAGAACCTATCAACCTTTGCCTTAGGTATCCCTTTAAAAATGTGTTTATGTATTCAGAGATACAGCACGGAACAGGCTGTTCTACCCCAATGATGTGCACCACCCAGCAACCTACCTATTTAACACTAGCCTAATCACAGGACAATTTACAATGACCAATTAACCCACTAACAGTTAAGTCTTTGGACTGTGGGAGGAAACTGGATCAGTCTTCAGGAGAATGTAAAAACTATAATAGACGGTGCCAGAATTGAACTCTGAACTCTGACGCCCTGAGTTGTGATAGCATCACACTAACCACTGCACTACTGTGGCACCCAATAACGAGGTCTCCACTGCGTTCTTTGGCAATGAACTCCATAGATTCACTACCCTCTAGCTAAAGAAACTACTCCTTCTTTGCTTTATGTCTGTACTTACTGTACATGCTTCTGTGTGTCTGTCAGAATAAAAGATAAAGAATACAAGTGTAGGGAAACTTGGTTTTCAAGAGATATTGAAGCCCTGCTTAAGAGAAAAAAGGATGCACATAGCAGGTACAGGCAGGTAGGAGTAAATGAGATGCTTATGGAGTATAAGAAATACAAGAGAACATTTAAGAAAGAAAGCTGCAAGGCTAAAGAAGGCATGATGTTGCTCTAACAGACAACGTGAAGGAGAACCCTAAGGGATTCTTCAGATATATTGAGAACACAAGGATTGCAAGGGACAAAATCAGTCCGCTGGAAGGACTGTAATCCATGTAATGGTAATCCATGTGTGGGGGAGTTCTTAAATCCATTCTTTGCACCTGTACTTAATCAGGAGACAGACACAGAGCCTGATAGAAGTGAGGAAAAGTGACGTCAACTTCATGGACCCTGTATAGATTACAGAGCAGGAGGTGCTTGCTACCCTGACACAAATTAGGGTGGATAAATCCCCAGGGCCTGATAAGGTGTTCCCTCAGACTCTTTGGGAGGCAAGTGCAGAAATTTCCAGGGCCCTAATAGAGATATTTAAATCATTCTTAGTGACAGGAGAAGTATCAAAGGATTGGATGATAGGCAAGTTGTTCCGCTATTTAAAAAAGTCTATAAACATAAACCAGGAAATTATAGGCCAGTAACTCTGACATCAGTGGTGGGAAAGTTATTGGAAGGTATTCTAAGGGACTGGATGTATGAGTATTTTGATAAACCTGGACTGATTAAGGATAGTCAGCATGGCTTTGTGCATGGTAAGTCATGTTTAACCAAACTTTTAGGGTTTTTCAAGGAGTTTACCCAGGAAAGTGGATGAAGGCAAAGCAGTGGGTGTTGTCTACACAGAATTTAACAAGGGTTTTGACAAGGTCCTGCTTGGGAGGTTGGTCAAGAAGGTTCAGTCGCTAGATATTCAAGATAAGGTTGTAAATTGGATTAGACTTTGGCTTTGTGGGAGAAGCCAGAGAGTGGTTGTAGATGGTTGTCTCTCTGACTGGAGGACTGTGACTAGTGGTGTGCCACAGGGATCAGTGCTGGGTCTGTTGTTGTTTGTCACCTATATCAATGATCTGGGTGATAAGGTGGTTAACCAGATCAGCAAATTTGTGGATCACACCAAGATTGGGGGTGTAGTGTACAGTGAAGAAAGCTATCATGGCTTGCAGTGGGATCTGTATCAACTGGAAAAAGGGGCTGAAAAGTGGCTGATGGAACTTAATGCAGACAAATGCAAGGTTTTGCATTTTGGTAGGACCAACCAGGGTGGGTCTTACACAGTGAATAGTTGGGCACTGAGGTGTGTGGTACAACAAAGGGATCTGGAAATACAAGCTCAAAATTTGTTGAAAGTGGTGTCATAGGTGGATACGATCATAAAGAAAGCTTTTGGTACATCGGCCTTCATAAGTTAATGTATTGAGTCCAAGAGATGGGATGTTATGTTGAAGTTGTATAAGAAATTTGTGAGGTTTAATTTCAAATAGTGTGTTCAGTTTTGGTCATCTACCTACAGGAAAGATGTAAATAAGTTGAAAGAGTACAGAGAAAACTTACAAAGATGTTGCCTGATCTGGAGGACCTAAGTTATAAGAAGAGATTGGATAGGTTAGGACTTTATTCCTTGGAATATAGAAGATTGAGAGAAGATTTGGTGGAGGTATACAAAATTATGAGGGGTATAGATAGGGGTAAATGCAAGCAGAATTTTTCCACTGAGGTTAGGTTGGATTGCAACTAGAGGTCATGAGTTAAGCATGAAAAGTAAAAACTTTAAAGGGAACAAGAGGGGAAACTTCACTCAGAGGGTTACGAGAGTGTGGAACAAGCTGCCAGCACAAGTGACTGCAATTTTGCCCTATTATCTGCCTGTCCTTCCTGACAGTTTCACTATACACTACCTCTGCTTGTAACCCAGTAGCCCTATCACTCCTTTTCCCATCGCCCTGCCAAAGTAGTTTAAATCCTCTCAACAGCACTAGGATATTGGTCACCCTCTTGGCCAGGTGGAGCCTGCCTCTTCTGTAAAGTCATACCTTTCCAGAAACGGTCCCAATGATCAATAAATTTAAAACCTTGCCCACTGCACCAGATCCTCAATCACACTTCCATATGCCAAATCATCCTAGTACGGCACAAGTGGTGCATACAAGTTTGATTTCAACATTTAAGAGAAGTTTCAATAGGGGTAAGGAGGGCTATTATCCTGGTACAGGTGAATGGGAGTAGGCAGTTTACATGTTTTCGGCATGGACTAGATGGATGAAAGGTCCTGTTTCTGTGCTGTACTTCTCTATGACTCTATGTTCACACATAAATGATTATCAGGATAGTTGATAAAGAAAATCCCACCTTACTTTCCTCTCAACATGTCTGTCGCTAATGAATGTAGCTCCATCTAGTGGCTCCATCCTAAAACTACCAATGGACTCAAACAGATAGAGTAATCCTCTACAGTATTATAATGTACCGGTAATATTTATTCTAGTGAGGATAATACTACGATAAGAGTATGCCTTTGCAATATTTTTTTTCTACTTTGCAAACATGGAATGGAAGAATATAGTGATATAAGCATGTTAAATTGGTGGGTTTTGACCAAAGATGGCTGGAGCCGCTTAGTGCTTTCGTTCGAGGATGTTCATTAAGTGAGTCAAAAATCAAATTTATAAAAATGAGTGAAAATAGCAAAAAGGAAACTTCAAATATTTACAAAAATGTATCTACCAGAAAGCACAGTCACACCTCCATACCTGATCCAGTGTGAACTTCAGGCAACTCGATTTCTCTCTCTCCTGCTACTGAAAGCGATCCCTTCAGGTTTTTTTTTTAAAACACCAGGATATAATGTCTTTAATTATCTACATATTAACTTAATACTACACATGAATTATAATACAATGCACCTCACAATGCAGTTACAATATTATTACAAAATAAGCAGAAATATCTACCTTAAATCCAGTATAGAAACAATATATACACATTTACATGTCCCCATTATTAAAGAAATGGACTATTACACCAGGCATGGTCGGAACGGCTCCACAAAGCCAACCCATTATAAGAATACACACAAATTGCTGGAGGAACTGTGCTGGAGTACTGTTCTATGTTCATTCTAGTGAATTCCTTATGCATACCCTCTACACAATATTCAGGCCCTGTCAAATTTGAGATAAACACAATGTTACATTTGTGTGTTTGGTAAAGTTTTCTAAAGGTTCAAAGTCATTTTTCAGCATATAAATACTTTAATAATAACATTACCATTGATATACCTAATGGTGCAAGATTTTAAAGAATGGCATTTTATTTATTTGCTATACAGAAATTCATGCAAAGCAAACAGGAATAACTTAAGAGTGCCAGAAGGAAGGTTAGTCCATGAGATATAAAGGCAGAGTCAGGCCGTTCAGCTCACTGAGGTGGCTCTACCATTCAATCATGGCTGAATGTTCAATTGTGAATGAAATCCTCACAGCTGATTACAGTGGATCTTACCGTGGACAGAGTTATCTAAACTTTAGAGCAACACACATAAAATGCTGGAGGAACTCAGCAAGTCAGGCAGCATGTCTGGAAGGTAATAAACTCAATATTTTGAGCCGAGACCCTTCATTCATATTAGAAATGAAAGGGGGCTAAATCTGAATAAGATGATGGAGTTATGAGAGATAGGGTAGAGATTACAAGTTAAAGAAATGAGATATACATGCCATCAGGTTTAGAAGCTACGCAGAAGGAATATAAGGTGTTGCTCCTCCAGTGTGAGTGAGACCTCATCATAGCTGTAGAGGAGGCCAAGGACAGACATGTGGGAATAGCAATGGCAAGGCAAATTGAAATGGGTGGTTTTGATGCATAAAGGTGATTTTGAATGTGGATTTTTAACAGTTGTGATCTAGCAGTGCTGTGATAATCAGTGACTGAAGGAAAGTTAGACCAGGAGACTATGAAACAGGGGGAGAGTTAGGTCATTGGACCTACTGAGTCTTCTCCACCATTCAATTAATGTTTCCTCTCAACCCCATTCACCTATCTTCTTCCCAGTGGAACTATAGTGAAATAAGGAATAATTATATCTTCATTTTTATTGACTCAAAAACTTAGCATTATTAGCAGATTATCATTTAATGAAGAAGCTTAATTTCCCTTTTATTGTAATATATGCTACTTTATAATAGACCTACTCTTGTTGCATAGCTGGAGATGGCTGTATAATGTGTGTGCCCAGGAAGAGCAACATGTTTACATTTCATAGTTCAGTTACTGGTCTGCAATTCTGACAGGAAGTAGACTTCTTATATAGCGGTCTTCTAAACCTATAAATCCTGCCACCAAGCAAGAACAGAATGTGTCCTCTCTGAGTTGCACAACTTTCTAATTAAGTACACTCAGTGACCATTTTAGTAGATATGTTTGTGGACTTTTGCTGCTGTAGCCCAACCACTTCAACAACAACATGCTCTTTTGCACACCACTGTTGTAACATGTGGTCATTTGAGTTACTGTAGCTCTCCTGTCAGCTAGAACCAGTCTGGCCATTCTCCTCAGACCTCTCTCATTAACAAGGCATTTTTGCCGTTCAGTCAATGTTTTTCTTGGTTTTGCACCACTCTCTAGAGACCGTTGTGCGTGAAAATATCACAGTAAGCCAACGGTTTCTGAGATACTCAAACCACCGCATCTGGCACCAATAATCATCCCACAGTTAAAGTAACTAAGATCTCTTTTCTTTTTCATTCTGATGTTTGGTCTAAACAACTGAACCTCTTGACCATGTCTGCATGCTTTTATGCAGTGAGTTCCTGCCACATGATTGGCTGATTAGAGATTTGCATGAACAAGGCGTGCAGGTGTACCTAATAAACTAGCGACTGAGTGTATATATCACAGTTCCTGGATGCCCAGGACAGTGGAGGTTAATGAGGCAGCTCACCACAAAATACACAGCCACATATAGGGATTGACAATAAATGTTGCCTTTGCTGGTAACACCTAAATCATGAAAATGAATAAATTAAGAAAAAGTCTGAGCAGCGTTATGGCCTTGCTTTCTATGGACAACTGAATTTCAAAGCCCAGAGTTTCCACAGGAAATAGTAGATTTTCTTAATTGCATGTAGAGTGGAATTATGGTTCTGGATATTTCACACAGATAATCCAACTGTTTTAATTTCATTCCATTGATTTTCCTATCAGATTACTAGGAAGATGAGGCCCACTGGCCAGAGGCCAAGTATGGGGATCTCTGCAAGTTCACTGAGAAAGCTGAAGGCACAGTGTCTGTGGTTCTGAGTCCAAATCTGCTGGAGCCTGAAGACAGCTGTCAGCTGGGGCTGAAGGACTGTGTATGTGCGTGGGAGGGAGGGAGGGAGGAGCGGGCTTGTTTTACTGTCATTGTTTTGTTGCTTGTCATGCTGTGTGTTGTTCTGCCAACCGTTGTGTGCCTGTAATGTTGGTTCCAGGATGTGTGACGACACTTGTGAGGAGCCCCAGCGCACCCTTGGGTCTATCGGTTGTTAACACAAATGACACATTTCCCATGTGTCTCGATGTACATATGATAAATAACTTTGAATCTTGAATCTTGAGTTGTTACGTTTACCTGTCTTTATCTATCTTCATTTGTTAGTATTAAATTCACAGCTACAATGTGCTGTAGTCTGCTTCCAAATTTAGTCCCCAGAGAAGCCAATGGAAAATATTTTCTCAAGCTGAGTCCAGACCACAGCTGTCACTATATTTCACAGAAAGTGCCCAGACTTGGGATCATATTATTGTTTGAACACAGAACACACAGGTGTTGTAAATAGGTATAACGTACCCAGGATTAGCTGCAAGGATAGGAAATAAAAATACAAAGAAACATTTAATATTTAGGAAGGGCAGGCATCATAGTAACCAGCCTCCCCTCTATGGACTCTGCCTATACTTCTCACTGCCTGAGTAAAACAGCCAGCAGAATCAAAGACCCCACCCAACCCAGACATTCCCTCTTCTCCTCTCTCTCATATAAAGCATGAAAGAGGGTACTGCTTCTACCCCACTGTCATCAAACTTCAAAGTAAATTTATTAGTGAAGTACATACAGCATATGTCACCATATTCCACCATGAGATTAATTTTCTTGAGGGCAATGCACAGTAAATACAATATACAGAAACACAATAAAATCAATGAAGAAACACAAACAAGTCAAGCAACCAATGTGTAAAAGATAAACTAACTTATAACCATGTAACAATATAACAATTACAGCACGGAAACAGGCCAGCTCGGCCCTTCTAGTCCGTGCCGAATGCTTACTCTCACCTAGTCCCACCTACCCACACTCAGCCCAAAACCCTCCCTTCCTTTCCTGTCCATATACCTATCCATTTATTTATTTATTTATTTATTTTAAAATGACAACATCGAACCTGTCTCTACCACTTCTACCGGAAGCTCGTTACACACCGCTACCACTCTCAGAGTGAAGAAATTCCCCCTCGCGTTACCCCTAAACTTTTGCCCCCAACTCTCAACTCATGTCCTCATGTTTGACCTTTCCCTACTGTCAATAGAAAAAGCCTATCCATGTTAACTCTATCTATCCCCCTCATAATTTTTAATACCTCTATCAAGTTCCCCCTCAACCTTTTGTGCCTTTTGAATTGATGCCGAAGTTTCACTTGGTGAAAATGATGTCTCCTTGTCTCTGCCTTTTGATACCATGAGCCCTGATACTAAATAATCCTAAACAAGTGAAATAACAAATTTTACATCTCCTTTGTCAAGTCCATTAAGAATGATGTCAAGGAGAATACAGTCAAATCTTCCTTTACCACTCTTTCAGGTAAGTGTTAATAACCTTCTCTTTATACTTTCTTTATTTCTACTCTTGTGCAAATTATTTAAATCCTTGGCTTCTGGTTATTGACTCACAAATCCAAGAAAACAGTTTCCTAGAACAAAGATCAAGAGATTCTGCAGATGCTGGAAATCCAGAGCAACACACACAAAATGCTGCAGGAACTTGTCAGGTCAGGCAGTGTCAATGTTTCAAAAACAGTTGATGTTTCGGGCTGCGACTCTTTATTAGGAGCAAAGGGTCGACTGTTAATTCTACTGCACTCCATAGTTGTTATCTGACCAGCTGAGTTCCTCCGGCATTTTGTGTGTGTTGCTCATAGAACAATACAGCTCAATGTGGGCCCTTTGGCCCACAGTGTTGTGCTCACTATTTAACCTTGTTGCATTCTGATGTTTTTAATCCAAGGTTCTTTGGGAAGTCAGGAAACAAACACAAATCTTGTTGCTTCACTATCTTTTTATGAATAAAACAAAGAAAATTGAAAACGCACAGCGCTAGAGGTCTTGTAAGTGAAGAGACGGAAGAACAAAAAGTAAAAGAAAGACTAAAAGAAGAAGAAGGTTGGACAGCTCTTTTCATACACATAAATGAAAAATATTCAATTCAGATTTGCAGATAAGAGTCAGCTAATTAGAAAGCCTCTGTTTGAATAATGCAGACCCAAGGAAACTTCCAGAATCTTAGCAATAAACTACCAGGGGACGTACTCAAAGGTTGCATATACATACTGTGAGCACTAGGAAACATACTTGTATATACTGCACAGTCTGATCCAACAACCTACTCCATGCTTCCCTTACTTATCCTCCCCAGATTTCTCGTAAACTGGAATGACTTATCTCCGATTTATCCCTAAACCCTCTCTAATCTAATATTGTATCTGGAGATGATATTGTCCAGCAGGTCAATAATGAAGCACAAAGCCATTGTATTAGATGTTCAAAACAAAGAAATAACAGTAAAGCAGTTTGAGCAAATAACACAGCAGGAGATATCCTTACTGTAAGTGACTCCAGCATAGAACTTGCCTCCTGGTTGTCTTTTATACTGAGAATTGGTTCAAGTTGGTCAGCTAAGGGAAATTTCTCTGCTAAGAACAGCCAGTAATGACAGTTTTAATTTACGCTGCCATGACATTGGAGCTGGATAATCCACACTGGGGTGAGTGAAAAGAGTTACTTTTTAAATCAGGGCAGCAATCGATATTCTGAAGGCAGAGATTCGCAGCAGTTTTGCTGAGTTAAGGAGCGACCAATCAGCAAGTGGGTTTCTTTAGAAGGAGCCAAGGAGAATAATTGAAGTGCAAGTGGAGAGGCCATTGTTTTGGACTGTGACAGTCTTTAGAGTGGATTTTGCTCATCAAGCTTAGACGAGATCAGACTTGGGTGAGGTAGATTGTCTTGTACGTTACTCTGTGTTCTTATTTGTTTAGTCCTCACTTAATAGTGCATAGTATAATGAGAATAGAGGCAGTGTTTTTTTTTTACTGTGTGTGGGATGTGGGAAGTCTAGGAGATCTCCAGTCTCCCAGATAAACACATTTGTACCAGGTGCACCAACCACAGCTCCTGAGAGACCGTATTATGGAACTGAAGCTGCAGCTCGATGATCTTCAACTCATACGGGAGAATAAGAGGGTAATAGACAGGAGCTACAGGGAGGTAGTTACCCCCTAGCCTGCAGGATACAGGTAACTGGGTGACTGTCAGGAGAAGGAAGGGAAATGCACAGCCAGTGCAGAGTACACCTGTGGCATTCCCTTCAATAAGAAGAAAATAACTAGATACTATTGAGTGGGGTGACCTACTGGGGGGAGCCACAGTGACCGGATCGTTTGCACTGAGTCTAGTCATGTGGCTCAGAAGAGCAGAGAGGTGAGGAACAGAAATGAGTTATGTGGGCGCAATAGAGACACCGAGATGATATGTTGCCTCCCTGGTAGGGATGCCTTGAATTGTGTTCATGGCATTCTCAAGGGCAAGTGTGAGCAACCAGAAGTCTTGGTACCTATTGGCACCAATGACATAGGTAGACAAGCTGAGGAGGTTCTGAAGAGAGATTTTAGGGAGCCGGGTAGGAAGCTGAGAAACAGAAACTCCGGGTTAGTAATCTCTGGATTGCTGCCTGCGCCACATGCCAGTGAGAGTAATGTTGTGATGGAAAATAACTGGTTCTTTGAGTCTCAACGGTAGAGGCCTGGACACGCACAGTTTTAATAATAAGGAATTTATTTACAAGGGGAAGTTGGGTCAACACAAGCAACTACAATACACAGGAAGCGGTGTGGGGGCAGGGTACAGTTACACAAACAAAGAACAAGGGAAAAGCACTACAACAGCTATCCCCCTTGACCTTGGATAGCTGCGGCTCCCTTACCAGGACAAATGATAGACCTTCCCAAGCATAAATCAATGCACTTACCTCCAATGTGGTGGTCTGTAAGAGAGGGCAAGCCAAGGCCAAGTCTCACCTTTTAAAGCATGGGGCTGGGCGAGATAATCCAATTAAGGTGACCAATAATTTAGGAGTGCATTGATTAGTTGGGAGGGACCAAATGTTGATTGGCATGTGGTGTGTCCTCCGACCAGCCAGGCGGCAGTGCATCTGACATGTGGCCGGTATCTCTGGATACAGGTAGGAATAGGATGATTTGGCAGATGGCTGAGGAACAGGTGCAGGGAGCAGGGCTCCAGGTTCTTGGATCATTGCGATCTCTTCTGGGCAAGGTATGACCTGTACAACAGGGACGGGTTACACTTGAACCCAAGGGTGTCCAATATTCTTGCGGGCAGGTTGGCTAGAGTTGTTCTGGTGGGTTTAAGCTAATTTTGCAGGGGGATGGGAATCAGAGTGATAGTGCTGAGGATGGGGTAGTTGGTTTACAAATAGAAGCAATGTGTGGTGAGACTGCTATCTAGTTGATAGGGCAAAATTGCAAACAACAAGATGATTTGCAACTTGAAAGGTGGTCAAAATTGAAAAAGGTGAACACAGGATCAAAGGTGTTATATCTGAATGCGCTCATAATATGGAATAAGGTTGATGAACTTGCAGCACAGTTACAGACTGGCAAGTATGATGTTGTAGGCATCACTGAATCATGGCTGAAAGAAGATTATAGCTGGGATTTTACACATTGTATCAGAAGGACAGGCAGGAAGGCAGAAGAGGTGGTGTGGCTCTGTTGGTAAAAAATGAAAATAAATCATTAGAAAGAGATGACATAGGGTCAGAAGGTGTTGAACTCTTGTGGATAGAGCTAAGAAACTGCAAGGATAAAATAAATCCTGCTGGGAGTTGTATACAGAGCCCTATAAGGATGTAGTCTACAAGTTACAATGGAAGATAGAAAGTATATGCCAGAAGGGCAATGTTACAATAGTCATGGGTAATTTCAGAATGCAGGTAGATTGGGAAAATCAGGTTGTTGTGGGATTCCAAGAGGGGGAGTTTCTAGAATGATGGCTTTTTAGAGCAGCTTGCGGTTGAGAGTACGGGACCAACTATTCTGGATTGTGTATTGTGCACTGAACCAGAATTGATTAGAGAGCTTTAGGTAGAAGAAACCTTAGGGGTAAGTGATTATAATATGATTGAATTCACCCTGAAATTTGAGGAGAAGCTAAAGTCAGATGTATCGGCACAACAGTGGAGTGAAGGTAATTACAGAGGCATGAGAGAGAGGATTTGGCCAGAATTGACTGGAAAAATAAAACACTGGCAGGCATGCTAGCAGAGCAGCAATGGCTGGAGTTTCTAGAAGCAATTTGGAAGGCAAAGGATATATACATCCCAAAGAGGAAGAAGTATTAAAAGGCAAAATGACACAACCATGCCTAACAAGAGAAATTAAAGCCAATGTAAAAGCCAAAGAGAGGGAAATTAATGGGAAGCTAGATGATTGGGAAAGTTTTGAATGCCAACAGAAGGCTACTAAAAAAGTCATTAAGAAGGTGAAGATGGAATATGAAAGTAAGCTAGCCAATAATATTAAAGAGGATACCAAAAGTTTCTTCAGAAAGAGAGGCAAGAGTGGATATCAGACTACTGGCAAATGATGCTGGAAAGGTAGTAATGAGGACAAGGAAACGAACAGAACAGTATTTTTCATCAGTCTTCACTGTGTAAGACACTAGCAGTATGGTAGAAGTTCCAGGTGCCAGGGGTTCATGAAGTGCGTGAAGTTACCAACTAGAGAGAAGGTTCTTGGGAAACTAAAAAGTCTAGAAGTAGATACAACACCTGGACCAGAATATAAAAGCGAGGACGTAATGTTGAGACTTTATAAAGCACTGGTGAGGTCTCACTTGGAATTTTGTGTGCTGTTTTGGGCCCCTTATCTTAGAAAGGATGTGTTGGTATTGGAGCGGGTCAAAGGAGGTTCACGATAATGATTCCAGGATTAAACAGCTTATCATATGTAGAGCTTTTGATGGCTCTTGGCATAGATTCACTGGAATTCAGAAGAATGAATGACAACCTAATTGAAATCTATCAAATGGTGAAAGGCCTTGATAGAGTGGATGTGGAAAGGATGTTTCCTATGGTGAGGGTGTCTAAGGTCATCACAGACTGCTTCACAATAGAGGTGCGTCCTTTCAGAACAGAGATGAGGAGGAATTTCTTCAGCCAGAGCATAGTGAATCTGTGGAATTCATTGCCACGGGCAGCTGTAGAGCCCAAGTCTTTATGTAATTTAAGGCAGAATTTGATAGATTCTTGATTGGTCAGGACATGAAGGGATTTGGGGGGAAGGCAGGAGTTTGGATCTGAGAGGAAAACTGGATCAGTCATGATGAAATGGTGGAGCAGACTCAATGGGCCAAATGGCCTGATTATGCTCCTATATCTTATGGTCTTATGCTCTTAGAATCAAAGGAACTAGAGAAGTACAAAACCAGCTATACTTCAGATTACTGAAAATCCGCTGAATATTTACTGAGAAACAGGTGATTAAAAAAAAGCAAGAATTAAGAAAGTTAATCTACAAAACAAAAACAATTAGTAACAATTTAGACCCTAATCCAACATCAAGGGAGAACAATCTCAACCTCTCTAGTCTTTCATTCTGATATGAACCAGACAGACGTCTTTATCCCTTACCCAAAACTTTGATAATTATGAATAAGAATGTGCCTTGCAAGAGAGTATTAAGTTGGAGCAGAGCAAAGTACAAGAGCATTCGGCAGGGAGCAGAAAGAGTCGATTGGCAATAGCTATTTTTGGGCAAGTCCACATCCAACATGCACAGGGTATAGGACAGGCATGTTCCAGTCAGAAGGAAGGACAAGGATGGCAGGGTGAGCAAACGTTGGATGGCAAGTGATGAGATGAATTTAATCAACAAGAAAAAGGAAATGAATGCAAAGCTCAAGAAACTAAATCAAACAGAACCCTTGAGGATTATAAAGAAAACAAGAAGGGAATTAGGAAAGCCAGGAGGGGCCATGAAAAGTTCCTGGCAAGTAGAATTTAAAGAGATTCCTAAGGCATTTTATACATACATCAAAAGCAAGAGGATAAGTAAGGAGAGGGTTAGTCCACTCAAGGATAAAGGAGAGAACATTAGCTTAGAGGTGGAGGGTATGTGATCCTTGTGGAGTACTTGTATGGGAGAGTTGTTAGGCTTGAGTAATGAGTAATTGATTGGCTTGTATAGGAGAGTGAGGAGATCATTGATCAGAGTTACAGGGAGAGTCATCCCTAAGTTGCAGGAGGCAGGTAGCTGGGTGACTGTCAGGAGAAGGAATGGGACAGTGAATAGGCAATTCATGCAGAAAATGCCTGGGGTATTCCCCTCAATGATAAGTATACCGCTTTGGGTACTGTTGTGGGGGGGGGGGGGTGACCTCTCAGGGGAATGCAATGGAGACCGGGTAATTGGCAGTGAGCATAGGTCTGCGGTATAGAAGGGGAAGAGGGAGAGGAGGGAACGGTAGTAATAGGGTACTCAATAGTCAGAGGAACAGACAGGAGATCCTGTGGACGTGAATGGGACACATGGATGGTATGTTGCCTCCCAGTTGCCAGGGTCAGCGACATCTCAGATGGTGTCAACAGCATTTCTGAGGGGGAGGGAGAGCAGCCAGATGTCTTGGTTCATTTTGGTACCAATGACATACAAAGGAAAAGCAAAGAGGTCCTGAAGAGAGAATTTAGAGAACTAGGCAGAAAGCTGAGTTGCAGGATTTCCAGGTTGGTAAAGGAAAGATAGCATTCAGTCAGAATGTCAGGAAAGGCAGGCCGATGATAAGGCAAAACTGCAGCCGGCTGGGTGACATTAGGGATGTAGAATCAAAATGGGTAGAAAATACAGTACTCAAAATGTTATATCTCAATGCATGGAGTATAAGAAATAAGGTGGATGGTCTTCTTGCACAATTACAGCTTGTCAGGTATACATGAAGGATGCTTGTAGCTGGGAGCTGAATGTCCTAGGTTACACGTTGTGTCAGAGGGATAGGAAGGTAGGCAGAGGGGGTGGTGTGGCTCTGCTGGTAAAGAATGGCATCAAATCAATAGAAAGATGTGACAAAGGATCAGAAGATGTTGAATCCTTGTGAGTTGAGTTAAGGAACTGCAAGGGTAAAAGGACCCTGATGGCAGTTATATACAGGCCTCCAAACTGTCACTGGGATGTGGACCACAGATTACAAAAGGAAATTGAAAGGCATGTCAAAATGGCAATGTTATGATAGGAAACTTTAACATGCAGGTTGATTGGGAAAATTAGGTTGGTAATGGATCTCAAGAGAGTGAATTTGTTGAATGCCTACAAGATGGCTTTTATGAGTAGTTTGTTGTTGAGCCTACTAGGGAATCAGCTATACTGGATTGGGTGTTATGTAATGAACCAGAGGTAGTTAGGGAGCTTAAGGTAAAAGAACCCTTAGGAGGCAGTGATCACAATATAACTGAGTTCAACTTGAAATTTGATAAGGAGAAAATAAAGTATGATGTAATAGTCTTTCAGTGGAGTAAAGGAAATTATAGTGATATAAGAGAGGATTGGCCAAAGTAAATTGGAAGGAAATGCTGGCAGGCATGACAGTAGAGCTGCAATAGCTTGAGTTTGTAGGGAAAATGAGAAAGATGCAGGATAGATGTATTCCAAAAACAAGGAAATAATCAAATGGCAAAATAATAGAACCATGGCTGACAAGGGAATTCAAAGCTAAAGTAAAAGAAAATGAGGGGGAATACAACAAAGCAAAAAACTATGATAGGTATAGACAGAGTGAATGCAAGCAGGCTTTTTCCACTGAGAGTAGGGGAGAAAAAAGCCAGAGGACATGGGTTAAGGGTGAAGGGTGAAAAGTTTAAAGGGAACATTGGGGGGGGGGCTTCTTCACACAGAGAGTGGTGGGAGTGTGGAATGAGCTGCCAGGTGAAGTGGTAAATGCAGGCTCACTTTTAACATTTAAGAAAAACTTGGACAGGTACATGGATGAGAGGTGTATGGAGGGATATGGTCCAGGTGCAGGTCAGTGGGACTAGGCAGAAAAATGGTTCAGTACAGCCAAGAAGGGCCAAAAGGCCTGTTTCTGTGCTGCAATGTTCTATGGCTATAAGCAGCACTGGGGCCCCACAGGGGACTGTATTGGTTCCTTTCCTGTTTACCCTGTATACCTTAGACTTTAGATACAACACTGAGTCATGCCATCTGCAGAAATTCTCAGATGACTAAGCAATAGATGGGTGTATAACGGGAGGACGGGAGGGTGCATACAGAGCCCTAGTGGAGGACTTTGTCAAATGGTGCAAACTGAATCATCTGCAGCTCATCATCAATAAGACAAGATGGACCTTAGGAAGACTAAGCATGAACTGCTCCCTGTTACTATTGATGGTAAGGATGTGGATGTGATGAGGACCTACAAGTACCTGGGTGTGCACCTGGATGACAGGCTTGAGTGAAGCACCAACACAGCAGCTGTGTACAAGAAGGGCCAGAGTCGCCTCTACTTCCTGAGGAGACGGAGTTTCATGCTTCTCCTTCACATGTTCGACCAGTCTGTTGTCACCAGTACAACCTTCCATGCAGTGGTGTGCTGGGGCAATGGCATCAACATTGGTGATCCCAACAGGCTCAGTAAATGGATAAGAAAGGCTGGCTCTGTTATAGGAGTCAAACGGGACACACTGGAGGCTGTGGTACAACAAAGGACCCTACGGAATATCCTGGCAATTCTGGACAACGTTCCTCACCCTCTGCACGCCACCTTGGCTGAACAGAGGAGCATTCTTAGTAATAGACTGCGCTGCTCCAGAGAGCACTATATGAGGTTATTTTTACCCTCGGCCATTAGGTTAACAGATGACTCTCTCCTGTTAGTCTGTGGTAACTCATTTTTTATTCTCTCTACATCTCTTCTAATATTTATATCCATGCACTTGTAATGCTACTGTAATTTCCTTTGGGATCAATAAACTATCTATCTATCTATCATCTATCTATCTACCTATCTATCTATCTATCTACCTATCTATCTATCTATCTATGCCTGCATACTTTAAAACCTTGTCCTGATGAAGGCCCTTGGCAACTATGGGTTGCTGGATTATTTCTGAGTCAGTAACATTGCTGTGAAGCTGAAGGCAGATATGATATTAATTAGTCACTTTTTGATAATGCCACAGCTCATGGTCACAGTTACCACGACGTGCAATATACATAAAAATGCTTCCATACTGCGAAATATACCAATCCCGTTTTTTTTCCAAACTCCAGACCAAAGTCTATATTCCACAAATTAATTTCAATGCTGTCATTCTCTTCAAAATAGAACATGCACTCATTCTATTGCAAGTATATCTCTTTTTTTCAGTTAAAGTGACCAAAGCCATATACAATAGATCAGGTTCAATCTTACGAAGGACCCATATAGCTGTAAAAGAACATAATTAATTCCATATCCAAATTGTCTTGTAATAATGTAAAATATACCACTTCCCTTTGCAATTGCTTGTTGTATCTGCATGTTGGATTTCTATAACTTGTGCATGTGGATGCCTAGGTCTCTTTGAAATCTAACATAAGAGAAAAGCTAACCCCTTCTCTCAGTTCCTCCATCTCTGCTGCAGCTTCTCTCAGGATGAGGTTTTTCATTCCAGAACTAATGAGATGTCTTCTGTCTTCAAAGAAAGATACTTCGCTTTCTCCATCATCAATGGTGCCCTCACCCACATATGTGCTCTCACACCATCCTCCTGCCACCATACCTGCAATAGGGTTCCTCTAAACCTCACCCAATAGCCTCCATATCCAGCACGTGATTTGCCATAACTTCCACCATCTCCAAATAGATCCCACCACCAATCACATCTTTCCCTCCCCCCACCCACCCACCCACTTGCCACTTTCTACAGGGATCGCTCCCTATTTGACTCCCTTGTTCACTTCTTCCTCCCCGCTGATCCTCCTGGTACTTATCTTTGCAAGCGGAACGAGTGCCACACCTGTCTCTGTCCCTCACTACCATTCAGTGCTCCAAGCAGTCCTTCCAGGTGTGGCAGCACTTCACCTGTGAGTCTGCTGGGGCCGTCTACTGTATCCAGTGTCCCGGTGTAGCCTCTTGAACATCAGTGAGACCCGACATAGATTAGGAAACTGCTTTGCCGAGCCCCTATGCTCCATCTTCTAAATAAACATAATCTCCCAGTAGCCACCTATTTTAATTCTACTTCCCATTCCCATTCCGACATGTCAGTCCATGGCCCCTTCTACTGCTGCGATGAAAGCACACTCAGGTTGGAGGAGCAACACCTTACATTCAGTCAGGGTCGCCTCCAAACTAATGGCATGAACATTGATTTCTCGAACTTCTGGTAATTGTTCACCCCTCCTCTCCTTCACCATTGCCCATTCCTGTTCCCCTCTATCACCTTTTCTCCTTACCTGCTCATCACTTCTCTCTGATGCTCCTCTTTCTTCCCTTTCTTCTATAGTCTCCTATCCTCTCCTACCAGCCCTTTTCTGTTTCATCAATCAACTTCCCAGCTCTTTACTTCACCCCCTCCCCACCTTCTGGTTTCACCCATCACCAACCACCTTGTACTTCTTCCTCCTCCCCCCCCCCACCTTCTTACTCTGACTTTTCATCCTTTTTTTCCAATCCTGATGAAGGATCTCAGTCCTGCTTACTCTTTTCCATTGATGCAGCCTGGCCTGCTGAGTTTCTCCAGCATTTTGTCTGCGTTGCTAAGAAAAAAAGAATCATCAGTGATCTTGCTTAAGAATCTCGAAGCAAATTGATAAATTCATGGCTGTGAATTAGTCTTCCCTCTCACTATCCAGGAATCCAAGCTCACTTTCTAGATGAAGCAATGGTTTCCTTGTACTTATTCCAGTTCAAAACTGCATTTACTGTTCACAATGAGGTTTTCTCAACACTGGGCAATTTAACACAGGTTGGATTCCCATTTTCATTCTGACATTTCAGTCTATGACCTCCTCTACTGTTGCGATGAGCCCACAAACAGTTTGGAGAAGTAACACATTATATTCCGTCTGGGTAGCCTTCAACCTGATGGCATGAACATTAATTTCTTGAACTCCTGGCAATGCCCCCCACCATTTCACTATTCCCCATTCCCATTTCCCTTACTCACCTTATCTCCTTATCTGCCTGTCGCTTCCCTCTGGGCACTCCTCCCCCTTTTCTCTCTTCTATGGCTTTCTGTCCTCTCCAATCAGATTCTCCCTTCTCCAGCCCTGCATCTCTTTCACCTATCAACTTCCCAGCTCTTTACTTCACCCCTCCCCTCCTCCCAGTTTCACCTATCACCTTGTGTTTTGTCCTCCCCTCCCCCAACCTTCTAACTCCGACTCCTCATCTTTTTTTCTCCAGTCCTGATGAAGGGTCTCAGCCTGAAATGTCGACTGTATTCTTTTCCACAGATGATACCTGGCCTGCTGAGTTCCTCCAGCATTTTGTGTGTTGTTTGGATGATCTGTGTTCAGTCCACAGATTGAATACAACCTTTCACTTGTTTACCACTTCAGTACTCTGATCTCTCTGCCTTCATCCTCTTACAGAGTTTCAACATCAGCGTAAGGTCAGCAAAACTTGTGAATGAGCACATTTAAAATTTCCTGACTCAGCAATCAGTTCAATTATTTCAGATAGCAATATCAAAGACACCATTCATTCTGGACATTCTCTCTTCTCCCCTCTTCCATTGGGCAAAAGATGCAAAAGCCTGAAAGCATAAACCTCCAGGCTTAACAATAGCTTCTACACCACTATTATAAGACTTAAATGGTTCTCTGATTCGTTAAGTTGGGCTCTTGACCTCACAATCTATCTTGTGATGACCTTGTACCTTATTATTTACCTGTCCTGCACTTTTTCCATTGTTCCTACATTTTATTCTGCATTTTTGGGAGTCCTGATGAAGGGTCTCCACCCAAAATGTTGACTCTTTATTCCATTCTATAAATGCTGCCTTCTCTTAAACAGCTCTCTGAGTGAAGAAGTTTCCCTCATGTTCCCTTAAATTTCTCACCTGTCACTCTTAACCCATGACCTCTGTTTGTAGTTCCACCCAACCTCAGTGGAAAAAGCCTGCTTGCATTTATCCCATCTATACCCCTCAAAACTTCGTATACCTCTATCAAATCTCCTCTCAATCTTCTATGTCCTAACCTATTCAATCTTTCTTTATAACTCAAGTCCTCCAGACCCGACAACATCCTTGTAAAATTTCTCTACACTCTTTCAACCTTGTTTACATCTCTCCTGTAGGCAAGTGATCAAAAATCCACACAGTACTCCAAATTAGTCCTCACCAATGCCACGTACAACTTTAACATAACATTACAGTCAGAGAATCAGTTCTCACCTACTCCCAAATCCGCATAGCATTTTAAAAATCGTTGAATATCAAATGAGTTTTAGTTCTAATGAAAGATCACTGGCCTGCATTTATAATGCTGTGTTTTCCTTTCCAGAGATGCTCTCTCACCTGCAGAATATTTTCAGCACTTTCTGTTTTACTGTTAAGTTTGCACTCATGGCATGGGTGCACATGTGGGCATTAATTAATTGAGAGTCATTCGTAGGAAACATACTGATCAGTTTTTGGAACAACTTTGTGTAAGAAAGCGGATTAATAAAACCATTCTGTGGTGAACTACATATACATATACCTGTCTGGACACGGCCCCCCCCCCCCCCCGCTGACTACTCCTGTGGCTCCTCCCACAGACCCCGGTATAAAGGCGATTGGAGGCACTGCTCCTCCCTCAGTCTCCAGGATGCTGTGTGGTGATCGCTTGCTGCTGACGGTGCTTTCTTCCAGCCAATAAAAGCCTACCTTGACTCACGTCTCCGAAAGTTATTGATGGTGCATCACATTCCTTATCTAATTTCACCCAAGTACACTTATGCTTATGTGTGGGAAGGGTCATGATCCATTTCTATAAAGGTGGTGGTTGTGGAGGCAGATATTGACTAGTGATGAACAATATTAACATAAGAGAGTAAACAATTCTGACATTTTTCCTGCAGATTCATGGAACTCTATCTTCAGCCAGCCTGTGAAATAGGTACAAATTCCATTCTCGGCATTGATAATACCGAATCATAATTCATTTGCTAATAAATAATTCACTGTCAGATATTTGTTAAGTACAGACTAATTAAATTAAAATCAAAAATTATATATTCTTCAAGGATGGTGCAAGAAAGTTGATATGACTTTTGAAAGTGAAGGGGCTAGAGGACAATACGGCATTGGGTAGAGTTGATTGCATTTTTTTGGGTGGCTGTTAAAGATTAATGCAATTCAGAAGTAGATGCTAATGCTTTTATGAAGGTTCTTGAATACATTCCAATAATATATGAAGTAGAATTTGTGGCTGTAAGGCAAAGGGGAACTACACAGATCCATTGACGCAATATCCCCACCGGCCAGTGAGAGACTATTTTTACAATAATTCTACTCTCAGCCATTTTATTCTTCTCAGCATTCCCATCAACTCGTCCCTAGATTTCACCACACATTACAGAGAACTTGTAGTGCCCATCAAACCTACCAACTACATATTTCTGGGATGTGGGAGGAGACAGAGGTCCTGGAGGAATCTAGCGTAGTCACAAGGAGAATGAGTATACTCCCCACTAACAGCAGCCGAGGTCAGAGTTGGATCAAAATCAGAATTGGAATCAGGTTTAATATCACTGACACACATCCTTCAGGTGCAAGAGTGTTGATTATCAGCAAGGAGATGTTATTTTTGATCCACACTGACTGCAGTCTCCTGTGAGAAAGTCAAGGATACAGTTGCAGAGGGAGGTACAGATGCCCAGGTTTTGGGGCTTGTTGATTAGTACTGAGGATATGATGGTGTTGAATGTTGAGCTGTAACCAATAAACAAAAGCTGACACAGGTATTACTATTGTCCAGGTGATCCAAGGCTGAGTGGAGAGTCATTGAGATTGCACCCACTGTAGACCTACTGTGAAAACAGGCAAATTACAGTGGTTCCAGGCCCTTGCTTAGCCAAGAGTTGATTCTGCCCATTACCAACCTCTCAGGGTACATCACAGTAGATATGAGGGCACCTAGGTGCTGGTTGTTGAGACAGCTCACCCTGCTCTTCTTGCCTTTTTGAAGCAGGTGGGAACATCCATCTGCAGTCATGAGAGACTGAAGTTGTCTTTGAACAGTCCTGCCGGGCAATTGGAATGAGTTTTCAGCGCCCTACCAGATACACCACCGAGACCTGATGTCTTGAAAGGGTTCATCCTCTCAAAAGATGTTCTGACGTGGGCCTCTGAGTCAGAGGTCACAGGTGCAGCAGGGATTCGCACAGGAGTAGTTCTATTCTCTCCTGCAAAGTGTGCATAAAAGGCACTGAGCTCATCTGCGAGTGAAGTATCACGGCCATTCATGAAGTTACGTTTTGCGTTTTAGGAAGTAATGACCTGCATCCCTGCCAGAGCTGATGTACATCTGATTCCATCTTTAACTTCAATCAGGTTATTTTTTTGCTCTTAAAATAGCCTTCTGTAGGTCATATCTGGACTTCTGGTATAGTTCTTGATCACTAGTCTTGAATGCCATAAATTTGACCCTTAGCAAACTACGAATCCTCTGGTTCATCCGTGGATTTTGGTTTGACTATGTAAAGTATGTTCTCAAATACACTCAATCTTGATGAAGTTGTTGCTGACTGTGATGTATTCAATTAGATCTGAACTTGGCTCACTGGAGATTTGAGGCAGCAGCTCTACTAGTTTGGCAATGTGCTGCAATTCTCTGTGTTTATAAAAAGGCATGTTTGATTAAAATTAAGTATTTAAGGAGTAAATAGTAAATAATCTAAACACGAGGAAATTTGTAGACACTGGAAATTCAAGCAACACACACAAAATGGTGGTGGAACGCAGCAGGCCAGGCAGCATCTATAGGAAGAAGTACAGTGGACATTTCAGGCTGAGACCCTTCATCAGGACTAACTGAAAGAAGAGATAGTAAGAGATTTGAAAGTGGGAGGGGGAGGGGGAGATCCGAAATGATAGGAGAAGACAGGAGGGGGAGGGATGAAGCTAAGAGCTGGAAAGTTGATTAGCAAAAGGGATACAGAACTGGAGAAGGGAGAGGATCATGGGACGGGAGGCCTAAAGAGAAAGAAAGGGGGAGGGGAGCACCAGAGGAAGATGGAGAGCAGGCAAGGAGTTATTGTGAGAGGGATAGAGAGAGAAAAAAGAGAGAGAGAGAAAAAAGGAAAAAACAATAAACAAATAAATAAGGGATGGGATAAGAAGGGGAGGAGGGACATTAATGGAAGTTAGAGAAATCAATGTTCATGCCATCAGATTGGAGGCTACCTAGACGGAATATAAGGTGTTGTTCCTCCAACTAGAGTGTGGCTTTATCTTGACAGTAGTGGAGGCCCTGGATTGACATATTAGAATGGGAACAGAACATGGAATTAAAATGTGTGACCACTGGGAGATCCTGCTTTCTCTACCGTAAATAATCTATTGTTTTTATATGATCCATTCAAAACAATTACAAATTTTAAATAATTAAACATTCACTTTCAAATTAGGAAGGTGCATGTTTAACATGATGAGAGACTTCTTAATATTATCTGGGAGCAAAGTTCATAAAGGGAGATCGAAGTTCAAGGTTCAAAGTAAATTTGTTATCAAAATACATATATGTTACCATATACTATCCCAAAATCAACTTTCTTACAGGCATTTGCAAGAAAAAAAAATACAATAGAATTTTATGAAGGCTGTGATGCAGCCAGTCAGGATACTCTCCACTGTGAATCTGTAGAAGTTTGTCAAAATTCTTGGTGACATGCTGAGTCTACACAAATTTCTACGAACAAAGAGTGCTGTTGTGTCTTCTTTGTGATGACACTTGCAGATCCCAGGACAGAGTCTTTGCTAATGTCAAGGAATTTAAAGCTGATCCTCTCGACCTCTGCTTTCCTAATGAAGACTGACTGATGGACGTGTGGCTTCTTTTTCCTCTTTGGCTTTGCTGACGATGACAGTGAGTCTGTTGTGGGATCATTCAGCCAGATCTTTGCTCTCACACCAATATGCCAATTCACCACCACCTGATTCGGCAAACAAGAGTGGTAAACTTCAGCTGACTTAAATATAGCATCAGGGCTGTACTTAGCCAACAGCATGCAGACACCAAACCTCACAGTTAAAGTGCTGAAAAATGATCTGGAATAATACAGAAGCAAAATGTTGTCGTTAAGTGAAGGCTAACTCTCTCCACATCCTTTACTCCTGAAAAAGCTAGAAATACTGAGCAGGTCTGGCAGCACCAGTGGAGAGAAACCATTTCAGGTGCAAGTGGATAACTTGCTAAGTGTCTTTTTTTTGGTCTAACTACCTCTCGTTTACCGGTGATAGTGAAAGCCTGGTTTCCTTGGGCTGCGTAAATCAATGGAATACACATTGCGGTCCCACCAAACCTGTGAGTTTGGGATGATTCTCCCATCTCAAACCCCATTTTATGTGGATGCTATGTAATTTACAACCCTGTTACAAGTTGGCTTTAAGAAATAACAGACAGCACACTGCATATGATTAAAGGAATTATATTTATGAATCGTAACTTTACTAAAGGGTTAGCAAAGAAAAGGAAGAAAGAAAGAAACAGTAAGGGCCATTATAGTTAAAACAGTCAAATGTGCACAAGTTGGAGCACAACTCTTCCCAAGAGTAATATTCACTGATTTTCAGTTGATGTCAGTGCCTCGCTCCATCAAATCACATTCCCCCTCTGGGTCGAATCCTATTGACCGATTCTCTCCAAAATCTTCTCTCTTCCTCTCCCACCAAACAAAGGAGCTCAGCTCACACCAGTGTCAGGCACACGACACAAAACCTGCTGCCCTACTTGGATGGCTCACATTCCAAAGCCCCCATTATCTCTAACCATAACCCAAACACTGCTTCACAGTTATATTAGCAGTGAAACCTTTCCCAGGGTAATACAATAGGAACTGGAATATTGACGAATTATCCTTGCAAAGCACAAGCTGACAGGCAGGTGTAAATTTGCCAAAGGTTCACTGTGTTCACTGACACTAGACATCGGTGTAGTTGCATGAAGTGTGTGTGTGTGTGTGTGTGTGTGTGTGTGTGTGTGTGTGTGTGTGTGTGTGTGTGTGTGTGTGTGTGTGTGTGTGTGTGTGTGTGTGTGTGTGTGTGTGTTTGCAGTTAGGAGACAGCAGGGAGATGAGATGAATGAAACTGGTCCAAGTATACAACTGAAGCAATGACCCACACAAAAGCCATAAACAACATTAAGGATAATTAGCACCTGTGTATGTATCTAATACAAGGTTTTTTTTAAGCATTCTTCAAAAACTAATTCCCTGGGCTTCTTATGTAAGAACTAACAGATTTTCATATGTTCCTTATTGCTTCAACTCAGTGCAGTGTACTGCGACTGCAGTAATGAACAGAACTTCTCCAAAGTTTTATCATGGAAGCAGCCTTTTGAGACAGAGTTACTGAGAAAGTTCTTAGATCACATGCCTGAATCTCTACACCCTGCTGGTCTGATATAATGAAATGCTCTTGTTCGCTGCTAATGTTGACTAATTAATCTGGTTCCTCTCATATCCTCCTGATGCTTCTCTTCCACTGGCACATATATCATCTGAAGTGAAATTCCCAATGGAAACCTCTCAGATGCTAATCTGGCGATTATGCTTTGTAAGGATAATGAGAAAATGGAGAAAAGTTTTCTGGGATTTATTTATTTTTTGTTTGCGTGTTTGTTAATTAATTAATTAATTAGCGATACGGTTCCTTACAGCTATGTTGCCCCAACAACCCGACAATCCCAATTAATCCTAACCTAATCATGGAACAATTTACAATGAGCAATTAATTTTTGGACTGTAGGGGAAACCAGAACCATTGGACAGTCCTTTGGACTGTAAGTAGAAATCAGAGTACCCAAGGAAAATCGTCACCTTCCCCAGAAACTCCTTACAGAACGGTGCCAGAATTAACTCCAAACTGTAGAACACCCTGAGCTATAATAGCATTACACCAACCAATACGCTACCATGACATCCTTTATTCTTATATGAGGAATAAATTACTTATTCTTTATCTGCTTATAGAGGCCCCTCAGATATGGCTCAAATTTTTTGACTACAAGCAAAAATTGTATATGAAAATCCCAGGAGATCAACAGTTTCTGAGATACGCAACTCAATGTGTCTGATGCCAGCAATCATTCCTTGGTCAAAGTCACTTAGATCACATTTCTTCCCTATTCTGATCTATGGTCTGAATACTGAACAGCATCAGAACTTCTTGACCAAGCTTGCATACTTTTATGCATTGGGTTGCTGCTACATGATTCCCTGATTAGATATTTGCATTAGTGAGCAGGTTCACACGTGTATCTAATAAAATGTCACTGAATATACGATTAATATGCATGATGGAAGACCTATTCAAATTCTCGTCGGAATGAATCTGGCTTTCCTTGTCGTGGAGAAGTGTTTTTGCAATAGCCATCAAACTAATCATTTGTTAAGCTTTACATGAATATACACATTTCCCTCTGTTATGATGTCAGTGATGAACTATTTAGAATCTATTTCCATTGGATTTTCAACTATAATCACTGTTATTTTTTCATTTCCATTTTCAAAGTACGTTTTTGTTGAAGTATGTATATTAAAATCAACCGCGAGATTTGTCTCCTCACAGGCAGCCACAGAACAAAGATTGACACATTAAAAAATGAAGATTATCAAACAGTTAATGTACAGAAAAAAACCCAAAACAAGTTGTGCAAACTGAAAAAGTAAGCAAATAACACTCAGAACTGAATTTCATGGAAGTGAGTTCACAGCCACGAAGCCAGTCATCACTACAGCCGATTCAGGAGCTCATTGGTTGCAGGCCACAGCCTCGGTTCAGTGCAGTGATGTATTGTGAAACAGAGAGCTGAATGATCCTGTCATTGCCTCCGGTCCCATTACTCTGACCTTTTCAATATGGCCCAGCACTTAAATTGTCAAAAACTCGAATCCTTCCTTGCTCTCAGATCTGGGCCCCGCTGCCTCATCTTTGCAGTGCCTCCATTCACCTCACCTTGGTCTTGGCACATTGAATTGCCTCCACGTCTGCTCCAGCAATGGCTCATTCCCCACTCACATGCCCAGGTCAAGCCATCTCGAATTATCCTTTATACCCCACGCAGCAACTGTCCTGCACCTTCGAGATCTCAGTTCACAGTTTAATTCTGAAAGAGAAATTATAGGCACTGATTGTAAAAAGTGTAATTAAATACAGTAATTTATTGTTTTGTTTGCTACCTGCAAGTCGTTACTGTGCTTCACCACACCATCTTAAACATTGAGGGTGTCTTGATAGTAATAATCCTACAATTCATTGTGAGTTATCCAATTCCTTTTCACACAAAAGCATGCTGATGATATTTTTCATTTCCTCCCAAGCCTCACACGTTATTTGCTATAGGATTACACGATGGTCATATAAACCAGAACACTGATAATATAACTGTGAGCCAGTGACGTTGGCACCCACACCACCTCCAAAATATAAACCCTCGCACTAACAGAACATAAAATCTCGCACATAGTTCTTATATACACATACAGTGGTCCTCAAGCTTTCAAACATTAGGACACGGCATGGAAGTGCAGTGGTTAGAGTAATGCTATGACAGTACCAGTGAACCGGTTCAATTCCACACAGCCTGCATGGAATTTGTATGTCCTCCACGTTGTTAAGTTTGTAACTGCGAAACATAAGCACTAATTGAAAGGAAAGCAAGGGAGCCAAGAGATGCAGGTCTAAGTTGGTATTTACTTTAAGTGGGGCATGCTTATTTTCCATGGTAGCGTGGAATGCATTGCATGGTATGCAATTCACATATTTTTACACATAACCCATAATGTTCGGCACGGACTAGAAGGGTCGAGATGGCCTGTTTCCATGCTGTAATTCTTATATGGTTATGTGGTTATGAATTATTTAAAAGAACAAGAATGCTTAATTGAACAATATACTTACAATAATATACAAATATTACTGAAATATTAAATACTCAAAACTCCTGCTTGCTTAGCTCTCTCTTCTCTTCGGCTGTCCATCGATTTTCAATGATAACTGAGACCTGGGCAAGGCTGTATGAAAGACCCGCAGTTGCCCATGCTGCAAGTCTCCCCTCTCCAGCCACCGATGTTGGCACCCATTCAGCTTGGCACCGGTGTCGTCACAGAGCAATGTGTGGTTAAGTATTTTGCTCAAGGACACAACACATTGCCTCAGCCAAGGCTCGAACTGGCGACCTTCAGATCACTAGACCAACTCCTTAACCACTTGGCTATGCACCACACATACCTGCTTAGCTATATGCCCTAACTCAACATACTACATAATACAACTACTACATAGACATCCCCAGCATAGTAAATTTTAAATTGTCCCATTCAGCCCTAAAGATTTAATCATTGTGGAGGCTTTCTTACTCTTGTGGAATAATGTTTTTCCTGACAACGGGGATCACTTGGCTTGGCAGGTGAGACTTCTGGCTGCGAAGCAATCTTGGGTCCTGGGACCTCCTTCATTGTTGTCATAGGAATTGATTCTGGGACTGCAGGGAATAGTTCTGATAGCTCTGAAAAGCCTTTCTTCTCCTTTTTTCTTCACTCTTTTTCAAATTCTTGTCATTCTTTTTCTTGCCTTTCTTTTTCTTCTTCCAGTTTCTTGTGAGTATCTCTGAATTTGCTAATTTCTTGAGAAATTAGGATTCGTTTATCAGCTTTCATTTCCATAGTACTTACGTCATCCTCCTCTTTCTTTTCCTTTTTCTTCTTTCTAGTTTGTGCATCTTGATATTGGGAAGGTCCACCTAGTTCACTGGGGTATTATCTTATTAATCCTTCTATTGCTCCCTTTACAATTTGATCTCTTGGTTTCCTCATCCACAGAATCATCTGCCAAATCTGCTGTTTTCTGAACTCCACAGACTCGTTTCTTTTTGGTATTCCATTCATCCAGCTGGGCTTTGGTGTTTGCATCTACTTTTACAAGCAGTTTTTTTTATCTCTCATGTGAAGTTCATGCAATAACCTTAATGCACAAAAGAATGAATATATCATCAAAATCAATGACTGTGATTTAACAGACAAGACCTTTGTTCAAGCACAAGAGTTTTTCCAAAATGTATTGCAGTTTCCTGCTGTTGAACTCCAGATAGTTCCAAGTTATAACAAGGAAGTCTATGAAAAATTTGCAATTGGGTCTATTCTGAGCTATGGTCATGACGATGATTCAAAAACCGAAGTTCCTTCTTCAGTGCGTTCCAAACCAGGTGGCAAAACTGCAGATGCTGTTTATCCCAATAACGCTGAGAATAGATTGCCACCGATTTCAAAGACGCTCGGTAGTCCAAAACAGTTAACGAGCAATGACCATTTAATGCATACCAGGAAAGCATGTCCACCAGTGACTTTGCTAGAGGGAGAGACACTAGCAGAGGGGGCAGAGTCCCCTGAAGAGGATAGACATTCTCACGTGGACACACAGACCCCTCTCATGTCCCCAACACCAGATCCACCTAAAACATCCTCACCAGTGGTGCCTGCTGGGTCACCGGAGTTAGGGCATAGATCGCAGCACCCTCGCAAATCTTCTGACAGACTGAATCTTTGATTGGATAGTTTTTTTATTGTTAGATTGAATATTGAATTTGCCACATTTTTTAGGTGTTTATTGTTGCTAACAATACCACTGTTTTTATTTCCCAGTTCTTCTATATTTGGGGAATGTTGGATTTTAAAGGGGGAGAAGTGTTGTAATGTGAGTATTATTAAAAGTAAGTTAATACTAATCCGGAAGCTGTTGGTAGCAAGAGGCGGGATCCGGGGTTGGCGGGGTTTTTACTTCCGCTCTTTTTACTCCCAGTATGCATTGTATATAGTTCCTCCACCCATGCCGCACGAGGTACCAGGAAGTCTCTGTATTGTAAATATCATTTCCCATCCCAGATAAAGATGTTCTTTTGGCCATCAAATTGTCAAGCAGTCCTTTTGTAAGGTAGAAGTTACCTCAGGTTGGGTGTCATATAATGAACCAGAGGCAATGAGGGAGCTTTAAGGTAAAAGAACCCTTAGGATCTAGTGATCAATAACATGATTGAGTTCAACTTGACATTTGATAGGGAGAAAATAAAGTCTGAAGTAGTAGCATTTCAGTGGTGTAAAGGAAATTACGGTGGTATGAGAGAGGAGTTGGCCAAAGTAATTTGGAAGTAGATGCTGGCGGGGATGACAGCAGAGCAGCAATGGCGTGCATTTCTGGGAAAAATGAAGAAGGTGCAGGACATATTTATTCCAAAAATGAAGAAATACTCAAATGGTACAATAGTACAACCATGGCTGACAAGGGAAGTCAAAGCTATTATTTTTTTATTAATTTTTTATGAGTTTCTACAATATAACAACAAAATACAATAATAAAATGGAGATTTATACAGTGCAAAACAAATGTGTCTAATATATAATTCATAACAATAAGGAAAAACAACCCAAAAAAATCATATAAAGTTAGTATCCTCCTCACTCTCCCACTACAAAACTCCAGGCCAACCATTTCAATGTGTAAAAGAAAAATTAATCGGAGCATTTGACCCCACAGAACTGTAAATATATATACATATAAAAAGAAAATATAATGCCTACTACCAAAGCTATAATGTAATTCACATCAAAAAAACTGTAAAATTTACAGAAAAAAAGTTGAAAGTAACGGATTATAGTACAGAAAAAAGGATAAACTTAATCTAAAGAGAAGTTATGAAAGTATTCAAGAAAAGGTTCCCACACCTTATGAAACTTTATGTCTGAATTGAGAAGTGAATAATGAATCTTTTCAATGTCTAAGCAGGACATAATATCACTAAGCCATTGAGCATGAGTGGGTGGGGCAACATCTCTCCACCTAAGAAGAACTAACTGTCTCGTCAAAAGAAAGGCAAGAGATAATGTTCGATGTTTAGTCAGACTCAAATGCATGTCAACTTCACCCAAGGTGCCAAAAAGAGCAACCAGATGGTTAGGTTCTAAGTGGCAATTAAGAATATGGGTAAAGTTAAAAAAGCTTCTCTCCAAAATTTTCTCTAGACTAGGAAGAGCCCAGTACATATGAATAAGAGAAGCCTCGCCCCCTTTACACTTGTCACAAAAGGGACTAATGTCAGGATAAAACTGTGATAATTTAGTTTTAGACATATGAGCCCTATGCACAACCTTAAACTGCAAAAGGCAGTGGCGAGCACATAAAGAGGGTGAATTAACTGACTTAAGAATTGAATCCCAAATTGCATCAGATAAAGAAATATTTAAATCATGCTCCCAGACAGTTCTAATTTTTTCAAGGGGAGCATGCCTCAAGATCACTAACTTATCACGAATAGTAGATATTAAACCTTTACCTAATACATTAATACAAAGAAACAGATCCACAACATTTTTCTTGGGCATCTCAGGAAAGTCTGATATTAAAGGGTTAATGAAATGTCTAATTTCATGCCTAATGTCTAAAAAGATCTTCAAAGTGCCTAATGCCCTTTCTGTGCCAATCATGAGATGTTGAGTCTTGCATAGAAGGCAGGAAAAGATGATTGTGTAAAATAGGACTAGAGAGAGAGAGACCATGAACGTCATTATATTTTCTGAACTGAGCCCATATTCACAAGAGTATGTCTAATAAGAGGATTAACAATTTGTCTAGGCAAGTGATAAGGAAGTGTGTGATGCACCATCAATAACTCTCTGAGAGGTGAGGCAGGATATAGGCTTTTATTGGCTGGAAGAAGGAACAAGCAGCAATTGACCACCACACTGCATCCTGGAGACTGAGGCCGGGCTGGTGTCTCCAATCGCCTTTATACCGGGGTCCGTGGGAGGAGCCACAGGAGCAGTCAGCAGGGGGCGTGTCCAGACAGGTATATGTAGTTCACCACAGTTTGGATCCAAGAAGTGCAGAAACGGAGAGATCCTTACTGGAGTTCAACTCCATTGCCACCCATTTTAGGCAGTCAGACTGATTATGAAAGAAGGACCAAAAAGTAAGACAATGTATATTCGCTGCCCAATAATATAAACAAAAATTAGGCAAGGCCATACCACCTTCCTTTTTAGATTTTTGAAGGTGAGCTTTATCAAGTCGGGAACGTTTGCCCTTCCATAGATAGAATGAAATGATAGAATCTAACGAGTCAAGAAAGCTTTAGAAATAAAAATTAGTAAAGACTGAAATAAGTATAAAATTTTGGAAGGATATACATTTTATAACATTAATTCGACCTACCAGATGACATGGATAAAGGTGACCATTGTGTCAAACTCTGTTTTGTAGAATTTAAAAGATTAGCAAAATTTTCTCGAAAAAGATTCTTGAAGTTCCTTGTTACTGTAATACCAGGGTAAGTGAATTGATTATTAACTACTTTAAAAGGGAGGTCATGAAATACTAATGCTTGTGCTTCTCTATTGATTGGGAAGTGTTTACTCTTGTGTAAATTGTTTGTAACTGGAAAGCTGACTAAATTTATTAAGAAGTAAAAACATTGGGTGTAAGGAAGTAGTCGGATTTGATATAAAAATAAAAGATCATCGGCATAAAGAGAAACTTTATGCTCAACACCTCCCCTCCAAATCCCCATCAATACAGCTACAAAACCCAATCGCCAGTGGCACTATGGCCAAATCAAAAAGTAAGGGACTTAAAGGGCATCCTTGTCATGTGCGATGTTTAAGGCTAAAAGACTGGGATTGCTGAGAATTGGTGAAAATAGAAGTGGTGGGACATGAATATAACAATTTAATCCATGTAATAAAACTTTGTCCAAAATCAACTTTTTCTAATGGGCAAAAAGGTAATTCCACTCCACACGATCGAACACTTTCTCCACATCAAGAGAAATGACACATTTGGGAGTCCCAATTGAGGGTGAATATAGGATATTAAATAAATGCTGTATATTAAAAAAGGGAAGGTGATTTTTAATAAAACCAGTTTGATCTTCAAAAATAATAGAATACAAGCCAAAATTTTAGCCAAAACTTTAACATCGACATTTAACAAAGAAATCGGCCTATACGAAGAGCACTCTGTTGGATCTTTACCATTTTTGGCTAAAAGAATGCTACATGCCTTGTTAAATGATGCTGGCAATTTACCATGTTTAAACGAATCAGATAGAACTAAGAATAATTGAGACGAAAGCAGTGAGGAAAATAATTTATAAAATTCTTCAGAAAACCCATCAGGTCCAGGAGATTTACCCAACTGCAGTGCAGAAATGGCAGAGGATATTTCCTCTAGTGATAATGACTCATTGAGTTTTGCTTTAAGATCGGAAGAAAACGAAGGAATATTTAGAAACAACACACACAAAATGCTGGTAGAACACAGCAGGCAAGGCAGCATCTATAGGGAGAAGCGCTGTCTACGTTTCGGGGTGAGACCCTTCGTCAGGACTAACCGAAAGGAAAGATAGTAAGAGATTTGAAGGTAGTGGGGGAGGGGGAAATGTGAAATGGTAGGAGAAGACCGGAGGGGGGGGGGGGGGGGATGAAGCTAAGAGCTGGAAAGGTGATTGGCAAAAGTGATACAGAGCTGGAGAAGGGAAAGGATCATGGGACAGGAGGCCTCAGGAGAAAGAAAGGGGGGAGGGGGAGCACCAGAGGGAGATGGAGAACAGGCAAACAACTAAATATGTCAGGGATGGGGTAAGAAGGGGAGGAGGGGCATTAACGGAATATTTAATCTGTTTTAGAAATGCTCAACAGAGATACAATCATTTAAAGATCCAAAGGTACAAAGTCAAGAATAATAATTCTTAAATGTGTTATTAATTTCAGAATGGTTCAAAGTAATATTCCCACTTCCCATTCAAATTTTTGTAATTTGTTGTTTAGCTTTACAGCGTCTTAGTTGGTTGACTACAAATTTACCAGATTTACCACCATGATATAAAACTGGCTCTTACTTTCAAGAAGTTGGCGTTCAACTAGATGAGTGGAAATAAGGTCAAATTTAGTTTGAAGTTCTACACGCGTCTTGTACCGTTCAGGATTTTTGGTCTGGGCATATAGTTGGTCTATTGCTTTGATCTGACTAATCAAATCTAATCGCTCTAAATAGGACTTTCTTTTCAGATTCGCAGTATATGAAATTATTTGACCCCTCAAATACGCTTCCATGGCATCTCAGAGAACCTGGGATGAGATTTCAGATGACATGTCAGTATTTTAAGAAAAGTTATCTGGTCCTTCATAAATTTTACAAAATCATTATCCGACAACAAGGCTGGGTTTAAATGCCAATTTTTATTCATTTGAGGGAAACCAGGAAAATTTATAGACAGGGTAATTGGGGCATGATCCAAAATCAATGGATTTTAATCACAAGAGTGAACAGATGGATTCAGCTGGTTATCCATTACAAAATAATTAATTATAGTAAAAGTATGATGGACATGTGAAAAAAACGAATAATCTCTCTCAGTAGGATCGAAAACACGCCACACATCAGAGATACCATAATTAGAAAGAAAAGAATGAATAGATAAAGCAGATTTACCAGGTAGTCTAGGAACAGAGGACGATTGATCCAAAACTTGATCTAATCAACAATTAAAATCACCACCCAATATAAGAGAATATAAACTCAGTTGGGCAATAAAGAAGAAAAAATTATCAAAAAAGTCCACGTCATCCAAATTGGGAGCATGCATATTAGCCAAGACAACCCTAGTATTATACAATTTCCAAGAGACAATAATAAAATGACCCTTTGTTGTGAAGCTCAACGAGAACATTTTGATTAATAAGGATTGAGACCCCCCCCCCCCCCAGCTTTAGCCAGTAGGGCAGAATGGAAGTGCTTTTCTACCCACCTTGACATAAGACAAGAGTCATCAAAACTCTATGTGTTTCTTGCAAAAAAGTAATGTCAGCTTTGAGCTGCTTAAGTTGTGAAAACACCTTCCTTCTTTTAACAGGATGGTTCAATGCCTTAACATTCCAGCTTATAAGATTCAACGGGCTAACCATTGTCATTTAAAAAAACATAAAGGTTAGTAGGCGTAAACAAGATCAAACATTCAAATTAACAGCTCTGGGGCAAAAGTATAAAACAAGAGAATCAGGACAAAGAAATGTCCTGAATAACAAGAATAACTAAAGGTTCTATAAATGGTGTTGGCACTAGCGAGTCCCTGCTTAAATCCCAGAAGAAGAAAGCTACCAAAAAACAGCAGCAGGCTCTTCAGAAAAATAACCACCCCAAAAACCAACTTCCAGTTTCTTAACTTCGTCACAAGCTCCGTTTAATTAACAATTCAAAAACCAGAGAACTTATGCACTACGAACTAAAATTATACATAAAGAAAAGAGAAACAGTTCCATCAAAGAGTATTAAACTTAACTCAGTAATAATCCAGAGCAGCCTACCTGTGAGAAACTATGAAAAAAAATTCAGTAATTTTAAAAGAATACAGGAAAAAAACAGAGAAAAAAAAGTACTTATCGGCCATTTTAAATAATCAGACCGAGTCTGAAGGAGTCGAAATGGCAGGGAGACTTTCGATAAATTTCTGAGCTTCCGTAACCGAGCTAAGCCATTTTTTGTCCCCAGTACTAAGAGTTATTTGGAGATGGGCTGGATAACGCAGAGAAGGCCTGAATCCATGATTGTAAAACTCTTTCATAACTTCTTTATACTCGGCACGCAGCCTCAGAACTTGAGGAGCATAATCCTCAACAATACGGATAGAATGACCCTTGTAATCTAATTTTCCTCTCTGACATGCTTCCATGATCAAAAGGTTTTTCACCTGACATTGATGAAAACAGAGAATAACTGGGTGTGGCCTAGAGCCCAACTAGAGCCAGAAATGTATGGTGAGCTCTGTCTAAGTTGGGTGGGGTCAGAAGAATTATCCTTCCCAAATATCTCACAGAGTAAAGAGGAAAAAAATTCAACAGGAGATCCACTTTCGATAGCCTCCGGCAGACCGAGGATCTGGATGATGGGGTGGTAAATTGGATTAGTAAGTATGCAGATGGGAGGTGGTGTTGTGGATAATGATGTAGGTTTTCAAATCTTGCAGAGAGATTTAGGCCAGTTAGAAGAGTGGGCTGAATGATGGCAGATGGAGTTTAACGCTAATAAGTGTGAGGTCCTACATTTTGGTAGGTATAATCCAAATAGGACAGAAATGGTAAATGGTAGGGCATTGAAGAATGCAGTAGAACAGAGTGATCTAGGAATAATGGTGCATAGTTCCCTGAAGGTGAAATCTCATGTGGATAGGGTGGTGAAGAAAGCTTTTGGTATGTTGGCCTTTATAAATCAGAGCATTGAGTATAGGAGTTGGGATGTAATGTTAAAATTGTACAAGGTATTGGTAAGGCCAAATTTGGAGTATTGTGTACAGTTCTGGTCACGGAATTATAGGAAAGATGTCAACAAAATAGAGTGAGTACAGAGAAGATTTACTAGAATGTTACCTGGGTTTCAGCACCTAAGTTACAGAGAAAGGTTGAACAAGTTAGGTCTTTATTCTTTGGAGCGTAGAAGGTTGAGAGGGGACTTGATAGAGGTATTTAAAATTATGAGGGGGATAGATAGAGTTGACATGGATAGGCTTTTTCCATTGAGAGTAGGGGAGATTCAAACAAGAGGACATGACTTGAGATTTAGGGGGCAAAAGTTTAAGGGTAACACGAGGGGGAATTTCTTTACTCAGAGTGGTAGCTGTGTAGAACAAGCTTCCAGTAGAAGTGGTGGAGGCAGGTTCAGGATTGTCATTTAAAGTAAAATTGGATAGGTATATGGACAGGAAAGGAATGGAGGGTTATGGGCTGAGTACGGGTCAGTAGAACTAGGTGAGAGTAAGCGTTCAGCACGGACTAGAAGGGCTGAGATGGCCTGTTTCCGTGCTGTAATTGTTATATGGTTATATAGTTATATGATTTGTAGATTATGACGTCTGCTCCGACCTTTGAGATCAGTTATTTTGGATGTTAACTTGGTGTTATGCTCTCTCAAATTGGAACAAATGGCCTCCAGCTGCTGAACACGACATTTTAAATCTTTGGTAGCTAACTTGGCATGATCTTCCACTTTGGAATTAATTTGATCCAATTTTGACTCCAACGAACCGAAAGAAGACTTATATTCAGACTTAAGTTCAGATATAATCTCTTGTCGGTGCTGTTCCAAAATGGAGATAATCTCGGCAGAGGAACCAGCGACAGTCGCAATCACAAAGACTTCTTTTTTCCCAGATGTAGGGAGTTTTGAGGCCATTGTAGGGGAGACATATTCACAGGCAGGTAGGAGAACAAAAAATTTAACAGTCTGGAGTAGAAAAAAAGGAGATAAGGAGTACGGAGATAAGAAATGAAACGGAGCGGCAGTTTTAAGCGACTAAACTATCGCCATCTTACCGGAAGTCTCAAGCTATTGTAAAAGTAAAAGAAAGGGCATACAACAAAGCAAAAATAGTGGGAAGATAGAGGATTGGGAAGTTTTTAAAAACCTACCGAGAGCAACCAAAAAAAATTATTAGAAGGGAAAAGATGAAATATAAAGCAAGCTAGCAAGTAATATCAAAGCGGATATTAAAAGTTTTTTCAAGTATGTTAAAAATAAAAGAGAAAAATAGGAGTGCTAGAAAATGAGGCTGGAGAAATAATAACAGGGGACAAGGATAGCTGTTGAATTAAATGTGTATTTTGCATCAGTCTTCACTGTGGAAGACACTAGCAGTGTGCCTGATATTGTAGTGTGTGAATAGGGATAAGTGGGTGCAGTTACTATTATAAGAGAGAGTTAAAGTTAAAGTCTGTCCCGAGCCTTTAGGCTCATCGGGCTAGGGCTTATGCCGGTTTCTGTGGCGTGAAGTGACTGAGAGTACCAGAGTACGTCCCCTGGCATAGGATGCCAATCTATCACGAGGTTAACCCCCAGCATTTTGCCGGTACCCATTTTCAGCTGGGTGGGCTGGAGCAATGTGTGGTTAAGTGCCTTACTCAAGGACACAACACATTGCCTGCGCTGGGGCTCGAACTCACGACCTTCAGATTGTTAGTCGAACACCTTTACCACTTGGCCACATGCCACACACTATAAGAGAGAAGGTGCTCAAGAAGTTAAAAAACCTTAAGATACATAAGTCACCCAGACTAAATGAACTGCACTCTAGGGTACTGAAAGAGGTAGCGTTAGAGATTGTGGTGGCATTAGAAATTATCTTTCAAAAATCATTGGACTCTGACACAGTGCCAGAGGGCTGGAAAGTTGCAAATGTCACTCCACTCTTTAAGAAAGGAGCAGAAAGGTAATTATAGCCAGTTAGCTGGACTTCAGTGGTTGGGAAGATGCTAGAGTCAATTGTTAAGGATGAGGTGATGGAGTATATGGTGACACAGACCAAGATAGTACGAAGTCAGCATGGTTTTCTTCAGGGAAAATCCTGCCTGATGAACCTGTTGGAATTATTTGAGGAGATTACAAGTAGGATAGATAAAGGGAATGCAGTGGATGTTGTGTATTTGGACTTTCAGAAGGCCTTTGACAAGGTGCCACACATGAGGCTGCTTACCAAGTTAAGAGCCCATGGTATTACAGGAAAGTTACTAACATGGTTAGAGCACTGGCTGATCGGTAGGAGGCAGCAAGTGGGAATAAAAGGATACTTGTCTGGTTGGCTGCCAGTGACTAGTGATGTTCTACAGGGATCGGTGTTGGCTTCTCTTCTTTTTATGCTGTATATAAATGATTTAGATGATGGAATAGATGGCTTTGTTGCCAAGTTTGCAGATAATATGAAGGTTGGTGGAGGGGCAGGTAATGTTGAGGAAACAGGTAGGATGCAGAAGGACCTAAACAGATAATGAGAAGGAGATTTTGGAAAATACATGGTCCTGCACTTTGGTAGTAGAAATAAATATGCAGACTATTTTCTAAATGGGGAGAAAATCCAAAAGTCTGAGATGCAAAGGGACTTGAGAGCCCAAGTGCAGAGAACTCTAAAGGTTAACTTGTAGGTTGAGTCAGTGGTGAGGAAGGCAAATGCCATATTAGCATTCATTTCAAGAGGTCTAAAATACTAGAGGAAAGATATGTTGCTGAGACTTTATAAGGCACTGGTGAGGCCTCACCTTGAGTATTGTGAACAGTTTTGGGCCCCTCATCTTAGAAAAGATGTGCTGGCATTGGAGAGGGTCCAGAGGAGGTTCACAAGGATGATTCCAGGAGTGAAAGGGTTATCATACGAAAAACATTAGATGGCTCAGGGTCTGTACTCACTGGAATTCAGAAGGATGAGGGGGGATCTCATTGAAACCTTTCGAATGTTGAAAGGCCTAGATAGAGTTGATGTGGAAAGGATATTTCTCATAGTGGGAGAGTCTAAGACAAGAGGGCACAGCCTCAGGATAGAGGGGCGCCCTTTCAAAACAGAGATGCAGAGAAATTTCTTTAGCTAAAGGGTGGTGAATTTGTGGAATTTGGTGTTACATGCAGCTGTGGAGGCCAGGTCATTGGGTGTATTTAAGGCAGAAATTGATAGGTTCTTGATTGGACACGGCATCAAAGGTATTGGGGAGAGGGCCAGGAACTGGATTTGAGGAGGAGGGAAAAAAGGGATCAACCATGATTGAATGGTGGAGCAGACCCGGTGGGTCAGGTGGCCTAATTTTGCTGCTATTTCTTATGGTCTTATGGTCCAATATGCTTTCCAACTAGAGGCACAGTGGTTGGCAACAACACCTGTTTGCCTTCAGTTGAGGAACGGTTCATGGTGTACAGCATCATCCAGTACCTTCCTTAATTCACTTTCAGTTGACTATTGCAGGGGATGTGACGTACAAATGATGGATTGATCTCCAGTGAAGTTGTAGTTGCCTCAGCCATTCATGTTCCAAGAATGCTGACCCTTCTGGTTTTACCATATAGAAGCTCAATCTGGCTGGATGGCTCTTGTATCGCAATGTTACAAATGTCATTACCACAGGAGTTATTTTTCTCTAGGATATCTACTGGCTTCAGTTCAGTATCCTTGAAATGTCACTAGACACTAGACACTAGAATATTATAGCACAGTACAGGCCCTTTGGCCCTCGATGTTGTGCCGACCCATATATTCCTAAAAAAAAGTACTAAACCACACTGCCCCCTAACCCTCTATTTTTCTTTCATTCATATGCCTGTCCAAGAGGCTCTTAAATACCCCTTAAATACAGCCTCCACCACCATCCCTGGCAAGTCATTCCAGGCACCCACAACCCTCTGTGTAAAAAACTTACCCCTGATGTCTCCCCTAAACTTCGCTCGCTTAATTGTGTATATATGCCCTCTGGTGTTTGCTATTTGTGCCCTGGGAAACAGGGATTGGCTATCCACCCTATCTATGCCTCTCATAATCTTGTAGACCTCTATCAAGTCCCCTCTCATTCTTCTACGCTCCAAAGAGAAAAGTCCCAGCTCTGCCAACCTTGCCTCATAAGATTGTTTTCCAATCCAGTCAACATCCTGGTAAATCTCCTCTGCACCCTCTTCATAGCTTCCGCATCCTTCCTATAATGAGGTGACCAGAACTGAACACAATACTCTAAGTGTGGTCTCACCAGAGATTTGTAGAGTTTCAACATGACCTCTCTACTCTTGAACTCAATCCCCTATTAATGAAGCCTAGCATCCCATAGGCCTTCTTAACTAACCTATCAACCTGTGCAGCGACCTTGAGGGATGTATGGATTTGAACCCCAAGGTCCCTTTGTTCATCCACACTCTTAAGTAACCGACCATTAATCCTGTACTCAGCCTTCTGGTTTGTCCTTCCAAAATGCATCACCGCACACTTATCTGGATTGACCTCCAGCTGCCACTTTTCTGCCCAACTCTGCATCCTGTCTATATCCTCTTGTACCCTTCGACAACCTACAGCTCCATCCACAACTCCTCCAATCTTCATGTCATCCGCAAACTTACTCACACATCCTTCTGCCTCTTCATCCAGGTCATTTATAAAAAATCACAAAGAGCAGGGGTCCCACTACTACCCTCTGCTTCCTTCCTTTAAGCCAATTTTTTTATCCAAACAGTCAAGGTTCCACTGATCCCATGCCTCATGACTTTCTGGATGAGTCTCTCATGAGGGACCTTGTCAAATGCCTTGCTAAGATCCATGTAGACCACATCTACTGCCCTACCCTCATCAAGTTCTTTTGTTACCTCTTCAAAAAATTCAATTAGGCTTGTGAGGCACGACCTTCCCTTTACAAAGCCATGTTGACTATCCTTGAGTAGACTATACTTCTCTAAATGCTCGTAGATCCTATTCTTAAGAATCCTTTCCAGTAGTTTGCAGACCACTGACGTAAGACTCACCGGTCTATAGTTCACAGGATTCTCCCTATTACCTTTTTTAAACAAGGGAACTACATATGTCATTCTCCAATCCTCCGGCAGCTTCCCTGCAGCCAAAGAGGATTCAAAGATCATAGCTAATGCTCCTGCAATCTCTTCTCTCAATTCCAACAGCAACCTGGGGTATATCACATCAGGCCCTGGGGACTTATCAATCTTGATGTTTTTAAGAAGATCCAACACTTCTTCTTCCTTAATCTCCTCATTGTCCAGCACACAGGCCTGTTCTATTTCGACCTCACCCTGATCAAAGTCCTTTTCAGTTTTGAGTATTGAAGCAAAGTATTCATTTAGGACCTCGCCAACCTCCTCAGCCTCCATGTCGTTCAAATTAATTTTATGGAATGACTGAAGCAGCCAAGCCAGAGCCCAATACCATTTTAGTTAATATGGCTTTCACTTCTGGTGTGAAGCACATTGTTTGTCTATTGTTAGGTTTCACATTGTAAATTTCAAGGCTGTATCTCTCTCATCATTATCAGACTTTTCATCAACAGCATGCAGATTAGGGCTCTTTTTGAAACTGCAACTTTAAACCAGCATTGGTCTGGTGGATGTGAGCCCCACTACAGTGGTAACATAATTTGTTCAGCCAGACTGGTTTCTGTTTAGACATTGCAATTTTGTTCATGCTCAGCTTCATTGCTGACTGCAGCTCAATCGCAGCTGTTTGCAGTTTCCATTGATTCAGCTATTTCAACTGCTCTTTTAAATGTCAGTTGTGCTTCAATTATAAACCGTTTTTGACTGCTTTCTTCTAATGATTCCACAAACTAAACGAATTCTTAGTGCATCATTAAGCCCACTACAAAACTGACACTCTTGCATCCAGGTAAGCTGGGTGGGCATCAGAACTCCTCCATCCTGTCTTTTCCCCTCCGAACCGTCCACTTTAACCAGCATGGCTCCAGCTCCAAGTGCATTGATTTTGCAGTACATCAGCAGCGCACATCTCTTGTTCGCTTTGTCTTCACTTATCTCTTCATTGTTTGTGGTGATAGTTTACCACAATTGACTTAAAAAAGTTTGTTATTAATACTGTTTCTAATTGAATTCCTTTGCTTTCGAACCACAAGTAAGCTGCCACGTGTCTTTGGTAATGCCATCTTAAACAAGAAGTTTGGTCGAATTAACTGAAAATTTTTATTTGTGAATTACATGCTCCTTTTTCACAGTAGAGTCCAAAGAACAGGGAAAATTGTAAAGCATGAAAAATCAAAAATTAAAAAACTGAAACATCAGCTGTTTAAAAGTATTCTTCCTCCTTTGCTCCGTGCTTACTTGAACTACCGCTTGCAGCTATTACAGTCAGTAGCCTTTTTGGATATGTCTCTATTAACTTTGCACATCATGATGGATCAAAATTTGCCCATTCCTTCTTGCAAAATTAGTCAAGCTGTACTAGGTTAGCTGGGGAATGCCAGTGGACAGCAATTTTGAGGTCTTGGTTGCTCTGACAGTGTGCAGGTTGTTATCCTGCTGAAAGACAAACTTCCTCCGCAGTTTAGGCTTTCTGGCAGAGGCTAGCAGTTTTTATTCAGGATCTCTTGATATTTAGTAGCGTTCATCTTCCCATCAATGCTGACCAGATTTCAAGTCCCTGCTGCTGAAAAGCATCCCCATTGCTTGATGCTACCTCCACAATACTTTACAGTAAAGCTGGAGTTACCTGGCTGATGCACAGTATTAGATTTACACCACGTACGACTTAATGTTGAGCCCAAAAAGTTCCTCTTTAGTCTCATCTGACCACAAGACTTTCCGCAAACAACGATTTTCACTGTACGTTTTGATGTACGTGTGATAAATAAAGGCATCAGAATCTGAATCGGAAAGTGCATTAGAGTGAATGAACTCTGAGTCAACACATTATTCATATGGTTTCACAACATCTAAAAAGTTTCTAGCTAAATAGGATGCATAAATCCTTTGCTCACTTCATTGGATGGACTTAGTGGCTGCCTTGAGGAGGACTATATACAAATGGCAGGTGAGAACCCTTTAGTGAATTGTCAACTTTCACAATGTTTAATGTTTCTATACTGCAACGCCAGGTAGATTCCTCACTGTCCTCACCTGTTAATTATAATCAAATGGGACACAAAATTGTATATCTGGAAATAAAACTTTGATTAATAATTCTAAGCTTCCTATGTAATACAAATTTGTTCCTATGGATTTCAATCTAATGGATATCCGAAGCTGCATCTTTAGCGCCACCAAGTGGGAGTAAGTTTGTGAGCCATTGCCATCCGAAATCATTCTTTTTAATATTACAAGGCAGCCACTAAATTATTGATGTAGAAAGCCCACCATTGCTTTCTCACTAAAACTAGATAGAAGTAATTATGCCAGCATGCCAATGAAACTGGGAGGTAATCGTTTAAAATTAGCTCCTTAAGTAAACAGAAGGGCCTTTTTAAAGAAATGTGAATCATCTGTGGATTGTTAAATCACATCAATTTTCTTGTAGTTGAGTCCTCCACAAAGTGCTGGAGGAACTCAGCAGGTCAGTCAGCATCAATGGAGAGGAACATAGAGTCAACATTTCAGGCAGAGACCCTTTATGCTTTGTCTTAATTGTTTTCTCTTTTGATTTAATGTATCCATTCCAGGAAGTTAATACAATACATATTGCATAACTTTCAGCAGTTGTGTTCATTTTGTTTCCAATGTTCTGCAAGAAACAATGCATGAAAAATGAGAGCAGAAAGCAGCACCAATGGATCAAATTGTCGTGTTGCCACCAGCCTCATCGTTCCTTCACTTCACACCTCCCGTTTCTACCTCATATCCAAGATCCACAAAGCTGCCTGTCAGGGTAGATCCATCATTTCTGCTTGTTCCTGGTCCACTGACTTATATCTGCACACCTCGACTCAGTTTTATCATTTATGTGAATCTGATCGACTTCATCAATTTTGCCTCCAACTTCCACCCTGCCCTCAAATTTACCTGGTCGATTTCTGATAACTCCCTCCCCTTTCTCAATCTCTCTGTCTCTATCTGTGGTGAACTACATATACCTGTCTGGACATGCCCCCTGATGACTGCTCCTGTGGCTCCTCCCACAGACCCCTGCATAAAGGTGATGGAGGTCTGAGCCCAGCCTCTCAGTCTCCAGGATGTAGTATGGTGGTCACTCACTGCTAGTTCCTTCTTCCAGTCAATAAAAGCCGATACCTCGTTTTTACGTCTCAGAGTGAGTTATTGATGGTGCATCACTATCTCTGGAGACAGTTTATCTATGTCAGTTATAAACTGGCTGTTCTCTCACAGTCATCGATTTCTCAAACTTTCAGTAATACACACCTCCTCATTCACCTTTCCCATTCCCATTCCTTCTCACCATATCTCCTTACCTGCCCATCATTTCCCTCTGGTGCTCCTCCCCCTTTTCTTTCTTCCTTGGCCTCTCCTGTCCTCTCCTGTCAGATTCCACTTTCTCCAGCCCTGCATCTCTTTCACCAATCAACCTCCCATCTCTTTTCTTCACCCCTCCTGGTTTTACCTAACACCTTGTGATTCTTCCACCCCTCCTCCCACTTTCTTACTCTGAATCCTTGTCTTTTTTTCTGGTCCTGATGAAGGGTCTGGGGTTGAAACATTGACTGCACTCATTTCCATAGATGCTGCCTGGCCCGCTGAGTTCCTCCAGCATTTTGTGTGTGTTGCTCACACTTCCAGCATCTTCAGATTTTCTCTTGTTTGTGATTGTTCCACCAAAAGAATGAGGTTTTATTTTACTCATAATACCCAAATTCTCTTCAGATTAATGCAATATATTTGTGGAAAAAGTGTTAGTATTTAAAACAAAAACAGAAATGCTATAAGACTCTAAAACCATAAGATATAGGAGCAGAATCAGGCCATTTGGCCTATCAACTCTGTTCCACCATTTCGTCATGACTGATTCATAATCCTTCTCAATCTCATTTTCTGCCTTCTCCCCAAAACATTTGATGCCCTGATGACTGAAGAATCTATCAACCTCCGCTTTAAGTACACCCAATGACTTGGCTTCCACAGCCATCTGTAGCAATGAATTCCACAGATTCACCACCTGCTGGTTAGAGAAATTCCTCCTCATCTCTGTTCTAAGTGGACGTCTCTCTATTCTGAAGCTGTAACCTCTGGTCCTCAGTTCATGCCCCATAGGAAACATCCTCTCATATACATTCTATCCAGACCTTATAATATTTGATAGGTTCAGTTGAGATCCCCCATTATTCTTGTACACTCCAGGGAGTACAGGTCCAGAGCCATTACTGGTCTAAAATTGCTCACAATACAGCAAGTCAGGCCTGACCTGTGCCTTTTAAGTCCTCAGCATTAGATACTTACTCATATTCTAGTTGCTCAAAATGAATGTGAATATTGTATTTGGCTTCCTTACCACCAACTGCAAATTAACTTTTAGTGAATCCTGCACAAGGACTCCCAAGTCCCTTTGCAGCTCTGATTTTTGAAAATCCTTCCCATTTAGAAAATAGTTCACACCTTTATTCCTTCTACCAAAGTGCATAGCCATACACTTCTCTACACTATATTCTATCTGCCGCTTCTTTGCCCATTCTCTCAGTCTGTCTAAGTTCTTCTGCACACTTCCAGCTTCCTTAACATTACCTGCCACTCCACCTATTGTATCTTCATATCTTTTGTAAACTTCACCACAAATCCATCAATTCCATAATGCAAATCACATATTGACATATAACATGAAAAGAAGCGAGCGGTCCCAGCACCACCCCTTGCAGAATATCACTAGTACTGGCTGCCAACCATAGAAGGCCCCCTTCATTCCCTCTCTTTGCCTCCTGCCAGTCAACCAATCTTTTATACATGCTATACAGAAGACATATAGTATGTATAGTCTTTCCTCTAATACTGTAGGTTCTTACCTTGTTAAGCAGCCTTATGTGCAGCACCTTGTCAAAGCCCTTCTGGAAATCCAAGAAAACAACATCCAGCGACTCCCCTTTGTCTATCTTGCCTGTTATTTTCTCAATTTCAACAGATTAGCGAGGCAAGATTTCCACCTTCAGGAAGCCATTCATCTTAGGCCTATTTTATCATGTGCCTCCACGTACTCTGAAGCCTCATCCTTGATAATGGACTCCAACATATTCCCGACCACTGAGGCCAGGCTAACTGGCAGATAATTTCCTTTCTTCTGTCTCCCTCCCTTCTTAAAGTGCCGAGTGACATCTGCAACTTTCCAGTGCTTTGGAAGCATTCCTGAATCTATTGATTCTTGAAAGATCATAACTAATGTTTCCATAATCTCTTGAGGTAGCTCTTTCAAGAAACCCTGAGGTGTAGGCCATCTGGTCCTGGTGACTTGGCCAAACAGCATGGTGATGTAACTTAACTGTTCATTCAATAGAATCAGAATTAGAATTAGAATCAGAATCAGAATCAAGTTTATTATCCATGACAACACACACATTTGTATTATTAGCACTGATATGTCATGAAATTTGGTGTTTTGTTGCAGCAGCACAATGCAATACATAAAAAATACCATAAATTACAATAAGCAATAAGCAAAAAGAAATAAGTAAGAAGAAATAAATAATAAGAAAAACAACAATAACTGTCCATTTCTCCATATTACAGATGTTCTCTTTGTTCCACATATTGCACTTCCCCTTCCCCACTTTCTCTGTTAGATTTACTTGTTTTCTTCTCTTTCTCACTTTTAACAAAGAGTCTTTGACCTGAAACATTTTCTTTTCACCTATGCTGCTTGACCAGCTGATTTCTTCCAGTATTTCAAGTTTCGGTTTTTTTTCTTGGTAAAGAGAACTTGCATGATTTGACCTTCTCTCAATGACAGACATTGCAATTCATCCATAAACCTTGCTTCTAACTATTCAACAGACAGAGAAACTGCAGGCATCACTTAACACTGCTACACCACTTGCTGGGTTAATTCCTTTAGAAAAACCTAGATATAAATCATAGGTTTAGTTTAACATGACCTTTTCCAGCAAGTGAATATTAAAATATTGCTGCTCCTATGCTCAAGGAAAGTGAGCCATTGTCTTTTTCTTTGCATGATCACCATGTGTTAAGCTGTTAAAATGTCAACTGTTGCAGTCATCCTAAAATTTTGATGTTGATTTGTATGCAGGTCTTTAGGTGTAAATGGTCAGCCCAAAAATTGCACATGGCAAAACTGACTTACAGAATTCTTCAGCAAGAAGCTCCCTTTGAGTTCCACCCCAATTTCCTTCCTTCTTCCCATATCTCTTCATGCCCTGACCAATCTATCAACTTCTGCCTTAAATATACATACAGACTTGGCCTCTACAGCTGCCCGTGGCAACAAATTTCATAGACTCACCACTCTCTAGCTATAGAATTTCCTCCTCATCTCTATTCTAAAAGGATGCCATCTATTCTGATGCTGTGTCTTCCAGTCTTGGACTCTCCCACTATAGGAATCATCCTCTCTACATCCTCTCTATCAAGGCCTTTCACTTTATGATAGGTTTTAATGAGGTCACCCCTCATTCTTCTGAATTCTAGTAAATACAGGCCCAGTGCTATAAGACAAGACATTCAACCCTGGAATCAGTCTCATGAACCTCCTTTGAACAGTGCTGTATCTAAGGTTTGGCAGGTATGGCACGTGTCCTGGGCATCACTTGGCGCCACTGACCAGTTTCTATTAAAGTCAGACAAGCCATCCTCAGATAGTGAAAAAATAATTTTCTTCAGCTATATGATCTGTCTTTGATTATCATGGGTGAGAAGCACTGGGATGGCCTTATTTCAGAGCATTGTGTAAGAAGACCATGAAACGTTTCTTCATGAAGAAGAAGGAAAGTGGAGCTGAAGGACGGAAGAGATGAAAGTTGGAGGTGGAGGAAGCCAAGAAGTCCAGCAAGTTCTTCATGCCCTTCTTTGAAAAGCCTGGAACAATTGTTCGACATGTTCCATGGAGTCACCTGCACCTGCTACAAGTCTGTTAAAATCTGAAGGTGGATCAAGTACAAATGCTTCACAAGCTGAGGAGGAAGTCAAGTCAGATAAATCCGAGTATGATGAGATTAAGAGTGAGGCTGCCACAGAGAGCATGGACATGACAGGAGGGGAAGACGATGATGGTGGTGATTTTGAGTTTATTGACGAGATTTTACCTGATGAGATTGAACCTGATGACTCTAAACCTAGTGAACTGGATGGTGTCAAAGAGCCTCGAACTGTCATACCAAAAGTGATTGAACAGCATGACATTGGACTTCTGAAGTTCGACAAGGATACTGGAAAAACAATTCTGCCTGACGCTTTGAGAACAGAAATAATAAAGCTGGGTTTGAAGTATTTCCAGAACAGTGATGGTCCTTTCCTACCAACAAATAACCGCTCAATGAACAAAACTTGGTTCAAGAGAAAATTGGGAAATGGTCGTGGTGAGGAAGTGACTTGCTCATGGCTGGTCTATTCCCCTTCTAAAACGTCTGCATTTTGTATCTGTTGTCTTCTCTATTCCCAGTCAGACCATCAATTCTCATTGGAGCAAGAAAGTGGATTCAACCAGTGGAAAGTACCTGAAAGGATTAGTGTTCATGAAAATGCCAAGAATCATCGGGAATGCTTCACACAGTGGAAAGAAATGGAAAGAAATTTAGCTGGAAACAGAGGAGTTATTAACATGGTATTTCAGTCACAGATTGAGAAGGAAAAGCAAAAGTGATGTGATATCTTGACGAGAATCCTTCACTGCATAAAATTCCTTGTGACTCAGAACCTGGCTTTGCGAGGACACAGGGAGTCACTTCAGCTAAACGATGACTCCAATGTGGGAAATTTCCTTAGCTTACTGAAACTACTGGCCATCTTTGACCCTATCATAAAAGAACACCTCACTCATTTGGAAAGTCATCCTGGATCCACATCTTATCTTTCACCAGGTGTCCAAAACAATTTCATCCACATGATAGCATCCACTGTTCACCAGAGTTTACTGAGAACCATTCATAAAGCCAAGTACTATGGTCTCATGTTCAACTCGACTCCTGATCAGGCACACTGTGAGCAGATGTCAGAAGTGGAAGTTGATTTTAGAGAAAAACAGTCCGTGTTAGAGAGTCCTTCCTTGGTTTTATCCAGATAAGCCAGAAGGATGCTGAGAGCTTCGTTGAAGACATCTTGAAACAGCTAGAGAAGGACGAAATAGAGCTACAAGATTGTCGGTCACAGTGCTATGATAATGCTGCTGTGATGGCTGGACACAGAAGTGATGTTCATCAAAGAATAAGTGAGAAAAACAACCTGGCAGTGTTTGTGAATTGCGACAATCACTCACTCAACTTGGCGGGTGTGCATGCAGCCAAGCAGGATACAATGATGGTCACGTTTTTTGGAACCATCGAAGCTCTCTACATGTTTTTCTCTTGTTCAACACAGCGCAGGGAAAAACTTAAAAAGCGCCGTGCCTGTGGTTGTTAAGATGGAGTCCGAAACCAGGTGGAGTGCAAGGTCAGAAGCAGTGAAGCCTGTCAACAAGTACCTTGAGGAGATACTTCAAGTTCTCCAGGACATGATAGACAATGAAAACGAGACCAGTGAAACAAGAAGTGATGCAAGGCAGCTGTACAGCCGCATGTTGAGTTATGATTTTCTGATTTTGCTAGGATTTTGGAACAACGTACTCATTCGCATTGACCGTATTCAAAAGACCGTATTCCTAGCATGAACTTCCATGATGCTGCCCTGGATTTGAAAGACCTCCGAGATAATTTTTATGATGAAACAGAAGTGTTGGTCAGTGAGTCACTCGAAGAAGGAGTCGATCTCTGTCAAGAATGGAATATTGAAGTTGAGAGACGTCAGAGACGAAAGAAACGAATGGCTGATGAGAACTTGAGAGATGCTGGGTTAACAGCTAAGGAGGAAATGGAAAGAGTCATGAAGGGAACACACTCGACCATCTTCACAGATAAATGGATGAAAGGTTTACTCGTTTGCACTACACTGACGCCAAGTTTGGGTTCCTTCTCGATGTCGAGGGACTATGTTATGGCGCCAACAGTAATGACCTGAGGAAGAAGTGCAAAAATTTGGGCGAATTGTACAGCTCTGATGTTGATGGACAGCAGCTATATGAAGAAATTGTGGATTGCAGAATGTTGCTATCAAGGCAGTTCAACATGAAATTATCAAGACCTGAAGAGTTTCTTGAATTTATTGTTCAGTATGGAGATGAGAGCATCTTCCCCAATCTTCGCATTGCTATTCAGATAATGCTAACCATCACAGTTTCCATTGCTAGCTGTGAGAGATCATTCAGCAAGTTAAAACTAATACTTCTGTATTTGAGAGCCTCCATGGGTCAAGGCAGACTCTGTGATCTTGCTCTGCTGACTGTAGAAAGAGAAAAAACTGAAAAAACTGACTTTGATCACATCATAGACCAATTTGCATCAGTGAAAGCAAAGAAGGTGCAGTTATAATTTTCATGTAGTGCCATAATCTGTTAATTAAAAGATTAATGAGCTTGACTTGTATTTTTGAGCTGATATTATAGTAAAGTTATCTAAAAGATGGGTGTCAGATGATTGGACAGGGGTGCAAATTCAGTGCGTGCCATAGGCGCTATTTTCCGTAGATACACCTCTGCCTTTGACCCCTCTCCAGTTTCAGCACATCCTTTCTAAAATAAGGGGCCCAAAACTGCTCTCATTTCCAAGTGAGGTCTCACCAGCTCACCAGTGCTTTATGAAGCCTCAATATTACATTGTTGCTTTTATATTCCAGTCCTCTTGAAATGAATGATAACATCACATCTTCCTTCCTCACCACAAGACTCGACCTGCAAATTAACCTTTAAGGAATCCTGCACAAGCATTCCCAAGTCCCTTTGCACCTCAATATTTTGTATTTTCTCTCCATTTAGAAAATAGTCAGCCCTTTCATTTCTTCTACTAAAGCGCATGACCATACACCTCTCAACCCTGTATTCCATCTGCCACTTCTAAGCATTTACCAGGATATACCTGGAATAGAGATGCTGCCCCTCCTCCTGCACTTTATTCCATAGTCCACTGTCCTCTCCTGTCAGATTCCTTTTTCTTCAGCCCATTATCTCTTCCAGCTATCCTCCAGAGATTCTTACTTCTTCCCCCTCACCTGGTCTCATCTATCACCTGCCAGATTTTGCTCCTTCCCTGCCCCCTTCTTATTCTAGCTTCTGCCTCCTTCCTTCCAGTTCTGATGGAGGGTCTTGGTCCAAAATGTCAATTGTTTATTTCTCTCCATAGATGTTACCTGACTGCTGAGTTTTTCCAGCATTTTGTGTGTGTTGCTGCAGATTTCTAGTAACTGCGGAATTTCGAGTGTCCAAGCATCTGTGTTCTTCTATCTGGTAATAATGACAGTTTGAAAACAACCTCAAAAGAAGAGTGGGTTCCTTTCGATTTACAGGAGGAGACTGACTATATTCTTCTGGTTTTTCACCATCCACAGCGTCTGGTATCCTGTACAAAGTTAAGGATATTTTCCATCTCTCATTATATGAAATTTCACATAACAAAGAGTTCCTTAAAGTCCCTTTTATAACTTAAGCATTGACTGAAATTCTCCTTACAATGTTCTGAAACCGTGAGTGATGACCTCTTATTCTATCATTTGTCGGTTTTGCATTTTCAATTAGTATCATATCCATTCTCTTTCATGTGAATTAGACTATTCGCTTTATTTGTCACATGTACTTAGAAACATACAGTGAAATGCATTGTTTGTGTTAAATCATGTGTGCAAGAATTGCACTGGGGTAGCTCGCATGGTGCCAACATAGCCTGCCCACAACTCAGTAGCCGTAATCCTACCCATAGTTCTTTTGAATGTAGGAAGAAACTGGAGCACCTGGAGGGAGAACGTACAAACTCCTTACAGACAGTGGTGGGAATTGAACCCCCGACTGGTGATTGCTGACATTGTAAAGCTTTCTGCTAACCACTATGCTAATGTGGGTGCAACCTTATGAATTCTCAGATCGTTTAAATACTTTTTAATCTGCAGCTGGAAGTTTGTAAAAAAAACCTGCCAGATGCAGTAATAAAACTCAGAAATTCATGACAAATTTGTTTGTGAACTTTTCTTCAACAGAGGCAAGAGTTTTCTTCAAATATAAGTTACCTATGAAGCAATTATTTGCTTTTCTGTTTATTTTTCAAGTCTGCAAAGCATATAGAGCATACAGGATGTTAATGAGAAATATTTTGACATTTGATCTTGTTTCGTAGGTTGTTTTAGCTTTCTGTTTCAGTTACTTTCATCTGGCAGACATTTGGGATTTTGTCCAGCTATTACACTTATTTTCCAGTTGTCTGTAGGTGCTAAATTTGTTGCTGGTGTGCGTTGCCAGGGATAGGACTCATAAATTAACATGTCCACATTATGCCATCTAGTGGTCTAATGGGTATATACAGCTTGTAGGCAAAAAAGATTGCGGAGATACTGCAATGTGTTAAAGAACATATGAAAAATTAGACAGAGGTAGGCCACTCACGCTCTCAAGCCTGCACCTTAGTTTTATATTACTGCTTCATAATCTTGCAACTCTATCCTCTTGTTTGAGTTCATCCTACTAGTGGATTTTTGTTTTTAAGGTGTAGAACATGCTCTCAAGACAGCCACGTGAAAACATGTCAGAGATTAGTAAATAGCGTTCAGGTGGATTTGGGTATTCCTAAACACCATCGCTTGGGAATTATCATGCATCTAGAGAAAGCAGTATATAAAGCAAATATCAGTCTTATCTCATGGGGTCTGGACTTTAAGAGAAGTCTTTTCATCCATTATATTGATTTGAAATCACACATGGGTTATTATATAATATTTCAGACCGCTTATCTCCAGATGTACAGCAGCACATATACTTTGGAATGGATTCAAAATCAGTTTACTACATTGATTTCTGCAATGAGTAGACTGTTGTTGAAAAATCGGCTGAAAAATGGCAAGTGGAATTTAGTGCAGACTAGTGTGAGATGTCGCACTTTGGAGGGCAAACCAGTGTAGGAAATACACAGAGAACAGCAGGGCACAGAGGAATGTGGTAGAACAGAGAGATGTGGGATCATAGATTCATAATTCCTTGAAAATGGTGTCACGAATAGAGAAAGATGTAAAGAAAGCTTTTGGCACATTGTCTTCATAAACCAAAGTATTGCATACAGGAATTGGCATGTTAAATTGTATAAGACATTGATGATGAGGCATAATTTGAACTTGACTTGCCCCAACATGAACTATTCCCACAAACTATGGACTCACATTCAAGGACTCTTCATCTCATGTTCTCAATAATCATTTATTCAATGTGTTAACTTCCGCCACCTCCAACGGGATCCCACTACCAAGCACATCTTTCCCTCCCCCCCTTTCTGCTTTCCACAGGGATTGCTCCCTACGCGACTCCCTTGTTCACTCATCCCCCCCATCCCTTCCCACCGATCTCCCTCCTGGCACTTATCCTTGTAAATGGAACAAGTGCTACACCTGCCCTTACACTTCCTCCCTCACCACCATTCAGGGCCCCAGACAGTCCTTCCAGGTGAGGCGACACTTCACCTGTGAGTCGGCTGGTGTGGTATACTGCGTCCGGTGCTCCCGGTGTGGCCTTTTATATATTGGTGAGACCTGACACAGACTGGGAGACCGTTTCGCTGAACACATACGCTCTGTCCGCCAGAGAAAGCAGGATCTCCCAGTGGCCACACATTTAAATTCCATGTCCCATTCCCATTCTGATATGTCTATCCATGGCCTCCTCTACTGTCAAGATGAAGCCACACTCAGGTTGGAGGAACAACACCTTATATACCGGCTGGGTAGCCTCCAGCCTGATGGCATGAACATTGATTTCTCTAACTTCCATTAATGCCCCTCCTCCCCTTCTTACCCCATCCTTGACATATTTAGTTGTTTGTTTTTTTCTCTGTCTCTGCCCATCACTCTGCCTGGTCTCCATCTCCCTGGTGCTCCACCCCCTCCCCCTTTCTTTCTCCCAAGGCCTCCCGTCCCATGATCCTTTCCCTTCTCCAGCTCTGTATCCCTTTCGCCAATCACCTTTCAAGCTCTTAGCTTCACCTCACCTCTTCTCCTATCATTTCCCATTTCCCCCTCCCCCTTCTACTTTCAAATCTCTTAGTATCTCTCCTTTCAGTTAGTCCTGATGAAGGGTCTCAGCCTGAAACATCGACAGTGCTTCTCCCTATAGATGCTGCCTGGCCTGCTGTATTCCACCAGAATTTTGTGTGTGTTGTTCGAATTTCCGGCATTTGCAGATTTCCTCGTGTTTGTTCATTTATTTGATATTTATTTATTATTATTATTTTTCTACTCTTTCATTTTGTATTTTCACAGCTTCTTGTTTGTTTTTCTCACATTGGTTGCTTGTCTATCTAGTTAGGAGCGGCCTTTCATTGATTCTATTGTGTTTCTTGTATTTACTGTGAATGTCTGCAAAAATGAAACTCAGGTTTGTATAAGGTGACGTATATGTACTTTGATAATAAATATACTTTGAACTTTGAGTATTGTGTGCAGTTCTGGTCACCTACTTACAGGAAAGATATCAAAAAGTTTGAAAAAGTGAAGAGAAAATTTACAAGGATGTTGCCAAGATTTGAGGATCTGAGTTGCAGGGGAATGTTGAATAAGTTAGGACTTTATACCCTGGAGCATGGGGAATGTGGGGAGACTTGACAGAGGTAATCAGAATTACAAGGGGTATAGATAGGGTAAATGCAAGGAGGCTTTTTCCACTGAGGTTGGGTGTGACTAGAACTAGAGGTCATGGGTTTAGGGGAAAGGTGAATTGTTTAAGGCAAAGATGAGGGGGAACTTCTTCACTCAGAGGACGATGAGAGTGTAGAATGAGCTGCCAGTGGAAGAGGTGGGTTCAAGTTCAATTTCAACATTTAAGAGAAATTTGGATAGATACATGGATGTGAGGGCATGGAAAGCTATCTTCCAGGTAGGAAGACACGAGGCAGATTAATAGTTTGGAATATGCTAGATGGGCCAAAAGGCCTGTTGTTGTGCTGCGGTGTTCTATGACTCTAAACAAATATTGAGGAGAATGTTCATACACTCTTTAGGGTTTTGAATAAAGAAAAGCATTGAAGTATTTAGTATTTATAGTGAGCCAGACAATAGATTTTGAAAGGCTATTTTCTCCGGCTGAAATTTATAGGAGGAGTGCTCATTAGACTGAGATAACATTAAATATTTTATGAGATTAAGAATCTTTCAAGTTCATGAATCAATCCTTTTTAGTTTGCCTACTGCTCAAACAGGTCCAGTGATGATGCCATAGCCTCGGCCCTCCACTCTGTCCTGCCCCAGCTAGAAAACAATGCTCATTGACTTCAGCTTGATGTTTAATACAATCATCCCTCAAACACTGGTAAGTAAAGACCATAAGACCATAAGGTATAGCAGTAGAAGTAGGCCATTTGGCCCATCGGGTCTACTCCGACATTCAATCATGGGCTGATCCAATTCTTCCAGTCATCCCCACTCCCCTGCCTTCTCTTCATACCCTTTGATACTCTGGCTAATCAAGAACCTGCCTACCTCTGCCTTAAAGAAACCCAATGACTTGGCCTCCACAGCCACTCGTGGCAACAAATTCCACAGATTTACCACCCTCTGACTAAAGTAATTTCTCTGCATCTCAGTTCTAAATGGATGTCCTTCAATCTTGAAGTCATGCCCTCTTGTCCTAGAATCCCCTACCATGGGAAATAACTGCCATATCTAATCTGTTCAGGCCTTTTAACATTTGGAATGTTTCTATGAGATCCCCACCCCCCCCCCCCCCTTCATTCTCCTGAACTCCAGGGAATACAGCCCAAGATTTGCCAGATGTTCCACATACTGTAACCCTTTCATTCCTGGAATCATTCTTGTAAATCTTCTCTGAACCCTCTCCAATGTTGCTATATTCTTTCTAAAATAAGGAACCCAAAACTGCACACAATACTCCAAGTGTGGTCTCACGAATGCCTTCTCGAGCCTCAACATCACATCCCTGCTCTTATATTCTATACCTCTAGAAATGAATGCCAACATTGCATTTGTCTTCTTCACCACCGACTCAACCTGGAGGTTAACCTTTAGGCTATCTTGCACAAGAACTCCCAAGTCCTTTTGCATCTGTGCATTTTGAATTCTCTCCCCAATTAAATAATACTCTATCCATTTATTTCTTCCACCAGAGTGCATGACCATACACTTTCTCAAATTGTATTTCATTTGCCACTTCTTTGCCCATTCCCCTGAACTATCTAAGTCCCTCTGTAGGCTCTCTGTTTCCTCAACACTATCTGCTCCTCCACCTATCTTGCTATCATCAGAAAATTTAGCCACAAATTCATTAATACTGTACCCCAAATCATTGACATACATCGTATAAAGCTGCAGTCCCAACACCAACCCCTGTGGAACTCCACTGGTAACCGGCATCCAGACTAGGATCCCTTTATTCCCACTCTCTGTTTTCTGCCGACCAGCCAATGCTCTGCCCATGCTAGTAACTTCCCTGTAATTCCATGGGCTCTTATCTTGCTAAGCAGCCTCACGTGTGGCCTTCTGAAAATCTAACTTCACCATGTCTACTACATCTCCTTTGTCTACCCTGCTTGTAATTTCCTCAAAGAATTGCAGTCAGGCAGGATTTTTCTTTCAGGAAACCATGCTGACTTTGGCCTATCATGTCATGTGCCTCCAGGTACTCTGTAATCTCATCCCTAATAATCAATTCCAACAACTTCCCAACCACTGATGTCAGGCTAACAGGTCTATAGTTTCCTTTCTGCTGCCTCCCATCATTCTTAAATAGCGGAGTAACATTTGCAATTTTCCAGTCATCTGGAATTATAGGAAAGATGTCAACAAAATAGAGAGAATATAGAGGAGATTTACTAGAATGTTACCTGGGTTTCAGCACCTAAGTTACAGAGAGAGGTTGAACAAGTTAGGTCTTTATTCTTTGGAGCGTAGAAGGTTGATGGGGACTTGATAGAAGTATTTAAAATTATGAGGGGGATAGAGAGAGTTGACATGGATAGGCTTTTTCCATTGAGAGTGGGGCGATTCAAACAAGAGGACATGAGTTGAGAGTTAAGGGGCAAAAGTTTAGGGGTAACTCGAGAGGGAACTTCTTTACTCAGAGAGTGGTAGCTGTGGGGAATTATGTTCTGGTAGAAGTGGTAGAGGCAGGTTAGATTTTGTCATTTAAAAAAAATTGGATAGGTATATGGACAGGAAAGGAATGGAGGGTTATGGGCTGAGTGCAGGTCGGTGGGATTAGGTGAGAGTAAGTGTTCGGCATGGACTAGAAGGGCGGAGTTGGCCTGTTTCCGTGCCATAATTGTTATATGGTTATCTGGTACAATGCCAGAATCTATCGATTCTTGAAAGATCATCATTAATACCTCTGTAATCTCTCAGGACCAGAATCAGGTTTATTATCACTGGCATGTGATGTGAAATTTGTTAACTTAGCAATAGCAGTTCAATGCAATACATAACTTAGCAGAGAGGAAAAAAAAATAATAATAATGAATAAAATAAAACATAATATTAAATAAACAAGTAAATCAATTACAAATATTGAGTAGATTAAAAACCATACAAAAACAGAAATACTGTATATTTAAAGAAAAGTCAAGTACTGTCCAAAGCTTCAATGTCCATTTAGGAATCAGATGACAGAGGGGAAGAAGCTGTTCCTGAATCGCTGAGTGTGTGCCTTCAGGCTCCTGTACCTTCTACCTGATGGTAACAGTGCGAAAAGGGCATGCCCTGGGTGCTGGAGGTCCTTAATAATGGACGCTGCCTTTCTGAGACACCGCTCCCTAAAGATATCCTGGGTACTTTGTAGGCTAGAGCCCAAGATGGAGCTGACTAGATTTACAACCTTCTGCAGCTTCTTTCGGTCCTTTGCAGTAGCCCCTCCATACCAGACAGAGATGCAGTTTGTCAGAATGTTCTCCATGGTACAACTACAGAAGTTTTTGAGCATATTTGTTGACATGCTAAATCTCTTCAAACTCCTAATAAAGTATTGCCGCTGTCTTGTCTTCTTTATAACTACATTGATATGTTGGGACCAGGTTAGATCTCAGAGATCTTGACAATCAGGAATGAAGCTGCTCACTCTCTCCACATCTGATCCCTCTATGGGGATTGGTATATGTTCCTTCGTCTTACCCTTCCTGAAGTCCACAATCAGTTCTTTCATCTTGCTGACGTTGAGTGCCAGGTTGTTGCTGCAGCACCACTCCACTAGTTGGCATATCTCACTCCTGTATGCCCTCTTGTCACCACCTGAGATTCCATCAACAATGGTTGTATCATCAGCAAATTTACAGATAGTATTTGAGCTATGCCTAACCACATGGACGTGTATATAGAGAGTAGAGCAGTGGGTTAAGCACACACCCCTGAGATGTGCCAGTGTTGATCGTCAGCGAGGAGGATATGTTATCATCAATCCGCATGGTCTTCTGGTTAGGAAGTCGAGGATCCAATTACAGAGGGAGGTACAGAGGCCCAGGTTCTGTAACTTCTCAATCAGGGTTGTGAGAATGATGGTATTAAATGCTGAGCTATAGTCGATGAACAGAATCCTGATGTTTGTGTTGTCTAGGTGGTCTAAAGCTGTGTGGAGAGCCATTGAGATTGCGTCTGCCATTGACCTATTGTGGCAAATCTGCAAATTGCAATGGGTCCAGGTCCTTGCTGAGGGAGGAGTTCAGTCTAGTCATGATCAACCCCTCAAAGCATTTCATCACTGTTGATGTGAGTGCTACTGGGTGATAGTCATTAAGGCAGCCGCATTATTCTTCTTCAGCACTGGTATAATTGTTGCCTTTTTGAAGCAAGTGGGAACTTCTGCCCGTAGTTGTGAGAGGTTGAAAATGGACTTGAATACTCCCACTAGTTGGCCTGCATAGGTTTTCAGAGCCTTACCAGGTACTCAATCGGGACCTTCTGCCTCGTGAGGGTTCACTCTTTTTAAAGACATTCTATCATCGGCCTCTGAGACAGCAGCAGGGATCTTCACAGCTGTACTTGTGTTCTCCCTTTCAAAGCGTGCATAGAATGCGTTGAATTCATCTGGTAGTGAAGCATCGCTGCCATTCATACTACTGGGTTTCGCTTTGTAGGAAGTAATGTCTTGCAGACCTTGCCAGAGTTGCCATGCATCTGATATCCCCTCCAACCTCATTCAAAATTTTCTCTTCGCCCTTGAAATAGCCCTCTGCAAATCAAACCTGGTTTTCTGGTACAGGCCTGGGTTGCCAGACTTGAATGCCACAGATCTGGCCTTCAGCAGACGACGTACCTCCTGGTTCATCTACGGCTTTTGGTTTGGGAATGTACAGTAAGTCTTTGCAGGCACACACTCATCCACACAGGTTTTAATGAAATCCAGCTACTTCCTTCAGAACCCAAGGGTGCATTCCATCAGGTCCAGGAGACTTATCCACCCTCAGACCATTAAGCTTCCTGAGCACCTTCTTAGTTGTAACTTTCACTGCACAAACTTCACTTCCCCAGCACTCTTGAATATCCGGTATACTGCAGACCTTTTCCACTGTGAAGACTGTAGACTGTCTTCATTGGGACTCAATACCCTTCTCCTTAATTGGATCTTGGACTTCTTGATGGAAGGACCCCATTCAGTCTGAATTGGTGACAACATCTCAAGCCCCAGCACGCTGAGCACTTGACCCCCCACCCCCACCCCAGGTCTGTGTGTACAGCTTGCTGCTGACTCACAACTGCATCAAATTGCATCAACAAGTTTGCTAATGTTACAAGAGGTTGGCCTCATCAGCAACAATGATGAGTTGGTATACAGAGAGGAGGTAGAGGGGCTTGTCAAATGGTGTGAGAACAACAACTCGAGTCTCAATGTGGACAAGACAAAAGAGGTGATTGTGGACTTCACAAGAAAGCTTAGTCAACCACTGTCCATTGCACATCAATGGCTCTGCTGTCAAGAGTGCTAAAAGCACGAAGTTCCTTGGTGTTGACATAACGGATGATCTAACCTGGACTCATAACACCTCCTCATTAGTCAAGAAGTCACAGGAGTGTCTACACTTGCTGTGGAGATTGGGGCATGCAAGTCTCCCTGCCCCTACTCTAACAACTTTCTACAGGAAGTGCCCTGTTGAGTTGTATCACTGCGTGGTACGGAGCATCGGACCGCAACACCCTACTGAGGATGGTAAAAACTACTGAGTGGATGACCGAATTCTCCCTCCCCACTTGTGATATTAACCACGATCTTTGTACTGGTAGGTCTCAAAGCATTGCTGAAGATCCCTACCACCCATCCCACAATCTCTTTGACCCACTACCGTCAAAAGGAGGTGCAGGAGCATTAGGACTAGTACTGCCAGACTGGGTTACAGCTTCTTCCCTCAGGCTGTGAGACTAACAAATCCTCTGCCACCTCTGAGGTCTCATCACCAGGTCAGTGAGCTGTTTACTCTAGTTCTCAATTTACCTTCCCTGTGCACTACATGCATTTTAAATGATATTTTATTAATTTATTATCAATAATATGTTGTGTTATGTGTTGTGTGAGATATATGCTTTGTGGGTACACTGTGGTCTAGAGGAACATATTTTCATTTTATTGTACAGCCAGATGACAACAAATTTGAACTTGTACCTGAACTATAGAATTATCTACTCTGGAGGCTTGTAGATGTTCAGTCAATGAATATATTCAAGATTGAGTTTGAAATATTTTTAGCTACTCATGAAATCAAGAGATTTGAGGATAATGAAAATAAATGTTTTAAATGTTTAGTCATGATCTTGCTGAATAGGAGAGAAGGCGTATGGAAAATTGCTTATATTTGAGGCAAAAGAATTTAAAATGTGCAGCTTGTATATAATAATAGATGTATTGTAATCAGCTTGCCGCATGCCTCTTTGTCCAATCTACAACAGCAATGAGGATTTTATAGCACAAGAGATTCTGCAAATGCTGATCCTACCACTAAACACATCTTTCCCTCACCCCTTCTCCACCGCTCCCCCACTTCTCATTTTCTGCTGTGATTGTTCTCTATGTGAATCCCCTGTCTAGTCATCCCACCTCACTAATATCCCTCTGGCCCCTTAGCCCTGCAAGTGTGACGTGCTACATCTACCCCTACACCTCCTCGCTCAACTCCATTCAGGGCCCCAAACAGATCTTTCAGGTGAGGCGACATTTCACCTATGAATCGGCCAGTATCATCTACAGTATCTGGTGCTCCTAGTGTGGCCTCCTCTACATTAGTCAGACCAGGCATAGATTGGGGGAGGGAATTATCAGGCACCTTGGCTCTGTCAACCACAAAAGGTAGGATCTCCCGGTGCTACCCATTTCAATTTAGCTTTCCATTTCCATTCTGATGGACTCCTCTACTGCAATGATGAGGCTGCTCTCACGTTGGAGGAGCAACACCTCATATTCCATCTGGATAGCCAAACTTATGGCACGAACATTAATTTCTCTAACTTCTGGTAATTTCTCCCTTCCTTCTTCTTTCTTTTTCCATTCCTCATTCTGTTAGTTACTTCTATTTAAACGTTCCATGGGTGAACAGTAAAGGATCATATTCTGGAAGAACTAGAGAACTTTTATTTACAGAAATAAACAAACACATCTTAACCCCACCACGTGCTGAAACACTCTGGCAAACCCTGCACATGCTCAGTGCTTTCCAATCAGGTACTGGCACAGCATTGCACGTGATATCACCGCATCTTCCCTTCCTTAAGAATAAAAACAATTAACAATGTTAGTCAAAACAAATACATAATTCAACAAGTCTCTGTCAGTCTCTCTGTGGGTTTACAAACACGAGTAGACCTTCTAAGTGAAACGCACAGATCTTGCGTTTCCTTGTTATTTACATGTTTTGTCTCGTCTGCATCCATTAACTGAATCTCTGAAGAATCACGTCTTCTTTTCCTTAAAAAGAAAAACAATTAACAATATTAACCAATAAACAAATCTATATCAGTTAACTGAAACTCTGAAGTTGGCTCTTCGCTATCTGAACCATGATTTTTCTTGTGCTTCTTCTTTTCTTTCTTTTCTGCTTTAAACTTTTCTTTATGTTCCTCAACTAAATTTTTTGGTATACCCTCACGTCTCCTGGTTAGAATCTGGAATTTCAGATAGTTCTGTTTGGACTGTATCTTTCCTAATTCCTTCCACTTCCATTTGTAATGAAATCCAAATCTTAATTTCTTCATCGAATTCATTCATTAGCTGTGTAATCTCTTCTTTATGCTGGGACTTCATCATTTCAATAAAACTTCTCAATTCCATTACTTGAGCTTTCACTTCTTGCTTATACTGTGCCCACCGTGATCATTCTTGCTCTAGACGGTGATTAGACTGAATCTCTTTCTCTCAGTGTCTCTTCCATTATTGCTTGCATGTCTCTTGTTTGATCATCTCAGACACTGCAGCTACTGCTTTTATATTCTCTATGTTAGCATTTTCATAAAGCACATCTATATAAAATTCCTCATGTTCATCTTCAATCACTGCATTTACTTGTTTCAGTTCATTTTCCTTCTTTCTACTTCTACAATAGTGTGAAAAATGATTAATCTGACCGCAGCCATAGCAAATTTTTCCATATGCAAAACACTAATTTGGATGGTGTTACCATGCACAGCGATCACATGACTTTTTAAAATACTGTCTTGCTCTCCATCGGTTTTGTCAATGTATTAATATATTTCTTGATATATTCACGCTTTTTTACAGTGTTTACATAGCAGTTTTCAACAAAAAGCTCTTCAGCCTGCGACATTACGGTCTCAGAAGCTTTGCAGAGTGCTACAGCTTTTTCCAAACTCAAATCTTGTTCTAACAGTCTTTCTCTCAAACCATTATCCAGAATGCCACAAACAATTCTGTCTTTAATGAGAGATTCTGTGAGTTCTACAAACTCACATCTTTTACTGTAGTGTTTCAACTCCGTAACAAATTGATCAATTGTTTGACCAGATCTCTGCCGACATTTGATAAATTTAGAGCAGGGGTGTCAAACTCATTTTAGGTCACGGGCTGGATTGAGCAAAATGCAGCTTCATGCGGGCCGGATCAGTCGGACGCATGTAAACGCAGCTTTCGTTGCCTCCGTTTTTTCAGCCTGCTCTCATGTGTCTCAGTCTCTGCTATAACTACAAAGTGTTTCACTTTACAAATTCCGTTTCTTATGAAGAAGACTGCCGAGCAAGACTGCCGAATAAACACTAAAAACCCTGAAAACCTGGTACCCAAATAAACTCAGCATTAGCCATATCATACGCCATAGGCGCTTCGATTACTGGGACCAGCTTTAATAGTAATTAGATATTATCTCACGGGCCAAAGATAATTCCACCGTGGGCTGGAATTGGCCCGCGGGCCTTGAGTTTGACATATATGATTTAGAGCAATCATACGTCACATTACGCTTCAGTATACAAAATACTTCAAATCTGTCCATTATCAATTTTAAATTGAAATTATCTCCATCTTCAAAGACAAAATTATTGTATCCCTCTACTGCGTCATTTCCGATTACATGGAGCAAAAGCGCTGCTTTGGTTTTCTCCAATGTTTCTTCATACTCGATCGCCAATTAGTACAGTTCAAATTATTGCTTGAGTATCCTCCAATTCTCAGCTACATTGCCAGTCAGCTGTAGTTTTTGTGGGGGTTGTAAGCCTTCCATTTCACTGATTACCGTTCAAACATTTTTCTTTTTTCCGATTATCTTCGATTCTCGATTCTCAATTCTCAATTCTCCCGTATTAGTCTTCCAAAAGCACTTCTGACACCATGTTATGTTATTTCTATTTAAACATTCCATGGGTTAACAGTAAAGAATCATATTCTGGAAGTGTGGTGAACTACATATACCTGTCTGGACACGCCCCCCGCCTCCCCGCTGACTGCTCCTGTGGCTCCTCCCACGGACCCCGGTATAAAGGCGATTGGAGGCACAGCCCCGGCCTCAGTCTCCAGGGTGTTGTGTGGTGGTCACTTGCTGCTTGTTCTTTCTTCCAGCCAATAAAAGCCTATATCTTGCCTCACATCTCCGAGAGTTATTGATGGTGCATCAATTTTATTGGCTGGAAGTTTTAAAACATGGAAAGTATTTTACATCCGGAAAAATTAGACTTGGACCCTCAAGCTCCAGAAGCAGCTCTTGCCTTTGAACTCTGGCTTGCATGCTTCCAATCATACTTGGAAGTGATTCCAGTGACTGAGCCTGCCACAATGTACAAAATCCTCCTTTCCAGAGTCAGTCCAAAAGTATTCTCCCTTATCAGAGACCTGCCGACCTACCAAGGGGCACTGGATGCCTTCAAAAGACAGTATCTGCGGCCGGTGAACACCGTCTATGCAAGACATCGCTTAGCGACGCGGCGGCAGCGAACCGGCGAGTCAAGCAGGGAGTTTCTCCGAGCCCTACAGACACTCGTGCGGGCCTGCGACTGCAGGGGACTGACGGCGGAACAGCATGCGGAGCTCCTGGTACGAGATGCCTTCGTTATGGGGATCAGGTCAGTGTATGTGTGCCAGCGGCTGCTGGAAAATGCCGATCTTACCTTACGCTCGGCGATCGAGACGGCTGACATGCTGGAGGCTGCTCTGCACAACGCTGACGCTGGCCAGCCATGCGATCCCCCACCGGTTCCGTGGACACCGCAGACCCCGCCACCCGCGAGCGAATCAACCTCGGCTGCTGCCAGTCCCGAGTCCACGAGCTCCCCGAAACTGACCACGGCTGCTGCCAGTCGCAAGTCCACGCAGTGTTACTTCTGCGGACTCAAAAAGCACCCCCGAAAACGCTGCCCGGCCCGAGAAGCTACCTGCTCCAGCTGCAGAAAGAAGGGCCATTTCGCCAAGGTCTGTAAGTCTGAACCACGAGCGGGGTCCGGCAACGCCGCGTGTGAGGCATGGGGGCCGCCATCTTGGTCACCACCATCTTGCCGGCCCGCCTCGTGCGAGTCATGGGGGCGGCCATCTTTGTCAGTGCCACCTCGCCCCGCCCCCGACCCACGGGTGCTTACCGGGCACCAAGACACCGATTCAACTCTGGCCTCCGTAACCCTCGACCAAAGCACCCCACACCAGCTTGCAAGGTCAATGATGGACATCCTGGTGGAAGGGCACAGGACTAGTTGCCTGTTTGACACGGGCAGCACTGAGAGTTTTATTCACCCGGACACGGTGCAACGCTGCGGACTCGTGATACGGCCGGTAAGCCAGAGGGTCACCATGGCTTCTGGGTCGCATTCCACAGACATCCGGGGGGGTTGTGTAGCGACATTGGTGGTGCAGGGCACAGAATATCGGGACTTTGCGCTACTGGTCATGCCTCAACTGTGCGCGCCTGTGCTATTGGGGCTGGACTTCCAGAGCCACCTCAAAAGTGTGACTATGGCATATGACGGGCCCCTCCCACCACTCACTGTCAGGAATCCTCAGTTTTGTGGGACTTTGTCATATACCCCGCTACTGACCGCACACACACACCGACCCACACATCCCACCCAGCACCATGCCGACAGCTGCGCTACTGACACCACTTGCAGCCTCTCCACCCTCAAGATCCCTCCCCCACCGCTGTTCGCCAACCTGACCCCCGACTGTAAACCTGTGGCAACTAAAAGCAGGAGGTACAGCGCGGGGGACAGGGCCTTCATTCAGTCGGAGGTGCAGCGGCTGCTCAGGGAGGGGATCATTGAGCCAAGCTCAAGTCCTTGGAGGGCCCAGGTGGTTGTTGTTCGGACCGGGCAGAAAAATAGGATGGTCGTGGACTATAGCCAGACCATCAATAGGTTCGCACAGCTTGACGTGTACCCCCTACCCCGCATCACGGATATGGTCAATCAGATAGTTCAGTACAAGGTGTACTCGACAATAGATCTGAAATCCGCTTACCATCAGCTCCCCATCCGCCCAGAGGACCGCCCCTACACCACCTTCAAGGCGGGTGGCAGGCTCTATCACTTCCTGCGCATCCCCTTCGGTGTCACGAATGGTGTCTCTGTCTTCCAGAGGGAAATGGACTGGATGGTGGACCAGTGCCAACTGAAGGCCACATTTCCCTATCTGGATAACATCACCATCTGTGGTCATGACTGGCCACAACAATTTTCCAAGTGGCCAAAGCCCTGAACCTTACTTATAACAGGGACAAGTGTGTGTTCGGAACCACCCGACTCGCTATCTTGGGTATGTCGTTGAGAACGGGGTTATTGGCCCTGATCCAGACCGTATGCGCCCCCTGTTAGAACTCCCTCTTCCCACCACCCTCAGAACCCTCAGACGGTGCCTGGGCTTCTTTTCCTATTACGCCCAATGGGTCCCTCATTGCACAGACAAGGCCCGCCCCCTGGTCAAGTCCACCGCATTTCCCCTCTCTGCCGAGGCCCGCGCGGCCTTCAGCCGCATTAAAGGGGACATTGCCAAAGCATCGATGCATGCGGTGGATGAGACCATTCCTTTCCAAGTAGAGAGTGACGCCTCCGACTTCACGCTGGCTGCTACTCTCAATCAGGCAGGAAGGCCGGTAGCATTCTTCTCTCGTACCCTTCAAGGCTCTGAAATTCGGCACTCCGCAGTGGAGAAAGAAGCCCAGGGCAAAGTGGAAGCTATTAGGCACTGGAGGCACTATCTCGCCGGCAAAAGGTTCACCTTGCTGACCGACCAGCGCTCAGTTGCGTTCATGTTCAGCAACCCACAGCGGGGCAAAATCAAAAATGATAAAATTTTGCGGTGGAGAATAGAACTCTCCACCTACAACTATGATATCCTGTACCGGCCTGGAAGGCTCAATGAGCCCCCTGATGCCCTATCCCGGGGAGTGTGTGCTAGTGCACAGCTCGACCAGCTATACGCCCTCCATGCAGATCTTTGCCACCGGGGGTCACCCGATTTTACCATTTCGTGAAACCCCGGAACCTGCCGTACTCCCTTGAGGACATCAGGATGATGACCAGGGACTGCCAAGCCTGCGCTGAGTGCAAACCGCACTTCTACCGTCCTGACAAGGCGCAACTTATCAAGGCCACCTGCCCCTTTGAGCGACTGAGTGTTGACTTTAAGGGCCCCCTTCCCTCCACCGACCGCAATGTCTACTTTCTCAATATTATCGACGAGTACTCGCGGTTCCCCTTTGCCATCTCCTGCCCCGACACCACTGCCATGTCCGTCATAAAAGCCCTGCGCCAGCTCTTCACTCTGTTCAGATATCCCTGCTATATCCACAGTGATAGAGGGTCCTCCTTTATGAGTGACGAGCTGCGCCAGTACCTGCTGGCTAGGGGCATTGCTACTAGTCGGACCACGAGCTATAATCCCCGGGGAAATGAACAGGTGGAGAGGGAGAATGCCACAGTGTGGAAGGCCACACTTTTAGCCCTTAAGTCAAAGGGGTTGCCAGTCTCTCGATGGCAGGAGGTCCTCCCTGAGGCACTCCACTCTATCCGCTCTCGGTTATGTATGTCCACCAATTCCACCCCTCATAAGCGCCTCTTTTCTTTTCCCAGGAAGTCTGCCACTGGGACCACCCTACCAGCTTAGCTGACATCCCCAGGGCCAGTGCTGCTCTGGAAACATGCGCGGAGCAATAAATACTTCCCGTTGGTCGAGAGGGTTTACCTACTACATGCGAACCCCCCGTATGCCTACGTGGTCTTACCTGATGGGCGGGAGGACACGGTCTCCGTCTGCGACCTGGCGCCCGCAGGAGCAGCAGACCACTACCCCGAACACTCCACGGTAACCATGAACCCTGTACCCGAGGTGACACCATGCACACCGAGCCCTACATAGACTCCTCACGACACTCCCATACCGGGCGCCTCGCACATGCAAATACCAGGCTTTTCGCACACGCATATACCAGGCACACACATGAGGGATCACTGACGCTTAGTGGGCTGACACCTCCAGTCAGGCTGGAACCAGCACAACCTCCGTCTCCGGTGCAATCACCACCGGCACCTGTGCAATCACCACCGGCACCTGTGCAATCACCACCACCGGCACCTGTGCAATCACCACCGGCACCTGTGCAATCACCACCGGCACCTGTGCAATCACCGCCGGTGCTATGTAGATCACAGCGACAGATTCAACCACCTGATAGACTTAACCTGTAAATATACTTGTAAGAAACTTTGCCCGATGGGGACCCTCTTTTAAAACCAAGGGGGTGGGGTGAATGTGGTGAACTACATATACCTGTCTGGACACGCCACCCCCGCTGACTGCTCCTGTGGCTCCTCCCACGGACCCCGGTATAAAGGCGATTGGAGACACTGCCCCGGCCTCAGTCTCCAGGATGTTGTGTAGTGGTCACTTGCTGCTTGTTCTTTCTTCAAGCCAATAAAAGCCTATATCTCGCCTCACATCTCCGAGAGTTATTGATGGTGCATCAGGAAGAATTAGAGAACTTTTATTTACAGAAATAAACAAACACGTCTTAACTCCACCACATGCTGAAACACTCTGGCAAACCCTGCATATGCTCAGTGCTCTCCAATCAGGTACTGGCACAGCATTGCCCACCACACATTCTGGTTACCCTCTCACCCCTTCTCTTCTTCTCACCTGCTTATCACCTCCCTCAGGTTCTCCTCCTCATTTCCTCTCTTTGATAAGGCCACTGTCCTCTTCACCCAATTTCCTCCTTCTTCAGCTGGTTACTTCTACCACCTATCCCCTCCCAGCTTCCTACTTCATCAACCCCACACTCCCCTATGCACCCACCTTCACTCTCACCTGGTCTTACTTACTACCTGCCAGCTTGCACTCCTTCCCCCTCCCCCCACCTTCTTCTTCTGGTTTCAGCCCCTTCCTGTTTCCAGTTCCGATGAAGCACCTCAGCCCAAAACCTCATCAGTGTATTCCCCACCATAGATGCTAAAGTTCAAAGTAAAATTTATTATCGGAGTACATACATGTCACCATATACAACCCTGAGATTCCTTTTCTGCAGGTATACTTAGCAAATCTGCAGAATAGTAACTGTAAACAGGGTCAATGAAAAGCAAACTATGCAAATGCAAATATAAATAAATAGCAATAAATAACAAGCATGAAATAACAATAAAAATGAGTATAGCTATGCCATTTTGTTCTTTGTTCAAGAGCCTGATGGCTGAGTGGTTGTAACTGTTTTTGAACCAGGTGGTGTGAGTCTTGAGGCACCTGTACCTTCTACCTGATGGCAGCAGTGAGAAAAGAGCGTGGTGGTGAGGATCTTTGATCATGGATGCTGATTTTCTATGTCAACGTTTCGTGTGTGCTGAATGGTTGGGAGGGATTTACCCATGATGTACTGGGCCAAATCCACAACCTTTTGTAGATTTTCCACTCAAAGGTGTCGGTGTTCCCGTACCAGGCCGTGATGCAGCCAGTCAGCGCATCTTCCACTGCTCACCTATAGAAGTTTGCCAAGGTTTTTGATGACTTGCCAAACCTCCGCAGGCTCCTGTGAAAGTAGAGGTGCTGTCGTGCTTTCTTTGCAATAATATTTATATGATGGGTCCAGGACAGATCCTCTGATATAGTGACACGCAGGAATTTAAAGTTATTGACCCTCTCCGCCTCTGATCCTCCAATGATTACTGGCTCATGGACCTGCCCTGAAGTCTACAATAAGTTCATTGGTCTTATTGATATTGAGTGAGGGGTTGTTGTTATGATACCACTCAGCCACATTTTAATCTCCTTCCTGTATACTGATTCATCAACCCATTTGATACAGCCCAAAACAGTGGAGTCATCAGCAAACTTGTATATGGTGTCAGAGCTGTACTTAGCAATAGTCATAGGTATAAAGTGGGTAGAGCAGGGGGCTAAGTACACAACCCTGTGCTGCTCTTGGTGATTGGGGAGGATATGTTTTTGCCAATCTGAACTGACTGGGGTCTACAAGTAAGGAAATCCAGGATACAATTGCACAAGGGGGAACTGAGGCCCAGGTCTTGGAGTTTACTGATTAGTTTTGAGGGGATGATAGTGTTAAATGCTGAATAGTAATCAATAAAGACCATTCCCATGTATGCACCTTTGCTGTCCAGATGTTCTGGGGTTGTGTGAGGAGCCAAAGAGATAGCATCTGCTGTAGACCTGTTGATTCGGTAGGCAAATTGGAGTGGATCCAAGTTACCATTCTGACTTGTTGAGTTCCTCAGCAAATGTGTATTGATAATTTTTATAGTATTTTCCCTTGGCAGAATATACCTGATCTCTTTGCATTGAAAAACATAATTATAGTGATTCCTCCAAGTCAAGTAATAAAGATGAAAATATCCTGAAGTTTGATTACATTCTGTAAACCTATTAGTTACAATATCTGCAGAGCTTTTAAAACAGGCACAATATAAATTTGTGATGAGACTGGAGCTGGAAATTAAAGGAGATCAATTATCATTGGTGTCAATATACAATCAGCTGTATGATTGGGAAGGTTGGGGAGTGTGGAGCAACATGTGATTGGGTGAATACCACTCCTGTCCTAATATGTGATTAATAAGGAGATATGTAACCACTTTCACTGAAGAAAGTTGAACAATATGCAACTAGTGGATGAATAATCATGAACTGGAGTAGAAGTACGAACAGAGTGGCAGGGTAGCATTGCAGTTAGCGTTCTGCTTACAGCGCCAGCGATTTGGGTTCAACCCACTGCTTCCATAACTTCTATATTCTCCCCATGACGATGTGGATTTCTTCCAGGTGCTCAGGTTGCCTCTCAAAGATGCACGGGTTAGGGTTAGTAAGTTGTGGTAATGCTATGTTCATGCCAGAAGGCTGGCAACTCCAGAATGGAAGGGCTGCTCCAGAATGTGTTGGTCATTGAAGCAAACCAGTGCACTTCACTGTGTGTTTCAATGGTCCGTGTGACACATACAGCTAATCTTTCATCTTTAACTTTAAGAAGTGGAACAATCTGACAAACCTTTTACTCAAGGAATGCCAGCCTAATATAACTCACAGCTCTATCTGGACTGCTCCTGCTCAAATACTGTAACGTAGTATGTGTTACATATATGAAATATAAACTCCCACTATCAGAATGGAATGATAGCTTTGGACACTTTAGGAAATGAGCTAAGATGATGTAGGAAGAAAGCCTTCTCTTCTGCCATTTCTTTTGACCTTCAATCAAAATTGATCATCTATCTCAGATGCACAAAGAACAAGAAATAGTGATGGATTTACAAGTAGACCTAGACCAAGTGGGTGACCTCACTTCCCTAAAAGGTGTTTATGAGGCAGTTAAGGATTTAATACAATTTCATAAATTACAAGTTTTATTTAATTCAATTTTACCTATTAGGATTTGAACTCACAATTGTCGCAAAGTTAAAAGTAAATTTATTATCAAAGTATGTACACTATATACAACCTTGAGATTCATCTTCTTGCAGGCGGCCACAAAACAATTCCACAAAAAGCCATACATCACAAAGTCTGACAAACATCCAACATGTGAAAAAAGAACAAATCATACAAATAATAAAAATGTAAACAAATAATAAAAGAACCTGAAGTGCAGACTTCCTAAAGTGAGTTCATCGCTGCGAAATTGGTTCAGCGCTGAAGCGAGTGAAGCCAGAACAAAAGCCCAATGGCTGCAGAACAACCACTCCCAAACTTGGTGCGTGTGACCACAGCTGCTAGTCAACTCATACAAATACGTTTTTCTTCCAAATATTCCTCTTGTGTGCTCCAGTGAAGCAACAATGTGTTGAGTACAGAATCTGTAAGTGTTCAAATTATAGACAGAGCAAAACTCTTACCTTGCTAACTGTTATGAGTTACTTGACTAGAATCTTACCCTGAGAGTAAATTTCCAAGCGTTAACCACTAATGTAGCTTCTATTAACTGAAATCTTAGGCAAGATAAGAATTTTACTCTGCTCACAATTCCACCACCAGTCTCAATATTCGTAACATTGCTTGCCTCTTTGCCTCCAGTAATCTCATCACTGCAGCTCCCTCTACCACCTTCTCCTTGTTCTTACATACTTTGTAATCTTACTGTTCTTGTAACCTCTCTTCTTCACACTAGGTTCCTGGCACAGCAGTACTGACAGTAACACATCTCTCTCTATATATAATGTTTTAATGACCTACTTTAGCACTGATTGCATTAGCACTCTTATTCAAGGGACTGCATCATGAGCTGAAAGTCAGGCACTAGTGTACATCAACTGCTAGACTTCCCTCAATTCACATCAAAAAACTCCACCAGAAGTCATTTGTTTTTAACAAATTCATGCTGGTTGTCCTTTGTTAACCAATACTTCTGAGAATTGAAATTAAATTTATACTTGATAATGGCCTCACCATTGGAATTATGTGGATTTATGCAGCGATCACACCTGACTTATTGTTATCTAGTTACACACACAAAATGCTGGAGGTACATAGCAGTTCAAGCAGCATCTATGGAGGGGAATAAACAGTCGACATTTAAGGCTGAGAACTGGACCCAGCCTAAAATATTGACTGTTTATTCCCCTCATTAGATGCTGCCTGACCTGCTGTGTTTTACCAGTATTTAGTGTGTGTTGCATTGGCAGGATCTCTTGTGTTAGTTGTTGGCATATAGTAACTCTTTTAACATTCTGTAGTTTCTTTCAACTGGAATGTAATATTTGTTGTGCTCCTGAACTTTCCAGTACCACTGATGAGCAGTTATTATATCCACACTATTACTTTCTTCAATAACTATGTTTGCATTCCACCTGAACTAGATCATTTAACTTTGAGGCAGCTGACACATTTGGGCAGATCTCCAGCAATGCCAATTCCAGTACCTTCCACATATCCCTGTGAAAGTTTCAGTTTCCAGTGCTGAGTTTGGTCTAAATTTACCATGCTGCCTGATGTCCCTTGGCTGCTTTACTGGACTCCGGACGAATCCACTAGAGCAACATGATCTTAGACCATAAGACATAAGCAGAGGATTTGGCCATTCAGCCCATTGAGTCTGTTCCACCATTCAATCATGGCTGATTTACTTTCCCTCTCAACCCCATTCTCTGCCTTCTTCCTATATCCTTAGATGCCCTTACTAATCAAGGACCTATTGAACTGTGCTTTAAATGTACCCAATGACTAGGCCTCCACAGTAATCTGTGACAATGAATTCTACCGATTATCCTCCCACTGGTTAAAGAAATTCCTCCTCTTGTTCTCTGCATACGTCCCAACTCTCAGTCTGGGAAACCTGCGCCTGAACCTGCACTCTACTAAACCTAATGCAGGCACAGCAGCTCCCTATAAAAAGGAATGGGAAGCATTAACCCAAAAAGAAAGACAAGTCAAAGTAATTTTATAATTTATTTCAGTTAGGTCTAAGGATTCATTTGAAATTCAGCATGCATGTGTTTTCTATCTTTGTGAATGGGAACTATGTCAGCTCATGAGTCTGGGTTTCAGATGAAGTCACAGATTTTTAAAATAAAACCATAAAACACTCAACAGGCCAAGGAGTATCTAGGGAAATAATAAAAAAAAGTCAACACTTCAGGTCGAAGACTTTCATCAGAACTGTCAAAACTGATCTGTGAACATGGTCAGCTATTGCATGTGCTGCCCCTGGCCACACTGGTAGGCTAGGACATGGAAGATGGGGACATAGCCTCAAGATTCAGGGGAGTAGATTTAGGATGGAGTTGAGGAGGAACTGCTTTTCCCAGAGTAGTGAATCTAGGGAATCCTTTGCCCAATGAAACAGTGGGGGGGGGGGGGGGGGGTACCTCAGTAAATATATTTAAGACAAGGTTGGATAGATTTTTGCATAGTAGGGAAATTAAGGGTTATGGGGAAAAGGCAGTCAGGTAGAGATGAGTCCATGGCCAGGTCAGCTAAGATATTATTGAATGGCAGAGCAGGCTTGATGGGCCTGATGGAATATTCCTGCTCCTATTTCTTATGTTCTTATTCCTTGCAAGTGTGGTACAATAAAGGATTTAATACATTATTAGTCAAAATTGGAAGAGTACAGGTACTTGAAATTTAAAGTAAGAACGGGAGGTGTTGTAAATATTTATCAGGCCAGCAGATTGTGAGAATTGGAATCAATGTTTCACACTAATAAACATTCAATGTATAAAATAAAGATCCATGGGTTTATAGTCAAGTGCAAAGAAATGAGAAATTGGGGTAAGGAGAAAGAAATAAAAGTGCTGACAAAAAGTGGAGATGAATGATATGCAATTAAATAATGATTAGAAGTGTACTTGCTCCAACATCCAGGTCATGCTCTCTTCTTGCTGCTGCCATCAGGTAGGATGTACTGGAGCCTCAGCTCCCACAGCACTATGTTCAAGAATAGTTATTATTCCTCAACCATCAGGCTCTTGAATCAAAGGGGATAAGTCACTCATCCCAACACCGAACTGATTCAAAAACCTATGGACTCATTTTCATTGATGCTACAATTCATCTTCACTATATTTAGTGTTTATTTATTATTATTATTGTATTTGCATAACTTGTTGTCTTTTGCACATTAATTGTTTCTCCAAGCAACACACACAAAATGCTGGTGGAACACAGCAGGCCAGGCAGCATAAATAGGGAGAAGCGCTGTTGATGTTTCGGGCCGAGACCCTTTGTCAGGACTAACTGAAAGGAAAGGTAGTAAGAGATTTGAAAGTAGGAGGGGGAGGGGAAAATGCAAAATGATAGGAGAAGATCAGAGGGGCTGAGGTGAAGCTGAGAACCGGAAAGGTGATTGGCAAAAGGGATACAGAGCTGGAGAAGGGAAAGTATCATGGGATGGGAGGCCTAGGGAGAAAGAAAGGGGGAGGGGAGCACCAGAGGGACATGGATAACAGGCAGAGTGATGGGCAGAAAGAGAGGAAAAAGGAGGGGGAAAAAACTAAATATATCAGGGATGTGGTAAGAAGGGGAGGAGGGGCATTAACGGAAGTTAGAGAAGTCAATGTTAATGCCATCAGGTTGGAGGCTACCCAGATGGTATATAAGGTGTTGTTCCTCCAACCTGAGTGTGGCTTCATCTTGACAGTAGAGGAGGCCATGGATAGACATATCAGAATGGGAATGGGATGTGGAATTAAAATGTGTGGCCACTGGGAGATCCTGCTTTCTCTGGCAGACAGAGCATAGGTGTTCAGCGAAACGGTCTCCCAGTCTGCGTCGGATCTCACCAATATATAAAAGGCCACACCAGGAGCACCGGACACACCACACCAGCCGACTCACAGGTGAAGTGTCACCTCACCTGGAAGGACTGTCTGGGGCCCTGAATGGTGGTGAGGGAGGAAGTGTAAGGGCAGGTGTAGCACTTGTTCCGTTTACAAGGATAAGTGCCAGAAGGGAGATCGGTGGGAAGGGATGGGGGGGATGAGTGGAAAAGGGAGCCGCGTAGGGAGCAATCCCTGTGGAAAGCAGAAAGAGGGGGGGAGGAAAAGATGTGCTTGGTAGTGGGATCCCGTTGGAGGTGGCGGAAGCTGGAGAGCAGAGTTGATGGTGGAAGAAGGGAAGCCCCTTTGTTTAAAAAAGGAAGTCATCTCCTTTGTCCTGGAATGAAAAGCCTCATCCTGAGAGCAGATGCGGCGGAGGCGGAGGAATTGTGAGAAGGGGATAGCATTTTTGCAAGAGGCAGGGTGGGAAGAGGAATAGTCCAGGTAGCTGTGAGAGTTTGTAGGGTTATAGTAGATATCAGTAGATAAGCCGTCTCCAGAGATGGAGACAGATAAATCAAGAAAGGGGAGGGAGGTGTCAGAAATGGACCCGGTAAATTTGAGGGCAGGGTGAAAGTTGGAGGCAAAGTTAATGAAGTCAACGAGCTCAGGTGGTTGTCCACCTTTGTTGTGCGTGGATTTTCATTGATTCTGTTGTTTCTTCGAATTTGCTGAGAATACCCGCAAGGAAATGCATCTCAGGGTGTGTATGGTGACATATATGTACTTTGATACTTAGAACTTCGAATTCAACAAGATCAAGGTTGAATTTAAATAAGGGTCCACTTTGAAGGGCAAAAAAGCAAAAGGAAAGATGTCAATTACTCAAGGAGGGCACGAAAGAAACAAGAATTGATACAAATAGAGGAGACAAAATAGCACCTAAAATTATTGAACCAGATGTCGATGTTGAAAAGCTGTTAATCTGTTGTCATGGATAAATTCTTAGAACTGTTTTGCAGAGTAACCACAAATGCATATGAGCTGGATGGAATGCTAGGAAAGTGTTTGGCTGGGTGAGGAGAACATGTCCAATGTCAATGCATTCACATTATATTGTATCAACATGAAATATCAGTTTTATTTTTGCCATAGCAAATTAATTCACTTTAATATCAAAGCAATACTTTGTAACACCAAACTGATTTTGAGTAACATGATGTATTTGGCACTGGACAGAGAACAAATATCTTTGGCATGTGCCAGACACATGACACATGCCAGTGAATATTTAACAAGTTCAAGTACACAAATATATTCCAGTTGACTGGCTGGCATTCACTTTCATATGTGACTGAATCAGGAGAGAATAAGCCTCAGTAAGTAAAGATCGCTTTCCACTCCTACGTGGAAGTATCATGCTGTTTGATATGATTCTCTCTCAAAGGACCTCATATTGTATTTTTAATTTATTTCTTCCTTTCCAAGAGATGATTTTGAACAATGACTATTGTCACTGATTTCCGAGATCAAGTAACACCTTACTTCCATTTAAACACTTCACAATTAAAAATAATGCCCTTACTCTTGAGCATTATGTCTTGGGCAGGGTTTAATTGATGCGGTTTGAGGATTGGACTCTGTAGTACATGTACATGTGGTTTTGGTTACTCCTTTTTTTTGTGCTATTTTGATCGGGGTGGACTGGCTATTTAGCCTGCAGTCAATGAATGACAGAGTTAAATTGAACGATACACTGGCTCTGGAGGAAGTGCAGAAGAGGTTCACTAGGTTGATTCCAGAGATGAGGGGGTTACGCTATAAGGAAAGATTGAGTTGCCTGGCACTGTACTCGCTGGAATTCAGAAGATCTTATAGAAACATGTAAAATTATGAAAGGGATAGATAAGATAGAGGCAGAAAAGTTGTTTCCACTGGTAGGTGAGACTAGAACTAGGGGGCATAGCCTCAAGATTCGGGGGAGTAGATTTAGGATGGAGATGAGGAGGAACTGCTTTTCTCGGAGTGGTGAATTTGTGGAATTCTCAGCCCAAATGAAGCAGTGGAGGATACCTCAGTAAATATATTTAAAACCAGGTTGGATAGATTTTTGCATAATAGGGGAATTAAAGGTTAATGGGAAAAGGCAGATAGCTGGAGATGAGTCCATGGCCAGAACAGCCATGATCTTATTGAATAGCAGGGCAGGCTTGTCAGTCCAGATGGCCTACTCCTGCTCATATTATATGTTTTTATGTTTCAAGAACTGTGGTTTGATGTTTCATATTCTGAGTGCTTTTGCTTGTTTTTTGCCTTTTGTGCGCTTTATTTCCTTTTTTTGTTTGTTGGGTGTTTGATGTTTTCTTTTAATGGGTTCTATTGTGCTTCTTTGTTGTCTGGCTGTCTGTGGGAAGAAGAATCTTAGGGTTGTATATGCATACATACTTTGACAATAAAAGTACTTTGAATCTCTTGAACCTTAGCTTTTATTGGCCATTGCTTGTTGCTGGTTCTTGTCACAGAAGTCCAATTGCCAGAGGCTTGTTGTATCAAAAATTCTCTGAGGATCATCACCTTGTCACGGTGGAGAGGCTTGTGAGTTCCTGAGAACCTGAGAGTGATGTCATCTGGCAGTTAGCTTCTGGTAAGGTCAAGTGGGAGGTTCCAGACAAAGAGCGAGCCACAAGGCCACAGAAGTAGAGCTGGCGGAAGATGATGACACACCACAGAGGCAGTAAAGGCGAAGAAAGACTGCAGCAGTAAAGGGACTCCAGTCATCACGCATTCCATGCCACTGGACCCAGTCCTAGATCTGTCAAGGGTCAAGGACTGTGTGGTGGCTGCCTGTGCATCAGCCTCCCCATTTTAAACAAGTCACGCACAGGCACTCTCCATTAAGAGAATAACCCCTTAGGAGACCATCACACTCACACTACCACTGCTGTATCAAACACTTAATGACAATAAGCTGCTTGTCAAAACTGTAACAGCTCTCAGCAGCGGGAAAGGTAGGTGCATTCCAATTAGGATGAAAGGCAGCATTCTATAAAGAAAACCAAGGGTTTTAAGAAGAACCAAGTTCAGAAAACTCCAGTGGCATTTCAGCAGTCGTGGAAAGTCATTACAAGAAATGTTCGGGTAGTGATAGGAGACAATGGGGAAGAGACTGGAGTCAACCATATCAAAGGATGTGGAGTGAAAAGAATGAAGGCGGGTAGCTTACCATTGCTACAGTAATTAGGGTGTCTTTCATGACTTTAATAGACCACTTATAATGTTTTGTCACAATTATTTTAACTAGTTTGTAACCAAAGTAAAACAAATAGGAAGTTAACGGACTCTATCAAAGAGAGTGAGATGAGATTAGATTGATCCACAGTGGTGTTCAGGCGAGCAAAGCAAAACAATTTTCCAGGGAAGGCTAGCAGATTTCCAAAGTGGAATTATTGAATGCTTACACAAGTACTGACTTTCCCCAATGCAGCTGAGCTGGTACCAATAATTATCCCAAGCATTTTAAAATTCTGCCTCACGATGACAGCGGGTTCTTCATACTGGCCAGACGACCTATCCAGTCTTGTCCATGTCTCTACGGACTTTCATAACCATTTGCCATCAGCGTAGACATTTCGGCCTAGCCTCGCCCATCCCCTTTCTTTACCAGGGTGCAGCCTGGCTGAAACCTTGGTCTTTGTCCCGGAGACAGGTGCCGTCACCCTCCATCGAGAGCCGGGAAAGGGGCGGGGCAACTGTCGGAAGTGACGCGATAACAGGAGCCCAATAGCAAGAGGCACGGCCGTGGGGAAAAGCTGATTGCTTCATTGTTGCGCTGTCGGATCCTCACCGAAACTCTCGCTCGGAGACGGTATGTATCTCCGTGAAAAGAGGCGACAGCGGAATTTTTATGTCCTTTTCTTCCACTGAAGCCCCGTCATTAGTTTTATTTGTATTCGCCTTCATTGGTCGTGTATTCGGGCCTGTGTAACGAGGGAGGAAACCAGCGCACTTGGTTGATGATTGAAAGGCGCTCGCAGCCAATGGCAACTGCGCCTCTGCGAGTTGCTGGGTGGGTCCACCAATCAATTGGATAGAGGGGCGGGACCTCCGGTTCTTCCTGCTGGACTAAATACGTTCCGTTGAATAAAATGGGAGCTGGCCCGAGAAGGTCGGCGGGGATGGGAAATAGGCTTAGGGTTTCCTGGCGGTAGGGCGTGGTTGGCACCTCGGCGAAAGACGCAGGAGGATGTATGGTACTACCAGGTCAAGGGATTATATATATTATAAATTCTGTGTGCTCTGGTGGCGTTCAGACGCAACGCGTGCCCACGGGCGGGGATCTCATCCAGGTCAGAGTGACCACACAACCAGTCCCGCAGGACTCGATCCCAACCACGTGCGCTGCTGCTCCAACACGTTTTTATGGCCCCTACTGTTGACTCCCGCTCTCCGACTCTCTCTCACACACAGCAGATTATGCCACTTGGGTTCGGCACTCACGTGTTACGGGGTTTATTAGTAATGCAGTGAAACTAGCAGTTTGCAATTTCATGTGACTTCCAAGAAGTGTACGAAACAAAAGTGGAAATTGTCCATAATGAATAATGGATTTCTGCCTGTTCAAATGAATGGCGAATACTGGCAGGCAAAAAGTAATTGCAATGACATATGAGTATTGGGGAAGAGGACACAATTGGCTCATTCTTATTGTGCTTTTGATATATAGTTTTAATAGTCATGTATGTAAAGTGCTAATATTTCAGAATAAAATCTTGAAATTTGATAGTTAATTTGTTTCAAATGCCATATTTTATAGATATAAGGTTAATCACCCCTCCAAGTATAATGGCAATTTCCATATTAAAGGCACTATATAATCTTGAAGGCAAATTGACGTGAAAAATATTTCCCTGCAGGGAAGGTTACTCATTCTGATCTAACCATACACTCCTGAGTTCACCAATCTATATGAAGATCTGGAAAAATAAGTACTCAGTGGTGGTTTTATTTAGGTCCAGGAACTTCAAGACTTGTCTCCATCAGTTGTACTATATTATAATAGCATTTTATATTTTGCTGTTAGTCAATCTTAAGTTCTTCCCAAATATTTAATTTTTTTCAAATTTTGGAAAGTTAATTTAAAAATGCTTTTTCTAATAAAATATACCCAGATGCCTAAGTCAAGGGAAGTTGTTTCTACAAGCTCGGACAGTGAATCGGATAGTGAAGTTGATCAAAAGGTAGGAGAAAAGGAGTGTTATTGTGAAAAGTGTCTCTGTCGGGTATGATTGCTAATTTCAGGTTATTTGTATTAAAATATCTTCAAGACGTTTCAGCTCTTTAAAGGTCATTTATGTAATGATTGTAATACAGTATGATTTCCAGTCAGGATATTATTTGGTGTGCCATCACTCAAGCCTTAAATTGTTGATGATGTGAATGTGATTTGGGATTATCTTAATACAATATGGATGTTTTACTACCTGGTAAAACGTTCCCAATGCTAATTCATCATTGCTGTACAAGACTTCAAAAAGATTCCTGGTCTGAGAATAATCTGCGTGCTAAATAGGTTAACTTGATTTTATTGTAATTAATCTTTGGGGATCCATGATTTATATCTATAAATATTGGATTTCTGCTAAGGCTCAGGAGAAAAGGTATTCTTTTCACTTGGTTGAACTAGTTTCATTATCCCTGATCTATTCTTTAATTTCTCTCTCAACTACACACAAGCTTTGTTGATGTACCTTTCTTGTGACCTTAAGTTAGTTACATTATCCAGGTGAGGATATTTGCCACACCTGAAGTATATACCATTTTATGTGTATTTTTGCTTGAGTATGTAACTTCATTAGAAAACTCAAAAGTTTCTAGATGTACATATGTAATGAGTATATGATCCAATATAATGCAGACGTAAGTGAGAATTATAATTTGTTCTGATCTGTCTAATTTCTTCTTGAAAATTGAAGAGATGCTGTATAATCGTCTGACCTAGATTTACACCACATGGCAAATCAGCTGTGCCCTTTTTTTGGCTATTTTATAACCGGATTTTCTCTACAGGCTAAGAGAAAGAAGGCTGCTGCGCCAGAAAAACCAGTGAAAAAGCAAAAAAGCGGTGAAAGTTCTGGAGGTTCAAAATGTACTAAAAGCGACAAAGATGATAACCTATTTCAGGTGTGTACTTTCGAGAAATCTGAAGTATATCAGTATGTTAAGGTGGAAATGGGCTGTTTAGGCCACTGAGCCACTGCCAACCATCAAATACCCACTTGCACTGTTGCTGGTGTTGGTTGTCTATTGTATCCAACAGTAACAGGAGACCTGTGCAGGATATTTTTAAAGCTGTTGCACTGGGACAGTTCTACTCTCTTAACCTCAGAAGTCCGGTTGTCACAAACTGGTGTCTTCCTTGGTTGTAGGGGATGGCCATGATTTCTGTGCCTTGTCATGCCCTTCGCTCTCCATGAAGTGTTGCAGAATTGCTTTCCTGGCCATTGGATCTCCGTGTTGGTCCCATCTGTCCCTATCTCACAGGGGTATGAGGCATCAACTAGTGTAGCCTGCCGATCGAAGCAGTATACTGTGCTGTGGCCACTGTCATGGGAAGCAGCTACTTTGAGTTACAGGTGATAGCTGGGTGTCCAGTCGGGCCCAGCATTGAGTGAGCTGCCTCAGAATGGACTCAACAAGCCCCTTCACCAGAGGTGCTCCTTACCCTGGGACACCCCACGCACCCATTTACACTATTCTGACATTAATCTCATTTTTTCAAAAATTCCCATCAACTTCCCCTTATTTAAACATTGGGGACAGTTTAATAGCCAATTAACCTACAAATCTGCATGTCTTTGGGAAGTGGGAGGGAGGCAGAGAACCTGGAGCAGAGCCACCTGGTCACAGAACGGATGAGACGTACAAAAAAGCTGGATGAACTCAGCAAGTCGGTCAGCATCCGTTGAATGGATAAGACTGACACAGTGAGCTCCAGGGGTCAGCATTGAATCCAGGTCTGTGAGTCAGCAGCTCTACTAACTGTGACTCTGATTTATTCTAAATACTGGGACTACTAGGAACTACCGGTTTGGTTTGCAAGAAATGCAGTTGATCAAACCTATGTGACATTCGTTCATGGCATAAGGGTATTTTACTTTTAATTTTAAATGATTATTATTAAGTGAAGCTTGGATGTTTACTAGTAGTTGGCTTTAGATTCCAGCTTAAGAAATGAGCTGTGTGGTGGAACCTTGTGTCTTATCCATTTTTCAGACAACACCTATGTTTTGCAGTAAAGGCCTGCCACTTGAAATTTGAGAGGTGTTTGTTTTTTTTTAAAAAAATGATGTCCTGACATTATCCTGTAAATCATATGATACGATACAGGACTTAAATTATTTTTTGCTTGAGTGCATTGGTAATCAGCATGGTTTAAATTGTGACCACATACCCAGGAGGATTGTTATTTGCATATTTAAGTAACCGAGCTGGTGCAAATATGACTCATTTCAACCTCAAGTAAATCTAAATCAGTGGTTCCCAGATTCTCTTGGGTTGCTGTCATCTTGACTCCCAGGCCACTTCCGAATGCCCCCCTCCCTTTCCGGCCATTACATAAAAAGTACAAAGAATTTTGGTTTATGATGCACAATGAAAGAAAATAGCTGTAAATTCTAATCAGCGACAATTGCAAGAATTATTCAAATCTATTTAAAGCTACAAATAAAGTTTTATTTAAATGCAATTAAAACAATTTTCATCGACAATTTTGAAGTATCTATTCACTACATTGCTTTGTTACCTTTTGGTGAGATGAATGGATTTGTTACAGTGATATCAGCTTCTCAACATCAGGCTGAATGTCATTCAGAGGGAGTCTCGGATCCCCACATTTATAAATTTGCAATCTGTTTTATTGCTTTTGAAGAAGTTAGGTAATTGCACTGAAACTGCACTCCACTAAGTATGATGTTAGAAAGGCAATGAAGAACACCTTATCCTTTCTCCACAGTGGATAGTGTTCAGAAATTTGTTTCTACAACTAGTCTTTTTTGAACCTTGGCTTCAGTTCTAAGTAATTTTGTATAGCACAGTCAGCTCTTTCTCCATCCTTCCTGTTAATTCCTCATTGTAAGTCTTTAGGAATGGAGTTATGGATATATTATCCTGTCTGGAATTGGGATGATCCTGAAATCACTCTGACATGTCTTTAAACAGCTTGTTCAGGTTGGCACAGTATACTTGGAAGATTATCATCTGGTGTTCTTTCTTTCTGTTCTAACTCAAGAGGTTTGAAAATTGGTAAAGGTCATGACGACCACTGTTACACTTAAATAGGGTTAACCTTGACAGAAATATGGAGATGACTGATTTGACTTTGATTTTATTCACATCATTTCTCTACAATTGAAGATGGATTTCATTAAACTTTGTGAATAATTCTGACAAATAAGCAATGTCATGCCTAATATTCTTGAGTTGATTACTGAATGAAGCATTTGAGTCTTCAAAGAATTTTATCAGTTCCAAAAAAATGCATAAAACATTTCTGGCAGTTTCCTTTTGAGAATCATTTGATTTCTGTGCAACCGCAAGTGTTCAGACCGTTCATCATTCTCATTCAAAATTCAAACTAGTCAAGAATTCTGAGCACAGTTTTATTTACCGCTGTCATAACAGTAGTTAGTGACTCAGTTCGATTTTTTTTTTGTGATGTTATCTGTAAGTTACACATTGAATGATACATACAGCTTTTTCCAAGAAAATAGTAGCCCTGCTGAGCTGTTCTGACACTGATGGTGCCCCATCTGTTGCATAGTCAAGAGTGTTGGTGAGCAGAATGTCCTCTTTTGAAAAATGCTCAACAACTTGAAATATTGACTCTCCCATTTGTTTCTATTTCTAGTCCCCTTGCAAATAACAACTCTTGAACCATCCTTTCATCTTTTATGAAGTGAATATAATGAAGCAAAGATTTATTGCCTGTCAAAGTTGACTCGTCCAACTGCAGAACAAATTCTGTTCTAAGTATGTAGTACAATGTGTCTTCCACATTTTCAGACATTGCATCTATTCATCTTTGAACAGAGTTGTCACTGAGTGGTGTCACTTTCATTATTTGTCTGGTTATTAAAGCAAACTGTACTCAGAGCTTGCCTTACTGCTGGCAGAATCAGTTCTTCTACAATTGTATGGTGCTTTCCAGATTTAGCAGTGAGCAATAAAATGTATGAAAAACCGTCTCTTTTGTTGTAAAGTGCTGGCAACCATTATTTTGAAGTGTTTTCCATTTCTGAAAGTCTCCGCAAAGTGACTACAATAAGCCAAGTTCTTGTTCACTTCAGCATTTTTATTGCCCTATTTGAAAAAACTTCAGTGCATTTTGGTTATTGGTGCTTGGTGGTGATATCGTATCCTTATCTCAGATATTCCACACTACAGTTAGTCGCCTATTGTTTTAAGTCCTAACTCAATCACTGTGATCAATAAAGGGGAAAGTTATGATGCCATCATAGCTTAGGCAAAACCGAACTCTGCCTGAAGGTACATACAGTGAGGCAATAATATCTCAATTGTGTCGTGGGCTAGAGAAATGCGATCCAAGTCCATGCGAATGGGTAAGTTTCTAAACTTTACCCCTTTGAGTGGCAATTCAGAGGAATTGCGTTACTGCATGAGTAAAGTTTGGGAATTGTACAAGTTTACACTGTGCTACAGTAGTGAATGGCAATAATGAAGTGGGCTGGGCCAGGAAGCAGCATGAATTCTTCCATCCAGATTTCTCATGATAGGCCAATATTTAAATATCATGTTGCTTTTCTACAACCATGATGTGCATTGAGCAAAGTCTAAAACCATTGAGCCACGGTATTACAGGAAGAATTCTAGCATGGATAAAGCAATGGCTTATTGGCAGGAGGCAAAGAGTAGGAATAAAGTGAGCCTTTTGTGGTTGGCTGACGGTGACTAGAGGTGTTCCACAGGGGTCTGTGTTGGGACCAATTCTTTTTATGTTGTATATCAATGATTTGGATGGAGGAATTGATGGCTTTGTTGCAAAGTTTGCTGATGATACAAAGATAGATGGAGGGGCAGATAGTTTTGAGGAAGTGGACAGGTTACTGAATGACTTGGATTTGGAGAATGAGCAAAGAAGTGCTAGATGGTATACAGTGTCGAGAAGTGTATGGTCATGTACTTTGGTAGAATAAATGAAAGGATTGACTATTTTCTAAATGGGGGGAAAAATACAAAAAAACTGAAACACAAAGGTACTTGGGAGTTGTTGTGCAGGATTCCTTAAGGTTAATTTGCAGGTTCAGTCAGTGTTGACAAAGGCAAATGCAATGTTAGCATTCATTGCAAGAGGACTAGAATATAAAAGCAAGGATATAATGTTGAAACTTTATAAAGCACTGCTGAGAGCTTACTTCAAGTATTGAGCAGGTTGGGCCTGTTATCCTAGAAAGGATTTGCTGAACCTGGAGAGGGTTCAAAGGAGGGTCACAAAAATGATTCCAGGATTAAATGGCTTGTCATAAAAAGATGGTTTGATGGCTCTGGGCCTGTATTCACTGGAATTCAGAAGAATGAGAGGTGACCTGATTGAAACCTACCAAATGTTGAAAGTCCTTGATAGTGGATGTGGGGAGGATATTTCCTATGGTGGGACTGTCTAAGACCAGAGGACACAGAATGGAGGAATGTCCTTTTAGAACAAAGATTAGGAGGAACTTCTTTAGCCAGAGAGTAGTGAATCTGTGGGATTCACAGGCAGCTGTGGAGGCCAATTCTTTATATATTATTTGAGACGGAGGTTGATAGGTTCTTGATTGGCCAGTGCATGAAGGGATACGGTGGGGGGGGGGGGAGGCAGGAGATTAGGGCTGTGAGGAAAATAAATCGACCATGATGAAATGGCAGAGTTGATTCAATGGGCTAAAAGACCTAATTCTACTCCTGTAGTTTATGGTGTAATTATGAGGCATTTATAATGAGTAATTCATTTCTTAAATTAAACCTGTAATCCTGCAGCTGCCACCCTTACTACCAAGCACCCAGTTCCCACTGCCCACTTTATCTTTATCACCCCTTTGGAAACTGATATCACTCGGGGAGCCACTGATCTAGGTCAGTCATCTTTTTCGGAACTAGTTCCTCTTTGGTTTAGTGTAGAGTTGTTGTGGGGTGTTAGAGTAATAGCCCATCATAAGATTATGCAGCTTACTTACAATATTTGATGTGTACCTTGGACACTGGATGGTAACTGTCTGCACAATTAATAATTGCTGACTAATAATTAAAATAATAAAGTAAATACAAATTAAAATTATTCCAAAACAGTTAAACATTAAAGCAAGCATGGTTTTAAGAATATAATTTATTTGAGCGTTTTCCTGTTGGCCACACAAGTGACTGGTGTTTCAGGTCGTGCATCAGGTCTCTTTTGGCTTAGGAGTCAAGAGTAGTATTGGCAAGCTTCTGCTTTGCCTTTTTGAGTTCCAGCAGCCAAATGCAACTGGGAAATTGCCAGCTGGACTCGGCCTGCAAATTTGGAATTTCCATATTTGAATGATAATCCCAAATTTGCTACTAATTGTGCGAGGAAGCACTGGGGATTCCTTTTGCTACTGCTGGCATGCCAACCAAAATTTGAGCCTATACAGATGGTATGCCAGTATTTGGCTTTTTTATTTTTTAAAAATCTAGTATTTCTAATCTTAAGGTATATTTGTAGCATTATAATGAAAGTGGTAACTGTACAATTGGGTCTATTTTGCACTCTACTTAATTATACAGTATCTTTTGATGAAGACAGCTGTGTTTCTTTTCACTGTGTGCTTGAGAAACTAAATTGCTCACCTCAACTATACAGGATGCCAAAACCATTGGTTATTACCCTGGTTTTTGGGTTTTGTGAGAAGAGTGATTTCTTGTATAATCGGGACTAATTTCAGCTGCATCTTTGACAGATTGGCAAGATGAGGTATGTCAGTGTGCGTGAGTTTAAAGGCAAAGCCCTAGTTGATGTCAGAGAATATTGGATGAACCAGGATGGTGAAATGAAGCCTGGAAAGAAAGGTAAATATTTGCAAAATTAGTAACATGGGTGCAACTTTAAACTAATGGATTACATGAAGGTTGTATGTGCAGAATTGTCCATCAGGGAACTAGTGTTGCACCATAACCTTAATGTATTTTGATATAGATCTTAAGAATCATAAGCTAGTAGTGTATATCACAGTTGTGTTCTATTAGCCAGTTATTGTAAAAATAGCAACTGCCACGTTTTAATCTATTCTTGCAGTTTCATCATGTAAATTATTTTCCTCAAGGACCTAATTCCTTGAAGGCTGATACTTAATACTGACTATCTTGTCAGTGTGCATTCCTAATTTTAATTATAATGTTTTTTCCATGTGCCTTTTTTTCCTGATTACTTCTGTGAGAAAAGGTCTTTATAGTGATCCGAATTGTTTGATCATAAGTTGACATTTGCCCATGCAAACTGATTAATTGGTGGAGGAGAGAGTTTTTACTTTTGTTCTGCCTTAAACTAGTTGAGGTGTTCGGATAGTAAATGTAATAAATAGTTGCATTTATAAACTTTTATCCAGCATCTTGCCGATGTGGGTCCATTTCTGTCCTCTTAGTTGAGGACGCAGTTGGATCCATTTTGCTCTGAAAGCACTTGGCAGTACGTGGCATAATGAGAAGCAAATTAGCAAGCTGCGATAGAGATTTTCACTTGAAATTTTTTCTTAATAAAATGTAATGCCTCCAGAAGCAAAACTGATAGAGGTTAATAATTATAAAATGCTTTTTTTTAATTGTTTGTTCTGTAGTTTTGCTAACACTTTTTATGTTTTTTTCAAATTTAGGAATCTCTCTATTACCAGACCAATGGAATCAACTGAAGGAAATGATTCCTGACATTGATGATGCACTAAAAAAATTATAGAGTGGCCATCTGAAAATGTACCCTGCTTTTGTCATTGAAATTGTCTATCTTTAACATTTGTTTTCTAAAAGGAATTAAGCTTTGTACTGTTCATGTGACTGTTTTGTTTATGCAGCACATAGGCTTTCATTTTTAAAATCACTAAGGGGTACTCTAGAAATATGGTATGAGATTTGTTTTTTAGTGTGGGGAAAAATGTTTTTTTGATGGTTAACAACTGCCATATCATGTCTTTAAACTGTTGCGTATATTATTCCCAGCTAGTACTTTTGAAAACAGCTTCATGAATTTGTTGCATTATCAAGATCTTCTGTTAGGGGTCCAATTGCTGAAATCTCTGGCTGTATCAGATTGACAATTTTAGCTTTCCCTTGTGGGTAAATCCATCCCAAGTGTTGCAATAAGTTTTCAAGCCAGGAAGTCCTTGGTTTAATTTGTGATTGTTGCTGTTAGCTGAGCAGATCTCACTCCCCGCAACAGAATTCAGTTGCTGGTTTTCCTCCGTACCCTGCTACAGGAGGGGGGGGGGGGGGGTCTTTGTCATTCAGTGTTTCCACTTGGGACCGTCTTTCACAGTCAACTTCTGGGAAAATGAACCTGTTAAAATCTAAGGGAAGAATTAAACATCTTTTGCTATCCATGGTAAGAGCCGTTTAAATGATTTCACTAAACAGATTTGCATTAGAAGATTGACATTTTGAATAAGCTATCAAAAACGTACTTGTCTGAGATCTGCTCTTGTGTTTTGAATCCATTCTAAAGAGTTTTCAAGAAGGGCTGAAAATGCATGTTAACAATGCTATGGGTTTAAATTAGTGAGACTTTAGATTTTTGTTGCTGTAGTTGTACTGTATTTTAGAACATCTGTGAGCTTATGATCCAGATATGCATTTTGTTAGAATTGAGGAGGGTGGGTAATGTTTAGCTTCTCCACGTACTCTAACTGTGCTTTTGAGTATTGTTGGAATCCATAGCTGGAATAATTTAGCTATGAATTTTTCAGGCTTTGTTGGACTTGTGTGAAGTTTTAATAGCTACATAATCGATTAGACTATAGGAAACTGGCCCCATTTAGTTGACTGAATAGCAGTTGGTTTAAAATGTGATCAAAGACTGACGTTTGGTCCACTGTTCACCATTTCTATGGTCTCTGAAACAGCATAACCATGTAAGTGTTGGCTATTTAGGAATTTTAATCTGAAAAGTGACTGGCTAGACATACCACTACAAGGACTCTTAATTACAGTACTTTCATGAGGTATTAGCCTAAGTTAATATTTTCAATATGCCTTTTGTATTATTTCACCATTTTTGTCCACATTTCTGATCTGTATTGAAATATGGTAAATTAAATAAAGCTGCAGCAATTTGATCGGACTTTGTCTTTAATGTTAATTTGCTGAAATTTTGCTGAACAGTTGTTTATCTTATTTGTACATCCTGTGGTTGCTTTCATTACTGTTATGACTTAGAAGATCAGAATGTTAATCTTAATTAATAGTATCTCGACACAGACATTATTTGGAAATTAAGCCAAAGTTGAATTAGTGTAGGTCACTGAATTGAATGCCAATGTGAGATACTTGCTTTTTTTTTAGATTCTTGTAATTATAAAATAAGTGCAACTTTGTCTCAGTGATGCTATAATTGGATGTATTAATGCTGCCTCTATAAATCACCAAATTGACTTCTGGTTTCATTTCTATCAAAAGACTATGAATCAAAGTTAAAATGGGAAAACTTTGTTTTCTGACATATGATTACTTGGCTATTTAAATGTCATTTACATTTTGTTATAGCATTTTTTTTTTGAATGCAGAGCTAAATGGAATTTAAAGGAACGAGATCATTTTCCAACTCTTTGAAATTACAGAAGTGATTGGTTAAGGTTGTGCGTTCCTTTCTTGATCTTCCCAATAAAATTGTGTTCAGAAAAATACCATGTACCTACCAAGGTGGAGTTAGTCTTCTCAGTGTGCTGGCCCCACCTGTTTAAGTTGCATTTATATTAGTTTTTATAAAAAAAAACAGAGTTATGCTGACTTGAATTGCACCTGTTACAATAAAATCATTTGTTTGTTTTTGCTTAATTATAATGACTAATGTGTCTGTTTAAATTAACAACTAGTTAAACTGATTCTGTTGGAATATCTTTTACTCTCATTTCTTTTTAATCTTAGTCCTGCTTCCTGTTGTAATAAGTTGGCTAAAATTTTTATCTGTTAAATAGGCTCAGTATTTAAGCCAGAACTGCTAAAGTAATTACTGTAGTTGGTAGCAGCTCAGGAATGGACAGAATTTGCTTAAACAGTTACAAAATGAAATGGTTTAACAATCAATAGGTTTGTAAATCTCTGTACAGGGGATCCTTGCATTTTAGGAGTGATTCCATTTCTAACAGAACTGCATCATCTGCACATGTCTCAAGAAACACATTGGGGAAAGATGTTTTATTTACTTTAACAGATTCTGTGAGTGGATGTGATTCTATCCCAGATTTTTATGTTGGGTATGAATTCTGTAAGGATAAATTTCAGAAACAGGTTTATTATCATTGGCATGTGATATGAAATTTGTTAACTTAGCAGCAGTAGTTCATGCAATACATAAACTAGTATATCGGCTGGTGGTGCAATGGCATCAGCACTGGACTCCGAAGCGAAGGTTCCTGAGTTTGCATTCAAGTCGGGCCACCCCTGAGCACGCTTACCATCCATGCCGGGTCAAAGCCACTCAGCCTCATTTTTTAAAAAAAGGGTCAGGTCAGGAATGTTCATATCGTGACCTGGTTAATCCAAAAAATCTGACAAAAATGGCTGGCTGGCTGGTGCGACATGCTAAAAAAAATCTGACAGAGAAAAAAGCACAATAAAGGCAGCGATTCAAACAGAGAGGAGAAATGGGTTAAAAATTCTATATCTGAATGCACGAAGTGTCAGGAATAAGGCGGATGAGCTTGAAGCCCAGGTGCGAATGGGTAACTATGATGTTGGGATAACGGAGACATGGCTGCAGGGAGATCAGACCTGGGAAATGAATGTACAAGGGTATACGTGCTATCGTAGGGACAGAAATGTGGGCAGAGGGGGTGGAGTGGCCCTGTTGGTGAGGAATGAGATTCAGTCCTTTGCAAGGGGGGGCATAGGGTCAGGAGAAGTAGAGTCTGTGTGGATAGAACAGGAACAGTAAGGGCAAAAGGACCCAAATGGGTGTTGTCTACAGGCCACCAAACAGTAGCATGGATATTGGGTGCAAGTTGAATAGGGAGTTAACATTGGCATGTGGCAAAGGTAATGTCGCAGTAGTTATGGGGGATTTCAACATGCAGGTGAACTGGGAGAATCAGGTTGGTGCTGGACCCCAGGATAGGGAGTTTGTAGAGTGCCTACGGGATGCATTCTTGGAACAACTTGTACGAGGGCCGACCAGGGACAAGGCTATTCTGGATTTAGTGTTATGTAATGAACAGGATTTGATAAGCGATCTCGCAGTAAAGGAGCCATTAGGAGGTAGTTATCACAATATGATAAGCTTTTATCTGCAATTTGAGAAGGATAAGGGCAGCTCGGAGGTGTCGGTGTTGCAGATGAACAGGGGAAACTATGGAGCCATGAGGGAGGAGCTGGCCAAAGTTGACTGGATGGATAGCCTAGCAGAAAAGACAGTGGAACAGCAATGGCACGTATTCTTGGGAATAATGCACAAGGTGCAAAATCAGTTCATTCCCCAGAGAAGGAAGGATTCAAAGGGGGGAAAGGGGCCTCAGTGGTTGACAAAGGAAGTCAGAGACTGCATAGCATTTAAAAAAAAAAAGGAAATATGACAGCTAAGGTGAGTGGGAGGACAGATGATTGGGAAGTGTTTAAGGAACAACAGAACTTAACTAAAAAGACAATACGGGGAGAAAAGATGAGGTACGAATGCAAGCTAGCCAGGAATATAAAGGAAGATAGCAAAAGCTTTTTTAGGTATGAAGAGAAAGAAGATAGTTAAGAACAATGGGCCCTTGAAGAATGAATTGGGTGAAATTGTTATGGGAAACAGAGAAATGGCAGAAGAATTTAATAAGTACTTTAGATCTGTCTTCACTAGGGAAGACACAAGCAATCTCCCAGATGTATGGATGGGCCAAGGATATAGGGTAACTGAGGAAATGAAACAGATTGACATTCGGAAGGAAGTGGTGATGAGAAGACTGATGGGACTGAAGGCTGACAAATCCCCAGGTCCAGATGGTCTGCACCCTAGGGTACTAAAGGAGGTGGCCCTGGAAATTGTGGATGCATTGGTAATCATTTTCCAATGTTCCTTAGATTGAGGATTGGAGAATGGCTAATGTTATCCCACTTTTTAAGAAAGGAGGGAGGGAGAAAACAGAACTATCGACCTGTCAGCCTGACGTCGGTGGTGGGAAAGATGCTAGAGTCCATTATTAAGGATGAAATAGTGGCATATCTAGATAGCAGTGATAGGATTGGGCCTAGGCAGTATGGATTTACCAAGGGTAAATCATGCTTGACTAATCGGAGTTTTTCGAGGTTGTGACCAGGAAGTTAGATGGGGGAGATCCAGTGGATGTAGTGTACCTCGATTTTCAGAAGGCATTTGATAAGGTCCCACATAGAAGACTGGTGGGTAAAATCAAAGCTCAGGGCATCGGGGGGAAGGCATTGACATGGATAGAAAACTGGTTGGCAGATAGAAAGCAAAGGGTAGCGGTGAATAGGTGTTTCTCGGAATGGCAGGTGGTGACTAGTGGGGTGCCACAGGGCTCGGTATTGGGACCACAGCTGTTTACCATTTACATTAACGATTTGGATGAAGGCATAGAAAATAACATCAGCAAATTTGCTGATGATACTAAGCTGGGTGGCAGTGTGACATGTGATGAGGATGTTAGGAGAATTCAGGGTGACTTGGATAGGCTGGGTGAGTGGGCAGATACTTGGTAGATGGCGTTTAATGTGAATAAGTGTGAGGTTATCCACTTTGGGAGTAAGAACAGGAAGGCAGATTATTATCTGAACGGTATAGAGTTGGGTAAGGGAGTAATACAAAGAGATCTCGGAGTCCTTGTTCATCAGTCACTGAAGGTGAATGAGCAAGTGCAGCAGGCAGTGAAGAAGTCTAATGGAATGTTGGCCTTTATTACAAAGGGAATTGAGTACAAGAGCAAGGAAATCCTCTTGCATTTGTACAGAGCCCTGGTGAGACCACACCTGGAGTATTGTGTACAGTTTTGGTCTCCAGGGTTAAGGAAGGACATCCTGGCTGTAGAGGAAGTGCAGCGTAGATTCACGGGGTTAATTCCTGGGATGTCTGGACTGTCTTACGCAGAGAGGTTAGAGAGACTGGGCTTGTACACGCTGGAATTAAGGAGATTGAGAGGGGATCTGATTGAAACATATAAGATTATTAAGGGATTGGACAAGATAGAGGCAGGAAATATGTTCCAGATGCTGGGAGAGTCCAGTACCAGAGGGCATGGTTTGAGAATAAGGGGTAGGTCATTTAGGACAGAGTTAAGGAAAAACAACTTCTCCCAGAGAGTTGTGGGGGTCTGGAATGCACTGCCTCGGAAGGTAGTGGAGGCCAATTCTCTGGATGCTTTCAAGAAGGAGCTAGATAGGTATCTTATGGATAGGGGAATCAAGGGATATGGGGACAAGGCAGAAACCGGGTATTGATGGGAATTGATCAGCCATGATCTCAAAATGGCGGTGCAGGCTCAGAGGGCCGAATGGTCTACTTCTGCATCTATTGTCTATTGTCTACAATAAATAAGCAAGTTAATTACATATATTGAATAGATTTTAAAAATGAGCAAAACAGAAATAATGCATATTTAAAAAGTGAGGTAGTGTTCAGGGCTTCGATGTCCATTTAGGGATCGGATGGCAGAGGGGAAGAAGCGGTTCCTGAATGCTGAGAGTGTGCCTTCAGGCTTCTGTATCTCGTACTTGATGATAATTGTGAGACAAGGGTGCTGGAGGTCCTTAATAATGGATGCTGCCTGTTAGAGATGTCACTCCCTAAAGATGTCATGGGTGCTTTGTAGGCTAGTGCCAATGGAGCTGACTAGATTTACAACCTCCTGCAGCTTCTTTCAGTCCTGTGCAGTAGCCCCTCCATACCACACAGTGATGCAGCCTGTCAGAGTGCTCTGCACGGTACAACTGCAGAAGTTTGAGTATCTGATGACATGCCAAATCTCTTCAAACTTGGAATAAATTATAGCTGCTGTCTTGCCTTCTTTATGGCCGGCTGGTGGTGGTGTGGCTCAGCGCCAGACTTCAGAGCGAAGGCTCTCGAGTTCAAATCCAGCCAGTTGCCTTGCAAGCTTTCCATCCGTCCTGGGGTGAGCATCGAGTTAGCAACTCGGCCTAGTAAAAACAAGAAAGCCTGCTAAAAAAACACCGTCACAATGACGTTCCGATGACTCCACTCTGCGTTAAGGGCTTTCTTCTTCTTGTTGCCTTTTTTATGACTATATCAATATGTTGGGACCTGGTTAGATCCTCAGAGATCTTGATACCCAGGAACTTGAAGCTGCTCACTCTCTCCACTTCTGATCCCTCTATAGGATTGGTATGTGTTCCTTCATCTTACCCTTCCTGAAGTCCACAATCGGCTCTTTTGTCTTACTGACGTTGAGTACCAGGTTGTTGCTGCGGCACCATTCCACTAGTTGGCACATCTCACTCCTATATGCCCTCTCGTCACCACCTGAGATTCTACCAACAATGGTTGTATTGTCAGCAACTTTATTGATGGTATTTCTGATAGTATAGTGTAGATGGAACTCGTCAGCCTGGGAAGGATTTCAAACCTCTGCTGCCTTGCGGCCATACCCACTCATGGGAAAGGCTTCGGGAGTAAACCCTGAGGACAGATCTGGAGCTGGAGTCCCTAAGACAGTCCGACGTTGTCTTCAAACTCGTTCTGGCAACTCCTGCGACGACATTGGTACCAAGCTGTATCGGCCCTTGCCCTTCCCTTGGACAACATCAGTGGCATGGAGAGGGGAGACTCGCTGCATGGGCAACTGTCAGTCTTGCCCAGGCCTGCTCCCTGGAGAGGGTGCAGATCCATGGTCTCGTGAGACTAATGGATGCCACACACTGGCCATAAAGTGGGGGTTGGCTGTGAAAACTGTGAAAATGCAACTAATCCGGTTTTGGATCATTGTGAATTGAAGTAGATTTGAGCTGCTTGGTACTGTGGTAGTTGGTGTTTGCACCCATTGCGTTTTGTAAACCTGAAAGATACATAAAAATGTAATGCTTTCAATTTGCTGTATCCATGCACGGTAAGTTATCTGATGCCCTATTGAAGTATTATGTAATACAAAAAAAGGTGTCTGAGCTTTTACCACTTAACATTCTGGTACTGAGGGATTACAATGTCTATATGAAGTATTCATCATGTTTTACAAAATTTTTCATGTTTTATTGTTTTACAACATTGAATCACAGAGGATTTGATCAGTGTCAAAAAAGCCAGATTAAAAGAAGACATTTGTGTCAGTGAAAACAAATTTCTACAAACTGTTCTCAATTTATTACAATTATAAAACACAAAATAATTGATTGCATAATTAGATAGATACTTTATTGATCCCAAGGGAAATTAGTGTAACAGTAGCATTACAAGTGCATAGATAGACAAATATTTGAAGAAAGAATAAAAATAAATTGCCTCAAACGGTGGAAGAAGAGAAGAGCGGTAGTGATAGGGGACTCGATAGAGGTACAGACAGGAGGTTCTGTGGTCGTGACAGACTCCCCCCGGATGGTTTGTTGCCTCCCGGGCGCCAGGGTCAGGGATGTCTCTGATCACTTACACAGCATTCTGAAGTGGGAGGGTGAGCAGCCAGATGTCATGGTACACATCGGTGCCAATGACGTAGGAAGAAAGAGTGAGGAGGTCCTGAAGAGTGAGTATAGAGAGCTTGGTAAGAAGTTGGTAGGCGGTAATCTCAGGATTGCTACCTGTGCCATGTGCTAGTGAGGGTAAGTGTAGGATGCTCTAGAGGATGAACACATGGCTGAGGAACTGGTGTAGGGGGCAGGGTTTCAGATTTCAGGATCATTGGGACCTCTTCTGGGGCAGGTGGGACCTGTACAAGAGAGACGGGTTACAACTGAACTACAGGGGGACCAATATCCTTGCAGGGAGGTTTGTTAGTGCTGTTGGGGAGGGTTTAAACTAGATTTGCAGGGGGGATGGGAACCAGAGTGACAGAGCAGATAGTGGAGTGGGGGTCAAAATAAATGATGTTAAGAGTTCATGCAAAGTCACAAATAGAAGGTTTGTGTGTGGTGGTAATAATCTTCTGAGGTGTGTCTACTTCAATGCGAAGAGTATTGTGAGGAACGGAGGTGAGCTGAGGGCATGGATTGACACATCTAATTATGACATTATAGCCATTAATGAAACTTGGCTACAGGAGGGGCAGGACTGGCTGCTTAATGTTTCAGGGTTTAGATATTTCAGATGTGATAGGGGCGGAGGGATGAAGGGTGGGAGGTGTGGCATTGCTAGTCAGGGAAAATGTTACAGAAGTGCTCAGGAAAAGTATGACCACATTAATGGGGTTGTATTATAGACCACCCAATAGTCAGCGAGAATTGGAGGAGTAAATCTGCAGAGAGATAGCAGACAACTGCAGGAAACATAAAATTGTAATAGTAGGGGATTTTAGTTTTCCACATATTGACTGGGACTCCCATGCTGTTAAAGGTCTAGATGGGTTAGAGTTTATAAAATGTGTTCAAGAAAATTTTCTAAATCAATATATGCAGGTACCAACCAGAGAGGATGCAATATTAGATCTCCAGTTAGGAAACAAGTTAGGACAGGTGATGGAAGTGTGTGTAGGGGACCACTTTGGATCCAGTGATCATGATGTCATTAGTTTCAACTTGATCATAGATAAAGATAGATCTGGTCCTCGGGTTGAGGTTCTAAATTGGAAAAAGGCCTAATTTGAAGAAATAAGAAAGGATCTAAAAAGCGTGGATTGGGACAGGTTGTTCTTTGGCAAGGATATGATTGGTAAGTGGGAGGCCACCAAAGGAGAAATTTTGAGAGTGCAGAGTTTGTATGTTCCTGTCAGGATTAAAGGCAAAGTGAATAAGAATAAGGAACCTTGGCTCTCAAGGGATATTGGAACTCTGATAAAGAAGAACAGAGATATGTATTACGTATAGGCAACAGGGAGCAAATAAGATGCTTGAGGAGTATAAAAAGTGCAAAAAAAAACTTAAGAAAGAAATCAGGAGGGCTAAAAGAAGACATGAGGTTGCTTTGGCAGGCAAGGTGAAGGATAATCCAAAGAGCTTCTACAGGTATATTAAAAGCAAAAGGATAGTAAGGTATAAAATTAGTCCTCTTGAAGATCAGAGTGGTTGGCTATGTATGGAACCAAAAGAAATGGGGGAGATCTTAAATGGGTTTTTTGATCTGCATTTACTGAGGAAACTGGCATGGAGTGTATGGAAATAAGGCAAACAAGTAATGAGGTCATGGAACCTATACAGATTGAAGAGGAGGAGGTGCTTGCTGTCTTGAGGCAAATAAGAGTAGATAAATCCTCAGGACCTGACAGGGTATTCCTCGGACCCTGAAGGAGACTAGTGTTGAAATTGTAGGGGCCCTGGCAGATACATTTAAAATGTCGGTATCTACAGGTGAGGTGCTGGAGGATTGGAGGATAGATTATGTTGTTCCCTTGTTTAAAAAAGGCTCTAAAAGTAATCCAGGAAATTATAGGCCGCTAAATTTGACGTCAGTAGTAGGTAAATTATTGGAAGGAGTACTAAGAGATAGGATCTACAACTATTTAGATAGACAGGGACTTATTAGGGAAAGTCAACATGACTTTGTGCGTGGTAGGTCATGTTTAACCAATCTATTAGAGTTTTTCGAGGAGGTTACCAGGAAAGTGGATGAAGGGAAGGCAGTGGATGTTGTATACATGGACTTCAGTAAGGCCTTCAACAAGGTCCCACATGGGAGTTTAGTTAGGAAGATTCAGTCACTAGGTATACATGGAGAGGTAGTAAATTGGATTAGGCGTTGGCTAAATGGGAGAAGCCAGAGAGTGGTAGTGGAGGATTGCTTCTCTGATTGGAGGCCTGTGACGAGTGGTGTGCCACAGTGATCAGTGCTGGGTCCATTGTTATTTGTCATCTATATCAATGATCTGGATGATAATGTGGTAAATTGGATCAGCAAATTTGCTGATGATACAAAGATATAGTAGTGGACAGTGAGGAAAGTTTTCAAAGCTTGCAGAGGGATTTGGACCAGCTGGAAAAATGGGCTGAAAAATGGCAGATGGAGTTTAATGCAGACAAGTGTGAGGTATTGCACTTTGGAAGGACAAACCAAGGTAGAATGTACAAGGTAAGTGGTAGAACACTGAGGAGTGCAGTAGAACAGAGGGATCTGGGGATACAGATACATAATTCCCTAAAAGTGGCATCACAGGTAGACAGGGTCGTAAAAAAGAGCTTTTGGTACATTGGCCTTTATAAATCAAAGTATTGAGTATAAGAGTTGGAATGTTATAGTGAGGTTGTATAAGACATTGGTGAGGCCGAATTTGGATTATTATGTGCAGTTTTGGTCACCGAATTACAGGAAGTATATTAATAAGGTTGAAAGAGTGCAGAAAAGGTTTACAAGGATATTGCCAGGACTTGAGAAACTGAGTTACATAGAAAGGTTGAATAGGTTAGGACTTTATTCCCTGGAGCGTAGAAGAATGTGGGGAGATTTGATAGAGGTATATAAAATTATTATGGGTATAGATAGAGTGAATGCAAGCTGGCTTATTCCATTGAGGCTAGGGGAGAAAAAAGCAAGAGGACATGGGTTAAGGGTGAAGGGGGAAAAGTTTAAAGGGAACATTGGGGGGGGCGGGCTTCTTCACACAGAGAGTGGTGGGTGTGTGGAATGAGCTGCCAGATGAAGTGGTAAATGCAGGCTCACTTTTAACATAAAAAAAACTTGGACAGGTATATGGATGAGAGGGGTATGGAGGGATATGGTCCAGGTGCAGGTCAGTGGGACTAGGCAGAAAAATGGTTCGGCACAGCAAAGAAGGGCCAAAAGGTCTGTTTCTGTGCTGTAATGTTCTAAACAGACTAGCAGGATGGGGTCATCATTTCTCTGGCTTTAGGTTGACTCATTATAGAGTCTAATGGCCGACGGTAAGAAGGACATTGTAAAGCGCTCTTTGGAGCATCACAGTTGTCATCGTCTAGTACTAAAAGTGCTCCTCTGTTCAGCCAGGGTGGCATGCAGTTGGTGAGAAACATTACACACCCCCTGAAAGTCAGTAGTCAGTAGATGCAACTTTGGTGGCAATTACAACCTTGTCTGGGTGGATAGGTCTCTATCAGCTTTGCACATCTGGCCACAGCAATTTTCCCAGTTTTTTACAAAACTGCTCAAGCTCTGTCAGAGTGCATGGGAATCGTGAGTGAACAGCCCTTTAATTTACATACTAAATCATCACTAGTGTAGCCATTTTGGTTTAGAAGTCACACTATTAGTTAAATGGAGATCACTAGTGTATAGGCAATGTGTTTCAATTAAATGTAGTAAAAGTATCTGGAAGGTCCAGCTGCTGTTGTGTCAGTATCCTGGCAAAAACTACACCATGAAGACAAAAGAACACTCCGAGCAACTCTACAAAAACGTTATTGCAAAGCACAAGTCAGGAGATAGTTACAAGAAGATTTCCAAGTCACTGAATATTCCTTGGTGTACAATTAAGTAAATCATCAAGAATATGGTGCAGCTGTAAATCTGCTTAGAGCAGACCATCCTCAAAAACTGAGTGACTGTGCAAGAAGTGGACTAGTGAGGGAAGCCACCAAGAGACCTGTGACAACTTTGGAGGAGTTACAAGCTCCAGTGGCTGAGATGGGAGAGACTGACATACAACAGCTGTTGCTAGGGTGCTTCACCAGTCGCAGTTTTATAGGAGAGTGGCGAAGAGAAAGCCACTGTTGGGGAAAAAATTCATATGTCATCTCGGCTAGAGTTTGTTAAAAAACACGTATGAAATTCTGAAGTCAGCTAGAAGAAGATTCTATGGTCTGATGAAACCAAAATTAAGCTTTTCGGTCATCAGAGTAAAAACTACTTTTGGTGTAAGCAAAACACCGCACATCATGAAAAACACGTCACCCCTATTGTGAAGCACGGTGGTGGCTGCATGATGCTCCTGGGATGCTTTACTGCAGCAGGCCCTGGAAGGCTTGTGAAAGTAGAGGGAAAATTAATACAGCAAAATACAGGGAAATCCTGGAGGAAAACTCGATGCAGTCTGCAACAGAATGGCAACTTGGGAGAAAATTTGTTTTCCACCAAGACAATGACCCCAAGCATAAAGCCAAAGCCACATTCCTGTGACACGGTAGAGTCTTTTTGTTGATCAGTGTCAAACAAGCCATTAAATCTCCTGTGATTCAATATAAAACAATAAAACATGAAGACGTCCAAGACGGTGGGGGGGGGGGGGGGGGCGGTGAATACTTTTCTTGGCATGGTACAAGATTCTGAAGGGCACTGAATGATTGAGGTAAGCGCATGTTTTCCCCAGTTGGGGTATGTATTTCTAAGCAGCATAGTTTGAGAATAAACGGTCACCCATTAAGCCACAGAGGTAGAGGGATTTCTACTCTGAGGTTTTATAAAAGGAACCCATTCTGACCACATCAGGCACTTCCTGCCCACCTATTTCTAGATATAACATTGCCCTTATTGGATATCTCAGAATCATTGGACCAGAGTTGACTGAATGGTCAGGGTCCCTCCAAGGAGTAGTAACTCATCGTCTTCCTTGACACTTGATCAGCAGAAACCTCATCTGGTCTAGGCACTGATTCCACCCTAATATTGCTGGAAATAGCAGTCCTACAAAAAAAATTCCCTGTGGAGATCTCTCCACATTTCAAAGGAAATCTCTCCCATTTCACACACATCTGCTCTCACCCCATCATCCCGCCATCCCACTAGGGATTGAGTTCCCCTTGTCCTCACCTACCACTCCACCAGCCTCCGTGTCCGACATATAATTCTCCGTAACTTCCGCCATCACCAACGGGATCCCACCACCAAGCACATCCCCCCCTCCCCCACTTTCTGCTTTCCGCAGGGATCGCTCCCTACACGATTCCCTTGTCCATTTGTAACCCCCCCCCCCCCCCATCCCTTCCCACTGATCTCCCTCCCGGCACTTATCCTTGTAAGCAGAACAAGTGCTACACCTGCCCTTACTCTTTCTCCCTCACCACCATTCAGTGCCCCAGACAGTCCTTCCAGGTGAGGCGACACTTCACCTGTGAGTTGGCTGGTGTGGTATACTGCGTCCGGTGCTCCCAGTGTGGCCTTTTATATATTGGTGAGACCCGACGCAAACAGAGAGACCGTTTCGCTGAACACCTATGCTCTGTCCGCCAGAGAAAGCAGGATCTCCCAGTGGTCACACATTTTAATTCCGTACCCCATTCCCATTCTGATATGTCTATCCATGGCCTCCTCTACTGTCAAGATGAAACCACACTCAGGTTGGAGGAACAACACCTTATATACCATCTGGATAGCCTCCAACCTGATGGCATGAACATTGATTTCTCTAACTTCCGTTAATGTCCTCCTCCCCTTCTTACCCCATCCCTTATTTCTCTCTCTCTCTCTCTCTCTCTCTCTCTCTCTCTCTTTATTTATTTATTTGTTTGTTTGTTTGTTTATTTATTTATTTAAGAATCTATCTATCTATTTATCTATCTTTTTTTCTTCGTTTCTCTCTCTGTCCCTCTTACAATCACTCCTTGCCTGCTCTCCATCTCCCTCTGGTACTCCCCTCCCCCTTTCTTTCCCCCTAGGCCTCCCGCCCCATGATCCATTCCCCTCTCCAGCTGTGTATCCCTTTTGCCAATCAACTTTCTAGCTCTTAGCTTCATCCCTCCCCCTCGTCTTCTCCTATCATTTTGGATCTCCCACTCCCACTCCTACTTCCAAATCTCTTCCTTCAGTTAGTCCTGACGAAGGGTCTCGGTCCGAAACGTTGACAGTGCTTCTTCCTATAGATGCTGCCTGGCCTGCTGCGTTCCACCAGCATTTTGTGTGTGCCCTGTGGAGGTTCTAGTGGTGAACCATATTGGACTTCATTATGATTTAAATATTGAATTTCTTGCCTATAAATTCGGTTTACATATGAACAATATTACACTTGTAAGATACTGTAGTGTGCTTGATGTCTTGGCTGCACATGTTAATAATGAAGTCAAAAGTATCTCTGGGGAGAGAGGGGATAAAAATGTGGCTGCTTAATCATTTCTACTTTTTTGAGTTTGATTTTTATATTTAAAATGTTTATGCATCTGAGGATGGGTTTTGAAATTGGAATAGAGTCAATAATAGAAAGCTGAGGAAATGAGTTTCAGCATAAACAGAGCAGCTTCTATCTTATGGATTAAATTTAAAGCTTCAGGGTTAATAAAGAAATTTATGCATTGCTTTCCTTAAGTAATCTACAAAAGCGATGCAATTTTGAAAGGAAGTACATCAGAGAAAAGTAAAGTAGAAAGAATATTAATGTCCATATTTATATTAGATGTTACCATAGAGGCAGCAAAATATGAGGGATATAGGGCGAGGGCACTCTAAAGTAAAAAAAATTGAGTTATTCTAACGTGCGTAAAAGATTTTGCTGATCTTTATACTTCATTGCAGCCTTTGTTGGCTTCAGCGAATGTGCATAACTGCCGAAATATACATAACATGAAAAATGTTATTAGAATTAGAATTCACTAAAGTACATTAAGTAAGTAATTCAAACGTACCTAACTACACAATTGTCATTTGCGAAGCAACACAAACAAAATGCTGGAGTCCTGAAGAAGGGCCCCATCCCGAAACGTCGACTATACTTTACTGTTTTCCATAGACGCTGCCTGGCCTGCTGAGCTCCTCCAGCATTATGTGTGCGTTGCTTTGGATTTCCAGCATCTGCAGAGTTTCTTATGTTTGTTATTTATGAAGTAATATGTGCTTTTATACTGTATACATTTCAGGTTGTATGCTATATATATTCTCTGATATTAAATTGAACCATTGAATTTGATGGTCTGCATTATATTGTGCATTTGGTGCATGAAAGGGCATCAGATGAGAATACCACAAGACGTTAGCAAATATGAACTTAATGGGGATCAACGGGAGATTGGTAGTTTGAAAACAAGTGAGTGAGTAATCATTAACCTATCTGAAAGAAGCATTTAACAGCTTTCACAAGTGAGCCAATTCATGACTATGTAGGCAAGAATAAAGGCTTAAAGATAAGATGAACTGTTATAGTAGCAAAAGCAAATGGCCTAATTCATACTTCAAAGAGTAGTGGAAGATGCATACCTGTGGCAGATAAAATTTAATGCAGGAAAAAGGAAGTGGTTGATTTTAAAGATATGAGAAGCAGAATAGGCTAAATGGTACAGTTTTGAAGTGAAGTGGGGTGGCAGGAGAAAGAGTTTTAAGGAAATGATGATTAAAAACATTATTAAACTAGCATTTGGGAACCTTTATAAGTAGAGTCAAAAAGAAGCACAAAAACAAGGGAGGCTAAAATTGGTGGTTGTCCGTCATGTCCAACAATGAGAGGAAACCTGTGCAGGAGAGTATTTAAATGTGAAAATGCCTTTGAACTGGGACAGTTCCATTCTCTCGATCTCAGAAGTCCGGCTCCTGTGTGGATAGAAGTCACAAAGGTGCAGTGGATGACCATAACATCTTCCATGCCTTGTCACGCCCTTCACTCTCCATGGAGTATTGCAGTACCACCTTCCTAGCCATTGGATCTCACTGTAGATATCATCCGCCCAGTCCACCGGGGCTCTCTTTACATGCTAGCACAGACATATCCCTATCTCACCAGGGTATGAGGCCACCGGCTTCTCAACTGGTTTAACCTGCCTGTCAAACTGGTGTACACGGGTGTGGCTGCTGTCACATGCGAACAGCTACTTGGAGCCACACTTGAGAGCTGAGTAACCCGGTGGGGAGGGACCAAAGGTGAGTGAGCTGCCCCGGAATAGACAATACAAGCCCCTCCACCAGAAGTGCTGCCCCTCCCTGGATATCTCATGCACCCTCTAAAATTACAAAATTGTGAAATCTCTAGATCCATATAGGTCCTCGTGGTGTCCTGAACTGAGCACACTGCCTGAGTGTTAAAGTTGGAGATGGTCGGTACCCAGGATGGTACCAACATCAAGAAATCTAGACAAATTTGAGTGATTCTTAATAGGGAGAATTTTGCAAAAGTTTTCAAACGTAAGGTTTTAATTGAGTAAATGAGTCACTGCTGCCTCTGGCAGGAGGATTACCTGTGACCAGTGAGGTGCCTCAAGGGTTAGTAATTGGATTTCTGATATCCATTATTTAAACAACTTGGATGTGAATGCACATGGTATGATTAGCAAGTTTACTGATTATACTAAATTAGGGTGTCTTCTTGAAAGAGAAATTACAATGAGATTCAAATAGACCTTGGTAAATTAGGATGAGCTCAGGAATGGCAAATGGATTTCAACCGATACAGTATATGTGTGAAGTGATGCAGTTACAAAATTCAAACCAGGGTTGGACCTATACAGTGAATGGCAGGGCACTAACAGGTACCGTGGAACAGAGGGAGCTGGGAGTACAAGTGTACAGTTCATTAAAAGTGGCCACACAAAATCAACATCTCAAACTGAATCACATTTGTAATTTCAAGCCTCTCCTTCCCACTGTACTGAGGACGCACGTATGAGCCTGTATCCATCATGTCCACTGGAAGTTCGCTCCACACTCCTACCATTCTCTTCTGAGTGAAGAAGCTCCCCTTGTGTTCTCCTTAAATAATTCACCTTTCACTCTAAACCTTTGACCTCTCGCACTAGTTTCATTCAAGGCCAGTGGAGAAAGCCTGCTTGTATTTACTGTATCTATACTCATAACTTTGTATTCCTCTATCAAAACTCCCCTCATTCGTCAACCCTCCAGAGAATGAAGTCCAAGCCAATTCAACTTTTCCTTATAACTCAGGTCCTCAAGACCTGGAAACATCCTTCTAAATTTCATCTTAATTTTCAATCTTATTTACATCCTTCTTGTAGGTAGGTGACCAAAACTGCACACAATATTCCAAATTTGGCCTCATTTTCTATTCGCAGAATCTGAGGGCATGGCCTCAGAATAAAAGATGAGGAGGAACTTCTTCAGCCAGAGGGTGTTGAAACTGGAATTCATTGTCTGGCATGGCTGTAGAGGTTAAGTCATTGGGTGTATTTAAGGCAAAGATAAATAGGCTCTTGGTTGGTAAGCATTACAGGGAGAAGGCAAAAAATGGATTTAAGAAAAAAATTAACCATGGTTTATGGTAGAAAAGACTCTGTGGACAGATTGGGCTACTTCTCCTCCCATATCTTATAGTCTTAATATCTCAGCTGGCTGTCCATGATTTTATAAGTGTGTAACAGGGAAATTTAACAAAACATTTGGTCTAATGATGTTAAGACATGAGGAGTGTAAAACCTTAGAGAAATAAATATAACAAATTGCATTGTCTATGTTGTTCTTTTGCCCTATGATCTAAACAAAATATAATTAACCGGAAATAATTTTGATTTCCTCTGCAGAGGAATAGAACACTTCAGTGGGATTCCATTTGTTAAGTACTAACACTTAAAACAGCCTTTTGAAATGAATGCTGAGGATCATATAAACGGTGTGAAGACATGAAGCAATCAGTACTCCTTTCATGTTGCATATCCGAACTTGACGCTGAGTTTTAAAAGTTCCAAAGAGATAAGTTCAGTCGAGGTGGGAGGAGATGGTGATTAATATGAATGCCGTTCTCCACTCCACTGTGCTGAAAGAAATTAGGAGCTCAGTCAAGGGGGAAGAATCTATAATAACCTTCCAATTTAATCTGTTTTTCTATCTTAATCTTGCTCTCAATTCATTTGTGGACAAAAATTTAGTCCTTATCAGTTTGATGCTTTTAATTTGACTTTTGTAATTATGCAAATCTGGTGATTTCCCTCCAAACTACCTGGATTTTCCTCCCTACTCCTGTCAATTGCTGCATCTTAAACTCACAGCTAGATATATAAAAAACAGGAAGTACTCAAAATCTGGACCTAAAACTGCTGTAGACACTGAAAATCAGAACTTGGTTTACTATCATTGACCTATGCCATGAAAGTTATTGTTTTATGGCAGCAGTACAGTGCAAGAGGTTCCTAATGTCATCATAGTTGGGGTAGTAGTGGGGATAAGCTCCCACTATCTATAAAGTGCTCCAAATGGCGTGCACCTCTAACAGCCACTGACAACCAAGTCCAACTCTTGGCCTTCACGTGTGGCTTAGCTTCTAGGCCAGGTGGAACTGTTTCTACTGACAAGGGAAGGGGCAAAGTTGGACTACTGGCGCCTCAGAAACAGTTGCTTTGGGCAGGTGGGGCTCATTAGCCTTGGACGGCAGCCTACCTATGAGAAGGAAAGCTCTGATTTCAAATGTCTGATGCCTTGCGGCCATACCCACCCATGGGAAAGGCTTTGGGAGTAAATACCAAGGAAGAAATCCAGAGCTGGGGTCCCTAAGGCAGTTTGATGTTGTCACAACTTCAGTCTGGCAACTTCTATGACAACACTTGTGCCAAGCTATATCGGCGCTTGCCCCTCAGACTACATCAGTGATGTGGAAAGGGGGAACCTGCTGTATGGGCAACAGCTGGTTCTTCAAACCTTCCCACCCAGGCTTGTGCCCTGGAGAGGACACAGTCCACGAGAGGTGCAAGCCCATGATCCCCTGGGATTGACAGCTGCTTATTATAGTGCAAGATGTTAAAGATGCACAGAAGATTTGGAACTGTGGCACTGAAATACAAAAAACTAGAACTTTGGAAATTCAGTGAAAGATAATGAACATTTCATGCTGTGTGACTTGATTCAGCAATGCATAAAAGGAAAGGTCTAATTATGATCCTCAGAAGATATCTTAGAACCAAAGCTAGGTGATATTTCTGCCAAGCTGAATTTTTATAGTGCTGGAATATAAAATCAGTCTGCACGAGACTAATGATGGTAGCGTAGCAGTTAGCTCGACGCTATTACAGCACAGTGCATCGGAGTTTGGAGTTCAATTCTGTAAGAAGTTTCTATGCTTTTCCCATTAGCGTGTGGGTTTCCTCCAAGTGCTTCTGTTTCCACCCGCAGTCCAAAGATGTACTGTTTATTAGGTTAATTGGTCATTGTGATTTTCCTGTGATTACCCAAGAGTTATCTAGGTGGATTGTTGGGTGGTGCACCTTATTGGCCCGAAAGGGCCTGTTTTGTGTTATATTAAGTTTCAAAGTTCGAAGTAAGTTTTATTAAAAAACTACATATATGTCACCATACACAACCCTGGGATTCATTTTCCTGCCGGCATACTCAAAGTACAAAATAACAAGATAAATAGTTTTTAAAGTGAGATCATTGGTTGTGGGAACATCTCAATGGATGGGCAAGTGAATGTAGTTTTTCCCTTTGTTCAAGAGCTTGATGGTTGTGGGGTAGTAGCTGTTCTTTAACCTGGTGGTGCGAGTCCTGAGGCTTCTGTGCCTTCTGGCACATTGGGAAGAAAGCATGGCCTGGGTGGCAAGGATCTCTAATGATGGATGGTGCTTTCATGTTGATGAAACAGTGTTTCATGTTGATGTGCACGGGAGGGCTTTACCCGTGATGTACTGGGTCGAATCCACTACCCCTAAATAAAATAAATAAAATGAAGCTGTTACTTATTGTTAGTTACCCAAAGGCCTGAATTAGTGCTATTTATTTATTTGTTAATTTATTTAGTTATTGAGTACAGTGAAGAATAGGCCCTTCCAGTCCTTTGAGCCCTGGTGCCCAGCGGTTCCCCAATTTAATCCTAGCCTAATTATGGGATAATTTACCATGACCAATTAACCTACAAACTGGTACGTCTGTGGGAGGAAACCGGAGCACCTGGAGGAAACCCACGTGGACACAGGGAGAATGTACAAACTCCTTACAGGCAGCAGTGGGAATTGAACCTGGGTCGCCTGAATTGTAAAGCGTTGTGCAAACCACTATGCTATTGTGCCACCCCGAAAGATGAAGCAGAACCTATCGTATATGAAGACTTTAATGTCTACAGTATACAGCAATTTCTCATGAATCCTCTATTCGGAAATCTTGATAGTTCTGCATCTGACAGATAAGGTAATGCTTGCGGCTCTCCCTTTTCGCTCATTTAGACCTGAGATCCCTTGCTCAGTCTAACTCACTCACACTTGGTTCCTGGCACATCAGAGAGTTAATTTCCATAATCCTTTTCCACCCATCTGGGCCCCAGTTCTCATGATCCTTCTAACATGCCGGGGCTTCTGTTTCTGTAGCTGGTAAACAAAGTGCACCACTTTTGGAACGTGCAATATTACGGATCCTACAACTGGAAAGGAAAAGTGGACCTGTCATGCTGTATCTTCGGACCTAAGCACGGGATCACACAGAGACTTGGAAGGGCTAAACAAAACCAGCAATTTTATTAACAAAACAGAACAGTTGAACTTATAAGGTTTTGGTTAACTCCGCCAGAACCACACTAGGCAAGGATCAAAACAACCAAGCACACTAGGGGTTAGCACTACCCCCTTAAAAACACTGCAGGGCACGACAGAATCTGTGCCCAGCTGATAAAACCCAAGACAAATTACAAGCTAACTGATAACTATTCTAATAAGAGACAAAAGTCCAAGATAATTAATTGGGTACTTGCAAAGTCTTGAAGAATTAATTGGAAGTATGCACTACCGAAGATATGTGACAGCTTACTGGTAAATCATAAGGCCAGAGATTCAACTAAAAGCATTACACATAACATCTTTCATGAAGCGAATTTTGGTGAGCTATTGCCGCAGACAGTGAGGAAGGAGGCGGAGGTGGGGCTGGTTCCTATGATAAGCTGTGCTGGGACACTGCGAGGTGCAACGTGCTCGAGCTGCAGATGCAGATGGAGTTTGTATCGCTGCCAGAGATGCAGTGAGCTATTTGGAGAGGAGTCGAGGTGGAAGAGTTTCAATGCCCGCTCACCTAAATCAGATGCAAGTTTGGATTGCCCCAGGTGCCAAGCTGATTTGATGAGGTCGAGGACGGCTTCAAGTGGGATGGATGGCCCAGGCATACCAGGGCACCTGGATCCAGGTGTCAGAACATGGCACTACTCAATGCTTGGACAATTGAAATACAGGTACAGATAGACTGGAAGCCCAAATGTTGGGTAATGGAGGCAAGGGTTGGGCTTATTTTGCTTGCTCTCCTGCAAATGTTCATTCCTTTCCCTGTAGTGCTAAGGCTGTGGACTGACCCAGCTGCTGCGCCTATTTGACCCACAGGTGTGAAAACTGGGGACTGAGGCTTGGCTTACCCTGGCTGCTCCAGGAGTGGATCTGGGATTCAGTCTGGGATGCTGTCAGCTTGCTGTAATTGTTTGCACAACATGATTGTTTCTCTTGCTTTCTCTGCACAGTGGTTTTTGTTTTTTTCAATTGGTTTAGTCGAGTTTTTTGCTTTGTGGCTTCCTATATGCAGACAAGTTTCAAGGTATATAATTTATACATTATTTGTTAATAAGTGTGCTTTGAATCTTTGAAGTAATCAAGGATAATTGAAACTTAAATGAAAATTAGAGAAGACCTAACAATAACACATAAAAACCTTGAAGTGCAACAATACGGATAATTATAATTAATAAAACGCAGGGAATACAAGAAAACAGTGAAAAACTGAACCCTTAGAATACTTTACTGATGACTCAAGGTCATGACAGTACCATGAAGATGTTTTTTTTTGTATGGGAGGAATCTCAGGTTGGACTGAAGATAGAAAGAACAATTCTTGAAAGGAGTTATGAGACTTGTAAAAGGAACTAAGTGGAGCCAGCTTCTAATGATGTGAGAGGATAATGGCTAACACTCTGTTTTAATAAAGATGAAATTAGCTGCCCTGACAGATAATATCCATAAAAAATCTGCAGAACAATGGGAACTAAACAATATAAACAGAATGTTGTTAGCTTCAATTTTCTCATGTATTGAACTGTACCTTTTATGTACTTGTCATGTTTCCTGGGAAATGAGATTAAACTCGAATATTTGTGCAGCAAAAGATTAGAGTGATTTATCTTCTATCTAGATTTGCTGAGGCTAAACTATTTGGATTGGGTATTAGAAGTGCAACTGAGAATAAAAAAAATACTGTAAATTCAATGTGTAATGAGCCATAAGACATTTAAAATGAGTACTTTTTTCTGCTGTAGGAAATGTTATATTAGCTTGTTTAAAGTTTTCTTGAAGAAAACATTTTGATTAATGTTCAGTAAATGCAAGATTGGACAACATTAAACCCCAAAAGAAGCTGATAGTTTATTATTGTTGAGCATGAACTCAATCTCTGATGCATTGCATCTATTAAATGAGTAAAGTAATATTCTAGGGTCCACTATTGCTACAATTAGGGTGAATATGAAGCATAAATGCTTCTGTAGTGATTAGCTTAACACTATTACAGCACCAGCAACCCAGGCTCTATCCCTGCTGTTGTTTGTAAAAAGCTTGTCTGTTCTTCCTGTGACCATGAAGGTTTCCTCCGGGTGCTCTGATTTCTTCCCATTTTCCTAAGACATATGTGTTAGTAGTTTAATTGGTCACATGGATGTAGTTGGTTCATTGGGCAGGGATGACCTGTTATTTACCCTATCTCTAAATTAAAAATGCATAAAATTATAAAGATCAGCTTTATTTGACAGGCATCCATTCATTGAAACATATAATAATATGCATTGTTTGTGTCAATGACTAGTTCATTCCGACGATGTGCTGGGGGCAGCCCACAAGTGTTGCCATGTTTCTGGTGCTAACATAGCATGCCCACAGCTTACTAACCCTAACCTTTATATTCTTTGAATGTGGGAGGAAACCGGAACACCAGGAGGAAACCCAATCGCTCATGGGAAGAACTTAAAACTCCCTTACTGACAGCAGAAGAATTGAACCTGGGTCAGTTGGCACTGTAATAGTGCTAGACTAACTGCTACTCTACCATCTGTCCTTAGAAACAGGGAAGTAAAATTAGAGTGGGAACTTAACCTTACATGAGGCCTCTGTTGGTCAGGGCCGACCATGGACATTGTGACCTAGCTGTCTAGATACGCAAGCCAGGGCAGTACGATATGGAGAGCAAGCTGCTGCCCATGTAGCAAGCTTCCCCCTCCATGCATCTGATGAACCCAAAGGAACGGCAGAGAACAATACAGTTTAGCACCAGCAGCATTGCAAGAGTTGTCAGCTAGTGTTGAACTCAACGTAGGACTGCCTTAGGGATTCCTGCTCCAGATTTTTCCCTTGGGGTTTATTACCAAAGCCATGCCCACGAGTGGGTACAGCCACAAAGAAGTGGAGGTTTGAGATCAGAGATTTCCTTCTAGGTGAGCTGCTAATCATGGCTGACTAGCCGCATTTGCCCGAAGCGACTGGTTTTTGAGGCACCAGTAACCCGTCTTTCCCTCTTCTCCTGTCAATAGAAATGGTTCTGCCAGACTTAGCAGCTAAGCCACAAGTGGAGTCCAAGAGCTGCACTTGGTTGTCAGAGACTATTTGAGAAGCATACCATTGGGAGCATTTAATAGTAGTGGGAGCTTGTTCCCATTACCACCCCTGGCAGCAACAACCTTAAGGAACCTCTGGCTAGTTCCTGAATAATTAAAGCATAACCGAACCCTCCAATTAGATTAATTATGATCTCTTTTCTCCCTGCAGTGGACCAGTAAAGAAGGGAAGATTCTCACAAGAAGAATGTGGAAGCTGTTTAGCTGAAAGGACATACAAGGGAAACTCTACTGTGGTTTTGGAAGGAGAGGAGAAGAGGAAGATTGACATGTATTCATGACTATTGAGGGCCCTGGCAACTCATGTGAAGGGAAGTCTTTGGAGTAAAGAGGACTCCAAACTTGTATGAAAGCCAGCATCATCAGAGTAGATGGAACAGAAACTGAAAGAAGGAATTGCATTATTAGAGGAAGTAGCTTGGATTATTTATTAATTTACAGGATGTCGATGTTACTGGCAGTGACAGTATTTATTGTCTATCACATTCATATATTGCCTATGAATTGAGGAAGGGGATTACATTAGTAGTTATGGAATCACATGTCTGTGAGACCAGAAAAGGATGTAAGATTTCCTTCCCTCCGGGAAATTAATGAACCATGATTATTGGTTTGTTGTGTTTGATATTCGTTTATATTTGACTCATGCGCCAAGATATAGAGAAAAGCATGTCTTGCCTACTGTTTAGACAGTGCTTTGAGGTATAATGAGGTTAAACAAGAACAATGCAAAATAAAGTGTGAGATCTACCAAAAGAGAGCAGTGTAGATAAACAATAAAACAGAAGGCGATAACAATGTAGATTGTAAGGCCAAGAGTCTATTTTTTCATACAAGAGGTCTGTTAAATATTCTGATACAGTAGGATAAAAGCTGTTCTTGTGTTTAGAGGTACAAGCTTTCAGACATTTGTATCTTCAGTTTCACAGCAATATTTTCAATACACAGTTTATTTGGAAATCTGGCCTTCAATTTCTGCAAAGCCCAGATCTGCTTGCCAAATAGCACCAGCAGTGAGCTTGCCGGCAGTCTAATCCCATGTCTGTAATCACTTAGTTCAATAGTTAAAGATTCATTTCAACTTTGAGCTGTGAGTACAATCACCAGGAAGTAATTCTGTAATTTTGTTCAGCTTTTTTAAGTGGTTGGCTCATGCTGTAAATAGGTACCTGTACTATGTTAGCATAGGCTAGCTTTGGTGCCTGTCAACATGGAATAACCCATCATCTAAATAAAGCCAAGAAGCTATTAGGAAATGGTATCTGGAGAGAAGATTGATCATCAGGAAAGAAAGGCAAATAGAAGGGAACAAATTAAACACATTATTTAAAAAAAACTGCTGTGAAATGTGCCTGGTTCATTTTTTTGAAAGCAACACACAATCTGCTGGAAGAAATCAACAGGTCAAGCAGCATCAATTGGAGAAGAGAAATTGTGGACATTTAAGCCAAAATACTACATCAGGGCAGAGAGTGGAGAGCCAAGAGGTGGCTAGCATAGAGAGGAAAGGGGGGGGGGGAGTGGCGAGAAAGCACTCTAAGGTGATTTGTGGACTGAGGACAGGTGTAAAATAACAGATAAGTAGAGTCAGGTAAGAGAGGTGAGCAGATGCATAGAATTGGAAGACTAAGGCACCTGAATGACAGGTGGAGGCAGATGTAAAGAGAGAGAGAGGGGGAGAGGGGCAAAAACAACAGATGGAGCAAGATGGGGTGAGGGGAATGTGAAGGGGGTGACAGCTGCTGGACGGAGATAAGCAGGAACTTCACTGCTGGATGTGGATAAGTAAGGAGGTGAGAATGGGAAATAGTAAGAGAAGGGACAAATGGAGGTGGGCGAAATGATTGTAGGGAAGCCTTTGTATGAATTTGGTGGATGGAGGAGGGAGAAGGGGACTAAAATGAGAGAAGTGGGGGGATGCAGGAGGGATGGTGAGAAAGGGAAAAATGAAACCTGAGGATCATGGAGGGGAGAAGAAAAAAACTGAGGGATGGGGACTGTACCTGAATTTCAAAAACACAATAATCCATGCCATAGTTTTGTGGATTACCTAGGTGTTTTCCCTTCAGTTTGCATTTCTTGGCAATGGAGGAGGCAGATACCAGCATCTGCATGCTTTTGTGTCTCCATATTTTTAAAACAACACATTCCATCAGTTAAATCATTGGGTGATAATATGGCAAAGGACCAGAGGTTGTGGCTTTTCTCAATTTGGATCGGTAGCACTACTGTTGATTTAGATATTTAAAGAAAACTCTGATCAGATTGTGATGTGTTCCCATCTGTACACATAATTCACATTTCGTACACTTTCATGGTTCATCAACGGTCTAATCCAACACTACGGTTGCTACATCTCCCCCTTCCCCCAACCCCGAGACACCTTTTCTGCTTGGAAACTTGACCACATACCTCATTATGATCAGTGATCATAATATGATATAATTCATACTGCAATTTGAGAGGGAGAATCATAAAACATGTGTATCAGTATTGCAATGGAATAAAGGGGATTACAGAGGCATGAGAGAGGAAATAGCCCACGTGGATTGGAGGAGGATACTGGTGGGGATGACAGCAGAGCAGAGATGGCTGAAATTTCTGGGAATAGTTCACAAGGTGCAGGATATGTTCCACAGCAGATGTTCTCAAAAGGCAGGACTAGGCAACCATGTCTGACAAAGGAAGTTAAGGACTGCATAAAAACCAAGGAAAGGGCATATAAGGTAGCAAAAGTGAGTGGAAGTTGGATGATTGGGAAGCTTTTAAAATCCAACAAAAGGCAACTAAGAAGGCTAGAAGAAGGGAAAAGATGAAATATGAGGGCAAATAAGTCGATAATATAAAGCACAATACCAAAAGTTTTTTCAGTTATATAAAGAATAAAAGGGAGGTGAGAGTTGATCTTGGAAGACTGGAAAATGATGCTAGTGAGGTAGTAATGGGGGGACACAGAAATGACAGATAAACTTAATGGGTACTTTGCATCAGTCTTCACTGTGGAAGACACTAGCAGTGTGCCAGAGGTTCATGAGAACTCAAAGATCTTAAGGTGGATAAGTCACCTGGCCTAGATGGACTACATCCCAGAGTCCTGAGAGAGGGTGCTGAAGAGAGAATGGATGCATTGGTCATGATCTTCCAATAATCACTTGATTCTGGCATGTTCCTGGAGGACTGGAAGATTGCAAATGTCACTCCACTCTTTAAGAAGGGAGGACGGCAAAAGAAAGGAAATAATAGGCCTGTTAGCCTAACCTTGGTGGTTGGGAAAGTGTTGGAGTCTATTATTAAGGATGAGGTTTCAGGATACTTGGAGACTAATGATAAAGTAAATCAAAGTCAGCATGGTTTCTGTCAAGGGAAATCTTGCCTGACAAATCTGTTAGAGTTCTTCGAGGAAGTAACAAGCTGGGTGGACAAAGGAGAGGCAATTGATGTTATTTACTTGGAATTTATGAAGGCATTTGATAAGGTGCCATACATGAGGTTACTTAACAAGATAAAATCCTAGGGTATTACAGGAAAGATACTGTCATTGATAGAGGAATGGCTGACAGGCAGGAGCCAGTGAGTGGGTATAAAAGGACCCTTTTCTGTTTGGCTGCTTTTGACTAGTGGTGTTCCTCAGGGATCAGTATTGGGACCACTACTTTTCATTTTGTTGGTTAATGATTTAGATAATGGAATCAATGGCTTTTTGGCAAAGTTTGCATATGATACAAAGATACGTGGAGGGGTAAGTAGTGCTCAGGAAGCAATACGATTGCAGCAGGTCTTAGGCTAATCAGAAGAATAGGCCAAAGAGCGGCAGATGGAATACAGTGTCATTGGAGAGAGTCCAGACGAGGTTCATGAAGATGATACCAGAAATGAAGGGATTAACATGAGGAGCGTTTGGCAGCTTTGGGCCTGTTCTCACTGGAGTTAAGAAGATGAGGGGGGGAATCTCATCGAAAACTACTGAATGTGGAAAGGACTAGATATGGTGGATGTGGAGAGGATGTTTCCTCTGGTGGGGATATCCAGAATTAGAGGACACAGCCTCAACATTGCGGGGCGACCTTTTAGAACAGAGGTAAGGTGTAATTTTTTAGCCAGAGAGTAGTGAATCTGTGGAATGCTCTGGTACAGACTGCAGTGGAGACCAAGTCCATGGGTATATTTAAGGTGGAAGTTGATAGTTTTCTGATTGGTCAGAGCATCAAAGGATTTGGTGAGAGGGCAGGTGCATGGGATTGACTGGGATCTGGGATCAGCCATGATGGAATGGTGGAACAGATTTGACGAGCTCAATGGCCTAATTCTGCTCCTATGTCTTATGGTCTGATACACTTTATTAGGTACACCTGTGCACCTGTGAAGCCAATCATGTGAAGTAACTCAATGCATAGAAGCATGCAAACATGGTCAAGAGATTCAGTCATTGTTCAGACCAAATATCAGAATGGGGAAGAAATATGATCTTAGTGACTATGGCTATGGAATGATCATTGGTGTCAGATGTGCTGAGTGTGTGCCTTCAGGGTTCCGTACCTCTTACCTGATGGTAACAATGAGAAAAGGGCATGCCCTGTGTGCTGGGGGTCCTTAAAAATGGACGCTACCTTTCTGAGACACCGCTCCTTGAAGATGTCCCGGGTACTTTGTAGGCTAGTGCCCAAGATGGAGCTGACTAGATTTACAACCCTCTGCAGCTTCTTTCGGTCCTGTGCAGTAGCCCCCCACCCCCATACCAGACAGTGATGCAGCCGTCAGAATGCTCTCCACAGTACATCTATAGAAGTTTTTGAGTGTATTTGTTGGCATGCCTGGGATTTACGCACAACATTCTCTAGAGTTCACAGAGAGTGGAGCAAGAAACAAAAAACATTCAATGAGCTACATTTCTCTGGGCTAAAATGTCCTTTTAGTAAAAAGGTTCAGAGGAGAAAGGCCTGACTGGTTCAAGCTGACAGGAAGATGACAATAACTCAAATAGCCACATGTTACAATGGTGGTGTATCGAAGAGTTATATGAATGCACAACACATTGAACCTTAAAGTGGATGGACTACAACAGCAGAAGACTATAAACATACATTAAGTGACTACTTCATTAGGTTCAGGAGGTAGCTGAGTGTATGTTAATTAGCAGAACAAAAGAGGAATGATAATTTTATAGGTGTTTTATCATTTTGCTGACAACAGCTAGGCTATGTATGACTAAACCACATTAATGCAGAATTCATCGTGTCACGAATAAAACACCAAAAAGTGGCTTTGGGAAATTGTTCCTCTATTAGCCAATGGGCGTTACATTGAACCATTTCAGGTAATGTATACGGGTAGAATTATATAATGCTTTCTGGGATGTCACAGCATGTACAGTACTGTGCAAAATTCTTAGGTACATATTAGGTACCCCCAGTCTGGCTTCCCCAGACTTTTGCACAGTATGGTATATTATGTCTTTCCAGTTAGCAAATAACATTTCATACTCCTGAGTTAATACAAAACTAATTACTCTTATTTCTGTTTCCCAACCACCTTCTTCATTTAACCAATATACATATTGTACTCTGCAAAAGTCTTAGGCACCCTGTCTATCTATCTATCTATCTATCTATCTATCTATCTATCTATCTATCTATCTATCTATATATATATGACTAATACTTCCACACAGTACTTGTAATAGTTCTTTGAATTCAATTAAGAAGGTAAATAATATTTTAGTTCAATGGTTCAAAGGTTCATTTATTTTCAAAGCATGGATCCATATACAACTCTGAAATTTAACTTCTCCAGGTAGCCACGAAACAAGGAGAGAACATCGAAGTTGTTCAGAGAGAAACATCAACCATCCCCAACCCTGCACAAAAAAGAGCAGCATTCCGATCATCAACCCCCAAAAACACCACTCCCCCGGCACAAAATGAAATAAGGACATTGACCTCAAAATCAACCCGTCCCCTGCACAAATAGCTAACAGAACATCAACCCCCAAAACACCCTCCCCTCACACAACAAAACAGAAAAGGTATTAGTGATAGAAGACACAGTATATAAAAACCATAATTCTTAAAACCTCCTCAGTTCATAAATGCAGTCCTCAGTCCAAACCATAAATGCAGAACCACAATACTATCCTACAATATCACCAATATTTATCGAAAGGGAAGGACACCACACAAGGCAGAGGCCTACTCACCTGCCACAGTGAGCCACACAGTGATAGGCTGCCCACAGAATCCTTCTCTGGCAGCGATATAAAGGAAGGCAGTTGGCGCTGAACTCTCACTCGCCTTCTGTATTCACCTCGATGTTTCAATCTTCCTTGAGACTTTAATTGATGATTGGTAGACGCTTCAATCGGTTAAATGGAGCTGAACATTGGCTTGTGCCCTGTCTCAAAATTTCTTCGCATCAAGATTGTCTGAGTACATGCTTGCATCCCAGAAACTTCTTAGAGACAGCAAAGCACTGGGTCACTCAAGTGATCTCCAACTGTGAATCACAGGATCTAAAAGTTGCAGGAACACATTTAAGATGAAAAACAGATATAAGAGAAGTCAAAAAAAACATTTTTGTGAGAAATCTAGACCAAGGGAGTATATCATGAAATAAACTGATTTATAACTGCAAAATTGGATTTATAAATCTGTAGAGTCGTACGTCCAGAAATGGTTGAAGTGTCAGATTTGTAACGTATACAGCAAATTTTCCCAGTCGCAGCCTTGCAAAAGATCATGCTCAGCTAAAGGTACATTAGAAACAAACCTAGTGAGGTTTACATGCAGAAAAATGTGTGAAAATGGGACCTTTGTAATTCTGAAAGACACAGGAACAGAATTAGTCCATTCAGCCCATTGAGTCTGCTCTGCTATTCATTCCCTCATGGCTGATTTATCATCCATCCCAAACCCATTCACCTGCTTTCTCCCCATAACTTTTGATGCCATGACTAATCAAGAACAAATCAATTCCCAACAAAACAAGGCATCATCCCTTACAGGCACACAACCCTTCCAGACTGACTGCAGCAAACATAGGATAGCAAAGCTACAGGGGGAGGGGGTGACAGCTCAGACAGACATGAGAGTCCTCATAAAAGCTAAAGGTGCTGAGAGGGTGGGACAGGAGAGTTGGGATTTCAGTCAGGGCCTGCACAGGATGTGGGTGCCAGGGGCTGCCCCCCGCTGTTTCCTGTCGCTGTGAAAATCTGCCCTCATTTGAGCAACTCAAATCCTCACTAGATATGTCAGGGCAAGCTGCTCGCAGTTCATAGCAGCTGCAGGAAACCTTTTCAGTAACTGGATCTCAGGCTCATTCACTTGTGCATTGTCGTCAGTGCTGCTGATCTGGCAGAGATTATTGGGGCTCATCTGGGCCCTGTAGTCCGATTGCTGATGAACTCTATTGATATTGAGGAGTAGTATTTCAATGAAGGCGATTTTCTTTGCATGGAGTCTATGATTTAGTTACTTCCTTATGAAATGTGTCTCTTTATGAGGAAGTCTTTCGTTGCTGTACATAGAAACATTGAATGTAGATCAGTACAGAACAGGAATAGGCCCTTTGTGCCGAACTAACTAAATGAATAATTAAACGTTTAACTGAAACTAATCCCTTCTGCCTCTGCAATGTCCACAACCCTCCATGCTCTGCACACTCATGAACCTAGGAGCCTTTTAAATGCCTCTATTGTATTTGCCTCCACCACCTCCAAAACAGCAGCACATTCCAAGCATCTTCCACTCTCTGTGTAAAATAAAACTTACCCCATGCATCTCCTTTGAACTTACCTCTCTCATCCTAAATGTGTGCCCTCTGGTATTAGATACTCTAACACTGGGAAAGCACATATTAGCTTTCTACTTCCCTAAAACCCTCTCATAAAGACCTATCAGCTCTCCCATGAGCCTGCACCACTCCTGAAAAAATAGCTCGTATTTGTCTACGCTCTCCTCTTAGCACATACTCTCTAATCCAGGCAACATCTGGTAACATTCTTCAGCACCTTCTTGAGAACCTCAACATTCTTTCTAAAGCAGGGCAACTCGAATTGAATGCAATACAGTAAATCAGTCCTGATGAATTCCCAGTCCGAAACGTCAACTGTTTACTCTTTTCCATAGCTCTGCCTGGCCTGCTGAGTTCCTCCAGTATTTTGTGTGTGTTGCCTGGATTTTCAGCAGCTGCAGATTCTCTGTTGTTGAAATGCGACCTGATCACAGTTTTATAAATTGGCAATGTAAGTCAATGGCTCTATGGAGAGGAATAAATAGTTGACATTTCAGGCCGATACTTTATCAGGACTACAATGACACATCTTGCTGAATGTCTTGATATCTCGATATACATGTGACAAATAAAGCTAATCTCATTTAATCTTTCTTAACTGGAATGGGAAAGAAGCTAGAATAAGAAGGTGGGAAGAGGGGAGGGTTGGAGGAGCAACAGCTCATATTCTATTTGGGTAGCCTCCAACCTGATGGCATGAATATTCATTTCTCTCTCGTTCGTTTTCGCGCCTTGTGGCACATTGGGTGCATTTTTGCCATCTTCATTGCGTTTGACTGTTTTTTATGAGGCTGGGTTGCTAGCTCAACTCAGCACAGATGGAGAACATGCAAGGAGCCGGCTGGAGTCAAACTCGGAGCCAGGTGCCTCGAAGACTGGTGCTGATGCCACGATACCACCAACCGGTAATTACTTACCTTCCCCATTCTCTCTTTTTAATTTCCCCATTCTGGCTCCCCTCTTACTCCCCTCATTGGTCTTTACCTCCCTTTAGTGTTCCTCCTCCCTCCATTTCTCCCATGGTCCACAGTGCTCTTCTCTCAGATTCCTTCCTCTTCAACCTCTTCCTCCTATCACCTACCAACTTGTACCCTTCCCACTCTGTCCCCGTCACCTTATTATTCTGTCTGCTGCCTCTTTCCTTTCCAGTCCTCATGAAATGTCTTGGTCTGAAACATTAACTCTTCCTTCCATTCCATAGATGCTCCCTGAGCTGCTGAGTTCCTCCAGCATTTTGTATGTGTTACTCGATTGCTGGAACTTCGGTAGTGTAGTGTCTACCAGAAACAGATAGGATCATCTTTAACCCATAGACACCAGGCCTGATGATATCATTAGGAATTTAATGTGACAATACTTTCTGTATTTTGCAGGCTAATCCATAGTTTTTAAGAGTTGACTTCATAATACACATTCAAAACAAAATTTAAAAAAATTAAAATACAGTAGATTCTGGTTAATTGGGACACACCAGGACCAGTATGTTTTAGTCCAATTAAATGGTTGCCCTAATTAAATGGCTGCCACAATTATCTGAAGTTTCATGGAAATAGTCAAAAGGGTTCTAAAAAGACAAACTACCATTTAGCTGAGTAAAAAAAAATGTATTAAAATGAAATACAGAACAAGTTAGGACACTATCAACGTAACAACAGTACTATAAAACTGTGTAATAGTTCGTAATGGTTAACGATGGCAGAATTCAATGAGTGTACGCTGGCATAATACTCAATTGGTAAACTATCCATTCTTAGCCCCTTAAAGTAACCAGGTTAAAAATTTCTCCAAATAATCAACAGTTTATTTTTATCAGTTCCTGCAAACATAACACAGTTATGTGATCCATTGTTTTTTTTGAACTTGATAATGTTGCATGTTTGTAGCAAAGGGATCCATTCATCTAGAGTGGCACAATAAAAAAAAGTCCAGTTTTATCAACATTGTAGATATCGCCTGCACAGTTTTTGTAGCAAGTCAGGGAGTTTTGTAGATTTCCATGTTTCTGCACTTACAGCCTCAACACTACTTTCTCGCCGTGTGCTTTCTTGAATTTAATGTAATGCCTACATTTCCAGGCTCAGGTAAGATGTGGTGTGACTGAAAACTCTGTAACAGTAGGGCCTTCAAGGATATGTAAATCTCTACCCTCTGCCATTAATCTCGGACCCAGGGCAGCACAGTAGCATAGTGGCTAACATAAAGCTTTACAGTGCCAGCTGTAAGATCAGGATTCAATTCCCACCGTTGTCAGTATGTTCTCCCTGTGACTACTGGGTTTCCTCCAGATGCTTCATGTTTCCTTCCACATGGAGAACTTGTTTAGAGCAGTGAGGTTGATGCATGGGCAGCCACCACACAGTCCTTAATGGATTGGGCTTAGGATCCAGTGGCATGGAATGCAAGATGACTGGAAACCCCTCACTGCTATCATAATGTTTCTTCATCTTCGACCGACTCCACCAGGGAGGTCTTGGTTGGATTGCTTATATATTGCACTGCACTTTGCCACCAAATACCAGATTTCATAACATATATCAGTGATATAACCTGATTCTCATTCTTCAAATAACGTTGAACACAGCAAGGTTGTGTGAAGATGGGGGCGAAGTTAAGATGGCGCTAAATGGCGAGACCTTTGTTTGCATCTTGGGAAATTGCTTTATTTCTATCTTTGATACCTCTTTTATTTCTTTTCGGGGTGTGGGGGTTCTTTTGAAGACCCTGACCCAGAGTTACGCTCTGACGTTGGTTCTTTGCGAGAATGGAACCCGCTCTCAGGGCCTCACGACCAGCCTCTTTTTGATATCCCAAGGACGTGGCCTGGAAGACCAGCGCGTCTTCAGGGTTCCGGGATTTCGTGGCTCTGGGGGCGTGCGATTTCTGGGCCGGTGCACCGACTGCAGCCTCGGGGTAGAAGACGGAACATCGGGAGCAGCGGGTTAGTTGCTGGGGGTTGTGTGCCCAGAGAGCAGCCCCTTTTTGGCGCTGACTGTCCGGAAGTGCAACGCAACAGACTTCTAACACCATAAATCAGCGAGTTATTTGTTATGTCTCCCACTCGCTGTGAAATGGGAACAGCTCTTTTTCCTTTATTAGGGAGAGAGAGAGAGAGCTTGTGGTGTGTCGAGTTATCAGATGAACATGTACTTTTTTGGGGTACTGCAAGTCCGTGTCTTTATTGATGCTTTGTTGCACACTTGAGTGTTCGATAGAGGGTGCTGATGCTTTTTTGCTAGTGGGGGTGGTGGGGGGAATGTGCCTTGCTGCTGCTTGTGCACGAGAGGGGGAGTTCAGGGGAGGGTTAGAGGTTCTAACGTTTTAACTGTCATTTATCCTTTGGGGCACTCCTCTGCTTTTGTGGATGTCTGTGAAGAAAAAGAATTTCAGGATGTATATTCTATATGTATCGCTGCACTTACTGAACTATTGAAACCTATTGAAACCTAACCATACTCTGACTATTCATTTATGTTGGTAAAGGCAGGAGGGCTTTGGGTGATGAGTGACATCAAGGTGTGCTTTGGATTCTGGGAAAAACACAGGCAAGTTATTCAAAATAGTGTGTAAAATCAGAATCAGGTTTATCATTGCTGACCTACACTCAGTGGTCACTTTATTAGGTTGCTTGTTAATGCAGATTTCTAATAATCAAGCAACTCAATGCATGAAAACGTACAACATTGTCAAGAGGTTCAGGACAGACATCAGAATGGAGAAGAGATGTGGCCTAAGTGACTTTGGCTTTGGAAAGATTGTTGGTGCCAGATGGGGTGGTTTGAGTATCTCAGAAACTGCTGATCTCTTGGGGTTTTCACACAGAACACTCGTTGTGTGCAGTGTGGCATCCAGTGATATTCAATGTGCAACATCTCTGTGGGTGAAAATACCTTGTTAATGAGCAAGGTCAGAGAAAACTGGCCAGATTGGTTCAAACTGACAGGAGGGCGACTGTTACTCACATAACCGCACATTACAACAATGGTGTGCAGAAGAGCTTCTCTGATTGCACAACGCATTGAATCTTGAAGTGAATGGGCTTTGGCAGCAAAAGACCATAGATATACAAGTCAATTAAAATGGCAAAAAAGCAACATTCCTGCTAATTCGCTTCTGCAAAATAATTTCTTTTATATAAGCGTTATGTAATTTTGCTGATAACATCTAGAATAAGTGTGACTGGACCACAATGATACAATATTCTTCATATCACCAATCAAACATCCAAAGCTGTCGCTGAGAAGTGGAACCATGAACATACACTCAGGGGCCACTTTATTAGGTACAGAGGGTAACTAATAAAGTGGCCACAGAGTGTATGTCATAAAATTTCTTGTTTTCTGGCAGCAGTACAATGCAAGATGTCAAGATTATTTATTTATTTAGTGACACAGCGTGGAATAGGCCCCTTCCAGCCCTTCAAGTCATGCTGCCCCGGCAAAACCCCGACAAACCCAATTAACTTTAACCTAATCACGGGACAATTTACCATGACTAATCACATAACCCAGTACATCGTTGGACTGTGGGAGGAACCCGGAGGACCTGAAAAAAAACCCATGCATTCCACGGGGAGGAGGTACCGAGTCCCCTTACAGAATGACACCGGAATTGAACTCCAGACTCCGGAACTCACCGAGCTGTAATAGCATTGTGCTAACCACTACACCACCATGATGGCTATGGTAACTTATAATAACTTATTACTTTAAATTTCACATATAAATATTGCAAATTATGAATACTGAGGAAGCATTCATCTGTTTATGGACCATTCAGAAATCTGATGGCCGAAGAGAAGAAACTGATCTCAAAACATAGAGTGTAAATACCGTTCTAAGTTTTGGGTGTGCAGAATTTCTCCTGCCATTGTAATTTACTTCAGGTTAAAACATTTATGTGTGATTTGTGCATTAAAGGTGTGCTAAGAGATATAATTCCTAGACTGTGATGCAATGACGTTTCACTGAAAGGGAAAAAAATGAACTGTCTAGATGCAAATTTAATTTGGTTATATATTGGATGAGATTTAAAGGAACCCTAATTAAACTTACTAAACGTTTAGTGATTTTAATTGCAGGTTATTTAAGGGCTTCCTCAAGTGAATCGTCAAATTCTAATAACACTGCACTGAAGTACTTGGGCTGTTTCACTTGGTTTAAGGCACTATACAAATACTAGATAGATCTAATACTGTATATAATAAAAATACATTTTATATCAACACCCTGATGCAGATTCGCAATTAACATTTTTTTTCTCTCCTTTCACAGGTTAATCTTCTTTGGCCCTTGAAGATACTGACTGTCTAACATAGGACTAGAGCTACACATACATCAGGAATGAACAGTTGTGTAAAAAAAGAAATATAACAGGGCAGGCTGTATTATAGCCCTCTTTGTGCCAGTTCCTTTAAGAAATTCCCAGGGAGCATTTAGACAGAATGTTTAAGAATAAAGAACACAGAGCAGCACAGCACAATACAGACCCTTCAGCCCGCAATGATCTGCTAACCTACATATATAGACCAACATATATAAAGCCACTCCACAATTAATCAAACCTTTCCCTCATACACAGACCATAACCCTCCAATTTGCTTTCATCTAAGAGTGTCTTAATTGTCCCTATTGTATCACCGTTTGGTACCAACTGGCAGTGCATTCCAGACACATACAATTCTATGTAAAAGCTTACCTTTGATCACTCATCTTCAATGGATATCCTCTGGTATTGCCTATTTAACAAAGGAGGAAATATAGTTCAGGTGACTAATATTTGGAAATAGTTCAGAAAATGTGTAGCCCACGTGATTGGTTGAGTTGAGTTGTTCTCCGACCTTGGCAATTTACCCACAAATATTTCATCACCATAGAAGGAGACATCATCAGTGTGCTGATAATTATGGTGTCCTCTGAATGATGGGTCTTTATATACTTATCAAGCAGCTGATTGTTCATCATTATGGAAACTCAACTGTGATGTAGGGAGGAAGTCTCATCGCTGATTGATTGTGTGGCGAATTTTGTGCATTGATCTCTTTAGAAAGAGGTGACATAGAGTCTGAGAATGTTGAATCTTTGTGAGTGGAGTTAAGAAATTGCGAGAGTGAAAAAAACATTATGGGAATCATATATGGGCCTCCAAATAGTAGCCAAGATGTGGGGTAGAGATTGCAAAGGAAGCTGGAAAAGGTATACAATAAGGATGATGTGACAATTGTCATGGTGTGGTGAACTACATATACCTGTCTGGACTGCTCCTGTGGCTCCTCCCACAGACCCCCTGCTGACTGCTCCTGTGGCTCCTCCCACAGACCCCCCTGCTGACTGCTCCTGTGGCTCCTCCCACAGACCCCCTGCTGACTGCTCCTGTGGCTCCTCCCACAGACCCCTGGATAAAGGCGATTGAGGCCTGAGCCCGGCCTCATTCTCCAGGATGTAGTGTTGTTCATTCTTCCAGTCAATAAAAGCCGATATCTCGTTTCTTACGTCTCAGAGTGAGTTATTGATGGTGCATCACATGGGGGACTTCAATATGCAAGGGGACTGGGAAAATCAGGTTGGCGTTAGATTGCAAGAGAGGGAATTTGTTGAATGCCTATCAGATGGCTTTTTTAGAGCAGCTTGTGCTTGAGCCTACTTAGGGAAAGGCTATCTTAGATTGGGTGTTGTGTAATAACCTAGATCTTATTAGGGAGCTTAATGTAAAGGAATCCTTAGGAGGTAGAGATCAAAATATGTTTGAATCCATACTGCAGTTTGAGAGGGAGAAGCATAATTCACATGTATCTGTATTTGCAATGGTATGAAGGGAATTACAGAGGCTTGAGAGAGGAGCTTGCCTAGGTGGTTTGGAGGAGGATACTGTCAGGGATGATGACAGATCAGAGATGGCTGAAGTTTCTGGGAATAGTTCACAAGGTGCAGGATAGATATGTCAAACAGAGGAAGAAGTTCTCAAATGGCACGGATAGGCAACCGTGGCTGACAAAGAAAGTTAAGGACTGCATTAAGGCCAAGGAAAGGGCACATAAGATAGCAAAAGTGTGTGGGAAGTTGGATGATTGGGAAGCTTTGAAAATCCAACAAGAAGCAACTAAAAAAGCTATAAGAATGCAAAAGAGTACAAGGTCAGACTCGACAATAATATAAAGCAGAATACCAAATGTTTTTTCAGTTATATAAAGAGTAAAAGGGAGGTAAGTGTTGATATTGGACCACTGGAAAGTGATGCTGGTGATGTACTAATGAGGGACATAGAAATGGCAGATGAACTTAATGACTACTTTGCATCTACCTTCACGGTGGGAGACACTAGCAGATGCCAGAGGTCCGTGAGTGCCAGGGAGCAGGAGTGAGAGCCATTGCTATTACAAAGGTAAAAATGCTTGGCAAACTCGAAGGTCTTAAGGTGGATAAGTCACTTGGGCCAGATGGACTACATCTCAAGAGTCCTGAGAGAGGTCGCTGAAGAGAGAATGGATGCATTGGTCATGATCTTTCAATAATCACTTGATTCTGGCATGGTCCTGGAGGACTGGAAGATTGCAAATGTCACTCCACTGCTTAATAAGGGAGGACGGAAAAAGAAAGGTAATTATAGACCTGTTAGCCTAACCTCAGGGATTGGGAAAGAGCTGGAGTTTATATTACAGAAGAGGTTTCAGGATACTTGGAGACTAATGATAAAATAAGTCAAAGTCAGCATGATTTCTGTAAAAGGAAATCGAGAAAGTAACAAGCAGAGTGGACAAAGGAAGAGCAGTGGATGTCATTTACTTGGATTTTCAGAAGGCACTTGATAAGGTGCCACACATGAGGCTGCTGAACAAGATAAATTCCTATGGTGTTACAGGAAAGATATTGACATAGATGGCTGACAGGCAGGAGGCAGTGAGTGGGAATAAAAGAGGCCTTTTCTGGTTGGCTGCTAGTGACTCATGGTGTTCCTCAGGGGTCAGTATTGGGACCACTGCTTTTCACTTTGTTTGTCAATGATTCTAATAATGGAATTGATGGCTTTGTGGTAAAGTTTGCAGATGATATGAAGATAGGTGGAGTGCTGAGGAAGCAATGTGATTGCAGCAGGGCTTAGACAAATTGGAAGAATGGACAAAGAAGTGTCAGATGGAGTACGATGTTGGGAAATGTATAATAATGCATTTTGGTAAAAGGAACAATAGTGCAGACTATTATCTAAATGGGAAGAACAGCAGATGGGCCCAGGAGTCCTCGTGCAAGACTCTCAGAAGGTTAATTTACAGGTTGAGTCTGTGGTAAAGAAGGCAAATGCAATGTTGGCATTTATTGCAAGGGGAATAGAATATAAAAGCAAGGACATAAGGCTGAGGCTTTATAAGACCACACTTCATCAGGCCTTTATCAGGCCACACTTAGAGTATTGTTAACAGTTTTGGGCCCCATATCTCAGAAAGAATGTATCATCTCTGGAGATAGTCTAGAGGAGGTTCACGAGGATGATTCCAGATATGAAGGGGGTTAATATATGAGGAGCATTTGGCAGTTTTGAGCCAGTATTCACTGGAATTTAGAAGAATGCCGGGGGAGGTGGTCTCATTAAAACCTACCGAATGTTGTAAGGACTAGATAGGATGGATGTGGAGAGGACGTTTCCTACGGAGGGGTGTGGTGGGGGTATCCAGAAATAGAGGGTACAGCCTCAAATTTGAGGGGTCAACCCTTTAGAACAGAGGTAAGGAGAATTTTTTTTTAGTCAGAGAGTAGTAAGTCTGTGGATAGTGGAGGTAAGATTGTCAGAGATTTTCCAGGGAATTTATTGGTTAATCAACATATTTAAAAAAGATGGTATTGTCACTTAAGAAAGATGGTACCCTGTTATTTGTAGGCCTTTTTTTGAAGTCGATCCTTCACCAGTCCGATTGATTACTCCTCTCCATTGATGCAGTCTGACTTGTTGAGTTCCTCCAGCACTTTGTGTGTGTTGCTCAAATGACAAAGGATGTTTCAGTATTATCTTCATTATAGTCACAGTATATTGCTGGAGGCATCAAGTCTTGAATATACACGAGGTTCTAATATAAACAAAAGAAAATACTGCAGATGCTCGAGTAAAACAGAGACAGCAGAGGAAATGGAAAACAGAGTCACCGCTTTAATTTTTGAAGCGCAACAGCCAATTTGCACACAGCAAGGACCCACACACAAGCCATGGGATGATAAAGCCATAGGCTTTTTGTGAAATTTGTTAGGAGCCCTCCCCTACTTCTCTGTGAATTTGTGCTATGGGATCATTTAGGAAAAAGCAGTTGAAAAAGCAGGCCAGCTTGGATCTCTCTATCAATTAAAATTGTAGAGAGGCATCTTATGCAAATATTGAGCCTAAATGTATGTAACTTTAACTGCCACTCACAATATTTTAATATTATTCCCATACGTATTTAAATGCTCTGCCCTGAATGTATTTTATTAAGTTTCATCTGGCTGGCATAACTCTTTCTGATAGTGTGCCACTAACGCAGTATCATCTGCATTAAGTTAAATTCTGGAGTGCAGTATTTATTATTGAAGGCTTCACGCCTAATTTACTAGATGCTAGGATCCTGTCTGCATATATAATGAAAAGTGACTGTAATAATATGCATCCTTGCCTAACACTAGATTTCACATGTATCCAATCACTTAGCTGACCATTAATATATGCTGTCGCTTTGCTTGAGCTATAGAGAGTAACTTCATTTTAGTCTGGCTAAAAGGCTTCTGAGAATGAATCGGATATTAAAGAGAGATTTCAGAACGAAGATCACATGGGGATGTTCTTTCTTAATCTCCAGTGGGGTCTTTGACTTTTATGACTATAATAAAATCACATCAAAAGCAACTGCTGTCCCAGAATAGTGGCTCAGTGCAGCCATATACTGTACAATGTGTCAAAACCTTTTAAGGGGTATCCATTAAAAATGGATTTAACAGCAATCTAAACTCCATAGTCTGTGCATTCATTTTTTATTAGCACTTATTTTTAAATAGTTTTCCCCTCATATTTTCATCTTTATGACATATATCATTTCAAGCCAAAATAGAGATGTGTGACATTTGCCCAGGTCTCCTGCTCATTTTGGGTATCTGAGCAATGAGTGGCAGATAACAGCAGTAATTCCCCCAATCTAATTTTCTTCCTCTCTCCCTGTGGGGAATCACAAGTATGAAACCTACTTTCTGTCAAACCATTCCTAACTGGGGTCTCCCGAAGGGAAACTTGCCATTAGCTGCTAGTGTGACGTGTGTGGGGATTATACTGGCTGCCAGGTATAAACTACTCTGCACATTTGGTTGTGCTGACTTCAACGCAGCAGAGTGAATGTGAGTGAAAACAATGCGAGGTATATTCCCTCTTGATGCCATGGATACAAGGCCTGCCCACCACACACCCCCTCACCTCTAATACTTTATCATTTCCTGTCAGTAACATTATGTAACAGACACTGTAGTGCCCAGCATCACTTCAAGGCATCAAAGGGTATGGGATGAAGGCAGGGGAGTAGGGATGACTGGAAGAACTGGATCAGCCCATGATTGAATGGCGGAGCAGATTCGATGGGCTGAATAGTCTGCTTCTGCTCCTATATCTTATGGTCTTGTGGTCTTTATGTGCGTACAATCGATCTACATACATAAGCCAGCTTATTAATTTATATTTATTAGTGTTCTTTATATTATTATGTTTTTCTTTGTGCTGCTTCAAATCCTGAGTAATGATTGTTTCATTCTCCTTCACACTTGTGTGCCGGAAATTACATGAAATAATCCTGAATTAATAATTTTGAATTGAATTAAAACACTTGTACGGAGAGAAAAGCTGACTTCCTTTTCACCAGCACCACCATCCAAGAGAGGGTTAGTCAAAGGAGAGGATTACCCTAAATATTTAAGTCTAAGAGATAGAGAGAGATGCAGCTCAGAAAAAGACCTTGCCTACTGAGTCCACACCGACCATTTAAATAATCAATGCCTAAGAATGGAAAACCTTGCAGTAGGTGTTGGATACAGTCCAGTCCATCACAGGAAAAGCCTTCCCCACTATTGAGCACATTGAGCAAGGTTCTGTTGCTGTTGGGAAGGAGGTACGGGAGCCTTAGGTTCCACACCACTAGATTCAGGAACAGTGGTGACTATCAGCCTCCAACATCTGCGTGGATAACTTCATTCGCCTCAGCACTGAGCTGATTCCACAAGCTAAGGCCTCACTTTTAAGGATTCTACAATTCATGTTTTCAGGATTATTTATCTATCTATTTATTTATTGTTTGTATTTGCAGTTTGTCCTTTTTTTGTATATTGGTTGTTTGTCAGTTTTTGTGTAGATTTTTGTTGATTCTATTGTATTTCTCTGTTCTACCGTGAATGCCTGCAAGAAAATGAATCTGAAGGTATTCAAAGGTATATGACGGAGGATGAGAGGTGACCTGATAGGGGTATACAAGATAATGAGAGGCATTGGTCGTGTGGATAGTCAGAGGCTTTTTCCTAGGGTTGAAATGGTTGCCACAAGAGGACACAGGTTTAAGGTGCTGGGGAGTAAGTACAGAGGAAATGTCAGGGGTAAGTTTTTTACTCAGCGAGTGGTGAGTGCATGGAATGGGCTGCCGGCAACGGTGGTGGAGGCCGATATGATAGGGTCTTTTAAGAGGCTTTTAGATAGGTACATGAAGCTTAGTAAAATATAGGGCTATAGGTAAGCCTAGTAAATTCTGAAGTAGGTACATGTTCAGAACAACTTTGTGGGCCGAAGGGGCCTGTATTGTGCTTTAGGTTTTTTATGTTCTATGTATTATAAGATAATATATACTAAACATATTTTGATAATAAATTTACTTTGAACTTTGAACATTGAATCCTATTTGTAACGTGGGAGAGCAGGTTCGAGGATCCAATGAATGAAACAGGAGACACTGATTTAAAAATGGGTGTGTGAAGTGTTTATTTAACAGTGGAACACTGAATTGGATATTTAGCTAAACAAGTATTTTTCTAAGCTATCCAAAACCACTACACCGCACATTCAGTTACCCCTTAAATGAACAGTTACTCTGCTAAGCCTCCCTGATCTGTATAATGCAAGCAGTAAGCGTGCTACGTGACTAAAGAAGCCTGGAGGGGCCCGTCTATGTCTGCAATGCTCTTTCTCAGTGGTCCTTCAGGACCGGTCGCAAATTCACCCTGATGTTGGGCTCTGTTGGTGGCAGAAAAGAACGAGAGCAAACCCCCTGCACATGCTATCCTTTATACCCCCTCAATGTGCCCAGAACCCGAGATGGGTTCCATTGCGCCCAAAACCAACCAATGGGAAAAGAGCACCACAAACTTTAAACAAACAAGTCAGCTCCATGGAAGCAGCTTTTGAACAGAAGAAACTACGTCCCCAGGGGTTGCTATTTCAATCTATTTTATTCTCCGACTCTCACCCCGCCAGATTCAGCCACTTTACCACTCACCTATACACAGGGCAATTTACAATGGCCATTTAGCCTATTAACCCAGACATTTTTGAAATGTAAGGGAAATCAATGGTGTCATAGGGAGAAGGTGCAAACTCTACACAGAGGGCACTAGAGGTCAGGTCACTAAAACTGTGTGTTTTTGTGGTTCCCAATACAGAGATAATACAAAATGTCGAATTGAAAGCCCATAACTTATAACCAAAGTAATGAACCACCAGGTAATGTTGTAACTCTATAAAATCCTGGTTAGACTGCAATTGGAATATTGTGTTTATTTGTAGTCATCTCATTATAGGAAGCATGAGGAAGTTTTAGAGAGGGTACAGAGTAGATTTACCACTATGCTGCCTGGATTAGAGAGCAGGTCCCAGGATGATAGGTTGAGTGAGCTTGAGCTGTTGTCTTTGGAGCAAAGGAGACTGAGAGGTGACCTTATGCAGGTGCATAAGATGATAAGAGCCATAGATTGAGTAGACAGCCAGAGACTTTTTTCCAGGATGGAAATGGTTTACTGGAGGGGGCAAAATTTGAAGATGATTGGAGGAAAGTATAGTGAGATATTAAAGGTACGTTTGTCACACAGAGAGTGGTTGGTGCATGGAATGTGCTGCTGGAGTGGTGATGGATGCAAATACATTAGGGGCATTTAAGAAACTCCTAAATAGGCACATGGATGACAGAAAAATGGAGAGGTATGTAGGAGGGAATGGTTAGATTGATCTCAGAGTAGGTTAAGAAGTCGGCACATCATTGTGGGATGAAGTTCCTGTACTGTGTTGTGATGTTCTGTGTCCTATGTTCTACAAGGGAAGAATGGTTAAAGTTAGCTTATTTTTTTAAAATATCTCTCCAGTCGGTAATCTTCAGCCTCTGCTTTATCTTCCTTCCCTACTGCGATATAACATTCAGCTGACACAAGAATTCAACCTGGACTATGGTGACCTCTTACCAAGACTCTTGGGCACAACCTTTAGCAGCTGAACCAGCCAGCACCACTACGTTTTGCCCCATAGCTCTGTTGCTTCTCCATTGCATCATTCAAGTGCTTCCTATCACAGGGAAAGTATAGTGCAGAATAAGTCTCTGTCCACTGCCAAAGGCAGGATCTTCCATTTACTCTGTCCACTGCCAAAGGCAGGATTCCCCACTCACTCTATCCACTGCCAACAGCAATTTCAATTCAACTTCCCATTCCCACACTGACATATCTGGCCATGATCTTCCTTACTGTCACAAGAATGTCAAAAGCAGATTAACAGAGCAACACCTCATATTTATTTATTTAGAGTTACGGTGCCAAGTAGGCTCGCCTGGCCAGCAACCCCAGACGACTCCGATTTAACCCGAACCTAATCACAGGACAATTTACAATGACCAATTAACCTACTCACTGGTACATATTTGGACCTTTGGAGTGAACCAGAGTAGCAGGAGAAAACTCACATTGTCATGGCAGGGCGTGCAGACTCCTTACAGAGGACGCCAGGATTGAACTCTGAGCTCTGACACACTGAGCTGTAACAGTGTTGTGCTAACCTCTACACTACTGTTGCACTCCAGAAACTGGGGCAATGTAGGCATTATTGTTCGGGAATGGTAACAGTTCACCCTTTGTTAGGGATCTTACAGAACCCCTAAAACTTGTCCTTAGATTTCACATTAAAAGCACAAAATAAGCCATTGGCATTTGTTGAACTTTCAGAGCCAGCTCTCCCAATAGGGTGATTTAAAATTTCGGGTTTGCTACAACACTATCCCAATAGGGGGAGCAAGCATGGAGCAAGGAGAGCTTTACTTCTGCCCACTTGAGAATCTCCGTGCCTCCCTTAGTAACACAGAGGCTAGGGAAATCTGGTAGTGGCTTGCATTTTAATTGGACAGTCCAGAACTGGGATCTCCATTTGCAATTTTACGCTGAATCAGTGGTGATTTCAAGCAGCACCAATCACATTACAAACAGTAGCAACAATCCCAATAGCGCGTCTTCTGGCATAAAGACTTGTTTGATCTGCTGATCATCCAGAGCAACACAATGGAGGAACTCAGCATGTCAGGCAGCGTCTATGGAGATGAATAAATGGTCGACATTTGGGGCCGAGACCCTGTGGTAAACCATGCATATCTCTCTGGACATGCCCCTCTGCTGACTGCTCCTGTGGCTCCTCCCATAGACCCCTGGATAAAGATGATTGTGTCTCTGCTCCTCCCACAGTCATCCAGCATGGACGTGCTCCGTTTTACTGCTAATAAAAGCCTTTCAGTATTTACTCTACTTCCAGTCTTTTGGAGTTATTGATAGTGCATCAGACCCCGAGTCCTGAGTCCTGACGAAGGGTTTCGGCCCAAAATGTCGACTGTTTATTCCTCTCTGTAGATGCTACCTGACCTGCTGATGCCCTCTAGGGCACTGTTTCCAAATAAGTAAGGGCATCATTTAAAATTTCTAGCTATTGATTTTCATTGTAAGGCCACCAATCTGAAGCTAACTTTAATTCTCTCTCTGCTGGTGCTGCCTGACCTGTTACGTATACCCAGTAGTTCTTGGTTTTATTTCAGATCATAACTGGTTATAGTATCTGTCTACTCCTGTATGTTCTAAACTTCTATTTTGATTGTGGCCTATACTAAAGCAGATCTATGGGAAAGCTGAATTAATGCTGCTAATCTAAAGGCTTTTTTCATCCGAAGCTCTTTGATTTATTTTTCTTTGCATCCACTCTTTTTGAAGCTTAATATTATTCTACATTATGGCTTTCAGATAAGCTATATTATGTAACATTTGACCATAACATTAATGATTCTTTGACAACTCAGTAAAACATAGCCTTCAATTTAATCAAAAACAAAATAACCAAACTCCATGTTATAATTCAGATTGTGAAATATTAGAATCTTGATAGCTTTATAACTAGATTTCCTGGAGATATTTTGCTTGCATCATGATTTCTATCAGCTTGGCTTAAATATAAGTTATTTGCTATGACTTTATTACATTCTATTTAAACATTTGTTCAAAGTGAAGAGAACAGAAAACAGAAAACACACGAAGTACTGTATATATATATATATTTGAATTATTGCTGCTATCCCTGGACTTTGACATTGCATTGAACATCCACTCAGTGGCCACATTACTAAGTACCTTCTGTACCTAAACATGAAGCTAATCACTGAGTGTATGTTCATGGTCTTTGGCTGTGGTAGCTCATATACATCACTGTTTGCCGTGTTGTGCATTCAGAGGTGCTCTTTTGCAAGGCACTGTGGTTGAGTTATTGTCACCTTCCTGTCAGCTTGAACCAGCCTGGCCATTCTCCTCTGTCCTCTCTCATTAACAAGGCTTTTTTGCCCACAGAACTTGTACTCACTGAACATTTTTTTTAATATTGCACTGTTCTACGTAAACACTGGAGATTTTGCATCAGTCTTCATGGTGAAAGACACTAACGGTATAGTGAAAGTCCAGGTGCCAGGGATCATGAAATGTGTGAAGTTACCATAACTAGAGAGAATGTTGTCCAGATGCTGAAAGGTCTGAAGGTCGATAAGTCACCTGGACCAGATGGTGTACACCCCAGAATTCCGAAAGAGATGGCTGAAGAGATTGTGGAGGCATTAGCAGTGATCTTTCAAGAATCACTGGAAGACTGGAAAATTGCAAATATTACTCCACTCTTCAAGAAGGGAGAGAGGCAGAAGAAAGAAAACAAAAGGCCAATTATTCTCACTTCAGTCGTTGGGAAGGTGTTGGCGTCAATTATTAACCATATAACAATTACAGCATGGAAACAGGCCATCTCGGCTCTTCTAGTCCATGCCGAACGCTTACTCTCACCTAGTCCTACTGCCCTGCACTCAGTTCATAACCCTCCATTCCTTTCCTGTCCATATACCTATCCAATTTTTTTTTTAAATGACAATATCGAACCTGCCTCTACTACTTCTACTGGAAGCTCTTTCCACAGAGCTACCACTCTCTGAGTAAAGGAGTTCCCCTGGTGTGACCCCTAAACTTTTGCCCCCTAAATCTCAACTCATGTCCTCTTGTTTGAATCTCCCCTACTCTCAATGATAAAAGCCTATCTACGTTAACTCTATCTATCCCCCTTATAATTTTAAATACCTCCATCAAGTCCCCCCTCAACCTTCTACGCTTCAAAGAATAAAGACCTAACTTGTTCAACCTTTCTCTGTAACTTAGGTGCTGAAACCCAGGTAACATTCTATTAAATCTCCTCTATACTCTCTCTATTTTGTTGACATCTTTCCTATAATTCGGTAGCCAGAATTGTACACAATACTCCAAACTTGGCCTCACCAATGCCTTGTACAATTTTAACATTACATCCCAACTCCTATACTCAATGCTCTGATTGATAAAGGCCAGCATACCAAAAGCTTTCTTCACCACCCTATCCACATGAGATTCCATCTTCAGGGAACTATGCACCATTATTCCTAGATCACTCTGTTCTACTGCATTCCTCAATGCCCCACCATTTACCACGTATGTCCTATTTTAATTAGACTATGTCCTATTTTGATTAATCAAAAGAGGATGGAATTAAGGATGGGATCTTAGGGTACTTGGAAGCGTATTAAAAAATAGGCCATAGTCAGCATGATTTCCTCCTGCCCGACAAATCTGTTGGAATTTCTGAAGAAATAACAAGCAGGATAGACAAAGGAGAAATGGTTGATTCTCCAATTCTCAATTGGAGAATTGGTTGTTGTGCACTTCGATTTTCAGAAGGCCTTTGACAAGCTGCCACACATGAGGCTGCTTAACAAGCTGCAAGACCATGTTATTACAGGAAAGATTCTCGCATGGACAAAACAATGGCTGATTGGCAGGAGGCTAAGAGTTGGAATAAAGAGAGCCTTTTCTGGTTGGCTGCAGGTGACAAATGAGGTTCCACTGGGGTCTGTGTGGGGACCAATTCTTTTTACATTATATGTCAATGATTTGGATGATGGAGTTGATAGTTTTGTTGCAATGTTTGCAGATAGGTGGAAGGGCAGGCAGGTAGTTTTGTGGAAGCAGAGAGGCTGCAGAAGGACTTAGCAGATTAGGAGAACGTGCAAAGAACTGGCAGATGGAATACAATGTCGGGCCATGGTGAGACAGGCAAATGCAATGTTAGCATTCATTTCAAGAGGATGAAGATATACAAGGATGGATGTAACATTGAAACTTTATAAAGCACTTGGAGTATTGTGAGCAGGTTTGGGTTCCTTAACTTAGAAATGATGTGCTGAAACAGGAGGGGCTTCAAAGAAGGTTCACAAAAATGATTCCAGGATTGAATGGCTTGTCATATGAAGAGTGTTTGGTGGCTCTGGGCCTGTGTTTGTTTGAATTCAGAAGAATGAAGGGTGACCTCATTGAAACTCATCAAATGTCTCATTAGAGTGATGTGGAAAGGATGGTTCCTGTGGTGGGAGAGTCTAAGACCGGAGGACACAGCCTCAGAATAAAGGGGCATCCTTTTTAGAATAGGGATGAAGAGGAATTTCTTTAACCAAAGAGTGGCAAATCTGTGGAATTCTTTGCCAGAAGAAGCTGTGGAGGTCGTTATGTATATTTAAGGCAGATGTTGTTAGATTCTTGATTGGTCAGGGCATAAAGGGATACAGGGGGAAGGCAGGAGATTGGGGCTGAGAGGAAAATTGAATCAGCCATAACAAATTGGTGGAGCAGACTCAAGGGGCCAAACTGCCTAATTCTGCTCCTATACCTCATGGCCTTATGGAGATCAGCAGTTGCTGAGATACACAAACTACCCTGTCTGGCACCAAAAAACATTCCATGGTCAAAGTCATTTACATCACATTTCTTCCTCAGTCTGATGTTTGGTCTGAACAACAACAGAACCTCCTGACCTTGTCTGTGTGTTTTTATGTACTGAGTTGCTGCCACATGATTGGCTAATTATATATTCTTATTAATGAGCAGATGTACAGGTGTGCCTAATAAAGTGGTCACTGGGTGTACTTACAGTGCTGGCGATATAAAATATACATTAAAATCTACTTCATTATAGCTTTGTTTCATTGTAAACATTGTAATTGCCAGAACACAATGTGTTACCACCATGGTGGTGGTGTTTTCTAAATTTTAACTTCTGACTGTCTCTCCACTGATGCTGTCTGACCTGCCACCTCTTGCACTTTGAGGTCTAGTTCAGATTTCCAGCATTTTCCATTTTGTTTGTCACTTCCCATATGCAGGCTATGGCCAACATCAAACAAGCTGCATTGAAGTTATTTTCGTTTTTCCACAGATGGAAAATGATTGAACGGAATGGAATGCATGTTAGGAGAACATTTGAAAAAGTCCTGTTTTTCTGTGCTTTGCAACCCTTTGAGGACAGTGTGCCTACTCAGTGCGTGAAAGGGCAGAGCATCAGCACCATAATCAAGGTTCACCTTGCAATATCAGCAGAATACTGCAGTGGTGGAACTGTTGTTCTTTGAATGAGATGTCAACCGTAAGGTGCAGTTATTTGCTCAGATAGATGAAAAGGTTCCAACAGAAGCTTGTGCAGAGAATGTCCTTGACTACTTTTCTGTCTGCAGTAGTGTCACCAGAAATGACAAGCATGCTGGTTTTGGGCACTTGAATGTTGTCATTTATAGCACAGAACATCAAGAAGTACAGCATGGGGATCAGACCCTTCAACCAAAGATGTTGTGCCGAACTAATTAAACTAGTAATTAAATACCCAACTAAACGAATCCTTTCTGCATTCACAGCATCCAAATCCATCCATTCTTTGCACATTCATTTGCTTATCTGAGAGCCTTTTGCATCTTTGCTCTCACTACTGCCCCTGTCAATGCATTGTTGGCATCTTTGCTCTCACTACTGCCCCTGTCAATGCATTGTTGGCATCTTTGCTCTCACTACCAACCCGGACAATGCATTGTTGGCAACTTTGCTCTCACTACCGCCCCTGACAATGCATTGTTGGCATCTTTGCTCTCACTACCACCCCTGACAATGCAATGTTGGCATCTTTGCTCTCACTACTGCCCCTGACAATGCATTGTTGGCATCTTTGCTCTCACTACTGCCCCTGACAATGCATTGTTGGCATCTTTGCTCTCACTACCGCCCCTGACAATGCATTGTTGGCATCTTTGCTCTCACTACCACCCCTGACAATGCAATGTTGGCATCTTTGCTCTCACTACTGCCCCTGACAATGCATTGTTGGCATCTTTGCTCTCACTACCAACCCGGACAATGCATTGTTGGCATCTTTGCTCTCACTACCAACCCGGACAATGCATTGTTGGCATCTTTGCTCTCACTACCGCCCCTGACAATGCATTGTTGGCATCTTTGCTCTCACTACCAACCCGGACAATGCATTGTTGGCATCTTTGCTCTCACTACCACCCCTGACAATGCAATGTTGGCATCTTTGCTCTCACTACTGCCCCTGACAATGCATTGCTGGCATCTTTGCTCTCACTACCAACCCGGACAATGCATTGTTGGCAACTTTGCTCTCACTACCACCCCTGACAATGCATTGCTGGCATCTTTGCTCTCACTACCACCCCTGACAATGCATTGTTGGCATCTTTGCTCTCACTACCACCCCTGACAATGCATTGTTGGCATCTTTGCTCCCACTACCAACCCTGACAATGCATTGTTGGCACCTGCCATTCTCTGTGTAAAAAAAAGCTTGCCCTGTAGATCATCTTTGAGCATAACTCCTCTCTCCTGAAAGGCATGCCCTCTGGTATTAGGCAATTCATCCTGGGGGGGGGGGGGGGGGAATAAAAGATTACTGGTCATTTATCAATGTCTCTCATAATCTCATAAATTCTATCAGTGAACCTTTGCCATTTGTCAATGAAATAATGAACACACCTTTTAAATAGCCTCTGTGAAGCAGTCTTTTGACATCTGAGTTTGTGCAAGGGGTTTTGTGATCCCAGATCTTTCTTTCTTAAAAGAATGTATTTTGATAAAAATAAATTTTGCATTCACAGAGGATTTTTATGATATCAGGGTGCTCAATACTACTTCATTGCTGATGGATCACATTTGAAATGTTGTCATTGTTAGCAAATCAGTTTACATACGCTTAGACCATATGCACAAGTGAACAATATAGCAGCTGATCTACTTTTGGTTGGTGGTGGAATATTGGGCAGCATATCTATTCCTCTCACAATGGTGCCATGGGTTTTACCAAAACAAGGAACCTGAATTTTGGTTTAACAAGTCCTCCAAAAAGATGAGATTTCCAAGAAGGAATACATTCTTGTTGAAGTAGCCATGAAGTTGCCGTATCCTACAGCTGGCTGATTTAGTGAACAGGCCAGTGGCTGTGCCCACTAATATTTCTACTCAGCTTCTTACTCAACTAAGCTTCAAGTTCCTGATCTATCCTGGGCATAACATATTGATGGAACTATGACAAAGGCACACCAATGATTATGTTTTATTAAGAGGTGGAGGAGACACAGTATGTGATGCACCATCAATAACTCACGCTGAGACGTAGGAAACGAGATATCGGCTTTTATTGACTGGAAGAATAAACAACACTACATCCTGGGGAAAATGAGGGAGAGCAGCAGCCCACAGTCGCCTTTATACAGGGGTCTGTGGGAGGAGCCACAGGAGCAGTCAGCAGGGTCTGTGGGAGGAGCCACAGGAGCAGTCAGCAGGGGTCTGTGGGAGGAGCCACAGGAGCAGTCAGCAGGGTCTGTGGGAGGAGCCACAGGAGCAGTCAGACAGGTATATCTAGTTCACCACAGTATGTCACCAAAGACTCTAGCAAATTTCTACAGATGTACAATGGAGAATATTCTGACTCATGCATCACCATGTTGTAAGAAGGCTCCAATCCACAGGATAGCAAAGCACTGCAGAGGGTTGTAGACTCCCCCTGTTCCATCATGGGTACAAGTATGCGAGCAGTGACTCAAGAAGGTGGCATCAATCATTAATCACCCTCGCCATCCCTGACATGCCCTCTTCTCATTATTCATCATTATTAACAAATTACCGTGTTATTCATCGTTTGCATTATTTATATCTTTTTATAACTTACAGTAATTTTTATGACTTGCATTGTACTGCTGCCACAAAACAATATATTTCACAGCATAGATCAGTGATAATAAACCTGATTCTGATTCTTATTCTGGTGGATTTTGATAAAGGGGTGGTATGGTGAAAGATCTCTGGGTTCTCAGCTGGACATGGCCTAACACATATGCCTAAAGAGATAGTTTAGAGTTGCAATACCCTAGAGTTTATCTCTTATTATTCTAGGGGAATCTTCTTCCAGTAGGCTTCTGAAATTCTTGCTGCATCACATTCAAAATGTCACCGGTTAATTTGTACTATACCCTACAATATTTAATTTATGTATTTTGTTTATCTCTGTATTCATTTGTAGATTTAATTCTTACTTTCCTAAGTTATTTTATGCTATATGTGTGTTATGTGTACTACTGTGCTTTACACCCTGGACCAGAGAAACATTGTCTCATTTGATATATATATAGTTAAATGACAATAAACTTGATGTGACTGGACTTGACTTTTTCCTTATCGTCAAAGACCTTTTAAGGCAGTTCCTCGAGATTCAGGATGACCCACTTCCATCCCTGTTTTGTGGGTTCCAAGCTAGCTGATGAGGCCAGTCTGCAGCCTCTTCCACAGGAGAAGCACTTGTGATAGGTAATTTGTGATTCTGAAGGTTGCCTCCTTGTTGTGGTGGCTTGTGAGTTCCTGAGATCCCAAGAATGAAGCCTTCTGCTATTCAGCCATTTGGCACTTAGCTCTTGGTAGGATCAACCATGGCGGTAAAGTCAAGGGGGACGTTGCAGACAAAGAGTGATCCAACCAAGACCTCAATGGTGGAGATGGCAGACGATGATGTCACATTACAATGGCTGTGAAGGCAGAGGAAAGCTGCAGCAGTGAATTGTCCCTAGTTGTCTTGCATTTCATCCCATTAGACTGTGTGGTGGCTGCCTCCTCACGTTAAAAGAGGTAATGCAACAGGCATTCGCCATTAAGGGAGTTCACCCTAACATCCGAGATTGGCCCCTACAGACACATGAGGAGCCACCAGCAGGTAATCCCTTCGGAGAACACAATACTTGACTCAAGTGATCGCACTACTAACTTGTGAAGCATGAGAATAAGACCATAAGACCATAAGATATAGGAGCAGAATTAGGCCATTCAACTCATCGAGTCTGCTTTGCTATTCCATCATGGCTGATTTATTTTCCCTCTCAACCTCTTTTTCCTGCCTCCTCCACTTAGCTTTTGATGCCCTGATTAATCAATAACCTATCAACCTCAGCCTTAAATACCCTCAATGACTAGGCAATGAGTTCCACAGTTCCACTACCCTCTAACTCAAGAAGTTCCTTCTCATCTCTGTTCTAGACGGACATCTCTCTATTCTGAGGCTGTGCTCTCCGATCCTGGACTCACCCACTATGGGGATCAACCTCTCCACATCCACTCTATCTAGGCCTTTCAATATTCGTTAGGTTTCAATGGATGTACTGGTTCAGAGCCATCAAACAGTCCTCATATGTTAACCTTTTCATTCCTGGAATCATTCTCAAAAATCTCCTCTGGACCTTCTCCAAGGCTAGCACCACATTTCTTCAATGAGGATCCCAAAACTGCTCACAATACTCAAAGTGCAGTCTGACAAATGCATTATAAAGCCTCTGCATTATATCTGTGTTTTCATATTGTAGTCCCTGTGAAATTCATGCAAGCATTGCATCTGCATGCCTTACCACCTATTCAATTACCCATCACAAGTGCTTCTCCTGTGGAAGAGGCTGCAGGCTGGCCTCATCAGCCAGTTTGGAACCCACAAAACAGGGGTGGAAGTGGGTCATCGTCAATCTTGAGGAACTGCCTAAAAAGGTTTCTGATGATAAAGAAAAAGTCAAGTCCAGTCACATCAAGTTTGTTGTCATTTAAATATATATACCAATTGAGACAATGTTTCTCTGGATCAGGGTGTAAAGCACAGTAGTAAACGTTCTCAGATTTAAAAAATAGTCCACACCATTATTTCTTTTGCCAAAGTGCATGAACATACACTTCCCCACACGATATTCCATCTGCCACTTCTTTGCTCATGCTCCCAATCTGTCCAAGGCCTTCTGCAGACTCCCTGCTTCCTAAACACTATGTCCCTCTCCACCTATCTTCGTATCATCCCAAACTTGGTCACAAAGCAATCAATTCTATTATCCAAATCATTGACTTATAACGTGAAAAGAAATGGTTCCAATACTGACTCTTATAGAACACAACTAGGCACTGGCAACCAGCTAGAAAATGGTTCTGGTAGGCTGTCAGTGACTGACTAGCGAAAACAGTGAATGATGTGTCCTGCACAATATAGCCAACACATAATAAATATGTCCTCAATGCTGCGATCTTAGCAAAAGGGTATGTTCGTGCATAGAACATAGCCATGAATTTCTTCATCAAAGTGTGCTTTGGCCAAAATCTAATGTGGTTCTTCAGATATGGAAAGTGATCCATATTTTACACGATCTTGCACTGAACCTTTATTGTTGGAAGTCAGTGTAGTGTGGTGGTTGGGATGAAAGAGAGCTGGGATGGAATAGGTTGGTAGTGGAATTTTCTCTTATGGTTGTGAAGTCTAAGGTCAATATTTTATTATACTTCACTATATGAAAAAACTGAAGCATTGAAAATTGAAACCAGTATACACACAAATGCAAATATCATTTTGAAGTGCTGCCACTGAGGTTTGAATAACCCCAGCTTTGTGGCTGTAGACTTCATATATTGAACAATTTCTTAATTTGTTCTGAAGGTTAAGTCCGTTTGTGTGAAGGATTTGTTGGAATGAGATGTATTGGCAAGGAAATCCTGATAAGGTGATATTTAAGATAGAAAGCTTGTGTTATGGATTTTTACTATAAAATAAACGGTTTAGAAGTATAACGTAGCTCGAAGTTCTTAGTCATAGAGTCACAGAGTACTACAGCACAGAAGCAGGCCTTTCGATCCATCTAGCCCATGCCAAGTTGTTATTCTGCCTAGTGCCATTCACCTGCACCTGCATCATAATCCTGCATACCTCTTCTGTCCATGAACTTATCCAAACTGCTCTTAAATTTTGAAATCAAACCCACATCCACCACTTCCTCTGGCAGCTCATTCCAAATTTGCACCACCCTTGACTGAAAAAGAAACCCCTCATGTTCCCCATTTTTTAACCTTTCACCTTTAACCTCTGACCTCTAGTTTTAGTTTCATCCAACCGCAGTGGAAAAGGCTTGCTTGCATTAACCTTCTCTAACCCGTTGTAATTTTGTATACCACTATTTGCTGAATGTATATTAATAATAATTTTAAAAAAAATCAAGCTTCCAAAATTAAACAGAGAAACTATATTGATTTTTTTCAGACACATTCATTTGTTCCATGCCGGACATCCCACCCTGCAAAAACTCATTTCAGGGAGAGAGCACCCCCGCCCCCCGCAACCCCATATCCACCCCAACGCCCTGGTCGACCTCCAAGGGTGTATGTAATACTTTGTTTAGTGATTTTGTCTAATCTGTAAACCAAGTTGGGTATATGCAGAAAATGTGACATTAAAATATGTACTTATATTATAATATATCATCAAGGAATGGTTTTTTAAATTCTATTACAACTTTAAGGAAGTCTATGGGGAGTTTGGCCTCATCATATTGGACATCGATAGAGTAGCTCCTTCGCAGCTAGCCAGCTAGTTTAAATAACGTTAGCTATGCTAATGAACCGATGGCATCTGTTAAACTCACCTCAACATGTCTTTCACATTTTAACCTACCATGGGCAATAGAAAATTCACTGTTGCAAACAGTGCAGCGAGCAACACTGTCATTATTTTTCAGTTCAACCGTAAAGTCCACCCACAGAGAAAACTGATAGGTCTGCTTAGCACAAAGAGAGACAAATCAGGATGCTCCCTCTTGTTCTCGCTCTTCCTCTCCCTCTCAAAAAAATTGATTTCCGGATTATTGTATATGATTTGCGGGTGTCAAGGAGCCGCTATCAATATGCGGGAGATTCCCGGAACTTCTGGGAGCAGTGGGATGTCTGCCATGCTGATGTATCATATCCAAGGCTTCCATGCATTATATGCTTTGATTGGCTTGGTTTTCAGACCTTGATCTTGAGGGGTAGCGTGGAATTTCCTGTCCTGGTTGTTGTCTTTTTATGATGATGTAAGGAAAGCAAAAGAAAGAAAACAGAAATTTAAGTTGATAGGCCTAAGTGAACAGAGTGGTGTGAGGGAGATTGCATGGAACATTAAGATTAAATGTATCCATTGGATCGAATCATTTTCTGCAATTTAATTTCTAGGGATACATGGAAGTGTGTCACCAGGTTAGGCAGCATCTACAGGGAAGAATAAAGTTGACATTTTGGGCTGGGACCCTTCATCAGGGCTGGAAAGGAAGGGGAAGGAAGGCCGACTAAATGGTGGGGAAAAGGGAGGGAGTTCAAGCTGGCAGGTGATAGGTGAAAAAAGGAGAGGGGGAAGGTAGCTGGGTGGGGGAGAGGCAATGAAGTAATAATGTGGGAGGTGATTGGCAGAAGAGGTTGAAGAAGAAGTAATCAGATTGGAGAGGGCACTGGTTTAATTGGAAAAAGGGAAGCACCATAGGGAGGTGACAGGTAGGTGAGGAAAAGGGAAATGATTAGAGGTGATCCAGAAAGGGGAATAGAAAAAGAGTGGGGGGGGGGGGGAGAAATTATTGGAAGTTAGAAAAATCGATGTTCATACCATCATGTTGGAGGAGGCCCAAATGGAATATGAGGTGTTGCTCCTCCAGCCTGAGAGTGGCCTCATTGTGACAATTGAGGAGGCCATTGACCATCATGTCAGGATGAAGGCTAACCAGGCAAATCTGTGTTGTTCATAAACACAAGAAGGTCTGCAGATACTGGAAATCCAAAGCAACACACACAAAATGCTGGAGGAACTCAACAGGTCAGACAGCAACTATGGAAATTAAGATAGTTGACATTTTGGGCCAAGACCTTTCTTCAGGATTGAGAAGTAAGGAGGAAGCTGCCAGAATAAAAAGGTGGGGAGAGGGGAAGGAGGCTAGCTGGAAGGTGATAGTATGTGTTGTTGCTCCTCTGATTTCCACCAAAAGTCAGAATACCTCCCTGTACATGGACAACGTCACCGTCTTCTGCTCTGATCCGAGGTCAGTTTGCAGGCTGATCAACACCTGCGAACAGTTCCAGTAGGCGTCGGAGTCCAGGGTCAATCGCGCAAAGAGCGGAGCCATGCTCTTCGGCAACTGGCCTAACCAATCCAGCACCAATCCTTCACCATCAGGGCTGATCACCTGAGGGTGTTGGGGATCTGGTTCGGAGGGGTCGAGGCGTGCAACAAGAACTGGCAGGAGCGGACTGCCAAGGTCAAACAGAAACTGGGACTGTGGGGAGGGCGCTCCCTTTCGATAGCGGGCAAGAACCTGGTCGTCAGGTGTGAGGTGCTCTCAGGGCTGCTGTACTTGGTGGAGGTGTGGCCAGTCCCCCGCTCCTTCAGCTCGGAAATCACCCGAGGCGTCTTCAGATTCGTCTGGAGATCCAAGATGGAGCGGGTCAGACGGGGCACCATGCACAAGTCCCTGGAGATTGGGGGCAAAAATGTTCCAATGTCGCCCTCACCCTGATGGCCAGCTTCGTGTGTGGCTGCATCAGGTTGTGTGTGGATCCCAGGTACATGGGCACCAAGTACCACTATGTGTCCAGGTTCTACCTGTCGCCCTGGCTACGAAGGATGGGTCTGGCCCCTTTCCCGCGCAACACCCCTGTCAGCTGGTTGTTGCCGCCATACCTGTCCTTCGTAGAAAAGTTCTTCCAGGTCAATGCCTTTGACCACAGGGCCATCAGGCAGTGGTCCTGCAGGCACTGCAGGAGAGGGACGTGATGGACACAGTGGGGTGGTTCCCTGAGCAGACCGTCCAGTTCATCTGGCAAAAAAGCCTCATTGCCAGACTTTACCAACAGGCACCAAGACCTCACCTGGCTGGCGGTCCCTGTCAGATCCCTCCTGTATGCCTGGAACGTCGTCTCCACACCTCGCTCCCCACGGGATTCGGTGACCCACCTCTTTGCACACTGTGGGTTCGTGGAGAAGGTGTGAAGGAGGATGGAAGGGACAATGTTAAGATTCATCCCCAGCAGCTGCGTAACAGAGGACTCTCTGATCTACAGGCTGTTCCTGGGGACGCTCACGGAGACCAACATCCGGTGCTGCTGGCAGATCATCAACTCGGTGAAAGACGCTCCTTGGTCGGCCTGAAACTTGGTGGTCTACCAGCACGTGGAGATGTCCGTGGGGGAATGCTGCCGACTGGCATATTCTCGGCGGCAGGAGTACGTGCTGAGGGACGCACTGAAACTTGGTGCAGCCACCGCAAGGGCCCGGTGGGGAAGGACCACAGTCTAAGGTTCTTCTCCCGTGGGAGTTGAGGGGTGGGGGGGGATACCTCAACAGGGGTATGTAAATATGGAATAACAGAGTGGGTGGCAAAAAGTGTGGAAATGTAAAGACTGTAATGGAAACATTTGTAAAGGATTGAGAGTCATTGAATGGTTTATTGTACATAATTTTATTTTTGAATAAGTATATTTTGTTTAATAAAAAAAACAGATGCTTTTATGGATCTTTTAATTTTTCCATGCACAAGTGTGCACTAGCTGCCTTTACAAGGAAAGAGTTATTTTTCACAATAAGTTGGCCGCATTTCATGAACATTTTATACAACCAATCTGTAATAAGGCCACTAGATGGCAGCCAGAGCATTGGTTTCAAACTTGGATGGTTTCGACTCCGTGGTACTTTTCTGAGAAGCTAAATAAATTAACATTGAAGGCTGGCAAAAGATCTATTATATTATTAGAGAAAAGATTTTTTTTGGCGAGACAATGAATCTTGTAGCACAATTGAACTCCTTTTTTGGTGCTTTTAAATGTTACATTTCCAGTTCAATTTAACCAAATGAATACATCATTAAATGTTGACATTGTCATGTTCTTTTTGAGCTTTATGTCTGGAATTAATTTTTGAAGAAAGTGAATTTCTTGGTTTGAATTTCCAAACAAGCTATGATGTAGGTGGCAAAATTCCAAAGGTATTGCTTGCTCATGGTAGTTGATAACCATATATAACCATATAACAATCACAGCACGGAAACAGGCCATTCCGGCCCTCCTAGTCCGTGCCGAACTCTTAATCTCACCTAGTCCCACCTACCCGCACTCAGCCCATAACCCTCCACTCCTTTCCTATCCATATACCTATCCAATTTTACCTTAAATGACACAACTGAACTGGCCTCTACTACTTCTACAGGAAGCTCATTCCACACAGCTATCACTCTCTGAGTAAAGAAATACCCCCTCGTGTTTCCCTTAAACTTTTGCCCCCTAACTCTCAAATCATGTCCTCTCGTTTGAATCTCCCCTACTCTCAATGGAAACAGCCTATTCACGTCAACTCTATCTATCCCTCTCAACATTTTAAATACCTCGATCAAATCCCCCCTCAACCTTCTACGCTCCAATGAATAGAGACCTAACTTGTTCAACCTTTCTCTGTAACTTAAGTGCTGAAACCCAGGTAACATCCTAGTAAATCGTCTCTGCACTCTCTCTAATTTATTGATATCTTTCCTATAATTCGGTGACCAGAACTGTACACAATATTCCAAATTTGGCCTTACCAATGCCTTCTACAATTTTAACATTACATCCCAACTTCTGTACTCAATGCTCTGATTTATAAAGGCCAGCGTTCCAAAAGCCTTCTTCACCACCCTATCTACATGAGACTCCACCTTCAGGGAACTATGCACTGTTATTCCTAGATCTCTCTGTTCCACTGCATTCCTCAATGCCCTACCATTTACCCTGTATGTTCTATTTGGATTATTCCTGCCAAAATGTAGAACCTCACACTTCTCAGCATTAAACTCCATCTGCCAACGTTCAGCCCATTCTTCTAACCGGCATAAATCTCCCTGCAAGCTTTGAAAACCCACCTCATTATCCACAACACCTCCTACCTTAGTATCATCAGCATACTTACTAATCCAATTTACCACCCCATCATCCAGATCATTTATGTATATTACAAACAAAATAGTTTAGTGAAATTTCTATAGTTCAAACCAGTTCTTCACAGTATCCTTAAATAGGTGTGTTCTCTCCAGAATGGAGGGTGCCATATTAATTTACACAGTACTAACCTTTAGGATGCAGTTACCCCTGCACTGGCTGGAGGCAGCTGCAACAAACAGTAGAGACCTGCTCCACAGCACTCCAGAAGAAAAAGCATCTAATCTCTAACTCAATTCTTTCCTTTCCTAACCTATAGACCATAAGACCATAAACACAGGAGCAGAATTAGGCCATGCAGCCCATCAAGTCTGCTCTACCATTCCCTCATGGCTGATTCACCAACCCTCCCAACCCCATTGTCCTGACTTTTCCCGTAACGTTCGATGCTCTTACAAATCAAGAAGCTATCAACCTCCGCTTTAAATTTACCATTTGCTTGGCCATCTCTGGCAATGAATTCCACAGATTCACCACCCTCTTGCTGAAGAAATTCCTCCTCATCTCTGTTCTACAGGGATGTCCTTGTAATCTGAGGCTGTCCCCTCTGGTTCTAGACTTGTCCACTACCAGAAGCATCCTCTCTACATCCACTCAATCTAGGTCTTTCAATCAGAAAGGACTTTCCCCCCACTTACTACACAGCTCAAATAATTGACTCTTATAAACACAACTCAATCTCTTCGTGAAATCTGGATCAGATTGTTGCCAAGTCTCTGCTGTTTCAGTAGTAGTTCAGACAATTGTTTGCCAGTGTTAGAGATCACTGAAGATGTTTGATACTCACTCACTGCTGTCTGTAAGGAGCTTGTACATTCTCCCTTTTACTGTGTGGGTTTTCTCTGGGTGCTCGGGTTTCCTCCCACTTTCCAAAGAAGTATGGAAAGGGTTAGTGAGTTGTGGCATATGATGTTTTGCTAGAAGCATGGGTACCCGCAGCGTGCTTTTTGGACTGTGTTAGTCATTGATGCAAAATGACGCATTTCACTGCATGTTTTGTTGTATATGAAACAAACAAAGTTAATCTTTAAAGTATCCTTATCCAGTTCTTTAAGCTTATTTTAATAGCAGTCATGTTTAATTAGCTAATAATGCTATGCTTCGGATTGTGCCCTTAATAGAACTTCTATACACCCCATGATATACATAGGAACTAAAAATAGATAAAATTAATAACTACAGCTTACGTGAGATCTTGTTCAGGAACGGAATGCTATGCTTTGTTTATAATGAAGTCTTAATAGCACGAAACCTAAGAACCGTGAACCGAAGATCTTGTCAAGCTATCATACTTGAGCATATTCAAGCTCAAAGACACAACTTAGAGATCAGACCTTTGATAATTGCGTTATGGGTCAGTATACGGAAATTCTTTATCCTCAATATAATCCTGGTTTCAGCAATATTGGGAACTCTGGTAATCAAGGATTAAAGTCAATCTATCGTAATGTAATAGTTCAGATATTGCAAATTGCCCGAAACGTAGTGGTCAACATCTGTGAACAGAGCAGAGATGTACATGTTTTAGGTCTTCTGCGACATTCTTCAAAGTTCAAAAGTTCAAAGTAAATTTATTAACCAAGTACGTATGTCACCATATCTTACCTTGAGATTCATTTTCTTGGGGGCATTCACAGTAGAACAGAGAAATAAATCAATAAAAAACGTACACACAGAAAGACTGACAAACAATAAATATGCAAAAGCAGACAAAATAAAAACTACAAAAAAAATTTAATAATACATAAATAATACTGAGAACAGGAGTTATAGAATCCTTGAAAGTGAGTCCATAGGTTGTGGAATCAGTTCAGAGCTGAGGTGAATGAAGTTATTCATGCTGGTTGAAGATCCTGATGGTTGAAATGTAATGACTGTTCCTGAACCTGGTGGTGTGGGTCCTGTGGCTCCTGTACTTCCTTCCTGATGGCAGCAGTGAGAGGAGGCCATGGTCTAAACGGTGAGGATTAAGGCTGATGGATGCTGTTTTCTTGTGGCTGTGCTCAGTTGGTGGTGAGGGCTTTTCCCGTGATGGACTGGGCTGTATCCACACTTTTTTGAAGACTTCTGTTCATTATTGTTGTTTCCATATCAGGCCATGATGCAACCAGTCATGATAATCTCTACTGTGCAACTATGGAAGTTTGTCAAAGTTACTATGTCTATCGCCCGGTAGCACTCACATCGACAGTGATGAAATGCTTTGAGAGGTTGGTCATGACTAGACTGAACTCCCTCCTCAGCAAGGACCTGGGCCTGTTGCAATTTGCCGATCACCACAATAGGTCAATGGCAGACACAATCTCAATGGCTCTCCACATGGCTTTAGACCACCTGGACAACACAAACACCTACGTCAGGATGCTGTTCATTGACTATAGCTCAGCATTTAATACCATCATTCCCACAGTCCCGATTGAGAAGTTGCAGAACGTGGGTCTCTGTACCTCTCTCTGCAATTGGATCCTCGACTTCCTAACCAGAAGACCACAATCTGTGCGGATTGGTGATAACACATCCTCCTCGCTGACAACCAACAATTGTGCACCTCAGGGGTGTGTGCGTTTAGTCCACTGCTCTACTCTCTATATACACGACTGTGTGGTTAGGTATAGCTCAAATACCATCTATAAATTTGCTGATGATACAACCATTGTTGATGGAATCTCAGGTGGTGACGAGAGGGCATACAGGAGTGAGATATGCCAACTGGTGGAGTGGTGCTGCAGCAACAACCTGGCACTCAACGTCAGTAAGATGAAAGAGCTGATTGTGGGCTTCAGGAAGGGTAAGACGAAGGAACACTTACCAATCATAGAAGGATCAGAAATGGAGAGAGTGAGCAGCTTTAAGTTCCTGGGTGTCAAGATCTCTGAGGATCTAACCTGGTCCCAACATATCGATGTAGTTATAAAGAACGCAATGCAGTGGCTATCCTTTATTAGGAGCTTGAAGAGATTAGGGATGCCAACAAATACACTCAAAAACTTCTATAGTTGTACCGTGGAGAGCATTCTAACAGGCTGCATCACTGTCTGGTATGGAGGGGCTACTGCACAGGACTGAAAGAAGCTGCAGAGGGCTGTAAATCTAGTCAGCTCCATCTTGAGTACTAGCCTACAAAGTACCCGGGACATCTTCAGGGAGCAGTGTCTCAGAAAGGCAGCATTCATTATTAAGGACCTCCAGCACCTAGGGCATGCCCTTCTTTCACTGTTACCATCAGGTAGGAGGTACAGAAGCCTGAAGGCACACACTCAGTGATTCAGGAACAGCTTCTTTCCCTCTGCCTTTTGATTCCAAAATGGACATTGAATCTTTGGACACTACCTCACTTTTTTTTCCAATATACAGTACTTCTGTTTTTGCAGATTTAAAAAAATGTATTCAATAGATGTAATTGATTTACTTTCCAGTGCTGATGAAGGGTCTTGGCCAGAAATATCAACTCTTTATTCTTTTCTATAGACGCTGCCTGACCTGCTGAGTTCTTTCAACATTTTGTGTGTGTTTCTTTGGAGTGTTTTCTTTGTGTTAGGTAGGTCTATCCAATATTTACCACTGCTGGAAACATGTCACAAATACTGTATTACTGTCTCTTGGTTGCCAAAAGGAATTTATTTGCATTATTCAAATTGAACTCATTTGATGTTTTCAGTTAAAATTACTACTAAAAATATTCAGATTACTGTGAAGATTCATTTCCTCACCATGCAATATTAATGAATGCCCTGTAACAGTGTCTCTTTGCTGCTGATAGTTCAAACAGCAGCTGTAGTTTGTAGTAAGAGGCAGTGCTGGAAATATTCTGGGTTATGGAACATCAAAGCCAATGGGAATGAGCATCTTAAACATTCAAACTCAGAGAAAATTGTGGGGCAACTGGAAGATCTGGAACCGGGATGCATTTATCAACACTTTTGATCTTGATAGTTCTTTTTTAAACTCTCAGCCTTATTCAGTTATTTATTTAGAGGTACAGCACAGTAACAGGTCCTTTCCGTCCATCTAGTCCGTGCTTCCCAGTTACATCCATGTTACTGATTAACTGTGCAACTTTGGAATGTAGGAAGAAACAGGAGCACCCAAAGGAAACCCATGTGGCCACTGGGAGAACGTACAAACTCCTCATTGGCAGCGACGGCAATTGAACCAGGATTACTGGCAACGTAATAGCGTTACACTAGCTGCCACACTACCATTCTGCCCCACACTTTGTTTGTTGAGAACCTGTACAACAGTGAAAAAAAAACCTCAGTGTCAGATGATCTAATGTTACCCTTGCGACCATTACTCCCTGGGAAGGATTTGGGTAGTTTATTTTGTCTTTCAAATCTTCTAGCATTCCTCAATTTCTTATTTATGTTCATAACAGTCTGTCATGATTTCATTTTTCACTCAGTTAATCACTCAGTCACTCTTAGTTTCCTTGTCATCTCAAAATCCCTTAGCTTCTGGTTTTCCTGACAACACCTGCTATTTTTATTCATTGTCTCACTGAAGTGTTTGTCTGTAGTTGCTTTCCCCAGTATCCCAACAATACCCACAATCTCAGTCATTATTTGAGTATTAATTTCCTATTTTTATTATGAGGTCCGATTTTATTTACTGAAATGAATCCTTCAGCTACATTCATCTATTTGATGCTTTCAGTTCGTCTTTGATTCCTGAATCTTGCATTTCCCGCATTTCTTGTTGTTTTTTTGTTATTTTACTGCTGTGTAAAATCTCAGTTCCCCTCCATTTGCCCTCTGCTCTTTATGTCTGGCTTTAATTATCCTGATTTGCAATTCTTTCTTGGCTGTTGACGTCTCTTGACACCACAGTAATGCCTTCATTTTGAAACATCCATGCTCCCTGGGTCCATCTTTAATTTCCACCTTGCTGTCAAATTTCTCTTTAATCTTCCAGCTTCTGTCCCACTAGAACCCATGAAAAGGCACCAAGTTAAGTGTAGAACCACACTTGCTTGAGAATTTGTATGAAGAAAGTCCAAACATGGTCTGGAGTACTGTGAGCTGCCTTGTGCTACTTATCCAAGAGAGGATGTGTTGACATTGGAGGACGTTTAGAGGAAGTTCACAAGAATTATCCTGGGAATGAAAGGGTTAACAGATGAGACATGTTTGATGGGCATAGGCATGCACTTGCTGGCGTTTAGCAGAAGGAGGGGTTTCTCATTGAAACCTGTCGAACATTGAAAGGACTAGATAGAGTGGACATGGAGAAGATGTTTCCTCTAGATGGGGAGTCTAGGACCAGAATAGAAGCACGTCCCTTTAAAGTAGAGATGAAGAGGAATTTCTTTAGCCAGAAGGTGGTAAACCTGTGGAATTCATTACAACAGACGGCTGTGGAGGCCAAGTCATTGAGTATATTTAAAGCAGATAGGTTCTTGATTAGTAAGGGTGTCAAAGGTTATGGGGAGAAGGCAGGAGAATGGGGTTGAGAGCAATAATAAATCAGACATGATGGAATAGTGGAGCAGACTCAATGGGCCAAATGGCCCTTTTCTGCTCCTTTGTCTTATGGTCTCTCCTTGGAGAGGGGAAAAGAGCTGACAAGGTGAACATCAACACTACACTATGGTATGAACCATCCAGAACCAATCTGTTGCTGCTAGAATCTAATTTCTTACTTTAAGGCTGATGAAGCAGATTTGTAAGAGCTAATCAAAGTGTATAAGCAGCATAAAGGCTCTTCAAGCAAATCAATGCTCTTTTTAAAAAAATTTCCATCCAAACGTTTGATAATAATAAGCTGCAACACTTTATAGCCCCAGCAGCTCATTCATCTGTATGTGCTCTTGAAACTTGCTTCGGGGGGTGTGATTACAAGCTGGAAATTACAGTGATTGACAGGCTTAGCGGCGTTCGTCTGGAGAAGGTCTGCTTGTGAAAAGCGGGCTGGGCAGCACATCTATTTCAAACATTTGAAAGAAGACTGTACAGAAGAGGGAGCCACTTTAAAAATGATTACATTCAGTGACACAGCACAACGTAAAACCAAGTTCCATTTTTTAGCAAAAAGACATCTGAGCTGAGTGCTACCCTAATTGGGCATTAAATGAAATAAGAAAAGGGCCTAGAATAAAAGAAAGTATTGTGGAAATCTTATTTGGAAGAAGTGGACTCAAAGGAGGATGCTTTTTTCTTATAACTATATAGCCTATTGAATTAACTAGGGAGAGAAACAATAAGATTTATCAGAAGAAGCTGTGATGGAGACAGCTGTCTCAATTTTACCTTGACTCAGAGAGAGGCTTTGGGAAATTGCACTGAGCTCTCAATGAACAAGGTAGATATTCTGAAGTCATTAAAGGACTGGCTAGTGGTTGTGATGGGGACTGTCGGTTTCTTTGAAAGGATGGACTGGATGTGTTGAGAGGCTTTGATCATCTTTACTTAACTCTGTGGTCTTTGAGAAGTTGACAACATTTCAAAGCCCAGTAAAACCTCAAGTAGTTCAGCTTCACCCGCTGATGGCTTACTCTGTATTTGACTTAAACAAAAGGATTTCCATTGACTATTTTCTAAACGGGGAGCAAATTCAGAAATCCGAGGTGCAAAGGGATTTGGGAGTCCTGGTGCAAGATTCCCGAAGGGTTAACTTACAGGGTAGAGTCAGTGGTAAGGAAAAAAATGCAATGTTAGCATTCATTTTGAGAGGACTAGAATATAAAAGCAGCTGTGGCTTTATTGGGCATTAATCAGACTGCACTTGGAGAACTGTGAGTTGTTTAGGGCCCCCTATCTAAGAAAGGATGTGCTTTCATTGGAGAGGAGGTTCACAAGAATGATGCTGGGATTGAGGAGCATCGCGGGATGGCTCTGGGCACGTACTCATTGGAGCTTAGAAGAATGAAACCTATAAAATATTGAAAGGCTAGATAAAGTGGAGGTGGAGAGGATATTTCCTACAGCGGAGGAGTGTAAGGCCAGAGGGCAAAACCTCAGAATAGAGGAATACCTTTAGTGCTGAATCATTGCCACAGATGGCTGCGGAGGCCAAGTCATTAAGCATGTTTATTTTATTATTTATTATTTTTATTATTTAGTCATACAGTGCAAAAGGGGCCCTTCTGACCGCCACACCAGCAACCCCCCGACTCACCCATTTTAACCCAGATCTAACCACAGGACAATTTACAATGGACAATAAACTTACCCAGTATGTCTCTGGACTGTGGGAGGTAACCGGAGCATCCGGGGGAAGCCCATGCATTCCACAAGGGGAACGTACTGATTCCTTACAGGTAATGCTGGAATCAAACTCCAAACTCCGACGCTTTGAACTGTAATAGCGTTGTGTTAACTGCTACACTACCATGGTGCCCAAAGGTAAAGTGGAGGGATAGGTTCTTGAGTAGTCGGGGAATCAAAGGCTATAGGGGAAAGGCAGAAGAGTGGGGTTGAGACAGATAATAAATAAGCCATGATGAAATGGTGGAGTAGACCCAATGGCTTAATTCTGCTCTTCTGACTAGTAGTCTTACGGACAGGAGAAGTGGTGCATGATGCAGCATTCCATATTGCTTCTGGGCATTCACTGCAGGAACACTCCTGTTCTTCCCCATGTCAGAGCTTCAGGACTGGAACCTCATTTTATCATTTACGTCCTATCAAGTGGAAACAATGTCTAGAAGTTTGGAATCACCTTAATATTTGTATTGATGACATCCAACTGTACCCCTCTCTGTCAGTCCCGCGTCATTTCCATATAGCTGTTTTCTTCTTTTGCAATAATGGAATGCTGTGCATAATGTGGGCACTGGAGTATGTGTCCACACTTGTGGGCTACTCCCAGCACATCCTAGGGTGTGTTGATTATTAACTCCTTGATGATAGGGGTTCTTGATCATGGATACCCCAAGAAAGCAGTGTCTATCATGCTCTCTTCTCACTATTACTATTGGGCAGGACGTATAGAGGCCTGAGGTGACAGACCACCAGGTTCAGGACCAGTTATGACATTACAATCATCAGGCTCCTGAACCAGCATGGCTAACTTCACTCACCTAAATGCTGAACAGACTCCACAGCCTATGGACTCACTTTCAAGGACTCTGTAACTCAGGTTCTCAGTATTATTTATTCTTGTTGTTTCTTTCTGCACTTTGTGTCGCATCGGATGACAACCGTGCCGTTTCTTTAGCATTTTGTCTGTTATTATGAGGCTGGGTTGCTAGCTCAATGCTCAACCCAGCATGGATGGAAAGCGTGCAAGGAGCCGGCCAAACTTGAACCTGGGACCATTCGCTCAAAGTCCGATGCAGGTGCCACTACTCCACTGGCCGGCTATTATTTATTTTCTTTTCCTTATTATTTGCACAATCTGTCTTCTTTTCACATTAGTTGTTTGTCAGCCTTTAGTTCTAGTCTCACCCAACCTCAATGGTAAAAGCCTGCTTGCATTTATGTAATCTTTACCCCTCATGATCTTGTATGGCTCTATCAAATCTCCCCTCATTCTCCTACATTTCAGGGAATGAAGTCTGGTTTGAAACTGTTTATGTTCAGTAAGATGCTGCAGCAGCAATGCTGTTTAATAATAATTTGCATTGATATAGCATTTTAACATTGTTAGATTAATATTAATAATAATATTGTAGACTGTTACCAAACAACATTTTATACCAAACCACATGTATATCTTAAAGTGAGGAGAGAACAGTAGAGAGATAGAGATTGTAAAAAACACGGATCCAAGAGTGGTGCCAAAGAACTCCATGTAGGATACTGTCTTTGGAAGAACGTGAATGAAGTTTTGGAATTAATGGGGATGAGATATATGTAGGGATTTGAAAAGGACAATAAAAATTTTAGCCTCAAGGTGAAAGCAAGGCAGGGATAATGGGTGAATGAGGTGGTACAGGTTGGTTGAAAGGTAGCCGAGATCCAGACATGGCAAGGTAAAAGGTTGCAAAGTGTATGGGTAGACAGGAGAGGATTGGATTGGTTGAGAGCAGAGGTAGCAAAGGAGGTGACTAAGCTCTGAGTTGAGGCATTGACAAAAGATCAACATTATTACAGAACGTAGGTTCTTCAACAAAATGCTGTGCCAACTTTTTCACTTACTCTAAGATCAATTTGACCCTTCCCTCTTGCATAGCCCCTACCCATTTTCCTATCATTCTTGTGCCTATCTAAGAATTTTTTGAATGTCCCTAATGAATCTTCCCCTACCACCATCTCTGGCAGCGCATTGCACGTACCTACCACTCTTTGTGTAAAATGAATCATACCTCTGACATACCCCCCTATACTTTCCTGCAAACACCTTAAATGATGCCCCCTTGTATGAGCCATTTCTGCCTTGGGAATAAAGTCTCTGGCTGTCCACTTGATCTATGCATCTTATTATCTTGTACAGCTCCATCAGGTCACCTCTCATCCTTTGCTCCAAAGAGAAAATGTGAAAGAAGAGCCTAGCAGGAGGGTGGATATGCAATTAAAAGCTTTGCTCAAGATTAGGAAGAACCCCGAGCCTGCATCATCTTGTCCTTGTTGTTCCTCCTCCCCAAGCCTTGTGCCGCATTGGGCAGCAACTTTGCTGTTTCTTTAGCATTTATCTTTTTTTTAAATGCAGTTGAGTTGCTAGCTCGATGCTCAACCCAGCACGGATGGAAAGCGTGCAGGGAGCAGGCCGGGTTCAAACCCGGACCACTCACCTCAACGTCCCGTGCAGATGCCACTATACCACTGGCCAGCTACTGCGTCATTTGACCATCCATTTAATGAATAGGCATTTTCACCTATCACAGAAATTCTCTTTGTCCCTCTTATTTCACTCCTCCTATCTTATGGAGGCAACTTGTTACTCTCTAAGTTTGGAAACATGGAAACACTTGCTGGTTTCTCTTGACCTGACAATCTACCCCGTTGTTATCTTTCTTTTTGTTACCTTCACTGCCCTTCCTCTGTTGCTGTTATACTTTATTCTGTGTCGTTCTATCTCAATGCATTACATAATGATCTGATAAGTATGAACAGTATGTAAGACAAGCCTTTCACTGTATTTCGGTACATATGAGATTAACTAAACTATTTCAGTTTTACAGAGATGCTGCTTGACCTGTTGAGTTAACTGGAACAGAGTTAGTGATGGGGTCATAAACATCAGCAGGGTACAAAGTACAGTTTATTTCCTAAGTCTAAACAGTATTTTATGTGAATAAAAAGGTTAAGCTAGTTTAGCAGGAAAGGTTTAAATATGCATAATATAGCTAAAACAGCTGACTGTTGCATTTAAGAAAATATGTTTAAATGGCTTACTCACTTTCAAGGGAAATGCACACAAAGATAAGATCAGTTATTATTTTCAAAGAATTTAAATGCAGATGAGTCATGTATAGTGACAACTATCATTATATAAGTACTATTAAGCAGTCTGCTAGACACACATTAACAATACTTTCACATACAACAATTTATTTATGTATTAAATATAGGAATAAACAATATCTTGTAAGCTTTTTGGCAATGGGCTCTTACTCAAGCGAGGCACACTACAGGAAAACATAATGCAAAGGGAGATGTTATTTTCCCTGACATCTTTAACTGTTGTCATTGCATTAAGAAGTGTACTTTTGCATTCCTAGCTTAATTGAAAATATGTCTACATCACTAGTTGTGTTTATAAACCTATCAGACAAGCGACTGCATTTTCTTGTTGCATTTGGTTTGTTCCTCTCTGCCTCTTTTGTGGTTTACAGCCCGATCGAGCTTCCTGCACTTCTTTTTAAGAGCTAAGTACTTGGTCTCACATTCTGAGCCTCTGTTCACTAGCTTTGGATTTAAACAGAGTATGAATTGCAACTGAGTGACAACCTGATTTATATTTGTAGATGGTGTCTAACCTACTTTGCCTTCAGTTTCATTTTAGAAGGAAAAACGTTAACCTTTCCTTGGATAGTGTGGCAGCCAATTCTAACAAATCTATTGTCGCTGCCTAGATGGCGACCTAGCATGTGTTGTCATCCTTGTATGGTGCACCCTCTAATCACTCCAGTAATGATGTTCCAAAAGTCGAAGAGCTGTATTCGATCCTTGATTAGCAACTAGAAAAAAAAACAATTTAGAAGTAACGTAACTAAACAAAATTAAGCATAATTAAGTGGTCAACTAAAGTTATGACATCTATCGGCCCCCAGTACTAAATTAAACTGCCCGGAGCAAAGCACAAATCTGTCACTTATTCCTTTTGCTTTTACCACAGTCCCACTCTCGTGACTAGTTACAATAATAAACATAATAAACACACAACCCAGATACAATGTGGATAGAAATGGCTCCTGCAGATAATATGCTGTAATTGCAAAGCAGGGTTGTGGTGAACTACATATTCCTGTCTGGACACACCCCTCTGCTGACTGCTCCTGTGGCTCCTCCCACAGACCCCTGTATAAAGGTGGTTGGGGCACTGCTCCTCCCTCAGTTTCCAGGATGTTGTGTGGTGGTCTCTTGCTACTAATCATGGTCTCTTGCAGCTAATAAAAGCCTATCGTTCGCCTCCCATCTCCGAGAGTTATTGATGGTGCATCAAGGGTCAAACAGATCCGGCTGCATTAATAATGAACATACTCTTAGACAAGTCAAGGTCAAAATAAACACTTGTTGATATGATACTAACTCCTCCATGGATGGTCCCAAGCCTGGATGTGAAAGGAGGTGGGTTGGGCATGTGTCCAGGAGCCCCATCCCATAAAAACCCAGAGCAACAGAAGCTCTAATGACCTCATCCCCGGGAAACAAAGGGTCTGTCGGTGGCATTTGCCCCAGTAGCAGTGATGGGCTTAGAGGAAGACAATATCATAATTGCAATATGTCGCCTTAGGTGTTTAAATCAAGGGGTAAGTGTAACCAAATCAACAGAACTCATTCATTGTCAGTGAGTTAAGCACTGTCATAATTGTCAAATATAAGATATTAATTGACAATATGAAGCATTTTAACTGAAGTCAAGCACTTGTTTTAGAAAATAGCTAAATGTGCTGTTTCTGAGCATATACTAAAACAATATGTCTTCCTAAATCCACAACATGGTAGTTGTTGCATCTCTATCTGCTGGATGCCAGTCCTAAAAAGATCTATCCTATATTGATGCAATTATGAAGAAGGCACACCAGTGGCTATATCTCTTTTAGGAGTTTAAGGGGTGTCACCAACAACGCCAGTAAATTTCTACAGATGTGCTGTGAGAGCATTCTGGCTGGTTGCATCTCCGTCTGGTACGGACAGGTCACTACACAGGACTGGAAAAAGCTGCAGGGGATTGTAAACTCATCCAGCTATGTCACGGACACCGGCTTCCCCAGCATTTAGGACATCTTGAAAGGCCATGTGTCAAAAAGATAGCATTTATCATTAAGAACCCTCCATTACTCAGGGCAAGCCTCTTCTCATTACTACCATCAGGGTACAGGAGCCTGAAGATACACACTCAACATTTTAGGAATAGCTTCTTCCTCTCTGCTATCAGATTCCTGAATGGTTCATGAATACTACCTCAATAATATTTACTCTCTTTTTGCCCTGCTTGTATATATATGGGGTTTGGATGTCTGTATGAATCTGGAAGTCAAGGCCTGAAGGTCAAACCCATAATTGGCGAGTCCTGAGTGAAGTTCAAAGTTAGAGGCCTGATGTCTGTGAGTCTGAGAATCCATGGACAGGAACTGGAGAAATGTGTGGTGACACTTGTCGGCTGCCCTCACATTCGTGGGTGTGTTGGTTGTTAATGTATTTGATGCATTTGACACATGATGAATAAATGAATCTGAATCTGGGTCTGAATTAGTTCTGAGAAATCTGTCTAATCGATTATAGCTTTTGGCTCCAAACCATTTCATTCTTAATGAATAACTTGGCTTTCTCTCAACCATGTAAAGTGTTATGCTGACTGCTATGCTACCATGCTGCCTTATGTTCAATAGTTAATAATACCTGGATAACACCTTGACTTCTGGGCTATTAACTAATAAACACAAGAGAATCAGCAGATGCTGGAAATCTTCAGACACACACACACACACACACACACACACACACACACACACACACACACACACACACACACACACACACACACACACACACACACACACACACACACACACACACACACACACACACACACACACACACACACTCACCCCCCCCAAGGAGGAACTCAGTAAAGCATTAACTTACCTTGATCATATTGGCTTATTCATTTCCAGATATCTTTTGAGGTTGAATATTCTCCAAGTGGTTTTGTGAGAGGATCCTTGGAATACAGGAGATATTCATGTGAATGACATCTAATGTAATTGCACAATTCAGAGCTTATGGGTGATACCTTTATTTCTATCATTGTATTTAAGATTCCTGCACTAAATAGTGAGATATTAAGGTGCATGGGATCCAAAGGGACTTGATACTTTGCAGTCAGAATTGACTTGCCCATCGAAGACAGAGTATAGTGATGGAAGGATGTTATTCTGGCTGGAGATCCAATAGCATTCCACAGGGATCAGAGCTAGAGCTCTGTAGTTGAATTGACTTGACTTTATTACTTACATCCTTCATATACATGAGGAGTAAAAATCTTTACGTTATGTCTCCATCTAAATGTGCTATGTGCAATTTATAGTAATTTATAATAAATAGTATGTACACCAATATAAAATAGAAATGCAGTTGTATCAGCATGAATTAATCAGTCTGATGGTCAGGTGGAAGAAGCTGTCCTGGAGCCTGTTGGTCCTGGCTTTTATGCTGCGGTACCGTTTCCTGGATGGTAGCAGCCGCTACAGCTTGTGGTTAGGGTGACTCAGATCCCCAATGATCCTGCAGGCCTTTGTTACACACCTGTCTTTGTAAATGTCCTGAATCATGGGAAGTTCACAACTACGGATGCGCTGGGCTGTCCACACCACTCTCTGCAGCGTCCTACGATTAAAGGCAGTACAGTTCCCATACCAGGCAGTGATGCAGCCAGTCAGGATGCGCTCAGTTGTGGAGTCTTTGGACAGGGTTCAGGAGAGGTTACTGCCCGGATTAATGATTATGAACTGTAGGGAAGGTGTGGTCAAACTTGTGCTGTTTTCTCTGGAGAATCAGAAGCTGAGGGGAGACCAGACAGATCTTTATACAAATAAGAGAAGCAAAGATCAGGTACTCAGAAAACATTTCTCTGGGTAGAAATGTCAAATACAAGACTTACATTTCAGGTAGGTGGTGGGGAAGGTATAAAGGAGATGTGTGGATAAGTTTTGTTAATTCAGTGTTGGATACTTTGAACAGGTTGCCAAGCACAGTTATAGAAGTGGATGCAATAGTTCAATGTGCAAAGTTCAAATAAATACATTGTCAAAGTTCCTGTATGTCCCCGTATACTAACTTGAGATTTATTTTCTTGCAAGTATTCACAGCAGGACAGAGAAATACAACAGACTTAATGAAGGATTGCAAACAAAGACAGACAAATAGCTGAAGTGCAAAAAAGACAAATTGTGCAAATTAAAAAGAAAGAAAGAAATAATAATGAGACCATGATTTCCAGAGTCCTTGAAAATGAATCCATAAGTTATGGAATTTGTTCAGTGTTGAGGTGAGTCAAGTTACCTACACTGGTTCAAGATCCTGAAGATTTAAGTATAATAACTGTTCCTGAACCTGGTGCTGTGGGACCTAAGGCTCCTCTACCTCCTTCCCGATGGCAGCAGCAGGAAGAGAGCATGGTCCGGATGGGGGAGGGGGTGCTCTTGATGAAAGATGCTCCTTTATTTTGTGGCAGCGTTCCTTGTAGATGTGCTTAAAGGTGAAGACAGCCTTGCTTGTAATGGACTGGGTTGTGTCCACCACATTTTGTAAACCTTTCCATTCCTGAACATTGGTGTTTCCATACCAGGCCATGATGCCACCAGTCAGGATACTCTGCAATGTGCATCTTTTTGTCAAAGTTTTAGTTGACATGCTGAATCTGTGCAAACGTCTAAGAAAGTAAGCTATTGTTGTGTTGGTTCTTAGATACTAGATCCAGGACATACTCTATGCTCCGATATGAATGATAACACCAAGGAATTTAAAGGTACCAACCCTCTCCACCTCTGATCTCCTGATGAAAGCTGTCTCATGGACCTCTGGTTTCTTCTTCCTGTGATCGATAATCAGCTCTTTAGTTTTGTTGGTATTGAGTAAGAGTTATTGTGGCACCATTCAGTCAGACTTTCAATATTCGTTCTAGATGCTGATTTGGCACAACCTTTAATTTGGACAACGCCAGTGGTGTCATCATTTATACTAGGATTTACAAATATTAACAACCTCAGACAAGCAGATAATACTACTCTAATGGCTGAAAGTGAGGAGGATCTGAGGAAGCTTCTAATCAAAGTGAATGAAGAAAGTACAAAAAACACAAAACGCTGGCAGAACTCAGCAGGCCAGACAGCATCTATGGGGGGAGGTAATAACGACGTTTCGGGCAGAAACTCACTCATCAGGAGTGAGAAAGTACAAAACCTGGCCTGTTGCTCAGTAGGTTGGTTTTCTTACCAAGATTATGTTGACCAGCCCTATTAACTCCGTAGTAATAGATGAAAAAGAAGTGAAAGCAGTGACGGATCTTGTCTTTCTTGTTCAAAGATTTCTATAGATGGTAATTGCAGCCACAAAATTAAACGGCGCTTACTTCTGGGGAGGCAAATTTAGATAAAATGCTGAAGAGCAGCGACATAATATTGTCTACAAAGATCCATTTAGTCAACTCTATGGTACTTTTAGTTGTGATGCAGGGCTGTGAGGGCTGGACTATTAGTAACGCTGAATACAAAAGAATTGACGCCTTTGAAAGGAAAGTGTTAAGAGTTCATTGGACAGCAAGAAGATCCAACAAGTCAATACTTGAAGAAATACAGCCAGACTACTCACGAGGAGGCTTGATTATGAGACGAAAGCTCAAATATTTTGGCCACATCATGAGAAGACTGGATTCCTTGGAGAAGACTTTCATGTTAGGTAAAACAAGAAGGAGAGAATGACAGAGACTACGATGGATAGATAATATTAATCAGATAATGCGTAGCACCTTGGGGGATCTTAGAGGCAGTTTCCAACAAGAAGGCTTGGTGTGCAGGAATCCATGAAGTCATGAAAAGTCAGACTTGACTTAATGACAGAACAACAACAAACACCAGGGAATGGAGCTAAAGAGGTTTAATGTAATTTGGCATCATGCCAACTACAAAGCTTGTTTCAATACTGTCCTGCTATGTGTTCAATGTCTATCTATTCTGGTCAATGATGTAACTTGTTTCCTTGCAGTAAAGCATATTCACTTCAAACATGGGATTGTTTGTAACACTCATCAGGACAGAAGATCTGAGTTGATGTCTAGTCCAGAGACTGAAACTGAAAACCGTGAGAGGCGTTCCAGTAGGGAACAGAGAGAATGTTTTATCGGATGTTAAAATCCCTCCAGGATTGTAGATGTCCTACAGACCCTCTTGATGAGTGTAAAATATTTCAAGATAATCCTTCTGAAGAGAATCAGGGGAGTTAGCATTGTCATTCAGACAAGTTAGTTTTGTTTTGTTTCTGATCGATGGGTAAACACATTTAATGCTTTATTTAGAAGATATGATGAGTTGCCTCCACTATGACCCACTTGGTGAAGATATTTTCACAGTCTTGTCATTAATGCAGTTTCAAGAAGATGTATGACCTTGGAAGTCATGGTAATTCCAAAAGTCTGCAATCCATGTAGGCAAAGAGACTGAAAAATGGAGTACCTAGATAGTGAATTATCTCTGGGGAGTCAGGCAGTGACTCAGCTACCAGAGAATGCCTCTGATGCTCCATTGCACAGTATTCATGCAGTTGATCCAGTTAAGCTCCTAGTCAATGGTAGGATGTAGGATGTTGATGGTGGGGATTTGTTGATGGTAATGTTGCTGAATATCAAGGGGAGAAAATGTCTTTTAAATAAATATTGCAAGAAATTGATTTTTTCCATGAGTCCGTATAAGCAATACACTCAGCATTCTTAATATGCAGCGTGTTGACATACATGAAACATAAGCTTTGGTTTTCCGATATAAATTGAACCAGTCTGTGTGTAAGAGAGCATTTGGTAGCTTGCTCCTGGGGATGTAGGTTGTAGGAATAGTTCTTGATCTTGAAACTTCCTGCTTTTCTGAGAAGGGCTTAAGTTATTCCATATCTGTTCTTGTTTTTGTACAGATTTCTGTACTTACATTTTGAGGCTGTTTGAACGAGAACGAGTGGCAAGGATTTTCCTGTGTATCGGAGAAATCCTGATTTCTGTGCCTCTTCTGCATTGAAGTATGGAACAAGTTGGAGGACAAACTCCAATGCGGCTGACTTCCTGCTCCTCTCTGCCTGGAGCCACCACGAAGTTTAGTTACTTATTAACCCACTACATGCATCGCTGCAGCAGTGAAACGTTCAGAAGGTTCACAAAGAGGCGTCACTGGTGCTCTAGGTGGGATGAATGATGAGAACGTGAGGTGCTTAGCTGAAATCATGAATTAGTTCACTGAAGTACAACACTGCTTTCTTGAAAGTAGGTAGTGTGCTTTTCTTAACACTGTTTAAAGCCGAGATACAAATAAATAGGAAGCAAAGATTTATGTAAGAGTCTTGAATCTGTGGGTGGTATAACTTCTGTTGTAAATATCTCTTTTTAACACTGCGTTTCTTTTGTGCTTTACAACTAATGCTTGCAAATGTTGATAAGCCTAATCCATTCAAATATTTTGATATCCCATCTGGCACTTAGAATGAATTGACCGAACATGAAGCTAGATGAACTTAGTTACGAAAAGTATTGCAAAAACTTATATTCATCAGTGATCAAACTGCATTTATGAATATTAATAAGGTTATTTTGAATAATAACTTTTAAATTGAAAAGAATAAAGGAGAACATACTGGAAATACTCAGCAGGTAAGACATCTATGGAGGGGAATGTATAGTTAACATTTCGGATTGATGATCTTTGATTAAAATTCACATTAGAAAATAGAACTTGTTTTAATTTGCAGAGGGAGGAGCTTAGGGGACAAAGGGGTGGGGCCAAAGAGAGTGTGTATAACAGAGAGAGTGAATAATAGGGATGGAACAGCAGCATAGAGGTTAAGGTAGCACTTTACAGTGACAGCAATTGGTTGCTGCATCTGGGTTCATTTCCTATCGTCTGTAAGGACTTTGTACATTCTCCCCACTACTACGTGGGTTTCCTCTGGATGTTCCAGTTTTCTCCCATGTTATGAAGATGTATGGGTCAGGGTTGGTCAGTTGTGGGCATCTATGTTGGTGCTGGAAGCATGGTGACACTTGCGAGATGCCCCCAGCACACTGTGTTTGTCGTTGACTCACGATTTGATGTACTTGTGCCAAATGAAGCTAATCTTTAGAAATGTTATTTATGTTGATGTGGAAAATGTTGAAGAGTCATGAGGAGCTGGGAGGTGAGATAGCACAGGGTATAACTGAGTGAGGGAAGGGCAGTGAGTTCAAGCCATGTGCCTTAAAGGATGTAGCTGATAGAATAGCTATTCAAATCATTCTCGTATTCACAGTCATTTGAATTTTCTTACCTGAAGTCTGCCCACAAATGGGAAGGAGATTGCTAAAATAAGATTTCTACCATTTCTTCTTGGCCTCGTTTGCAAGAGATCACGTTTTTTCTGAATTATGTAGCATACAAGAAAATATAAAGACAAGAAATTCTGACCTGGAGTTGGCCTTCAATCCTGCCCCACCTTTTAATATGATCATGGCTGACTTATGCTGGTTTTAACTCTTCGTCTGTGTTGTTTCTCTCTACCCCACCCATTCCTCTTTCTACCATATAGACATTTATTCATCTCCACATTAAACATACCTCACAATCCAGCTTCTACCACTCATAGACCAAAAAATTCCAGAGATTCACCACCCTCTGTGAGGAGAAATTTTTACACGGTCAGTTTTAAAAGACCATTCCCTTATCTTGTAGTTATGTCTCCTTCTTAAGCAAACATCCCAACTTCTATCTTGTCAAACCCCTTAAGATCTGATCTGATATTATTTTTATTAGGCGATATTGAAGGGATAATACTGAAACCTAAATTGAATAAATATCAGAAAAAATTTATAAAAATTGCATTGGCAATAGCAAAAAAAGCTATTGCAGTTACTTGGAAATCAGATTCATACTTAACTATGGACTGTTGGAATAATGAAATATATAGCTGCATTCCACTTGAAAAAATTACTTATAATTTAAGAAATTAATATGATATATTTTTGAAAACTTTGCACCCCTATCTACAAAAGATAGGATTAAATATATAGGTCCTTTGAAGATAAAATTATTAGTTATTTGGGGAAAAAATAAAGATATATACTAAAGTTATTTTGAACTCCATGGAGCATGTGGGGATCCTCCAATATCCAGGCAATCCTTCTTTCTTTTTTTTTCTTTTTTTTTAGACAGGGATGTTAAGAGGGGAAGGGTTAAGGGGAGGGGGGAGGGCCAATATTAATTTTCATTACTCTATTATTCTATTCATTGTATGTAATTCTCTTAAAAAATTAATAAAAAGTATATTAAAAAAAGATCTGATATGTTTGGATAAGGTCACCCATCAGGCTTCTAAACACCAAGAAATACATGACAAAGCTACTTATCATCTCTTGGTAGGACACTTCTCTCATCCTTAGAATTAACTTGCAGAATCTCCTTTGTACTGCCTCAAATATTACTTCATCATTTGTTGTACTCTGTAAAACTGCAACTGGGTGATGGGGTGGAGATACATCTCTACCAAAGGAGGTGTAAAGTGCTCTTTCCCTCCAGTAGCCTGCAGGTCACCCTTGAGCAAGATGTAACTCCCAGACCAGGGTCACATGAAGTTATGGAAAATGTTGGTTGGTTGAATGAGCAGAAGGTGCATATCACAAGCTCTGGTTGTATGAGACACCAGGCAGAAAATCTCTGAAGAGTATTGATAATGGCTGGTGTAATATATGGATCTATTTCTTCTCGAGCAAAGACTCCCCTTAGTACTACGTGTGGACTGATAACTTACCTATCTGCATCAATCTGTTGTCTACACATGTGCACTGATGTGCTCTCTCTCTCTCTCTCTCTCTCTCTCAATGTGAATACACCAGTAAAAGCCATCTCCTTCATGCGTGCTTTTATTTATTTGTTAAGTAGTTGCACAGACATAACAGCTGGGGCCAGCCGTCTTGTAAAGGCACTGCCCAGAAGAAGCCAATGCCAAAGCACTTCTGTAGAAAAATTTGCCAAGAACAATTATGGTTGTGTATAAGACTATATTCACCCACTTCATATGACAAGGCACATAATGATGATGATGATGACCATGTTGATGAATGCAACAAGACTTCCCTATTTTCAAACTCTAACCCTATTGAAATGAAGACTGAAGTGCTGTCTGCCTTTTTAACAACTTGTTGGACCTACTTGTTAGCCTTTTGTCATTCATGCACTGGAACACCCAGATCTGTTGTACTTCATTTGCTTTCAGCCTCTCTCTTCAATGAGATAACAATCTGCCTTTTGACATCTACTGGTTAACCTTCTGCAATGAGTTGCTAGAAAAATTGTAATAGCATTGTAAAAAACATAATTTCACACAACCAAAGGTTTAGAAACTGGAGAACAAAAGAAACATAGAAACATAGAAAACCTACAGCATAATACAGGTCTTTTGGCCCACAAAGCTGTGCCGAACATGTCCTTCCCTTCGAAATTACCTAGGGTTACCTATAATCCTCTATTTTTCTGAGCTCCGTGTACCTATCCAGAAGTCTCTTAAAAGACCCTGTCATATCTGCCTCCACCACCGTCGCCAGCAGCCCATTCCATGCACTCACTACTCTCTGCGTAAAATACTTACCCCTGACATCTCCTCTGTACCTACTTCCAAGCACCTTAAAAGTGTGCCCTCTCATGCTAGACAATTCAGCCCCAGGAAAAAGCCTTTGACTATCCACACAATCAATGCCTCTCATCGTCTTATACACCTCTATCAGGTCACCTCTCATCCTCCATCGTCTACCAACTCAAACTACCTGCGTCTCAATATCACCAAGACCAAGGAGATGGTGGTGGACTTTAGGAGATCTAGGCCTCATATGGAGCCAATGATCATTAATGGAGAATGTGGAAAAAAGTTGAATTTCCCCATGGGGATGAATAAAGTATCTATCTATCTATCTATCTATCACTCCAAGGAAAAAAGGCTGAGTTCATTCAACCTATTCTCATAAGGCATGCTCCCCAATCCAGAAAACATCCTTGTAGATCTCCTCTGCACTCTTTCTATGGTTTCCACATCCTTTCTATAGTGAGACAATCAGAACTGAGCACAGTACTCCAAGTGGGGTCTGACCAGGGTCCTACATAGCTGCAACATTACCTCTCAGCTCCTAAATTCAATCCCATGATTGATGAAGGCCAATACACCATACGCCTTCTTAACCACAGAGTCAATCTGCGCAGCTGCTTTGAGTGCCTTATGGACTCAGACCCCAGGATCCCTCTGATCCTCCACACTGCCAAGAGTCTTACCAGTAATACTATATTCTGTCATCATATTTGACCTACCAAAATGAACCACCTCACATCTGCCACTTCTCAGCCCAGTTTTGCATCCTATCACTGTCAGATGGTGAAAATGATGGGGATGGTGAAGTGCGAGGAGACTTGGTGTGTCACTAAAGTTTCTCACAAATTTCTACAGATTTACTGTGAGAGCGCTCTAACTGGCTGCATCACTGTCTGGTATGGAGCGGCCACTGCACAGGATTGGAAAAAGCTGTAGAAAGTTGTAAACTCAGCCAGCTCCAACATGGGCAGTAGCCTCCCGAGCACCCAAGACACTTTCAAAAGGCGATGCCTCAAACAGGTGAAATCTATCACTAAAGACCCTCATCACCCAGGGCTCGCCCTCTTCTCATTGATACCATCAAGGAGGAGGTTCAGGACCGTAAAGGTACACACTGAATGTTTTAGGAACAGCTTCTTACCCACCACCATCAGATTACTGAATGGACAGTGAACCCAGTGAACTCACTAACTTATGCTCTCTTCTTGCCCAGCTTATTTAATTTAATTTTGTATATATTTATTGTAGTTTATAAATTTTTTATTATATATCATAATATACCACTACCTCAAAACAACAATGTTCATGACATTTACCAATAATATTAAAACTGATTCTGATGTTGATGCAAGTGAATGGGATCAGAGTAATTATATTGTGAGGTTGTGTGATGAATTGGCAGGGACCCAGAGCAAATGGCTTCCTTTCATTTCTTTTTAAGTTCCGTTGAAGTTATGGTAGAATGTCACTGAAGGAAAATTTGTGTCGATATTTTATGATACAGTTCCTCCCCTCAGGCCATTTAAATTCCACCATGATCATCTTTCTCTCAGAAGTCACATCTCTCTGTCATTGCTCAACCATGCCTCATCTCCAAACATTTTCTATTCCTTTCTAAATTCATGCCCATCTTTTCAATTTAAATGTCAAGAGGAGATTCACATGAATGTTTTCTGGATCAGAGGACCTTTCTTATCTTTTAGAGGTACGCCATGGCAACAGATCCTTCTGGCTCAATGAAAGTGCTGTTGATAGGTCCTCAGTTAGTAAGGGTGTCAAAAGTTAACGGGGAAAGGCAGGAGAATGGGGTTGAGAGGGAAAATAAATCAGTCATAATTAAATAGCGGAGCAGACACGATGGGCCAAATAGCCAAGTTTGCTCCTGTGTCTTATGGTCTTATGGAACATGCATAGCCCAATTGAACCCTTGTGACCAATTACCCTACCAACCTGTTTATCTTTTGCTATCAAGAGGAGGTTCACAGGAATGTTCCACAAACACAAAAATATCTGCAGGATGCTGGAGATCCAAATCAACACACTAAGGATCTCAGCAGGCCAGGCAGCCTCTGTGTAAAAGAGCAAACAGTTGATGTGTCGTGTCGTGACCCTTCATCAGTTTCAAGGTACATTTATTATAAAAGAATGTATAAATTATACAAGCCTGAGACTTATTTGCTTACAGGGTGTCGCAAAGTAAGGAACCCAATTACAAAAGAATAAGAGCAAGCCCCTAACGTACAGAGATAGAGAGAGAAAAGAACAAGTCGTGCAAACAATAGAATTGAGCAGCAAAAACAGCTCTGCAAAGCAAATAGAGTCCATAGTTCCGAATTCCTGGAGCAACCGGGATTAATCCCAAAGTTCAGTATCCAGTTCGTCGTATCAGCTGAGCAAGTTGCCGCCAAGTTCGCAGACTCAAAGCACAGCAGCCAGGGGCAGTCTCACAGAGAGAGGAGGCCCCAGACTACCCTGGACGCTGTTTAAATTGTCCAAACCTTGCACTAGGACCAGGCCCCGCTGCCAGCAAATGATTCCAGGCCTAGGAAGGGGGGATGGTGCAGAATAGGGAATGGAGGCAATTATCGGCAGTTCAAGCCATTGATGTTCATGCCACCCAGACAGAATATAAGGTGCCGTTCTTCCAACTTGACTGTGGACGTGGACTGACATGTTGGAATGGGAGTGGGAAGTAGAATTGAAATGGGTGGCCACTGGGAGATCCCAGTGTTCGGGCGGATAGGAGCAATCTATATTGAGTCTCACCGATAAACAGGAGGCCAAACCGGGAGCACGGGATACAGTAGATGACCCCAAAAGACTCGCAGGTGAAACATCGCCTCACCTGGAAGGACTGTTTGGGGCTCTGAATTGTAGTGAGGGAGGAGGTGCAGGGGCAGGTGTGACACTTGTTCCACTCGCAAGGCCAAGTGCCAGGAGGGAGATCAGTGGGGAAGAACAAAAGGACAAGGGAGTCATGTATCGAGCGATCCCTGCGGAAAGTAGAAAGTGGGGTGGAGAGGAGGGAAAAGTATGCTTGGTGGTGGATCCAGTTGGAAATGGTGGAAGTTATGGAGAATTATGTGCTGTATGCAGTGGATGGTGGGGTGGTAAATGAGGACAAGAGGAACCCTACTCCTGGTGGGATGGCGGGAGGGTGGGGTGAGGGCAGATGTGTGCAAAATGAAAGAGATACGGTTGAGGGCAGTATTGATGGTGGAGGAAGGGAAGTCCCTTTCTTTGAAGTAGGAGGACATCTCAGTTGTTTTGAAATGAAAAGCCTCATCCTGAGAGCAGATGTGGTGGAGATGGAGGAACTGAGGGAAGGGGATGGCATTTATACAAGTGACAGGGTGGGAGGAGGTTTAGTGCAGATAACTACGAGAGTCAGTGGGTTTATAAAATATATCGGTAGATAGACTGTCTCCAGAGATGGAGACAGAGAGATCGAGAAAGGGGAGAGAGGTGTCGGAAATGGACCAGGTAATTTTGAGGGCAGGGGGAAAGTTGGAGGCAAAGTTGATGAAGTCAACGAGTTCAGCATGGGAGCAGGAATCAGCACCAATATAGTGGTATGAAGAGTTAGGGAGCGATGCCAGTGTAGGCTTGGAACATGGACTGTTCCACATAGTTGGTGAAAATGTAGGTTTAGCTGGGACCCATGCAAGTGCCCATGGCTACACCTTTGGTTTGAAGGAAGTGGGAGGAGCCAAAGGAGAAAATATTGAGGGTGAGGACTAGTTCCACCAGACGGAGGAGAGTGGTGGTGGAGGGGACCTGTTTGGGTTTGTTGTCCAGAATGAAGCAGAGAACTTTCAGGCCCTCCTGATGGGTGATAGAAGTGTACAGGGATTGGACATCCATAGTGAAAATAAAATGATTGGGGCTAGGGGATTTAAAGATATTGAAGTCAAGAGCATGTGAAACATCATGAATGTGGGTACAAAGGGACTGAACTGAGGGGATAAAACAGAGTTGAGGTATGTAGACACAAGTTCAGTGGGACAGGAGCAGGCAGAAACAATGGGTCTACCTGGGCTGTAAGGTTTGTGGATTTTGGGTAGGAGGTAGAAACGGGAGGTGTGGGGTAATGGAACCATGACGTTGGCGGCAGTTGATGGGAGATCCCCAAAGTCAATAATGTCAGTGATGGTGTGGGAGCCTTGTGCTCCTAAGCGGGGTCCTGTTCAATGGGACATTAGAGGAGGTATCTGAAAGTTGCTACCTGGCCTTAGCAAGGTAGAGGTCAGTCTGTCAGACTACTACAGCTTCCCCTTTATCTGTGGGTTTCATGGTGAGGTTGGGATCAATGTGGAGAGCAGTGCATTCAGAGGGAGTGAGGTTAGAATTGGAGAAAGGAATGTTAAAGTTGAGATGGTTGATGACTTGTTGGCAGTTAGAGATAAAAAAAAATCCAGAACAGGCAGAAGACCAGAGCGTGGTGTCCAGGAAGAGGAGGAAGGTGGGAGAACAGGTCAATGGTGCAGGCTGGAAAATCCTTGCTAAAGAAGTAGGCCCGGAGACGGAGACAATGAAAGAATGGCGGGTGCAGAACTCACCGGGGTATGGGTGCAGAGTGACAAAGGTGAGGCCCTTATTGAGGACAGAACATTCTACCTTAGAGAGGGGAAGATCGGGGGGGGGGGAATTGTGAAGACCCTGCATGCTTCAGTATGCAATCAGAGGGGGGGAAGAGGGTTGGTCGTGTTCAAGGAGAGAGAAGGGTTGGAGTGTTCAGGGAAGGTGGGGTGGGAGGAAGATGGAGGATCCATTGACTTAAGAACTGATGTGGAGACTGAGGAACTCAGGACTGCAGAGTGGTGGTGGGGGAAGGAGATACTGGAATTCCAGTGGCAGCAGGTAAACCCTTGGCCTGAAGTGATGGCGGTTAAGGTTCACAAGAACGTTGCCTAAATTAAGGGACTGTTTTAATATTTTTTAGATTGACATAATGATAACAGGCGCTTCTGGCCTAATGAACCTACACTGCCATGTGATTAATTAACATGCTAACTTGTCCATCTTTAGAATGTGTGAGGAAACCAACACACCCAGAAGATACCAATGTTCATACGTTCTTCACTGGAAGAACCTACAAACTCTTTATAGACAGTGGTTGAATTGGAATGGATCATTGGCATTGTAATAGTGCTTTGATAACCACTGCACCACAGGCTGGGCTTGTTTTTCCTGGAATGACGGAGGTTGATGCTGAGGGATAACTTAATGGAAGTATATGAAATTATATTGAGGTTAAATATCAAAGTTTGTTTCCAAAGTCGGCAATCATAAAATAAAAGGCTTTCGGTTCAAATTTCAAAAGTTCAAAGTAAATTTATTATCCAAGTACATATATGTCACCGTATACCACTCTGAGATCGATTTTCTTGCAGGCAGTCACAGCAAATAGGAAGGACCCAATAGAATGAAAAGCTGCACTCAACAAAGGAAAATAACCAATGTGCAAAAGACAACAAATTTTGCAAGAACAACTTACTTAATAGATACAGCCATTCCAAACACACATAACTAACAGAAATCAATATGTGTAAAACAGCAGAAATATGCTGAATTAAAAGAGGAAATTGAAAGACGGTAGAACATGAACAGTGTATACATTGTCCCATTGTAATATCTACAGCTGGTATCATCCCAAAGTCACTATACAGTAGTGTTAAATACTTAGGGCTACACAACAATAGTATCTATTTAGATCTTCAGAAAGCCGCAATACTAAGTACTACTAGAATAGTTTGAAAGTTCCTCACAATTGACAAACGGGCTTGTGTGGCTATGCTCTTACCTCAGGTTTTACCAGCCTGAGCTGAGAAAAAATAAACAATAATAACAACTGAGACCACTCAAGCAGTTAAGAGAAGAAAGTCACGTATGAAATAGTTATTAGAAGCAAACACATTCATAATGCCTGAATACTGCCGAGTAAAGGAACTTGAGACTCACATGACAGCACACACGAACAAACTTCAACAGTTTATAGCACAATATTCCTCGATGCAAGTAAATGCGGAATGAATAGCAGATAAACGAAGAGTAATAGTAAAAGAATAACTTAATCCCTATAGACATGTTAAAACAAATAAAACATGAAGTTGCACAAGAGCTAGAAAGAAACCAACCCAAAGACATGACAATACCACACAAGTAAGTGATGAAGTTGCAACCCATCAAAGCACTGGTGTAAATACAAATAGTTCAACTGCTTCACAATTGAATGTTAACAACAGCAACACAGATCCAGAACCTCTGTAGGATCCTGATGATGAAGCTGAGCTAACAGACAAAATTAAACTAATATTTAATACCACACTAACAGAATATATGGGCATATATTCAACAAAAAGACCTTACATATTAGAAAAAAACAGGTCATTAAAATTTGCAAAAATTATTAAAACTCTCAACAATACTATATTACCACAACATTTAGGAAAACTTGAAACATTTGAAGAATTACACGCAATAACGTACTGTGCAGTACTAACAGCAGTGCAGTGCAATGGGTCCAAAATAGAGGCATGCATTAATAGAAACTCGAAACACAGTAATGAAATAAGAACACCAAAATGGCAGAAGATATTAAAAAAACAAAATTAAAACCTTAAGAGCAGAAATAACCTGCCTAATGGAGTATAAAAAGGATAACCACAGTAACAGAGTTAAGAGAAAAGCTAAGAAAATGCTAAGGAAAAATAAGCTCCATGCAAGATACGATAAACCTAAGAAAAACACTGTAGAGTTTGTAGATACATTCAGAAGTAATGAAAAGGGTTTATATAGGACATTGAAACTAAATTCGACGTGCACAAAAATGTAACGAACCCTAGCACAGAATTACCAGCAAACTCAAAGATAATGAACCATTGGTCTAATATCTCATCAAACAGGGTGACGCAAATTCATTAAGCAAGCTGCATTAGGGAGGAAAAAGAATGTACACACATGATTGAAGATACAAGATCCTGAAGTTACAATGGATATGTTGAAAGAGGTTATAAACAATAAGCATAAACTGGAAAAGTACTGGAAGTGATATTATTCTAAATTATTGGTATAAAAAATGTACTTGCCTTCATCCGTACCTATCAATGCATATTAACAATTTTCTTAAAAATCCTGAAAAAGTGCCTGAATTTTTGACAGAAGGTAAAACATATTAAATTAAAATTTTGAAGTAAAATTTATTACATGTCACCGCATACAACCCTGAGATTCACAACTGATCACCACTCACTTAGCTTACCACAATGTGCTTGCAGAAGAGTGGAAAGAATGCAGTAAGGGTATGAAAGGATGTAAAGATCAACTGATAATAGATTCCGTAACTCTAAATCAAACCCAGCAGGAAAGCAAAACTACTTCTTGTTGTTATATTGACTACCAAAAGACATTTGACTCTCTCCCAAGCTCATAGTTAATAGAAGTTCTTAACATATAAAAACTATACCCAATACTTGTGAAATTCCTACAACATCTGATAAAGCATTAGTGTACTATAATCACCCTATCCATTAACAACCAAAAAAGAACAATTACCATTATCAAAATAAACCAAGACATTTTCCAAGCTGACTCTCTAAATCCACTATGGATCTGTCTAGCTTTGAACCTGCTCTCTAATTTACTGAATCAGACGAAAATTGGGTATCAAATCAGAAACAACGAAAGGAGCTATTTTGCAACATACCTTTTATACATGGATGATTTGAAAATATATGCTCCTTCATCAGTTAAGCTAAAACAATTAATCCAGATAGTAGAGCTATTTTTGAAATATATAAAACATGAACTTACGGCTGGATAAATGCAGACCATTAAACATAAAGAAAAGTGCAATAGAGCTGATAGAATACGAAACAGAGCAGCAGGATACAATACAACTGATGGATACAACATGCTGGAAGATGATGGCAGCTTTAGAGATATAAGGGAGAACCAGGAAGAGAGCCATTAACACCATGGCCCAAGCAGCAGAGAGAGCGTCCAGTTGGCTTTAGCTGCGAAGGGACGATAGTAGCTGGAAGTCTGACCGTCGGGGGTAGAAGACTGATCACTTTCTGCTGTCCCACCATCCCGAGAATGTTCCGGGTTCAGGGATGAAACGTCTGGAGATGGATGGACCCGGCTCATGACTCGACGGTCCAGCAGCAGAAACATCACAGCTGCTTAAGGTAGTGGTAAATATGAAACATTTAAGTATCTGTGATATCAACAAGGAAAAAAAAGACAGTGGTGCAATAAATGAAAAAAAATTGACAGAATTTACTTCAAGACTTAAGAAAGTCTGCCAATCAGAGCTCAACAGTAAAAATATAACAAAGACAAGAGTCTTGCTATACCTATATTAAAGTAGCCCTTTGGAATAATATTCTGGTCAAAAGCCGATCTCGAAAATTTACAAAGAAAAATTAACAACTGAAATGACAATTTTCAGAAAGCATTATGTATATTTGAATGCACTTAGATTAACACTACCTAGGACAGAAAGGGGAAGAGGAATAACAGACATTAAAAATCTACACAACAGTCAGATAAAACTTCTAAGGATCGATTTTATTCAACGAAAACAGTGATCAGCGCTCCACGTAAGCATATAAAATCCAATAAGAAGTATACATCACTAAACTTAAATGAGACCACAACCCAGAAGAATGAAGACATTATCACTATTGATGAAAAAGCTAACCCATGGAAGAGCATGACCCTCCATGGAAGTCATCCTAGATATCAACAAGGAATCGTCAAATGCCTGACTCAGAGTGGAAGACTTCTTCCAAGAAACAGAAGGTTTCCTTCTGGCAATACAGGATCAGGTGGTTAACACAAAAAATTATCAAAAATACATAATAAGAGACCAACATATTCAAGATGATAAATTTAGAAAATGCCACAAAAAAGCAGAAACAACCCAACACATTACAGGGTCCTGTAGCAGTTTAAGACAATCTGATTACTTACACAGGCACAACCAAGTGGCAAACATCATTCATAAAAATCTTGCTTTAAGATACAAACTCATAAAAGAAATCACACCTTACTATAAATACAAGCCTGATCCAGTTTTAGAGTCAGAATACCACAAATTATATTATGACCAATCAGTTATTACAGATAGGACATCCATAATAACCATCCAGATATAATAGTGCAGGATAAACAAGCAAGAACAACTTTAATGGTTATAGCTATTCCAAACACACATTTCATACAGAAATCAAGAAGTGAAAAACAGCAGAAATATGCTGAATTAAAAGAAGAAATTGAAAGACTTTGGAACATGAACAGGGTATATACATATTGTCTTAATAGTAATATCTACAACTGATATCATCCTAAAGACACTACACAATAGCACTAAACAATTCAGACTATACAGCAATATCTATGTAAATCCTCAGGAAGCCACAATACCAAACACCACTAGAGTAGTCCAAAAGTTCCTTGCAATTAACAAATGAGCATGCTTGGCTATGCCTATACCTCAGATTTTACCGGATTGAGCTGAGAAAGACACTGAGTTAAGTGAAATTATCCACAATGGTTCAAAAGCATTATGGTTGAGGGGTAATAACTGTTCCTGGACCTGGTGGTGTGGGACGTGAGGCTCATGTACCTTCTTCCTGATGGTAACAGAGAGAAGAGAATGCGACCTGGATGGTGGAGGGTCCTTGAAGATGGATGCTGTTTTCCTGTGACAGTGCTCCTTGTAGATCTGCTCAATGCAGGAGAGCGGATTTTACCCATGATGGACTGATTATAAGACTATGTGAGGAAGGAATTTTAAAAGGAATCTGAGGGGTTTATTTCCCACAGAAAGGGCTGATATCTGGAACCTGTTGCTAAAGGAGCTGGTGGAATCAGAAGTTACAATCACTATGTGTGAGAGTATTTATACAGGCACTTAAATGGCCAGGGCAAATAATGCAGGCAAATTGAATTAGTGCAGAGGGCAAAAGGTTGTTCACTGAAGGGCCTGTTTCTATGCTGAATGACTCTATGATTCTACGACCCATGTCACAATACTGAAACATCATTATCAAAATCACAAGTAGCATCCTGTATGACTACATGGACACAATCACCAGACACCATATCAGACATCAACATTCTTGAGCTTTCCACATAACTACATCCTTTTTTCACGGTTCCCTTCAAGTTTCCACCTGAGTGAATTGTGCTTACTGGTTCCATTTTTAACTATCCAAATGCAACCACAGTATGACTTCAGCTGTTTTTTAAAGTTTTAATTCTAATCCCATCCTTCAAAAGGTTTCCTTGGATACAAGGACAGTGAATTCTGTTGCCAAGGTAAAAACAAATCTCTTACATTAAAATTTGTTTTTCAGTGAGTCCATTTATTATGGGATAATGGATACCCAGGAGTGATTCCAGCCTTGAAATTGTTCCAGGATGTCCATTATTTTTTATATTATGCTGTGTGAAGTTCACGCAGGTGGTCTTATTCTTTTTCTCCATTCATTTTTTTTTACAACTAGGAGATTATGAAACCTATTATGAGAAATAATGTGATGAGGAAGTATCAGGGGGAATATTTTCTTTGGTTGCCATGCACTACTGACATTGTAAATATTACTGAAGACTCCTGATGTTTGCTGTTTCACAGTCAGGTTTATTATCACCAACATATGTAGCAAAACATTTTTTTGGAGCAGCAGCATAGTGCAATGTGTGCATAAAAATACTATAAGCTGTGATAAGGAATATTAAAAAAATAAATTGTGAAAAAAGAGAGCAAGGAGTGAGGTGGTGTTCAAGGGTTCATTGGTCATTCAGAAATCTGATGGTGGAGGGGAAGAAGCTGTTGCTAAAACTTGTTTGTATTTGCTCAAGCTCTGTACTTCCTCTCTGATGATAGTAATGAGAATAGGGAAAGTTATGGATGGTGAGCATCCTTAAGGATGTTACCTTCCTGAGGGAACGTCTAGAACCCATGATGGAGCTGGCTGAGTTTATAACTCTCTCCAGTTTATTTCTATTCATGTGTATAAGTGCATCCATACCAGATGGTGATGCAACCAGTCAGAAAGCTCTCCACGGTACAGCTGTAGAACTTTTTGGTGACATACCAAATCTCCTCAAACTCTTAATGAAATAGCGTGCCATTTCTGGGAACAGTATGAGAGGTGACCCTGGTAAAGATTTATATGATATCCTGTATATTTCTATGAGGTTCTCAGAGAAGCTCTCTGTCTCTGTTATAAGGGGTTATCAAACACTCTGTGGTACTTTGTAGAGGCCACACGTATGCCTGTGAAATTCTGTATAATAGCTGCCATGTGCTAAATGTTGCTAGGCACACTCCTCCAATGACAGCAGTAATTTTTTATTTTGATAAAGCACCTTATTTTAAAAGCAGGGCCCCTGAGGATGAGTTCCCTGTCCTCATAAGCTGAGAATGGATGTGAACTAACCCTCTAGGCATCGGGTTCCTGCTCCTCCTGTGTCAGTGCCATGTTCTCCTGCTCACTCATGCTTTGTCTAATACCCGGTGCAATCTCATCACTCACACACAAAATCTCCCCTGATGGATACACCAGGGCTCATGCTTTGCAAGGTCACTGTGAGCACTGAAGGTTCGATTCTTTTGTTTTCTTGGATCCTGGATCAACCTCACATGTCTGATGGAGTGAAACAGAAGTGGAATATGAAGGCTAACTTCTGGTCCCATGGCTTATGTCTTATGCCTTTTACTGTATGTTAATTCTGCCCTGATACTAACTTGCTCACTTTCAGAGACACAGAGCATTACCGCACAGAAACTAACCCTTCACCCTATCTATTCAAAGCCGAACTGTTTTTCTCTCTAGACTTATTGACCTGCATGTGGACCATAATCCTCCATACCTTTCCCAACCACGTACTTATCTAAACTTCTCTTAAGTGTTGCAGTGGAACGCACATCTACCATTTTTGCTGGCAGCTTGCACTATCCTCTGAGTGAAGAAGTACCCCCTCAGGCACCCCTTATAAATTTTACTTTTCACCCTTAACCCATGACCTTTAGTTGTATTCTCACCCAACCTCAGTGGGAAAAGCTGCTTGCATTTACCTTATCTATACTCCTCATAATCTTGTATACCTCTTACAAATTTCCGCTCATTCCTCTACTCTCCAGGGAATGAAGACATAAGTCTTCCCTATAACTCAGGTCCTCAAGTCCTAGCAACATCCTGGTAAATTTTCTTTTAAAATCTTATTGACATCTTTCCTGTTGGTAGATGACTAGAATTGCACACAGTACTCCAAATTCGGTCTCACCAATGCCTTACCCATGTTCAACATAACATCCCAATTCTCATACTCAATACTCTGATTTATGAAGGTCAACATGCCAAAAAATGTACTGATGTGACTGAAAAGAGCAGAGAATGTGGCTGAACATTTGACCAAATCTACCTTCTTATTTACCATCTACTCCATAGTAATTCTGCTCTGAATCTCTTGCCCACCAATTTGAAGAGTTTAGTTAGTGGAGGCTTGTCTCTATTTTTCTTTGCAAAAAATTAATAAATACTTGAATAACTGAATATGGCTTAAAGATACATAGGGATACCAATGTACTGAACTCATTTCTACAATGAATACATTGCCAGAATAAGTTGTAAGCTATTGGAGGAAATAAAGATTTGGCTTTGTGCTTAGTAAATATAAATCTGAGGAACTGAAACACAAAATGCTGATGAATAGTCTTGGTTTGAAATATAGACTGTTTATTTCCTTCCATAGAGGCTGCCTGAATTACTGATTTTCTCCAGGATCTTGTATGTGTTGCTGAGGAATGGAACTGGTGTTGGGGAAGAGAAGACTGCAACAGATTTTCTCATAACTAATACGACAACCACAGGAAGCGTATCAGATGATGTGGGTGGGAACAGTAATACCAGGTTACAGTGGGAATCAATTTAGCACATTTTGAAAGAAAGCAATGGATTATCATCACAGTTTATTTTTATCGTAGGCAGTGTGATTTAGGTTCATGAATTCAGGGTACTGGCTGGATCATCTGATTCCCTAAACGATAAGCTGACTACACCTGGCACTCCTAGGAGATTTTCTATCCAAGTACAAACCAAAGTCTGCGTAACATAAAGAGAATGCAGAGTCCCGGGTCCTCATCATCAGTGTGGAACATTCTGATGGTGATGACTTTGGGATTATCTATGTAACTAATATCACAAAAGAAAAACACTCAAGATATTGGAACTGAAGCAAAAATAGAAATTCTGGTAGAGCGCCATAGTAGCATAGTGATTAGTGTGATGCTATTACAGCTCGGGGCATTCTGAAGTTCAGAGTTCAATTCCGGCACCATCTTTAAGGAGTTTGTACTTTCTTTCCTCCTGGTGCTCTGGGTTCCTCTCACAGTCTAGAGAAATACTGATTAATAGGCTAATTGGTCATTGTAAGTCGTCCTGTGATTGTGTGGCCTCCATCAGTCATGGCCGACCACGAGTACTGCGCCTCTGGTAGTCACTGGTTTGTCGAGCAGCATTGACTGTGGCTATTGAGTCCGATCCTGGAATGGCAAGCTCTGCCACAGTTGCTGCATGTGTAGGGCGTCGTGGAATTGTTGTCCACTGTCTGCTGTGCTCTCCGTTTAGCTCTCTGCTCTTCAAACTGACTCAGGATCACTCATTCGCCTTGCCCTAGGTGTTGCTGAAGAGTACCTCGCCATTTGTTGCGGTCATCTGCTGTATCCTCCCAGCACTCCGTGTTGATTTTTAAGGCTTTCAATGTCACGCTTGCAGAGGCCCTTGAAGTGAAGCTGGGGTCTACCAGTGGCTTCAAGGACCTCCTGTGATTAGGCTTGCGTTAAATTGGCTGGTTGCTGGGTGGTGTGGTTCATTGATCTGGAGGGGCCTGTTCCATGCTGTACCTCTAAAAAATAAATAAATCTTTAAATAAGTTAAATTATGTAATTTGATTTAATTTAAAATTAAATTCAATAATAAATATCTAAACCAATAAATGTACATCTGTGTAGTGAGAAGCAGGGTAGATATCAGAGAGATTAAACACAAAGAGGGAACAGCGAAAGGTAAAAGTGATGGTAATGGATCAAAGAAAACAAGAACAAAATATAGGTGTCAGGAAGGACTATGTGCGAATACTAGAACCATGACTTAAAATTGTTGAACTTGGTGTTGTCTCTGGAAAATTATAACATGACTAACTGTCCACAATATTCTGCCTGCAGTCTCATCAAAGAGACACCTAATTTTCATATGATATCTTTACCATTGTTTTGCAATGAAGGCCAGCATTTGTGTTTGCCTTCCAAATTATTTGCTGATGAACATTCAGTGATTCATATGATGAGACACCTATATCCTTCTAAAACCTGATGTATTTTCAATCCATCTGAGTTCTGGTTACCTGATGCTAATTACAAGGAATTACTCTTATCACTCTCCATAGCTGCTGCCTGACATGAAGAGTATTTTCAACTTTTTCGTTGATTGTTTTCTAGATCTGCTCCATCAGCTAATTTGTTTTTTGATTACTGTTTAATTCAACACCTCATCTCCATTAGTGATGACCACCTTGAATATGTTCTATTCCTCTGGCTGGGCTTCCATTTGTCTTTTTTTACTTAGGATAGATATATTGATTTCTGTATCGCTGCATGTTTTCAATATGGTGCTGTCCAAATCTCACTTCCATAGTCACAACTCTTCCTTCCAGAGACCCACACTCACCAATACATGTAACTAAGAAAAATGATGAGTGCAGGTTTGTAGATGTAATTAATACAGACTTCATCAAAGCTTTTAACAAAATGCTACATAGTAGGTCAGTCCAGAAGGTTCGGCCACATGGGATCCAAAGTATGTTCTAAGTTTGAAGCAGATTTATTATCTAAGTACATTTATGTTACCATCTACTACCACGAGATTCATTTTCTTTGCAGGCATTTGTGGGAAAAATAAAGAAATAGAATAGCATCTACAAAAATCTAACTTGAACTGACTGGGGTCTGCAAGTGAGGAAATTCAGGGTCCAATTGCATAAGGAGGTTTCGAGGTTTACTGCTTAGTTTTGAATGTTGATTAATATATTGGTGCTGCTTCCTGCATTAATAAAGAACTCAAATGTTTCATCAGCTTTGACATAAATTTCAACTTTTTTCACACTTCCACATAGTTCATTTTTTTACATTTCTCTCCCCATTCTCAGCTTCTAGAGGAGAGTTAACAGGATGCTGCCTGGATTAGAAAGCATACCTTATGAGGACAGATTGAGCAAGCTAGGGCTTTTTGCTTTGGAGAGACGGAGGATGAGAGATGACTTGATAGAAGTGTCTAAGATGATAAAGGGCATAGATTGAATGGACAGCCAGTGACTTTATCCCAGGGCTGAAATGCCTAATACAAGGGAACATAACTTTAAAATATTTGAAGGAAAGTATAAGTGGATGTCATAGGTAGTTCTTTTACACAGAGAGTGGTCGGTCCATGTTACATGGTGCCCTGGGTGGTAGTAGAGGGAAATGCATACGGGATATTTAACAGACTCTTAGACAGACACGTGGATGAAAGAAAAGTGAATGGATATGTGGGAGGGAAGTGTTTGATTGATCTTGGAGTATGTTAAAAGGTCAACACAATATTGAATGCTGAAGGGCCTCTACTGTACTGCAGTGTGCTGTGTTCTATATTCCAATTGATATCTTTTTGTCATTGGATCCTTGCACTATTTCAGTGAAGCTCGAGACCAACATCTTATTTTTTTCTTGTCTCAGCATGTTACAAACTTCTGTTCAACAATTATAATGACCAGCCCGTCAGAGGTTTGTGTCAGAACTGGCCTGTTCTGATAACAAGGTCATCAATCTATGAAGTTAACTGCTTTTTTTCATTCCTTGGGTGTTGTTTGCCCTACTGAGAATTTCCTGCAACCTCTTTCATTTCAGACCTTCAGCATTTGCAATCTTTCTTCATTTCACGGTTTCAAAGTACTTTATATTTTCCCTCTACCCCTTGTTCATCTCCTTTGGGTTACATCTCCACCAGACAGATCAACTGCAATTAAATGATCTTCCTCAGCTGGCATCCTTTGTCATTTCTGCCATTCCCTCTCCCGTGGTCTGCACACTTCCACAAGGATTCCCTTCATTCTCTCGGCTCCGATCCCTTCTCCGCAATTTCATGCATGTTTGATTCCCTACTTCTCTAATTCTGATGAAAGCTCTTCAGCTTTGAACTACTCACTTTGTTCTTCTCTCTCAGTCTATGCTTCCTGGCCTACTGAGTATTTCCAATATTTTCTGTTTTATTTTAAAATTATAGAAAATAGAACATAGAAACATAGAAAACCTACAGGACAATACAGACCCTTTGTCTCACAAAGCTGTGCCAAACATGTCCTTACCTTAGAACTACCTAGGTTTACCCTTAGCCCTCTATTTTTCTAAACTTCGTGTATCTATCCAGGAGTCTCGTAAAATACCCAATCATTTCTGCCTCCACCACCATCGCCAGTAGCCCATTCCATGCACTCACCAATCTCTGCATAAAAAACTTACCCCGACATCTCCTCTGTACCTTCTTCCAACAACCTTAAAACTATGCCCTCTTGTGCTAGCCATTTCAACCCTGGGAAAAAGCCTCTGACTATCCACATGAACAATGCCTCTCATTATCTTGTACATCTCTATCAGGTCACCTCTCATCCTCCGTTGCTCCAAGGAGAAAAGGCCGAGTTCACTTAACCTATTCTCATAAGGCATGCTCCCCAATCCAGGCAACATACTTGTAAATCTTCTCTGCACTCTTTCTATGGTTTCCACGTCCTTCCTGTAATGAGGCGACCAGAATTGAGCACAGTACTCCAAGTGGGGTCTGACCAGGGTCCTATATAGCTGCAACATTACCTCTCGGCTCTTAAATTCAATCCCGTGATTGATGAAGGCCAATGCTCCGTATGCCTTCTTAACCACAGAGTCAACCTGTGTAGCAGCTTTGAGTGTCCTATGGACTCGGACCCCAAGATCCCTCTGATCCTCCACACTACCAAGAGTCTTGCCATTAATGCTATATTCTGTCATCATATTTGACCTACAAAAATGAACCACCTCACACTTATCTAGGTTGAACTCCACCTGTCACTTCTCAGACCAGTTTTGCATCCTATCAATTTCTCGCTGTAACCTTTGACAACCCTCCACACTATCCACAACACTCCCAACCTTTGTGTATTCAGAAAATTTACTAACCCATCCCTCCACTTCCTCATCCAGGTCATTTATAAAAATCACAAAGAGTAGGGGTCCCAGAACAGATCCCTGAGGCACACCACTGGTCACCAGCCTCCATGCAGAATATGACCTATCTACAACCACTCTTTGCCTTCTGTGGGCGAGCCAGTTCTGGATCCACATAGCAATATTCTCTTGGATACCATGCCTCCTTACTTTCTCAATAAGCCTTGCATGGGGTACCTTATCAAATGCCTTGCTGAAATCCGTATACACTACATCTACTGCTCTATCCTCATCAATGAGCTTAGTCGCATCCTCAAAAAATTCAGTCAGGGTCGTAAGGCATGACCTGCCTTTGCCAAAGCCATTCTGACTATTTCTAATCATGTTATGCCTCTCCAAATGTTCATAAATCCTGCCTCTCAGGATCTTCTCCATCAACTTACCAACCACTGAAGTAAGACTCACTGGTTTATAATTTCCTGGGCTATCCCTACTCTCTACTCTCTTTTTTGGATGAGGGAACCATATCCGCAACCCTCCAGTCCTCTGGAATCTCTCCTATCCTCATTGATGATGCAAAGATCATTGCCAGAGGCTCAGCAATCTCCTCCCTCGCTTCCCACAGTAGCCTGGGGGTACATCTCGTCCAGTCCCGGTGACTTATCCAACCTGATGCTTTCCAAAAGCTCCAGCACATCCTCTTCCTTAATATTTACATGCTCGAGCTTTTCAGTCTGCAATCCCTACAATCACCAAGATCCTTTTCCGTAGTGAGTACTGAAGGAAAGTATTCATTAAGTATCTCTGCCATCTCGTCCGGTTCCATACACACTTTTCCACTGTCATACTTGATTAGTCCTATTTTCTCACGTCTTATCCTCTTGCTGTTTACATACTTGTAGAGTCCCTTGGGGTTTTCCTTAATCTTGTCTGCCAAGGCGTTCTCATAGCCCCTTCCAGCTCTCCTAATTTCATTCTTAAGCTCCTTCCTACTAGCCTTATCATCTTCTGGATCTCTATCAATATCTAGCTTTTTGAATGTTTTGTAAGCTCTTCTTTTCTTCTTGACTAGATTTATAACAGCCTTTGTACACCACAGTTCCTGTACCCTACCATCCTTTCCCTGTCTCATTGAAACGTCTTTAGACAGAACCCCACGCAAATATTTGCCACATTTCTTCCGTTCATTTCCCTGAGAACATCTGTTTCCAATTTATGCCTCCAAGTTCCCGCCTGATAGCCTCATATTACTCCTTACTCCATTTAAACTTTTCCCAAATTTGTCTGTTCCTATCCCTCTCCAATGCTATGGTAAAGGAGACAGAATTGTGATCATTATCTCCAAAATACTCTCCCACTGAGAGACCTGACACCTGACCAGGTTCATTTCCCAATACCAGATCAATTACAGCTTCTCCCCTTGTTGGTTTATCTATATATTGTGTCTGGAAACCTTCCTGAACACATCTAACAAACTCCACCCCATCTAAACCCCTCACTCTAGGGAGATGCCAATCAACATTTGGGAAACTAAAATCTCCCACTACAACAACCCTGTTATTAATTACTGTTTTCCAGAATCTGTCTCCCTATCTGCTATTCGATGTCCCTGTTACTATTGCGTGGTCTATAAAAAACACCCAGTAGAGTTATTGACCCCTTCCTATACCTAACTTACACACACAGAGACTCCGTAGACAATCCCACCATGACGTCCACCTTTCCTGCAACCGTGACACTACACCTCTTTTCCTCCTTCCCTGTTCTTTCTGAAACATCTAAAGCCTGGCACTCGAAGTAACCATTCCTACCCTTGCAGCATCCAAGTCTCTGTAATGGCCACAACATCATAGCTCCAAATTCTGATCCATGCTCTAAGCTCATCCACTTTATTCAAAATACTCCTCGCATTAAAATAGACATATCTCAAACCATCGGTCTGAGTGCGTCCCTTCTCTATCACCTGCCTATCCTCCCTTTCACACTGTCTCCAAGCTTTCTCTATTTGTGAGCCAACATCCCTTTCCTCCGTTACTTCAATTCAGTTCCCACCCCCCCAACAATTCTAGTTTAAATTCTCCCCAATAGCCTTTGCAAACCTCCCAGCCAGGATATTGGTTCAAATGCAACCCGTCCTTTTTGTGTAGGTCACTCCTGCCTCAAAAGAGGTCCCAATGATCCAGAAGTCTGAAACCCTCCACCCTGCTCCAATCCCTCAGCCAAGCATTCATCCTCCACCTCACTCGATTCCTATACTCACTGTTGCGTGGCACAGGCAGTAATCCTGAGATTACCTTTGAGGTCCTGCTTCTCAACTTCCTTCCTAACTCCCTGTAGTCTGATTTTAGGACCTCCTCCCTATTACTACCTATGTCGTTGGTAACAATACAGTATGTACCACAACCTTTGGCTGTTCTCCTTCCCACTTCAAGATATCGTGAACAGTTATTTCCTTTATGATCCTTCAGCTCCTCACCATTTTGTAAAGAAACTCGGCTTTTCTAGTTGGCTATGGACTCTTCCATGCTGTAGTCCATCCAAGACTACACAGTTGTTTGTTTGTCTAGGTACCACATCTGATGCGAACATTGGTGATCATGGTTTTCCATGCAGATCTATTCCTTGTTCTTTGGATGACTTCCATTTCCTCGATATGAAGCCATCTGGCTAGGCTTTTGACGTACATAAGCTGAAGTCTTCCTCTAGGTTTGCTCCCCTCGATCTTTCCAGAGAGTGTGAGTTTTTCTAGTTCATCTTTCCATATGATGTGTCCTAGGAATCTGAGTTGTCTTTCTCTTATTGTTGGTATGAGTGATCTAACCGCTTGGGATCTTGTGAGAACTTCTTCATTTGATGTGTGTGTGGTCCATGATATTTTTAACATTCTCCTGTAGGACCATAATTGAGCTGCTTCTAGTCTCTTTTCCACTGCTGGGGAAATTATCCAGTATTCACTTCCATAAGTTAGGATAGAATAAATGTAGCACTGCAGTATTCTCTTTTTAATGTACATGCTCATCTTTCTGTCTGGTCTTCATTTGCTGGAAAGCTTCTTTCGCCATTGCTATTCTGAATTTGATATCTGTGTTGCACCTGTCATCACTTGTTATTTGGCTGCCAAGATATCTGAATTTGTTGACTTGTTTGATGTTTGTATTTCCGATCTTGATCACATATTGTGGGATGTTTCTTTTTCTGGAGAAGATCATGCTTTCTGTCTTCTTGGTGTTGATTGAGAGGCCTCTGTGATTACTTTCTGCTGCCGCTATAGTGAGTTATAGTTCTTGAAATTTTGTTTCTGAGTCAGCTATTAGTACAATGTCATCAGCATATCTGATGTTATTTACATTTTTGCCTCCAACTGTGAGTCCTTTGATGTCTTTGATACTTCTCAAGATATTTTCACTATACAGGTTGGATAAGTCGGGTGAAAAGACACAACATTGCCTGACTGCTCTCATGATATTCACATACTCACTCACTTCTCCTTCTATTCTGATGGATGCTGTCTGGTCCCTGTATATGTTTCTTAAGAAACATATATCTTTCCCATCTATGTCAAGATCTTGAAGCATTTCCAGGAGATCTTGGTGTCTGACAGTGTCAAAAGCTTTTGTGTAGTCGATGAAACATAGGTATACAGTTAGACAGTCTATATAATCTGCATCCTGCATCCTTCACAATCTCACACCAGCACCTGACTTTGGCCTATTTAGAGGAAATCCCATTATAAGCAATAAGCATTGTAAATCAAAGGAAATACATCAAATTATTAAGATGAGAAATTCAACACACACAAAGCAACATATACAAAATGCTGGAAAAGCTGTTGATGTTTTGACCCAGAACTTTTCTTTAGGACTGCAAAGGAGGGGGGACGATGCCAGAATAAAAAGGTGGTGGGGGGAGGGGAAGAGACTAGTTGGAAGGTGATAGGTGAAGCCAGGTGGATGGGAAGGGTAAAGGGTTAGAGTAGAAGGAATCTGATAGGAGAAGAGAGTGGACCATAGGAGAACAAGAAGGAGGAGAGAACCCAGGGGAAAGTTATCGGTGGGTGAGAGGAGGTAAAAGTTAGAGAGTGGAATAATGGGGGGGGGGAATATTTGTTTACTGGTAGGAGAAATCGATATTCATGTCATCAGTTTGGAGGTTACCCAGACAGAATATAAGGTTTTGCTCCTCCACCCTGATAGTGGCCACATCTTGGCACAAGAGGAGACTATAGATTGACATGTCATAACGGTAATGGGAATTGGAGATAAAATGTTTGGTCACTGGGAAGTCCTGCTTTAGATGAATGGTGCAGAGATGCTCAATGAAGAGGTCTCTCTGTTTCATCTGGAGAGAATGTTTAAGGTCTTGAATAGCGGTAGGGAAGGACTTCAAAGTTAAGATACATCTAATTTCACTTAATCTCCGCTAACTTTTGTCTTGTCATGGACATCAAATTTTCTACTTTCCTCCTCTTCCCACTTTCTTTCTGATCAATTAATTTTTTCCAACTTGTTTCATTTCAGCAAAATGTTATTGGAATTGGATTGAATGGGTAGAAAGACACAAACTCTGATTATCTACTTAGAACTGCAAAACTTCATTTATCAGGACAGAACAGAGCAAGCATTAAAATACATATCTAGGTCTGTGTGGGCCCATCTCACTGCAGCACATCTCCCGCTCTGTTGATCCATGGCCCCATTCATGACCAGGCCATCAGTGAGGCCCCAAAGAATTAACCCCAATACTCTTATGAAACCTTCCACTGATGCTGCAGAAAGTGGATCAATACAATACCACCAGCTCAAACTACCAAACCAGAACCAACACTGGTTACCACTCTTCATGAGTCCCAGACCGTGCATTCACCGAACTTTCATGTTGCCGCGGTTATTCCCACAGCATTGCATCCTCATGGTTGTATTCCCATAGGAGACATCAAATCTCCTGCAGCCATTTCCTGAACATCCAAGGCCACAGTGGCGTTGAAACATTCGACAAGCATGAAGGTGAACGGCTAACAATACATAACTCTAATGAAAATGATGAACCTTGAAAGTTTAGTGTTTCCCTTTGTACTGTTGTGACATTTACCTAGCCCTTTATTTCCACTATTTTCCATTTGATATACTTATGTAATTTCCTTTGTCTGACGAATCATTGCTGGTGTAGATTTAGGACAACAAAGACAAATGAGCACCCAAAAATTCTGGTCCAAGAATGGAGAATATTCAAAATCAGAATCAAATTTATTATTACTGACATGCAGATGTCATGAAATGGTGTTGTTTTAATGCAGCAGGAGGTATGGAGACAGACTAACCCCTGTAGACATCAATGGATCAGCGGCTGAGAGGGTGAACAGCCTCAAGTTCCTTGGCATAAGCATCACCGATGATCACACGTGGCCTGTACATACTGCCTGTGTGGAGAAAAAGGCACAACAGTGCCCCCTTTCACCTCAGATGGTTGAAGAAGTTTGGTCCACCAAATTCTAAGAACTTTCTATAGGGGCACGATTGAGAGCATCCTGACTGACTGCGTCACTGCATAGTATGGGAACCGTACTTTCTTCAATCGCAGGATTCTGCAGAGAGTTGTGTGGACAGCCCCGCACATATGTAGATGTGAACTTCCCACTATTCAGGACATTTACAGAAGCAGGTGTGTAAAAAGGGCCCGAAGGATCACAGAAGTCCCGAGTCATCCCAACCACAAACTGTTCCAGCTGCTGCCATCTGGGAAATAGTACTACAGCATAAAAGCCAGGACCAACAGGTTCTGGGACAACTTCTTCCACCAGGCCATTAGACTGCTTAATTCATACTGACATAACTGTATTTCTATGTGATATTGACTGTCCTGTTGTGCATAACATTTATTATAAATAACTATAAATTGCACATTGCACATTAGAATGGATTCATAACGTAAATATTTTACTCATGTATATGAAGGATGTAAGTAATAAAGTCAATTCAATTCAATAGACAAAAAACTAGCATAAATATAAAATATAACTAAGTGGTGCAAAGAGCCAAATCATGAGGTAGTCTTCATGAGTTCATGGATCTTTTAGAAGTATAGTGGTGGAGCGGAAGAAGCAGTTTATAAAATGTTAAGTGTCTGTCTCAGACAGACAGACAGACAGACATACTTTATTGATCCCGAGGGAAATTGGGTTTCGCTACAGCCGCACCAACCAAGAATAGTGTAGACAATATAGCAATATAAAACCATAAATAAATAATAATAGGTAAATTATGCCAAGTGGAAATAAGTCCAGGACCAGCCTATTGGCTCAGGGTGTCTGACACTCCGAGGGAGGAGTTGTAAAGTTTGATGGCCACAGGCAGGAATGACTTCCTATGACGCTCAGTGTTGCAATGACTTCCTATGACGCTCCAGACTCCTTTCCCTCTTACATGATGGCAGTAATGAGAAGAAGGCATGTATCCAGGATAGCTCTTCAGGGAACTTGACACCCAGGAGCTCAAAGTTATTTACCCTCGCCACTGTTGATCCCTCAATGAGGATTGTTATGTATTCCCCTGACTTTCCCTTCTTGAAGTTTACAGTCAATTCCTTGACCTTGCTGGCATTGAGTGCAAAGTTATTGTTGAGACACCAGTCAACCAGCCAATCTATTTCACCCATGTACACCTCCTCGCCACCATTTGAGATTCTGCCCTCAGCAGTTATGTCATTGGCGAGTTTATAGGTGGTGTTTGAGCTGTGCCTAGCCACACAGTCATGAAGGTGGAGAGTAGAGCATTGGCTAAGCATGGATCCTTGAGTTGGTTGTCAATGAGGAGCAGATGTAATTTCTGACCCAGCCTGACTGTGGTCTCCCAATGAGGAAGTCAAGGATCCAGTTGCAGAGGGAGGTACAGAGGAAAAGGATTTGTAGCTTATTGATTTGTACTTACGGGATGATAATGTTGAACACTGAGCTATAATCAATAAGCAGCAGCCTGACATAGGTATTGCTGATGCCCAGGTGGTCCAAGGTTGAGTGCAGAGCTGATGAAATTGTACCCAGTATAGACTTATTGTGGTAGCTGACAAAATGCAGAGGTTCCAGGTTCTTACTATTTACAGAACCTGTTTATATTTTTTTTGTAATTTGTTTTTTTATTGAAGTTCTGCAAACAAACATTTCCATAAGATGTATTTCAGACATTGTACATATATATCATATAATCATATATATCACAAAATCTCCACCAAGTATTTATCTGGGGTATACACTTATAGAAAAGAGTGGAAAGGAAAAACAAGCAAAAGGAAAGAACTATGTACAAGTAGGGAGTGATTTTTTTTTTACAACAGATTCATTGATTTGTGAGAATAAAATCAGGCCTATGAGGCATTATGTAGTTAAACCGTTTTTCCCAGTATGAATCAAATTGTTCCAGCTTATGATTAACAGATGCTGTTATCTTCTCCATTTTGTAAATGCCCATTGTAATTTGCATCCATGTATTTAAAGTTGGGCTCTCCTGTGATAACCATTTCCTAGTAAGAGTCTTTTTTACCAGCCACCAACAGTATATTCATTAAATATTTATCTCTTTTCAACTATTCTTGAGGTATATATCCAAAATATATGGTCTTACTCTCCAAGGGTATTTCACATTTAAAGAAATCTTGTAGGACATTGTGTATCCCCCTCCAATAGTTTATAGTTTATATTCTTATTTGTAAAATCTTGAATGCACGTGGGTCAAGATTGTTAGATGGGAGCAGTCATGGCTTACAGAATGCAATTTGAAGAATGTAATTGGGCCAGCCTCCTTGCCTTTTATCCCTGGACTATTTAATGCAGTGAACCCCCATGCACGTTTCCTCAAGGAGACAATGAACTTGTCCAGACATCCACTGAAGATAATAAATTTCCACCAAAGGAGAGGCAAATGCAATAGGACCATAGAGCATCTTTATATTACTGGCTTCTGAACTATCAATGCAGTTATCTGCCATAAATATTCCTTTAACTAAGAGAAAATGTAATTAAGTGTACATATCATCTAAGAAGAGGTTCATGGGGTGAACACAGAACTGTGATAAAAGAATTCTGATTAGTATCCATTATCATTGAAACATAAAAGGTGATACAGAATTGTTATTGACCTTCATAAAATAGATGCAAGGACAATATTTCCTCTGGCTCAATTGTTCAGAACTAATGATGACCATCTTAAAATAAGGAGTTGGCAATTCAAAGCTGCAACCAAAAGGAGTTTCTTTTAAATTTTGTCCAGAGTGTCTCTTTGGAGCTTTCTATCCCCATGTTGTATAAAGACTTATACATATAAAATGCTGGAGGAACTCAACTTGCCAGGCAGCATCGATGGAGAGGGATGAAGAGTCAACCTTTCAGGCCAAGCCGCTTTCTGATGAAGGATCTCGACCTGAAATTTTGACTGTTTGTTCCTCTCCATAGATGCTGCCTGACCTGTTGAGTTCCTCCAGCATTTTGTGTGTGTTACTCTGGATTTTCAGCATCTGCAGAATCTCTTGTATGTATGACGACTTAGTTGCTCAGTATATTGAAGACAGAGATCAACAGGTTTTTGGATACTGAAAGAGTGAATGGATATAGGGCTAGTGCAGGGGAAGTCAGCAATGATCGTATAAAGTCTGGACCAGGTAAAAAGCTCAAAAGTGCAATGCTTTTTCTGATTCTTCAGTTCTGTCATCCCTGTGCAGATGATTTTTGTAATTTTGCATTTCCTTAGCTTGTTTACATCCAGTCTGACGTGGATGATGCTATTATTTTATGCAAAACTTAAAAAAACATTCCCTTTGATGGGGTTGTCATGGAGATGGGGTTGCCTGTGGGCAAGATGCGACTGGTGTACGTATGTGTGGAGCATGGTTGGCATTGGTGGAGAGGAATCTAGAACAAATGATATCAAAATTAGGGCTATCCCATTCAATAGCAATTCTTGAAGATAAATAAGATCGACTGGAAGTCAGAAATTTGAAGCCCATTGGCTGAAACCTGGAGACTGGAGGCCCGGATGCCTGTCCATGGAGGGGGACTGTCTGTGTGTGTTGGTGGGAGGGAGAAAGGAATGGAGTTTTCTTTGCTGTTCTTGTTGCTTATTGTGTCGTGTAATCATCTGCCGAGCATTGTGCACATACTATGTTGGCACAGGAATGTGTGGTGACACTTGCAGACCCCAAAGTCCACAGCACATCCTCTGTGTGTTGGTTGTTAACACAAATGACGCATTTCACTGTATGTTTTTATGCATATTTGATAAATTATTCCAAATTTGAATATGGAGAAAACTTCAGAAATGGGTTGGATTGACGTTTGGATTGATAAGTTAAAACGGTTGTGATCAAACTGAATGATTGAACTGAATTGCCTTCTCTTGATCCTCTGTTAAATAGAATTGTTGAATTAATAAGCACAAGTCTGCTATTTATCCATATTTATAGAATTTACTGCCCGTATATTTTTGGCACGTTCGAAAAGCATTTGCTCCAAACGTCATTTGGGACTGTTCGTATTACATGCATCACGATTCTCCTGCTAACATTTCGCTAAAAGTTGGGAAACATATCTCCAAGATATGAGAATTTTGGGGCCCTGTGAAATAGTGTGAACAATGTCTGCATTAAGAAAGATGCTGAGCTTGCCAAGCCAAACTGACTTCTCTCTATTGCTGAAATTGCATTAGTGGGAAAAATATTAACTTTAGAAAGGTTAATGGCTTTCAGACATTAAAGCCTGAGAGTTACAGTAATGTAGCAGAGCTGGGAATAGGCCTTTTGCTAGACACTACCACTGACTCGAACTTCCCAATCAAACTGAACCAGTGGTTGGCAGGAAGTGCCTGCTCTTCACATCAGGCGTCAGGATATCATAGATAGATAGATACTTTATTCATCCCCATGGGGAAATTCAACATTTTTTCCAATGTCCCATACACTTATTGTAGCAAAACTAATTACATACAATACTTAACTCAGTAAAAATATGATATGCATCTAAAATCATCCTCTCAAAAAGCATTACAGGAACCTCATGATTACTGGTCCAAGGTAAATGCTGACAGAAAGGAGTTATTTTGAAGGGAACTGAGGCACATACATTGAAACTCAATTAGAGTATATCTGTTTGTAAACATCATTCTAGCTGCTCATAGTGTGCTGTATGTGATTTTAGGCAGGTATCCCAGTATTTGAATACATTTCCTGGGGTAAAACCATCCATTAGGAAATTAGTTTGGGCACATGCTAGCGAAACTTTCTCTCTTGGCAATGCATTTTCCTGTTGTATTTTGCGTATGTAATTATCTTATTGATATGGGCAGTGCATTTTATTTGTTGGATAGAGAACTTGGGCTAAAAAATAGAGCTAACAGAATCAGAATCAGGTTTAATATCATCGGCATATGTCATGAAATGTGTTAACTTAGCAGCAACGGTACAATGCAGTACATGATAATATATCGAAATTAAAAAGTAAGTAAATCATTTACTGTTAGTATATATAAATGTAAATTAAATAGTTAAATTAAAAATAGTGCAAAAACAGAAATAATAAAAAAAGTGAGGTAATGTTCATAGGTTCAATGTCCCATGAATCGGATGGCAGAGGGGAAGAACTGTTCCTAAGTCGCTGAGTGTGTGCCTTTAGGCTTCTGTACCTCCTTCCTGATGGTAGCAATGAGAAGAGGGCATGTTCTGGGTGGTGGGGGTCCTTAATGATGGATGCCACTTTTCTGAGGCACTGCTCCTGAAGATCTTTGGATACTACAGAGGCCTGCACCCAATGATGGGGCTGATTAGTTTTACAACTTTGTGCTATATCCTGTGTTGTTATTACATACTTAGTTCAGCGAGAAGCTTCTGGAAGTATTGTTGTTAGTCAAGAGGGTAATAAGCGTGGTGATCTTCAGCTGTAAGACATTATAAATAATTTGATAAGGCGGATAAAGCAATAGCCGATAGGATTTAATAATAAAAGTGTGAGATAATGTCTTTTGGGAGTACTAATAAGGATAGGACGTGTAAAATGCTGAGGAAGTACTGAGGAATATAGCAACCTTGATACACTGGTTCAAGGATGCATTGAGGCAGCACTATGGATACATAAAGTATTAGGGTTACTTGCCTTCATTAACTAGAACATAAGAATGGAGAGCTTACGGGACAACTGTTAAAATATAGGTTGGGCCACATCTGGAGAACATGATAAGAATGATGTAATTACACTGGACCATGATGGGATGGAATATTTCACATTATGGGCTGGGTTTGTTTCACTTTTGAAACAAAATTAATTAGTAGGGCCATTGACAAGCTAAATGGTAAGAAAAATGTTCCCTTTGCAGAGTTCAAATGAAAAAGTAGGAGAGTTGCTGGGAGTTTGAGGAAGAATGCTTTCATTTAGTGGGTGAAAATCAGGAAGGCATTGCCTAGAGAGGTGGAGGCAAGTACTTTCACTACATTTAAGAAATACTTAAATAAGATTATTCACTGTTACTGTTCACTGCCAAATCACTTCCATTGGTCTACTTTTGAGTCAAGCCTCCTCTACTTTTCCTGATACCATGGCTCTCTGACCTTGCTAAAATCTTCGTGATTTCAAGCAATATTGATGGGGCATTGTTAATACATTTGTCATAGCAGTCACTGTTTCAATTAAGCTTTATTGTCATATAATAGATTCAAATCCATTTACTTATCACAAGTACATTGAAACATACAGCGAAATGTGTAAACTGTGTTAACAACCAACACAACTTAAGGATGCACTAGGGGCAGCCCACAAGTGTCACCACACATTCCACCATCTCTGGCACAGAACAGATTCTTGGGACCAAAATCCAACCAATGTCAGACTATCCCAGTCTCTCAGTATGTTTCCCACCCATTCCCATATTGGCTGATTGTTGCACCCTGTTCCCTCTTCCTATTTGCAACTTTTCCATAACAGAGCTGTGTGCACAGCTGAAATCCCACGTCATTCATATATTTGTTGTCAGGGTGAAGTTCAGCACCGATTAAACATGTCAAAAATCCTGTTTCTAGGCAATGGTGTTTTACTTTTGGATTTAGAGTAGCCTAAAATATCAAGACCTTGATACTTTGTGAAATGCATCATTTACGCCAAATCAGATCAGCAAGGATTGTGCAGGGGGCAGTCCTCAACTGTCGCCGTGTTTCTGATGCAAAAATAGCATCCCACAACTTACTCTCTCTCTTTACTGCCCTTTATGATGCTGGGGTTTAGGGCGTCAATGAAAGTCCTCCATCTCTGGTGGTGTTCAGCGCTTCCTTCATCATGCCAGTGGCTTGGTTTTCACTATTGTCAGTCATGCAAGTCCCGGGTGGAGACTCAGGAATAGTGTTGCACTCAGATGTAGAATGATTCTTCATTGCTCTTTCCGCAAGTTTTGTTTTACAAGTCAGTGTTGGGTTGTTAGCACTGAGCTGAACCCCAAAACCTGGAGGACCAGTAAACCACTCTTAGCCTGGCCTCTACTCTTTGACCTGTTCGGCATGGGTGACCCTAGCAGGAGCCAAAGCATAAAGCCCTGATTTTAGCCAACATAGTTCTCCAGGTCATTGAAATGATTAAGCCTCCAAACTTTACGACAAGGTTGTGGTTCTCTTGGAGGCCACAGCCTACTATCCTGAACCATATGTCCATGGAACGTGAAAGGAAACCGAAGCATCCAGGAAAAATGTATAAACTCCTTACAGACAACAGCGGGAATCAAAGCAAGATCGCTGATCGCTGGCACAATTAAGCAAAAGCTCATCCTATTGAACTTCTTCAGGTACTGTTTCTAGAGCGTTAGGTATGGCATGGGAAGGAAATCTCTCTTCCTGTGCTTGGGCCTTGAGTTCAAACAGTGATGCACCTCTCAAAGCCCCGAAAGTGAATGGAGTCAGATACCAGGAGCAAGAATGTGGAGCTGCAGGGGAAACAAAAAATGATGACATGGTTGTTGCAATTCCTTTCTCAAGGTACTAACACTACCTGTAGATTGAAAATGTGTCTTGCTGACATGGTTAAATTCCATTATCTTGTATGTTTAATTACTCATAAAAATTCTGCAGACTGGGAATAGACTGAGAGAGATAAAGGAAATAAACATGATAATCCTTATATTTTTGTGAACATTTAAAATGAATTGATTATTAGCAATACTAGTCTTTGGCAAGTCTGATTATTTGGAGATTTTAAAAAGCAGATTTATCTATCTAATTTGAAAAAAGGCTTAATAGACTCCTCAATGATCCTGTGGAGTTTTATAATTTAATGGGATAATTTCTGACATTAATATCATTGCACAATTATTTTTTACTTAATTTAATTTATTATTAATCATTTTGTCAATTAAAGGACTTGTATTTAGCCTACAGATTTTATGGACTTGCTTTTATGCAAATACAAATTCCAAGGGATGATTGCAAAATTGTTAACACAATAAGTAGCTATTGGCTTATATGTGGTTTTCAGGGAAGATGGATAGATGTTCCTTAGAGATTGTGCAATGAAGATTCACAAGGTTGAGGACTTCTGCGGTGAAGGAGTTCTAAGAGGGAAGATTGAATACATTGAGGATATACAGTCAGGAATTTGGAAAGAATCCAATATGATCTCATTGAAGGTTAAAACATTCTGATGTGTCTTGACAGAATAGAGGTTGTGTGGATGTTTCCTGCAATGGGAATAAGCCAGGAAAACGAAAATGAAGATCACTTGCCCCATCACTCAGTTGTTCCCATAGCTATGGGCTCACTCATATTCTTGATATTTATTGCTTATTTATTTATTATTATTATTATTGTAGTATTTTGCACAGTTTGTTTGCTTTTACACATTGGTTGTTTGTCCGCTCTGTTGGATCTAGTCTTTCATTGATTGAATTTATTATGGTTCTTGGATTGACTGAGAATGTACTTTGATAATAAATTTACTTTGAACTTTGGACTTTCAACTTTGAAATGAGGCCAATAACCAGGTCAGACAGTCAAAATTGTATCCAATAGTGAAGTAGCTTTGGGATTTGAATGGCCGACCTTGGCTTCCGTTTCTGGCCTACATTGTCTGTATTATCCATCTCTTTTGAGTTTAGTTGCCAAGTTTTCATTTAGAACACAGTGCTGACTTTTGCCTCCTCTCTTCCATCAGGCAGCAGATAAAAAAGGATTGAAAATGTGCATCACCAGGCTCAAGGACAGCTTCAATGCAACCTCCCCTCTATGAACTCTGTCTATACTCCTCAGTGATTCAGTGATCAGCCAGCATAATCAAAGACCACACCCATCCCAGACATCCTCTCTCCTGCCTTTCCCCTTTTGTATAAGATACAAAAGGCGGAAAGCACGTACCACCAAGCTTAAGCACAGCTTCTATCCCTTGGTTATCAGACTTTTGAATGGATGTTTTGTGCAACAAGATGTAATTCTGACTTCTCAAACTACTTTGTTGTGATCTTCAACTTAATTATTTATCTGCACTGCATGTTCTCTCTAGATTTTAAACTTCATTCGGCATTGTTCTACCTCAATGCACTGTGTAATGATTTAATTCAATTAATGCATTTGTAATTATTGGTTGCCAGTATTTTTGCATGATCTCTGTTTACTATTTGAATTTTGTATTTAAATTAATTCCTGTTATTTTTGGATTTTCTGTGGTGGTGTTCTTTCTGTATTTGTAATAAGCTTCCCTTTTTGACCTATCTTCTCTAAAATGGTACTCGATGGTCATAGGATCTTGATTTGGTATTCGCTCAATCTTTTTTTCCAGTGTGCAGACATTTTGCTCTGGATCTTCTTAATGCCCCAAGTCCTGATTTGTTTGTGAACCCTTTAAGTGACTCAGACTCAGAAATCAGAAAAGGAGATCACCTTCAGCATAGAAGGCTGTACAAAATGTAAATAAATCTCCCATTAAATTAATTTGTCAGTGTTAATAAACGGGAACTTGCCATGGATGACCCCAAGCCCAGATGCAAAAAGAGTTGGGCATAGGTCTAGCAACCCATCCCATTATAACCCAGTGCTACAGAAATACTAGTAGAAACTCCAAAATCCTAATGTCTGTGGGAGGAAAGATTTTTGAGGATGGCCTACAATTAGGAACAACTTGAAAGACTGGCCCAGGATAGAGCACTCTGGTGGGCTGCTGTCTGTGACCTTTATCTGTATTGTAAAAGGTAATTTTTATGCTTGTGCTTGTCGAATGTCTTCATCACAACTGAGGTCTTGGACATATGTGAACTGGGTGCCAGAACTTTGATACAATACAACTGTGACAAAGCAAGACTATGGAAATACAGCCATGGGAACATGAAAGTCAGGTGAACACAAGGGCTGGACTCGTGAATAGTGGTGACAAGTGAAGATTGCTTCTGGTTTGGTGGTTTGAGGTGGAGCTCATATAATTGAGTCAATTACTGCAGCATTTTATATCGGTGGAAGCAGGATTAAAATAGAATGGTTGGAGGGGCTTGAGGGCATTCTTTGAGGCCTCATTGTTGGGTTGGTTGCGAAATGCAACGTGGATTGGGCAGAATGAGAAGTGTGCTGCAGTGAGAGGGGCCTGTGCTTACCTAGATATGCATTTAAATGCTTGCTGTTCTGTCGTATAAGCAAAGTTTTTTTTTAGTTCTAAGTAAATAATTGACATCTGTGCTTCTGCCTAACTGAGCTGGAAATGTGAACATTTTGTTGTAATGTAACAATGGCCCAGTCGAGGTCAAGGCTTAAGTTAATAAATAGTGATGTCAGTAATTTACTTTTAACAAGCCAAAGTTATTTTGTAAATGTCTGTATCAAAGGACACTCAGGGACCACTTTATTAGGTATACCAGTGCACTGCTGATTAATGCAAATATCTCATTAGCTAATCATATGCAGCAACTCAATGCATAAAAGCATGCAGAGATGGTCAAGAGGTTCAGTTGTTGTTCAAACCAAACATCAGAATGGGGAAGAAAGGTAATCTATGTGAAATGATTGTTGGTGCCAGTCGGGTTTGAGTATCTCAGAAACTGCCGATCTCCTGAGATTTTCACACACAACAGTCTCTAGAGTTCACAGGGAATGGTGCACCTTCTGGATTGTGCTACCGAAGTACGAGCTGTGAAATACAGTCTCCTTTTGGTGGAAAATGAAAACACATCTTTTTCGTTCATGGCATTCTGACAAGTTGCTTCCAATTTATTATTTAAGCTGCTGTGCATAGCAATCTGCTCCCAAGTACATGGTGAAGTTATTCTGCATTAACAAGTAAAGTTCTGAGACAATGGATATATTTTTTTGTTTTCCAATTCCTTCTATTTTTTCCAGTGAGAACTTTGTTCAATATAACTGTCCAAGGCTTTCCCTAAGTCTGCAGCAGATCAGTCCGATGTTTCACTTAATTTGAAAGTTTGAACAGACCTAGTTCCCAAAGAGAAATGCCCGAGCCACTCATCTCATAACCTCCTCCAGCTGAAGTAATACTGGAGGGAATTGGAACTGAAAGGGGACACAGCTCTGGGCTTTAACTAACCAAGGAACAAGAAAACAGATTGTTCACTTTGATACATATAAATGTGCAACTTTTTTGACTTATAACAAAGAATATCAGAATCAGAATCATCTTTATAATCACTACAGTATGTCATGAAATATGTTGTTTTGTATAGCTGTACAGTGCAACGTATTAAAATACTAGGAAAACAAGAAGAATATGTTAAAAATGAATAAATAGTGCAAAGAGAGAGCAAAATAGTGAGATAGCTTTCATGGGTCATGGACCTTTCAGAAATCTGTTGGCAAAGGGGAAGAAACTGTTCTTAGAACATTGAGTGAGCATCTTCAGGCTCCTATATTCCTTATTGATGGTAGTAATGAGAAAAGGGCATGTCCTGAGTGGTGAGGATCCCCAAAGATGGATATCATCTTCTGGAGACATTGGCTTGGAAAGTATTTTAGTATTAAGTGATAAATCCTTGTCTGAGTGATTTTCAAAAATCTTATGCTCTTGCATAACAGGAGCAAGGAGTCTGATAATAGGGCTACTTGTAGGTGAATCAGCAGCTGGGAAATTGCCCTGCTTCTCTTCCTTAGCCTGGAACAAGTGCTTGGTTGCCTACTCCCTATGCTGGCCTAGTGTCATGTCTACTTCTTTTAACTACATTGCTCTTCAAGTATAAAATCATATTGCAGGTGACCCACTGAGAAAATATTGTGAAACTGATCAACACTGATACATAGTTCAACACTGTGTATTATGTTCTTGTAAAATATTACATACCTTCTCTATTGTAATTCAGGCCATAGTTTTAAAGATTAGCTTAATTTGTCACATGGTTATCGAAACATACAATGAATTGCATTATTTGCATCAAATCAAATCAGTGAGGATTATGCTGTGCAGACCACAAGTAGAATCAGAATCAGAATATGTTGTGAAATTTGTTAACTTTGCAGTACAATGCAATGCATGATAATATAGGAAAAAAACTAAGTAAATCAATCACAGTAAATGTATACGTACAAAAAAACTTCTTGTACTTTTTTTACAGTAAATGTATATATGTGTATTAAACTGTTAAGTTAAAAGTAATGGAAAATCAGAAATAATAAATGTGAAGTAGTGTTCATGGGTTCAGTGTCCACTTAGGAATTGAATGGCAGAGGAGAAGAACCTGTTCCTGAATCCTGAAGCTGGAAAAATGGGCTGAAAAATGGCAGATGGAGTCTAATACAGACAAGCGTGAGGTATTGCACTTTGGAAGGACAAACCAAGGTAGAACATACAAGGTAAATGGTAGGGCACTGAGGAGTGCAGTAGAACAGAAGGATCTGGGAATACAGATACAAAATTCCCTAAAAATGGCGTCACAGGTAGATAGAGTCGTAAAGAGAGTTTTTGGTACATTGGCCTTTATAAATCAAAGTATTGAGTATAAGAGTTGGAATGTTATAGTGAGGTTGTGTAAGGCATTGGTGAGGCTGAATTTGGAGTATTATGTGCAGTTTTGGTCACCAAATTACAGGAAAGATATTAATAAGGTTGAAAGAGTGCAGAGAAGGTTTACAAGGATGTTGCCGGGACTTGAGAAATTAAGTACAGAGAAAGGTTGAAACAACACACATAAAATGCTGGTGGAACACAGCAGGCCAGGCAGCATCTATAGGGAGAAACACTGTCGACGTTTCGGGCCGAGACCCTTCATCAGGATGATGGGTCTCAGCCCAAAACGTTGACAGTGCTTCTCCTTATAGATGCTGCCTGGTCTGCTGTGTTCCACCAGCATTTTATGTGTGTTGTTTGAATTTCCAGCATCTGCAGATTACCTCATGTTTGCACAGAGAAAGGTTGAATAGGTTAGGACTTTATTTGCTGGAGCGTAGAAGAATGAGGGGAGGTTTGATAGAGGTATATAAAATTATGACGGGTATAGATAGTGAATGCAAGCAGGCTTTTTCCACTGAGGCTAGGGGAGAAAAAACCCATAGGACATGGGTTAAGGGTGAAGGGGGAAAAGTTTAAAGGGAACATTGCGGGTGTTTCCTCACAGAGAGTGGTGGGAGTGTGGAATGAGCTGCCAGGTGAAGTGGTAAATGCAGGCTCACTTTTAACATTGAAGAAAAACTTGGACTGGCACATGGATGAGAGGTGTATGGAGGGATATGGTCCAGGTGCAGGTCAGTGGGACTAGGCAGAAAAATGGTTTGGCAAGAAGGGCCAAAAGGTCTATTTCTGTGCTGTAATGTTCTATGGTTCTATGGTTTTATGGAATCGCATTGTTATCCTGATGATAGGAATGATAGAGGACATGTCCTGGGTGCTGGAGTCTTTAATGATGGACACCACCTTTCTGAGACACTGCTCTTTGAAGATGTCTTGGATACTGAGGAGGCTAGTACCCAAGATGGAACTATCTTTTCAAATTTCTGTAGCTTCTTTTGTTCCTGTGCAGTAGCTCCCCACCCTCCCAATACCAGACAGTGATGCAACTTGTTAGAATGCTCTCCTTTCTATATTTGTAGAGGTTTTCGAGTGTCTTAGGTGACAATCCAAATCTCCTCAAACTTCTAATGAAATATATCTGCATTGATATGTTGGGACCACTTTAGATCCTCAGAGATCTTGACACCCAGGAACTTGAAATTGCACACTCTCTCCACTCCTGATCCCTCTACAAGGTTTTGTTTGTGGTCCCTCGACTTACCCTTTCTGAAGTCATCAATCAGCTCTTTTGTCTTACTGACATTGAGTACAAGGTTGTTGCTGCTACACCACTCAATTAGCTGGTATATCTCGCTCCTGTATGCCCTCTCATCTCCATCTGAGACTCTGCCAACAATGGTTGTATCATCAGTAAATTTATAGATGGCATTTGAACTAAACCTAGCCACACAGTCATGGCATAGAGAGAGTAGAGCAGTGGGCTGAGCACATATCCCCGTGGTGCACTAGTGTTGATCATCAGCACAGATTGTGGTCTTCTGGCTAGGAAGTCAAGGATCCAATTGTAGAAGAAAGTACAGAGACCCAGGTTCCATAGCTTACCTATCAGGACTGTAGGAATGATGGTGTTAATCATTGAGCTATAGTCAATGACAGCAACCTGACATAGGTGTTTGCATTGTTCAGGTGATCTAAGGCTGTGTGAAGAGCCATTGAGATTGCATCTGCTGTAGACCTATTTTGGCGATAGGCAAATTGCAATGAGTCCAGGTCCTTGCTGAGGCAGGAGCTGATTCTGGCCATGATCAACCTCTCAATGTATTTCATCACTGTAGATGGGAATGGTATTTGAGGATAGTCATTAAGGCAGCTCACACTCCTCTTCTAGGGCACTAGTATAATTGTTGCCTTTTTGAAGCAGGTGGGATCTTCTGACTGTAGCAATGAGCGATTGAGAATGCCCTTGGATATATCTGTCAGTTGGTTGGCACAAAGTTTAGGAGCATTACCAGGTTCTCCGTTGGGGCCTGCTGCCTTACGAAGGTTCACCCTCCTGAAAGACAGCCTGACATTGGCCTCCAAGGCAGAGATCACATGGTCACCAGGTGCAGCAGGGATCTGCTGTATACTCCCTTTCAAAATGAGCATAAAAAGCATTGAGCTCATCTGGTAGTGAAACATCACTGCCATTTATGCTATTGGGTTCCGCATTGTAGGACACAATGTTCTACAAACCCTGCCAGTGTTGATGTGCATCCAATGTCACCTCCTACCTCGCTCAGAATTGTTTCTTCACTCTTGAAATAGCCCTCCGCAAATTATTACTGGTTTTCTTGTAAAGGCACGGGTCACCAGACTTAAATGTCACAGATCTAGCGCTCTGCAGATAATGAACCTCCTGGTTCATCTATGGCTTTTGATTTGGGAATGTTCAGCAAGCTTTCATAGGCACACATTCATTCACACAGGTTTTAATGAAGTCGGTAGCAACTGCAGCATACTCATTCAGATTTGATGATGAAACCCTGAATACAGTCCAGTCCACTGATTCAAAGTTATCCTGTAAGTACTCCTGCGTCTCTCTTGTCCATATCTTCTTAGTCCTGACTACTGGTGCTGCAGATTTCAGTGTCTGCCTATCATCATCATCAGGTGTCATGCCCAGTTTGAGCTTTGACTGCCATGGCCCACTGTTACATGGCCACAGTTTGATCACGGGACAGTGGGATGATGTAATGGTCTTGTGAGTGGGATGATGTAATTGTCTCATGACTGTGGGGTGATGTTATGTCACGTGATGGCATGTTCCAAATGGTGTTTAAACAAAGCCCGCGATCTGTGACACAGTTCTCATTTTTATTTTTGCGCAATGTTGTTGTTCCTGGTTGGAGGTATGGCGACTCCACCAGTTTTGTTTGTTGCACGTTTATTTTTCCCTCACGGTCCAGTATCAGAGAGTGAAGGCATTACCAGCGTTACCTGAGTTCAAAGGATTGGGTAAAATTAATGTCGTTCAGCTTCTTGGGAATGATCGACCTTTTTGAATCTTTGTTCGGGAATTGTGGCATGCACTTTGACTTAAACCCCTGCAAGGTCGGGAAGGTTTGTGCAATGACCACCCTACAGTCAAAAGGTTAGTTCCTTTATTTCTTCATGATTTCTTCGGACAAGGCATCTCTTGGCTGTGATTGGCAGATTTGACATTACTTCGAGGGAATTGTTGTTTCAGGGAAGTCTTTCCTTAATGACTGTATAAATCACATGGATTTTTGAATTTACCACTTTAAGTCTGTGCTTGGAAGAGATCTTGTTAAGAACAGTTTCCAAGTTTGACTGTTTGTTAGATATTGCCGCCTAACTGTTAACTTCCAGTTGAGTTAGTCATCTGTTTACTTTTCAATGTTTTTGAGCAGAGTTTCATAACTCTGGTGGTTTGTCTCAGTTTCATACCTATTGCTGCTGGTTCGCAACACCCACACTTTACTGTTTCGGGTCAAGTGGATCAATTCATTGGTATTGATTTCCAGTTCTCTGGCTGCTATCTCCATCATCATTTGTCTTTGCCTTCCTCTTGCTTTCTTCCCTTCAGTCTTTCCCATAATTACCGTGCATTCTAACTCCTCTTTCCTAATCACATGTCCAATGAAATTACAATGCCTTTTCATGATCTCATACATATTTTCGAAGACATGTGCGTTCGGATGCTGTTCAAAGACTTCAGTTCAGCATTCAACACAATCATTCCTCAGAAACTGATTGGAAAGCTGAGCCTATTGGCCTGAACACCTCCCTCTGCAACTGGATCCTAGACTTCCTGACTGGGAGACCTCAGTCAGTCCGGATCGGGAGTAGCATCTCCAACACCATCACACTGAGCACGGGGACCTCCCAGGGCTGTGTGCTCAGTCCACTGCTGTTCACTCTGCTGACCCACGACTGTGCTGCAACTCGCAGCTCGTACCATATCATCAAGTTCACCGATTACGCGACCGTGGTGGGTCTCATCAGCAAGAATGACGAGTCAGCTTACAGAGCGGAGGTGCAGCGGCTAACGGACTGGTGCGGAGCCAACAACCTGTCTCTTAATGTGAACAAGACAAAAGAGATGATTGTTGACTTCAGGAGGGCATGGAGCGACGACTCTCCGATGAACATCGATGGCTCCTCGGTAGAGATCGTTAAGAGCACCAAATTTCTTGGTGTTCACCTGGTGGAGAATCTCACCTGGTCCGTCAACACCAGCTCCATAGTAAAGAAAGCCCAACAGCATCTCTACTTTCAGCGAAGGCTGAGGAAAGTCCATCTCCCACCAACCCCCCATCCACAACACATTCTACAGGGGTTGTATTGAGAGCATCCTTAGCAGCTGTATCACTGCCTGATTCGGGAACTGCACCATCTCAGATCGCAAGACCCTGCAGCGGATAGTGAGGTCAGCTGAGAAGATCATCGGGGTCTCTCTTCCAGCCATTACAGACAATTACACCACACGTTACATCCGCAAAGCAAACAGCATTTTGAAGGACCCCACGCACTCCTCGTACAAACTCTTCTCCCTCCTGCTGTCTGGGAAAAGGCACCAAAGCATTTGGGCTCTCACGAGCAGACTTGGTAACAGTTTCTTCCCCCAAGTCATCAGACTCCTCAATACTCAGAGTCTGGACTGAAATCAACTTACTACCCTGTACTGTGCCTATTGTCTTTTTTTTTAAATTTTTTAAATTAGTTTTTCAAAACATTTAACAAAATTAAAAACCCCAAATCCCAATGAGGAGCATTAATACAGTGCAAGATTAAACATACAATAACAATATGCTACAAAGGAAGAGAATTTAACAAAAAAAGCGCCTAAATTAAAGACAAGTGAGCTTAGCGTCCTCCCCAAGCCCCACAACACAAGAAAAAAACAACAACAACTCCAGACCAACCACCACACAGTATAAAGAGTATAAGTCCGGACAGTCAAACTCCCAGACTGTGAATACACTTAGCAACAGAGGATAATAATGCCTACTACCAGAAAAAAAAGGGAGCTGAAAGCAAGGGACCGAAAAGAAAAAAAAGAAAAGAAAAAAAAAACCCTAGTCAAGAGGAATGTTATGAAAGTACTCGATAAAAGGTCCCCAGACCTTATGGATCTTTAGATCCGAATTAAGAACCGATTGAATAGCTAAGGCAGATTTAGTAGGTGATCTGGTAACAGAGGACAATCGGTCCAGTTTAGGATCCAACCAACAGTTGAAATCACCACCCAATATAAGAGAGTATGAGTTTAAGTCTAGTAGTGAGGAAAAAAACCGTTCAAAAAAGTTAACATCATCAAAGTTGGGGGCATACAGGTTTGCTAGTGCAACTTTAGTGTTATATAGTTTACCAGAAACAATAATAAAATGGCCATTTGTATCAGATATTTTATTATGGAGTTCAAAAGGAATATTTGAATTAATAAGAATGGAAACTCCCCTAGCTTTAGCGGCAAAGGATGAATGAAAATGCTGACCCGCCCACTTTGACAGAAGCCGGGAGTTATCAAAACAACGAATATGAGTTTCTTGAAGGAAAGCAATGTCAGCTTTGAGTTGTTTGATATGTGAGAATACCTTCCTCCTTTTAACAGGGTGGTTCAGTCCCTTTACATTCCAGCTCACGAATTTAAGTGCACTAGCCATTATCAATTACTAATGCATAAAAGGCAGCAGGCATATAAAAAGTCAAGCAGTACAATAGCAGTCTGGGAGCAGAGATGTAAACATAGATTCGTAAGGTCAAAATATAAAAACATGTCCTAAGCAATAAAGAGATGTTGGAACTGGAAAATTCACCCCATCCGCACAACCCAAAACTAGACGGCTACCAAAACAAGTAGCTAGCTCTACCAAAAAAATTAACCCAAATACAACTTCCAGATCTGTGTCATTAACAACATTTTCGTATAAATATTATAGCAAATAATAACTAGTTTATGCACTAGAAAACATAACTACAGATTAGAACAGCTTCTGCAGAAATATACAACTTAATACAGAGAAAATCAGAAGAAAACCAAAACTAACCTACCCGCGAAACATTATAGAAGAATAAAGTAAGAGAAAGGGAAAAAAATAGGTAAGAAGGAAAAAGAAAAAAAAGAGGAAGGGGAAAGTTATAAATTCAAGACGAGTGTTTATCAACCATTTACAGAGAAGGGAGAAAAAAAAATCAGAGATTAGAAAAAAGAAGTGAAGAAAAGAAAAAGATAAAATAAATAAATATTTAAAACAAAGGAAAAATAAATCAGCAGTTGAACTGTGAACCGACAAACAGGGAGGCCTTCATTAAAGACTTCGAACCTCCAAAACAAGTTAGAATTAGTTGCAGAACTCTGTAGGTAAAGTTATACAAGAATAAAAATAAATTACACACACACCAAATCCCGGGAGAGATTGTCAACGGCCCTTAAAGTTTCAATGAATAATGTCTGAGTGATTCAAGTGAATTCCGAGTCCAAAGAAAGTAATTTTACTACGAGGAGTACTTATCCACCATTTTATGAGGTCCGATCAGGTTCCGAAGATGGCTGGATAGCCGGAAGACTTGCCACAAACGCTTCAGCTTCCTTCGCTGATTTGAACCACTTATATTTCCCGGTATTAAGCTTGATTCGTAGATCAGCAGGGTCACGAAGGGAAGGTTTGAAACCACGATCAAAAAGTACTTTCATTGCGTCTTTAAACTCAGTGCGCATCTTTAAGGTCTGGGGTGCAAAATCTTCCACAAAGCGAATGGTTGTATCCTTGAAGGGAAGCGACCCCCTGCGACGCGCCTCTACCTGGTATTGATGGAAACAGAAGATTACTGGTCGCGGGCGGGAGCCCAGAATTCCGGGGGGAACGTAAATTCTGTGTGCCCGTTCGAGCTCGGGCGGCTTCGGAAGCAAATCTTTCGCGAATAACTCACAGAGAAACTCGGCGAAAAACTTCACGGTTGATCCCTTTTCGGTTGCCTCTGGTAATCCCAGAATTCTGATGTTACAGCGTCTGCTACGATTTTCGAGATCCACCATTTTGGAAAGAAGTTTGTTAGATTTTTCCTCTAAGCTGGAACAGAGAGTCTCCAAGTATCGAACACGACTTTCTAAATCTTCAGAAGTCGAATCGATGCGAGATAAGTGTTCAGCATGTTTGTCCACTTTATCGTTGATCCGATCCAGTTTGTCTTCTAACTGTTTGACAGCGGTTTTAAATTCCTTTAAGATTTAGTCTCGGAGCTTTCCAAGTGCAACCAGTGTCTCGTCCGACGGGGTCATGGCTTCTTTTCCCCCGGGTTTAGAACTCTTGCGGAAGTCCCCAGCGGTTTTAAATTCCTTTAAGATTTCGTCTCGGAGCTTTCCAAGCGCCACCATAGTCTCGTCCGACGGGGTCATAGCTTCTTTCCTCCCGGATTTAGAACTCTTGCTAGACATTGTAAGTTAGATATATTCACAAGCAAGTAAGAGATACCGAAATAATTCCTAATTAAGGTTTAAAAAATGGAGACATTTAGTGCAAAGGTAGTGACAGTAACGGAACAAAAGTTCGGAGCAGCTAAACAATCGCCATCTTACCGGAAGATCGTCTTTTTTATTATTTATTGTAATGCCTGCACTGTTTTGTGCACTTTATGCAGTCCTGGGTAGGTCTGTAGTCTAGTGTAGTTTTTGTGTTGTTTTACATAGTTCAGCGTAGTTTTTGTATTGTTTCATGCAGTACCATGGTCCTGAAACGCATTGTCTCGTTTATACTGTGTACTGTACTAGCAGTTATGGTCGAAATGACAATAAAAAGTGACTTGACGACTTATTTCTCTTTTTGTGCTTGCTCTGTTCATGACATCCTCATTAGATATTCATTTCCTCCATGATATTCTTTCCATCCTCCTCAAAATCCACATCTCTGCTGCTTCAATTCATTTCCTCAGGTTACTAGATATTGTCCAACATACTGAGCCATATCACATAACTGGATAAACGTAACATTTCAGTACTCTGAGGTGGGTTGTCATGCCTAGTTTAGTGTTGGTCAGTATACTCTTCATTCTCGTAAAGGAGTCTTCTGCCATCCCTATTCTTCTTTTAATGTCCACGTTGCACCTGTCATCTGATGTCACCCAGCTTCCTAAGTAGCAAAAGTTCTGTGCTTGTTTTATGTCTTCCCTGTTTATTCTCAGCCTGCAGATAGGATTCTCCTTTCTTTTGGATATCACCATACATTCTGTCTTTTTGTAATTGATAGATAGACCCATGTTTGATTTTTCTTCAACAACTATATCAATAAAGTTTTGTAGTTCTTCCTTCATACTTGCAATTAACACAGTGTCATCCACATATTTGAAATTATTGATATTTTCACTGCCAACTTTGATTCCCAAGATGTCTCTTATTTTTTGTAATATTGTTTCACTGTACACATTAAACAAGTCAGGGGAGAAAACACACTCTTGTCTAATGCCTCTCTTGATTTTCGTAAATCGACTCACTTCTCCATCTATTCTTACAACGGCAGTTTGTTCCCAGTACAGATTTCTGATTAGGCGGAGGTCTTCCGAATCTAGATCTACAGTTCCCTGTAATATTTCAAATAACTTATTGTGCTTCACTTTATCAAATGCTTTTGTGTAGTTGATAAAACAAACAACCAAATCTTTTAGCGCTTGAATAGCTCTTTCTAATAGTATCTTTAACATCAATATTGTATTTCTTGTACCTTTGTCTTTCACAAAACCACATTGTTCTTTACCTATTTCAGCTTGTATCTTACTTTTACCTCTTGTCATCAAAATTCTTAGAAGTATCTTGGTGATATGATTCATTAAACTTATGGTCCTATGTAGTTCAAATTCTATTGCTCCAGGTTTCTTAGGAAGAGTGATAAATACTGATTTTTTCATCTCTTCTGGTATTATTCCAGTCTCATAAATGTCATTGATTAAATCAGTAAGTTTTTCAATTCCATAATCTTCAAGGGCGATAATTTGTTCTATTACTAATTCACCAGGACCTGCTGCCTTTCCTTTCTTCATCTTATTTATTGCATTACAAACTTCAGATTTTAAAATACTTGGACCTTCAATGTTTTTCTTAATTTCTGGTTTTTTGCCTCGATCATCTTCAAACAATTCCTGAATATACTCAGTCCATCTGTTCATAATCTCATCTTTTTCCATGATAGTGGTACCGTCCTTTGCTTTCAAACATCCACCTGAAGAACAGAGGAGATTTTTACCAGTGATATTCTTGATTTGTTGATGTAACCTTTTTGGATCAGTAATAGGGATTCTTTCTTGTTGCTCACATTCTAGTTGGTTTAACCACTCTTCTTTGGCTTTTTGACATACGCTTTTAACATTTTTATCTAAGGACTTACATTCTTTAGGATTTGCTTTCTTCAATCTCCTTTCTTCCATTAGATTTTTGATTTCATCTGTCATCCATTTATTCTTTGTGCTCTTTCCTTTTTTAGGAATCACTGACTTTGCTGATTCTACCAAGGCATCCTTTAGAGAGATAAACTTCATTTCAACATGATTGCTATCATTTTCAACAAATTCTGTTTCTAGACTTTGAAATCTATTCCTTACTTCAATTGTAAATTTTTGTCTTAAGTTTTCTTCTTTAATTAATTGCGAGTAGTCAAGGGATTGTTCAGGTTTTTGCTTCTTTAGTTTTTTAAGTTTTACATGACATATTACTGGGTTATAGTCACTATTACAGTCTGCACCTGGATATGTTTTGCATTGAGTCACTGAGCTTTCTAAATCTTTGGTTTACAGTAATAAAGTCAATTTGACTTCTGGTGTTATCATCTGGACTTTTCCAGTATTTACATCAGCACCTTGTCCTACTTTAGCATTTAGATCTCCCATGACAATAACAGTATCTTGAGATTTGCATTTGTTCTTTGCTTGTTCAAGCTCTTCATAGGATTTATCTATATCCTCATTTGTTCCATCTGTTGTTGGTGCATGTACCTGTATAATTGCTAAATCAAATGGTTGTCCTCTGAATCTAACAAGGAGCACTCTTTCTGATATTCCCCAATGTCCTAAAACATTTTTTGCCATGTTTTCATCCATAAGAATTCCTACTCCATTAGTAGAGAGGAAAAAAAATCTTTGATCATCCCGTCCGAGGTAAAGATGCTGCCAATCGTCTACTCATTCTCCGCCAGGGCTCCTGCAGTGTTTCTGAATGGACTCAGTGACCTGGTGAAGGACGAGTTGGTGGCAAGATACGACACCAACAGCCTGGATTCCCTGATCTCCCTAGCCACCAGGCGACCAATCATCTCTGAGAACGCCATAGAGAAAGAACTGGTTGTCCATCACCTTTGGCCACTTCTCAGCACTCTTTACCGCCTCCTGCCAGAACAAGCCTCTCTCCTCCTTCTGCACCCGGAGTAGCTCCCAGCCCTGCTGCTTCTACCGCCCTGGGGGGAGGAACCCATGCTGCTGGGATGGAACCGCCTGTCTCCCGCTGAGCGATTCCGGAGAATGAGAGCGGGTGTGTGTCTACATTGTGGTCAGTCCGGCCACTTCCTTGATACCTATCCCCTTCGGCCAAAAAGGGAGGGCTCACCAGTAACTGTGGGGAGCCTGGAGAGCCAGACCACCTTCCTTTTTGTCCTCCAACACCGGATGCAGCTTCAAGCCACTCTGTGTTACAACCAACAGTCCCTACCTCTGCTAGCGCTAGTGGACTCCAGTGTAGACGGAAACTTCATGGACGAAAACTTAGCCTTCCAAGCCAGTATTTCTCATCAACCTCTGTATACCCCCTGGACGCTTGGGCACTAGACGGTAGACTCCTGGCCCAAGTCACACACTGCACGGAACCCTTGCTTCTCCTTCTCTGTGGAAACCATCAGGAACAGGTACGATTTAATCTAACCTCCTCTCCTCAGGCTCCTTTAGTTCTCGGTCACCCATGGCTAAGCCGTCATAACCCCCACATCGACTGGCCCACCGGGAAGATGGCCAGCTGGAGCTCGTTCTGCCATTCCTCTTGCCTGCAGTCAGCCCTTCCCCCGGTGGAGGTTACTGCTACTTTGTCCACCCTTCAGCCCCCGACTTGTCCACCATTCCTGTAGAATATCATGATCTTGGAGAGGTGTTTAGTAAACAATGGGCCCTTTCTCTGCCCCCACATCACCCTTATGATTGTGCGATTGACCTTCTCCCTGGAGCCTCATTACCCACCAGTTGGCTGTATAACCTGTCCCATCCAGAAAGAGAAGCTATGGAGATGTACATAAATGATTCCCTCGTGGCTGGCATCACCTGACCCTTATCTTCCCCTGTAGGCGTTAGTTTTATCTTTGTGAGGAAGAAGAAATGGCTCGCTACGCCCCTGCATCAACTACTGTGACCTGAACAATATTACCATAAAGAATAAGTATTCCCTGCCCCGATCAACTCGGCATTTGAGCCCCTTCACGAAGCCACAGTATTTTCTAATTTGGACTTGCGGAATGCCTATTACCTGGTCAGGATACAGGAGGGAGATGAATGGAGGACAGCCTTTAACACCCCCTCGGTCATTTTGAAAACTTGGTGATGACTTTCGGCCTGACCAACACTTCTGAGGTGTTCCAGGCTCTGGTCAATGACATCCTTAGGGACTTTATTAACCAATCTGTTTTCGTTTATCTGGACAATATCCTAATCTTCTCCTGTAACCCCCAGGAGCACATCCATCATGTCCGCCAGATTCTTCAGAGGCTTTTGGAGAACAAGCTATTTGTTAAGGCTGAGAAGTGTGAGTTCCATGCCCGTTCCGTCAGTTTCCTGGGGTACATCACTGAGAGCGGGCAGGTGAGGGTGGATCCTGAAAAGATCCAGGCGGTGGCAGAGTGGCCCAATCCCACGACGTTTAAACAACTCCAGCGATTTCTGGGATTCGCCAATTTCTACCATCGCTTTATTAGGGACTACAACCGGGTGGCAGCAGCGCCCCTTACCCAGCTCACCTCTCCTGCGACCCCCTTCCAGTGGACTCCCGAAGTGGACTCAACCTCCTCGGAGCTGAAGAGGCATTTCACTTCTGCTCCCATCCTGGTCCAACCTGACCCATCCCGCCAGTTCATAGTGGAAGTAGACACCTCTGACACTGGGGTGGGAGCGTTCCTCTCTCAACGCTCCATTCCTGCGCCTTCTTCTCTCGCTGTCTATCCCCCACTGAACGGAACTACAATGTTGGGAACTGGGAGTTGCTGGCCGTCAAGCTCGCCTTGGAGGAGTGGAGGCACTGGCTTGAGGGAGCAGAACACCCATTCATTGTCTGGACAGACCGTAAGAGCCTAGCATACATCCAGACAGCAAAATGCCTTAACTCCCGCCAAGCTCGTTGGGCACTGTCTTTTGGCCGCTTCAATTTCACCCTCACCTACCATCCTGGTTCCAAGAATGTGAAGCCAGATGCTCTCTCTCGTCAATACGTCTCTGAGGAGGACCCTTCCAATCCTGATACCATCCTTCCACCACCCTGTGTTGTGGCTGCCCTCACCTGGGAGATCGAGTCTGTGGTTAAAGAGGCCCAACGGACTCAACCTGACCCAGGCGATGGACCCCCCCCACCCCCCCATCGCATCTCCGTGCCTGACTCTGTCAGTTCTCAGGTTCTCCAGTGGGGTCATACTTCCCAGTTCACCTGCCATCCTGGAAATGGTCGAACTCTGCCCCTTTTGAAGCAGCACTGCTGGTGGCCCACCATGGATGCTGACACTCGCTCCTTCGTCTCCGCCTGTACCTTGTGTGCCAATGGAAAAGGCTCCCATCGGCCACCTGCTGGGCTGCTTCGTCCCCTACCTATCCCTGGCTGTCCTTGGTCCCACATTGTTCTGGATTTTGTGACTGGACTACCCCCTTCACATGGTAACATAGCTATACTCACTGTGGTGGACTGTTTTTCCAAAGCCGCGCACTTCATAATCCTTCCCAAACTCCCTACAGCCCGTGAGACTGCCGACCTCCTTGTCCAACACGTCTTCTGCCTTCATGGAATTCCCCCTGTCATTGTTTCTGATTGTTTCAATCAGAAACAATCAGAAATTGTTTCCCCAATTCATCTCCCAAGTCTGGAAATCTTTCTGTCAAGCCCTCGGAGCTTCAGTAAGTCTGTCTTCCGGTCTCCATCCACAGACAGAGTGAGCAAATCAGGATTTGGAAGCAGCACTGCGCTGCATTTCCACCAGTAACCCGTCATCTTGGAGCACACATCTCACTTGGGTTGAGTATGCCCACAACTCCCTGGTCAGCGCCGCTACTGGTATGTCCCCTTTTGAATGCTCCCTAGACTATCAACCCCCTCTGTTTCCTGCCCAGGAAGACGACATCACTGTGCCTTCAGTTCAGGCCCATCTCCACTGGTGCCGCAAGGTCTGGAAGGATGCTCACTCGGCCCTGCTCCACTCCGCTGACCACAACTGGAGTATCGCCGATCGCCACCGGATTCCAGCACCCAACTATCAGCCTGGTAAGAAGTTTTGGCTCTCTTCTAGAGACATCCCCCTCAAAACTGAATCCAAGAAACTGACTTCTTGTTACATTGGACCATTCGAGATCGAGAGCATCATCAAACCCTCGGTGGTCAAACTCAAGCTACCCAGATCCATGCGCATTCATCCCACGTTCCACGTCTCCCAGCTGAAACCTGTGTCTGTCAGCCTTTTGTGCCCTCCTGCTGAACCCCCTCCACCTGCCCAGGTTCGCCTGGAGGCTCCCGTTGGGGGGGGGAGGGGTATTGTCACGGTCCTGACTGTTAATTCACCATATTCTCCTAATTCCTCTTTTCCCGTGTTCTCCCAGGCTCCTTGACTGCGACACCTGATTCTCATCTAAACCTGCAGCATAAGTACTCTGGCTTTGCAACCACTCATCACCAGATTGTTGTTTCAGCCAGTGTGGTAATTCACATTCCCGGCTACTTAGGATTGTGTATTCTAAGTTTTACTTCAGTACCAAGGTTTGCCTGTGGAACTCTGTCTCTCCGTGTCAAGATAAGTATTGCCTGCTGCCTGCCTGTCTGTTTGTTCTCCTGTTTGCTGTTCAACTCCAGCCAACGCTCACACCCTTGTCTGCATTCCAACTCCGTCTCTGTGCCAGTGTCCTGCGTCTGGGTTCATCCACTCTTTGCAACATAAACAGAAGAAGGAAAGTGGAAATGGTCTTTCTAGTGTTCTAGAAAAACCATTTAATGGATATTCTGCAGGGATAGTTAGGGGATTACACCTGAGTGAGTTCTGTTGAGAAGCTGGATAGCTATAGGAAAGAAGCTTTGGAGATGACAAGTAGTGATGGACTTGCAGTGTCTCTTTGATGGCAATTTGGTGAAGAGGTAACTGCTAGGGTGGGTGGAGTCAGCAGTAATTTTATCAGCTCTTTTCTTTGCTCTGGCAATGAACAGGTCTTTTAATGTTGGTAGCTGATAGCCAATGATCTTCTCTGATGAGTGGACCACTCGCACCTACCTGGACTTGGCCCTATCATGTACTTAGCCATATTTCAAAACTCAAAGTTCAAAGTAAGTTTATTTGGATAGAGATTTTCTTGTGATGTGGAAGTTTCCCACCATGCCAATAATATGTTGTTGGCGAGTTCAAGCAAACATTTCACTAAAGCCATACTTAAAGTATAGATATATAGACAATGGGTGATACCTTCCTCAGAAGCATTCAGAAATGATCCTGAGGGACAGAAGTATTTCAGAGACACTGGAAAAATAGATTGCAGAGCTGACCAGCCAGTAGTTCTGTCTTCATTTGCTGCAGTTTTCATCTATATATCTGTACCCTCTAATTTGTAATGACCACTGTGCGCTAAAATCTTACGCTGTGCAATTTTTGATCCAGTGTGCACTGAATAACTTATTCAATAAAAACAGCATAAATAAGCCAGTTCTAAAATCTGCAGCAAAATCATCACCAACTCCATGTTGTCCACAGCATCCTCATCAGAAACCAGAAAAGGAAATGTGATTGTGTACGATCGTGAAATATACTTAACATGCCAACAAGGTAGAGGGTTACAACCTTTTGTGTGCAGTTTAAATTCACGTGGTCCATCTCTGACTCTTCCCTTCCCTTTCTTGTTTTCTCCAGCTCCATTTTCCATTACAAATAAACAGATTCACATGGCTTTTTCCTGCCACTCTGCTTTTCATAAGGACCCCATTCCATTCTCACAGGTTCTCCATCCCCACTGTATCTGTTCTGATGATAATATGGCTCTGCTGAGATGCTTTTTTTACATCAACTAAGAATTTGCTTTCAATATAGTTGACAGGTCCCTTTACCTGATATAGAGTCATAGAATACTACAGCATAGAAACAGGCCGTTTGGCCTATCTACTACGTGCCAAACTATTAATCTACCGAGTCCAATTGACCTGCACCCGACCATAGCCCTCCATACCCCGCCCACCAACATACCTATCCACACTTCTCTTAACCTTTACATACTATTCGGGTCAAATTTGACCCATTTTGACATTTGACAGCAGTAAAAACACCCTAAAGGCCATTTTTTAAGCTGAAATTTGATGACCTTTCCTAAAGTGACCCAAAATGTGCAAAAATGAAAATATCTAAAAATTTTATACTTTTGTACAGATGCTACAAATTTTTGTACATTGAGGCTGTTCTGGGTCAAATTTGACCTGTATCTATTGAAATAGCTTTTAGATCTCTGAAACATTAATTAAGGATTAGTCACCCATTTATTAATGTCAGATAGGGTATATATACATTCTAAATAGATCCGTGGTTCAAAATTTGGTATAGACACTTGTTATGAGGGGATTCTTGGGCCGGGTCAAAATTGACCCGGACCGTACTGTGAAGATATAGAATATGAACAGTATGTAAGGGTTAAATGTTGAAATCAAACCCACATCCATCACTTCTGGGGGCAGCTTATTCCACACTCTCAGATCCTGAATGTAAAAGATCCCCCTCTTGTTCCCATTAAACACGTCACTTTTCACCCTTAACCCATCACCTCCAGCTCTAGTGTCACCCAGCCTCAGTGGAAAAAGCCAGCTTGCACTTTCTCCATCGATACCCCTCATCAGTTTGTATACCTTTATCATATCTCCCCGCATTCTGCTCTGCTCTAGGGAATAAAGTCCTAACCTAATCAACCTTTCCTGATAACTCTGATCCTCAACTCCTGGCAAAATCCTTGCAGATTTTCTCTACACTCCTTCCTGTAGGTAGCTGACCAAAGCTGCATACAATAATCCAAATTAGGACTCAGCTATGTCTTATACAACTTAAACAAAACATCCCAACTCCTGTACTCAATACTTGAATCTATGAAGGTCAACGTGCCAAAAGCTTTCTTCATGATGCTATCTACCTTTAACACCACGTTCAAGGAATTATGAATCTGTATTTCCAGAACTAGTCCATTCTCCACCAGGTTCCAAGTTCAGTGGATCATTCTCTAAAATTTATTCACTTGGAATGGTAGCACCAGGCACAATTTCTACTCCCCATTATTTCCTGAACTGCAAAAATACTGTTCTGTGTTTGAATCCATGGTTCATTCTCCCTCCAACATTACCATATGTTTCCCTCTCTCTGACATCTTTCCATGTCATAACACCTGCCCTTTTATCTTTTTCCGTTCTTGCTATTCCCCATTGCAAAAACTCCTCACAGGTGAAGCAGTGATCCATTTGTATTTCTTTCAATTCAATATATTCCGTCTGGTGTCTACGGTTTGGCTCTTCTACACTGGAACAACAAAATTATGATTGGGTGATGCTTTACTGACTATCAGTCTGCAAGAGCAACTTTCACTTCCCAGTTACCCCTTACCACCCTACACTCCCACTCTGAGCTCTCTGTCTCTGGGTTTTACACTTCCACCAACGCCCATTGTAAGTTCTAGGAACTGCCTCTGATTTTTCAGCTGGAATGTTAAAATTACCTGATTTAATAATTTATGAACTGCATCATTATTTAAACACATATAGTCATGGCAAAAACTAAGAGGATTTTTAAAATCCTAACCAGTTATTGATTGTGGAAATTCTCTGGAGAACTTTCTCATCCTCTGATCAAAAAAGATGACCTATGTTTGAAGAAACGGATGCCTATTTAATTTTCATGAAGTTTTGTTGCTTCAGATATTTCTCCTCTTCATCTTAAAAATAATTATCATACGTATTATGACCGTGAGAGTACTTGAACAGAAGTTGTGTAGCATACTTGACAATTTAAAGCAGGGTACCTGAGATTTCAGCCATGCATTTGACAATTTTCATGTTTTCAAATGTTGTAAAACGCCATTTCAACAGCTTCTTCACCAGGAAGTTATCAAGCTTCACATTTAATGCTGTTTCTCAGAGGATGAAAATTAAATTCTTCCAATAGCCTAGGATCAGCCAAACAGTTAGAAATTCTTGGTAGAATTCTTAATACCATGCATGCTTCGTTTTCCTTTGTTTGAACACAGTGCCTGAGGGTCAGCTTTAAATCAACCATACATTTCCATCCCTTAAACTAACATCTAAATCTGACACTACCCAGCTGCTTCTGTTTTCTAGCTTTGAAGATTTGCGTACATTATCTCGAACCATCAAAAGGACTCCTTTGCATTTTTCTAACATGGATTCCCACATCTAAATAATACATGGCCACATTTTGACTTTGTTCTACTAATTCCCAATTTCTTTTTCTTTTCACTTTGTACCCGCCAGCTTGCCTCTTCCCTTACTGAAGCTTGTTTTAACTCTTGTTGTGAATTCGTTTAACTATGCTCATTTGGACACTTCATTCAAGTGACCATTCTTTACGTTTGAGATGTGAGTGTCAGCAGGCTATTCAATTATACCGGTATCACTGCCAAGCATAAAGAAAAGATGATAGAAAAAATGTCAGACTTGCATAATTCCAAATCATCCATTATAGGTAATGGTGTCCCTACTGTAAGTTAGCAGAGGTGAACTATATTGACTGTCAACAAGTTCAGTAAAATAATTAATCTCTGCAGAATCTTTTAATCTCTAAAATTTTTCATTCCCTGAGTCAAACTAAGTGAGCATGAGAAAATTGCATTTTCCTGCTTTTTTGTAATGCTAATATTGGAGTATAAATCCAGAACTTAATTCTTCACTTGGTGGTTGGGAATGTTAATAGAGCTCCTAGTCTATTGGTTCCCTGGTCATCCAATAGCACTCCAGGTAGGCTGAGGTAGCATGAAAGAGCTCTGTTTTAAGACATTGATAATTTTGGTGAAATCGTTGATGGTCTGAAAATAAAACATAAAAGCATAGAAATAAAGAGACTGAAGATACTGGAATCTGGTGCAACCATAAGACCTTAAGGTATAGGAGCAGACTTAGCCTATTGGACCCCATCGCGTCTGTTCCACCATTCCATCATGGCTGATTTATTATCCCTCTCAACAACACTGTCCTGATTTTTCCCTGTAACCTCTGGCAACCTTACCAGATAAGAAACTATTGATCTCTGCTAAAAATATACCCAAAGTCTTGACCCACACAGCCATCTGTGGTAAAGAATTCCACAGATTCACCAGCCACTGGCTAAATACATTCCTCCTCATCTCCGTTCTGAAGGGACATCCTCGTATTCAGAGGATGTGCCCTTTGCTTTTAGATTCTCCTAGTATAGGAAACATCCTTTCCACTTCCAAGCAAATAATCTGCTGGAGGAACTCATTGGGCCAAGTAGCCACTGTAGAAGGAACTGAGTTATTGGTATATTGGGCTGAAACCTTGTATCAGGATTCTGATGCAGGATTTTGACTCAAAAAAATAAACAGCATGTTATGCTTTAAAGTGCCAGCGAAAGAGGTTGAAATCTTGCTGCTGTCTCTAAGGAATTTGTACGTTCTCCCTGTGACTGAATGAGCTTTCTCCAGGTGCTCCGGTTTCCTCTTGCTTTCTAAAAGATGTACAGGTTAGGGTTAGTAAGTTATGGGCATGTTATCTCTGGGGATGGAAGCATGGCCATGTATGTGGACTGTTCCGGACACATCTTGGGAAATGACACATTTCACTGTATATTTCAATGTTTTGATGTGCACATGATGAATAAAGATGATCTTTCATAATAAAGCAAAACTTATTTTTCCTCCAACAAACATGAGGAAATCTGCAGACGCTGGAAGTTCAAGCAACACACACAAAATGCTGGTGGGATGCTGCCTGGCCTGCTGCATTCCACCAGCATTTTGTGTGTTTTCCTCCAGCAGATTGTTTGTTGTTGTTCGTTGAAATAATTAATGGCCATTCGGCCCCTCAATTATTTTCTGCCATTTAATAAGGTTATAGCTACAGTGCATCTTCACTTGCCTTGTTTCTTACATATTAAAAAGATTTACTAATCTCAGTTTATAAATTTTCATTTCTATGTTCTATAGCATAAGAACATTTTGCAGGAAAGGTTTGCAAACCTCTACTATTTTCTTTTCTCAATGTACACAGTATAGGTGGAGTGAAACATAGAAATATAGAAAATAGGTGCAGGAGTAGGCCATTCGGCCCTTCGAGCCTGCACCGCCATTCAGTATGATCATGGCTGATCATCCAACTCAGAACCCTGTACATGCTTTCTCTCCATACCCCCGATCCCTTTAGCCACAAGGGCCATATCTAACTTCCTCTTAAATATAGCCAATGAACCGGCCTCAACTGTTTCCTGTGGCAGAGAATTCCACAGATTCACCACTCTCTGTGTGAAGACGTTTTTCCTCATCTCGGTCCTAAAAGGCTTCCCCTTTGTCCTTAAACTGTGACCCCTCATTCTGGACTTCCCCAAGATCAGAAACAATCTTCCTGAATCTAGCTTGTCCAATCCCTTTAGAATTTTATATGTTTCAATAAGATCCCCCCTCAATCTTCTAAATTCCAATGAGTATAAGCCTAGTCGATCCAGTCTTTCTTCATATGAAAGTCCTGCCATCCCAGGAATCAATCTGGTGAACCTTCTCTGTACTCCCTCTATGGCAAGAATGTCTTTCCTCAGATTAGGGGACCAAAACTGCACACAATATTCTAGGTGCGGTCTCACCAAGGCCTTGTACAACTGCAGTAGAACCTCCCTGCTCCTGTACTCAAATCCTTTTGCTATGAATGCCAACATACCATTTGCCTTTTTCACCGCCTGCTGTACCTGCATGCCCACCTTCAATGACTGGTGTACAATGACACCCAGGTCTCATTGCATCTTCCCTTTTCCTAATCGGCCACCGTTCAGATAATAATCTGTTTTCCTGTTCTTGCAACCAAAATGGATAACCTCACATTTATCCACATTAAATTGCATCTGCCATGAATTTGCCCACTCACCTAACCTATCCAAGTCACCCTGCATCCTCTTAGCATCCTCCTCACAGCTAACATCGCCGCCCAGCTTTGTGTCATCCGCAAACTTGGAGATGCTGCATTTAATTCCCTCGTCTAAATCATTAATATATATTGTAAACAACTGGGGTCCCAGCACTGAGCCTTGCGGTACCCCACTAGTCACTGCCTACCATTCTGAAAAGGTCCCGTTTACTCCCACTCTTTGCTTCCAGTCTGCCAACTAATTCTCTAGCCACATCAATACCATACCCCCAATACCATGTACTTTAAGTTTGCACACTAATCTCCTGTGTGGGACCTTGTCAAAAGCCTTTTGAAAATCTAAATATTCCACATCAACTGGCTCTCCCCATCCACTCTACTAGTTACATCTTCAAAAAATTCTATAAGATTCGTCAGACATGATTTTCCTTTCACAAATCCATGCTGACTTTGTCCGATTATTTCACCTCTTTCCAAATGTGCTGTTACATAATATGTCCTCCTGTCTCATGCTATATTTCCTGTCAGATTACTTCCATGGTCTTCACTCTTCTTACGGTGAATTTTCATCAAGCTCCTCCATTGCATTAAACGTAACTCTGGATTGGGGGTTATCATCCTTCTTTATGTTGGGAACCCCTGTGCTGGATTAAATAGCATTGTGAATGTTGATATGTTGTCCTTTTCATTCAGTAATACAATATTCTGACTCAGGCACATGTAAAACTAGGTCATGGAAAGTAAGCACATTTTGCACAGTTACACTGAACTACAACAATGTTATACAACAGACATGGCTAAATCTGTTGACCATGAACTACATGAAAATATATTTGGAAAAAATGCCCCTGATGATTTTTCTGATCATTTTTGTCTGACGTTTTCTATCAGGATGGTCTAGCTGGAGCATTATAGAATTCCAATTTACAGAGCATGTTAAGGCCTTATGTGTGGTGGGGTGGAGATACATCTCTACCAAAGGAGGTGTAAGGTGCTCTTTCCCTCTGCTAGCCTGCAGGTCACCCTGCTGAGCCCCCTGATAATGGTCACGTGAGCAGCCATTGCATATGACAAATCCTGGTTATGACGCCAGGCAGACAAACTCTCAAGAGTATTGATAATGGCTGGGGTCACCCATCTTGTAAAGACATTGCCCTGAAGAAGGCAATGGCAAACCATTTCTGTAGAAAAATTTGCCAAGAACACTCAAGGTCATAGGCGGCACATAATTGCCAAAGGCGATGTTAAGGCCTTAGATAAAGCGGGACTTTGCTGGAGCAATCCGAAGTGAAGGATAAATAACTTCATTTATGCATAGAGATAAAGAAATAATTTATTGTTTCCAGAGCAGTAAAAGTTAAGGTTGGTTTGATAAAGATACTCAAAATGTTCAATTGCTTTGTTTGAGTAAATATTGGTAAGTTTTCTGCAGTGGCAGAAAAGTTTGTAACCAGCTTGCACAGGTTAAGGTGACACTTACACCTTATTGTTAACCTGCCCCACACATTCTCTGTAGCTGCTGCACTTTATTCTGCCTTCTGTTATTCTTTTACCTTCTAATTATGCACTGTATAATTTGAAGTGTGTGTGAAAATGCAATAAAGGCAAACTATCTGAAATTTTAATAAACCCTTTTTTTTACAAAGATAAGAGGAGGGGCAGGTGGTGTGGAAGAAGCAGGGTGTCTGTGGAAGGACTTAGGTTAGGAGAATGGGCAAAGAACGTGCAGATGGAATACAGTACAGGAAATTTATGGTCAAACACTTTGAAGGAATAAAGGAATAATTTTCTGAAAGGGGAGAAAATTCAGAAATCGATAGTACAGAGGGAATTGGGAGACCTCGTGCAGGATTCCCGATAGGTTAAACTGCAAGTTCCGCTGGTGGTAAGGAAGGCAAATGGATTGTTAGCATTTGTTCAAGAGAACTAGAATATAAAGACAAGGATATAATGCTGAGGTGTTATAGGGACTGGTTAGACCACATTTGGAGTATTATGTGCAGTTCTGGACCTCTTTTCAAAGAAAACATTGGAAAGAGTCCAGAGAAGGTTCTCAAGAATGATCCTGGAACGATAGGGTTAATGATAGCTCTGCACCTGTACTTGAGTTTAAAGAATAAATGGTAGATCTTATTGAAACCTATTAAGTATTAAAAGGCCTAGGTAGAGTATACGTGGAGATTTTATTTCTTATAGTGGGTGGGTCTAGGACCAATGGGCATAGCCTCAAAATAAAAGGATGACCCTTTATGATAGAGATGAGGAGGAATTTTTTTTAACCAGAGGGTGGTGAATCTGTAGAATTCATTGTCACAGACAGTTATGGAGGCCAACTCATTAGGTATATTTAAAGCGGAGACCGATTGATTCTTGATTAGTGAGGGCATCAAAGGTTACACAGAGAAGGCTGGAGAATGGGGTGGAGAGGGATAATATGTCAGCCATAATGGAATAGCAGTACAGACTCTTTTGGTGAATGGCCTAATTCTGCTCTTAATATTTATGCTTTTATGGTCTTATGATCTTATGAACAGCATCCCAGACAGTTTCTCACTATTTGAATACATATGACAATAATAAAACAATACCAATTCCACTTCCATCATAATGAGTTGCTAACATCTGCATGTACTACCTAAGGGAGAAGAGATATAAGATTCAATAACGGCTTTCACAGGCAAACCTGCTGAAAGATGTTACTGCACCTAGCATCTGCAAAGTAAAGAAATGCTTGGCTAGTGAGGAAGAAGAGGGGAATGCCACTTATTAGATAACTTTTTCAGTCATTATCACAGTTGGAACTTTTCTATTATATTATTTTATGATGTAAAGATCAGCATGCATATAAATGAGTCCCAGGAGGACTTAGCATGTTGGGACCAATGAAGTCAAAGTAGCAGACCCTCAGTTTTAATTGACCAAAAGATTTTGTTAGCATAAGACACTTCCAACCTGCAAAGCTTTCATCTGAAGATTCTCGATTAATTTTGACTGTAAGTCTTAGAGATGAAAGTAACCTGTTCAACTACCTCTGTGTTTAAGTTATACAGAAAATAGAGACTTTGAAGTAAGATTCTGGGCACTTTAACAAATTCATTCCTTCTCCAACTAGAGGTATAATGGATGTCTATTTGTTATGTATTTAAGTCCTGAAGAGGAATGATCGTCAAGCTGTATCAAAACATCTGTAAACTGTATTTATAAATCCCTGAAGCATTGGTATCTTAATCTCACATCCAGCGTGACAATTAAAAATTTCTGCAGGAAATACCAAAGCTGTGATATCAGGTAATTTCAAGTCAGAAAGGGCAAGCTGCCTTAAATGGATTTTGGACATGTGATTTTGGGCCTTTTGCCCAAGCATTATTAATAGAGGAGACCCAATTAAACTATGCAAATCTGAATATACTTTTGACCCTTACCAGTTGTGAAATCCATCCTTATAATGTCATTTGAGTGGTGTCAGACTTGCCTGTACAAAGCATGCACTCTACGACGGCCCTATCAATACTCACTGGCTAGACTTACTGGCAGTGTATTGCCACTTCAGTGTCTAAATCTTCCTGCCTTTTTTGGTTAATGTTTATTTCTAATATTTTCCAGTCTAGTGGGATCAATCTGTTTATTTAATAACATTACATTTAGTGGCTTATTTGGTGAAGTGTCTTCCTCAAGTTCACAAAAATAAAATGGACGGCTGTTACTCATCACACACGCATTCCCATCACCCGTGGCTTCATGTACCTATCCTTTTATTCATGGGAACACAAGGGATTCTGCAGATTCTGGAAACTCAGAACAACAAAACACAAAATGCTGGAGGAACTCATCAGGTCAGGCAATATCTACAGTCCTGATGAAGGGTTCTTGGCCCGAAACATTTCCCTCCATAGGTGCTGCCTAGTCTTTTGAGTTCCTCCATCATTTTGGGTTTGTTTTTCTTTTATTAATGGAGTTGGCTGTTTGACTCAATAATCTGGTCCTGCAGATGATTCCATGTTCAAGATCTGAATGCTGAGTGGATTTTGCTCTACTTCCTTTGCAACTTTGAATGCACAGTAATTCCTCTCCTTTTAACTTTGAGGTCACAATACTTCTTGCCAAAGCAGACTCTTACTTGTTGAAGATTTTGGCAGGCACTCAGCTGTCTGCTTGCTAGCTGCTGCATTAAAACTAATGAAATACCGTCCTTGAACGAGACCGTGTCTTCCACAAGCCCCACTGGACAGGGCAGCCAGATATTTTCACTTGGCCATCCGACAGTTAAAATCTACACCAAAGCGGCCTTTCAGTGTATCACTAAAATAGTAATTTGTTGTGTGTAAGTCCGGACAGAGTATTGACAGGGTCCTCAATCATGGAGTGTGTGTCCCATACAGCCAAGCCTGACCCTGTCTCAGCTGACATCCATGCATGAGTACCTCTAGCAGAAATCACTGGTTAGCAATCAGGATTCGGAAACCAGGGTCATTTTTCACATTCGTAACCCATAGCATCTAGCACAAATTGAATTATCTCTCACTGCCCAGCTGGCGATTACAAATGCACAGATAGTAAGCTATTCCTTAGCATAAATATAAAGTATTTTTTTATTTGAACTATTAGAGTTAAAATACAAAATATTATATCTTCAACCAACATTTGCAGTTTAAACCAGAAGTACCTCCACACTTTTCTTTTTTCGATTGAAATGCACTTGTTGGGGTAAAATACTGCAGGCACCACTGCAGTCTGAACATGTCATCCTTCTGCATGTCTGTACCCAAGCAATAGGGACATCTTTCATTTTACAGAGTCTGCACTCTGAGAATGGAAATCTAAAATTCGGGGATTCAACAAACTGACAGGATCAGATTTATTTTTCCTGCGCTTCTTATGGAAAAATCACAGTTTCAAGGATGGAATCCATTCTTGAATTGTTAACAGACTGTCTCAGCTTTCCTGAGCACCCAAAGACAAGGCTGTACCATTTTATTGCCAAGCCATTTACATGGGAGAGGTTGCAATTAATCTCTGCTATGGCCTTTCATCTTCCAACAATGTATATCGTCGTAAGAAATCTCTGAATTTGAGAACTGTCTCTGTTGAGGTTCATCGATGAACCCTGAAGTGACTCAGATTCAGATGCTAGAGCCATGGGTCTAGAAGAAGAATAATCAAGTTTATTTTCACTAACCGATGCTGTTGTTCTGCAGCTGCAGTACATTACAATACATAAAGTACACTATAGTCTACAATAAAAAAATGAGTAGTGCAAAAAGATAGCAAAATCGTAAAGTAGTGCTCATGGGCTTATTGACTGTTCAAAAATCAGATGATGGAGGAGAAGAAGCTGTTCCTAAAACATTAAGCAACACAAACCAACTGCTGGAGGAACTGAGCAGGTCAGGCAGCATCTGTTGAAAAGAGCACAGTCGACGTTTCAGGCCAAGACCCTTCAGCAGGATGCTTAGTACACGTTTCCATAGATGCTGCCTGGCCTGCTCAGCTCCTCCAGCATTTGGTGTGTGTTGCTTTGGAGTTCCAGCATCTGCAGACTTTCTCTTGCTTGTGATTGGCCTAAAACATTCAGCATCGGTCTTCAGGCTCATGTACCACCTTCTGATGGTAGTAATGAGATGTTGAACCACAGAAGCTGATGATATTTCCATTTGTGTGAACCATGTGCTGACAAAGATATCTTTACTGTCCCCTTTTATACTCTTTTTTGTTTAGTGCAAGGAACTTCTTCTCAAATCAGAGGTAGTTTTGAACATGGAACAGTGCACAGCACAGAAACAGGCCCTTTTGGCTGATCATGTCTGCAGCAACCATGCTGCCAATCTCAATTAATCCCATCTACCTGCACATTGTTTGCACCCCTCTATTCCCTGTCCATTCATGTCATTTCTCTAAATGCATTTTTAAGCATTGCTATTTCATCTGCTCCAAACACTTTCCTTGGCAGCGTGTTTCAGGCACTTAATGTAAAATACCTGCCTTGCAAACCTCCTTTAAAATTTCACCCTTCCATCTTTCCATCTTAAACCTGTGTCAGCTGGTAGTTAACACATTCATCATTTGGGAGAAAGGAAGACTCTGCTCTCTACCTTATACATGGTACTCATAATGTTAAATACTTCTTTCAGGTCACCCCTCAGACCTTGACATTCCAGGGAAAATAATCCACATTAGTCTAACCCCTCCTTTTAAACACTATTCTCTGACCCAGTTGACATCCTAGTGATAAACACAAGAACATCTGCAGATGCTGGAATTCCAAAGCAACACACACAAAATGCTGGAGGAACTTGGCAGGTCACGAAAATACTCAAACAGTCGCCGTTTCCAACCAAGACCCATCTTCAGGGATGGAAAGAAGGGGGAAGATACCAGAATAAATAGGTGGGAGGAGGGGAAGGATGATAGTTAGAAGATGATAGGTGGGTAGAAAAGATAAAGGGGTGGAGAGGAAGGAATCTGATAGGAGAGGAAAGTTCATAGGAGAAAGTGAAGGAGGCTGAGGCTGAGGCGATAGGCAGGTGAGAAGAGGTAAGAGACTAGATTGGAGAATAGAAGAAGAGGGGACAGGGAGGGAATCTTTTTTTACCGGAAGGAGGAATTGATATTCATGTCATCAAGTTGGAGGCTACCAGGACAGAATATAAGGTGCTGCTCCTCCACCCTGAAGGTGGCCTTACCAGGCACAAGAGAAGACCATGGACTGGCATGTCAGAATGGGAATCAAAATCAGAGTTAGTATGTTTGCCCACTGGAAACTCTTCTGCGCCCTTTCCAAACCTCCACACCCTTCCTGTAAAGGGGTGACCAGAAATGCAAGCAATACTCCAAGTGTAGCCTAACCAGAGCTTTATATATCCACAATGTGACTTGCCAATGTTTTCTCAATACCAATGAAGGCAAACTTTTTGCATGAAAGTGATTTTGATTCTGGTGATGAGCCATCTTTTTCCCTATCCTGTTCATGTCTGTTTTCCTGAGATATGCCTTCAGTGTGTCTTTCCAGAGTCTCTTCTGATTACAGAGTCGCAGGATTTGGCAAGAGAACAGATATTCATGTATTGGTCTTCTTACATAATACAGTGCATTTTCCAGATGCATCAATGGTGGTATCTCTCCAGACACATGAAGTGAGAGAACACTGTTTCAGAAAAGAAAGCAGGAACTTGTCCTAACATTCTATTCCCTAGTTCTTTGGTAATGCACAAATTGTGAATATCAGCTTATATTGTAAATGAGTCCATTGCATCCCATTTTTAACGTGCTCTTCACAGAGGTAGCTTTAAACATGGCAAGCAAGATAATGAGCTGAATATGATTAGAAACATCATATTAATGTAAAATCTCTTGAAAATCTGATCTGATAAGTACGTTTATTGGCATTTCGAGGGTTTTGTTTAATACTGCACATGTCCATCAATGTGGAGCACACTATAAGCTAGAGAGAAAATATCCTTCTCCAGTTGTGATGAATGCTGACCTTTCAGATACTGCTTTATTCCAATTATTGTCCTTTCCTTGGCTATAATCTAATGATTCTAATCTATCTTTCACTTTTTCTTCTTATTACTGCTATTCATTCATGCCTTACACTTCAAATTTCTCATCTATCTTATATTATTATTTTGCACAGATCAAGTCATCTTAGAACACAGGACAATACAGTATTGGAACAGCCCTTCAGCCCACAATGTTGTGCCAAACCAATTAAGTTTCTAATCAAATAGCTAACCAAAATAATCTCTTCTGCTTGCACAATGTATGTATCTTTCCATTTTCCTCGCATTCATATGCCTGTCTAAATATCTTTTATCTGCCTCTACCACCACCCCAGGCAGTGCATTGCAGGCACACACCACTCTGTATAAAAACCTTGCCCCTCTCATCTTCTTTGAAATTACCCTTCTTACCTTAAGTGCATGGTGATAGATATTTCAACCCTGGGAAAATATACTGTCTGTCTACTCCATCTATACCTTTCATAATCTTATACACCTCTATCAGATCTCCCCTCAGCCTCCGCCACTCCGCAGAAAATTACCTTAGTTTGTCCAGCCTCCCATTATTTTACACACCCTCTAATTCAGGCAACATCGTGGTGTCTATCTTCTTCCCCCTTTTCAAAGCCTCAACATTCACTTCCTCTAATGGGGTGACCAGAACTGTATTCAATACTCCAGATATAGCCGAGCTGGGGTTTTATAAAGCTGCAACTTCTCATCCTGACTTTGACTAATTCCATATCACTCCTTAACCACCTAATCAACCTGTGTAGCCCCTTTCAGGGAACTATGAACTTGAACCCTAAAATCCCTCTATTTGTCTACACTGTTAAGGGTCTTACCTTAAAAATGCACTGCCTCTTTTCATTCGACCTACCTAGGTGCAGCACTTCACACTTGGCCAGGTTAAGCTCCATCTGCCATTTCTCTGCCCATATCTGCAACTGATCTCTATCTTGCTGTGCTCTTTGCCAGCTTAAAGCTTTTCTTAATCTGCCTGCAGATCTGTTTCTCTATGTCCCAGTGGCTAGTGGGGAGTAGGGAAGGGTCAGAGTGATTGCACCCTTCCTATTTTTGAGTTCTACACACTGTAGACAAGCCCCCCATAATGTCCCCTTCCAGAGCAACTATGATATTGTCCTTGATTAGTTGTGGAAATCCACCTTCCCCTTTTACTTCTCTCTCTACCTGTACTAAAACTTCCAAACCCTGAGACAACAATCACCCATACCTATCCCTCCCTCAACCAAGTCTCTGCAATGTTCACAACATCATAGTTCCATGTTCTGATCCAGGATCTAAGTTCGTCCCTTTACCCATAATACTCCTAGCATTAAGATATACAAATTTCAAACTATCCATCTCATTGTATCTAATACTTTATGCCTGCCTGTTTTAACTGGCCCTGACATCAACCTTCTTTTCCATCCCTCCACTTTCTGACCTGGTGGTCTGATTCCCATCCCACTCCCAAACTAGATTAAACCCTCCCAAGTAGCACGTGAATCTCCTGGCCAGGATATTGGCTTCCATTCAATTTAGTTGCAACCCATCCCTGTGTAGGTCACCATTGCCCCAGGAGAGATTCCAATGATCCAAGAACCTGAAATCTTGCCCCCTACACCAGTTCCTCAGGCACTCATTCATCTATACTATCATTCCATTCTTGTCTAGACTAGCACATGGCACAGAATTCTCACCAAAGCCTGTTGATCCAAAGCCTTCTACTCTAACTGTGCCTCACTCCAAAAATGGCCACTTAAACATCTTGTACACACTCTCAGTGGCACTTTATTGGGTACACCTATACCTCTACTTGTTAATGCAATGATCTAATCAGCCAATCATGTGGCAGCAATTCAATGCACAAAAGCACACAGACATGGTCAAGATGTTCAAAACAAGTATCAGAAGAGGAAAGAAATGTGGTGTAAGTGACTTTGACCATTGAATGATTGTTAGTTGCAGACGGAGTGGTTTTGAGTATTTCAGAAACTGCTGATCTTCTGGGATTTTCACAACAATCTCTAGAATTTACAGAGAATGGTGTGAAAACAAAAGTATGAAAAACATCAGTGAGAAGCAGTTATGTGAGGGAAAACACCTTGATAATGACAGAGGTCAGAGGAGAATGGCCAGACTGGTTCAAGGTGACAGGAGGGTGTCTGTAACTTAAAAAACATGCATTACAACAGTGGAGTGCAATAGAGCATCTCTGAATGCACATCACATCAAACCTTGAAGTGGATGGGCTACAGCAGCAAAAGACCATGAACACACACTTTATTAGGTACAAGAGGTACCTAATAAAGTGACCACTGAGATCATTGTATGGACCTTCCAGGGCCTGTCTATTTGAAACCATTTTTATACCACAAGTTAATTGTCAAAGATATTCTGAAGACATATTCAGCTAAAGCTAATTGAGGTATGGTACATATTACTGTTGGCTGAGGCATTACCTATTTGCTTCCATTAATATTTGCATTAACCCATTTGCGAATTGCAGCGGGGGAAGCCATGAATGTATCATTAATAGCTTCAATGACACAAACGGTTTTAAGTAATGATAGATTCATATATTTGTTCCTGCTTTCTCAGCTTGAGTCAAACTTTAAAGCATTTCTAAATTAAATGCAATGAGAACTATCTCTCCAGGGCATCATGGTAGCGTAGTGGTTAGCGCAACGCTATTACATCTTGGGGTATCGGCGTTTGGAGTTCAATTCTGTAAGGAAGTTTGTACGGTACTTCCCATATGTGCATGGGTTTCCTCCCACAGTCTAAAGGTATACTGGTTAGTACTGTACGTTAGTTGGTCATTGGAAATTGTACTGTGATTAGGCTAGAATTAAGATCGGTAGGCTTGAAGTTCCTATTCCGTGCTGTATCTCTAAGTAAGTAAACAGGTAAGTAAGCAAAGAAGTCCATGAACTGGCACTCCAAACCAGTAATAAATACAGTGTTGCCACAGATACTGGGACTCAGATGGGACTGTAAACCAAGTCCTGAAAGAATGGCTCTGGGTTTCTACATTTTCTCATTTTTTTTACAACGTAGGAGTTGACTATGTTAGCCATCCAGTCAATGGATGTTTTATAGAGTATTCCCATTCTGCCACATTAATTTCCCTGTAAACTTTTCTCCATATTTGATATTAATGATTCACAAGGCTTTCTGGAATGAAAAGACCATAAGACCATAAGATAAAGGAGCAGAAATAGGCCATTTGGACCATTGAGTCGACTTTGTCATTTCATCATGGCTGATCCAATTTTCCTCTCAGCCCCATTCTTCTGCCTTCTCCCCAAAAATATATGGATTTTCTTCAACCTTCAGACCTGAAGCAAAAAAGGATTAACTGACCAGGATCAATTAACTAAGATAGCTTCAGAATATTCTCCCTGTTGGACAATACATGGGGGTAGTTTGATTCATAGTGTATCTAGCTTCTGAAAATGTAGAATATAGAATAGTACAACACTGTATAGGCCCCTTGGCCCATTGTGATATGCCAACTTTTCAATCTACTCTAAGATCAGGAAAACCCTTTCTTCCCACACATCCATCCATTTTTCTATCATCCATGTACCTATAAAAGAATTTCTTAGAAGTCCCTATTGTATCTACCTCTACCTCCACCCCTTGGCTATGAATTCCATGCACATACCACCCCCTGTGTAAAAAAAAACATTAACTCCTCTGACATCTCCCCTATACTTTCCTCTAAACATTTTTAAATTGTACCCTGTCATATTAGCCATTTCCACCCTGGGAAAAAGCCTCTGGCTTTCCATTCGATCTATGTCTCTTATCAACTTACAGACATCTATCAAGTCATCTCTCATTCGCCTTCACTCCAAGCCCTAGCTCTCTCAACCTATCCTCATACTGTAAGACATGCTCTCCAGTCCAAGCAGCATTCTGGCAACACACACAAAATTTCAGAGAAACTCAGCAGGTCAGGTAGCATCTATGGAAAAGAATGAGCAGTCAACGTTTCGGACCAAGACCCTTCTGCAGGACTTTTGGCAAATCTCCGCACCACCTCTAAAGCTTTTGCATCCTTCCTGTAATGAGGCGACCAGAAATGAACACAATACTCCAAGTGTGGCTTAACCAGTGTTTTATAGAGCTGCAACAGTACTCCACAGCTCTTGAATTCAATCTGAAGTTAAAGTCAGAGTCAAAGTAAATTTATTATCAAAGTATGTATATGTATGTCACCCTGAAATTCATTTTCTTGCAGGCATTCACAGTAGAACAAAGGAACATAACAAAATCAATGAAAAACTGCACACAAACAACCAATGTGCAAAAGAAAATAGTCTGTACAGATACAAAAAATAATTGTAACTAAGTAATATTGAGAATCCCCACTTTCCCTCCTAACTAATGAAGGTCAACACAACCTACACAGCCCTATCAACATGTGGCAACTTTGAGGGATCTCTGGACTTGTATCCCAAGATCCTTCTGTTCCTCCAGAAGCCAGGATTTTTGAAATACATAATGAGATAACACATAAATGACCATCTACAATTCTCAGAATTTCTTTTTTTCCCCTTTCCCCACACCTTATTACTGTTAGTGTGCTTTTCTGCTCTACACTCTACCTGCAAACTAACACTGGTTCCTGCTTCAGGAAAATCTTCAAGTTGTGAAGTTTTAATCTATTCAAGGCCAGATGGGATAGATGGAATAGTCCATCTATTCAAGGCCAGTAACTCCCTCCACTCTTTCTTCCCGCTGAGAACCAAGACTAATTTGTTATATCCACCTGCCTTCACCCTGCTACTGGTGATGACTCAGGTTGTCTGAATAATTTCTGTATGTTAAAGAGCCTATATAAATATGACAGTTATTAAATATTTCTATGTTTTCTTTTTCTCTCAGCAAGTCAGGCAGCATCTAGGGAGGAGAACACACATAAAATGCTGGAGGGACTCAACCGATCCCTTCCTCAGGACTAGAAAGAAAGGGGGCAGAAATAGGAATAAGAAGCTGAAGGTACAGGGAATGTGTAAGGAGTGAGGGCGTATGGGGATTTATCTAGCATGATTTAACTATCAATGCAGGAAATTCTGCAGATATTGGAAATCTCGATCTATGCACACAAAGTGCTGGAGAACTCAGCAAGTCAGGCAACATCTATGGAGAGGAATAAACAGTCAATGCATCAAGCCGAGATCCTTCTTTGGGACTGGAAAGGCAGGGGACAAAAGCCAAACTAAGATGCTCAGGGCCGGGTAAGAAGTAAGGAGGGTGGACAGAGGGAACTGTAAATGGGGAGCAATGAGAGAGGGTCTCACTGAACTCCATCAATTTAATTATTTTTAATTGTGATCTGTTCTCTACCATAAGCAATAATCCTCATTGTATTTGGGAATTAAACTGTAACAATAATTCCCTAATATCTAGATTGTTTTTAATGGCACAGTGGTAACATTGAAGTACTTTTGGTTTATATAGCAAGGATTTAGTTAATATTTCATTTGCTGTATATTACTGCACTTAAGGGTTGGAGACCAATTTTCCAAGGGAAGACTTCAGGTATGACATATTAAAAATATGACCTTTAAGCATAATACAACTCTCAAAGGGTTTAAATTACCATAGCAACTGGAGGACAAAGAAGGCACATTCGAAGTGGGGGATGGATAGTGTGAGGTTTATGGATGTGCATTAAAGAAAAACGAATTAGTTTGCGAAATACATTTTGTAAGCCATTTTGATCTGCAAAGTTAAGAGTCAGTTGGCATTTCCTAGCCACAGCTTTTCCCCTCAGGTGTCAGATGACTCAATAGTTACGATACTTTATACAGAGGCTCGGACTATTGACTGAGACATGTTTTTCAATCTTACCAGAGTAGCTGGAGAATTCAATTTTAGATACTTTTAAATCAATATTTGGAGTGGGAAGACACAATGCCTATGGAGCAATTCGATTGTCATAAATCACATTTAATTCACTGATGTTCTTTACATGGTGGTCCCTGCCCCTCTGTAATGGCCTACAAATACTGTCAATTCAGGGGCAATTAAGGATGAATAATAAATAATGGCATTGTCTACAAAGTCCATATCCCTTGATTAACTAAATGAAAATAAAAATCTACCAAGAATATTTTGATAGAGTAGATGGTAAATCATTTCTTGTGTTGTTAGAAGGGGACACAATCCATTTTAATGCTGGGCCACATTTAAATTGGCAATGTGCCCGCATATCGAAAGAATGGACAGGAAACTTTATGCTTTAGAAATGACGGTGCAAGGAAATTTGCTGGTAAAGGAGAGGCAGCTGTGCCAGTGGGATAGGTGGGATGATTTGGAGCAGGAGGGAGGAATGAAATGAAAACCTGCCAAACAAACACATTTGTATTCTTGCAGTTCTGCCTTTCTGTGATCTGCTTGACTGAAACTGATTCCAGCTGTTTTCTGTTCAGTTACGGACAAGAAAATCGAAACACCTGGGGTGAGGGAGGATGAAAATGAAGGACCTCTAAACATGATTAAAAACTTGAGTTTTTTTCTTGGTCTTTCTTATTCCCAGTTATTAATCCAACTGGAGGTGTCAAAACTCTAATTCGGATGGACTGTGAAAGATCAGATGCAAATTATGATAGAAGATGAAATTCACCAGCACTGGAATTTTGCCTAACTTTATCTTGTCTAAGTATTTGCTTTATTTGTCACATGTACATCAAAGCATTGAAATATACAGTGAAATGCTTTGTTTCATTAATAACGAACACAGTCTGAAGATGTGCCGGGGGCTGCTTGCAAATCACAGAGCTTTAGAGACATAGTCATGTGTGTCATCATGCTTCCAGAGGCAACTACAAGTATCATGCCCACAAGCTACCACCCCTACATCTTTGTGGGAGAAACCACTGCACCCGGAGGAAATCCATGCACTCACGGGGAGAATTTACAGTCTCCCTACAGACAGCAGCAGGAATTGAAGCCTAGTTGCTGGTGATATAACATGTTATGCTAACCACTACGCTACCTTCTAAGGAGAAAATTTTCAGTCCCATAATTATGGGAAACCCTCAGTTATTACTGTTCACTTTTCAAATTTAATTTTTAATTAAGTTATTTGATAACTTATTGATTAAAGCATTGTGTATTAAAATTATTACTCATTTTTGTCAGGAAAAATCATAAGGGGACATGTGATATAATCAATAATCTGGTCTACTAATGTGAGATATTTATCTTTGTCTCTTAATCATGTTTTTAGTTACCTCGATATTGGACAATTAAAGCTACAACCTAAATTAGAAAGAACAATGTATGTAATACCTTTTATTTTGAAGATAGGCATTATTTATCAGAGAACTATTGTGCTTTAAGTTAGAAGCTAGATTATATGGTCAAACCAAAATAGATAAATTGCCTGTATGTTCAATATCATAGAGAGATAGATAAAATTAAGTAAAACATTTAATGAAATACTAGAGCAATACACACAAAATGATAGAGGAACTCCAGGTCAGGCAGCATCTATGGACGGAAGTAAACAGTTGGCGTTTCTGGCTGAGACCCTTCTTTAGGACTGGAAGGATCTCACTTGCAGAGGTAAGAGCCCCTACAGCTCCTCGCATTATTCAGGGCCCCAAGCAGTTTATCCAGATCAGGCGACACTTCACCTTGGCCTACAACCTGATAGCATGAACATTGATTTCTCGAACATTCGCCCCTTTTCCCTCTCTCACCTTAATACCTTGCCTGCCCATTGCCTTCCTCTGGTGTCTCTCCATCCTTTTCTTTCTTCCGTGGCCTTCCGTCCTTTCCTATCACACTCCCCCTTCTCCAGCCCTGTATTTCTTTCTCCAATCAACTTCCACACTCTTTACTTCACACCTCCCCCTCCTGGTTTCACCTATCACCTTGTGGTTCTCCCTCCTCTCCCCCACCTTTTATCTCTATCCCTCATCTTTTTTTCTCCAGTCCTGTTGACGGGCCTTGGCCCAAAATATCGAATGTACTCTTTTCCATAGATGCTGCCTGGCCTGCTGAGTTCCTCCAACATTTTGTGTGTGTTTCTTGGATTTCCAGAATCTGCAGATTTTCTCTTGTTTGTGATTGGACTTCACCTTTGAGTCTGTTCGGATTGTCTACTGTATCCAGTGCTCTTAGTGTGACATCCTATACACTGGTGAGACCTGACATAGTTTGGAGGACCATTTCATTGAGCACCTTCGGTCTGTCCTGCACAAAAGATGGGTTTTCCCAGTGCCCACCCATTTTGATTCTACTTTCCATTCCCTTCCCAACATGTCAGTCCATGGCTTCTTGCACTGTCACAAAGAGACCTCTCTCAGGTTGGAGGAACAATACCTATTTTGTCTGGATACTCTCTAACCTGCTGGCATGAACATCAATTTGTTTAACTCCCAGTAATATCTCCCCTCTCCCCCTTTTCTTTTTTCATTCCAATTCCAGTTCCCCTCTTACCACTTTCCTTCTCCTCACCTGCCTATCACCAACCTCGTTCTCTTCTTCACTCCCTTTCCCCCATGGTCCACTCTCTTCTCCTATCAGATCCCTTCTATTTTACCTTTACCTCTTCAACCTATCATCTCTCCCAGCTTCTTACTTAAATCTCCCCTCCATCACCCATCCATCTTCCCCCTCACCTGGTATCACCGATCCTGAAGAAGGGTCTCAGACTGAAATGCTGACAGTTTATTCCTCTCCAAGATGCTGCTTGACTTGTTGAATTCCTTCAGCATTTTGTGTGTGTAGCACCAGATTTCCAGCACCTGCAGAATCTTTTGTGTTTATATTATCTATCTATCTATTTATTTATTTAGAGAAACAGTGCAGAAAAGGCCCTTCCAGCCCATCGAACGATGATGGCCAGCATCCCACCAACTTAATCCTAATCACAAGTTAATTTGCAAAGACAAATTAACCTACCAGCCAGTACATCTTTGGACTACAGGAGAACCCTGGAACACCTGGATGAAACTCACATGCACATGGGAAAAACATACAAACTTTCTTACATAGGACACCATAATTGAAGTCTGAACTCTGACCCCCCCCCCCTCAAGCTGCAATAGCGTCGTGCTAACTGCTACGCTACTGTGGTGTCCTAATGAAATACTTGCCTTTGTAGTGTAAAGAATGGAATACAAGAAGTTCGGTTAATGACATACTTACATAAGCCCCAGTTAGACCACATGTGTGAGCAGTTCTGGACTCTCTAAGAAGAACATGGTGGTCTTGTAAAAATTTACTGCAGTACTACCTGGACTCTATGTATTATATTATGAAAAGTGATTACACAGTACAGAGCTTTGTATATAATATGTATCATAAACTCAACTTCTTCAGAAGGTTGCAAGTTAACTTGTGGGAATTTACCAGACTGATGTAAAGAAACTATTATCTTCTGTTAGGAGCTTGTGGATTGAGAAATTAGATTAAAATTAGTTTTGAATATTCCAGAGTGAAATTAGGAGTAATTACCTATTCTTCCATCTGAGTCTGTAAATAAAGATAAAACCGGATCATGTTTGAATTTTTTAAATAACTATATAGCTAAATATTGTGGTTAGTGTATGTACTCCCTGTGATCACATGTGTTTCCTCCAGGTGCTCCAATTTCCTCCCACAGTCCAAAGATGTACTGTTTAATAGGTTAATTGGTCTTTGTAAATTGTCCCTTGATTAGGCAAGGATTCAATTGGTAAATTGTGGGTGGAATGGTTCTAGGGGCCAGAAGGGCCTATTATGTGTGTATCTTAATAAATAAATAAGTTTTAGGTATAACAATTCAGGGAAGATATATTATTGAGAAATCCATCTCCCATCTGTAGATATAAACAGCAGTAACAGTCTGCCGCTTTCTGTCTCTAACGTTCTTTCCATATATAATGGAGTTTGTTGTTTCCAAGGAGAAATGAATTTTCAGGCAATGAAGCATAAGAAACAGCCCAGAAGATGTTCTTTTATGCATTAATACAATAGAAAAGGACAATAAGAGATTACCTGAACAACATGTAAATGTAGTTCATGGGTCTGGTGCTCACAAATTGCCCTTCCATTTACCCAAATAACAACCATGGTCATACTTCAAAAAATAATTAATTGAATTCAGGCAGTTATCATCAAATGTAGCTATCATTTCATTGCACACAAATGCTTAGTGGAAGGCAAAATACTTTAGGGATTAAAATACATTAAATGTGTGTACATCAAATTTCCTGATAATTTCACTTTCCCAACAGATAATAGTTTATTTAACCTTGTTACTTCAATGCATTATAAAATAAAATTTAACAAACTAATTGACAATGAAAAGGAAGTTGTTCATGCATACGAAAATATATTAACCTTCCCAGAACAGCGCCTTCTTTTTATTCCAGCGATAAACAACGTGAGAGATTGCGGTGGCAAATATAAAACCTGGGCTATTTTAAGTGTGACTTTTATTTAAAACAAACACATGATTTAAATGGTGTTATGGAGGTCGGATGACAGTTGTTTATAAACCTCATGGCTTCAGATATAAATTTTGACTTAGGGGAAGGTTCTGCTGCAATACGTGTTTCATTATTCGTGAATTAGAGAAGGTAACGGTAGGTGTCCTGCCTGGGGTGAAACTCACAATCTGTCTGCTGCTGATTAGATTCAGAGGTCTGGCTTAGCTGCCCATGCCTTCAGTTGGGCACATCTAAGCTGCAGAGGAATCCTTCAGTTCTGCTTGACTCGCTTTACCAGCTGGAGGCTCACAAAAGCAGAGTGGAAAAAATTGACATTGCAATAAAGCAAATCAATAAAACATGGAATGTTGTTCATCTGCAGTTTCTGTTTCTATCAACTATTACTAAGTTTCACTCTGGACTCACTTTCCCTTTCCTGGTGTGGGACTATTGCCCAGCGTTTGGGTTTCAAGCACAAGAGATGATGGAAGTCTTGAGCAACACACACAAAATGCTGGTGGAGCTCAGCAGGGCAGACAGCTTCTCCCTGTACCTTGGTACATGTAAGACCATAGGACATACAGCAAGAGCGGAATTAGGCAATTCAGCTCACTGAGTTTGCTCTGCCATTCCATCATTGCTGATATATTATCCCTCACTACCCCATTCTTCTGCCTTCTCCCCATATCTTTTGACGCCCTGATTAATTAAGAACCTATCAACCTCCGCTTATATATACCCAATGAGTTGGCCTCCACAGCTGTCTGTGGTAATGAATTCCATAGACTTACCAACCTCTGGCTAAAGAAATTCCTCCTTATCTCAGTTCTAAAGGAACACCCTTCTATTCTGAGGCTGTGCCTTCTGGTTCGAGTTTCCCCTACTATAGGAAATGTGCTCTTCATGTCCACTCAAGCTGGACCTTTCCATATTCGATTGGTTTCAATGAAGTCTCCCCTCATTCCTCTAAACTCCAGTGAGTACAGGCCCAGAGCCATCAAACACTTCCCACAAGTTAACCCTTTCATTCCTAGGATCATTCACAGGAACCTCCTCTGGACCCTCTCTAATGCCAGCACATCCTTCCTTAGACAACGGTCCCCAGACTGCTCATATTACTCCAAGTGCAGTCTGACTCGTACCTTACAAAAGATCAGCATTAATGCTTTTATAATCTAGTCTTTCTGAAATGAATTCCGACGTTGTATTTGCCTGCCTTACAACTGACTCAACCTGTATGGTAACCTTCATGCAATCCTGCACGAGGACTCCCAAGTCTCTTTGCATAAAATACATGACAATAATAAAACAATTACAATTACAATTTCAGTTGCAAACATAGAGTGGAATATATGAAAAGAATAGCATTGTAACAGTGAGCATTTGTAGTGAGTATCAGCTGAATTGAATATTAGAGGACGGTGTGAAAACATAACACAGAGGAAGATGACTCAATGAAGAATACCTAGTCGTCACTGAAGTTAAAGCATGTGAATTCACCTGTCAGTGAGGAGGGCGAATGACTTTGCTAATGCAGCAGTGGCCAGCACATTGTGAGACTTTGCAGAGATTTACTGGAAAGGTTCTGAGATAGGGAGTTTAAGGTGACTTTCCATAAGACCGCAGTCTTGACACGAGAGCTTGTCTGAAGGACTTCCTGCAATGTTTTGCAAGTCTCTGTGATGACAACAGAGAAAATCTGTATCTTTAAATCACAATGAAAAGCATGAACAAAATAAGAAATGTAGACATTGGATTTCTGAAAGGAAAGCTGAAAATACTGAGAGAGAAAAAAAATTAGCATGTTGGGAGAACATTAAGAGAGAGAAAATTAATGTTCACGGTTCAATTTAATAATCATTCAGATTCAGATTTGTTTATTTATCACAAGCACCTTGAAACACAGTGAAATGCATCCTTTGAGTTAATAAACAATGCACCCAAGGATGTATTGGGGGCAGCCAGCCCACACATGTCATCACGCATTCCAGTGCTGACATAAAATGCCCATTATGCTCAGCAGAACAACACAGAACACAAGAAGTGACAAAATAACAGCAAAACAGTCCCTGTTCCTCCCTCCCACCTTGAGTACGTTGTTCATCTGAAAGGTCCGGGTGGAGTGACTCTCTGGGTGTAGTCTCCTTGCATCTTTGCCTCCTGCTCTGTGCTTCCTGACCCATTTTGCCATTGACTGCCATACTGACTCTTCCAATCAAGGACTGTGGTGATTGTTGACACCACTGAGACACCAATGAATTAATAGTTTAGTGATTAATTTTGAGATTTTCAGCATCCTACCCTCTTAAGTTCCACTATGTTCATGAAGTGTTCCTTTAAGTACATACAAATGCTACAAAATAGTATTATTATCTCCAAACTGTAGTTCAAACATTCAAGAAAATTATAGGTTTCAACTGAAAGCTCCAATGTATTTGGGGAAGGAAGAAAATATGTGATGGTGATGTGGGACATCAAGTCTGCACCCAATATCAGAATCAGAATAAGCATTAAAATCAGGTTTATTATGGAACATAAAATATAGACAGTACAATGTAGTACAGACCCTTCGGCCCATGATATTGTGCTGACCTTTTAACCTACTCCAGAATCAATTTAACCCTTCCTACCCACATAACCCTCCATTGTCATACTACTTATTATAAATTACTATAAATTGCACATTGCACTTTTAGATGGAGACATAACATAAAGATTTTTACTCCTCATGTATATGAAGGATGCAAGAAGTAAAGTCAATTCAATTCTTTTTTCTCATCCATGTTGCTGTCTATGAGATCCTGTCATTAGCTTGTCATTGTGGTGAAGAGATTTATTGCTAAACTCAGCTTTCCAGCACAGCGGCATGACTTTTCCAAAGAGTTGGAGTTATTGGTGATAAAGTCAAATTTTTAAACAAATATTCTTTGCTCAGCTTTTTGTTGTAAACAAAAACCAGTGCCCTGTTCTTAATATAAATTGCAAGCTGCAATCAGTTTGAAGTTGGAGGCACAACTTTGCAAAGTGAAGTGACTTGGAAACTTCTTGTCTGCATTAGCCAAACGCAAGACAATAGGGTTATGTCACTTAGCACATCAAACAGGGTTACAAGTTAAGATGTTTGTATTCTTAGGGTTAGCCTTCTCAGCACTAGTTCTGGATATTTGGGATTTCTGTCACCAAAAGCTTTTGGACCATCTGTGTGAGCTACTTTGTCCCAGCAAAAGTATCTGGAAAGCATCATATGTAGATTGTAGATTATGTCATCTGGTAGAAAATAAGATAAATATCAGAGAGATCAGGGGATTGTTAGGAATGTCAAGGAGAGCAACGGAAAGATGGGGTTACAGAAAGAAGAACTAGAATTCATTCCTCTACCTTCGTTTTCTGAGACAGCAACTTGTTGGTATGTTTTTCTAGTTTGTAAGAATAGTAGATATGTTTGGAAATCCATTGTAATTTGCAAATATTTTTGTAATTTGGAAATCTTTTATAAATTATTATCCTCTATGAGTGTTAAATGTGTGTTAAAATGTATTTGCGTGAAATTTAAATGTGTATCATTAAAAATAAAATTACTTTGTTAGCTGTAAGTATCTCCTCCTTGGAAAAGAGGCGAGTCCAACACCTAGTTAGAGGGTGTTGGCAGCTAAACTACATGCAGAGGCTAGACAGAGAAATAAGCTAGTCTTTGAAGATAGATGAATACAATATAAACTCCCTATTATGAGGGTATCTGTAGATATCTGCAGTATATTGGATAGGACTTAAAATCTTTTGAGTTTGAAGCTTTTCAGACAGGGAACCCAACGCCATCACATCATAAGTGTACAGTGAATGACAACACCCGTAGGTGCACTGATGTGTTGAGCAATCATTGGGTGTAAGTTCATATCCCCCTGAATGTGTCGACACCAGTGGACATGGCATTAAAGATTAAGCGTTGTGTAGAAAAGATGTCATTTGCAGCTGTATGAAGCTTTGGTTAGGCCCCTTCATCTATGCTTCTCTGTCAGCCTTTCTCGCAACCAAAACAAACGTCTCACCCATTCCAGACAATCCCTCTCCTCCCCCCTTTTTATTAGACAGAAGTGTAGGAGAAATCTGAAAGGTCACACAGAGTTGGTGTTTTGAAACAAAGAGTGATCTATTAAAAACTATCCGAGCATGAGTTTGGTAGAGCTTTTACATCCTCTGTTGATAAGATTACAAATAACATTACATTTTAGTAACAGAATGGTAGACTTATTTATGCAACAGTGAAGCTCAAGGACAGGTTCTATCCCACTGTTATAATATTATTGAATTGTTCTCTATACTTGCAGTAAGATGCATCTTGACCTCACAATTTGAATTTGAATTTATTGAAATCTTACATTCAACATGGAGGAGTAAAAACCTTTGTGTTATAACGCCATCGCAATGTACAGACATGTGAATTTATAAGTCTAATGGCTTTTAGAAAGAAGCTGTCCCTTAGCCTGTGGACAGGCCTGGACTGTGTGATAGGGGAAGTGGTGGAAACGTAATATTGCCGCATTTATGAGGCATTTAGACAGACACATAAATAGGCAGGACATGGTGGAATACAGGCCATGTGCAAGCAAATCGACTGGGTTAGATTGGCATTATGGATAGCTGTAGGACCTGTTACTTAGCCTGGCTTTAATGCTGTGGTACCATTTGTTATGACCTTGTATCGTATTGTCTGCCCACACTGCACTTTCCTTCTAAGTATTACACTTAATGTGGCATTCTGTTAAGTTTTTATTTTACCTTGTACAACCTCAATGCACTGTTGTAATGAAATGATCTGTATGGATGACAAGGGTTTTCACAGTACCTCAGTACATATGACAAAAATAAACAAATTTGCCAATTTGAAATGTTGTGTACAGTTCTGGTCACCACTTCACAGGAAGGATAGAGTGAGGAAGAAGATTGCAAGATGTAGCCTGGATTGGATTATTAGCTGTAAAGAGAGGTTGGACAAACTTGGATTATTTTGTCTGGAGGGTTGGAGGTTGAGGTACAACCTGAAATAAATATTTCCTGAAGAAGGGTCTCGGCCTGAAACATCGACTGTTGATTCATTTCCATAGATGCAGCCTGACCTGCTCAGTTCCTCCAGCATTTTGTGTGTGTTATTTAAAATTATACGAGGCTTAGATAAGGTAAAGAGTCAGGGTGGAAATGACAAAACCTCAAGGCATTGATTTAAAGTGAGAGCAAAATTTCAAAGGAGATGCACAAAGCAAGTTTTTTGTTAAACACAGATGGGTAGGTGCCTGGACAGTGTGACAGGGGAAGTGGTGGAAACATACTATTGCCGCATTTATGAGGCATTTAGACAGACACATAAATAGGCAGGACATGGTAGAATACAGGCCATGTGCAAGCAAATCGACTGGGTTAGATTGGCATTATGGATAGCTGTAGGACCTGTTACTATGCTCTACTATTTAATGTTTTGTCTTCTAAATGAATTCACAAATGAATCCTACTTTAAAACTCAGTTTCTAAAATCCCCCAGTTACTTTGATGGGACTTGAAGTCCACTCCATATTACTCTTTGATAATATTATAGGACATAATTTTAAAGTGACTGGAGGAAAATATAGAAGGGACATCAGAGGCAAGATGTTGGTGCTTTTACATAGAGTGTGGCGGTTGCTTGGAACAACCCTGTCTGGTGATAGATGCCGATACGTTGAAGAAACTCTTAGGTAGGCACATGGATGATAAGAAAATGTAGGAGGGAATTGATAGATTGATCTTGGAAAAGGTTAAAAGGTCAGCACAACATCATGAACCAAAGAGCCTGTACTGTGCTCTATGTTCTGTGTTCCATGTTCCAATATCACAAACACTTTCTATCCTCAACTGCTTTATCAATAACTTGCCTTAAGATCAAGATTACTCAGTGACATTGGTAAAGATTTTATCCTTATTCATAAATACAATGATGAAACACTCCCATGAGCAATACTTTTGTTTGAATTAGTAGTCTTGACTTTGGATTTGCTATTCAAGGGCTGTCCTGATGCATTCTGTACATTTACCAATCACGCACATAATTTCAGTTAGCTTAAAATGTCCTGGGAGACTTAAATAAGATTGCAGAGGGACCCAAGAATAAAGTAACAAAAATATTAATCAAATATTCAGAGTAATTAAATGAAATTAAGTAGAAATTATACAATGGAACTAAGACTTTACCATTGGGGTATAGTGGCCAATTAATACTCTTTTCAAAATAATTAACTTCACTGTGCGTGTTAGTTAGAAATAAAATCAATCTCCTTATCTAGTTACTCACATATTCAATTATCATTCTCAACATTGTAGTTTTTCATTTAATCCCCCACTATTTAATTCTGCTGATTTTCACTCGGTTATTCCATTAAATACTGGCTTTTCTCTTTAGCCATTCCATTAAGATATGAAGAGTCACCATAGTTACCTATTTATGTTACATTATCTATAAAAAGTAATCCCCCCCCTTGGAAGTTTACACGTTTTATTGTTTTACAACATTTGAATCACGGTGAATTTAATTTGGTCTTTTTGACGCTGTTCAAAAAAGGCTCTTTCATGTCAAAGTGAAAATAAATTTCTGCAAATTGGTCTGAACTTATTACAATTATTAAACACAAAATAATTGATAGCAAAATTACTCACCCCCTTCAAGTCAGTATTTAGTTGATGCACCTTTGGCAGCAATTACAACTTTGAGTTTGGGTGTGTAGGTCTCTACCAGCTTTGCATATCTGGACACTGCAATATTTTCCCATTCTTCTTTACCAAACTGCTCAAGCTCTGTCAGATTGCATGGAGATCATGAGTGAACAGTCCTTTTCAAGTCCAGCCACAAACTCTCAATTGGATTCAGGTCTGGACTCTGATATGGCCACTCCAGGACATTAACTTTGTTATTTTTAAACCATTCCTGTGTAGATTAGGCTTTATCCTTGCCAACGTTGTCTTGCTGGAAAACAAATCTTCTCCCAATTCGTAGTACTCTTGCAGATTGCATCAGGTTATCCTCCAGAAATTCCCTGTATTTTGCTGCATTCATTTTACCCTCTACCTTCACAAGCCTTCCAGGGCCTGCCGCAGTGAAGCATTCTCACAGGATGATGCAGCCACCACCAGGCTTCACAGTAGGGATGGTGTGTTTTTGATATTATGCTGTGTTTGGCTTATGCCAAACATAGCATTTAGTCTGATGGCAAAAAAGCTCAATTTTGTTTTCATCATATCATAGAACCTTCTTCCAACTGACTTCAGAATCTTCCACATGCCTCCTGGCAAACTCTAGCTGAGATTTCATGTGAGTTTTTTTTCCACAGTGGCTTTCTCTTTGCCACTCTCCCTTAAAGCTGCGACCAGTGAAGCACCCAGGCAACAGTTGTATGCACAGTCTCTCCCATCTCAGCCACTGAAGCTTGTAACTTCTCCAGAATTGTTATAGATTTTTGGTGTCTTCCCTCGCTAGTTCCCTTCATATATGGTCACTCCATTTTTGAGGGCAGCCTGCTCTAGGCAGATTTACAACTGTATCATATTCTTTCCATTGTTTGTTATTGACTTTACTGTCCTCAGGGCAAATTCAGTGCCTTGGAAATTTTCTTCTATCCATCTCCTGACTTGTGCTTTTCAATAACCTTTTCACAGTGTAGCTTGGAGTGTTCTTTTGTCTTCATGGTGTAGTTTTTGCCAGGATACTGACTCTCCAGCAGTTGGACCTTCCAGATACAGTATTTTTACTACAATCAATTGAAACATCTAGACTGCACACAGGTGGTCTCCATTTATCTAAATATGTGACTTCTAAAACCAACTAGATGCACTAGTGATGATTTGGTGTGTCATATCAAAGGGGGTGCATACTTGTGCAATCAATTACTTTATGTTTTATATTTGTAATTATCATTTTGTTTTCACTTTGACATAAAACATGAAACATGAAAACTTCCAAGGGGGGATGAATACTTTTTAATAGGCCCTATATTACCAAGATCACATGACCCTTGGTGTTTTAACTCTGAGGCCCCCACATTGCCTTTAGAGGCTTCATTTGACATCTCACCAAAGATCCACTGTCAAAATGGAAATAAATAATACCAATTAAAAAAATAAGAAATAAATGTCAAGAACATGAAATGAAGAGTCACTGACAGTGAGTCCAGAAATGATCAGGACAATTTCTCCAAAAGTTCTATTTTTGGCATGTGTCTTGTCATCTTGATGCTTTTCTAGAAATCGATACCTTCAAACTCTGCAGCACTGAAAGGTTGATCTGGGTTACATGTTCTACTCTCTGAAGTGAAGCTGACTCGGAAGTTACAGAATTAACATTGAATCAATATAATTCTAACTAACAGATCTATTGAGCTAATTTAGATACACCATACATGTTTACCTTTTGCAGGTTTTACATGGGATTGATCTCCTGCTAATTTCGATATTTCACTTCTTCTATTCAGCTTTCAGGAAAAAAAAAACCATAACAAGAAAACTCATAAGACAATAAGACCAGAAGACATAGGAGCAGAACTAGGTCATTCAGCCCATCGAGTCTGCTCCTCCATTCGATCGTGACTGATCCCAGATCCCACTCAACCCCATACACCTGCCTTCTCCTTTGATGCCCTGACCAATCAGGAAACTGTCAACTTCCACTTTAAATATGTCCACAGACTTGGCCTCCATCACAGTCTGTGGCAAAGCATCCCACAAAGTCACTGCCCTCTGGTTAAAAAAAGGTTCTCTTTACCTTTGTTCTAAAAGGTCACCCCTCAATTCTGAGGCTGTGCCCTCTGGTTCTAGATTTTCCCTCCAGAGGGAACATCCTCTCCATATCCACCTTATCTAGTCTTTTCAACATTCATTAGGCTACAATGAGATTCCCCTGCAATCTCCAGTGAGTGCGGGCCCAAAGCTGCAAAGTGCACCTCATATGTTAACCCCTTCATTCCTGGAATCATCCTTGTAAACCTCCTTTGGACTCTCGCCAATGACAACACATTCTTTCTGCGATTTGGGGCTCAAAACTGTTGACAATACTCTAAGTGTGATCTGACTAGTGTCTTATGAAGCCTTAGCATTATCTCCTTGCTTTTATATTCTATTCTCCCTGAAATAAATGCCAACATTTCATTTGCTTTCCTTATTACAGATTCAACTTGTAAATTAACGTTCTGGGTGTCTTGTATGAGGACTCCTAAGTCCTCTACACCTCTGATGTGTGAATTTTCTCCCCATTTAGCTAATAGTCTGCACTGCTGTTCCTTTTACCAAAATGTTTTATCAAACATTTCCCAACACTCTCACTGCCACTTTTTTGTCCATTCTTCCAATTTGTCCTGCTTGTCCTGCTTGATGCACCATTAATAACTCTCTCTGAGACGTAAAGGCGAGATATCGGCTTTTATTGACTGGAAGAAAGAACAAGCAGTAGTTGACCACCATACTACATCCTGGAGAATGAGGGCCGGGCTCAGGCCTCAATCGCCTTTATACCAGGGTCTGTGGGAGGAGCCACAGGAGCAGTCAGCAGGGGGCGTGTCCAGACAGGTATATGTAGTTCACCACACTGCTGCAACTGCATTGCTTCCTCAGAAATACATATATTCGTATCATCTGCAAACTTTGCCACAAAGTTATCAATTCCATTATCTAAATCACTGGAAAATAATGTGAAGAGTAATGGTCCCAATACTGACCCCTGGGGAACAACACTAGTCAATGACAGTCAACCAGAAAAGCTCCCCTTTATTCCCACTCGCTGCTTCCTGCCTGTCAGCCATTCCTCTATCCTTGCCAGTATCTTTCCTGTAACACCATACGATTTTATCTTAGAGGAGGCTCTTGTAATTCACATTGTCTCATTGTTTTGTAGAAATAAATGTGAAAAGCTCTTATGAAAGAGCAAGGAATTTAGAATTAAGAGGCCTGATCCCAGATTAGGGTTTACAGGAGCTCTCCCCTGCTTTTTGAGTTACATTCTGTTACCTGTTCACTAATACACACTGAAGCCCACATTCACTCACTCATTCCACTGGAGATCCATCAAAAGATAAAGATATTGTTGATGTCCCAAATGTTGTATTTCTAGGCATGCCGAAGGAAGCTGGCTGGGGAGTAACATAACAAAGCAAATCAAAATCACACAGCATGCAGTTTCTTATTCTAAGCCTAGATGCACCAGCTCAGACATTCTGAAATAGCCACTGCAAGACATAAGATAATAGACAGAGCAAAACTGAATGGAACAAGGTAGTAGTGCTAAAGGAAGAGCAGGTTTATTTCAAAAAGACTTGTCTTAAATCTGCACCATGCCACTTTTTTATCAATAGGTATAAGTTGGTATGATAGTATAGCAGTTACCATAGCGCCGGCAATCGGGGTTCAATGCTTGCTGGTGACTGTAAGGAGTTTGTACATTCTCCCCATGACCACATGGGTTTCCTCTGGGTGCTGCAGTTTCCTCCCTCTTTCCAAAGACAAGCAGGTTAGAGTTAGTGAGTTATGGGAATGCTATGTTGGCGCTTGAGGGTTTCCCTCAGCATGTATTCAAACTGTATTGGCTTTTGACGCAAATGACACATTTACGTAACTGTACAGTATGTTTTCATGTTCAAGTGTACAGTACATATGACAAATAAAGGTAATCAACTTAACCTGAGAATTTTGACAGAACATCAATTTGTTTGTTTCCTCTGTACTCCTTGCTGTGCATTTCTGATGTTTTCACTTTGTGTTTTTGTTACTGTGTTAATTTTCTGTAACTTTGCTCCTGTCTGAACATGACTGCTGTGCTTGGCAGTCTAGATGAAAAGCAATGAGAATCTGAGAGGATATTCATGGAAAACAAACCTGAAGCAAGTTATTTTCATTAATGATATGAAACCTTTCTGAAGGATTTGAAAAGGGTGTCTACTTCAATTAAAGCTCCACTTCCCCAAAACAGCAAGTACCATTTAGAAACTATAGGGGGTGACTTTGTATCTTAGACTGATTTATTTGTTTATCTATCCCCACCGCCAACAATAAGAATTTTGCTGTATTTATTTTATTGCCAGCATTTATAAGAAAATAAAGAAACACAATAGAATTTACAAAAATATATATATACATAAAAACCCTATAATTTCTTCCTCTTCTTGGACACCCCACTCTGGTTCTCTACCTGTCCTGGATCTTCTCATCTCCAATTGCCAATAAGAAATCATCTAACTCAGCTTCAGCACAGCTCTCTCCTCTTTGAACCCTACGCCCTCTGAACCTCCACTCTCTCTGCACCAATCAGAACCACACCATCAAACCCCGCAAAGAAAGGGGGTGCTGTTGTAATGAGGTGGAATGACCTCTACCTTGTTGAGGCCAGGCAGCATGTGTCAGACACCTCCGTGAAAAGGGCCCCACTTGGGACCATCAGGCCATTGGTTCCTGCATCATCTCTAACCTCATCAACTCTGATGATCTCCCATCCATGGACACCAAACTCATAATTCCCATACCCAACACTGCTCGTTTCTACCTCCTGCCCAAGTTCGAAATCGCTGACTGTCCAGATAGGTCCAGTAATTTTTGCCTGCTTCTGCCCCACTGAACTCGTGCCCACATACCTTGACTCCATTTTATCCCCCTTGGTTCAGTCCCTTCCCAGCTACATCCACGATACTTCAAATGCTCTCGATATCCTCAACAACTTTTGATTACTGGTCCTAATTGCCTCATTTTTACCATGGCTGTTGTCTCCCTATATAGTTCTATCCCCCATCAAGAAGGTCTTAAAGCTCTCTGCATCATCTTCGACACCATACTTGATCTGTTTCCACGCACCACCACCCTCTTCCATCTGGCAGAACTGGTCCTCACCCTCAACAATTTGTCTACCAACTCTTTCCACTTTCTACAAGCTCAAGGTGTAGCCATGGGCAATCACACGAACCCCAACTATGCCTGCCTTTTTGTTGGCTACGTTGAACAGTCCATTTTCTAAGCCTTCCCTGGTAATGCTCCCCAGAACTTTCTGTGCTGCACTTATGCAGCTTGTTACCTCTTCCACCTATCACATCTTAGCTTCTTGCTTCATGCCCCCCCTTTACCACTCACCCATCATCTCCATCACCTATTTTCACCTATCACTTATTAGCTTGTACTCCTCCTTGTCTCCCCTCCCTCTTATTCTGGCTTCTGCCCCATTCCTTTACAGTCCTGATGAAAGGTGTTGGCCTAAAACATCATCTGTCTATTTATTTCCATAGATGCTGACTGACCTGCAGAATTACTCCAGCATTTGTGTGCTTGTTGCTCTGGATTTCCAGCATCTGCGGAATTTCTTGTCTTTATTAAAGCTTAGAGTCATAGAGTTGTAGAAAAGCTGATCACAGAAACAGGCCCTTTGGCTCATCTATTCCATTCCAAACTATTTAATCTGTTGACACCTTTTTCTGATTGCAGCTCAATAAGGTGCTCACTACTCACTTAACTGAGTGAGACAGTGTTGGGAACCGTACTCTGTTTCTGAGTGTAGATGACTCTGCTGAACATTCAGCCAGGAATTTGCAATTTTTTTCAGTTAGACACAATTGGGTGTAACCCCTTAAGGTAGCCATGTTTTAGAACACTAAAAGTTAGATAAATCAATCATTATTATCCAAAGGATCTATTTTTGACAATTACTTCTTCTTCTATATTTGCATAATGCCCCATGGGGATGTCTGACATTTTGAGTCTACATAAGCTTTAAAGGATATACATAATTCTTTTGCTGTCAGTGTCCACCATGTCTGGATTAGATTCTGGTTAATTGAGCCATTGGTTAATTGGAGCTGCCCCTTATTTGGGACAACTCTTATAGAATAAAAAGTAATTTGAGAAAATAGCCAGAATTCCCATCAATTATTTGGGACATTATGTCCTTAATTGGGACAGGAGACTGTTGCAGAACAGTTTCTAACTAGTTTCAATCACATGCACCTGTGTGACTGTTTGACACTACAGCGTGCTTACAGTTTTTAAATAGCCTTTGTATTTGTGTTCATGAAACTTAGGCTAATTAGATCAACTGCTTAATTGGGACAAAATGTACTAGTCCCAACATGCCTCAATTAACCGGAACACATATATATAAAATATATGAACACATATATATAAAATTAAAGTAACTAACTAATGCAAACAGACAGCAAAAATAGTGAGGTAGTGTTAATGAAATCTGAATGGGATGAGGGAAGAAGCTGTTCCTAAAATATGGAGTGTGCGATGATCTATAATGATTCCAAATTCCTACCATCACCAAGACCTCAATTCTATTTTCTGCCTTATCTGTCTTCATCCTGCTTCAGACATCCACAGCTGAAACCTTTATGCTTGCCTTTGTTAGCTCGCAATACAGTTATCCTGAGGTCTTACTATCCAGACCTTTCCTTGTGTAGGTTGGCATGGAATCTTGTTTCAAGGTTGCTCATGTGAAATGCCTTGAGAATTGTTGTAACATTCAGTCTATTGTAAAAATGAGCTGCCGGCCAAGTGAAGTTGGGAAGCAATATTAGATCCTTTTACTATAGGATTAACTCAGTTATGAAGATGCATCAGAAAAAAAATGCTCAACTATAGTAAGCCAAAGTTGGACAGCATTAAGTCCAGTATAAAAATACAAGCTATAATCATTGCTTACTAATATTTCACTTCAGCTTTCTGTAGCTAGTTATATTTTCCAAAGCACAATGTGGGTTTCCTCCATCATTGGGTGCTGTTGATTATGGTTTGTCCTCTGAAATATCTTGGAAGTGATGGCTTGACTGCTCCAAGAATATAGAATTTCAGTCGTGCACAAGCCAACACCAACATTGAGAAGAGCTCTTTGCAGATCAAAAGAATGAACCAAGCTATTAGACAAGACAAATGTCATTTCACTCTTCAGGAAAGCAGAGAGGCAGGAGAAAATAAATTATAGGCCAGTTAGTCTTAACTCAGTGGTTGGGAACTTGTTGGAGTTGATTATTAGGGATGAGATCTGGATACTTGGAGGCACATGATAAAAATAGGTCATAGTCAGCATGGCTTCCTCAAGGGAAAATCTTGTTTGAAAAATCTGTTAGAATGCTTTGAAGAAATAACCAGGAGGATAGACAAAGAATCAGTTGATGTTGCCTACTTGGATTTTACGAAGGCCTTTCACAAGGAGCCACACATGAGACTGTTTGACAAGCTACAAGCCCATGGTATTACAGGGAAGATGCTAGCATGGGTAAAGCAGTGGCTGATTGGCAGAAGGCAAAGGGTAAGAATGAAGGGAGCCTTTTCTGGCTGGCTGCTGGTGACTAGTAGTGTTCCCCAGAGGTCTGTGTTGAGACCAGTTCTTTTTATGTTATATCAATGATTTGGATGATAGAATTACAAATAAGAGAGAATCTTCAGATGCTGGAAATCCAAGCAACAGTCCTGCTGAAGGGTCTCGGCATGAAACGTCGACTGTACTTTTTTCCATAGATGCTGCCTGGCCTGCTGAGTTCCTCCAGCAGGATGATGGAATTGTTGGCATTGTTGAAAAGTTTGCAACGATATGAAGGTAAGTGGAGGGGCGGGCTGTTTTGTGGAAATAGAGAGGCTACAGAAGGACTTAGACAGATTAGGAGAATGGGCAAACAAATGGCAAATGGAATGTAGTGTTGGGAAGTGTATGGTCATGCACTTTGGTTAAAGAAATGAACGGGTTAAATATTTTCTAAATGGAGAGTAAGTACAAAAAACTGAGGTGCAAAGGGTCATGGGAGTCCTTATGCAGGATTCCCAAAAGGTAAGTTTGCAGGTTAAGCCTGTGGTGAGGAAGGCAAATTCATTTCAAGAGGACGAGAATATAAAAGCAAGAATGTAATGTTGAAACTTTATAAAGCACCAGTGAGGCCTCAGTTGGAGTATAATGAGCAGGTTTGGGCCCCATATCTTAAAAAGGATGTGCTGAAACTGGAGAGGGATCAAAGACTCATGAAAATAATTCCAGGATTGAATGGCTGAAGAGCGCTTGAAGGTTTTGAGCCTGTATTCACTAGAATTCAGAAGAATGAAGGATGATCTCATTGAAACCTATCAAATGATGAAAGAACTTGATAGAGTGGATGTGGAGAGAGTGTTTCCTATGGAGGAAGAGTCTAAAACCAGAGGACACAGCCTCAGAATAGATGGACGTCCTTTTAGATAGGAGATGAGGAGGAATTTCTTTAGCCAGACAGCGGTAAATCTGTGTAATTCTTTGCCGTAGGCAGCTATGGAGACCAAGTCTTTATTTATGTTTAAGGCAGAGATTGATAGATTCTTGATTGGTCAGGGCATGAAGGGATATGGGGAGAAGGTAGAATATTGAGGTCGAGTGGAAAATTGGATCAGCCATGATGAAATGGTGGAGCAGACTCGATGGGTCAAATAGCCTAATTCTGCTCCTCTATCTTATGGTCTTATGGACACCACAACCAACAGTGCACTGATGGTATCTTTTTGCATGGTAACAAAACATTTTCAAGTAAGTTGTCAAGATCTGAGAACAATTCATTCCAACCAACAACCACCTGAGCTACATACCTTCTGAATTATTTCCATTTCACTGTATGTTTTGATGTACTTGCATATGGCAAATAAAGCTAATCTAATCTTGTTAGCTTGTTTAGGTGGAATGCAGTGCAGAACAGTTCCAAATTATTTTACTCTGTGTAACTAATGGCATTTTTCTACTCAGTTATAATTTTCTATTGCAGTTATCAATGCAAGATTTGAGATTCAAGGCTACAATGTCATTTCTAGTATACAAGCATAAAGTAGAACAAAATATTTGTTACTCTGGATCCAATCCAGCAAAACAAAAACACAATAAGATAAAGAACACTATAATTTTAAAGAACACAATGAATATAAATACATAGGACAGCTTATATACATAGATTGATTATAGGTGACACAAGATATACAGTTGGGAGTATCTATACATAAGGTCAGTCTGACAGTAAAGTAGTGGTGGCAGGGGGAGGGGAGTGCTGGGTTAGTGGGTTTTTGAGTCTGGTGGTCTCGGTGTGGCTGTTACATAGCCTGCTTTCTGATTGGAGTGGGACAAACAGTCCATGAGCAGAGTGGGTGGGATCTTTCAAGATATTGCTGACCTTTCTCTGACATCTTTCTATACATGTCCTTGATGGCGGGTAGGCTGGTGCCAGTTATACGCTGGGCAGTTTTGACTACTCGTAGAGCCTTCCTGTACACCACAGAGCAGTGTCTGTACCGTGCAGTGATGCAGCATGTTACGATGCTTTCTACTGTACATCTGTAGAGGGATGTGAGTATTGATGTACATAGACCAGCTAGCTTTAGCCATCTTAGAAAGTGTAGGTGCCATTGAGCTTTCTTTAATTGTGTAGGAAGTGTTCTGAGACCATAAAAGGTTTACAAGATGTGCGCTCCCAGGAGTTTGAGACCGCTCGCAGTTTCCACTGCTGTGCCATTGATGTAAAGAGGGGTGGTGAGTGGTGTGAGCTCCCCTGAAGTCAATAACCACCTCCTTTGTCTTGTTGGCATTAACGTTCATTCCTTGGCATGAGTACTGAAGCTGGATGGATGACCATTTACTTTTCCGAATTCACTCCATTTCTGCTGCTTTAGAAGTTGAGTGCTCACAGTTTTTTATTATGAAAATATTATCTCACATGAATGGCATCAGTAGAGTGGGCAGCCAGCACCCTTCTATTTATTTATCTATTCATTTATTTAATTAATTATCGATACAATGCAGAACAGGCTCTTCTGGCCCAATGGCAGTGTCACCCAGCATCCCACCTATTTAACCCTAGCCTAACCCCTAACCACAGGACTGTTCACAATGGTCACTTAATCTTCTAACTGGTATGCCTTTGGACTGTTGGAAGAAAGCAGAACAGAACACACACACACACACACACACACACACACACACACACACACACACACACACACACACACACACACACACACACACACACACACACACACACACACACTCACTCTTCCTTACAGGGGATGCCAGAATTGAACTCTGAACTCTGACGCCCCGAGGTGTAATTGCATCATGCTAACTGCTATGCTACCATAGCACACCCACTCTCCACCCTAGGGTAGAAGCGAATAACAGAAGACATTCATTTAAGGTGAGTGGAGAAAAGTTTAGGGGTGATGTCATAAGAAGTTTCTTTACACAGAGAGCTCCTGGAACACACTAATGGGGGTGGTGGTAGAGGCAGATACAATAGGGACTTTTATCTTATGGATCACATGGATGTAGGAAAAATTGAGGGATATGAGCTGTGTAGGATAGAAGAGTTAGATTGATCATGGAGTAGATTTTTTTAGGCCTGCTCAACATCAGGGCCAAAGGGCCTGTATACTACTGTACTGTTCTCTGTTTTATGTTCTGATGCTGTATGTTAATGACTTGAATTCTCACTTTCTTTTGGTGCAGTCAGTATGTTCTGCATTTAGCATAAATGTCCACTCTGAACACCTGAGGGGAAAAATATCACGCAATTGGTCAAAATGTACATTAAGAAGAGCATTGTGGCATTTATCACACAGATCCATGGGGTACCAGCAGAGTTTTCCTTTCACTACTATGCTGACAGTTGTGAAGTGAGTTACTGCTTGAAAAGCACTCCTTACGGCAGACACAAAATAGGAGCTGTGGATTTAAGGTCCTGACAGGACAGAGGCATGATGTTCACCTGTTCAGTTGGGTATCCACTTCCCCACCGAGAGCTATTGGCTGGTTAAGGGCGCCAGATATGGTCACAGGTCACTCATATTTGTTTTATTGATAATGCTCTGATCCGGATCACACTGATTATTTCTCTCCAATGCTGACTAGAAGACACTAAGGATGTGAAATGCTGTATGCAACAAATCACTGTTACCATGCTAATTCTTTAAAACCGGTATTCTGTCTTTGAAAGTCAGATTAACCAGAACTAGAGCTACTTGGGGTTAAGTTCTGGTGTTCTGTTGTTGAAGATCAGTCTAAGTAAAGCTAGAGTTTTGTACCCTTTATATAAGAAAAGATGTGCTGGCGTTAAAAAGGACCTTGAGGAGGTTCACACGAATGATCCTGAGAATGAAATGGTGAAATGGTCAGTGTTTTGGGGGATGTATGATGGTTCTGGGTCTGTACAGGTTGGAGTTTAGAAGAATGAGGGGGGATCTTAATAAAACTATTGAATATTGAAAGGCCTGGATAGAGTGGATATGGAGAGGATGGTTTCTTTAGTGGGGAGAGGAGCAGGGGAGTCTAGGACCAGAAGGCATAACATCAGAATAGGATATCACTTTAGAACATAGATCAGGTGAGATATCTTTAGCCAGAGGGTGGTGAATCTATGGAATTCCTGACCACAGGCAGCTGTGTCAGCTAAGTCATTTGTTATATTTAAAGTGGAGGCTGATAGGTTCTCCATTAGTAAGGGTGTCAAAGATTACAGGGAGAAGGCATGAGAATGGTGTTGAGAGGGATAATAAATCAGCCATGATGGAATGGACTCAATGGGCCGAATAGCCTAATTCAGTTCCTATGTCTATGGTCTTATGGTTTTAGAGGATTTCTGGGTTCATTTTTGGGTACCTTACAGCACTTGTGTCCTAATTTCTCACAGGGATTTCTGTTCTTCTTGGCTCCTTTATTCTGGCATAAATAACAGCATGTAATACAATGCATTCAACTTGTGTGCAGTGAGGTTTTCAACAACCCTGGTCCATTAATGGACAGTTTGTATTAACTCATAAAAACAATTAAAATTGACTTTCCCCAATTATTTACAGAAACCTATCCAAGAGCATTTATTTGAAGTCCTAGAGGTCTCCAGGACCAATTTGCATATAGCCTTGATCTATATTAACCTGTTTGCCAGAACACACTTCTGTGTTTTATTCCCCATGTTTTTGTATTGATGCACTATCAATAACTCCAAAAGACTGGAAATAAAGTAAATACTGAAAGGCTTTTATTAGCAGTAAAATGGGCCACCTCTATGCTGGATGACTGCCCTGGACTGTGGGAGGAGCAGTGACACAATCACCTTTATCCAGGGGTCTGTGGGAGGAGCCACAGGAGCAGTCAGCAGAAGGGCGTGTCCAGACAGGTATACATGATTTACCACATGTATCTCCTCATTTAGCAGTAACATTCTCCTGCTGCTGGAAAATGTTCCTTGCATTGTGGTGAGTCCCTTTAAGAGTTGGCAACAATTAATCGGCCTTTATTGTGTGAGTGTTTCCAAATGTGAAAGCCTGGAACATATCAAAGGAGAATGCCACGCTCAGCCAGATGATGTTAATTTCACTGCAGTATTCACAGCAAAACACTGTAATTCAATGCAATTTCTGCCAAGCATGCGATTATTCGGTGGGCAGAGGGAAAGTTTCAAGGATGTTCTCAAAGCGTTCCTGAGAAAGCATAACATCTCTACTGAGTTATGAGAATTTCTGGCCTATGACCACTGAAAAAGTGAAGGAGCATAGGTGATGACATAGAAAACCTCTTGTCAATGATAAGAGGCATTAACTGCGGAGACAACCAGACCCATTTTCCCAGGGCAGAAATGGCTAATATGAGGGCATGATTTGAAGGCGCTTGGAGGAAAGCATAGGGGTGGTGGAAAGTAGAGGCAGGTTATTTATACACAGAGTGGTGGACACGTGGAATTTACTGCCGGGGTAGTGGGAGAGACAGGTACATTAGGGACATTGAAGAAACTCTTACATAGGCACATTAATGATAGAAAAATGAAGATCTACGCAAGAGGGAGGTGTGAAATTAGTCTTGAAATAGATTAAAAGGCCGGCACAACATTATGGGTTAAAAAGCCTGTGCTGTGCGATTTTCTGGGCATTAGGAGGGTAGAACAGCAGAGTGTAAATGCTGGAATAGACACACACCACCTCCCAAATCATGCATCAGTCTGTCCTGGCAAGCTCCGCTTTTCTCACTACTGGTAGATCCATAAGAGGTGTCGATAAAGATTCAATGTTCAGATTTTATTGTGTCAAAGCATGCACAGGGTATAAATGCCATGAAAATTAGTTTCTTGCAGCAGCACCACAGTACATTGCAAGATTCAGATTCAGATTCAGATTATTGTCATTTAGAAACCACAAATGCAAGGCAGTTTTAAAAAATGAGACAACGTTCCTCCAGAATGATATCACAAAAGCACATGACGAAACAGACTACACCAGAAAATCCATATAACGTTTGGCAATCCCCAATCCAGAGTCCGGAGAGGCTGCTGCGTATCAATATCGTGCTACCATCTTAGCGCGTTCTCCGGAAAGGAGCACCAAATCCACCAGACAAAACAAGAACAAGAACTAAAGCTACAAGACCTGCACAAAACCACATAGTTACAACATATAGTTACGACAGTGCAAACAATAGCATAATTGATAAAAAACAGACCGTGGGCACAGTAAAAATAGTCCAAAGATGTTAAAGGACTATAAGTTCGAAAGAAACCACCATACAGTTTCCACAAGGCCTCAGGGTCCCGATAGACTCGCCATCCCACGCAGGCAGCAGAAGGGAATACCCCCGCTATGGACATCCATGGCGCTGGACTCAGCCTCACAGATGCAGCACACAGTGAAAGCACCCCGAAGATGAGGACAAATATAAGTTAAAGTAACCCTAAGTTAATATGAATTATACATTCTTTTTCCCAGGGTGGGGGGGGGGGGTGTCCAAAAACCAGAGGACAAATATTTAAGGTGAGTAGAGAAAGATTTAAAAGGACAAATTTTTTCTCATAGAGGGTGGTGGTTAAATGGAACAAGCTGTCAGAGGAAGCTGTACAGGTGGGTGCAATTACAATGTTTAAAACACTTTTGGAGAAGTACATGTATAGAGGATGCTTAGAGATTTATGGGCCAAATGCAGACAATGGAACTGGTTTGGATAAGCATCTTGTCATCATTGGCGAAATGAGCCAAATGGCAGCACAGCACATCTGTAGTTGTGAACTTCCCATGATTAAGGACATCAATAAGGACAGGTGTGTAAAAAGGGCCCAAAGGATCATTGGGGACCTGTCACCCCAACCACAATCTATTCCAGCTGCTACCATCCAGGAAGTGGTACTGCAGCATAAAAGTCAGGACCAGCAGTCTATGGGACAACTTCTTCCACCAGGCCATCAGACTGATTAACTCACACTGCTCTGAGTGTACCCAATGTTACATTGACTGTTCTATTTATTATAATTATTATAAATTACTACGATTTCACATTGCACATTTAGATGGAGATGTAACATAAAGATTTTTACTCCTCATGTATGTGAAGGATGTAAGAAAAGTTCAAATTTTTGCGCTGTGTAACACCATGACTCCATGAGAAACTGTGGATCCTGCATTGGCCTCCACAGTCACCACCTACACCCAAAACTGGGATGGGAAGCATCTTCAGCTCTCATTAACCTTCAAAGAAAATGAGCATTAATCTGTTTGTATTTATTGATGTAATCAGTGACTTTACCCACATCTTTGAGCCTCATTAGATTCTTCCAGAAGATGGACCATTCTTTAGATCATCAACCTAATACTGACCAACCTTGCAGATTTTCTTCCAATGGCTCTTCCTTTCTGACCTTTGGGATACTTTACAATGCAGGCCCTCCCCTTACTCTCCACATCTTCAGCCAGAATGACCAGATGGAGACGTAACATAAAGATTTTTACTCCTCATGTATGTGAAGGATTTAAGGAATAAAGTCAAGTCAAGCAGCTTCTGAGAAACAGGATGCCGACTTCAGTGTATAGCTTGACAACGAAGTACCTTGTTCCTTTGGCAACACCATGACTTTTAGTAGTGAGAAGTTACCTCTTAGGGGTGCCATAGTAGTGCAGTGGTTAGTATGATCCTATCACAGCTTGGGGCGTCAGGGTTCAGAGTTCAATTTCAGTGCCATTTTTAAGGAATTTGTACATTCTTCCCATGACTGTGGGGATCCTAAGTCCAAGGTTAGTAGGTTAATTGGCCATTGAGGGATGGCCTCATTGAAACCTATTGAATGTTGAAAGGTCTCGATAGAGTGGATGAGCAGAGGATATGTCTATAGTGGGGGAATCTATGACCAGAGGGCACAGCCTCAGAATAGAGGAGAGCTCTTTTAGAATGGAGATGAGGAGGAATTTATTTAGCCATAGAGTGATGAATCTATGTAATTCGTTGCCACATGTGGTTGTGGAGGTCAAGTCACTGGGTATTTTTAAGGCAGAGTTTCAGTCCTGAAGAAGGTTCTCAGCCTGAAACATTGACTATTTATTTCCATCCATAGATCCTGCCTGACCTGCTGAGCTCCTCCGGCACATTGTGTGCATTGCTCTACATTTTCAGCATTTGCAGCACTTCTTCTGTCTGTTATTGATAGATCCCTGATTAGTCAGGGCATGAAAAGATACGGGGAGAAAGCAGGAGATTGGGGCCAAAAAGAAAAATGGATCAGCCATGTTTGAAATGGTGGAGCAGACTCGATGGGCCAAATGGCCTAATTCTGTTCTAATCTCTTATGGTCTTATTGTCCATTGTTCTGTGATGAGGCTAGGGTTAAAAATAGGTGGGTTACTGGGTAGCATGGTTCATTGGGCCAAGGGGGCCTGTTCTGTACAGTATCTCTAAACTAAAATAAAAAGAAAGTAAGAGGTGCAGGCATTACTTCAATCAGCATGACTTACATTCATTGGAGATTTCTAAACTTTCTTTTTCATGTTGTGCACTTATTGAGAAACAGCATGACTAATGTGACTTAAATACTCCTATTATTGCATGAAATGCACGAATGAATTTCAGATTTGAGTGGTCGACAATATAAAGGTTGTTCAACAGAAATAAGCAATGGTAAAATGAGCAATGAATGCCAATGACAATTTGAAAAAAAAAACGGCTCGAGGAAAGAAATTAAATAAAAACAGGAAAATGCAGAAAAAAAGAATTTAGCTTATTATTAACACAAGAAATTCTGCAAGTACTGGAAATCCAAAGCAACACACACAGAATGCTGGAAGAACTCAGCAGGCCAGGTAGTATCCATGGAGGGGAATAAACAGTCAACATTTTGAGCTGAGACCCTTCATCAGGACTGGAAAGGAATGGGAGGAGAATCTTCCTTTATTCCACTCCACAGGTGCTGCCAGAACTGCTGAACTCCTCCAGCATTTTGTCTATGTTAGCTTATTGGTACTGAGCCATTTCCCTCAGCTCTTGTACTTTCTGTTGCCCAACACTTGGACGACTATTTCATTTCTCTTAGCTTGAGACCCAAAACAGCACACAATACTTTTGGAAAGGACATGATCACAAAACGATTATTTGATATTATGTATCAATCAATTTGAGTCCGGCAATTCACTGATACTCATCCTGCACCAGTTCTAGTAATTCCATTCATGGTGCTACAGTAATTTCAAAGGAAAGTTAATATCAATAGTATGTATATGTCAACATGTACTACTTTGAGATTCATTTTCTTGTGGGGATAGTAAAACAAAAAAAACAATAAAATCTCAATGAAAAATTACACACAAACGAAGACAAAAAATGACAATCCGTGCAAATACAAAAAAAAAATGATTAATAATATTGAGAACAGGATTTATAGAGTCCCTGAAAATGAGTCCATAGGTGGTGGAATCAGTTCAGAGTTGAGGAGAATGAAATTATTCACGCTGCTTCAGGAACCTAATGGTTGTAATGTCATAACTGTTCCTGAACCTAGTGGTGTGATACTTAAGGCTTCTGTGCCTCCATCCTGATGGCAGCAGTGAAAAGAGAGCCTCCCCTGGATGGTGTGGGTCCTCCACTAAATAACTCAAACAGATTATTTGTGGATGGCAACACACATGATCCTAATCCTTCCCTCAGATACTGTAAGCTCACACTTTCACAGCAAGGAACAGTGGGATCAAATTGGTTGAGCGGTGTTTTAAACTGTCCACATAGGTGGAGAGAGATGCTTTAATCTCTCTGAAATCGAGAAGACAGATAGAAGGGTGCTTAATGATGTAGTCCATCCACTGTCATCCATTCTTTAATCCCAAATTCCTATTTCAGAATCATTAAGTTATAAACACAAGAGATTCTGTAGATGATGGAAATCCAGAGCATCGCACTCAAAATGCTGGAGGAACTAAGCAGGTCAGCAAGAGGGGAATAAACAGCTGCCATTTCAGGCAAGGCGATCAGACCTGGTGAAGGGTCAATTAGTAATAAATAAGGAATGGTGAAGTTCAAAGTTCAAATTCAAAATTCAAAGTAAAATTTATTATCAGGGTATATATATCACCAGAGGTTCTTTTTCTGCAGGCATACTTAGCAAATCTATAGAACAGTAACTGTAAACAGGATCAATGGACAACAATCTCTGTAAATGCAGATATAAATAAATAGCAATAAATAATGAGCATGAAATAACAAGATAAAAGAGTCCTTAATTTGGTGCAGTTACCCCCTTTTAAAGATCTCTGCTCTATTTTGAATCCAAGTTAATTATTTTTACCACAACTTAGTTCAGATGTGCTGACTTATTAGCAACAAAAATGCTTTTACTTATTGTAAGTACCAAACCTTGAGGTTTTTATGTTGACTGATGTTAATCTGATCACGGCCCAGAAAACAAGTGCATTTCCAGTAGGTAATCATCTCTAGGAAGAAAACAATGGAATTGTAAGTTGCAAAATCAGTGGCAGTGAAGTGCACAGTGAAGTTTAATGGACATTTGTACATCTACAACTTTCCTCATACTTAACTTTTGATGAATTAGTTGCATGAGAGGTCTTAGGTAGCACAAACTGGTGGACAGAAGAAGAATGTATCAGCTTAGAAAGAAAACAGAGTTAAATGATGAACCTTCAAAGATATTTCTTTCCTCTATCAAATTCGTCGGAGAAACGATTCCTCATATATTGAAGAAAATAAGGAGTGTCTGAAAGAAACCAGTGTTCCCTTTGACCTTGAAGCTATCCCAGAAATAAATAAAATAGCATAATGTGCTGGGCAGAGGAAGGAGGGGGGAGGGGAGTCAGCTGCATGGATCTGCTCTATTAGCAGACTGTCTGAAAAGTCAGCGAAGCAGCTCCAAATCCTAAGGGAACAATGTGGTTTAGCTCTGGGGCTGCAGAGTTGCAGCAGCATCGTTTATCTTTATTTACTGAACACCAGGTTCTGTTTTAAAATTGACAAGTTGACATAACACACAGAAATAAATGTTATCCATGTTAAGGGGAGACAAGGACAGGCTTCGGAGATCCCCACACTGAGATAGCCTTCAAAAACAGAAAATGCAAGTGAAGGACTGGATGCTTTCACAAACAATTTTGTCGTGAGTTGCGCCTGCTTTTCAAAGCAAGGTTTTCATGTATAATTTCTTCTCTCATGAAGCAGCTTACATTGAATTATATACAATCTCATGTCATGAAAATGGCTGAAAATTATCTAACCTTTGGTTTCATTCACCATATATCTAGCTGGCTGGCAATGATTATTGGAACTGGTTATATTTAGCCTCTTCACATTTAGTAAGCTTCAAACTTCAGAATCGGAATCAGGTTCATTGTCAAAGTACACCATATAAAACACTGAGATTCATTTTCTTGCAGACATACTTAATAAAACCATAATAGAATTAATGAGAGACTACACCAACCCAGGCATTAAGCCAGTGTGCAAAACTCAAAAGTCTGTGCATATACAAAAAGAAATGAATAATAATAGATAAGTTTGCAATAAATATCAAGATCAAGAGATGAAGAGTCCTTGAAAGTGAGTCCATAGGGTTTGGGAACATTACAATGATGAGAACTTATCACTGACATATGTGGTGAAATTCTTTTGTTTGGCTGCAGCAATACAATGCAAATCATAAAAAGTCACTAAGTTACAAAAAGAAATATAAAAAATCGATGTAGTACAAAAAGAGAACAAATTAGTGAGATCGTGTTCATGGGTTCAGTGACTGTTTAGAAATCTGATGGTGGCAGTGTAGAAGTTGTTTCTAAATCATCAAATATGTGTTTACAGACTCCTGTATCTGACACCTCATTGGTAATAATGAGATGAGGGCATATACTTGATGGTCAGTATCCTTTATGATGGATTCTGCCTCACTAAGGCATCGCCTTTTGAAGATGTTCTTGATAGTGGCAAGGCTATTGTCCATGACGGAGCTGGCTGTGTTTACAAACCTTGCACTTCATTCTGATCTTATACAGTGGTTTCTCCATACCTGATGGTGATACAACCAGTCAGAAAGATCTTCTCAGTACATCTGTAGAAATTTGCTAATCTATACATGCCAAAAAGCTTCACACTCCAAGTTAATAAAGCTATTGTTGTGCCTTCTTCATAATTGCATCAGATATTTGGGCCCAGGATAGATCTTCAGAGTTGTTGACACCCAAAAACTTATACCTGCTCACTTTTTCTGTTGCTGACCCCTCAATGAGGACTGGTGAGTATGTTCTCCCATCTTCACCTTCCTGATGTTCACAATCAAATCTTTGTTCTTAATGACATTGGATGCAATGTAGGGGTTACAACACCACTCAATCAACTAACTAGCTCACTCCTGTGTGCCTCCTGTCAAGTGCTGTTGAATGTGACAGTCAAAGACTTGCTAAGTGATTAACAACACACATCACTTATTAGGAGGCATACAGAAGAGAGATAGATTGGCTTATTTGAGTGGTGTTGCAACAAAGTCTTGCACTCAATGTCTTTAGATTGTAGGAGGAAACTGGAGAACCCAGAGGAAGTCAACAAGGTCACAGGGAGAACATAGCTCACTCTCTTTCATGGAGAAGTTTAGGAGCAGGAAGTTTCTGAGAGTGCACATAATAGACACTCTCGCTGGAGTCCCTCAGTACCACCAATTTCGACAACAAAGCACAGCAACGTCTCCACTTCCTGAGAAGAGAGAGAGGAGCAAGATTCCCTCCACTCCCATTCTAAATGATTTTTATAGGAGAACCATTGAGAGAGCCCTGGCCAGCTGAATCACTGTCTGGTACAGGAACTGCAAGGCATCTGACCACAAGGCACTTCAAGGAATGACAAGGACTGCTGAGAGGGTCATTGGAGGCTCTCTCCCACCTATCTAATATTTATCAGGCGTGCTGCATATGAGGGGCCCTTAGGATTGTCAAGGATTCCTCCCACTATCGTACCATCAGGCAAGAAGTACTGTGGCTTTATGACATGGACTGTTAGGACAGGAAATGGCTTCTTACTCCAGGCTGTGAGACTACTGCATTTTCTGCCACCACCTAGATCTCATCACTTATGAAGCGCCAATCATGTTATGTCGATAATTTTTTAACATGTCGTAAATGCAAAATATGCTAAATTTCAATCTTCTGGAATGTATTTTATTATTTTTTAAATTTATTTGTGATAATATCACTTGATGTGTTGCGTGTGAGGTATATGTACTGTGTTGTGTACTTTGGTCTGGAGGAATATAATTTCATTTGGCTGTATACAGCTGAATGAAAAACAGCCTGCACTTGAACTATAAACTTCTTACAAGGAGCAATAGAAATTAACTTGGATCACTGGCACTGTAATAACTGCAAAGCTACCATACCACCCCAAATGGTTAAAAGCTTGGACAACTTTAACAGAAAGAAATCGCCACCCCATTCTTGGTGTGGGGGTGTTCCTTTTCTGTGTTTCCTGTGGGTAGGGGTCTCCTTCTCGGTGATTTCTGAGGCACATGTGTATTCAACCATCCATATCTGGCCCAGCTGTGGATGCCAGCATGAAAGGACAATGGGCTTTGACAAAATTTTATGGGCCAAGTCAAGAATAATCTGTCATTTTATATCTACATTTGTACCTAATCATCAGCTGAGGATCTGCTGACCCACACCTTTGGTTTGAAATCACAAAAGTCTAATAGGCAAATATTGCAAGTAGGCGAATCACATATTGTACTTTATTGCATCATTGTTGGATTTTCAAAAGAGTGACCTTTATGACAATTGTATGGAGTGTTGGTGAAGCCACAATTGGAATACATCACACAGTTTTGGTCTCCTTGACCTAAGAAAGGATACAGTAGCATTGGAGGAAGTCCAAAAGAGATTCACCAGGCTAAACCCTGTGATGAGAGGATTGTCCTTTCCAGTGAGGCTAGATATATTGGGTCTGTACTCTTTGGAGTTTAGAAAAGTGTTGGCTGATGATATTGTAACTTATACTTAGTAGTCAGTTTATTAGGTACAACTTTGATTCAACTATCTAATCAGCCAATCATGTAGCAGCAATGCGATGCATAAAAGCATGCAGACATGGTCAAGAAGTTCATCTGTTGTTCAGGCCAAGCATTAGAAAAAGGAAGAAATATGATATAAGTGAATTTGATCATGGAATAATTGTTGGTTCCAGACAGGGTGATTTGAATCTCCTTGGATTTTCAGATACAACAGTCTCTAGAGTTTACAGAGAATGGTGCAAAAAACTAGACATCCATTGAGTGGCAGTTCTGTGGATAAAAGCATCTTGTTAATGAGAGGAGATGGCAAAACTGGGTCAGGCTGACAGGGAGGCAACAGTAACTTAGATAACTACACATTACTACAGTGGTGTGCAGAAGAGCATCTCTGAATGCTTAACACATCGAACTTTGAAGTTTATGCATTACAACAGCAGAAGACTGTGAACATAAAGTCATTGGCCATTTTCTTAGGTACAGGAATTACCTAATAAAATAGCCACCGTGTGTATACGATCCCAAAGAGGTTTTATAGAATGGATGTTGAGTGGGAGAGTTTGAACAAAGGTACTTAGTTTTAAGATTATTTTTAAACTGAGGTAATTTAAAACTGAGGTACTAATCTTTGCCATATCTTCACTATTTCCTCTCCAAGTTGGAACATACTGTCCTCAGCAAGGGTCTCACCCTTGGTCCCCCTTCTCCTGCACCTTAGTGAGTTTCCTGCCCACTACGACTTTGAGCTCTTCTTCTGTCATTTTCATCTCTGAGCCCACTTCTTTTGCAAGAGTTCCTCAACCCGCAATGTTGACACCATTCAGCCATCTCCATTCCTCCTGCTCTTCTTAGACACCTTGCTCTGGTATTCTGCGAGCTCTGGATCTTTTCAACTCTAATGGCTAACCAACTCGATCAGCATTCTTCTCTCTTCTTTGGAACTTATCCTCTTAAATGCACTGCTCTCCACTCTCTCTGTCCTAATCCTAATCTCACCATCAAACCTGCCTGCTTCTGTCTTGTTCAACTCATGTCCACATACCTTGAATCCATTTTATCCCCTTTGGTTCAGTGCCTTCCCACCTACATCTGTGAAACTTCACATGCCCTCACTCTCCTCAACAACTTTCAATTCCCTAACCCTGATTGCTTCAGATTCACCAAGGATGTCAAGTCCATATACACTTCTATCCTACATCAAGAAGGTTTAAAGCTCTCCCCTTCTTTCTTAATAACAGATCCGACCAGTTCCCTCCCAACAGCACCCTCATCCATGTGGCAGAACTGATCCTCACCCTCAGCAATTTCTCTGTCAGTTCCTCCCACTTTCTCCAAACTCACAGTGTAGCTATGGGCACCCGCATGCGCTCCAGCTATGCCTTCATTTTTATAGGCTACATAAAACAGTCTGTGTTCCAAGCCTTCCCTGGTAATGTCCCCCAACTCTAACGTGCTATATTAACAACTGCATTGGTGCTGCTTTATGTACCTGTACTATCTCATCAATTTCATCAACTTTCACTCCAGCTTCCATCCTGCCCTTAAATTCACTGACATCTCTCTCCCCTTTCTCGGTCTCACTTTCTCTATCACTGGAGACAAACTGTCTATCCTTAAGAAACCTACCAATTCCCATTGCTATCTTGACTACACATTTTCCCACCTTGTCTGCTGTAAAAATCCTATTCCCTTTACTCAGTTCCTTTGCATTTGTTCCCTGGATGAGGCTTTCCTTTCCATGATATTAGCAATATCCTCCTTCTTTAAAGGACAAGGGTTCCAGTTCTCCACCATTAATGAAGCCCTCAGCTTCATCTTTTCATTCCCAGACATCTGGACTCACTCCATCTTCCCACCGCCATAAACAGGGATAAAGTTCCTCTTGTCCTCCCCTACTGCCCCATGAGCTTTCACATCAAACACATTGTTCTCCACAACTTACTCCTGCCATCTTCAACGAGACACTACCTCCAAACACAGAGAGCCATATAACAATTACAGCACGGAAGCAGGCCATCTCGGCCCTTCTAGTCCATGCCAAACGCTTACTCTCACCTAGTCCCACTGGCCCGCACTCAGCCCGTAACCCTCCATTCCTTTCCTGTCAATATACCTATCCAATTTTACTTTAAATGACAAAATTGAACCTGCCCCTACCACTTCTACTGGAAGCTTGTTCCACACAGCTACCACTCTCTGAGTAAAGAAGTTCCCCCTCGTGTTACCCCTAAACTTTTTCCCCCTAACTCTCAACTCATGTCCTCTTGTTTGAATCTCCCCTACTCTCAATGGAAAAAGCGTCAACTCTATCTATCCCCCTCATAATTTTGAATACCTCTATCAAGTCCCCCCTCAACCTTCTACACTCCAAAGAATAAAGACCTAACTTGTTCAACCTTTCTCTGTAACTTAGGTGCTGAAACCCAGGTAACATTCTAGTAAATCTTCTCTGTACTCTCTCTATTTTGTTGACATCTTTCCTATAATTTGGTGAACAGAACTGTACACAATACCCCAAATTTGGCCTCACCAATGCCTTGTACAATTTTAACATTACATCCCAACTCCTATACTCAATGCTCTGATTTATAAAGGCCAGCATACCAAAAGCTTTCATCACCACCCTATCCACATGAGATTCTACCTTCAGGGAACTATGCACCATTATTCCTAGATCACTCTGTTCTACATCTCTACTTCTCCCTAATTCTCTGTTTTCTCCATGATTCCTTTGTCCATTTGTCCCCCTTCACTAATCTCCCTCCTGGCAGAAGTGTTACACTTGCCCATTCACCTCCTTCTTCACCTCCATTCAGGGCCCTAAGTAGTCCTTCAAGGTGAGGCAACAAATCACTTACAAATTTGATTAGGTTGTCTCCTCTAACTGGTGCTCCCAATGAGACCTCATCTACACTGGTGAGACTGGACATAGATTGAGGGACTGCTCCATCAATCAGCTCTTCCCGGTGGTCAACCATTTTAACTTCTATCTCCATTCCCATTCCAATATGTCAGTCCATGGCCTCTTCTTTTGCCACAATGAGGCCACTCTCAGGTAGGAGAGCAACATCTCATATTCCATTTATGTAGCCTGAAACCTGATGACATGAACATTGATTTCGCCAACTTCTAGTAACTCTTTCCACTTCCTCTACTTCATTCTTCTTCATTTTCCCACTCTGGCCACTTACTCCTAAACTCTCCTAAACTGCCTATCACCTTCCCCTGGTGCCACTCCATCTTCCCTTTTCCTGATGATGCTCTGTCCTCTCCAATTAGATTCCTTCTCCAGCTCTTTGCTTTTTCCACCAATCACCTCCCAGCTTCTTACTTCATTCCCTCTGCCCAAGCCATCTGGCTTCACCTATCACCTTATAGCTTGTTTCCAACTTACCCCCCCCCCCCCAGTTCTTATTCTGGCACTTTAAGACTATAAGATATGGGAGCAGAATTAAGCCATTCGGCTCATTGCGTCTGCTCCACCATTCAGTCATGGCTGTTATTTTTTTCCCCTCCTCAACCCCATTCCTCGGCCTTCTCCCCATAACCTTTGATGCCGCGTTGAATCAAGAACTTATCATTCTCGGCCTTAAATACACCCAATGACCTGGCCTCCACAGCTGCCTGTGGTGAATTGAGTGAATTCCACTAATTCACTCCCCTCTGGCTAAAGAAATTTCTCAGCATCTCTGTTTTAAATGGATGTCCCTCTATCCTGAGACTGTGCCCTCTTGTCCTAGACTCTCCCACCACATGAAACATCCTGTCCTATCCAGTTCTGATGAAGGGTCTCAGCACAAAATGTTGGCTGTTTATTCATTTCCATAGATGCTGCCTGACCTTCCGCATTCCTCCAGTGTTTTGTTCTGGAGTTACAGCATCTGCATGGTCTCTTGTGTTAATGAAACATGCACATGTACTTTCCTGGATCTATATTTGTCTGATTGGCACGGTGAACAGATATGCTATGTACCAATTCAGAGAAAAAAAATGGACGACGTCTAGGTGTACGATACTTACTCTTTTCATTTGCAAATCAAAGAGAATGCATTAAATTTATGATTGGCAGGACATTTGTTGAATATAAGCCAGTGGAGATAAGGACCAAAGGGAAGAAGAAAACTGTATTGCAAGCTAATATTTTAATCTTTGGACTTAAAAAACAGACTCACAATCAGGTTTATTATTATTGCCTTATATGATGCAGTAGCAGAACAGTGAAGGTACATAAAATTACTATAAATCACAAACTATGTAAATAGTGTAAAAAAACAATGAAATAGTGTTCATGGGTTCAGCGACTGTTCAGAAATCTGATGGTGGAAGGGAACAAGCTGTTCCTGTATGATTGAGTATGGAACTTATCAATCCACTTACTATTCCATTTAAAGCCTTGAGATTGAAAATTAGTAAGTGACTGCTGGTGAATATTTTTGCATCTCTTTTCCATGACCTTAATTATAAAGGCCAGATCATAATTAGTATGCAAAACCCTAATGCTCGATTGCAAAACTAATGTTAGGTTATGGAATATTTTGTGTTCTAAGCCTCTCATTTCACCTGATCTGCGTGTGTAATCATTGCCAAGGTGTATCAAACATTTTGCCAAGTCTCGGTTCATTTATTTGTTGATTATATTTATTACTTTGCATGATTGACTTCTAATTTGCAACAGATAAATGATGCTTTCCTGACATATTTCACCTTGAAAAGAATAAAAGCACATTAAATTTGGGAAACTCTTGTAAAACTTCATCAAGCCACATTATTGTTTTTGTATGGTTTAATTGTGTGGAAATAGGAAACATAAATGCCCAGTTTATTTAGTTAATCTTTTTAAATTGTCTTTCAGGATTTACCATTTGCCTATCGCCACAACAGGTCAACAGCAGATGCAATCTTAATGGCTCTCCACTTGGCTTTAGACCACCTGGACAACGCAATCACCTACGTCAGGATGCTGTTCTTCGACTATAGCTCAGCATTTAATACCATCATTCCCACAATCCTGATTGAGAAGTTGAAGAACCTGGGCCTCTGTACTTCCCTCTGCAATTGGATCCTTGACTTCCTAACCAGAAGACCACAATCTGTGTGGATTGGTCATAACTATCCTCCTTGCTGACGATCAACACTGGTGCACCTCAGGGGTGTGTGCTTAGCCTGCTGTTCTATTCTCTGTCTGCACATGACTGTGTGGCTAGGTATAGCTCAAATACCATCTATAAATTTGCTGACGATACAACCATTGTTGGTAAAATCTCAGATGAAGAGGAGAGGATACTCAAGAGCGAGATATGCCAACTAGTGGAGTGGTGCCGCAGCAACAACCTGGTACTCAACATCAGTAAGATGAAAAAGCTGGTTGTGGACTTCAGGAAGGGTAAGATGAAGGAACACATACCAATTCTCACAGGGGGATCAGAAGTGGAGAGAGTGAGCAGCTTCAAGTTCCTGGGTGTCAAGATCTCTGAGGATCTAACCTGGTCCCAACATATCGATGTAGTTATAAAGAAGGCAAGACAGAGGACATACATTATTAGGAGTTTGAAGAGATTTGGCATGCCAACAAATACACTGAAAAACTTCTATAGATGTACCGTGGAGAGCATTCTGACAGGCTGCATCATTGTCTGGTATGAAGGGGCTACTGCACAGGACCGAAAGAAGCTGCAGAAGGTTGTAAATCTTGTCAGCTCTATTCTTGGGTACTAGCCTACAAAGTACCCAGGACATCTTCAAGGAGTGGTGTGTCAGAAAGGCAGCATCCATTATTAAGGACCTCCAGCACCCAGGGCATGCCCTTTTCTCACTGTTACCATCAGGTAAGAGGTTCAGAAGCTTGAAGGCACACACTCAGTGATTCAGGAACAGCTTCTTCCCGTCCACCATCTGATTCTGAAATAGACGTTGAAATCTTGGACATTACCTCACTTTTTTAATGTACAGTATTTCTGTTTTTGCACTTTTTAAAAAATTTATTCAATATACATAATTGATTACTTGTTTATTTATTTTTATTATTATATTTTCCACTGTCAGATCATGTATTGCATTGAACTGCTGCTGCTAAGTTAACAAATTTCATGTCACGTGCTGGTGATAATAAACCTGATTCTGATTCTGAGATTCAAAGGAATAAGGAAGTATGATTGCAAGTAAGCAGTGAAAAGTTTATATATTTTTTTAAAACTTTTTTTATTGAGTTTTCAAATAATTACAGAAAGAAAAGAAAATATAAAAAAAAATATATATATACCCTTCCCCCCTCCCCTTAACCCCTCCCCCCTAACATCCCTATAGAAAAAAAAGAAAGAAAGAAAAAAAGGAAAGAGTGCCTGGATATCGGAGGATCCCCACATGCTCCATGGAGTTCGCAATGACTTTAATATATATATTTATTTCTTTCCCCAAATAACCAATTATTTCATCTTTGGAGCACCTATATATTTAATCCTGTCTTTTGTAAATAAGGGTGCCAAATTTTCAAAAATGTTTCATATTTATCTCTTAAATTATAAGTAATTTTTTCAAGTGGAATACAGCTATAAATTTCATTCTTCCAACGATCTATACTTAAGTATGCATCCGATTTCCAAGTAACTGCAATAGCCTTTTTGGCTACTGCAAGTGCAATTTTTATAAATTCTTTCTGATATTTATTCAATTTGGGTTTTGGTTTTATCCCTTCAATATCGCCTAGTAAAAATAATATTGGATTATGTGGAAGTTGTGTTCCAATAATTTGTTCCAATAAAACTCTTAAATTTGTCCAAGAAGGTTGAATTTTAGAACAAGACCAAGTAGAATGTAAAAAAAGTACCGATTTCTTGGTTACATAGGAAACACTGATCACATAAATTTGGGTTTAATTTATTTATTTTTTGAGGTGTAATATATAATTGATGTAAAAAAATTATATTGCACTAATCTTAACTGGACATTTATTGTATTTGTCATACTATCAAGACATAGTCTTGACCAATTTGTTTCTTCAATTTTAATATTCAAGTCACTTTCCCATTTTTGTCTTGACTTATGGACTCCTTGTTTAATTGCCTGTTTTTGAATCAAACTATACATACAAGAAATAAATTTTTTAATCTTTCCTTTTTGAATTAAAATTTCTATTTCATTAGATTTTGGCAATAACATTGTTTGACCTAATTTTTCTCTTAAATAAGCCCTTAATTGGAAGTAACAAAAAAGTAACATCTTCTGTTTGTGAGGCATAACTTGAAACAATCCGGAGTAGTTTATAAGTAACTTTTAAAAGGTATTAATTAACTTTTCTTCACTTAAATGTTAATTTATTGATTTTTTACAGGAGAGCTGGGTTCCAGCGTCTCGATCCTACGTCATCACGTGACGTCCCCCCCGGACATTAATGGAGTCCTGATGAAGGGACTTGGCCCAAAACGTCGACAGTGCTTCTCCTTATAGATGCTGCCTGGCCTGCTGCGTTCCACCAGCATTTTGTGTGTGTTGTTTGAATTTCCAGCATCTGCAGATTTCCTCGTGTTTGCTATATAATGGATGTATTTATTTATTTTAATGTGCAACTCATGAATTCCTTGATAGGGTGGCAGGTTAACATAAACATAATGCTTTACAGTGGCAGTGATCGTTGATTAGCCATTCAATTCCTACTGGCTGTATGTTCCCCTCATGACCGCTTGGGTTACCACTGTGTGCTTCCGTTTCCTCCCACATTCCAAAGATGTATGGTTTAGGGTCTGGGTTAGTGAGTTGTGGACATGGTATTTTGGTGCCAGGAGCGTGTCGCACTTATGGGCTGCTCCCAGCACAAACCTCAGTCTGCGTTGGTCACCATTAATGCAAAAAATGCATTTCATTGTATGTTTTGATGTATGTATCACAATTAAGGCTAATCTTAAAATCTTTAAAAAAATCTTAGAATGACAAAAGCCTGATTATGGAAGATCTTCAGGTATATTATTTTACACACTTTCCTGCTATAAAAGTACATCCTGGCTGAACTTACAGATCAAACACATCTCTCTTCCCCTCCCCATTTAGTTTTTCCTGTAGCCTATTCTTCTCATATTCCCATTAACTGTTCTCCAGATACAATCTTGCATCCGCACATTAATTTACAGTGACCAATTAATGCACGGAACCACAGGTCCTTGGAATGTGGAAGGAAAAGAGAATGCATGGAAGTAACCCACATCAGCAAGAATGTACACTCAGTGGCCACTTTAGTAAATAAACCCATACACTTGCTCGTTAATGCAAATATCTAATCAGCCAATCATGTGACTGCAACTCAATGCATAAGAGCATGTTGACATGTTTCAGTTGTTTTTCAGACCAAACATCAGAATGGGGAAAAAATGTGATCTAAGTGACTTTGACCATTGAATGATTGTTGGTGCCAGACGGGGTGGTTTGAGTATCTCAGAAACTGCTGAACTCTTGTGATTATCATACATAAAAGTCTCTAGAGTTTACAGAGAAAGGTTAGAGGAGAAGGGCCAGACTGGTTGAAATTAACAGAAAAGTGACAATAACCCAAATAACTATGTGTTACATCAGTGATGTGTAGAAGAGCATCTTTGAACACAGCGTTCACTTTATTAGGTACAGGAGGTACCTAAAGCAATCATAGTTTTCTGTGAGAATACGTGGATTGAACTCCACATAGACAGAAGCATAATTTAGGATTGAACTCAGATCATCAGCACTGTGTGGCAGCTGTGCTCTCAACTTGCTACATATGGGAAGCTTATATAAATTTAAATCTTAACACTTATTAAAACCTATAGATTATCCTAATATGGAGTCAATAACATCATGAAACTAATTTGAATGGAATATCATCACCATGGTTATGTGCCATGTCACATGATGTGAGTGATGATAGTCTTTCCATGACTATGATTGTTCTTGGCTAATTTTTCTACAGAAGTGGTTTGCCATTATTTTTCATCTGGGCAGTGTCTTTAAAAGATGGGTGACCCTGAACATTATCAATACTCTTGAGAGATTATCTGCCTGACATCAATGGTTGCATAATCAGGACTTGGGATATGTGTCAGCTGCTTAGATGACCATCCACCACCAGCTCCAATAGCTTCATGTAACCTTGATCGGGGGGGGGGGGGGCGGGTGGTGCTAACCAGGTGCTACAGTTTGATAAAGGGTGACCTGCAGGCTAGCAGAAGGATATATCTCTTCCTTTGGTAGAGACATATCTCCATCCCGCCACCCAGAAAAAAAATATAAACTAATTATTTCACCTGGAAAAATCTTTTATCTGATTCTCTTTTGGAAGTTATTATTGAAACTGATTCTACAATTATTTCATGCTTGATCCAGATCTTGAAAAACTCAATGCATAATTTATTTCCCTTACATTGCCTCTAGTTTCTAAGTCAAATTCATTAAATTTGTCTCCTTTAATTACCTACAGCACTTTATTGCAACTGAATACAGTTTCTCCTTTTTCACTCATGGTTTTGAAGGTCTCTTTTTAAATCTTCTCTTTATCTGCTTCACTCTGAGGAGGACAAATCCAGCCGATGGCTGGATGTGCATTGCCAAGATTTTCATTTTATATCATTTACAACGTTCGTTGAAGTTACAAGTATATTAGCTTATCTCAGTCTGCAGTAAGCTTCCAGCAAGTCTGAGTTCTGCTGTTGAGTACATATCACACATTATTCTGGGGAGAAGGAGGATCCTACTCCGAGAACAACTTCTTGTCTGGTTAAATATCAATGCTGGAACAGCATGAGAAAAAATCAGTACATACAGAACTGTGCAAAGGTCTTAGGTATATATATATATATGTGTGTGTGTGTGTGTGTGTGTGTGTGTGTGTGTGTGTGTGTGTGTGTGTGTGTGTGTGTGTGTGTGTGTGTGTGTGTGTGTGTGTGTGTGTGTGTGTGCGTGCGTGCGTGCGTGCGTGCGTGCGTGCGTGCGTGCGTGCGTGCGTGCGTGCGTGTGTGTGTGTGTTGGAGGTGTTGTGGATGACGTGGAAGGCTGCCAGAGGTTACAGCGGGACATTGATAGGATGCAAAACTGGGCTGAGAAGTGGCAGATGGAGTTCAACCCAGATAAGTGTGAAGTGGTTCATTTTAGTAGGTCAAATATGATGGCAGAATATAGTATTAATGGTAAGACTCTTGGCAGTGTGGAGGATGAGAGGGATCTTGGGGTCTGTATCCATAGGACACTCAAAGCAGCTCCACAGTTTGACTCTGTGGTTAAGAAGATGTACGGTAATTGGCCTTCATCAATGGTGGAATTGAATTTAGGAGCCGAGAGGTAATATTGCAGCTATTTAGGACCCTGGTCAGACCCCAACTGGAGTATTGTGCTCGGTTCTGGTTGCCTCACTACAGGTAGGATGTGAAAGCCATAGGAAGGGTGCAGAGGAGATTTACAAGGATGTTGCCTGGATTGGGGAGCATGCCTTATGAGAATAGGTTGAGTGAACTTGGCTTTTTCTCCTTTGAGAGATGGAGGATGAGGGGTGACCTGATATAGGTGTATAAGATGATGAGAGATATTAATCGTATGGATAGTGAGAGGCTTTTTCCCAGGGCTGAAATAGTTGCCACAAGAGGACACATGTTTAAGGTACTGGGGAGTAGGTACAGAGGAGATGTCAGAGGTAAGTTTTTTACTCAGAGAGTGGTGTGTGCGTGGAGTGGACTGCCGGTAACGGTGGTGGAGGTGGATACAATAGGGTCTTTTAAGAGACTTTTGGATAGCTATATGGAGCTTAGAAAAATAGAGGGCTATGGGTAAGCCTAGTAATTTCTAAGGCTGGGACATATTGGGCACCACTTTGTGGGCCGAGGGGCCTTATATATATATAAAGACTTTTACACAGTACTGCAGTAATTTTATGTATTGCACTGTACTGCTGCCACCCAAAAAAACATTTCATGACATCAGTGAGTGATGATAAATCTGATTCTGATATGGGTCTCTATTGTGGCTGAGAGTGGCAAGGGGACAGAGAGAAGGGAATCATGGTTGGGAAAAGACGAAGAGAGAGAGGAGGGAGTGGGAAGCACCAGAGAGACATTCTGTAATGATCAATACACCAATTGTTTGGAATCAAATGATCTCAGAGCTGGGTGAATCTGCACGTGCGCCATGCCCCTGCCCCAGCACTCCTCTGCCATCTGTCTCACACCCCTCCCATTGCACTTCACCCTCGCCATTTCCATCAACCTTTGCTCCCACCAGATTTACAAGCTCACTCTCTGTTCCACGTTGACTAATCCATGTTGTTCAAATTACCTAGGCACCCTAGCTATATGTGAGGAGAGTGCCTCTGTTGATCAGAGGAGACCACAGATATTACATCCTAGCTGTCTAGGTACTCAAGCCTGGGCAGTACGATATAAAGAGCAAGCTGTTGCCCATGTAGCAAGCTCCCCCATCTCTACACATTCGATGAACTCGAAGGAACAGCAGAGACCGATACAGTTTGGTACCAGCAGCATTGCAGGAGTTGCCAGCCAACATTGAAATCAATGTAGGACTGCCTTAATGACTCCAGCTCTAGACTTTTCCCTTGGGGTTTATTCCTGAAGCCTTCCACATGAGTGGGTATTGCTGCAAGGCAGCGGAAGTCTGAGATCAGAGTTTTCCTTCTCCTCGATCAGCTGCCAACCATGGCTGGCGAACTTCATCTGCCCAAAGTGACTGGTTTTAAGGCACCAGTAACACGATTGTCCATTCTCCTGCCAGTAGAAGTGGTTCCACCAGGCTTATTAGTTAAGCCACACATGAAGGTCAGGAGATGGTCTTGGCTGTCAGAGGCTATTTGAGGCGTGCACCATTGGGATCATTCAATAGGTACTAGACAACTAGGTGACCTGTTGGGGCACCCTTTGAGAGAAAGGTAGTGCAGTCTGATGTGACCAGAATGAACATTAAGTTTCCCTGAATGCTATTGCTATCACTTTGCTTTGGAAATTAAAGAGGAAAAACTCAGTTTATTAAAGAAGAAAGACGCATAGCAAGTCAAATATAGCGTCTCCTCATTTAACAAAGGACACTTTTGTTGACAACATTTCTGGTTGATCTGCCACCCTTCAATCTCAGCAGCCATATCGACCAAGTATTGTTGGAATAGACGTCCTCCTCTGAGAAGGTTATTAACTCATTTCCATGGTTCATAATTCAATACGCATAATAACGCATTGCCGTCAGTTTCTTGTTGTTGATCATTCGGAGTTGATAATGCCAGTCATCGTCTCCAAGTGGAAAGAAAAGAATGTATTGAGAGCTGACATATGAGCGATGGGACTCTGAAATCATTTGCAAATCACCTTCTTGTTCTTTCAACACAATGTGCCATGACCTTGATTCAGGTTCGATGCTGTTCGGTATGATGACAGTGACTTTTTTGGCAATTTGTTCATTAAATCTTCTCTCATGTTCAAATGCGATTCTCCAGTCAGGATCAATGACAATGGACGCCTCTGGCATGCCTCGGATTTGTTCTTTTGCAAGTCAAAGGGACGCAATGTACGTGTTTCATTGTCGTAGTAGGTTCTCCAATAATTCAACAATCTCACATTGAATTCCATCATTCTGTAGTATCCCCATTCCCAATTCTATGCTTTCTTGAGGATCCATGAAGTAAATTTGAAGGAATCGGGCTTGCTGGTTGGGGTCTGGCATTAAATATCTGATGTAATGATAGATTTGGCCTTGAAAAATCACAGAAGGATTCCATCCATTCCTCGTTGGAAGGAATTCTTTGGCACCAAAGGATGTCATTTGGAAGAGGCAATTGTATTGTCTGATGTTCTTCCTGTACTCGTTTGCAATAGGTTCATCATTGCTGTATAAATTGAGTAGTTCATTGGATAGAGGTTGCAAATTGTCTATCCTGACCTTTCCCTTCATACAGCAAAAATTTACGGTTTCTCCAGTGAATAGGAAGGCATGACAGTGAAGGCATACTCTGGTCATCGTACCAACATCAGCAGAAATGTTACAGCGTGTGAGTCGTGCATTTTGCCTTGCTCTTTCTCTGTCGAGGTATTGTCGTTGAAAGCTGGCATTGTCGTCTTCAGCAACTCTCGCAATAATTACTCTTTGCTGCATATTCTCAAGTCGATCTTTCCTTTTCTCCTCTGTCTCTTCCTCTCTCCTCCTTCTGTGCCTGTTTTTGTCATTCTGGAGACATGCAGCCCTGTCATCCCCCACCTGTTCTGTGGTTGGTGTTGCTGCTGAGGCTGGCCATGCACATGCGTCATGGTGTCGCGTCGTGGTTTCCATGAAAGCTGGAATTGGGTGTGGAGAGCGGGGCCTGTCGATGAGTGATCAATTTTATACAAATATAAACCTGACCTTTGCATGCATTCTGTAAGTTAACGCATTTTAAGTCCATTTAGTCAAAAAAAGTGCCGCTTTAATGCACCATTCAGGTTAATTTGAAGGCACAAACAGACAAACCAACAAAGCATATAGCCATATAACAATTACAGCATGGAAACAGGCCATCTCTGCCCTTCTAGTCCATGCTGAATGCTTACTCTCACCTAGTCCCACCAACCTGCACTCAGCCCATAACCCTCCATTTCTTTCCTGTCCATATACCTATCCAATTGTACTTTAAATGACTATATCGAACCTGCCTCTAAAGAGAATGAGAATTTTAGTAATGTATAGATAGATTGGTAGCTTGTCCCCATTACCACCCCTGGTTATAACATTATAACAATCTTAAGGAACATAGCTCTATATATAACATTGTATATATATATATATAGAGATATGGATTATGAAATATAATAATTATTATTCTCTCGTCCCTCCTCACTAATCTCCCTCCTGGCACTTATCCCTGCAAGTGCTACAACTGCCCCTACACCTCCTCTGTCATCACCATTAAGGGAACCAAATAGTCCTTCCAGGTGAGGCATCACTTCACCTGTGAGTCTTTCGAGGTCCTCTATAGTATCTGGTGCTCCTGGTGTTGCTTCTGCAATGGGTAGACCTGATGCAGGTCTCTGGTTGGGCACCTGAGCTCAATCTGCCACAGAAGATGTTATTTCCTGGTGGCCACCCATTTTAATTTGAATTCCCATTCCCATTTTGACATGTTGGCCCATGATCTCTTCCTTTGCCATGATGAGGCAACTCTCAGATTGGAGGAGCAACACCTCATATTCCACTATGTAGTCTCCAACCTGATGTCATAGACATAGATTTTTCTAACTTCTGATAATTATGCTCCCTCTTCTCTTTTTTCTATTCCCCATTTTGGCTCTCCTCTTACCCCTTGTCTCTTTCTCATCTACCCATCCCCTCCCTCTGGTGCCCCATCTTCACTTTCTCCATGGTTCATTCTTCTCTCCTATCAGATTCCTTCTTCTGCAGCCCTTTAATTCATTTAGGGACAAGGATTTGGAAGAGATAGAGATCAGACCATGGCTTAGGGTTTTATTCCATGCACTGCATTTAAAAGCTGGGCATGTGGATGTGGGACAAAGGACATCTGGAGCCCAGGCTTTCCCTCTGCACTTGAAGGCCATGGACGTAGATATGGGGCCAAAATACCCAGAGCCCAGGCCTCTGCTCTGCATTCAAAGGCCAGCAACATGGATGGGTGACAAAGGATGCTGGATTTGTCTCTGGTCAATGGATCTCAAAATCAGTGAATCAGCATACGCAATATACACCCTGAAGTTCAAGGTCCCATCATCGACCTTTTGGCTTCAATCGATAACAAAGTTTGAAGTCCAAAGGTCAATCAGAAGTCCAGATTTTAAAGCCCAATGGTCAAAGACTGGAGCCTGGAGGCCCAGAGCCCTACCCTTGGATTGGAGGACTGTCCATTTGTGTGGGTGGGTGGGAGGAAAGGGACTTGTTTTTGCTGTTGTTGTTTTGTTGCTTGTTGATTTCTGTGTTATTCTTTTGTGCATTGTGGGTGGCTATGTTGGCACTGGGATGTGTGGGCTCAGCAATGAACCAGTCATTGTTGTGTGATACAATGAAGCACGACAGTTTTCCATTTCAGCCATCTTGAATCGGGCCATGCAGTTTGTGAACCATTCAGGCATGATGGAGAAACAGATGGAGTGCGCTATTTCTACAAATCTACAAATCTACTGATTTCTACAAATTGGGGCACTTCTGGGCATTCATGCATCAGACACACAAATGATCTGGAAGGAATATTACAGACTTCATAATTCTTTAAGCAAGTCCTCGATTTTCCATGATAAGGTTTAGTGATAGAACTGATTGTATCCCAATGCTATGGTAGGAGATCAGAAAAATACATTAAGTTTCCAAGCATTTATTGAAGCATGAGTTAAAAAATAATTTAGCATTAACAATACACCCCTGTGTTATTTCTCAGTTTTTGAGACAAGAATTAAATATGTGTTAACAAACATTACAGTTTACTCCAGCAATTAGCAATATTTGGATTGGAGAATGCAGTTCAATGTAATGGTTTGCACAAAATATTATATGCACTAAGCAGCATTCTGTGAATTCTGACTTGTTAAAGGCAGTGTAACCTTTTCTCTCATAATGTCCTCGATTGTTTGCTGTGAAATCTACATCTATTTTGGTGGGGTTTGAGAGGCTGGGTCTGAGATTCCTATTGGTCAGTTTTGCAGTTTGCAAAACCATTATTCAATGTTTCCTTGTTTACACAGCTAGTTGTTCACCATAATACTGAAAGGATATTCAGATTCAGATTCAGTTTATTGTCATTTATAAACCACAAATACAATGCAGTTAAAAAAATGAGACAACGTTCTCCGGAATGATATCACGAAAAAACACAAAACAGACCACACAAGGAAAACCACATAACGTTTGGTAATCCCCAATCCAGAGTCCGGAGAGGCTGCTGCGTTTCGATATCGTGCTACCGTCTTAGCACGTTCCCCGGAAAGGAACTACAACCCCATCAGACAAACCTAAAGCTACAAGACCTACACAAAACCACATAGTTACATATAGTTATAGTTAACATGTAGTTTCAACAGTGCAGACAATACCATAATTGATAGAAGACTAACTGACAAAGACCACATAATTATAATGCATATTTTCAACAGTGCAAAGCAATACCATAATCTGATAAAGAGCAGTCCGTAGACAAAGAAGAGATAGAAAACTGTTGTCTACAGTAATCTTCACTGTATTGTATCTGGTACTGCTTATCACACCATATTAATCAATACATTAAAATCTCAGACCCCCCCCCCCCCCTTGTCGTATTGTAGGGTCTTTGACACATAAGAAAAATTAATTAGGCAATGACTAGAGACCCTGTGTCAGCACTTATTTAGTAGCATAAAAGCAGCTAATTGTTGAAAGTAGTTGAAAAGAAAAGAGAGTATTTTGGTCTGAATAATTATTTTATTTCTTTTAGAGTCATTTTATTGATGCTCTTTTTCTCAGGCTTCAGCTCTTTCCAACATGTCCCCATAATTCTGCTCCCAATAATGACTCTCTTTATTGTCAATTCCAGCCTATTGTTATTTCTTTGTTTACATAAAATGTTCATGCATATGCATTTTTCTCCAGTTAAGCATAAATGTATTTGCAGCCTCCTCCAAATGGACAATTTAATGAGTTTTTACCAAGTAGGTGCAGCAGATGCTACAGAAAATGGCTCACTTAATTTTGAGATATTTTATTGGAAGATAGTCCGTTTTAATTGCTCCACTGTGTTGATCTCCATGAATCCCAATGGAGTAAAATCTTGATATCTTTATTTTGTTTTCTTTGCTGGATAAAAGGAAACAGCCAGAGGAATGTACTTCCTTCATGAATGAGGAACACACTAGAATAGCTCTTTAGTTGATATTCTAATTGTCTGTACCTTGTCATGGGAAGGCCACGTTACTGCAGGGTTAGCGTAAAGCTATTACAGGGCCAACGACCTGGGTTCAATTCCCCAGTTGTCTGTAAGGAGCTTTTATGTTTTCCCTGTGACTGTGTGGATTTGCATGTCGGCAGGTAAATTTGACAATTTGGTTCATCTATTTCCCATCGGTGTATGCACAGCCTACAGACGCGGCGGAGAATAAGCAACCAGAAATGCGTAGGAGGAAATGTGACCAGTCACAAGCGGACCAGTCACAGTTGTTGCAGTCTGCGTCACCGCAACGCGTGAGTAACTTTTCTGGAAAGGTGCACGTCACCCTATGGCATAGGGTACGGCGTAAGGTATGCGTCACCTAAGGCGTTGATGCAACACACAAGTATAATTCAGCCTTAAGGATTCCTTTACATTAAGCTCCCTAATAAGATCTGGGTTATTACACAACATGCAATCTAATATAGCCTATCGCCGAGTAGGCTTAAGTTCAAGCTGCTCTAAAAAGCCATCATGTAGGCATTCAACAAACTCCCTGTCTTACGAACCAACACCAATATGATTTTCCCAATCCCCTTACATATTGAAGTCCTCCATCACAATTGTGTCATTACCCTCAATACATGCCTTTTCTAGTCCCCTTTGTAATCTTAACCCTATATCTTGTTACTATTTGGAGGCCTATGTATGATTACCATAATGGTTATTTTACCCTTGTAACTTCTTAACTCCACCTACAAAGATTCACCATTTTCTGACTTCATGTCACCTCTTTCTAAAGATGTAATTCCATCTCTTACTAACAGAGCTACACCACCGCCTAAACCTTCCTATCTGCCCTTTCAGTACAAAGTATATTCTATGATATTAAGCTCCCAACTATGGCCTTCTTTCAGCCACAACTCAGTGATTCCCATAAAGTTATACTGACCAATCTATAATTGTGCCATGAGTTTGTCCACCTTATTCCAAATGCTATGCGCATTTAAATATGCACCTTGTTGTGTGTGATATATGCTGTGTGAGTGCACCATGGCTCAGAGAAACGTTGTTTCATTGGTTGGGTATATATGCAGTCAGATGACAATAAACTTAATCTTTAACTTGGACTTGAGGTTAGTTGTGGAGGGTTCAAACTAATTTTACATAGGGATAGAGATCAGAGGGCTGCAAATGGGATAATCGGTACACAAGTCGATGCGATGTGTGGTGAGACTGTGAGGATGAACAGGCAGATGATAGTTCAAAATTGCAATCAGTGGGATGTGTTGAAATGTAACATGGGAACAAAGCTGAAAAGGGTGATGAATGCAGGACTGAAGGAGCAATGGTTGAATGCACACCGTATATAGTATAAGGTAGATAATCTTATAGCACATTTAGGGACTGGCAGCTATGGCGTGGGCATTACTGAGTTATGGCTGTAAAAAGATCATAGCTGAGAGCTTAACATTCACTGATACACATTGTATCAAAAGTGCAGGCAGGTAGGCAGAGGTGTTGTTGTGTCTCTGTTGGAAAAAAATGAAATAAAATCCTTAGAATGAGGTGACATAGCACTGGAAAATGTAGAATCCTTGTAGATGGAGTTAAGAAACAGCAAGGGTAAAAGGACCCAGATGGAAGTTATATACAGGCCTCTGAAAAGCAGCCAAGATGCGGGGCATATATTTCAATGGGAAATAGGGAAGACATAATGGCAATGTTATTATAGATATGGGGGATTTCAATATGCAACTAGATTGGGAAAATCATGTTGGTGCTGGATCCCAAGAGAAGGAATTTGTAGAATGCCTATGAGATGACTTTTTAAAGCAGCTTGGATTTGTGCCCAAGAAGGAAAAGGCAATTCTGGATTGGGTACTGTGTAATGAACCAGATTGGATAGGGAACTTATGGTAAAGAAGCCCTTTGGAGGCAGTGGTGATAATATGATCGAATTCACCTTGTAGTTTGAGAGGGAGTGATGAAGTCAGATGTATCAGTATTACAGTGGAGTAAAAGGGAATTACAGAGCATGAGAGAGTAACTGGCTAGAGTTGATTGGAAAGGGACACTAGTAGGGTTTACAGCTGAACAGCAATGGCCGGAGCTTCTGGGAGCAATTTGGAAGGCACAGGATAGATGCCTCTCCAAGATGAAGAAATATTCTAAAAGGAGTATGAGACATGGAGTACAAGACAGCATAAAAGCAAAAAAGAGGGCATATAAAATAGCAAAAGTTCTTGGGAAGTTAGAAGATTGAGACGCTGTTAAAAACCAATGGAAAGCAATTAAAATGCATAATAGAGAAAAAAAAAGAAATATGAAGTTAAGTCACACAATAATATCAATGAGCATACTAAAAGATTTTTCAGATATATAAAGAGTGAAAAAGAGGCAAAAGTCGATATTGGACTGCTAGAAAATGACGCTGGAGAGGTAATAATGGGGGACAAAGAAACAGTAGACAAACTTATTTTGCATCAATCTTCAGTGCGGAAGACACTAGAAGTATGTCATTCAATAGTGTCAAGATACAGAAGTGAGTGTCGTTACTATGACTAAGGAGAGGGTGCCTGGGAAGTTGAAATGTCTGAAGTTAGATAAGTCATCTAGACCAGATAGATCACATCCTAGCTTCTGAAAGAGGTAGCTAAAGCGACAGTGGAGGCATTAGTAATGCTCTTTCCAGAATCACCATTCTGGAATAGTTCCAGAGGACTGAAATACTGCAAACATCACTCTACTCTTTAACAAGGAAGGGAGACAGAAGAAAGGAAATTATAGGCTGAGGTTTTGCGGTACTTGAAGATGCATGATAAAGTAGGCTACAGTCAGTGTTGTCTCCTTATGGGGAAGTCCTGTCTGACAAACCTGCTGGAATTCCTTGAGGAAATAACAGACAAGATAGACAAAGCAGAGTCAGTGGATGGTGTTTATTTGGATTTTCATAAGGCCTTTGACAAGGTGCTGCACATATGGCTGCTTAATAAGATAAGTGCCCATGGCATTACAAAAAACATACTAGCATAGATAGAAGGTTGGCTGACTGCCAGGAGGCAATGGGTAGGAATAAAGGCTGCCTATTCTGGTTGTGATGTCCCACTGTGGTCCATTTTGGACTGCATCTTTTCACATGATATGTCAATGATTTGGATGTTGGAATTCATGGCTTTGTGGCCAAGTTTGCAGATGATACAAAGACAGGTGAAGGGGCAAGTAGTGTTGAAGAAGGAGGAAGGCTGTAGAAGGACCTAGACAGATTGGGAGAATGGGTAAAGAAGTTGTAGATAGAACATAGTGTGGGGAAGTGTATGGATATGTACGTGGTTTTGACTATTGTCTAAACAGGGAGAAAATTCAAGAATCAAAGTTGGAAAGGGGCATCAGAGTCCTCACGTACAATTCCCTAATGGTTAACATGCAGGCTGAGTGGGGGTAAGGAAGGCAAACGTAATGTTAGCATTAATTTTGAGAGGAATATAATATAAAAGCAAGGATGTGATGCTGAGGCTTTATAAAGCATTGATGAGACTGCACTTGAAGTGATGTGAGCAGGTTTGGGTCTATTATCTAAGAAAAGCTGTGCTGGTGTTGGAAAGGACCCGGAAAAGGTGTTTGAGAATGATTTCAGGAATGAAAGACTTAATGTAAGAGTCGTGTTTGATGGCTCTGGGCCTGTACTTGCTGGAGTGTAGAAGAATGGGGGGGGGGGGGGGGAGAGCTCATTGAAGCATATTGTATGTTGATAGAGCTAGATAGAGTGGACGTGGAGAGGATGTTTCCTAAAGTGAGTGAGTCTGAGACCTCTGGGCACAGCCTTGTAATAGAGGGGCATCAGTTAGAACAGAAATGAAAAGGAATTTCTTCAGCCAGAGAATGGTGGAACTGTGGAATTCATTGCCATGGACTGCTGTGGAGGGCAAGTTATTGAGTATATTTAAAGTGGAGGTCAACAGGTTCTTGATTAGTCAGGGTGTTAAAGGTTGCAGGGAGAAGGCAGGAGAAGGGTCTTGAGAGGGCTAATAAATCAGCCATAATTGAATGGTGGAACAGACTCAAAGGGTCAAGTGGCCTAATTCTGCTCCTATGTCTTATGGTCTTATTGTCTTAATTAAACAGTAAGCAAGTAAGTTCAAAGTAAATTTATTATCAAAGTACATATATGTCACCATATACAACCCTGAAATTCATTTTTTTGCAGGATACTTCTTCTTCTTCAGCTGTCCATCGATTTCAATGTTGACTGTGCTGAGAGTTTAGTCTCTGCAGGCACGTTTATGAGCCACAAGACCGGCATTGGATCAGCACTGTCTCCCACATCGGTTGCATTTGTGATTTGACTGGTCGAGCACCGAATGTCTGCGTTCATGACCTGCTTCATATTTCTTCTGCCTTTTCTCCTCGTTAGCTGGGATTGACTTCTTGACAATGCAGCGCCAACTTCTTCTGCACAAAGCATCTTTCTCCCAGGTGTTGACATTCATGTCAGTGTTCTTCATATGATGCTTGAGCACATCTTTGTAGCGCAGCTTCTGACCACCATGCTTCCTCTTTCCTTCATGTAGCTCGCCATAGAAAACAGCTTTGGGATACTCAATAAATCCATAATAGAATAATAATCATAACAGGATCAATGAAAGATCACAACTTGAATGTTTTACCAGTGTGCAAAAGACAACAAACTGTGCAAATATAAAAAGAAAGAAATAACAATAATGAATAAATAAGCAATAAATATCGAGAACATGAGATGAAGAGTCCTTAAAAGTGAGTCCATAGGTTGTGGGAACATTTCTATGATGGGGCATGTGAAGTTGAGCAATTATCCCCTTTGGTTCAAGAGCCTGATGGCTGAGGCTTTTAACTGTTCCTGACATGTAAAGCAGGTCAGCAGCTGTGCTGCCTCTGTAACACTGGTGGTTACTATAATTTAACCCAGAGTGGATAGCAACATTGCTAGCCTCTATCATGGAATGCACTACCTTGTTACGTGAGCTCGGGATATGCTGTTGTCACCTGAAAACAGGTTGGAGTATTATGAATTGCATGGGAGCTTGAATGTTCTCCCCATAATCTCATGGTTTCCACTGAGTGCTCCATTTTCCTTCCACATTCCAAGATTTACAAGTCAGTGCTAGAGTTTGTTAGTTGTGAGCATGCTAAATTGGCACCCGAAGCAATTTAGGGCTGGCCCAGCACCTATTCGGACTGCTGGTCCTTGATGCAAACAACAGATTTCGTTGTATGTTTCAATGTTTTGATGTACCTGTGACAAAAAAAAACTAATAAATTAATCTTTAACTTTTATGGGCAGATCCTGCTGACATTCTGCTCGGGAAACAGACAACAATATATGAGGAAATGTTTTGTCTGAGGTGTCACAGTAGTGTAATGGTTTGTGTGATGCTATCAGAGCTTGAGGCCGCAGAGATCAGAGTTTAATTCTAGCATCTTATGTTCCTTCCTGTGTGCGTGTGGGTTTCCTCTGGGTGCTCTAGCTTTCTTCCCACAGTCCAGAGATGTACCAGTTAGTAACTGGTCACTGTAAACTGTCCCATGAGATCACACTGAGCATCATAAGAAGTCATTCCCACCTGTGGCCATCAAACTTTACAACTCCTTCCTCGGAGTGTCAGACACCCTGAGCCAATAGGCTGGTCCTGAACTTATTTCCACTTGGCATGATTAACTTATTATTTAATTATTTATGGCTTTATATTGCCATAGTTCTTCACTATTCTTGGTTGGTGCTGCTGTAACAAAACCCTATTTCCCTCGGGATCAATAAAGTATGTCTGTCTGTCTGTCTGTTAGGGTTAAAATGTTGGGTTGCTAAGTGGTGCAACTGGAAAGGCCTGTTCTGCATTGTATCTCTAAATAAACAAACAAACTAACAAACAAACAAACAAATAAATAAATCGTAGCAGCAGTGATTTCAGGAACATGCCATGATGAGTCAGAAGCCAGGCTTTGCAAGGCAGGGAGTTACCAGTGTCACCCACAACCCACTCCTACAGCATAAAAACCTGACTCTGTCAGACAAAGTAGCGTTTATTTAATGACCATAGCTTTTTCCGCTTGTTGTGTTTTATTTATAAAGTATCTTTTTATAATAGATTCTGTGAGGAACAATACTAAGCAGAAGCCAAGTTCACTTTTAAGGATTCCTGAATGTAGAAAATCGATGTTCAAGATGGATATGCATTCTCTCTGCAGAACTGACACCCTTCATTTCGATGACAGATCCAGAGAAACAAGCACATGTCCCATTTGATCTGAACATTGTATCACACACTTAATGCTCTTAGTTTCTTATATTTTCTATGTCACAAAGGTTTGTAATACCATTCCATTCAAACTATAATGGGTCGTGATCACCTTTCATTTCCATCTGTCAATGAAATTTATAAGCCAGGAAATGATATTGCTATATTCTTTTTGTTGTTTTCAAAAATGTCACTTGGATTTAATATATCATATATAATGTAACAGATGGGTGAGAAATACTTCAACAAATATGACTCATTTCTGTGACCCAAGGTTTGTTAGATTGTATGATGATTGTTCCCTCTGCTTCACTGTGTCATTTGAAATTCATAACTGCATTGTACACTACTCCTTACTTCCATGGTATTATTTAGTATGGGTCCTACTGAGAAAATATGCTGTCAGAAGCTACATGCAGCTCACTGATCCATTGAAGACTAGAGTGATGCATTATTCCTTTCTTCTCCACGACTGTGACTGGGGAATCTTTACCTTTATCCTGTGGTGGAGAATATACTCTGCTGCAATACCATTTTGTGTTGTTTTTTTTCTCTCTCACAGTACTAGGCATTAACATTAATAAAACGTAGGTAGAAGTATTTAGATTGCACCTTTCACAACACTAGGTTATTGCAAAACACAATGGTGCTGATATCTGAACGATAACAGAATCATTGCTATATTGCTGAAAACATGGCAGACAATGTACACAGAACAAATAGTCATGAACAAAAGTGGCTGGCAAGAAGACAAGATATAACAGCAGAATAATGCCATTCAGCCCACTGGGTCTGCTCTGCCATTCAGTCACAACTGATTTCTTTCGACACCAGTCTCCCACCTTCTCTGCATATCCCTTAACCTCTCCCCCTCCCACTTTCTAATCAATCTCTGCCTCAAATGAAGCCAAATGAGTTGGCCAACAGATCTGTGGCAACAGATTCCGCAGGCTCACCACCTGTTTCTGAAGAAATGTCCCCTCATCATGGATTTACAGGGACATTTCTTTATTCTGAGGCTGTGTCCTCAGAGCCTAGACTCTCTTACTAATGGGAATATCCTCTCCATGTCAATACCTACTATCCAAACACAACAGATTCTGCAGACCCTTGAAATCCCAGAGTAACACAAAATGAAGATTTAAGCTTCTTCAGGGTAGACATTCCTTGATGAAATTTTGAAGTGTGGCAGCAAATCATGAACAGCAAGAGCTTTTGAAGAAAAGGTTTAAACTTCATCAGCATACGGTCCAGATGAAGGCTCTCGGCCTGAAACTTTGACTGTTTATTCCAAACATAAGAATGTCTGCAAATGCTGGAAATCCAAAGCAACACATACAGAACTCTGGACGAACTCAGCAGGTCAGGTAGCATCTATGAAGAAGAATAAACATCTGAAGTTTTTGACCAAGACCCTTCTTCAGGACTGTTTACTCGCCTCCATGGATGCTGCCTGACTTGCTAAGGTCTTCCAACATTTTGTGTGTGTTACTTTCAATATCTGGAAGTCCCCCCCCACCCATACTTGGGATATCCATCAACTACAGGCCCAGAGATATCAAAAGATCCTCTTGCAAGACTTTCATTCCCATGATCATTCCTATGAATCTCCTCTGGATGGTCTTCAGGGCCAGCACATCTTTCTAGTGACATTGAGTGAGAAGTTAATAATGGACGGAGCACAAAGGAAAACTTCTCTGCTCTTTTATTAAGTGTCTCGTGGGATCTTTAATTTCAATTGACCATGATTTAACATCTTCACCTGGAGTTTGTATCTGTTAGAGTGCACCTCTCCCTCAGTAATGCACTAGGTTATAGTGCAAGTCTTGGTCATGGAAACAGAATTTGGATACGCTGATGACTCGGCCATAGCGAACAGTGTCAAATCCATTGAAAAAATCTTGCCCAAGGTATCAACTCCCTACCCAGCTACTTCTCAAAGTGGTACCAAAGTATCAATGTCAACAAAATAGTAACTTCCATATTTCATCTGGACAACCGACAAACCAAACTTAAACTTAATATCAAACTAAATGACAAACAGCTTTCCGACAATCCACACCTGAAAGTACTTAGGAGTCACACTAGATTAAACTCTTTCATGCAAGATCCACCTTCAAAATATTGCAAAGCAACTAAAATCCAGAATGGCCATGATAATGAAGATAGCAGGAACCAAATGGGAGCTAAACAGTCAGTCCTATGAACGTTTAGCCCAGCACTATGTTTCTCAGTCGCCGAATATTTTGCACCCACATGGGAGAAAAGTGCTCACACAAACGTCATCAATACATGACTCTAGGAGAATAATCTCATGAGACCTTTCCAATGGCTCCCAACAATGAGCAGAATAGCAACCCAAAAGATCTGTAGAAGAGCAGCCTCTGCAAAATTCTACAAGTGTATTCAATGTATGCCCAGCAACACTCCAGTTCATAAACTCATCGAAAATGCTCCTCCAACTTCCTGACTCAAATCCCGAAAACCTTTCTACAACTAGAAAAACCTTGGCTCTTATGACAAACACACTGAGTGGCACCAATACCTTCACACAAACATGCCCCCTGATGGAGATGCCAAGGCTCTGCTTAATAGGTTTTTGTTTCACAAAGGTGATATATGATACTATACTTAGTGTAAATAAAGGCTGAATAGTCTGTTCTTGACCTTACAATGCTAGGAGAGATTGTGCATAAGCTGATTTTTTGATTTTTTTAATAACTGTTCAATCTTGCATAAACATTGTTTGATTGTTTGGTCATTAAGATAGTGCCGATACGTGTAACTCCAATGGGAATCATCAAATATTCCTGTTTAGGACCACTACAGCCAAAATCCATTGTCACATCCATAGGCACTGCAGTAAGCAACATTGTTTTAAGATATGTTTAAAAATCTATTAACCTTCAAAGACGGAGAACCCTAGATGGCAAACTCAGGTCACAAGTCCGGCTGCCGATCAACACTGGCGCATCTCAGGGGTGTGTGCTTAGCCCACTGCTCTACTCTCTATATACACATGACTGTGTGGCTAGGAATAGCTGAAATGCCATCTATAAATTTACTGACGATACAACTGTTGTTGGTAGAATCTCAGGTGGTGATGAGAGGGCATACATGAGAGAGATATGCCAACTAGTGGAGTGGTGCCGCAGCAACAACCTGGCACTTGACGAAAGAGCTGATTGTGGATTTCAGGAAGGGAAAGACGAAGGAGCACATACCAATCCTCATAGAGGGATCCAAAGTGGAGAGAGTGAGCAGCTTCAAGTTCCTGGGGTGTCAAGATCTCTGAGGATCTAACTTGGTCCCAACATATCGATGTAGTTATAAAGAAGGCAAGACAGTGGCTATATTTCATTAGGAGTTTGTAGAGACTTGGCATGTCAACAAATACACTCAAAAATTTTTATAGATGTACCGTGGAGGGCATTCTGACAGGCTGCATCACGGTTTGGTATGGGGGGGGGGGGGTGGGGTGCTACTGCACAGGACCGAAAGAAGCTGCAGAGGGTTGTAAATCTAGTTAGCTCCATCTTGGGCACTAGCCTACAAAGTACCCAGGACATCTTCAGGGAGCGGTGTCTCAGAAAGGCAGCGTCCATTATTAAGGACCTCCAGCACCCAGGGCATGCCCTTTTCTCACTGTTACCCTCAGGTAGGAGGTATAGAAGCCTGAAGGCACACACTCAGCGATTCAGGAACAGCTTCTTCCCCTTTGTCATTTGATTCCTAAATGGACATTGAATCCCTGGACACTACCTCACATTTTTTAATATACAGTATTTCTGTTTTTTTGCATGGTGTGTGTGTGTGTGTGTGTGTGTGTGTGTGTGTGTGTGTGTGTGTGTGTGTGTGTGTGTGTGTGTGTGTGTGTGTGTGTGTGTGTGTGTGTGTGTGTGTGTGTGTGTGTGTGTGTGGTCATTTATTTATTTATTATTATTAGTTTTATTTTATTTATTTTTTTCTCTTCTTAATTATGTATTGCATTGAATTGCTGCTACTAAGTAAACAAATTTCACGTCACATGCTGATGATAATAAACATGATTCTGATTCTGTGTGCAGTCTCCCTTTAAGAAAACGTTAGCATGCAAAGTGGTCCTGTCTGCAGGTAAATTGAAATGCAGAAACCTTAGACCTCACTTCCAACTATCCTGCTGGTGATGGTATAGTTTCTGGAAAATAAAATTGAAGTCCTCAGAGCAAGATTGCATTGCATCGGGGGTTTGCTGTGTACTTTGCTGATGGAAACATGGCTAACTCCCAGATGCAGTGCTGCAGCCTGAATGCTTAACCATCCACTGAAAAGACAGGACTCCTGGCTTTTTTAAAGGTAGAGGAGATGGAGCATGTTTCTTGATTAACTCATGGTGGTGCACAGATGGGCAGTTGAGTCTCAATCCTGCTTGTCCAACCTGGAACATCTAATAGACAAGTGTCTAATAGACTTGATATGACACTAAAGGTTCTCGCAAATTTCTGCAGAGGTACCGTGGAGACCATTCTAACTGGTTGCATCACCATCTGGTATGGAGGGAGGACTGCACAGGATTGGAAGAAGCTACAGGAAGTTGAGAACTCATCCAGCTCCATAATGGACAATAGCCTTCCTAGCATCTTCAAAAGGCAATGTCTCAAAAAGGCAGCATCCATCCTTAAGGATCCCCACCTCCCAGGTCATGCCCTCCTCTCATGGAGGAGGTACAGGAACTTGAAGACACATGCTCAATGCTTTACAATGAACTTCTTCTCCTCCACCATCATTTTTCTAGATGGACAATAAACCCATGAACCTCACCTCAATTTTTTTTTGCTTTCTGATTGCACTAAATTAATTTAATTTAAAAAAATATATTTCTTATTGTAAATTATAGTTCTTTATTATTCTCTTTTATATATACTTCTTATTATAATTTATAGTTTTTATTATTATGTATTGCAATATATGCCTGCACAGAACAACAAATTTCACGACACGTATGCCAGTGATATTAAACCTGATTCTGAAGATTAATTCATTACGAAAGTGCTAGGGTAGTTTAAGTTTTACCTGTAGTTCAAAATGTAAATATAAGTATTTGTTTCTTTGTTGATCTTCTATAAAAACCAATTTAATGATGATTAGGGATCCCCTCAACATCCATGACATGCCATCATCTCGTGATTATCATCAAGGACGTACAGGGGCCTGAAGATGCATGCACAAAGTTTTAGGAACAGCTTCTTTCTCTTCGCCATCAGCTTTCTTCACCATCAGTAGGTATAAACATTACCTCTCTATTCCTCTTCTGCACTATTTATTTTAGTTTTTATTCTAATTTATGGCAACTTTTTATGTCTTGTACTGTTGCCACAAAACAACAAATTTCATGATGCGTGTGAGTGATAATAAATGTGATTCTGATTCAATACCTAGAGCGCTCAGATTTTTAATGAAAAAAAATTGTAAAGGGAAACTGTGGTCAGAAATGGCAACCTAAGACATCATGGAACCAATTGGCTACTGGAGGAAAAAAACAATAACCCAGAAAGTATTGATGTGAAATTAGAGTCCAGATATACTTGTATGATAACTACAGCACACATTGCACCAGAATATAAGGATCCCAGAACAGCCTCTACAGGCACCAGAGACAAACCCTTAGGTGAACATCATACTTGACTCATGTGAATGGACTGCTACTCCTATGTTTATATGATATTTCTCTTTGTTTCCTCTCATTAGATTTATGAAAACATTGCCAACAAATATTATTCTGTCCTAAACCAGAAGTATGTAACATGAAAACGGTGTGTAGTCTTCTGCTGATTCTGCTGACCGACATTCCTTTGCTTAGCTTATGCTTTGGTATCTTGCTTTAATATTAAGATATTGCCACAAAGAATTCTTTGTAAAAAGATTACTTACTGAAAGTTTAACATTTAACAATTGAGAAATTAGTTTTAATTAGAATATCAAATCTCCTGGAGGAACTCAGCAGATCAAACAGCATCTCTAGGAGGAAAGGAGTTAATGTTTTGGGTCAACAGTTTCTTTCCTCCCTCAGATTCTGCTTGACTCATGGAGTTATTCCAGCAGATGGGTTGTTCCGGCATCTGCAGTCTCTTGTGTCTCTTAATTTTAATTGGAATTTTCTAAAAGGTGAACCTTGGTGATTATCTTTTAACAACTGATTTTTGCGCCTGACCCCTAGTAATGGATATAAACTTGAAACGCATTACTTAAGTGGATCCAATTACACCTACTCCAGCTGGTCTTTGCTTTTGATCATAAACCGTTCTGTAAGTTTTAAATGACTACCATTGTGTTTTAGGGTGTGGTTCAGTGAGGCATTGCAATGGAAGTCATTGCTTGCACACGTGAATCATAGAAACAAAGGATTTTATAATAAGCTGATTTGGCCCATCATGTCCATGCTATCCAAAATTGGAGCTATTTAGATTAATCATATTTCTCAAATCTTTATCAGTAGCTTTATAGTTTATGGTGCTTCTTGCATTTATACAGCTGTATTTCAATTGTGATAAATGTTCCTTCCACCTAGTTAGATACAAAGTTCCTCAGCCTCTCTACTCTTTGGGTGAACGTACTTTCTTCAATTCTTCTTTAATCCATCCAGTAATTAATGTAGATCTATCTTCACTATCAGTCTAACTAGAAGAAAACTCTTCCAGTTGATGATGTAATGGAAGACAACTCCAGCCTAAATTTTGCCTGTAATCCTCCTGTCCAAAAGATCTGTACAACATTGTGGGCCGAAGGGCTTGTACCGTGCTGTAATGTTCTATGTTCTACTGTATGCTCCTGATGACATCCTCATTTCTTTATAGGGATATCACAACAACCCTGCAATGATGTGATCAGAACTATTCATAGATTCTCACTATAACTTGACTAATGTTGTATGTAGGTATAATCCAACTTCCTTGTTCTGCCAAATGTCTGTTCCATTACAATGTTAGTGCCTTCCTATTTTTTTTTGTACATTCACTGTCCCTGTTTCCCTTTGCCAAAAGGATAACATCGTACTTTTCCAGATTGAATTTCACATCCTGCTTAGGTTCTCCCTTAACCAGCCCTTCTGCTTAAAACATTCTATCCCTCCCCATACCTAGTACTGATATGATTGAAAAACTTTTAAATCAAGCCCTAGAAAGTCAAGAACAACCATTAATATAGATCATAGAACATAAGGAACTTGGTACTGCTTCCTGCTGACCCATGAGGAACACATCACCCCAGGAATTCAAATGTCTGTTGACCATTTTTCTTTGCTTTTTCCTACTAAGCCAATTTTTAATGCAACTTGCCACTTGCATTAGGTGCCACTTGAATGGTTTGTATATTCCTTATTCAATTGCAAATCACTTAATTTGTTTTATCCTTTATTATATTAAAAAATATCACTTTAGCCATCTTCCAACCCATGAACACTATCTCACTGTACTTGCTCTTTTTTCTTAAACTACCTAATTAATATGTACACACATACACGAATATATTATATACTGTATACATATATATAAAATATTATATGCTATATATTCTATTACATTAAACATTATGATATACTGTGTGTGTGTATATATATATATATTACTGCATTTTATAGTTTTTTATGTATTGCAATGTACTGCTGCTGTAAAACAACAAATTCCTTATGTCAGTGATATTAAACCCAATTCTGATACTGATTTTGTCTGATTTCAGTCTTTTATCACCATGCATGCCAACAATAATTCGAGAACTATGCTATTTCTTCCCTTGCATTTTAAAAAAAATATGATCTCTTTTATTGTGCTGAGTGATTTGTCCACTTTTAAAGACGTTGTTTCCCTTGATAATCTCTCTCCCCTTCTCTCTCTCTTTGATTACTTATTCAGCATGTTATTCATTCTTCCTGTTTAATGTCACAGTCAGTACAACCCATTATTCCTTCCAGACAGAGTCAAGCTATTTATTTAGAACCATGCCGATGTCCTTACTGATTGCACCTAGATTGTCCCTCGGATTTTTAATAAGTTTCTTTCATTTCCAATTGTTGTGTGCTTGGCTTTAACTTTAAAATCATTTATGATACAATTATGGTAATGTTGCTAATTGAACTTAGCTCTTCAGCAACACACTCCATTATGAGTACATGCCAAACTGCAAATAGTTGTAACTGGTCTGTTCGTGTAACAAGCTGCTATGCTTTTTGTGTGGTCAAGAACGTCTGGACCAGTTAAAACACAACATTACTGACTACATTCCATATATCACACTAATCCTCTTTCCCTTCAAAGATTTAGAAGAAAAAATGCTTCATTTAACTTGTCAATATAATTTCACACAATCACTTTACCTTTCTAATTCACTTTTTGATTTCAGCCCAGTCCCTTTTATATTCTTCTAACCCTCTGCATGGGTGAGTTCTCAGGATTAGTTATAAACTTCCCTTGTTTGGCTTTCTGTAGCTTACGTCTTCCTCAGCACCCACAGGGATCTGGACTCGTAATTTATACTGTTTTATTTTAACTTCTCTATTACATTGCTTCAATTTTCCAACTAATAGGCCAAAATGTGAACTGCTTACAAGCTCCTGCTCCGAGTACACTTGAGGGAAAATGACAATATTGCATTTGGATTATGTTGCTTCTGATCTTCTCTCCTTGCTCAGCCAATATTTTGTACTCCATTTCTGATACTATGGCTTGGGTTCAGATAATCACTTGTCAGAATTAACAACAGGCCAAAGCAACAGCCTATACATTTTCATTTATTGGGACATTCTACCAACCATCTAAACACATGCTACAATTTTATCTTGTCCTCCAGAGAGCTATCCATTGGGAGATTTTCTATTTTAGCACTTGTGATACATACTGGAACGTGCTTTGAGAAGCTGCTCATTCGCCTCCCTTATGGTTTTTTGTCCATTAAAATTAATGGCTAGAAAATTATGGGCTTGAATTGGCATTTCCCAAAATGCACTCCTGGTGTGTGCTGGGACCACTGAGGTAGAAAATCTCTCCTCTGATTGCCTTGAATCAATTTATGTTTTCTGCTTCGGTAGTATTCTTTGGTAACTTGTTCTACAACCATTGGGGTGAAGCATTTCTGCCTCACTTCTTTTCATTTTCCTATGTCTCTTTTTAAAATAAAATTTGTATCTTTCTGGTTTTTGAATAATTAGCCCCATTCAACTTTGTCAATTCCTGTCATCATTTCAAAACTTGAATTAGATTATTGCAAAGTGCCATCATTTGCAAAAGAAACAAAACAAAGTAATTAACATAATTATTTTTATTACTCTTCTTTATCTGTTCAAGTGCAATAATCTTATTATTGCACCTTTAAATATTGTGTTCTTAACCCTTTCTAAAATATCATTTTTTGCATTTATAAGTAGTTTTAGCTAAATATGAATTTATATTGATTTGGTATCAAATAAACAAACAACAAGTAGACAGAACAATCTGTACACCATCACCTTTGATACTGGTATTTTAGATTCTTTTTTACATTACACTTTTGATAATTTGTGTCGTTCAATCTTTTGTTCTAGATTATAAAGGAGTTTTTTATCCACAGTTTGTAGGGATTCTTAGGTATCCAAGTACAAAGATAATTTCACAGCATTCAAAATCTAGTTCTTGTTCTTTCATACAATTAGTTTCTCTGCAGAAACAATTTTTGATTATGAGTAAACCAACAAATAGTATAAACACATAGTGTCGAGGCAAATTCCAAGTTTAATGTTGTTGGCTTTTAGTTCATAGTTTATATTTTATAGTTCAAGTTCAATTGTCATTCAACCATACATGAATGCCCATGAATGAGCCAAATGAAACAGCATCACTCCAGCACCAAGACGTAACACACAGCACAAAGCTCAGATTAGATATCTAACACATATCAGGTAAAATACAGTCACAGAAAAAAATATACATTGTCCTAGACCCCGAGTCCATGAATTTTGCAGAAATCTTTAGTTGAACACAATGTGCTTGTCTTCTGCCGAGTGCTGCAGGCTAGCCATTCATATATGAACAGTTCCATAACCTAAAATCTTTCTTTTAAATGAACAACAGGAGAGCTTATATATCCTGCTTTCTTCACCTTTCACTGGAGCTTGGAATAGTGGCCATTTAACAGCTCAAGGAGAAAGTTAGGTTACAGTTTTAGATGGTAGTTTTGATCCATTTTGGTGAAGACCAAGTAGAATTCATCATTTGTTTCCCTTTCTCAAATTCTGACCAACCTATTTTGTACCTACAACAAATATAGACAGTGACCACTTTATTAGGTACACCTTAGAACCCGGTGTGTTATTTTACTGTTCCTGCTGTGATCCATCCACTTCAAGGCTCTGTGTGTTATATATTCAGAGATGCTCTTCTGCACACCGCTGTTGTAATGTGGGTTATTTGAGTTACTGTCACCTTTCTGTCAGCTTGAACAAGCTTGCCCATTTTCCTCTGATTTCTCTCATTAACAAGCCATTTTTACTCTCAGAACTACCACTCAGTGGATTTTTTTTTTGCTTCTTACACCATTCTCCGTAAACTCTAGAGACTGTTGTGCATGAAAGTCCCAGGAGATCAATAGTTTCTGAAATACTCAAACCACCTGTCTGGCATTAACAGTCATTCCACAGTCAAAGTCACTTAGATCACAGTTGTCCCCCATTCTGATTTTTGATTTGAACAACAACTGAACATCTTGACTATGTCTGCATGCTTTTATACATTGAGTTGCTGTTGGATGATTGCCTGATTAGATATTTGTTTTAGTGAGCAGGTGCCCACTGAGTGTATGCCTTAGAGGAAGCAGGGATGGAGTTTATTAGCTCCATAATAGGGATGAAAGGGTTTAGTTACAGAAAGAAACTGGAGACTACAGATCTGCAATGCTAGGGCGGGAAAGTGCAGGTCAAATTTTAAAAAATGATTTTCAAAATCTTCTAGGGTTTTGCTAGAGTACTTAAGAAACAAATGTTTCAAGAACATGAGAGCATGGGTTATAGAAAAGGAATAAGGCCATTCAACTCCAGGAGGTTGACTTTTGGCCTGTCATTCAAGTGAGAGAAGGCAGCAACCAGAGAAAGCAAGAGGTAGTACATTGAACATTACAATACATTATGAGCCTTTGGTCCACAATGTTGTGCCACAAGGTCAATCTAATCCTCTCCTTCCACATAGCACTCAATTTTCTATTGTCTTCTTGAGATTGGGTCATTTGTTGATGTAACACATTGTCTAAATTTATCTAATTTCTCAGTTGAATGATATGCTCTCACATGCCTGACTCTTATACCACGGCATTAAAGTGCTTGGCTTGAACCTGCAATGGATCCAGGTGTCAGAGTGCCGTTAACTCAAGACTCAAGATTAGTTATTGCCATTCTTCAGCATAGGAAAGTGAAGAAGAATGAAACGATTGCTACTCTAGATCCGATGCAGCATAAAAATATCACAATAAGCATAAAAATACAATCAATATAAATATAAAATCAATCCTATTGAACACAATGTACATGTAATGGTTGAGTATGGGTGCACATACATAAGATTATCTTAAATACACAGACTGATTGTAAGTATAGTACGTTAGTGACGCTAGGTGCGGGCTCAGTATGTTAACTGAGCCAAAGCTGTGATATCAGTGCTACTTTATGAAAGCCCAGATGTAATTGGAATTTGACTTTGTGAAGGCTAATTCTTTAGTATTCATGTAATAAATATAAATACTTGCAAATTTTGTTTTTTTTAAATTCAGGAATGGCGCTTGCATTTACTTTCACTGGAACAAAGTTAATTTTAGGTTCAGAAAAGCACTCCAGATGGCCAGGGTTATTTCTATTTTATCTCCTGTCTTCATTTTCAGATTCAAACTATAAAATTTCACACCTGTGTGACATGCTGCAAATGAAACACACATGAACCAGATGCAACTCAGCAGGAATTTCTAACGAAATGAGAGCATAATTTTCCATAATTAACAAAATGAAAAAAAATCAAAGACTTAATGTTGCTCTTCAACCCTTTGGTCTAAACAATGATCTCCACAGTATCTCTGACGTGCCGAAAACTCCTACATCATTACAATGACTCCTCTGTGAAAGGGTTAAATGTGTCAGTGTACGGGACATTCATTCTCACTTTATAACTGTTGTGCCTCAGGTCAAGTCTGGCAAGGCAGACAACAGTGTTTGGTTGGATAATCGTTTGATCATGGTATTTTTAAATGGAGGACTAATTATTTAATTTACTATAAATGTAATGAACGTGCAGTTACAGTGGAATGTTAATTGATTACTCACATGATCACCCTTGTAAGGCCCTTCATTTTATAAGCTGTTTTGTCACGTACATTTTTCAGTGCAGGAGCTCCCTTGACTGTTAGCTTCTTACTTACAGGAGCTAGAAATGGAAACTATTTTTCTTTTTGTTATGATCTGTCAGTTTTTCATCTTGGCACCTCGATGATAGGCTTCAATTCATCTTGTATATTACATTCTGCTTGCCTTTGACATAGCCAGGCAGTCAGAAAGAAACAAAGTTGCTCCTGTGCACAAACAAAAAAGTAGTCTGAAGGTGATATGAAGCCCGCAGATTTGTTTCTCCTAGCCTATTATTTTAGATGTATGGATGAAAAGGAAGATTATTTCAAGCATGGGGACTGGAAGTAAAAGAGAAATAACAGAGTGCTTTGGGACAACCTTTGTCTCAAATTTGATAGACTCACTTTCAGCTGTGTGAATAAGAGTTTTACAGTTCTGAGGAATTCCCTTTTTGTATTTGAAAGTTCTCCTTTCAATTTTTTCTCCTAGAAAAGCAAAGGGTTGGCTAAGGGAACGTGCTGAACTGCCGTGGAAGTGACAGCAATATTTCAAGGTGAATCATTCTACATTTGTTGCATATCAGTTTTGAGTCATCAGGCTTCCTTCAAGAAAGAATTACAACATTACGATACACAGGCACTCCTCTCTTATTCTCAAATCTGATCTACCACTCTGGAAGACCTAGCGAGAATCAAACAGAATCAGATTTAATACCACCGGCATATAGTGTGAAATTTGTTTTATGGCAGCAAAAGTCCTATAAAGCTATACATGAATTATAGTAAGAAAAAAATATATATATTTATATAAATAATAAGTAGGGCAAAAAGAGGCAAAAGCCAGTGAGGCAGTGTTCATGGTTTAGTTCATTGTATGTTCAGCAATTTGATGTCAGTGGTTAAGAAGCTGTTGCTAAAACATTGAGCTTGTGTCTTCAGGCTCCTGTACCTCCTTCCTGATAGTACGTCCTAGGTGATGGGGGTCCTTAATGATGGATGCTACCTTTATTTCTACAATAGCCTTAACAATAAAGAAAAATATCTCTGCAGAAAGTGAAGTGATGTTGCAGTGAACAGTTGAAAAGCCAGTCGTTGATCTCAGCTATTTTTTCTGTCACCTGGGGGAGTTCTTGTGATTTGGTAGCTCCTTGATAGAATGAACTATCAGACAACTTTCACTCGATTTACTTTTGTGATACAAAGGTAGAAACTTACCAAACAATTCACAATGTGAGTAGATTCTTCACTTTCATAAATCAGCTTCAACTCCCATCTATTTCAGAGAGTTATCAACCTGACCTGACTGGTTGACAGTTACATAAGTATGTAATGAACCATTTCCCAAGCAATTCTTATAATGATGATCAAAGTTTAATTGACGTTGCAATATTTTTAAAAACAGGTCTTTATAACTTTGCTGACAAACAGTGACATGGGTTTGGATTAAACACAAGAGATGCTGGAACTCCAGAACAACACACACAAAATGCTCGAAGAACTCAGCAGGTCAGGCAGCATCTACGCAGAGGAAATAATCAGCTGGCATTTCGTGCTAGGACTCTGAATCAGATATAGGATTGATTGTCCTGGAGTCACTGCTTAAAGTCCATGTAAATCCACACTCACATTACGTGGATGCAGAGAACATTTCTTGTTGGTCCCTATTCCATTGAGCTGGGCAGTGAAGTCTCTGAGTGATGCTGTACAGATGAGCTTCTGCCTCTTGGCATGCTTCTGGCAGGCATGAGTGGGAGGGAAGGATGTAGGTGTGCATATGGTGGGAGGGCTTGGGAAAGGAGGAGGGAGTTATTTCCTGAGCTTTAGCTTCTGTAAGAACCATGAGTCATGTTAGCTGTTTTTAACTACTGATATTTAAAAACCATCAAAATTTTAAAAATATCCAAAAAAAATTGCTCTTAATTACATCGAAACAGCGACAAATGATTAAGGGCATTAGACTAAAGCAAAATAATTTTTTAAAAAAGGAAATCATACTTTTTGGACATTTCCCATTGAAATGAGTGGGGTTTTGGATCCCTGGATCCTGACCTGATGTGGAATTGAAAGTCAGGACACCATGATCCATTTCTCATTGTTAGGTCAGAATTGGAGACAGTTGGCAGCCTCTGATTGCTGAGTGTACCTTTGCGGATAAGCTGTCCTGGGCTCAGAATGTAGACGCCATTATAAAGAAGGTGTGCCAGTGGCTACTTTCTTAGAAACTTAAGGAGATTTGGCATGTCACCAAATAATCAAACAAAATTTGACAGATGTGCTGTTGAAGGTATCCTGACTGGTTACATCATGGTCTGACATGACAATTCCAATGCACGGGGACACAAGAGGCTACAGACAGTAATTGACACAGTCCAATCTAACATAAACACAGTCCTTCCCAACACTGAAGGTATCTCTATGAGGCACTGCCTCAAGAACTTAGTTTGTTTATTATGTGCTGTGTCGTATGGCTTGGCAATTTTTCTACAGAACTGGTTTGCCATTACCTTCATCTGGTCAGTGTCTTTATAAGACGGGTCATTGCCGCAGCCATCATCAATACTCTTCAGAGATTGTCTGCTGGCGTCAGTGGTCGCATAACCAGAACTTGTGATGTGCACCAGCTGCTCATATGACCATCCACCACCTCCCATGACTTCGGGTAACCTTGATCAGGAATTGGGGGCGGGGTGGTGTTCAGCAGGTGCTTTACCTTGTTCAAGGATGACCTGTAGGCTAGCGGAGTGAAGGAACATTTACACCTCCTTGGTAGAGAGGAATCTCCACCCTGCCACCTCAAGAAGGCAGTATCTATCATCAAGCATCTTCACCAAGTGGCTTACGCTCTCTTCACGCTGCTTCCATTAGACAGAAGGTACAGAATGAAGCCCCACACCAGCAGATTCAGGAACAAATACTTCTCTATATCTATCCAGTTTGTAAACCTACCTGTACAACCCAAATCCTAATTCAGCAATAAACCACTATGGGCCACTAGCATGGACTTGTCTCTGATTGTGGGCTTTTTTGCACAAATGGGGATTTGTCTTCTCTTTCTTGTCTTCACTGTCTTGTATAGTTTGTGGATAATTTAAGTTGTGTTCTGTATGTTGTTTCATTCTATCAGATGCTGTTGCAGGCAATTTTTTCATTGTACCTGTCCCTGTCTGACTTGTGCAGATGATAATAAATTTGATATGACTTAATTTGACTTGACAGAGGAGTCCTCATTATAATGCTTGGAATTCTTAGTAAGTACAGTCTATTCTGCTGGAATCCACCTGTCACAGTAAGTTCTGGATCTGCAGTGTGTCCAAGCTTACTTCCAACCTATAGAACTCCTCACTGCAAACACAAGCATTTACTCTATTCTGAGGTTCGAGATGAAAAAATAAACCATTCTGAGTGGTAATAGATCCTTCATATAAAAAGTCACAGCCATCAATTCTCAGGATGAGATTGATTGTGGCACATTTATGGTCCTGTAAATTCTTTGGGGAAAACTCGGATTGATTATAGTCAAAAGCTCAAATGGAGGAAATTTCCAAAGCTACATTTTTGTGACACTGGGAATGGACATTACACTTACTTATTCCTGAAATTATTTCATAACTATTTAATACGGGATGAATTTTAATATAGTATCATTTAGTCTTTGATATTTTAAATCATGACAGATAGTAATCACCAATCATGTTTTACAGTGGGTGAGACCATTGCACATCGCTTGTTCAGATAACTTCAGATCTCTTGGACTGCTTCATGGATTATTATGAGCACAGTTCCAATGCTTTTCTTCTAGACAACATCTTCTCATGTTACAAAGTCATTGTTCTAAATATGCTAGGATTAAGATACATCAACAAGGAAAATGTCCAGAGACTCAAAGCTTTGACCTCAACCAGGTTACTGGTAATAGTCTCTTTATATCGTAAAACCATCCTACAAAATATTCCGTAAAGCATATTACTTCATTGACATTTAATTTTGATTTACTTCCTACTTGTTGGTACTTCTGCTTTGATTTGTTTCTTCTAATGCTATCTACCATTCCACATATGATAATACATCTCACCAGATATCTTCCAGTGTCCTGTTAAAGAAAGTACAGTTAGAAGTGTGGGTCTGTATGGGAGTAATTTATTCTCATCTAATTCTTTGCCATTGCTAAGGCCAATGAGCTCACATTTCAACAGGTGTTAAAGAAAAGAAGGAAAAACTTACATGCATTTTATTCCTTTCATTTCTTCAAGATATCTCAAGCCACCCTATAACAGATGAGGTACTTCTTGAGAAAAGTTGCTTTTATTAGATCAGCAGGTCCAGCAAGGCTACGTTGCTCACCAGTGCAGAAAGTGGCACAGTGACCTGTTTTAATGTTTGGTGAGGAACTTTGAAAGCAATTCCTTTCCACTTGTTGTACATCTTCTTCACTAGCTTCTTCTTGTTGACATTGAGGAAGACACAAATAACCTGTTCAGCAATGTCAACATGACAAGGGAGATAGTTACTGACTTCAGGAGAACTCGCACCACTCACTCCTCATTACATTAGCGGCACTGCAGTAGATAGTCAGAGGCTTTTTCCCAGGGCTGAAATGGTTAGCATGAGAGGGCACAGTTTTGAGGTACTTGGAAGTAGGTACAGGGGAGATGTCAGATATAAGTTTTTTATGCAGCGAGTGTTGAGTGTGTGGAATGGGCTACCAGGGACGGTGGTGGAGGCGGATACAATAGGGTCTTTTAAGAGACTTCTGGATAGGTACATGGAGCTTGGAAAAATAGAGGGCTTTGGGTAACCTTAGGTAATTTCTAAAGTAAGTACATGCTCGGCACAGCATTCTGGGCTGAAGGGCCTGTATTGTGCTGCAGTTTTTCTGTTTCTATGTTGTTTGAAAATGCGAGCAGTTTCAATCTCCTGCCAGTGCACATGAGGCATAAACTCTCATGGTCCTAGAACACATCCTACACAATAAAGAAAGCTCATCAATGCCTCTACTCTCTGAGGAGGCTGAAGAGAACTGGTCCTTGTACATCAATAGTCTCAACCTTCCACAGGTGCACAGTAGAGAGCATGACTGCACAGAATGGAAACTGCACTGCAGAAGGCAGGAAAGCTGTACAAAACTACTCATTGCCACACCTGCACCTGCCTACCTGCCATCAAAGACACATATACAGAAAGGTGCTGGTAAAGGGCCAGTGATATCATGAAGGATCCCCTCCACCATTCTCATGAACTGTTTTTTCCCACTCCCATCTGGGAGGAAGCTATGTAGCAACCACTCCAGGACCACCAGACTCAAATTGGTTACTTTCCCCAAGAGGGAAGGCTAATCAACACCTCAACCCACTAACCCACCCTTCACACTCCCACCACTACTACTGTCAGCAACCTCATGTGCCTAACATCGCTTTATGCACATACGATAAACCTATGTATACAGGCTATCTTATGTATTGATAAGTATTGTGTTTTTTAAATTATTGTCTTCTTTATCTTTCTGTGTTTTATTTTGTGCTTCATCAGGTCTGAAGTAATTATTATTTTATTCTTCTTTATACTTGTGTACAGAAAATGACATAAATAATCTTAAACTCTTAAACTTATACTTCTTACAAAGTTCCCTGGGATCAAGGCTGCCTTAGCTGCGCTCCAGTTCTCCGGTTTCTGAGGTAACAGAACGTGGTTAATGTCAGATCCACAGGAGGAGAGTGATGGGATGGCAGGAGGGCATTTGTGATGTGGTGTGCTTCTTTTGCTCTTTATCTTGGTTTCTGTAGCTTCTGATGCACAGGTACAATGTCACCAGAGCTATCTTCTCCATTTTGAGCAGTAATGGGTTGGGCGTTCTCGGAGGTTGCAAGCTTTCAAGAAGGCTTTGCGAATACAGTATCTTTGAATCTTTTCCTCTATCCAGATGCTAATCTCTTCCTGTGGCAGACTTAAATAGAAAAGCCTTTACCATCAGCTCTGTGATACGTTATTGGTTGTTAGCTTCATGTTTAGAATTGAACAGTGGTGCAAATTCTGCCTTTACCTGAGAGATCATGTTATGTTTCCCTATGTAATACTCTAATTGTCCCCCATTGTTTTGTCGCACTCTGATCTCCATCATTAACACTAACTATTTTCTTTTTCACTTTCTTTTTTTGTTGCTTTGTTAATTGATTGCACTGTCGCTGCTGAATCTGACGCTCATTCCTGGTTCCCCTGACAGCGATTTCCTCTGAGCCCGTAAAAGAAAGTCTAATTTGTCAATGAACACAACCAGTTAATTTCAATTCATCTTGTCAGGTGCCCTTTTCAACTTTGTAAGTACATTTTCTTTGGTGTGTGCGTGTTTTCTGTAGTGTTAATGTCCCACATAGCAAAATTGTCCAAATATCTGAATCAAGTCATTTGCTTTCTTTGCAGACTTAGCTCTTGAATTGATTTGATGGAAATTTGATTTGTATGACAATGTCAAAGTTAATAATCTTATGATCACAAGCCCTGGTTCACTCCAAAACTAAGGACCAATATTACCTTTGAGTTCTCTGTAATTTAACTATTTCTCAGTTCCAACACAAATCACCATTATTGTATGCTTACATTTCTGTAGCTTCTTATGCAATCAAGGATCAAGTATCAACTTTATTTGCTATATATACTCAGTGCCACTTAACTAGGTACAGTATTGGAACTCAATGTGGTCTTTTACTGTACTTCAAGGTTCCACATGTTGTGCATTCAAAGATAGTTACTCGAGTTGCTGTCGCCTTCCTGTTAGCTTGAACCAGTCTGACTATTCTCCTCTAACTGCTCTCATTAACAAAACATTTTCCCCCTTAGAACTGCTACTCATTGGATGTTTTTTTTAAATTTTATACACCATTCCACATACACTCTAGCAACTGTTGTGTGTGAAAATCTCAGGAGATCAGCGGTTTCAGAGATACTCAAATCACCATGTCTGGTTCAAGCTGACAGGAAGAGGACAGTAACTCAAATAGCCATGTGTTGCAACAGTGGTGTGCAAAAATTGCATCTTTGAACACACAACACATTGAAGCTTGAAGTGGATAGGCTACAGCAGCAGAAGACCATGAATGTAGACTCAGAGGCCACTTTATGAGGCTCAGGAGGTACCTCATATAGTGGCCATTGATTGTATACATTTGAATATCCAGGCAAATCTTCTTCTATTTCTGATTGCATTCTGGTGAACAGCATCTATTTATCAGTCCAAATATACAACAGCATGTTCACTAGCTACATCAAGCTTTTTGTTTGCCTCGTAACATAACTCAGACTTGCTTTTGGAAAAATGTATTGAATGCTTGTCTTCATCCTGATTAATAGCAGAAGTATACTTCTACAGATTGATGTTATTTTCACAGAATAGGGTAGGTCCCTGGATCTATCTGTTCTGTACTGAGTTATTTCACCTCATTCTGCATGTGGGAGGTCAGATGATGGCACTTACAGTCGTAGCAACCTCTCTGGGTCCAACTAATAGTGGAAGTATTCATCCTTTATATCTTTCTTATGGTCGCTGAACTCTGCTGGATATTAGAAACATTAAATACTGCAGGTCTACCCATTAGGGAAATTCTAGATAGTGATATAGTTAGACTTGTTGCGTACCGAGTTGTTGCCTGGAATTGCTGCATATCGCTGTTGTGCAGAGGCAGTGCGCGGTCCAACAAATGGTGCAAATGATTGTCTTGGTTTTATTTTCTTGTGATCACAGGACCTTCCTGGACATTGGTAATGTAGAAAACGAGACCGGCGGTGGGGGATCTGCGTTGCCTTGGTTGTGGCACAGACCAGTCCCTCGTGCCATGGGGTCGCCTGTTGAGGCTTCCTAGGAGAGGAGATGTTTTGATGGTAGTGTGAAAGAGGGCAGAAGCCTCTGCGGGCATGCTGGAATCCATGCTGGGTTGGGCACTCGCCCTCATGTTGGAGCTGCCCTTAGTGTTTGGTTGGTGGAAAACAAGTTGGATTGTCTTAGTCTGCACTAGCGAGTGGTGAGGACATTTTCTGCTGTCTGCTTGTTCTTGCAGAAACGTTGATATAGGACAATATCCTATGCACTATCTGTCTACAGGCCATAATATTCAGGGACTTGGGCTCTATTTATTTTTGAGACTATGTTTTCCTGCTATCATAACTACATGTGCAATGAAACACATATAAAATGCTAAAGATCCCAGAAGTATCAATGAAGAAGAGTAAACAGTCAATGTTTTGGGCCGAGACCCTTCCAAAATGTTGACTTTATACTCTTTTCCATAGATGCTGAGTTCCTCTAACATTTTGTGTGTGTTGCGTGGATTTCCAGCTTCTGCAGATTTTCTCGTGTGTATGTGCCATGTACTCTGTGTGACTGTTAGTACTGTGTTTTGCACCTTGGCCCTAGAGGAATGCTGTTTCATTTCGCTGTATTTGTACTTGGTTGATTAACAATTAAACTTGAACTTGAGAAGGAAACTATAAATGGCCTCACATCCATTGATAAGCAAAATTGGTCTTCTTGGTCTCCCAATTGGGTGCAGGTATCGATTATAACTGCTGTTACAATGACATACTCTGCAATCTTCTTCAGCGATAATGTCTGGGTATGTCTAGTCCAGTGGTATTTATACCCACATCATTCATCCTTCCTGATTGGTTAGTCCTCAGGTTTCTACTGTCCCATCATGTTTCAATTGAATTCCAGCTCTTACTTAGAGTGAGATCTTCATGCATGCTAAAATTCTTTTCCTCTGATTTTATTTTAATGGTTTCCTCTACCAGGCAGTCCCAAAAGTCATTGGTATAGAATAGTGGTTTTGTATCATCGATATCAATTCTATGGCCATTGCGAATACAATGTTCTGCGACCACCGATTTCTCTGGGTAACCCAAATGGATACATCTCCTGTGCTCCTTGATGTGGGTTTCCACCGTGCATCCTATCTGGCCATATATGCTGCTCCCCATTTACAGGGAATCCTGTAAATGACAGCTGACGTGAGTCCCAGGTCATCTTTGACTTGCATAACCTTTGACTTGAGCTTCCTTGCGGGTTTGTGGATGGTATTAACCTGGTATTTTTTCAGGATCCTAGCAATCTTTCCAGGAAATGTGGAAACATAAGGAAGTCAGGTGATAGCAACAGGTTCCTCCTTGTTGTTAGGTTTCATGGTTTTTCTATCGGCCCTTTTAAGGAGCTGATTGATTTCCCTGCCCTCGTACTCGCTCTGTAGGAACATTGTGTGTAATCGTCTTGTTTCATGGGGGAGACTGTTTGAGTCTGAAATAGTTTTTGCATGGTTAATCAAAGTAAAAAGAACCACTCTGTGTTGGGAAGCGTGATTTGGCTGTTTTTGTTGAGGTATAAACCCAGTTGAGTGCATTTCCGTTTGCGTCATATTAGAATGTCCAGGAATGGGAAGCAACTGTTCTTTACTTTTCCACCCGAAATTGAATGTTTGGATATATATTGTTCTGATGGTCGTGGAACTTTTGGAGTGCCTGGAGTCCATGAGGCCACTCTATGAAGGTGTCATTGATCTATCTGAAAGTATGGGTCAAAGATGACCTGGGTCTCAGGTTGGTAAGGGAACCCATTGAAATAAAACTGGAGGAAAAGATTTTTAACAAAGACAAAGGTCTCACTGAAAGTAAGAACTGGAATTCAACTGTAAACAAGGTAAGATAGCAGAAACCTGATTGGATGAGGACTAACCAATCAAGGGAGATGGACTATGGGGGTGTAAATACCATCGGTCTAGACATACCTAGGCATCTTCCCTGAAGAAGATTGCAGAGAATGTTGGTTATAATCGATACTTATAACTGGCTAGAAGCCCGAGAAGAATTTATTCATTGTATACTCTAAGAAAGCAAAAGATCCTTTTTTAAAGCTAGTGATATTTAAAGGAAAGTACTTACATGTTCTAGTTTGACTCTGGTCAGAATCAGGCTTGTCTGCACCATCCTTGCCAGTTGAACATGCTTATGTCCTAATCTACATTTGAAGAATGACTGTTGGGCTGTACTGCTGGAGCAGATGTTCTCTGGAAGTTATATCCCTGTTTTATTCAATGTTGCTGGTAAAAGAGAGAAAAAAATCATAGAAACACACACACACTCAACAGCTATTAATTGTATTAAAAGAAAAAAGAACCCATATCTCACATTAGTACAAAATATCTCCTGCCTCAGATATTTGGACCTCCTTATATTTATTGATATATTAATATTAATTGGCTAATAAACACTCCAGTATGTTTGCTGCATAAGTAGATCATCCACACCATGTTCTCAAGCTTGTTTGCATAGCCCTGTTCGTTCAGAACAGAAACGATCATCATATTCATTAACATCCGTTTTATCCAGAGCAGCTTTTCATAATTTAGCCACATACTTTTAGAAGACTGCCCAGCTTGCAGTGACATGTAAATTGCAATAAATTCTAAACGTAAATGGACGACTGTTATTTGATGAAACTGAATATAACACATTTTAATTTGATGGTTTCTCTTTCTGTATACATGCGGTATCAAATCAATTCACTTAGGACCTGATGTTGTAGCTATGTCTGCAACCCCCTTGCCCCTAATAATTTACTGTATTTTGCACACAGACTGTGGTCATAAACCCTGAACGCTGGCTATTTTGCATCTGTCCGTCTGTCATGCAGGTTTAATTGTATTATCATTGAATTTCTATTGCCATTAAAGCAGCCAATGCAGGAGAAGTAATAAGACTTGGCATTTCAGTCAACCACACACAAAAACACCGAAACACATACAGAATTAAAGTAATTAACCTGCCATCTTCATTTGATCAGAACCCAGCTTTCTGTCAGCACTGTTCAGTAAGAAGTATGCAGCGTTGCATTTTAAATCTAATTTGTAAAGAAACGTAGATGGTCATATCACTTCAAGAGGTTTAATTATACCAGCTTTGACAACATATTGCTGCATCTTGTACTTCGCTAGAAAATATAGCTTCTCCTTAATTATCTTCCTGGCCTTTCTGAAAATGCAAAAGGGTACCAATTTGAAAGTTCTGTATGATCCTTATCTGTTTTGTTATCTTATCCAACAGGAACTTAAACAACAAATTTCAATCTCTCTGCAGTAAGAATGCAGTGCCTTAACTGAATAGATTATCTTTTATAAATATATTAATAACCAATGAGTTCCACATAAAGTTTACCATGCTCATAATTAAATTGGACTGAGCTGGGCAATTTAATAGAAAGTTATGCAGAATATTTTTTAAAGAGTGGTTTTGAGTTTTCAAAAAAAGTAAGACGTGAGGGGGAAAAACCTTCATTCTACTAAAAAAAGAACTGTTGAAATAAATAATATCTTGGAATGCGGAGAAATGAAATTACACTTAGTAGTCACTTTATTAGGTACCTCCTGCACCAAGTATAGTAGTCACTCAGTGTATATTCATGGTTTTCTGCTGCTCTGGCCTATCCACTTCAAGGTTCGATGCATTGTGTGTTGAGAAATCCTTTTCTGCACATCTCCGTTGTAATGCATGGTGCTTTGTGTTACTGTCTCCTTCCTGTCAGCTTGAACCAATCCGGCCACTCTCCTATCTAACAAGGCATCTTTGCTCACAGAACTGTTTTTTTTTGTTATTCACACTATTCTCTGTAAACTCTAGAGACCCTTGTGCATGAAAATCACAGGAGGTCACCATTTTCTGTTAGCAACAATCTTTCCATGGTCAAAGTCACTTACATCCAATTTCTTCCCATTCTGATGTTTGGTCTGCATAGCAGCTGAACCTCTTGAACTAGATCTTCTTGCTGTTATGTATTAAAATTCTGCCACGTGATTGGCTGATTCGAGATTTGCATTAACAAGAAGGTGTACAGGCACACCTAATAAAGTGGCCACTAATGTAATTGTAGTTATTGAAATTGCAATCTGAGTTAGTATTTAAATAGGTGCAGGAATTGAATTACAATTTTGGGACGTGCTATGCCATCCACAGGAAACCACTTTGTGGGTTCAACTACAAGATTTAAATCGAAGCTGTCCCATTTTTACACTCACTGTTGTGACAACATCTATAAGACAGGAATCAGCTTCAGCACTGCCATAGCAAGTTTTTCTAATACTGCATTGTAAAAGGCAAAGCCAAACTCGTTTATATCTTTATATGATGACAATAGCATCTGTAGAGAACCAGTCCTGGGTATCCAAGGATCTGACATGGGACCAACACCTAAACACCTTTTCAAAGGTGTTACAGCAGTGCCTCTACTTTCCCAAAAGTTTGCGCAGATTTGGCATGTCATCTAAAACTTTGAGAAACATCTTTTGATCTACAGTGGAGATTATCCTGAATGGTTGGTTGGTATGGAAACACTATTACCCAAGAGTGGAAAAGCCTGCAAAAAGTGATGGATACAGGAAAAGTGCTTCCCACCATTTAGCACAAGGAACATGGCCATGAGAAAGCAGCATCCATCATCAAGGACCCCCACCATTCAGGTCATACTCTTCTTGCTGCTGTCATCAAGAAGGAGGTACAGGAGCCTTAGGTCCCACACCTAAGGTTCAGGAATAGTTATTACACTTCACCCATCAGGCTCCTGAATGAGTGTGGATAACTTCACTCACCTCAATACTGAAATGATTGCGCAACCTATGGACTCGGCTTCAATTACTCTGCAGCTCATGTGCTCAGTATTATTTATTTATTATTGTCTTTTTATTGTATTTCCATAGTTTGTCTCCTTTTGCACAGTATACATATTCTGGACATCATGTGTTAATGGAATTCACATAGAATCAAAGTCTTTAGGATTGTACAATACTTGCCCCCATCATTGAATGCTCCCACAACCTATGGACTCAAATTCAAGGACTCTTCATCTCATGTTTTAATGTTTATTGCTTTTTTATTTATTATTATTGTTTCTTCTTTTTGTATTTGCTCGGTTTGTTGTCTTCAGGACTCTGGGTGAATGCCCTAGTCAGGCAATCTTTCATTGATTCTGTGGATTTCTATAGACTTGTTGAGTATGCCCACAAGAAAATCTCAGGGTTGTATACGGTGACATACATGTACTTTGGTGAACATTACTTTGGTAATTGTCTGATTGAAAAATGGGGTAGCACAATAACAAAATGCTTTATGGTGCAGGCTGTAAGATCAGGGTTCAATTCCCACCGCTGGCTGTAAGGAGTTTCTGCGTTCTACCCATAACTGTGCAGGTTTCCTCCCACATTCCAAAGCTGTACAGTTCACTGTTAGCAGTTGTGGGCATCCTATGTTGGCACCAGAAGTATGGCAACATTTGAGGGCTGCCCAGCACAATCCTCACTGATTTTATTTGACAAAAAAGACACATTCCACTGTACCTTTCATGTATATATGACAAAAGAATTTAATCTTTAAATATTTAATAAAGGAATTGAGAAAGTGCAGAAGAAACGTTTGGAGGCAAAAGTTCTCATTAAATTACAATCTTATTAAATGGATGAATCAAGTATGAGAGGCTGACTAGCTTTCCATTTTTATTTCTTGTGTATGGAAGGATTTATGGAATGTTGGAGAGAGATAGTTAAGATCACCGTTAGGCTACTGCTAACATTGATGCCAGAACCCATTGTGTAAAGTCAAACCTGTGATTGGTGGGTTCTGTGGTTGATACTGAGAGGCTGGTAAAATCCAGAGGGAAAATCCAAAGGTACTTGCTAAATCCGGAGGTAGAAGCTCAAAGGTTGAAGACCAAAGTCGAAGAGACTGGAGGTAGAGACTCGAATGTCGAAGCCCCTCGGTTATCTTGTACAAAGGACAGGGGCCTGATATCTGTGAGTCTGTGAGTCCAGAACAGGGACCTGAGGTCGGAGGCTTGAGGTGGGGTCCTTTGGATTGAGTGGGATGTGACAGCTAATTCACAGAAGATGATTTACCTGTTGTTTTTTTTCATCGTTCTGGATCCAATGTGTCATATGAATGAAAGAGAAGTATCAATGTCTGCATCTTGGAGGCAGAAGTTCAGGAATGCAGTTTGAGGATCCTATTGCATTTTACAGGTTAAGATCCCAATAGTGGCTAGAGGACAAAAACAAAACTTAAATTGAAGCTTATAATACAAAATAATTCCTATAGTCCCATATTTGTTGTTCAAACTATTTTCATAATTGGGTGCAAAATTTTGCTGTAATTAATGAACAGGGGTGGCAGGCTGGAGATACATCTCTATGACAGAAGGAATAAGGCATTCCATCCCTCCGCTAGTCTGCAGGTCACCATTGGACAAGGTGTGGCATCTGCTTAGCCCCCTGAGCAGCCATGGGAGCAGGAGTGAGTGTTTGACTGGCAGCTGGCACATATCACAAATCCTGATGAATGGTCTCAGCCTGAAACGGCGACTGATTAGATTCTTCCATAGATGCTGCCTGGCCTGTTGAGTTCCTCTAGCATTTTGTGTGTGTTGCTTTGATTTCCAGCATCTGCAGATTTTCTCTTGTTTGGCATATCACAAGTCCTGGTTATGCACACTGACTCCAGGCACACAATCTCTGAAGAGTATTGATAATGGCTGGGGTCACACGTCTTGTGAAGACACTATCCAGAAGAAGGCAATGGCAAACCAATTCTGTTGAAAAAATTGCCAAAAAGGATCATGGTCATGGAAAGACCATGATTGCCTTTGTCACTCAACACAAGACATAATGATAATGAAGAATGAACAGAAGAAATCTGGAGGTTTATAAGAATGATCCTGGGAATGAAAGGGTTAACATATGAGGAGCAATTGGTGGTGCTGGAGTTTAAAAGAATGGAGGGGGGGATCCCATTAAAACCTACAGAATATTGAGAGGCCAAAAAAGAGTGGATGTGCAGAGGATGTTTCCAGTAATGGGAGAATCTAGGACCAGAGAGCTGTCCCTTTGGAACAGAAATAAGGAAGAATTTTTTTATTCAATGGTGGTAAATCTGTGGAATTCATTGCCATGGAGTGTTGTGGAGGCCGCATAACTGGGTATATATAGAACAGAGTTGTTAGGCCCTTAATCAGTAACAACATCAATGGTTATGTGGAGTTGGCAGGAGAATGGGATTGAGAAGGAAAATAAATCAGTCATGGTGGAGCAGACTTGATGGGCTGAATGGCCTAATTCTGTTCTTATAATAAAGTTCATTGTTATAGCTTAATATAATACACACATTTTAGGACTTTTCAATCTTTCTATAATTTCAGTCTGGACAATATCCTGCACATGTCTATTGTTAAGTTTATTTTCTGTATTGCACTGTACTGCTGTCAGAAAAAGAAAACATATTTCACAACATATGTGAATGATGATAAACCTGATTCTGATATGTATCTCTGTTGTGGACTGATAGTGAGAAGGGGGCAGGGAGAGTGGAATCATGGTTAGGAAAAGGGGAAGGGAAAGGGGAGGGAGCAAGAATAAACCAATTATTTGGAAACAAATGGCCTTGCTTGGTGACTGAGGGCTGGGTATGTCTTTACTCAGGTCAGCCTATGCCCCTGGCCCTCCTTCTTTGCCACCTGTCCCGCATTCCTCCCACAGCACTCCACCCTTGCCATTCCCAACATCCTTTGCTCCCGCCAGATTTACCAAAGTGATCTCCGATCCACATTGACAAATCCACGTTGTGCAACAGTCTTAGGTACCCTAGCTATATATATCTGCCTAAGTCTTTTGCACAGGACTGTAGTTTTTTGCTAATCTTCAGTCCTGTTTCCTTTCATGATCTGTCTGATCTCTATCACCTTTGGCTCTGTCAGCCCCATTCCCAATGACTGGTAGACTGTTTTACTTCACTTCCTGTCCCATGGTGGAGTTCTTCTCTTCAGCTAACACTCCAAACTCTCAAATCACCCTAGAGGACAATCATATTGTAAATTCAAGATTCTTCAGATTCTGTGAATCTCAAGCAACACACACACTATGCCGGAGAAACTCAGCAAGTTAGGCAGCACCTGCAAACAGTTGACATTTCAAGATGAGACTCTTCATCCAGACTGGAGAGGAAGGTAGCAGAAGCCAGAATAAGAGGGTTGGGGGAGGTGGAGGTGACAGTTGAGACCAGGTGTGGTGGAAGTGCATGGATGTGGGAGTGGGGATGAATTAAGAAGTTGGGCGATAATAGGTTGAAGAGGTAAAGAGCTGAAGAAGCAGTCTGATAGGAGAGGACAGTAGATCACAGAAGAAAGAAAGAAAAAAAAGACAGGATCTAGAGGAAGATAATGGCCAAGTGAGAAGAGGAGTGGTGAGAGGATAACCAGAATGGAGAATGAAAAAAGAAAAAATGGGAGGGGGAAGTACCTATTCAAAGTTAGAGAAATCGATGTTCATGCCATCAGGTTGGAAGCTACATTATCCCTGTAACCACCTGAATCATCTCCAACTTCCCTTGCCGCAGAATTTCCCTGGAAAATCCCAGTGCTGCCTGAATCCATGCTGCTATACCTGAAACCCTTTATTTGTATTTCTCCAGTCATACTTGGATTGCACTACCTGTATGTACAATTTATATTTTCATTTATATTTATCATTATTATTGTTATGAGCAGAGAGACAACATCTGCCGGAAGTAAATTCCTTGTATGTGCATAGGTACCTGGCGATTAAAGTCTGATTCTGATTCTGATTCTGATATACAACCAGACTTCTCAAGCACTGGAATGCTCTAAACAAGTTAAAGTTTATAGTCATTCAACTGTACATATGTATATAACCAATCGAAACAAAATGTTCCTGAGACCAAGGTGCAAAACACAGAACACATTCAGCACATAAAATACTATTAATACAATTACATTAACAGATGAAGGAAATATTAAGTATTCTGTAGATGTATAAGTTGACATGTTCAGATAAAACATATAGTTAAATATACAACTGTATTACCACTAGTAATGCTGTCATAAATAATGTGTACTGGCTGGTAACAGGATACTCAGAAATCTCACAGCCTGGGAGAAGAAGTTGTTATCTAGTCTAACAGTCCTTGTTCTTATCCTGCACTACCTTCTGCCTGATGGTAAGAGGTCAAAGAGATTATGGGACAGATGCAAGGTGTCCTTGACAATGCTGAGTGCTCGGTGAATTTAGCACCACTGGTGTATGTCCCAGATGGGGAGGGGTGGGTCGAGAGACCTGATATTTCTTCTCACAATCCGGTGCAGTGCCTTGTGGTCCCTTACCAGATGGTCAGGATGCTCTCGCTAGTGTTCCAGTACAATGTGGTTAGAATGGGATTTAGAAGCCTTGCTCGCCTCAGTCTCCTTTGGTAGTGGAGGTGTTACTGTGCTGTCTTGACTAAAGAGGTGGTTGGTGAAGGACCACATGAGATCATCCATGCTGTGCATTCCAAGAAACTTGATGCTTCTCTCCATCTTCCTAAAGCCAGCAACTATCTCTTTAGTCTAGTCCACAATGAGACTCAAGTTATTGTGTTTGCACCGGCTCACAAGCCTCTCTTCTTCCTCTCTGTATGCTGACTAATCATTGTGGCTGTTGAGGCTAACCACTGTTGTGTTATCAAAGAGCAATGACGTGGTTAGAGCTGCATCTGCAGTGTGAACAGCAGGAGGCTGAGCTTGGTGTGGGGTGGGGGGCGGCGCTGTGAAAGGGTGATGAAACTAGAGCTGATGCTGTCATCATGGACTGTCCGATGTCTCTGCATCTTGAAGTCCAAGAACTATTTATAGAGGAGGTTTTGAGACCCAGCAAGGACAGTTTACCCACCAGCTTCCGAGGAATGATTGTATTGAGCATCAAGATGAAGTCCATGAACAGCAATCTGATATAGGAGACACCTTTCTCAAGGTGGGGCAGGACTGAGTAAAGGGTAGAGGCTATTGCATCATTGGTGGGCTGATTTGGGTGATATGCAAACTGGTACGGTTCTGTGGTAGTAGGAAGGCAGGATTTAATGCAGTTCATGACCGGCTACTCAAGGCATTTCATTATTATTGAGGTCAGTGCCAGTTGACAGTCCTTGTTAAGGCAGGTTACTGTCGACTTCTTGGGCACTGGAACGTACCGTTAAGGCCTACGTGGACAGTAGACTGTTGAAGATTTACATGAGTACATCTGTTATCTGTGGCTGCACCCGACCAGGTATGTTGTCAGGCCCTGGAGCATGGGTTGACCCTGACTAGGGTCTTCCTCACATCAGCTATGGCTAGATATAGAGCCCGCTTCTTGGGAAAAGGGAGAGGCATTCCCTACCGGCACATTGTTCAGTGCATCAAACCATGCATAACGGACATTCAACCTATCAGGAAGAGAGGCGTCCCTGTCACTGCTGTGTGGTATGGTTTTGTAGTCTGTTAATGACCGAATGTCCTGTTACATTTGCTGTCTGTCCCTGGCATCATAGAAATGGATCCTAATATCAAATCGAAGCTAAGTCTTCTGTTGTGGTGAACATTCATGTTACTCTTGACATACCTTCAGGATTTGCCATTTTTGTACATGATCTTCCATACGAATGCCTCTTCTCTACAGGAAAATTGAAATCATTGCTCACAACTTTGGAATGATATGTGATTCATAGTGGTATCTATTGAGTCACTTACAGGACCATAACCGTGTTGTGGATTGGATGCTTGTGTGTCTCAATGACCCAGACAGTTATGCTGGCCGGAGTCAGGGCTTTATGCTTTGGCTCTCGTTAGGGTCACCCATCCCAAACAGGTCAAAGAGTAGAGGCCAGACTGAGAGAGGTCCACAGACCTCCACATTCGGGGGTTCAGCTCAGTGCTAACAACTCTAACTGGTAAAACAAAATTATTACAGAAACAGCAATGAAGAATCATCCTACATCTGCTTGAAACAGTATTCTTGAGTCTCCACTGGGACTGACATGACTGACAGTAGTGAAAACCGAGAGGAAGATATTGACATGATGAAGATACTGAACACTACCCGAGATGGAGGACTTTCATTGCTACCCTAAATGCCAGTGATGTAATGGGCAGTAAGTTAGTAAGTACAAACTTGCAGAGGGTTCTCTTTAGCTCCTACACCATTGCATGCTTCAAAACATCTTCACATTTCCAACTTAATGATGCTGCTTAAAGCTTACCATGAGACCCTAAGACAGAGGAGCAATATTAGGCCACTTGGCCAATTGATTCTGCTCTCCTACTCAATCACGGCCAATTTAAAGTAAATTTATTGTCACAGTGCATACACCATATACCATGAGATTCATCTTCAAGCAGGCAATCACTGTAGAACAAAGAAATACAACAGAATCATTAAAAAACAACACACAGAGACTGACAAGCAACCAATATGCACAAGAAGGCAAACTGTGCAAATTCCAAATAATAATTATAAATAAATAAATAAATAATGCATAGAGCATGAGTGGTAGAGTCCTTGAAATTAAGTCCATGGATGGTGGAATCAGTTCAGTGTTAAGGTGAGTGAAGTTATCATGGATTTATTTTCCTTCTCAACCCCTGCCATCTCCCTGTAACCTTTGACATCCTTAATAATCAAGAACCTCTCCGCCTCTGCTTTAAGTAGCTGATGTTTTGAAAAACAGAGGGCTATGCAGTAGGGAAGTTCTAGGTGGTTTCTAGGATAAGTTACATGGCCAGCACAACATTGTGGGCTGAAGGGCCTGTAATATGCTGTAGATTTCTATGTTCTATGTTCTGTGTTCTTAAGTATGCCAATGATCTGTCCCCCACAGCTTTCTGTGGCAATGAATTTCACTACTTCTGTGACAAATCCGAATCAGTTTATTATCATTGACATACAATATGTCATGAAATCTGTTGTTCTAAGCAGCAGTACAGTAAAATACATCTAAAAAACTGTAAGAAATATAAAGACAAAATAAAACAAATCGATCATATAGAAAGAGAGCAAGGTCGTGGGTGTTCATGCATTCATGGACTGTTCAGGTACAGTATCTGATGGTGGAGGGGACGAAGCTGTTCCTGAAATGTTGAGTATGCATCTTCAGCTCTTGTACCTCCTCCCTGATCATAGTAATGAGAAGAGGGCATGTTCTGGATTGTGAGGGTCCCTAATGATTGAAGCCACTGTCTTGAGGCACCAGCTCTTGAAGATGTCCTTGACAGTGGAGAGGAAATCTACCAGGTGCATTACATTTCCTTCTTTGACTTCTTTGATAATTGATGTATAGTTATATTATGCTCCTATGAAGTATTAAAGGCAAAATAGAAATCTCAGTTTGTTAAATATTGTTTCTGAGACTTACAGGAATGAGATATAAATTCTTTGCAACACAGACAAAGTTCTAGAGGAGCTCTGCAGGCCAGGGAGTTTTTATGGCAAAGAATAAACAGTCAACATTTCAGGTGGAGACCCTTCATCAGGCTGGCCCTATTTGTTCTTCTCCGTAGATGCTGCCTGACCTGCCGAGTTCTTTGAGCATTTTGCGTGTACTGCAGAGAATTTCCAGCTTCTGCAGAATCTCCTGAGTATAAACTTTCTGATATCTAACACTAGATGGTGCTCTATTCACACGAGTAGGACCTTTATTTTGTGATTCAATTTTATTCCTCTTCAATTGGCATGAAATTTACTTTAACTTTACACCTAACTGCAGGAACAGCTCACTGCTGTAACTTTTACTGATTTAAGATTGAAAATTGTATTACAATGTTCTCAGATATAATGGAATTAATTTTTTTTGTTTTGCACTTCTTATTTTTAAAGGCGAGCTTAATAGATGTTAAAACAAATGCCACACATTGTCATTGTACAAAAACATTGAACCATTCAGTACTGGGATTTGGACTGCTTTCTATAATTGAGTAGACTATGAAGTCTAGTCTCTGTACACTTCATCACTGAGCAAAAGCTGTAAATGATGACAGAGCGAAGGCAGAGAGTATTGTTTCTTGTATTTGTGTTGTATTTGTGCACCTCCACATGCCAAGGTATGGAGCACCGATGACTGAAGATTACATTCATGCCTTGAAGAAAGGTCATCAATAAAGAATAGTTATTGTAGTCATTTGGATTCTGCTTTTTTCCCCTGTCTTGCTCCTCACAGGCTCTGTTTAGATTTATCAGAAAACCTTCTCTTTGAAAGACTAAGGTTGAACATGCAATTTGGAGATCAAGCTTATAAGATTATGTACAAACTCGTGAACGGGTGATCCAGATTTATTTATCACATGTATATCGAAACATACATTGAAACATCTCATTTGTATTAACAGCTAGCACACCCATTGTTATAGAGTAATAGAGTCATTGAACACCACTCCATAGAAGCAGGTTCTTCAGCCCATCTAGTTCGTGCAAATCCATTAACCTGCCTCGTCCCATTGACCTGCACATGGATCATAGCCCTCTATAACACTTCCATCCATGTACCTCTCCAGATTTCTCTTAAATGTTGTAACTAAACCTGCAACCACCACCTCCACTGGCAGCTCGTTCCACACTCTCACCATCCTCTGTGTTCCCCTTAAATATTTCCTCAGAGTGAAGATGTTCCCCCTCATGTTCCCCTTAAATATTTCACCTTTCATCCTTAACCCATGACTTCTAGTTCTAGTCTCACTCAACCTCAGTGGAAAAAGCCTGCTTGCAAATTTACCCCTCACAATTTTATATACCTCTGTCAAATCTCCACTAATTCTCTTACACTCCAGGGAATAAAGTCCTAATCTATTTAACCTTTCCCTATAACTCAGGTCCTCAAGTCCTAGCAACATCCTTCTAAATTTTCTTTGTATTTTTTCAATCTTATTGATATCTTTCCTGTAGGTAGGTGACCAGAACTGCAGACAGTATTCCAACATAGCATGCCAACAGTGCTCAGCAGAACAACACAAACAACAATAGCACCAACAACAATAAATCAAATAACCAACAGCAAACATCCCGCCTACCTACTACCCACTCATGCTCCCAGACTGCCCTTCAACGCTAGTACAGACCATCTCTGGACTCCAGACCTCGTCCACAGATTACCAGACTCACAGACATTGGGCATCGACTTCACCCCAGGTTTGACAATAGACAATAGACAATAGACAGTAGGTGCAGGAGTAGGCCATTCGGCCCTTCTAGCCAGCACCGCCATTCACTGTGATCATGGCTGATCATACACAATCAGTACCCTGTTCCTGCCCTCTCCCCATATCCCTTGACCCCACTATCTATAAGAGCTCTATCTAACTCTCTCTTGAAAGCATCCAGAGACTTGGCCTCCACTGCCTTCTGGGGCAGAGCATTCCACATATCCACCACTCTCTGGGTGAAAAAGTTTTTCCACATCTCTGTTCTAAATGGCCTACCCCTTAAGTTGGACCTTCAGTGTCCAACTTATGGAATCACACAGAACTCTGACCCTGGTGACCCCGGGTCCCATAACTCCTTCAGACCTTCGACCTTCAGGCTTTCACCTTTGACTTTGTGCTCTGGACTTCATCAGAATTGACCTTCTGGCTTCTACTTCCAGACACTTTTCTACCCATACACGGCTGAGCACAAAACATAACCTGACTCTCCTACGCTAAGGGAAAGCTTCACTACGGATGATGTTCTTATTTGAATAAGTTGTCAAATAAGATTTTGTCAGCCCTTTCAGGTGGACATAAAGGCTCTAGTGTTATTCTGTCCAAGAAAAAATCACTCCCTCAAACATCCTGGACTGAGATTATCCCTCAGCGAATGTCACTGAAACAGATTATCAGGCCATATTTCATATACCCATTTTTGTTTCTCAGAAGGTATTGTTCATTAATTGAAGGCAATGTTTTTTAATTTACAGAGGTGGCTTTGCTTCAGTACCACAGAGAGATTTCCAAACTTCCCAAAAAATCTTGATTTTCATACTGTTTATACAGGTCAAATTATTACACAAAGTCAAAGTAAAATTTATTATGAGTACACACATGTCACCACATACAACCCTCAGATTTTTTTTTTCCGTGGGCATACTTAGCAAATGTATAGAACAGTAACTATAAACAGGATCAGTGGACAACAAACTTCAAATGCAGATTTAAATAAATAGCAATAAATAACAAGAATGAAGTAACAAGAAAATGGAGTCCTTAAATAAGTGTCGCTATCCTTTTTTGTTCAAGGGCCTGATGGTTGAGGGGTAGTAGCTATTCTTGAACTTAGTGGTGTGAGTCCTGAGGCACCTGCACCTTCTACCTGATGGCAGCAGCAAGAAAAGAACATCAAATTCTCCAACTTCCAGTAATTCCCTCCCTCTTCCTTCCCCCATCCCACTTTCACTCTGTCTCCTCTTCCAGCTGCCTATCACCTCTTTCATGATTCTGCCTTCTTCTACAACCCATAGTGCTTTCCCCTTAGATTCCTTCTTCACCTCTCCTGCCTATCCCCTCCCTGCTTCCCCTCCCCCACCCCTTGATCTTTCCTCTGATTGGTTTTCCACCCTCCCCCCACCTTCTTTATGGGGCCCCTGCCCCCTCCTCCTTCAGTCCTGACGAAGGGTCTCAGCCCGAAACGTTGACTGCTCGTTTCAACGGATGCTGCCCGACCTGCTGAGTTCATCCAGCTTGTTTGTACGTGTTGAGCAAGAAAAGAGGATGGCCTGGGTGCATTGATCTAGAATAAGGTAAAACAGTAGCTGCAGTATGGAATGTAAAAACTAACAAAAAAGTGCAGTGCAGGTAAATAACGCAGGCAAGATTGTAATGAGGTAGATGGTAAAGCCAAGAGTCCATCTAATTGTTCAAGAGGTCTGTTCGAGAATCTGAAATCAGTAGGACAGAGGAAGCTGAAGAGCTTGTGGAGGCATTAGTAATGACCTTTCAAGAATCACTAGATTCTGAAATGGTTCCAGAGGACTGGAAAATTACAAATGTCCACTCCACTCTTTAAGAAGGGAGGGAGGCAGAAGAAAGGAAATTATAGGCCAGTTATCCTGACATCAGTGGTTCGGAAGATCATTGGAGTCCATTAAAGATGAGATTCCGGGGTACTTGGAGGCACATGATAAAAGAGGCCTAATTTCGATAAGGAGAAATCTTGCCTGACAAAAATATTGGAATCCTTAGAGGAAATAACAGGCAGGATAGACAAATGAGGATCAATGAATGTTATTTATTTTGATTTTCAGAAGGCCTTTGACACAGATGAGGCTACTTAACAAGATAAGAGCCAGTGGTATTACTGGCATAGACACAAGACTAGTTGACTGACAGGAGGCAGAGTCAGAATAAAGGGGACCTTTTCTGGTTAACTGCCAGTGACTTGTGGAGTGCTGCAGAGGTCAGTGTTGGGACTGCTTCTTTTCATGTTATACATCAATGTTTCAGATAAAGGAATTGATGGCTTTGCGGCCAAGTTTGTAGACAGTACAAAGATAGGTGGAGAGGTAGGTAATGTTAAAGAAGCAGGGTGACAGCAGAAGGACTTAGATAGATTGGGATAATGGGCAAAGAAGTACCAGATGGAATATAGTGTCTGGAAGTGCATGGTCAGAACTTTGGTTGCAAGAATAGAGGCATAGACTATTTTCCAAATGGAGAGAAAATTCAAAAATCAGAGATGGAAAGGGACTTGGGATTGCTCATGCAGGATTCCCTGAAGGTTAACTTGTAGGTTGAGTAAGTGGTAAGGAAGGCAAATACAATGTTAGCATTCACTTTGAGGGGACTTAGAATACAAAAGCATGGATATAATGCTGAAGCTTTAAAAGGCCATGATCAAACCACACAGAGCATTGTGAAAAATTTTGGGCCCCTTATCTAAGGAAGGATATGCTGGCATTGGAGAGGGTCAAGAGGAGGTTTGCAAGTTTCCCAGGAATGAAAGAGTCAACATATGAGGAGTGTTCAATAGTTGTGGGCCTATACTCACTAAAGCTTAAAAGAATGAGGGGGATCTCTTTGAACCCTATCAAAATTTGAATAGCCTAGATAGAGTGGATGTGGAAAGGAGGTTTCCTATAGTGGGGGAGTCTCCAGCCAGAGAGTACAGTGTCAGAATAGAGAAACATCTATTTTGGAACAGAAATGAAGAAAATATTCTTTAGCTGAGGATAGTGAATCTGTGGAAGTCATTACCACAGACAGCTGTGCAGTCCAAGTCATTGGGTATATTTAAGGCAGAATTTGAGAGGTTCTTGATTATCAGGGCATCAAGGGTTATGGAGAGAAGGCATGAGAATGGGATCGAGTGGGGTAATAAATCAGCCATTATGGGCAAAATGGCCTAATTCTATTCTGATATCTTATGGTCTCATGGTCCTTGAACCTGATGATACGTGCTTTCAGGCTTTTGTACCTTCTGCCCATTGGGTGGAGAGACAGAGAGAATGTCCAAGGTGGGTGGGGTTTTTGATCATCAATGCTGTTTTACTGAGGCAGCGAGAAGTATAGACCAGATTCTGTAGAGGGCAGGCTGGTTCCTGTGATGTGCTGAGCTGTGTGTCCACAACTCACTGCAGTTTTTTGCAGTCACATGCTAAACAGTTGCCATACCAAGCCGTTATGCATTGAGACAGAATGGTTTCTATAGTGCATTGATAAAAATGGTGAGAGAGGATGGGAAGATGAAAATTTCTTTAGTCTCCTGAGGAAGTAGAGCATTAGTGAGCTTTCTTGGCCATGACATCACAAACCTCTAATCCTTTCTTGCTCATTCCCATAATAGCTTCCAATCTTCTCCAAATTCTTAAGGAGATTGAGAGGTGATCTGATTGCAACATATAAGATTATTAAGGGATTGGACAAGATAGAGGCAGGAAATATGTTCCAGATGCTGGGAGAGTCCAGTACCAGAGGGCATGGTTTGAGAATAAGGGGTAGGTCATTTAGGACAGAGTTAAGGAAAAACTTCTTCTCCCAGAGAGTTGTGGGGGTCTGGAATGCACCGCCTGGGAAGGCAGTGGAGGCCAATTCTCTGGATGCTTTCAAGAAGGAGCTAGATAGGTATCTTATGGATAGGGGAATCAAGGGATATGGGGACGGCAGGAACCGGGTATTGATAGTAGATGATCAGCCATGATCCCAGAATGGTGGTGCAGGCTCGAAGGGTCAAATGGTCTACTTCTGCACCTATTGCCTATTGTTTATAAATGTTACAGTTAGCCTACAACCTCTTAATCTTCTGCAGAATAAGCCAGGAAACTTATTGTTGTCACGGCCTGCATCATTGGTAGCTGGGACTACCCAGTGACACAAGTGACAGGACTTACCACAGGGTAAAGAGAGCTCAGCGAGATGCTTAATACTGTAGTAAGACCGGCTGGTGGTGTAGTGGCATCAGCACTGGACTTCAAGGTAAAAGGTCTTGAGTTCAAATCTGGGCAGCTCCTTGCACACTTTCCATCTATGCTGGATGCTGAAAGTATGCTACAGAAATGGCAAAAATGCTACCTGATGTGCCACAAGGTGCAAAAAGGAATAGACACAACAACAAGACCTCTAGATCATGGGTTCTTTACTGAGCCTTTTTAAGCCATAGACCCCTACCATCAAACGAGACGTCAATGGACCCCAGCTCTAGACAAATGGTGTTGGGCATGCCAGAAATTTGGAGAAAAACCAAAGGAGACCACCTGTGCCTTTCAAAACAACCTGATTAGAAAGTTGTTGTGCCCCTGAAAAATCTGGCTCACAGGAAAAGAGATGCAATGGAATGGAAGTATGCCCTGAACAAGTACTGTGCAAAATATATCTTTCATTTTCATGATAAGATGTTGGCTATTGTAATCATATCACTTTTAATGGTAAAAATGTGGAATTCCTCCGTAGTATATATTAGAATAACATGACCTAATAAAATTTATCCAAACTCATTTGAGAATACATACTAGCATACTCAGCCGTGTTCCAAAACTATATGATAATTTCCCATCTGTTCCAAAATTCCATTTACCTACCTTTCATCCATATCTCCAGATAATCTTCCCAGACAGAAGTCCATTAATCTCAGTCTTAAATATTTAAATTAAGCCAACATATACAGTGATTTTAAGAAAAGTTTCATATTCCCTTTACACTATCCTTGCTCTGGATTCTCCATCCAAAGGAAATTGTTTCTCCGTGCCTACCCTATTGAACCTAATTATAATTTTAAAAACTTCAATTAGGCCACACATCAACCTTCTACATCCAGTGGAATACCAGCCAGGTTTAAGTAATCGTTTAACTGTTCAAACCCTGGATAATTTTTTTTAGTGCAATTGTTCTATTTGCAGTCCTTGCTCTTTTTTTTTCCTGTATGCGTACATGGCAATGGAAAAGCAAGTTCAGGAGTGGGTTCTAGATTCTAAAGGTCGATGCCAGAAATATGTAGGTCACTCATTATCCTTAGGGAAATGCCGTTTACTTCGCTTGGTTCACTAGGTAAAGGCAAGTGGGAAATTATTGTATATTTGTAATGTACCTGAACAAACCTTGTCACAGAATGTTGCAACACCTGTTTTGGTCTGAATTCCCTTCTGATTCTTACAATTTTTATTGATGCACCATAGAAAGCATTCTGTCCAGTTGCGAAATGGCTTTGCATGACTGCAGGAAACTGCAGAGTTGTGGATGCAGCTCAGTACATCACAGGATCCAGCCTCCCCTCTCAGTAAGTCAGCCAGCCTAATCAAAGACTGCACCCACCCCAGACATTCTCTATCCTCCCCTCCCATCAGACAGAAGATAGAAAAGCTTGCAAGCATGAACCACCAGTGTCAAGGACAAGGACTGTCAGAAACTTGAATGGACATCTTGTACGATAAAATGAATGCTTGGCCTCACAATCTAACTTATTATTATTTTACTCTTTATCCTTTACCTGCACTGCACTTTTCCTGCCACTTTGACATTTTATTCTGCAGTGTCGCTGTTTTACCTTATTCTTGTTGAATGCATTCTGTAATGATCTGATCTGTATAAACAACATGCAAGACAAGATTTTCACTGCATCGCAGTACATGTGACATTAATAAACTAATACCAATATCAATTGACCTAAAAACTGCCAGTCAGTCTCTCCAGTACTGAAAATTAACCATTAAGGTGCAGTCACTATAAGTACAAATACTATAAATTACAATTTTATATATATATAAGGAAATAGTATATATATTTATATCTATATATATATAAATCCATTAAGTAAATAGTGCAAAGAGAGGGTAAAGAAAAGAAAAAAATAGTAGGCTAGTGTACATGGACTCCTTGCTCATTCAGAAATCTGATGGTGGAAGCGGAGAGGTTAAGACCAGAGAGCATAACCTCAGAGTAAAAGGATTCACCTTTAGAACAGAAAGGAGGAGAATTTTCTTTAGCCAGAGGGTGCTGAATCTGTGGAATTCATTGCCACAGGCAGCTGTGGAGGCCAAATAATTGGGTATATTTGAAGGGAAGGTTGATAGTTTCTTGGTAAGTAAATAGTTCAAGATCAAGTTTATCATCTTTTAACCGTACACACGTACACAGCTAAACGAAACAAGGTGTTAAACTCAATACATACTGTGTATCACATTCAGCACATAAAATAATTTTGATACAATAATATTAACAGATTACTACATTCTTTAGATATGCAAGTTGACATAAAGTGTATATTCAATATATAATTAAATATACAACAGAATGTCTGCTACTGGCTCTGTCATAAATAATGTGTACTGGGTGGTAGCAGGGTGTTCAGATGTCTGCCAGCCTGAGGGAAGAAGCTGTTACACAGCCTAACATTCCTTGTTCTTACAGTCTGGTACCTTCTGCCTGACGTTAGGAGGTCAAAGAGATTTTGGGATGGATGGGAGGGGTCCTTAACAATGCTGAGGATTCTGTGAAACTCTGTGATCTCTAGTATAGGACCTGGATGGGGTGGGGGGGGGGGGGGAGTGACTCTTATGATTCTCTCAGCAGTCCTCACAATCTGCTGCAGGGTCTTGTGGTCAGATGTCTTGCTATGCCCATGCCTAATGGTGATAGAGCTGGTCAGGAAAATCTCGATGGTGCTCCAGTGGAATGTGGGAGTTATGGTGAGAAGCAGGAGAATGGGGTTGAGATGGATAATAAATCATCCATAATTGAAAAGTGGAACAGACGTGAGCCTAATTCTGCTCCTATGTCTTATGGTCTAACACTGGGTGATCTGATTGAACAGGCTCATATGGACCTTGAACTGTTCCCTGAAGTGGACCTGGTAGATTATTAACCATCTTGCTTCATCCATATCAGTGTTCTCATGGAAACGTTCAGGACATGGTTCTCATCTAAGTCCTCTGGAGCAATACATTCATGTGAACCTACACTCCATTGAACACCATATCAGATTGCCTATGTCTTGCGTTGAACCACAGCCTGCATCCCTCTAACCTAATCTTATTTTATCATTCCTCCTCCTCTTCTCAACATCTGTCTAAGGCAAAACAGTGGGCAGTTGAACGTAAACACAGCCATTTTAATGGTAAAGCAATGACACAGATGCTAACGAGATCATTACAGATTAAATTGAAGTGGAGATAACAATCACAATGAATCTTACCAAGTATACATGAAGAACTGCTTCTCACACTTCTGCTTGATTTGGTTTATAGTTAAGACTCATTTGCTTACTAGATGAAGGATCACCTTTTCTGTTGGGAGCAGGTACAATCCTTTTGGTGCAGATGCCTCTGTTCTTTCAAATGTATTCTTTGCTTAAATGGAGAGGATGAAGGGGATTGGCTAAGCTTTATGTCACTGTCTCTTTGGAGACAGTGGAGATGGTAGAATGCCACTGGTTGAGTAAGAGTGGTGGTGGTATGTAAAAGTGTGTGTGTGTGTTTCTGTGCATGCCTGTGTGGACATATGTGTCTGAGTGTGCATGTTTGTTTTGCTCAAGCGCATGTAAGTGAGTGTGTCCAAATTCCTTCATTGTTCAAAGACTCTCATTTCACGGGGAGACATCTGCAGGCAGCTTCTCTCACTCTACTTGACCATTGCTGACCATTGCAGGTGTCCTGTCCTGGCCCATCTGTTACACAGGAGTTCCCTTTTGCCATATATTTCATTGACAAAGAGTTTCTTGTCCCTTTGTACGAATGTGGAAATCTCGTCCCTCCCTCACTTCCATGGTAGCCTCTAAACTTGTCATTGTGTGCTTATGTCCAAGTGTACCTGTAAAGGATTCTTCATAATACTTTGATGTCTTAGATGATAGTCTTGAGTATACTGGAGACTGTATGCAAATGATACAGAGATAAAGATATAGATAAGGTAAATGGCTAGCCAAGAAATTGGTAGATGGAGTGAAAGTTTTAAGGCTTTCCACTTTTGAAGCATGAAAACGCAAATTAATACTTAAGCAGTGTGAAACAACAAAATGTTGTGGCATAAGGGGATCGGGGGGGGGTCGTCTTACATAAAACATTAGACATAGGTTTGCAGGTGCAGAAAGTAATTAGAAAGGTTAATGGAATGTTTACTTTTATTGCTTATGGTGTGAAGTACCGACTGAAAGTAGGGACTTCTTGATGCAACTTTATGGTGTGTTGAAAAGACAGCAGCTGGAGAACTGTGGTTTTGTTCTTCTTATGTAAGGAAGGATGTGTTTCCATTGGAGGCAATACAGAGAAGATTCATAGTTCTGGGATGGCAGGGTTAACATAAGAAGAAATGTTCAGCTGATTGAGCCTATAGCCACCAGAGGGGAAGAAGAAGAATGAGAAGTTATCTTATTAAAGCTTACGTGAAGGTGGATATTGGGAAGATAGTTCTTCTAAAAGTGATATCTAGAAAGAGGGGATGCAGTTGCAGAATAAAGAGCGATACATTTCAGGCATTGACTTTCTTCACAGGGACTCATGAATCTCTGGAACTCTCTAACCCTTACAATTCCGGAGGCGATGTCATTGAATATTCGAGGCAAAGAGTGACATTTAAATGACAAGAGATCCAAGAGGAGTGGGGAGAGAATGAAAACATACTGTTAAGACCAAGCTGGATCAGCTAATGTCAAAGTAATTTTATTATCAAAGTACTTATCTGTCAACTTGAGAGGAATTTTCTTGCCAGCATTTACAGGAAAATGAAGAAATACAATAGAATTTGTGAAAAAAAACTATACATAAATATAGACTGACAAAACAACAAATGTGCAAAAGAAGACAACTTGTACAATAAGATGTTTTCTAAAAATAAATTTATATATGATCATTTATAATGTTCAATCTACTTATCTATCTATATATTATATTAAAATATCATACTTATTATTTATATGAATATATTTACAGATGCTCTTCTGCACACCACTGTTGTAACATCTGGTTATTTGAGTTACTATCACCTTCCTGTCAGCTTGTCAGCTTGAACCTGTCTGGCCAATCTCCTCTAAATTCTCTCACTATAGCAAGGTGTTTTTGTCCACAGAACTGCTGCGCACTAAAGTTTTTTTTTATTTTTTGCTATATGTCCCTCTTAACGGATGGTCACGGTGAAAAGAGATCACGGCCTGAATAGTGGGACCCTTGCTGCTGGATGCTGTTTTCCTGTGGCAGCACTCCTTGCAGATGTGCTGAATGGTGGGGAGGATGTTACCTGTGACGGACTGACCTGTATCCAGCAATGGTCTTACTGAAAGGTGAAGCAGGCACATGTGCCAATAGGCCTACTACTGCTTCTATTTCTTGGGCTATTCCCGTGACACCTTCCTGAGCTCATTTCAAAATGAACTGCCAACAGCAGTGTTATATTGCATCTAGTAAGATGGAGAACTGTGTTTGTGCATAGTTCTGAATATAAACCTTATTAACACCATTTCAAATGTCTGTCCAATTTTTTCAGCTGATCCAAAGGGTGTTAGCATAAAACTTGTAGGACGGAAGGGTTAAATTGATCTTATAGTACAACAAAAGGCCCTGTACTGTGCAGAAATTTTCTATGTTCTAAAACACCATTGTAGTTGAACACACCAATAAAAGGGCTTAATCTAAATTCGAAGCAAAAGAAAAAAATCAGTGTGAAAGGAGGAGTTTTTTTTCTCTTCCTTCTTAATTTCTCTTTTTGAGCCTGATTTGAGATTGGTTTCAGCTACTCTAATTTACACTCCCTTTTCAGTCCTTGTGCTATTAATCAGTGTGATTGGATCATACAGGTCTGAAATGGCTCATTTCCCTCACTGCAACATTATCAGCTCTCAGCTCTAACATCTTGCCACAGAGACAAGTTAAAAATCCAAATGTGCAAGGGCAACTCTAACTAACAGCAAATTTTATTGGAATCACACCTACAACAAATTATGACCCAATGCTTTCTGAAATGGAACTGAACATTCAATAATGCTGCAATCCCCTTGAAATACCTTTATCATTTCTCTCAACAAATGGTGGAGTATTTTGAGCCATTTTTTCTAATGAGTTCTGAACATCCCCCCCCCCACCCTCACAAACCTTTTGCTTCCTCCAATCTGCATTTTGGTCTCCACTTATCTCTTCTCTTCTCCTTCCCTATGTATCCCCTCCTTCTGGTGCGCATGCACTTCCCTTTCTCTTATGGTCCACTCTCCTCTCCTATCAAATTCCTTCTTCTTTAATCCTTCACCTTCTCCACCAAACACCTCCCAGCCTTTTACTTCATCCTCCCTTTTCCTCTTACCTGGCTTCACTTTCTAGTTTGTCATCCTTCCTCTCCTCCAACCTTCTAAGTCTGGCTTCTTCCTGCTCCATTTCCAATCCGGATGAGGGGTCCTGACCCAAAAAGTCGACTCTTTATTCATTTCCATAGATGCTACCTGATCTGAGGAGTTTATCCAGCATTTTGTGTGCGTTGTTCATGATTTCCAGCATTTGCAGATTCTCCTGTGTTTCTGAATATTTTGGACAGGTTTCAAGAACTGGAAAATTCCACACAACATTACGCATCTAAGAGTATGGGCAAAGATCTTCTCTAATGCTTTCTATCAACACTATTCCAACTAACAAAAGAAATTGCCCTAGGGCATTTTAAATAATAAAAAAAAGAATTATTTCTTTTATTTTGCAACAGATTAATACAATTTGAACTATACAGTTTTCTCTATTATTTTCCTTCCTCCTTTTTTCTGAGGGCCCCCTTCCTTGAAAATGATAGTGCTGAATTTCTGCATGGCTTCTTCCAACTTCTCTGTCAGCAGCCAGTTCATTTTTGTTTCTTGGCAACCCAAGACAAATGCCTTTTCCACATTGACTTTCATAATTTTCCAGTTAAAATTACCACAACTTACAAAGACCCATCCTTGTTTCCAACCCATGTAAGTCAAATAATGTCAAATCAGTAACTTGCTCAAGTACTTGTATGAAAAATTAATTTTGTTATTTGCATACTGTACATTAATTGTTCAGTGCAAACACAATGCATTAAAATGTTTTAAAATAACTTTTTCTGAATGGAAAATATATCTGTAAAGGAATGCAGCAAGAACAGTTACCTTTTAGTAATTGGTAATTGATTCCTACTGTCTCTTATATCGACAGACTCTGAAGAAGTGCGGCCATTACTGGGGATGTATGCTGTGTTGATGCCTGATAGCAAAGGTTGAGCCCATGGCCGACTTTGTTATATTTTGTTACCTTAAAACATTAAACTAATTAAAAGAAAATTACAGAGACAGGATAACTCATGTATGTTTTTTCCATTTATACTTTAAGCGAGACACACACTTACGACATGGTAATGTCATGACATATAGAATTCACTTATTTTTCACTTCTTTCTTTATCAAGTTTGATTAGAGTTTGGGAGGCTTAGTATACTTACGTTATTTCTAGTTAATATTCATATATGTATTTATCAATGATGTAATCCCATTCTCTTTGTACTATTACTGTTATGTATATGAATTTGAAAATTAATAAAAAGATTGAAAAAGAAAGAATTCACTTATTTTTACACAAAACCCATAAAGAATTATTCAAACAAACAAAAAATGCTTCATCAAATAATACATTTACAATATTACTCAAATATTACTGAAATAAGCTCCACACACACACATACACACATAATGCACTACTATAGACATTCATTGATTTGTAACTTTTAAATTGTCCCATTCCAGCCTAAAGATTTAATTGCAGTGGAGGATTTCTTACGCTTGTAGGATAACATTATTTCTGACGGTGGGGGGAGGGGGTCACTCGCTTGGCAGGTGAGACTTGTGACTGTGAAACAATCTCAGGTTCTGGGGCCTCCTCCATGATGGCTGTAGGAGTTGACTCTGTGACTGCTGGAAGTAGTTTTGACAGCTCTGGAGCTGACCCTGGACTCCTTTCTTCTGGATGCGTTGGCATCCTGAACAGTGCAAGCTTCACTGGACAATGTGGATCATAATGTGTGACTACAGTGCTAGATGTTACCATTTCCTTTGTCTTTTGGGAAACCACTTCACACTGCTTTGCCCAATGCCATTTCTTCCCAATTTGCAATAATGAGTTTAAGGGGTGGGACATGGTAGCCAGGTTTGGCAGGAACATATTAGTAACTGGCAAATCCTAAAAAGAACTGCAATGGTGACACGTCTTTTGGTTTTGAAACTTCCACCACTGCTTGAATTGTCTCAGCACATTTGTAAAATCTTTGTGTGTCAATGGTGTAACCACAGTAATTGATGCTTGGTTTAAAGAATTCACACTTGTTGCATTGTGCTCTGAGCCCATAACCTTCTAATCTTTTTAACACTGTTTTAAGATTTTGGAGATGTTCCACGCCATTCTTATCGGTAACAATGACGTCATCCAGGTAACACTGAGTTTCTGGGCAGCTTTGCAGCATCTGGTCTACAGCTTCCTGCCAGAGAGCAGGTGCAGATTCTACTCCAAAAATAAGCAATAATTATAGCAATAAAGCCCTTTTTGAGAGTTTATGGTGAGAAAAACTTCGGACATTTCTTCCATCTCCATTTGTAGATAGACCTCAGTTAAGTCCACTTTGCCGAAGTACTTCCCTTCAGAACGGTTTGAAAAGACATCCCCTATCCTGGGCAGAGGGCATTGATCTACTTTCGGTACTGGGCTGATGGCAACCTTAAAATCCACCACAGATTTTGACAGAACCATTCTTCTTGGCTATACACACAAAATGCTGGTGGAATGCAGCAGGCCAGGCAGCATCTATAGGATGGAGTACAGTTGACGTTTCAGGCCGAGACCCTTCATTAAGGTTAACTGAAAGAAAAGATAGTAAGAGATTTGAAAGTGGGAGGGGGAGGGGGAAATGCGAAGTGATAGGAGAAGACCGGAGGGGGAGGGATGAATCTAAGAGCAGGAAAGTTGATTGACAAAAGGGATACAGAGCTGGAGAAGGGAAAGGATCATGGGACAGGAGGCCTAGGGAGAAAGAAAGGGGGAGGGGAGCACCAGAGGGAGATAGAGAACAGGCAAAGAGTGATTGTGAGAGGGACAGAGAGAGAAAAAAGAGAGAGAAAAAACTGGGGGTGGAACACCCCCCCTCCTCCGACTGCTAGGGCCACTGGTGTTGCCCATGTCTGCACTCAACCTTGGAAAGAATTCCTTCTGTCGGCATGTGATCTCGATCACTAGCTACTATGTTACAGATGGTATGAAGGGCTTTGTAAAATCTGGGTGTGGCATTTTCATTTAACATTATTTTACCCTTGATATGTTTGAGTTTTCCAATACCATCCTTGAACACTGCTGTGGCTTTATCCAGAAGAGGGCGGAGCTTAGTTACGAAGGCGCTAAACGGTGACTCCTTTGCTTGCGTCTTTGGAAACAGCTCTATTTCCGTTTTTAATATCTCTATTTTTCCCTTTCAGCGTTCTTTTGAAGACCATGACCTAGAGTTACACGCTGACTTTGATTCTTTGCAGGAATGGGGCCTGCTCTTGGGGTTTCACAACTGGCCATTATTCGACAAGCTAAGGATGTGGCCTAAGAGCTTAGCTCATCTTCGGCGATCCATGGTCTCATGGCTTTGGAGACGGGCAGATCAAAGGTCGGTGTCCCAACAGAAAATCAATGTGTTGTGGGAGCTGGAAGATCTCTGGCTGTGTGCCCAGACACCTGCGATCTTTGGGCACAGAGCTTGGAAAAAGCAATGCAATGGACTTTTAACATCGACAACCAGAGAGTTAGTTTTTATGTCTCCCCTCTTGCTGTGAAACAGAGACACCTCTTTCTCTTTTATTAGTGAGAGAGAGAGAGCCTGTGGTATGTTGAATACCGGGTGAACGAGTAGTCTTTGGGGAACTGCAGGTCTCTGTCTTTGCTGTACACTTGAGTGCTCAGTGCCAATGCATTTCTTTTTGCTGCTGGGGGGAGGGGTGATCGTTGTTTTGTTGCTGCTTATGCGCGAGAGGGAGAGGAGCTGGGGGGGGGGAACTTTGGGGTTCTAACATTTAACTGTCATTCACTCTTTGGGGCATTCCTCTGTTTTCATGGGTGGTTGTGAAGTAACGGCATTTCAGGATGTATATTGTATACATTTCTCTGACATTAAATGTACCTTTGAAACCTATCTTATTTCGCTTTCAGTTGACCCTGTTGCAGGGACGTGGCATGCAAATGGTGAATGGATCTCCAATCAGGTTGCAGTTGTCAAGTACCCTAAATGCTGACCCTCTTATTTTTACCACCTACAAGCCCAATATGGCTTGTTAGCTGTTGTATTTCACTGTTACAAATGTCATTCCTACAGGAATTATCTTTTTCCAGGACAGGTTCTGAGTTAGATATCTGCAGCCTTCAGTTCAGTATCTTTGAAATACCATTCAAACTCATTTCGTGGAATGACTGAAACAGCTAAGCCAATGTGCAATTCTGTTTTAATGAATTTGCTGTTCACTTCTGGTGTAAGCCATATTGCTTGTCTATTGTTAATGTTTGCACTGTAAGTCTCAAGGCTACTCAGTCCTGTGTCATCATCATCAATATCAGATTTTTCATCAATAGCATGCAGATTGGTGCTCTTTTTGAAACTGTAACTTAACTTACCATCTTTTTTCTCTTCTCTGTGCAATCCATTTGTTTACTGTGTGGCATTTTCTGCAAGTTTCATCTTTAAACCTGCATTGGTTTGGTGTATGTGAACCCCTGCCACAATGGCAACACAACTTAGCCAGGCCGGTTTCTGTTTAAACATTGCAATTTTGTTCACACTCACTTTCATTCCTGACTGCAGCTCAATTGAACCATTGGCTGCTGTTTCCACTGACAGAGCTATTTCACCTGCTCTTTTAAATGTATGTTATGTTTCAGTTGGGAGCCACTTCTGAATGATTTATTTTAAGATTTCACAAGCTAAACAATCTCTCAGTGCATTATTAAGCCCATCTCTGAACTGACAATGCTCAGACAATCTCTTTAATTCAGTAATTCAGTCGCTTATGTTGAAATGTACTCCACTCCCTTTTACTTCTGCTTATGAATCCTAAAGCGTTCTGCAATCAACAATGGTTTCAGTTCTAAACGTTCCTGCATTACTTTCACAGTATCAGCAAAGCTTACTTTGGCTGGTTTGGTTGGAGCAGTCAAATGTTTAAGCAACTCAGTCCTCATTGACTATTCATTTGCTTTAAATTGCTGCTCAATTCACTGAATGGACAAAACCCAGTTATCTCTTGTGCAATTGAGCACATCTATGTAGCCAGCTGTCTCTGCTCTTTGTAATGATTATAATCAAACAGTACTCACTGTTCACGAACCCTTGGATTTGTCCACTTGCTGCCATTTTTTCAAACTTGAACATATTCTTTTCTGAAGAAACCACTTTCTGTACATCAAAAAAAAATTCAAAGGTCTTGCTGTGCTTTTTTAAAAATTCAAATGTCTTGCTGCACTTCAATAGGTAGGTAGTCATCTTGTCTCAGGTTCATTTAAAACCTCTTTCTTGCTACGGTTATATTTTGTAATTCCAAAACATTAAACTTATTAAAATAAAACACGGAGCTGGGAGAACTTGTGTATGTTAGTTCCGTTTTTACTTTAAGCAAATCATGTACATATGACATGGTAGTATTATGATGTGCTATAAGCAATTTACTTATTTTCAAGTTTGACCCATAACAAATTATTGAAATAAACAAAGGATATTTAAACAATATATTTACAATGTCACTGAAATACATGTCAACAAATACACTCAAAAACTTCTATAGTTGTACTGTCTGACATGCTGCATCACTGTCTGGTATGGAGCGGTTACTGCACAGGACTGAAAGAAGCTGCAGAGGGCTGTAAATCTAGTCAGCTCCATCTTGAGCACTAGCCTACAAAGTACCCAGGACATCTTCAGGGAGCGGTGTCTCAGAAAGGCAGCGTCCATTATTGAAGGCCTCCAGCACCCAGAGCATGCCCTTTTCTCAGTGTTATCATCAGGTAGGAGGAACAGAAGCCTGAAGGCACACACTCAGTGATTCAGGAACAGCTTCTTCCCCTCTGCCATTTGTTGTTAAACAGATATTGAAGCTTTGGACACTATCTCACTTTTTTTTAATATGCAGTATTTCTGTTTTTGCATGTTTAAAAAAAAAATCTATTCAATACATGTCCCACTCCGATATGTCTGTCCATGGCCTCCTCTACCATCAAGATGAGGCCACACGCAGGTCGATGGAGCACTACCTCATCTCCCGCCTAGGTAGCCTCCTTCCTGCCGGCATGAACATCCAACGCACTGACCTCCGTTGATACCCCTGCCCTCCACCCTTACCCCCATCCCTATCTATTATTTTAGTCTGGTTCTCTTTTTCTCTCTTTTTCCCCCCAACCCTACCTTTCTTTCTCTTTTATTTCCCATAATTTTCCACCTTCTCCCTAGCCCATTTCCCTCCAGCCTATCACTTCCCAGCTCTCTACTTTATCCCTCCCCCCACTTATTATCCCCCCTCGACCATCCCATGTTACTTCACTCCTGATGAAGGGTTTCAGCCGGAAACGTCGTTATTACCTCTTCCCATAGATGCTGTCTGGCCTGCTGAGTTCTGCCAGCATTTCGTGTTTTTTATTTTTTATTCCATACGTGTAATTGATTTACTTGTTTATTTATTATCATGTTTTATTTTATTTGTTTTTTTTTCTCTCTCTGCTAGATTATGTATTGCTTTGAACTGCTGCAGCTAAGTTAACAAATTTCACGTCACATACCAGTGATGATAAACCTGATTCTGATACTAAATATACAACAAGCATTATTACTCTGCACCGACTAAAGCGTCTAGTAAGATTAAAATAATTGAGGATGAGAGCAGATAACAGGTGCTCAGCACCATTTTTTTCTTGTCACTACTACTATCACGCCATCACACCATGCCACCAGGTTTGTGAGCAGTTGTTACCCTTCAGTTATCGGGCTCCAAGATGGGTTTCAGTTGCCTTAATGCTAAACGAGCTCCATGGCTGTGGATTTTGTTTCAGTTTCTCTGCGGTTCATGTGTGTTACTTGTTAACATTTTTAGTGCTTGCATGATTTCTTCTTCATTTCACAAATCGAGTGTCTGATGGTCATTGTGTGTGTGTGTTTTTTTAATAGGTTCAATTGTGTTTCTTTGTTTTGTGTCTATCTGCAAGAAGACAATTCTCAAGGTTGCTTTTAGCAATGTACTTAGATAATAAATGTACTTTGAACTTTGCTTTGCATTCCATCTGGATATATCCCTCCAAGCTTCAGTACATTGAGGTACCACAAATAACAGAATGCAGAATATACTGTTACACTTACAAAGAAAGTGCAGTGCAGGTAGACATGATGAGGTAGAACATATTGAACATAGAACAGTTGTTGGCCAGAAAGAACGACAGCATTCAAATCAATGTATTTGAATGAATCAAGAACAGTGGAGGTAGACAGACCAATTGCCTTTGTTCTTGCCATGTTTTTGAAGGAGATGGAGACTGCCATATTGTGAAACTGCCCTGCATCCTCCATTTTGTGAACTGATGTTGCTTGGTGGATTAGTGTTTTAAAGTAGATACAATGATGCTCCATGTAATCCGCTGAACTAGAGATATTTTCCAAATAAGTTATTTGTGAGGTGTTCTTTGATATAATATAGCATGCAGATTTGTGAATATTGGGATCTGTGTCTGCCCTGAGTAATTCAAGCTGGTTACTGGTTTGGTAACTGATTGAGAACAAAGAGCCATAAGTTACCAATTGTCAAATGCAGAAAAAGGGCAATAAATGGATGCAGACTTGGATCAGAGCCAATAAGAAGGTGTTAAAGGTCAGTCAGATGACCTGTATCAATAAGACTGAAATGGTAAGGAAAGAATATAAAACCAGGCACATGTGCACAGTCCAGAAATCCACCATCACAGATGTGGAGTACCCACGGACACCTGGAGACCACAAGGAACACATGGCCAGCATTAGTCTAGGATTAAATCAGAGGATTGCTGGGCAGCATGCTTCAAAGGGCAGGAAGGGCCTATTCCGCACAGTATCCTAATCAATAAATAGAATGTATCCTGGGTATTTGCATTGTTACAAAACATATTTCACCACACCTAGCTTTTACTCACTAAAATTCTTCATCAGAACTCGAAAGAAAGGGAGAAGACGACAGAATAAGAAGGAGGGGAATGGGCAGGAATACAAGCTAACAGTTGAAACCAGGTGAGGGGGAAGTGTCTCAGCCTGAAATGTCGACTATTTAATTCTTGCCATAGATGCTGCCTGACCTGCTGTGTTGAAAGGTTCAAAAGTTCATTTATTATTGAAGTACACAACTCTGAAATTCTTCTTCTCTGGGTAGGCATGACATCAAGAAAGAAAAGAAACACAGCTGGATCATCAACCCCAAATCCCCACAGAGAAAAAATTAACAAGATGGAGCCTCCAGCATACTATGTGTTTTACTCTAGATTTCCAGCATCTGCAGAATCTCTTGTGTTCCTGAGTTCCTCTGCCAGCTCTGCAGTGGTGGGACTAAGAAAGACTTCTTGCAAGCATTAATTGTGAAAAATGCATTCCAAATCAGATTCAGAATCAGAGTGCAATAAGCTCCAGTGCAAAATGCCTTATGTCTTTTGTATAACAGAATTCTTTTTCATGGGATACCCAATGAAAATGTATGAATTTGTCCTTCTCCCGGGTCACTGGTTTAATGTGACTTTGGGCATGTAGATAACTTTTGAAAATCCGCAATACATCTAACAATCCACTTAAGGATGGGTCCTATCAATAAATATGAGTGGTGAACATTTATTACTGGGTGATAATGGAATGATAGCTTCAGTGTTGATCAATAAAGTTTTGCCAGTGATTACAGAGGCTTTCAATGATAATGATTGGATATAAATATTCATTATTGGGTGGGCATGATTTTTCCTAATATATTAGTGTTATCTTTTGTAACATCAATGCATTAAGTTAATTCAAATTAAATCAGGGAGTCCTAAATATGGGTGTAGTTTGAGTTTACAATAAGTGAGGTGCACATGTCATGTGGTAGTGTGATGATGTATCCAATTAACTTTTTTTAACATATAACCCATAATGAATTATTTACACAAATAAGAATGCCTCATCAAACAATATCTATATACATGCAAGATCACTCAAATATTATTGAAATATTAAATGCACAAGACCAAGACCCAAATCCATAAACTATATTATGGAGTAATGACTAATCCAGTACTAGCACTGTGCAAGGTCATACAGTATGGTCAAACTTAGTCTGACTGAAATTTGAAACAAAACTGAAGGGTAAAGAAAGAGAATTTATAATTGAAATTCTTCAAAATATTGTCATTTATTGGATAGAACCTAAGGTGACTGATGGATGGAGAACTGAAGTCTATGTTTATGCTAAACAATCCTGATTAACATTTTACTTCTGACTTCCAAAAAGATATTTCATTTTGGTTCTAATTCCGTCTGTAGGTTTGGGCGCAAATGAGTGAATGCAATCATTTTGGATACGTCACATTACTCAGCTTGCCAGAACACAGTTTGGACAGTTCATACAGTTTGCACTTTACTTTTTTTTTAATGATTAAATACCTTCATCTGTTTCCCTTCCCACTTCCCTCAATTTCCTTGCCGTGAATCATCTTTTGCATAGACTGCAGATAGTACACCTGCTCCCATCTCTCTGCGATTGACACTCTAGCTGATGGAAAGGAATATGGTTCAAGGGTTTTAACTTAACATCTTAACTCTGCTGAGAACACTTTATAATGGAGTGACAGAGACTAGGCTCTCATTGCATGAAAATTATCAATGTAGACAGGCATCCTGCCATTCTAAACATCTGCAAATTGAAGGTCCGATACAATACACTGTAGCTAGAGCTTCAAATCTGTCCATTCAGTATTTAATACCTATCTTCTCCAAACATTATCTAATTTAAGCTATCATTCTTTGGTGGAATGAGTTACTGAAGGGAAGTAATCGGCTGCAGAATAATAAATCACTTGAAATACAAAATGGTTTATCCATCAATTGTAATAGCAGATTTTTTCTGTGCTGAATAGTAACTTGCATAGAATAAATTCTTATTGAATTTACTGAGCATTAACAGAAATCTTCACTCTGACAGAAAAATAGTCCTCTGAGGGTTAAACTGTACTATTGCTGGGAGTCAGAATGGATGTGAGATTTACCTGTAATACATAGTGCTACTTTGACAATGGCACCAGCACCGAGACAATGTCTATTCCTCCTGTTGTTGCACTTAATGATAATTCTGGTACTTTTAAATTTAATATGATCTGAAGTGAAGAAATCAGCTTACATCATTATATGGATTAGTCATTGTGTTGTGTACATGTGAAAATATGGGGCAGTATCAAACTGAACTTGACAAGCTCAAAAAAAAAAGGAAATCAAGATGTATTATTAAGAGGAAGCAGATTAGTCTTATTAGGAATGTTTTTTTAATTCATTCGCAGGATGTTGTTAAAGCAACCTACCCCTTAGTAATAATGATCAGAGAGGCACAGACAGAATCTGTATTTAGTGACAAGTAACTTATATTGACTCAACTAAAGAGCACATGGGTTTGCAAACGAACTACCTGTGTGCGCATGCACTAGGATTCCTTGACTCTCCATGAACAGTCAATGAAGAGAAAAGGTATTACCCCGGAAAAGGAGTCAATGCAGGCCAGGCACTCCTGGTGGTCTCGATCTCCACATTTCCGTGGAGTCCTTCTCATCCACAATGGTTGGTCTCTGATTGCTGGAGAGTTATCGCTGCTTCATATTTGAAGCTTCACTCTTTTAGAAGGGAGGAAAGCAAAAGAAAGGAAATTATAGGCCTGTTAGCCTGACCTCAGTGGTTGAGAAAGTGTTGGAGTGTATTATTAAAGATGAGCTTTCGAAGTCCTTGGAGACTAATGACAAAATAAGACAAAGTCAGCATGGTTTCTGTAAAGGGAAATCTTATCTGACCAAATATGTCAGAGGTCTTTGAGGAAATAACAAGTTGAGTAGACAAAGGAGAAGCAATGGATGTCACTTATTAGATTTTCAGAAGGCATTTGAGAAGCTACCACACATGAGGCAGCCTAACAAGATAAAATCCTATGGCATTACAGGAAGGATACTGGCATGGGTAGTGGAATGGCTGACAGGCAGGAGGCAGTGAGTGGGAATAAAAGGGGCCTTTTCTGGTTGGCTACCAGTGGCTAGGTGTACCTTGGGATTAGTATTGGGACCGCTGCTTTTCACGTTGTTTACCAATGATTTAGATGATGGAACTGATGGCTTTGTAGCAATGTTTGCGGATGATACAACAATCAGTAGAGGGGAAGGTAGTGCTGAGGAAGGAATGCGATTGCAGCAAAACTTAGACAAATTGGAAGAATGGACAAAAAAGTGGCAGATGGAATACAACATTGGGAAATTCATTTTAGTAAAAGAAACAATAGTGTGGACTATTATCTAAATGGGGAGAAGGTTCAAACATCAGAGGTGCAGAGTGGCTTAGGAGTCCTCATGCAAGATTCCCAGAAAGTTAATTTACAGGTTGAGTCTGTGGTAAAGAAGGCAAATCCAATGTTAATATTTATTTCAAGGGGAATAGAATATAAAAGCAAAGAGGTAATGCTGAGCCTTTATAAGACACTAGTCAGGCCACACTTAGAGTATTGTCAACAGACCCCATATCTCAGAAAGGATATGTTGCCATTGGAAAGAGTCTGGGGGAGGTTCATGAGGATGATTCTGGGAATGAAGGAGTTAAGATATGAGGAGCATTTGGTAGCTTTGGGCCTGTACTCACTGGAATTTAGAAGAATGTGTGGGGATCTCAATGAAATCTACTGAATGTCGAAAGAACTAGATAGGGTCGATGTGAAGAGGATGTTTCCTATGGTGGGGGTATCTAGAACTAGAGGGCACAGCCTCAAAACTGAGGGGTGACTCTTTAGAATAGAGGTAAGGAGGATTTTTTTTAAACCAGTGAGAAGTAAGTATCTGAAATACTCTACCACAGACTGCGGTGGTGGTCAAGTCCATGGGTATATTTAAGGTGGAAGTTGATTGTTTCCTGATTGGTCAGGGCATCAAAGGATATGGTAAGAATGCAGGTGTATGGGGTTGAATGGGATCCAGGATCAGCCATGCTGGAATGGTGGAGCAGACTCGATGGGCTGAATGGCCTAATTCTGCTCCTATGTCTTATGGTCATATGGACTCTTATAGTGTTCCTCATCTGTTCAACTGATGGATCTCCATCCCATTTGCTCAAGGTCACCTGACCTACCTGGGTCACCTTCTTACTGGCTTTCAAGTCTGACTGGTTCGAACCAGTTAAACTGATGACAAGTCATCCCTAACTGCCCTGAACAAAAATACCATATTAATGGTCATTCACAATCAACTTTTTTTTTTGGGTGTAAATTCATTGTCAGGATAAAAGACCATCTTTACCATAGGGCATAGATGAACTGGTTTTGTTCTTGTGACAAATTGGTTTCCCAGCTGCAGACTGAGCAACTAAACTTGACTGTGGATTAGCACAAAGCTTCGAGTTCCTAGTGCAAAAATTAAACCAGTATTCTATTTCACCACTCATTATATCTGGTGCTTATCTAAGAGCAATAATAAGGAAATAAGTGGCAGGTCTAAAATGGATCAAGAGAAAACTATTTCCAATTGAACATAATTAGCACCATAAACTCAAGCGAATAAAAGAAACAGGTGTCGTGCTTTCTACAGAGAAAGCTTGCCTGCGTGGTTAGAAGAAAACATACAGCATAGTGCAGTTTGCTTGCATTGTTTGCATAATGCAAGCATGCAGTTCATCATAGGAAAAAGCCCTCCCCATCGGTTTCCTCTGGGTTCTCCAGTTTCCTCCCACTTTCCAATGACGTCTGGCTAGGCTACGGACATGGCTGAGTTGATGCCAAAAGCAAAGTGTGTTGCTCAGCATAATCTTGCTGATTTGATGCAAATGACACATGTTTGTTGCAATGTATAGTACAGAGTATGTGACAAAAAAAGATTACTTGTCCTTTTACTGTGTTTCAATCTTTCTAATCTTTGTTTCTAGGAGGCATACTAATTTGGCATTAGTACTTCTGCCTGCTAGGGACACAACCCTGTTTCTGAAAATTAAGTCTGGTTTGGTTAAGCAGGCCATACATTTTATTTTATATTCACTTTTTCAGAGAATCAGCCTCACCAATTACTTGCCTGTAGCTTCTAATGTGAGCCCTGTATCATGGCCTCAAGCACCTTATTAAATAACCAGTTCTATATATTAATCAATCTCTGCATAGAGAAATGTTTCTGATATCTGTGCTAAACTTGCTTTTCAGATCCTTTAACATGTACTTGCTTAATCTTCTGCTCTGCCTTTTTTGAAGGTTCCTTTCGGTTTATGTTTTACCGCTCCTAATAAGTATCTTCCATTTTGCTAATAGGTCTCCTCCGAGAGCCTAATTCAAGGTTTGTATTCATAATTTATAGTGATTTATCAAGTTGCTCTTCAGAAGCCTATCCCTGATACACACTCAATGGTGTCTTTATCAGGTACACCTGTTTTTCTTGCTCATTAATGCAAATATCTAATCAGCCAATCATGTGGCAGCATCTCAGTGCATAAAAGCATGCGGACATGGTCAAGAGGTTGAGATGCTGTTCAGATCCAACATCATAAAGGGGGAAGAAATGTGACTGAAGTGACTTTGACTGTGGAATGATTGTTGGAGGCAGACAGGATGGTTTGAGTATCTCAGAAACAGCTGATCTGGTACTTCCATGTACAGAAAATTCTGGAGTTTACAGAGAATGGTGCAAAGAACAAATTTAAAAAATCCAGTGAATAGCAGTTCTGTGGGTGAAAATGCCTCGTTAATGAGAGAGGTTGCAATCTTGCACTCAATGTCACTATGACCAAGGAATTGATTATAGACTTCAAAAAAGAGGAAGTCAAGGTTACACACACCAGTCCTCATTGAGGGATCACCAGTGGAAAGGGTGAACAGTTTCAAGTTCCTGTGTTTCAACATCTCTGAAGAACTCTGTGGGGCCCAGTGAATTGATGTGATTACAAAGAAGGCACGGCCACGGAAATATTTCACTAGGAATTTGAGGAGATTTGGTATGTCACCAAAGGCTGACACATTTCTACAGATGTATGATGGAGAATTAGTTGCATCATTGTCTGGTATGGAGGGGCCACTGCAGAGACTGCTAAAAGCTGCAAGAAGTTGCCAACTCCTTCATGTGTACTAGCCTCCCCAGTATCTAGGACATCTTCAAAAGGTGATGCCTCAAAAGGTGGCAACCATCACTAAGAACCCCCATCACCCAAACATGCCCTCTTCTCATTGATATCTTCAAGAAGTACGTACAAGAGTCAGATTACTGGGTGGACAATGAACCATTGTCCAATACTTCACAATTTACTTTGTTTTGCTCTGTTTTTGCACTTGAAATGACATATGCCAGTGTTATTAAACCTGATTCTGATTTTGATGTCAGTGGAGAATGGCTAGACTGGGTCAAACTGACAGGAAGGCGAAAGTAAATTAAATAACCAAGAACTAGAGCAGTGTTGTGCAGAAGAGCATCTCTGCTCTTATCTGCCATTATCAATACTCTACATAGATTGTCTGCCTGATGTGAGTAGTCACATAACCAGGACTTGTAATGTGCATCAGTTGCTCATACAACTATCCACCACTTGGTCCCATGCCTTCACATGGCCCTGATCATGAGGCTAAATGACCTGCAGGCTAGCAGAGGGAAGGTGCTCCTTGCGCCTCCTTTGATAGATACATATCTCCACCCCACCACCCAAATTAGGTACAGAAGGTATCAAATATTGTGGCCACTGAGTGTAGGTGAACTGCCTTGTAGGTACAGTACAATTGCCAAGCTGCAAAACTCAGAAATCTTTATCAGCAGCTTCAAAAAGCTCACTGATTTACCAGTGAGGATTGGTAACCATAAAACACATTTCTTCCTCAGTGGTCATCAACCAGCTACGTACATCTCAGGGATGCAGAATGTAGGCAGTGAGCAGTCTTCGGGTAATGTGATTCATTTGGTAATATTAACAAATTTACATTTAACCCTCTCAATTAGTGCATATGCTACAGGCTGAATAAATAATTTTGATTAGGCCAGCCTGCCAATCGTTTATATTTTGTGACATCTTACATAGGAGAACTGTTGTCACTGTGCAATAAATGTTCTGTTGTCCCTCATGTTCCTGAAGCCACTTAACCCTCCCTGCTCTGCTCCTAGTACAGTCATGACTGTGTGACTGAGCACAGCTCCAATGCCATATACACATTTACTCATGACACCACAGTCATTGGCCACAGGTGCTGAAGAGTTAGCATTAAGGAGTGAGATAGGATGATTGGTTGTGCAGTTTCTCAACAACTCCTCGCTCACTGTCAGTAAAAAAACTGATCGTTGAATTCAGAAAGGGAATCAGGGCAAACGTGTGCCTGACCACATTGGGTTCAGTGGTGGAGAGGTTTAGCATATTTATATTTCTGGGCCTTAGCATATCAGATTCCTGAAAGTATGACACAAGTTGATAGGATGGTTATGGTGTGTTGGCTTTTATTAGTTGGTAGATTGAGTACAAGAGCTATGAGGTTTATGTTGCAGCTCTATAAAACTCTGGTCAGGCCATACTTAAGAGTATTGTGTCAGTTCAGGAAGGATGTTGAAGCTTCAGAGAGGGTGCAGAGATATTCCAGGGTTAGAGAACATGTCTTATTAGGAAAGATTGAGTGAGATAGGATTTTTCTCCTTGGAATAAAAATGGATGACAGACAGTTTGATAGAGGTAAGGCATAGGTAGAGTGGACAGCCAGTACCTTATTCCTAGAGCAGCAATGGCTAATACCAGAGGACTTCCTTTTAAGTTGAGTGGAGGAATGGAGATACATAATAGTGTAGATGCAGCTCAACATTGCTGTTCACCTCTCTTTACATCATGTGTGTTTAGGGCAGGGATAGGGCTTGAGGGAGTCAGAGAGAATCAAAGAGCCTGGTGTTAATGATATTAAGTGTCTGTGATCAAGGACCAGATCGCAGACTCTAACAGTTAGAGTGGCTGGTGTGTCCTGTCATTTTCCTATTATTTTACTTCTATGCTTATATATTCAAGACATAGATAAGTACAATGCAGAAGCCTTATTATTTTGACATCTAAATATTGACCCTATGACTTAAGAATTCAATAACTCTGCTTTATTTATTGGTATCAATAGAATTGACAAGAAGCTCAAGAGACATAAAACATTAGCATACTTAACAATATTTTGAATACCTATTGGCATGTAATTAATATATGCAGAATTTATGATTTTTCATTTCATTCAAGCACCTTAGGGTAAAGTTTCTACTGGATTGCCCTGGAATACTGTACAATTAGCTTGATATTGAATAAAATAGTGAAAGAACTGTGGAATTTTAAGCACACATTGAGGTTTCACTACCTTTTCTATTAATTTAAGAAACATTGCACTCTGGTGACAAAGATGATTTTAATCACCACTGAGTTGTCACTGGTTAGGCACTTTGAGGTGTCAGAGTCAAAGTAAATATATCATCAATGTAAATATACTCTATGCCACCATATACTTACTACATTGTGATTCACTTTATTGAATACTTTTATAGGAGATAGAGAAATGCAATAGAATTTATGAAAACTATACAACTATGCAAAACTTGCAAACAGCTAATGTGCAAAAGACGACAAACTGTGCAATAAATAAATACATAATACTGTGACCATGAACTGTAGAGTTGTTGAAAGTGAGTCTGTAAGTTGTGGAATTATTTCACAGTTGATGTGAGTGAGTGAAGTTATCCTCGCTGGTTCAGGAGGCTAATGGTTGTAGGGTAATAAGTGTTCTGGAACCTGGTGGTGTGGGGCATAAGGCTCCTGTACCTTCTGCCCAGAGGTAGTAGCAAGAAGATTGCATGGCCTGGATGGTGGGGTCCTTGATGATGCCTGCTGCTTTCTCGTGGCAGTGCTCCTTGCAAAAGTGGTCAGATATGGGGAGGGCTTTGCCTGGGCTGTATCCACCAGTTTCTGTAAGGTTTTCCAATTTTGACCATTGGTATTTCCTTACCAGGATGTGATGCAACCAGTCAGGATACTCTCCATTGTGTATCTATGGAAGTTTGTCAAAGCTTTAGATGATATATTGAATTTATGCAAACTTCTAACAAACTAGAGGCACCACTGTACTTTCTTTGTAATGACACTTGCATGCTGGTGCCAGGACAGATCTTCTCATATAACATAAATGTTATATCTTAACCTACCACAAGCCTTCTACTGATTTTTTGATTTTAACTGAATGATAGCATAGATCTGTACAATGCAATTTCAAACCCTGTCTCCGTCTCCTATCTGTCCAGTGAATTATAGGAGTGGAGTATTCTGGTGTAAAGATGATGAAAGCAGATAACAACTATGAGTTAATCAACTGAGAACCGAGAAACAAACTGTGCATTTTACATGTGGCTGGCTTGTACTGGAATACTTTAGTGCATTCAAAATTGAAGTTTATTTGGACTTTAGCAACTGAAGCTATTTGAATATGAATTCTACCAAAACCCCTTGGTCTATCATCAAGTTTGTTACTTAATACTTGCAAAACTATTTTACGGAAGGTGCTGCATGGAATGCACTCTCCTTCAGACAAATTACATAACTCAGATCCTTAGTAATATTTCTAACAAAAGATGTTGAGCTTTCTTTAAATAAAATTGTGGAATTAAACCCAACAAGTTAAATGAAACACAAACAAAATGCTGGAGGAACTCAGCAGACCAGGCAGCATCTGTGAAAAAGAGTAAACAGTCAATGTTTCAGGCTGAGACCCTTCATGAGTCCTGGTGAAGGGTCTCGGCCCAAAACATTGACTGTTTACTCTTTTCCGTAGATGTAGCCTGGCCTACTGAGTTCCTCCAACATTTTGTGTGTGTTGCTTGATTTCCAGCATCTGAATATTTTCTCTTGTTTGTATCAAGTTAGATGAAATGAACAATAAGGACTTTGACAAAAATATTTTGATCATTGTATTTTAGATTTGAAAGGTCGTAAAATATATATTTTTTGCCCAAAATTGCAACGTGGCCTCATTATAACAGTTCAATTATTCACCATCTCTAAATATGATTGAGAATAAAACAGTGGCTTCCTCTTATGATCCCGGGGCAAGCTATCATATGCCAAGTTATTAAGCAGTAGAGTCTTGATGATTATCTGGCATGAAATTTACTTCCAGGAGGGGTAAGTGAGGGATAACACCAGGAAAGATGATCTGATATATCCTGAAAATGCTACAGAAGGGGAAAATAAGGTAATACTTGGTTTCAGGATTTGATACTTGTTTTACTTAAGGCAGAAGTTCATCATAAAATTGAGGCTGAGCCTGTGGCCCGCTCCGGCTGCTCCAGGTTTTATGTCTATGGACCCACTTTTGTTCTGAATGCTATTTCCTTACTTTTATTGTTTGCATGATTTGTTTTCTTTTCTCTCACTGCACACTGAGTGTTTGACAGCCTTCTTTTATTTATGGGTTCTTCGGGGTTTCTTTGTTTTGTGGTTGCCTGTAAGGAAACAAATCTCAGGGTTTTATAATACTATTCTACTTCGATAAAAAATGAAATTTGTACATTGTATTTCCTGTGGAAACCATTCAGTTAAATCAACAGCTACTTTCAAGAAGGTTCACCATCACTTTTACAATTAATGCCGAACAATGATAAATAAATGCCAATTTTGCGAGAAATGGCCATATCGTGAAAGTAATTACACTTTATAAAAGAATAAGTGTAAATTATTACTCATTTGCTAATGCGTACTTATTATTGGTGAACAATTATTTAAAAATAATAATCCGGTGCTCATAAATCCCATGAATTGACACAATGACTACTGCAAAAGCCATAGAATAATACTGGTGTAATTAAAATCTAACTCCTTTTGTCATTGATGTTTCACAATGTGGCAAAATTAGATTAATGAGGAGCTTGGGGCATAGCAGTAAGAAAGAAAATTGTCAATAAGACAGGCCCGATTCTTATGACCTTATGACTGCCTTGTAAGATGTTGCCTCTTAGTCAATTCACATTTGTTTGTTTGAGCCCCGGTAACATAACCAGTAGATGTCTGCTCACAGTTAGAGGCACAGCAATACATCTTCCTTGTTATAATTAAGCCTCGGTACCCACAGAGAAATATATTATTTATCAGTTCATTGTCATTTGCTGTGATTGTGCTGCATCTTTTTGCAATCAATAAAAGGGATTAACAGAGGGATGGATTTTTGTTTTTAAATAATGTAAAAGCGAAGGTGAATGAATATCGAAGCTGGGCTTTGTTTTATTTAACAAGATTCTGAATGTAACCCCTTCATTAATTCAGACCTTCTATTCAAATGTAAAGGGGATGAATGTTGAATATTAACAAACTTTAAGCAAGATTAAAGATGCAAAGAAACTTTTTTTTATTCACTTCAGTTCATATGTGAACAGATACCTAGGTTAAAACACAACAAATATGGTTATCTTAGAAACCTTTCTTCAATGAGTTCTTTACAAAACACTCAGGGGATGAAAATGTTTTTTTTTACATTGTTTTTCTCCATTATGTAGCAGTCCAATAGTGAAAATAATCCAAGCTTTAAGGTGCAATCTGTAGACACACAATCAAGGTCATGTCCATTACTGGTCTCTTGCTCTTCCTTTCTCTTTTTCTCTTTATTCACTGTCCGGGAAAGCCGAAGTTCTTCAGAAAGGGAGAATATTTCACTCAGATGTTATTGCGAGAATTAATTTCCTAATTACTACTCTCAAACCCAATTGTACTGTGAATCTCAAATTTCCATAGAGATGCTTTGAGGTTATCCTTGTAATATTTCTTTTGATGTTCACAATTTCTTTGGCCTTGGTTGAGCAAAGAATAGAGAACATTCTTTACACAAAGTACACTGTGGATGCTGCAGTCAAATCAACATGTACAAACAAGCTGGATGAACTCAGCAGGTCGGGCAGCATCCATTGAAATGAGCAGTCAACGTTTCGGGCCGAGACCCTTCGTCAGGACATTCTTTGGCAGGAGGCACTTTCCTGACATGTGCAAATAGTGGTCAGGCAGAACAGAAGGAATTTAAAAATCCTGGCCTCAGTACTGATTGTGTTGGCTTTAGAAAGGAAACTAGTATTTGTGATTATCTACCATATCTATGCCTCTTTTAATTTTGTACACCTCTCACTTTTTTTTGATCTAGGAAGTACAAATCAAGCCTATCCAATCTCTCCACATATAGACCTCTAATCCAAGCGTTATTCTTGTGAATCTACTCGGCACTCTCACCAGTGCAATCACATCCTTCTTATAGTGTGCAGACCAGAACTACAACCATTTGCAAGTACCTACTGCAGGATTTTTAGGGTGAGGCAGTGAGAAGTAGTTTTGCCAATGATGACAGAACCCCATGAAGGAATTTCAAAAAAATCCAAACTCAGTAGCAAAACTATTGTCAGCCTTTTCAAAAATTTCCATCAAAGTTCAAAGTAAATGTTATTATCAAAGTACATATCTGTCACCATGTACTACCCAGAGATTCATTTTCTTGTAAGCATATTCAATGTGTATAGAATAGTATCTATAACAGAATCAATGGAAGTCTGCCCAACTAGGGCATTCAGCCAGAGTGGTGGTGGTGGTGGTGGTGGTGGTGGTGGTGGTGGTGGAGGAGGAGGAGGAGGAGGAGGAGGAGGAGGAGGAGGAGGAGGAGAATAATAATAATAATAATAATAATAATAATAATAATCCATTAGTTGTGGGAACATTTCAGTGATTGGACAAGTGAAGTTAAGGCTCTTTGGTTCAAGAGCCTGACGGATGAGGGGTAATAACTGTCCCTGAACCTGGTGGTGTGAGCCTAGTGGCTCCTGCACCAGGAAGACAAGTCATTGATTTTAGTTTTCCATTGAGTGGATTAGATATAAATTACTCTTAATTACAGTATATCTTTGGTAATTTCTTCTACAAATACATAAATCATATCCTTTTACTTTTTTCTGAACCTTCTACATAGCATTATTAACCTAGAGAATAGTTTACTTTCTATTCTAATTCATGTTTTTATATGTAAAATATTCTAAAAAATAAAGTATCTTTAATACATAAAATTTGAAGTAGCAATAAAACTTGTTGAAGGAGTCAGGAGGTTTGCCAGGAAATGAGCAGGATAGATGGCAATAATGTTTCAGGTCTCTTGGCCTTTGTCAGAACATCAATCATTATTTAGCATATCCGATTTTACTAATATGCTATGAAGAATTGAAGTGAAATGTTTCTATTTGCAATCCAATTGTCTCAAAAGATTTTCCAGTTCTCCAATTTTATTAATAGTGGCCTGCACTTCACTGGATATAAGCAAATGATTATGGATCACTCTCAAATTCATTTCCAACTATTTACTGTTGAATCAACCTTTGATCCTTTTTAAATATATTCACATATATGTCCATATTAAGTTCTATTTGTGCATGAATTTCCATAGTTTAATTTGCGAAGAGCCATTTGAATACTGTTAGTCTGCTTGTGTCATTCACTTGATTTTAAGCCTGCGATCATTCCCAAAAATACTCATCCTATATTGGGAACGTCACCCTCTGCTCATTTTCCTCTTGCTGATGTTCAACATCACTGTTTCATTGCTGACATTTTTGATATTCAAATTATTTGAGCTGTTCTCCCATCGCAGATATAATTGTGCTTTTAAAATGTCAAAACATTAAGAAGGATTTTGTCTGTGTTGTCAATCATCTCACATTTTTGCTAGCCATTTGGGATATTTTTCATCATTTATTTGTTTGAATATTTTTTAATAGAGGTGTGACTAATTTGCATACACAAAGTAAGTCTGGGAGTCAATTAACTGGAATTGCATACTGCACACATTCTTTACTCGTGGAAAATATTGCAAGTACTGCACAAACCTAAAAAAAAACACTGTAGCTAGCTCAGCTCATCTTCTATTAAAGCATTGCATAAGTTAACAAATGATGCAAGTTTATATCGAGTTTGTTGTTTGACCTTAATATAGGGTGTATAAATTTACTGACAAAAGCCAGTTGTATTTAAATGCTCAAATAGTTCTTTGCAATATGCAACTAATTGACTACATTGAACTGAAGCAAATGCTTGTTGCTAATACAGTACTTAGTTGAAGTACTTGAACCTAACATTCTCTAATGCATATATGGCAGGAACTTCTAATACAGTTGTATTAGAAAACAATATGCAAAAAATTATTTTCAGATATTCTTGTGCTTCAACATAAGACATGCTGTTATTTAAGTTTTCAGAAAAATTGTAATAATTATGCAGTTGCTACATTTGTAAACTTGATCCAGGTGATTCTTTCATGTTGTCAGGTTGCTGGGTCTGAGTCTCTATGGATCATCTTAGGAATTTGCCTCCGTCGGCTAATGCTAGAAGATCATGGTAAACCAACATGATGTACTACTGAAATTGGGTTCATTGGACTCAATTCATTTAAATGACATATGTAAAACCCATCAAGTATATAAAATCCACACATTAGAACCCATGACTTGGGACGAATTTCTACTGCAGAAGAGAGCAAATGCAAGTAGTGTGTTTGTGGGATAGGTAAGCAATATATTCTGATTTTTTTAAAATTCAAGTGTAGTTTAGTGAATCTAAAATCACAAACAAGAGAAAATCTGCAGATGCTAGAAATCCAAGCAACACACAAAGTGCTGGAGGAACTCAGCAGGCCAGGCAGCATCTATGGAAAAGAGAACAGTCAACGTTTCAGGCCACAACCCTTCATCAGAACTAATAGTGAATGTAAACTAGTAGGAGAACTGATTAGTGGGATCCTATGGAGTACAAGACCATTCTGCTGGAAATGTCAAGTCCCACCCAGAAATAATTTGATAACCAGCTCAGATGGTGTAACTGCACTGGTCCAATGAAATAACGGCCACGCAACATACAGATGTCCTTGAAGATTTATTTTATTTCTCTCTCTCTCTTTCTTCAGTAGACACCGTGAAAACTACAAGAAAATAAAGTCATAAAAAGTTTGAAACATACATCTCTCAGTCTTTTAAACTCTCTCAAGTTATAGTGTCCGCCGATAGACAGGCCCAAACACGTTAACACATCAGAAGTGTGCTGAAATCAAATAAATCACTAAAAATGTATCACACTGTTCATATAAAGGCACATCAACATCACTGTACACAATATAAAACAATAAATAATTACCATGTGTGCCTCTTGGACCACATGCAGAATAAGGTTATTTTAGGGCCATGTGTCTTTCTCTGCTTCCATGTTGGTTCTGATCCATAATACCACAGTCACACTTTTATTAAACTGTGGTCATGTGACCCATTAAACTCTGGTCCTTAAATAAAACCTTACATAAAATATTTTAAGATGATAAAATAATCATGAATTTGTGACAAAAACATGTAAAGTAAACATCTCAATGAAACATGTCTCTGAGACAGTTACAGATGGCAAAGGCAGCAGAGTGTAGCATAATGACTGGCATAACGCTTTATAGTGTCAGAGACTGGGTTTGAATTCTCGTTGCTGTCTCGAAGCAGTTTGTACATTCTCTCTGTGATGGTGTGAGCTTCCACCAGGTGCTCCACGCTCCTCCCATGTTCCAAAGATGTAAGAATTATTGAGTGGGGTCACGCTATGTTTGTGTCAGAAGCATGGCAACGCTTGATGACAAAAATGACCTCTTCCACTCCATTTCAATGTTCCAGTGCACATGTGACAAATTAACCCAATCTCTATCTCTTATCTATCTTTGACAGAGTCTTAAGTTCTCAGAAAATGAATGTGCATATCGGACATTAAAAAGCATTTCAATATATGTAATTACATTTATGTTCACAATATAAGGAAAAAGTGAATAGGATAGGACTTTAATCCTTGGAATGTAAAAGACTGAGAGGAGATTTGATAGACAAATTCAAAATTATGAGGGATATACTGTAGATAGGGTAAATGCAAGAGGCTTTTCCACATTGAGGTTGGGAGGGACTACAACCCGAGGTCATGGGTTAAGGATGAAAGGTGAAAAGCTTAAGGGGAACATGAGGGTGATGAGAGTGTGGTATGATCTGCCAACACAAGTGGTGCATGCAAGCTCATTTTGAACGTTTAAGAGAAGTTTGGATAAATACAGGGATGGTGGTAGAATGGAGGATGATGGTTCTGGTGCAGGTCAAATGGAGTAGGTAGTTTAAATGGGCCAAAGAGCCTGTTGCTGTGTTGTACTTTTCTATATCTATAACTCTAATTATAAATGTAAGATATCTGAAACTTCTCTTGCTGCTCAGAGCCATTTTACTTCATTGTAATGAACTGCGTCACAGAGCCTTTGCCATTTCTAAGCTGGCACTATTGGAGCAGACAGACGTCTCAGAGTGATTGTGGTAAACTGCAGGAATAGATTCCATGTGACGCTCAGTGCCAGAGCATAGTCAAAATGATGAAGGCCCTCAATCTGATATTGTAAAAACAGGACCTCATTACTGGTATGGAGTATACCTCAGGTTCTTTTCCTGCTTACAAATTGTTTACTCAATATTACCATACTTACACATTCTCTATGTCTTCTGCAAGTTCCTTGCTGATCAGTACTTATTGAAGGAATATGCAGGTGGTCTGCTGGAAGATGGGATATTAATGAAATAACAATCAACTCACCAAGGACCTTTTCAGTACTGCCTTATCATAGTGCAACTATTTATTGCCCGTCCGGTTACTGCTTGAATCAGTTTAACTCCCAGTGATGCCTCAGGATAATTGGCTTCATCTTACTAATTTTTGAACGATGTAGGTAAGTGGCACGGTCGCATGGTGGTTTAACGATGGTAACCAATGCTTTAACCGTGCTAGCTGTAAGAATGTGTTTGATTCCTACACTGTCTGTACAGAGTTTGTATGTTCCCCTGTGGGTGCGTGGGTTTCCTCTGGGTGATCCAGTTACAAAGATGTACAGTTATGGTTAATAAGCTGTGGGCATACTATGTTGACTCTGGGAGTGTGGCAACACTTTCAGGCTGCCCTACAAAATCCTAGCTCATGTAAAAAAGGATGAATTTCACCACATTTTCTTCATGTACGTGTGATAAGTGCAACTAATCTTTATTCTTTAATCTTTCTTCAATTTAGCAGCTTATCATTGTTCTTCTGGCCTATCTTAAAGCAACCAGGCAAAATTATGATTTAAAGACTGTTTATTAAAATCACATGAAGAAAATAGTTGTTAATCAGAAGTGCAATCAGCAACTGGATAGAATCTGAATAATTTATATTGTTATGCTTCTTTATGGATGTGAAAATCCAGTTCAGTCTGTTCTTCATCTACATTCATAAGATTTGCTCAAAATGGGGGGATAGTTCCTTGCCACAGTGGTGGGAAGTGTAGTGAGGTAATGGTTAAAGAAAGCTTACGGTATATACAGAGTTACTGCATTTAGACACTGTAAATCATTAATTTCTGGCTCTCATTGTGATATAGGGCACTTCTAATTTGATTGTCTATCTAACTTAATGCCAAAAATGAAATGATGGACTGGATTATGAATTTAAAAATCTGGCCTCCTGGTTCCTGACATTTCCAGACGTTTAACCTGAAATATTTTCCTTCTAAGTTGGCAACATTATTTGCAGCTATTTCTTTCTGTGATATTTTACAAAGTTGTTTATATTTTATTTTTTGGCATTTATATGTAAGTCAACAGGATTAACACATCATTAATCAGGCTTATTGTGCCTCATAGAAACAAATTTCATGTATGTCTTGCAATTGGTTATAACAGAAATAAATAATTTGATATGGATTTTAAAAAGGAAGCAACATAAAGAAACAGGACATATATACAGTATGACAACACTTCACCCATCAAGAAACAAAATAAAATAAAGCAACGAATACCAAATTAATACAGAAGGCTTATTCTAGAGCAAGCAATGTTTTTTTTATTGAAAAGTTGAAAAGGGAATCATTGAGTGCTTAGATTCCTTTGCAAGTAAATTGGGAAGAAAATGGTCACAATGATAGATTGGATCTTATCAATAATAGAAAAGGAGGGCTCAAGGAAGTCTTATTGTCTGAATAATTAATGTACCACTTGGGATTAGTAACTCCTTAATAAAACTATTTGATTGATTTACTTAATTAAGTCCATGTTTTACAACACTCTTTGTCCTTATGGAAGTTTAGCTCAGTCATTTCTGGTTAATCAAAGTAAAAACCCAAGCCACAGATATTAATAACTCGTAGCAATGTTTATGTTCTAAATGTACTGAAGCTAGCCCTTGTACTACACGCACCAATCCCTGCAATTACTTTCATTTATTACACACTGGTGGGTTGATAAGGAGAGGTTTATGGCTGGTGGGACTGGATTTCCATTGCCCGCATGGGCCTAATGAGTCTAAACTATTGAACATGACTGGATAACTGTAGAAACTAATCACCTGAAATGGGAGGTCCTCAAAGATTAAACAAAAAGTCTAAAGCTTTCATATGAGTATTTAACAAAAGTACTACTTAATGTGGATGATTTATTACACTATTATGGAACAATGATCAGAGTATGCATGGAATATACTTCCCAGTTTTAGCAACTTGGTTTATTTTCCAGCTTAGGGCATCCAATCAGATGGACTTTATCAAACAGAGAACTTCCCAAATAACATGCACTCAATGGCTACTTTATTAGGTACTTCCTGTATCTAATAAAGTGGCCTCTGAGTGTATGTTCATGGTCTTCTGCTGCTACAGCCCATCCAATTCAGGGTTCAACGTATCGTGCAATAAGAGATAATCTTCTGTACACTGCTGTTGTAAAGTATGGTTATTTGAATTTCTGCCACCTCTTGTCGTCTTGAAACAGTCTGGCCATTCTCCTCTGACCTTTCATTAAGAAGGTATTTTTGCCCACAGTGCTACTGGTCATTGGATGCCTTTTTTTTTCAACTTTTATTTTTGCATTATTCTCTCTACACTGGAGACGGTTGTGCATGAAAATCCCAGGAGATCAGCAGTTTCTGAGATACTTATACCACCCCATCTGGCAACAACAATCATTCCAAGGGGGAAAAAAAATCACTTGGATCACATTTCTTCCCCGTTCTGATATTTGGTCTGAACAAAAAGTGAATCTCTTGACCATGTCTGCATGGTCTTAATCATTGAGTTGCTGCTATATGATTGGCTGATTAGCTATTTGCATTAAGGAGCAGATTTACATGTATACCTAATAAAGTAGCTATTGACTATATATGAATTTAAGCACAACGAGAAACTTAATAGGGCAACTTGAAAATGACTGAGGTTAGACTTTCTTGTAAAGTCTCTTTAGTGCAGAAAATTGTTAATACATGTAAATGTATATGGCAAATAAAGTTGATTCTTGATTCTTCATCCCAGAAAATAAGGAAGGGCCATAACCACAAATATTACTATATTTTGGAGACAGAATAGGAACTCAGTGCAGAAGGCTGATGATCCCTTGATAAGCAAAAGTTCTTCCAGCAGTAACTATTGAAATGTTGCACCTCATACACAATGCTGGAGTAACTCAGCAGGTCAGCCAGCATCTGTGGAAATGAATAAACAGTTGACATTTCAGGCCGAGGTGCATGTTCGGGACTGGAAAGGAAGGTGGAAGATGCCAGAAGAAAAAAGATGGGGAGGAAAGAGGAAAGCTAGAAGGTCATAGATGAAGGCAGGTGGGTAGGTAAAGGGTTGAAGATGATAGAATCTGATAGGAGAGGAGAGTAGAGCACAGGAGAAAGGGAAGGAGGAGGGGACCCGGGGGAGGTGATAGGCAAATGAGAAGAGATGAGAGGCCAGAGTAGGGAATAGAAGGGAAAGGGAGGGGGAGGGATATTTTTTACCAGAATGAGAAATTGATATTCATACCATCAGGTTGGAGGCTACCCAGATGGAATATAAGGTTTGGCTCCTCCACCCTGAGGTGTCCTCATCCTGGCATAAGAGGAAGCCATGGACCAACATATCTAAACATTGCTTCTTTTGTTGAATGGACCAAATATTTTGTTGAATGGTTTGATTCACTGGATGAAATTGTCTTTTTAGTGGGTTAGTAGGACTGGATATAGACTGAATGCGTCTAACATTTCAACATGAATTTCAACATGTTGAGATAATCACTTTAGCGCTTTGTCCACAGTTTTGACCATATCCAATTTTGTTGATCTGCACTTCACAGAGCATATTATAGTGAGCTCCCAGTTTGGAATTGCTACCAGTGAAAAATCTCTAGAAGGGATGGAAACCATAACACTGCACTGACACATCCCTAGATGGAATTAAACATTTGCAAGGGTTGAGAGACCTTGAAGAAGAAATCACTTTTTACTGAGTCTTGGACCCAGTCCCATTGACGTCCATGCCCTGCGCTTTTCCCTCAATCACCACCATTTCCACTACTGTGCAAAAGTTTTAGGCACATATACTATATATAGTTAGGGTGCCTAAGACATTGCAACATTGACAAATGTTGTACTTGTCAACATGGAGCAGAGAGCAAGTTTGTAAATTTGGTGGAAGCAAAGGATGTTGGGAATGGTGAAGATGTAGCACCATGCGAGGGGTGTGAGACAAGTGGCAGAGAAGGAGCACCGGGGATATGGAAATGGTGTAAGTGTAGACCCAGCCCTGAGACACCAGGCAAGGTCATTTGATTCCAAACAATTGGCTTATTGATCTCCACAGTATGTCTCTGGTTCTTCCCACTTCCTCCCCTCTCCCTTCTCCTTTTCCCAACCATGATTCCTCTCTCCCTGCCCTCTTCCCACTCTCAGTCTGCAATAGGGACACATATCAGAATCAAATTTATAACCACTCACATATGTCATGAAGTTGTTCGTTTTTTGTGGCAGCAGTACAGTACAATACATAAAATTACTACAGTACCACGAAAAAGTCTTAGGCAACCAAACTATATAAACGTGCCTAACATTTTTGCACAGTGCTGTACATGATGCACAGGTAAGGAGTTTGTTGGATAACTTATATAAATTCCTTGCTGGAAGAAATAAAAGCAGAAGATGATGGAAGTACCTGCAGATTGGGCAGCATCTGTGGAGAGAGAATCAATGTTCTATGTTGAAGACGATTTATCAGAACTGAGAAAAAAGTTCGGTGTCAATATCTCTGGAGATCTATTCTGGACCCAATATATTGATGTAATTACAAAGAAGGCACTCATGTGTCTATACTTCATTAGGAGTTTGAAGAGATATAGAATGTCACAAACGACTTCAGCAGTTTTCTGCAAATGTACCGTGGAGAGCATTCTAACTGGTTGCATCACCGTCTGGTATGGAGGCTCCAATGCACAGGATCAGAAAGAGCTGCAGGAAGTTGGAGACTCAGCCGGCTCTGTCAAGGGTACTAGTCTCCTCACCATCAAGGACATCTTCAAAAGGTGACCCCTCAAGAAGGTGGCAATCATCATTAAGACATGCCCTCTTCTCATTACTGCCATCAAGGAGAAGGTACAGGAGTCTGAAGACACACAATCTATGTTTTAGGAACAGTTTCTTCCCCTCTGCTGTCAGATTTCTCTCTGACCCATGACTATTTTGCTCTCATTTTGCACTACAGTTTTTTAAATATATTTCTTATCGTAAATTATACTTGTTCCGATTTGCACTGTACTGCTACCACAAAACAACAAATTTCATGGCATGTGTTAGTGATAATAAACCAGATTCTGATTTCCTTCTTTTCATAGAGTACTATGATAGGTGTTGAGGAGAAAACCATTTTCTGAGTTAGGATGGTGATCACCAAATTGGGCGCCATGGTACCATAGCGATTAGTGTGACACTATTACAGCCTGGGGTGTCAGAGTTCAGAGTTCAATTCTTTCGGGTGCTGTGATTTTCTCCCATAGTCTCAAAATGCACCAGCTGGTAGGTTAATTGGTGACTGTAAATCGTTGTATGATTAGGCTGGGTTTAAATAGATGGGATGTTGGCATTGCAGCTTGTTGGGCTGCAAAAGCCTGTTACCCACTGTGTCCCTAAATAAATTAAAGAAATTGAATGACATTGTCTAGCTGAAGGACAGTGGAGAAAATTTAATGATCTGAACTGATATATCTGGAGTATATGTGTGCACGATAGGACAAACAAAAACATTGAATGTATGGGGAGGCATAGGGAAAGCTGTGTCTTTGAGATAGAAACTTGAAAAACAAAACACTGCAAGTGTTTGAAAATTGAAATTAAAATGCTGAAAAAGTCCAGTGTTTGTGGATAAAGGAACAGAGTTAATATTTCACAGTTACGGATTTTCACCCACATTGACTAGATGAAATACAAACTTAGAAAGGCTGATGCTGAATTTCATGTTAAACCTTGAGGCATGTAATGTGTCAGAGCTGAAGATGAGATCTGCTTCTCCAAACTATGTTGGGCTTCTCTGGAATTACGTAAGAGTCGAAAGATTGAGGTCAGTATGGGAGAGGGATGGGGAACTGAAGTTCAAAGTTCAAAATAAATTTATTATCGAAGTGTGTATATGCCCATAAGACATAGGAGCAGGATTAAGCCATTCAGCCCATTGAATCTTCTCTGCCATTTTCCCCTGAAACCCATTCTCCTGCATTCTCCCTGTAACCCTTCATGCCCTGAATAATCAAGATCTATTAATCCCTGCCTTAAATACACCCAATGACCCGGCTGCCTGTGGCAATGAACTCCACACATTCACCACCCTCTGGCAAAAGAAGTTCCTCTTCATCTGCGTTCTAAATGGACACCCCTCTATTCTGAGGCTGTGGCCTCTGGTCCTAGACTCTCCCACCAGAGGAAGCATCCTTTCACATGCACTCTATCTAATCTTTTCAACATTCGATAGGTTTCAAGGAAATCGCTCCTCATTCTACCAAATTCCAGCAAGTAAAGGCCTAGAGCCATGAATCGCTCCTCATATGATAAGCCTTTCATTCTCAGAGTCATTCTCATGAACTTCCTCTCAACATGTACTACCCTGAGATTAATTTTCTTTCAGGCAGTCAGAGTAGAACAAAGAAATATAAAAGAGTCAATGAAAAACTACACACAAACAAAGCCTGACAAACAACCAATGTGCAAAATAAGTCACACTGTGCAAATATAAAAAGAAGCAAACAGACAAATAACTAAATACCACAGAGAGCATGAGCTATAGAGTCTTTGAAAGTGAGTCTGTGGGTTTTGGATTCAATTCAGTGTTGAGCTGAGTAAAGTTATCCTCACTGGCTCTGGAGCCTGATTGTTGAAGGGTAATAACTATTCCTGTGCTGATGGTGTGGGACCTGAGAATCAGAATCAGGTTTATTATCACCGGCATGTGACATGAAATTTGTTAACTTAGCAGCAGCAGTTCAATGCAATACATAATCTAGCAGAGAGAAAAAAATAAACAAGTAAATCAATTACATATATTGAATAGATTTTTTAAAAATGTGCAAAAATAGAAATTCTGTATATTAAGAAAAAAGTGAGCTAGTGTCCAAAGCTTCAATGTCCATTCAGGAATTGGATGCAGAGGAGAAGAAACTGTTCCTGAATCACTGAGTGTGTGCCTTCAGGCTTCTGTGTCTCCTACCTAATGGTAACAGTGAGAAAAGGACATGCCCTGGGTGCTAGAGGTCCTTAATAATGGACGCTGCCTTTCTGAGACACCGCTCCCTAAAGATGTCCTGGTTACTTTGTAGGCTAGTGCCCAAGATGGAGCTGACTAGATTTACAACCTTATGCAGCTTCTTTCAGTCCTGTGCAGTAGCCCGTCCATGCCAGACAGTAATACAGCCTGTCAGAATGCTCTCCACAATACAACCGTACAAGGTTTTACGTATATTTGTTGACATGCCAAACCTCTTCAAACTCCTAATAAAGTATAGTCACTGATTTGCCCTCTTTATAACTACATTGATCTGTTGGGATTAGGTTAGATCCTCAGAGATCTGGACACCCAGGAACTTGAAGCTGCTCACTCTCTCCACTTCTGATCCCTCTATGAGGATTGGTATGTGTTCCTTTGTCTTACCCTTCCTGAAGTCTACAATCAGCTCTTTCATCTTACTGATGTTGAGTGCCAGGTTGTTACTGCAGCACCACTCCACTAATTGACATATCTCATTCCTGTTTGCCCTCTCGTCACCACCTGAGATTCTACCAAGAATGGTTGTATCATCAGTAAATTTATAGATGGTATTTGAGCTAATCCTAGCCACACGATCATGTGTGTATAGAGAGTAGAGCAGTGGGCTAAGCATACACCCCTGAGGTGCGCCAGTGATTGTCAGGAGGAGGATATGTTATCACCAATCCGCACAGACTGTGGTCTCCCGGTTAGGAAGTCAAGGATCCAATTGTAGAGGGAGGTACTGAGGCCCAGGTTCTGCAACTTCTCAATCAGGATTATGGGAATAATGGTATTAAATGCTGAGCTATAGTTGATGAACAGCAGCCTGACATAGGTGTTTGTGTTGTCCAGGTGGTCTAAAGCTGTGTGGAGAGCCATTGAGATTGCATCTGCCATTGACCTATTGTGGTGATCGGCAAATTGCAATGGGTCCAGGTCCTTGCTGAGGGAGGAGTTCAGTCTATTCATGACCAACTTCTTAAAGCATTTCATCACTGTCAATGTGAGTGCTACTGGGCGATAGTCATTAAGGCAGCCCACATTATTCTTCTAAGGCACTGGTATAATTGTTGACTTTTTGAAGCAAGTGGGAACTTCCGCCTGTAGCAGTGTGAGGTTGAAAATGTCCTTGAATACTCCTACTAGTTGGTTGACACAGGTTTTCAGAGCCTTACCATGTACTCCATCGGGACTTTCTGCCTTGCGAGGGCTCACTCTCTTTAAAGATAGCTTAACATCGGCCCCTGAGACGGAGATCACAGGGTCATCAGGTGCAGCAGGGATCTTCACAGCTGTAGTTGATTTCTCCCTTTCAAAGCGTGCATAAGAGTCCAAAATCTCTTTCCTGGTGGCAGCAGCGTGAAGACAGCATGGTCTGAATCATGGGGGTCTTTGATGATCGTTGCTGCTTTTTTTGTGGCAGCTCTCCTTGTAGCTGTGCTCAATGGTGGAGAGGGTTTTTCCTGTGATAGATGGCTGTATCCATTACTCTCGGTGGCCTTTACCATTCATTCACATTAGTGCTTCCAAACCAGGCTCTGATGCATCCACTTACGATACACTCCACCGTACATTTATACAAGTTTGTCAACGTTTCTGGTAACATGCCAAATCTACCATACACCAGCGTCTAAGAAATTAGAAGCTCTATCATGCCTTCTTTGTGATGGTACTGAGGGTCCCAGGGCGGGTCCTCTGAATTGTTGATGCCAAGAAATTTAATGTTGCTGACCCTCGTCACCTTGGTTAATAATAAAACAATTTACCAATTTAATTTATAACCAGACTCAGTAAGAGATGATGTTACTGCATGCACAACAGCTGAAGCCAGAAATGAAAACATATTCACAATCAAATTTGGGGCGGTGCTGTAGTCTAGCAGTTAGCATAATGCTAACTCTGGTCTGGTCCAATCTTGCCACTGTCTGTAAGGAGTTTTTACATTCTCAATATGGGGTTCTTCTGGGTGCTCTGGTTCCATCCCACTTTTCATAGACTTAAGGGTTAGTGGCTTGTTACTGCACTACTGTATATCTCCAAATAAATGAGAACATAAAATATAGGGTAGCATGGTAGCATAGCAGTTAGCATAACGTTTTACAGCACCGGTGATCAGGGTTCAATTCCCACCACTGTCTATAAGGAGGGAATTCTCATCCTGTCTGTGACCATGTGTCTTTCCTCTGGGTGCTCCAGTTTCTTCCCACATTACAAAGACAAATGACTTAAGGTTAGGAAGTTTTAGGCATCCTATGTTGGCACTAGAGTATGGCCACAATTACAGGCTGCCTACAGCGCAGCCTCAGACTATGTTAGTTGTTAATACGAATGAAATATTTCACTGAATGCTTTGATGTATGTACAACAGATAAAACTACTCTTTCTTTCTTTCTATATACAGATGATCCTTAAAAAGAAAAACCCAACATTATGAGTGGCAGTGGTGCTTCACTGCTAGACGAGCTCAAGGCCTTTTAAGCTTGCTTTGAAAGGGAGAATAAAACCGTAGCTATGAGGATCCCTGCAGCATCTGATGACCCTCTGATCTCTGTCTCGGAGGCCAATTCACAGTCTTTCAAGAGGGTGAACCCTTGCAGGCAGCAGGGCCCAATGGTGTATCTGGTAAGGCTCTGAAAACCTGTGCCAACCAACTGGCAGGAGTATTCAAAGACATTTCAATCTCTCACTGCTACAGTCGCAAGTTCCCACCTTATTCAAAAGGGCAACAATTATACCAGTGCCCAAGAAGAGTAATGTGAAGTGCCTTAATGACTATCGCCCAGGAGCACTCACATCCATGGTGACGAAATGCTTTGAGAGGTTTGTCATGGCTAAGATCAACACCAGTCTCAGGAGGGACCTGGAGCCACTGCAATTTGCCTATCATCACAATAGGTCAACTGCAGACATGATCTCACTGTCTCTCCATGCAGCCTTGGATCACCTGTACAATGCAAATACCTCTGTCAGGATGCTGTTTATTAACTATAGCTCAGCATTTAACACCATCTTTCCTGCAGTCCTGATCGAAAAGATACAGAACCTAGGCCTCTGTACCTCCCACTGCAACTGGATCTTTGACTTCCTAACGGGAAGACCACAATCTGTGTGGATCGGAAATAACATCTCCACCTCGCTGACAATTAACACTAGCACTTCACAGGGATGTGTGCTTAGCCCATTGCTCTATTCTTTCTACACCCATGGCTGTGCGGCTATGCATAGCTCAAGCACCATCTATAAATTTGCTGAAAATACAACCATTGTTGGCAGAATTTCATTTGGTGAAGAAAGGGCATACAGGAGCAAGATATAGCAGTTATTCGAGTGGTGTCACAGCAACAACCTTGCCCTCAAATTCAGCAAGTCCAAAGAGCTGATTGTGGATTTCAGGAAGGGTAAGACGAAGGAACACATACCAATCCTCTCCAATCCGAAGTGGAGAGAGTGAGCAGTTTCAAGTTCCTTGCTGTCAAATTCTCTGAGGACTTACCCTGGATGCAGCATATTGATGCAGCAATAAAGAAGGCAAGGCAGTGACTGTACTTCATTTGAAGTTTGAGGAAATTTGACTTGTCAACTAATACACTCAAAACTTCTACAAGTGTACTGTGGAGAGCATTCTGACTGGCTGCGTCGCCGTCTGGTAGGCGGGGCTGGGGTGGGCACAAGATTGAAGTACAGTAAGTTGCAGAAACTTGTAAAGTTAGTCAGCTCTATCATGGGTACCAGCCTCTGTAGTTTTCAAGACATCTTCAAGGAGCGGTGCCTTAGGAAGGCAGTGTCCATCATTAAGGACCCTACCACCAAGGACATGCCCTCTTCACACTGTTACCGTCTGTTACCGCACATACTCAGCGACTCAGGAGCAGCTCTTCCCCTCTGCCATGTGATTTCTAAATGGTCATTGAACCCATGAACACTACCTCACTATTATTTTTTACAAAGTGTAGTTTCTGTTATCTTGCACTATTTATTTTTACTTAACTATTTAATAGATATATATATATATATATATATATTTACTGTATCAGTTTTCTCTATTTGTATTTCATTGTACTTCTGCCATAATATTAACAAATTTCATGACATATGCCAATGATATTCAATGTGATTCTGATTCTGATTCCGGTTTCAATAAAAATTTAAAGAGCATTAATGACTCAGCAAAGCCATACGAGGAATCACTCACATACTTCTTTTGTCCTTCTCGAACTGGAATAGATGAAAATGTGCAGATACAGATACTTTAGCTGTAGAACTACAGCTATCCAACTCTCAGAGGGATCCAGCCCAATGTTTTATGGCTTTGGTCCAAAGAGAGCTCAGTCTCCTGGGTGTCTTAAATCCTGAGAACCTTGATGGCAATTTCACTTTAAGTGTCCTCATTTTCTGACATTTGCTATGGTTTACAGATGTGGTGCATCCGGGGGCATATGAAGAAACATCTTCCCGGAGGCTTGTAGAATCATTCAAGAAGCAGTTTGGCTGTGAAAATGAGGCTTCGTACATTTCCGTGGAGGAAAGCTAGGTAATCTACACTTATCTAAGTGATAACAAGGTGCAACAAAGCTCCATTATCACCTAGAACATTAGGGAAATGGGTGATGCGTTAGGATGACTGCTCATCTCTTACCTCCGGGACCCAGGATTTGAATCTAATCCAAACTGAAGACATGAAAGTCTCCTCAATCTGCCAGCTATAAAGGTCTAATGCAAATTACATTTGGGGATCTAATACCAATCTCCGCTGGGCATAGCCTGCGGTACAAACCTGCCCTGGTTTTCACTCTGAACAGCTGCAGAATTACTGGGTAAAGACACACAGAGAAACCCATGAATGCTTTATTGATGTTGGTTTAATGTTTACTAGAGTGGAACAGGGCTTCTTTTAAAACAAAGGCATTGGTATGAATGTTGCACATAACAATCACCAACATTTTTAACTAAAAAGAAAGATCGGTATAATAGTTGGGGGCTAAGGTAGATGCTTGCTGCAGAATAGAGAGAGCTTTACTGTAACGTGAAGTACTTGCCTCGGGTGTGCTTAATGCTGACCCTGTCATTCTACTTTGCAGCACTAATTGATGATCTACTAATGAAGTTGAAGACACAGCCTTGAAATTTCTTATTTCAGTGAACGTTAGTGGGTCATTAATTTACAGAGAGAAAGTAGGCATTTTTGCAGAAAATTTGATCTTGTAGTTAGGAAAAATCTTTTCCTATACGTTTATTATTTTTAATCATATAAATGAAAGCAGGAAAAATTGTCTTCCATCAGCATACTGTCAACCTAAATTACATTATGTAATGTATTTTATGCTCTTTTAACAATGTCCTTGGCTGCCCTCTAGTCATCATTTCCCTACTCTGACTAATTTTCACGTGTAACTTATTACAGCTCTAGGACAGATTTTTGAACTGCGTTTCAATAATATTCTGACCTTAACTATACTGAAATAATTTCAGAAATGATCAAAAATTTCTGTTCCTGTGTCCTCATTATTCATTGTTCTTGGTTTGAAATGTATTATGTGCCGTTCTTATCTTGAATTCTTACAGAATATGCTTCAAATTGCATAATGAGTTTACTACTCTGTTTAACAGTTTGCTATCTTCATATATCAGTAAAGTTGAAACACAGGTAAATGGTGGTAGCTATTGCAACAGTTATGCTTGGAATATACCTGACAGTAGCCTCCAGCGATGACCACAATCAGGGTGTATGGAATCAGTGTCTGGTGAATTCCTGTGTGATACATATACATGGGCATATGACAAGAAACTCGGCTTGCTCTCCTCTAGAGATAAAGAATAGAACTACCACTTACTGTGAGATTCAGGCCATTGACTCCACATTATTCCTATCAGCAAGGCCATCCCTTTGGTGGCCCACTTTCACTTAGTTAGACGCTAACACCTCACATATTTGTGTATTAGCCTAAAGCAGGCTCTGTTCTGATTTTGTTGGCCATGTTAGCACAGAGAAAGGATTTGTGAAGATGTAAGCAACATTATAAATTGTGGCTTTTGTTGCAATAACATAATCTTTCTGAAGAAAATTATCTCTGTTTCATTTGAGATAATGGTTGATATGAATATAATAAATGAATCACCTGGCATGGTATCATTATTATTTATCAACTTAATTATAATTATTTATTTATTGTGATGGTTTCACACTGGATTACTAAACTATTGTAGATCAAGGACAGGGATAAAAGCACAAAATGCTGAAAAAGACTGCAGATCAGTCCAGATACTGCTTAAACTGCAAACTGCTAGAGGAGCTCAGCAGGCCAAGCAGCATTGTGGAAGGAGAGGAACTGTTAACAGCAAACACGAGGGAATCTGCAGCTGCTGGAAATTCAAGCAACACGCACAAAATGCTGGTGGAACGCAGCAGGCCAGGCAGCATCTATAGGAAGAAGTACAGTCGACACTTCGGGCCGAGACCTTTCGTCAGGACTAACTGAAAGAAGAGATAGTAAGAGATTTGAAAATGGGAGGGGAAGGGGGAGATCCGAAATGATAGGAGAGGACAGGAGGGGGAGGGTTGAAGCTAAGAGCTTGAAAGGTGATTGGCAAAAGGGATACAGAGCTGGAGAAGGGAAAGGATCATGGGACGGGAGGCCTAGGGAGAAAGAAAGGGGGAGGGGAGCACCAGAGGGAGATGGAGAGCAGGCAAAGAGTGATTGTGAAAGGGACAGAGAGATAGAAAAGAAGAAAAAAAGGGAATAAATAAATAGATAAATAAACAAATAAATAAATAAGGGATGGGGTAAGAAGGAGAGGGGGGCATTGACGGAAGTTAGAGAAATTAATGTTCATGCCATCAGGTTGGAGGCTTACCTAGACGGAATATAAGGTGTTGTTCTTCCAATCTGTGTGTGGCTTCATCTTGACAGGAGAGGAGGCCACGGATAGACATATCATCCTAGTGTGGCCTTCTATATATTGGTGAGACCCGACGCAGACTGGAAACTGTTTCACTGAACACCTACGCTCTGTCCGCCAGACAAAGCAGGATCTCCCACTGGCCACACATTTTAATTCCACGTCCCATTCCCATTCTGATATGTCTATCCACGGCCTCCTCTACTGTCAAGATGAAGCCACACTCAGGTTGGAGGAACAACACCTGATATACCGGCTGGGTAGCCTCCAGCCTGATGGCGTGAACGTTGATTTCTCTAAATTCCATTAATGCCCCTCCTCCCCTTCTTACCCCATCCCTTATTTATTTATTTGTTTGTTTGTTTGTTTATTATATTTCCCCTTTTTTTCTTCTTCTCTCTCTTTTTTCTCTCTTTTTTCTCTCTCTATCCCTCTCACAATTACTCTTTGCCTGTTCTCTATCTCTCTCTGGTGCTCCCCTCCCCCTTTCTTTCTCCCAAGGCCTCCCATCCCACGATCCTCTCCCTTCTCCTGCTCTGTATCCCTTTTGCCAATCACCTTTCAAGCTCTTAGCTTCATCCCTCCCCCTCCTGTCTTCTCCTATCATTTTGGATCTCTCCCTCCCCCTCCCACTTTCAAATCTCTTACTATCTCTTCTTTCAGTTAGTCCTGACGAAGGGTCTTGGCCCAAAACGTCGACTGCACTTCTTCCTATAGATGCTGCCTGGCCTGATGCATTCCACCAGCATTTTGTGTGGGGAGCTGTTAACAGTTCGGTTTGAGATACTGCATTTTCGATGAATTCCTCCAACAGTTTTTTCATTGCCCCAGATACTAGATTTTGCAGTCTCCTGTTTCTTGACTGCTTGAGCTATGAGGTTTCCCAGAATTTTTTATGCGTTGTGGAATCTGTTTGAAATATGCACAAGCGCAAATATGCATTTTATGTTGTTAATAAATTTATAAATTGACAAAGTGCAATTTTGTAAAACAGAGCTCAGATACATTATAAGAACACGCATATTCCATTAGAACAGGGCATTACAACCTTTTTTTAATGCCATGGACCAATATCATTAAACAAGATGTCCATGGACCCCGGGAGGAAATCCTTGAATTGAAAGTTTTACCTCTGTCCACGGCCGTAATTGAAAGCTGTTGACACAAGGAGAGATGCAAACAATAATAGCTACCTGGGTCTTCCAAGAACTGCAGAAAGTGCTATTATTTAAATGTTGCAGAACTGATAAAATTGAATTTACGTTTAACCAGTTTAGCTTTAATGGCAGGCTAAATCCGTGCTTAGTTTTCCAAAGCACAGATGCCTTGGTGTATGTTGTCAGCAGGCATTGTGCATAGATAAAGTAAGCTTGGATTTTTGTCTGGAAAGCCAGTTGTCTACAATCCACAGAATGTGGCAAGCTCCAAGGCCTGCTGTGTGTGGTTAAGGGTGAGTTGACACAAATTGTTCCAGAGACCGAAGAAATCATCTGAACGGTTAACTGCAAGCCTCCATCTACACACAATTCTGAAAGTGTTATTGAAGGAAATAAGTGGTAATGAGGGCTATTTACCTGTTAAGTTTCAGGTAGCAGCTGCATGTCTGAAAGGAGCTAACCAAGTGAATCCAGCCTTCTTGGTCTGTCGAACATAATAACAAGTGAAAAGATATTCAGTGTCATCACAAAACTCCCAAGAGTTGGCACCTTTCCATAAGACCATGAGACCATTCAGCCCATTGAGTCTGCTCCACCATTCCATCATGGCTGATTTATTATCCTTCTCAACCTCATTCTCCTGTATTCTCCCTGTAACCTTTGATGCCCTCACTAATCAAGAACCTATTAAACTCTGCTTTAAATATATCCAATGATTTGACACCACAGTTGTCTGTGGCGATGTATTATAAAGATTCCCTACCGTCTTCTCTGTTCTGAATGGACACCTCTCTTTTCTGACACTGTGCCCCTGGTCCTAGATTTCCCCACTATTGGAAACATCCTCTCCACACTCTCCACAATCACACTGTCTTGGCCATTCAATCTTCAATAGGTTCCAATGCCATTAAAACTAAACTTGTTAAGTATAAACTCAATTTTATTAGTTCTAAACATTTAAATTCTTCTAAACTTGTGTTCTATTCATTCACAAAGGACCACTGTAAATATCTTGCTATTTCCACAGAAAAATTATCTGGTTTGCATTCTAGGATTATTTACCCATTCTTCTGATGTTCCTCCACTCCACAGTAAGTCCATGTATACACAGTTCCAGTGGTGAACAATAATGGACCAAATCCGAATTATCGAAGCCCCCAACTTGGTTCCATTGACACCGATGTGTCACACTTTCCATAAACAATTCGCAACAAACCCTGTCCAGTCCTGATGTTGGGTTTCGACTTGAGATATCAACATTTTCTTTCCTCACACAGCTGCTGCTTTGTCTTGGTGAATCAATTTTTCTGACAGAGTTCTTGTTGCTCAAGATTCTAGCATCTGGCATCTGCAATTAGCAATACTGGGAGGCCTGGTTTATTTACAGAATGGGGTGATGCACCATCAATAACTCTCGGCGACGTGAGGTGAGAGATAGGCTTTTATTAGCTGGAAGAAAGCACTGTCAGCAGCAAGAGACCATCACACAACATCCTGGAGACTGAGGGAGGAGCAGTGCCTCCAATCGCCTTTATACAGGGGTCTCTGTGGGAGGAGCCACAGGAGCAGTCATTGGGGGGGGGGGGCATGTCCAGACAGGTATATTGTAGTTCACCACATGGGGACAGAAAATATTACATGAGATCTACTGTCACATCAGGTCCAATGATAAATGTCAGCAGTCAAGTGGAATGTCTGGAATAAATAATAATTGATAAACAATATGAAAATATGTGGAAATGTGCAGTATAATATCGGAATTTTGGAATAGGATATAGGTAGATTGAGAAAATGATCAGAAGTCCTCAAATGGAGGTTAATTGGGGAAGTGTGAGGTTGTGTACTTTGGTATGAGAAGTTAAAAAGCAGATTTTAAATGAAGTGTTAATAAATAAATAAATAATTCTTAATATATAAATGCAACAAAACAAACAATTAAGTGAACTGATAAATTAATAGATAAAAATGGATAAAATGATTAATTAATTAATTACTTCTAAATAGGTAGATGAAGTATAGAATAATCCATGTGACATAGCATGAATCACAGCAAGACAGCAGGCAGCAACATACAAAAGCTACTGGAGGAACAGCAGCCCAGGCAGTATCTATGGAAAAAAGGTACAGACTTCGTTTTTGGCCCAGAGGGCTAGCTTGAAGAGAATGGGACCTATACCTACATTGTCTGTTCTTTGGTCCAACAGAAATTGTACAGTATTTATTCAGTCAACTGTTTACCTTAAGAGGAGAGAGAAATACAGTCACTTTACTGGTAAAGTCCACATGCACACATGCATGCGTGAACACACACACACACACACACACACACACACACACACACACACACACACACACACACACACACACACACACACACACACACACACACACACACACACACATCCTTTGATTGTAGAAAATGAGCATAAGCCTGGAGATAAGGTATGGACATTTACTTATCAGTCTTTGATCATCCCAAGGCAAGAAGTGTGACTCATCATAAAGCATACAGTTCTTGGGGTTGCTGAGTTCTGGAGGTCTCATGTTGAAAGCATCCCTTTGTTCAGTTAAAACCTTAGAGATCATGGCAGTGGTACTTGGAGAAAGCATGTAACCTCCATCTGCACTCTTTCAGGAGCCTAGCGTATATCTTAAAACATGCTCTGTTGATTAACTGTTTCTATCACTTGGATTTGCTTGATGCATCTCTTTCCAATATATTGTTCCTCTATATATTTTGTCCACACACATCTTTTGTCAAGGACCTCTTTTAACATTGTTCGAATTTTGATTCCTGGTTATCATGGAAACGGCCATTGGGGTCTTTCTGGGGATCTCACCAAAAGAGTATTATTATGGGATGCTTGTATTGCATTGTTACTGTTACATATTTGGTGGGGTAGAAATACACTTTACACATAAATTAAACATTCATCCTAGCTCTGCATGTTTGTATCGTTTACCACTTTATATGATGCATTGGGTGATCAAATATATTTTTCCTGATCACCAAAAATGCCATTCATATTTTAGAGAACAGAAGTTGTCAACTCATCTGTGAAGTCCTTAATTTATTTTCCATCTAGCTTATTATAGTTCGTGGCACTGATTTGAAAGGATCAAATTTTCAGAGTCAGAATCAGGTTCATTTTCAGTGACAGTTGTGAAGAATTTTGCTGTTTTGTGGCAGCAGGATACTGCAAGGCATAAGAAGTTACTATGAACCCAAGAGATTCTGCAGATACTGGAAATGTAGAGCAACACACACAAAATGCTGAAGGAACTCAGCAGGTCAGGTAAGAATCTATGGAAGTGAATAAGCAGTCAATGTTTCGGTCCAAGATCTTTCATCAGGTTTGGAAAGGAAGGGGGAAGACACCAGAATAAAAGGTTGGGGGGGGAGGTGAGGGGAAGGAGGCCGGCTGAAAGATGATAGGTGAAGCTAGGTGGGAGAGTAAGCTAAAGGGCTAGAAAAAAAAACTGGAGAGGAGAATGAACAGTGGGAGAAAGAGATGAAGGAGGGGCACCAGGGGAGAGGAAGAGGGAAGAGGTCAGAGTGGGAAATAGAAGACGAGGGAAGAGGGAGGGAAAACGTTTTTACTGGATGGAGAAATCGATGTTCATGTCATCGGGACAGAGGATTCCGAGATGGAACATGACGTGTTGCTCCTCCATCCTGAGAGTGGCCTGATCGTGGCAAAAGTGGAGGCCATGGACAAGCACTTCAGAATGGGAATGGGGATAGGGATTGACATGGTCGGCACTGAAAATTCCGCTTTTGGCGGATGGAACGGAGACGCTTCCCCAGTTTACGTTGGGTCTCACCAAAGTACAGGAGGGTACAGCTGGAGCACAGGACAACTCTAAAAGATTTGCAGGTGAAGTGTTGCTTCACCAGAAAGGACTCTCAGGGCCCCTGAATGGAGGTAAGAGAGGAGGGGAGTGGGCAGGTGTAACGTACCTGTTCACATGCAGGGATATGTGACAGGAGGGAGATTAATGCGGAGACGTGAACGGACAAGTGAATCACAGAGGGAGCAAACCCTGCAGAAAGTGGAGTATGGAGGGGAGGTAAAGATGTGTCTCGTGGTAGGATCCCATTGAAGAAGGTGTCTTTGCCCTTCCATTCCAGTCCTGAAATAGGGTTTTGGCCTGAAATGCCAACTGTTCATTCATTTCTCTATATGCTCCCGACCTGCTGAGTCCCTCCAGCATTTTGTGCGTGTTGTAAAAGTTACTATAAGATAAATAGTACAAATGAGGATTATTGAGGTAGTGTTCATGGACCATTCAGAAATCTGGTGGCGGAGGGGAAGAAGCTTTCTTAAATCATTGAGTGTTGAACTTCAGGCTCCTGTATCTCCTCTCTAATGGTGGTAATAAGAACAGGACATGACCCAGATGGTGAGGGTCCTTAATGATCGATGCTGCGTTCTTGAGGTACCACCGATTGAAGACTGGGATTAGAATTATTGATTTTAATTTTTTTGGGGAGCTTTCAAAAAAGAAGCTGGCATGTGCATATTAGGCTGAAAGGCTTCACTGTGAAATTTTACCATTTTGTGAATTTCTGTGTGCAATTTTTAAAGAGACACTCAACAGAAGAAAGGATTCTGATTATTATACACAAGCAAGCAATAGGTGGCAGGTGGAGATACGTCTCTACCAAAGGAGGTGTAAGGTGCTCCTTCCCTCTGCTAGCCTGCAGGTCACATTTGGGCAAGGTGTAACACCTGCTTAGCCCCCCCCCCCCCCGGTCAGGGTCATGTGAAGCCATGGGAACAGGTGGTGGATGGTCACATGAACAGCTGGTGCATAGCACAAGTCCTGGTTCTGCGGCCACAGACACCAGGCAGACAACTTCTGAAGAGTACTGAAACGACACCGCCCAGAAGAAGGTGATGGCAAACCACTTTTGTAGAAGAATTTGCAAGGACAATCATGGTCAAAAACCATGATCGCCCACATCATACGACATGACAGATAATGAAGAAGGCGAAAAAAGCTAGCAATGAAATTCCTTCTTTGCGTGAAGCTCACAGGTAACAATAAATACAGCCACAAGCACAAAAACACAGAATAGTGCAAAGTACAATATAATGGTACAAAGACAGCAGAGCAATTGGAGATAGTGAAAATAAATGTTAATTTGTCTGTTGGAGGCAATATACCTGCTCCAAAAGCTGATGCTTTGTAAGGAGTTTGTACATTCTCCCCATGACTGCATGGGTTTCCTCCAGGTGTTCCCATTTCCTCCCTCAATCCAAAGGCTACTTGTCCCATGAGTAGGCTAGGGTTAAACCGGGGTTTTGCTGGGCAGGACACCCTGAAGGGCTGGGAGGGCCTATTCTGCACTACATCTCAATACATGAAGGATGGGGAAAAGCTGATTAGTTTAGAACTCTGATAGCAGTGGTGAAGGAGCTGTTTCTAAGTTCAGTCATTCAGAGTTTAAAACTCTTGGAATAGATGCTGCAATTCCATTCTGAATCCATCTATGACATGAGCACCAATTAAGTGAGAGCTAATTCTTTGGCACTTAATGAAAATGAACTGGATTTTCACAGCTTTTTTTCTCAAAGAATCTCTACATTGTTCTCCATCAAGAATGTCTGAGCTTGCAAAAAGCCATTGCCATCCCAGTAATTTCACACTACTTCGTTAAATTTTTATGCTATTATATTTTACATCAATTTATGAAGTGAAATAAAAGCGAAGAAAGAAAGACGGCTACTTTAAAATCACATGACAATACAAGTACTGTATACAAACTATTCCATAAAGACCACATGACACAGGAGCAGAACTAGCCCATTTGACGCGTTGAGTTTGCTCCACCCTTCCATCATAGTTGATTTATTATCCATTTTCCTGACTTCTCCCCGTAACCTGTTACATCCTTACTAATCAAAAACCTATCAACCTCTGCTTTAAATAACTTGGCCTCCCCAGCTCTTGTGACAATGAATCCCACAGATTCGTCCCTCGCTGACTAACGAAATCCCGCCTCATCTCTGCTCTAAATGTGACGAGAAGCCTAGGCGAGGATGGTAAGGAACCAAGTGCTGGACTACCTGACACTGGAATCGAGACACGATTTCATGACTGAGATGAGAACAGGGTTCTTCTCTAGGTGCCGGACAAGAACCTGACGAGACTAGACGAGATACAAAACGTGTCCGAAAGCCTAAACGCAATCGGAGACCGAGCCAAAATTGAGCTGACGACTGAGCAACAAATCTGAGCTCAGGTGCTCTTTAAACTTCTTGTTGCCAAAAAAAAAGCCACCAATTAGTGAAGTGGGCAGAATATTTAAGCGTGCCAGTTACCCATACTCTGAATAATCTGCGCATCTAAATCCAGGAGGCTGGTGTGGTTCGTTGCATACTGTAACACTAAGGAGACGTCCTTATATTTTGAAGCTGTGCCCTTTTATTCCAGTAATATAATTGCCCTTTATACACTGGCATTCTTTGGAATACTAGTTATTTTGCTCTTGTTCACGATCATTTTTCAGTACAAGGCAGAATGTGACAATATATTGAATTGTTTTTCTGTAGGCAGCTTTGAATCTAACTGCAGATGCATCCATGAAAATTTATTTCAGGTCCAGGACTGAATGGACTCTTTTGCCGGCTATTGAATGAAACAATCCTCAACCTTTCAATCTTCTCTGACACTGTGGTCATTATTTCCCTCCTTTGTTTTACTTTCTGGTCAGCAATTTTGTTGCTTGCAGAACTTCCTAACACGAAACCTCTTTGAACTGTCCACCAACTTAGCCCCAGGAGGATAGCAATTAAATGAACATTTCTTGATAAAAATGCTGAAATTTGCAACAAAAAATTCTCTAGAAATCCAAAAACTCTCTTTTACTCAAAAATACAATTTGGTGGAGTGCATCCAGAGTAAGATAAAATCAATTCCATCTCTCTCGACATTCTTCCTGCAATCTAAGGTCACGCAGTGGTCAGACTTATTGTCAGGCATGATTGACAGTCAATCACCTCTGTAACTACCCTGGGGCTTCTTATCCAGACAACATATCCACATGATTGTGTCCGATAGACAGAAATATCATAATGCCTTGGACAGCAGAAGAAACAGAAGCTGGTACCAGTATCGCCCAAAGGGAATTTGGAAGGATAATAAACAACAGTGCTTTATAACCTGTTTCCTTCATCCTATAACTTTCGAGCTTTTGAGGCCCACGTTTATTGTCACCTATTTATCGACTCGCCTCATCTTATCTTCCAAACTTTTCAACTGTTCTGCCACCTTACATATGGATTTGGTTGCCTCACTAAACTAATGAAGGGAACTGGTTCTAGTAACCAGCTTGACAATGTTTAATGTTTAAATACTAATTATCTTTAAAGAGAATTGTTTAGAAGCTAATGCAAGGAATAGCACATTTGGTTCAACAGTCCACATTCACAATTCTGTGCACTATTTTAAAAGTATGTAAGAGTATGCTTAATTGTAAAGGTGCTGTTATTCAACCTATCCCTTTGTTCCCTCTGCTTTATTGTTTCCATAAAACAAAAAAGAGGGAAGGCAGTATTAATACTCATTCACTTTGAAGCTCATATCATTGTTCCCTCATAACTCAATTGTTCCAAATCATTCCTGGTCTGGAAACTATACAAAATTCTGTCTTCCCTGTCCTAAATCACACCAGGTTCAATTGCTTAGCAAGAAATTCCAGAGATTTGTGAATGCAGCCCAGTCTATCATGGAAATAAGCCACCTCTCCACTGACTCCGTCTTCACTTCCTGCTGCCTTGGGAAGCAGCCAACCCCATCAAGGATGCCTCCCACTCCAATTATTCTTCAGTTTCCCCTCTACTATCAGGGAGAAGGTAAGAAAGCTTGAAAAAGCACATCACTTGGCTCAAAGATAGCTTCTATCCTACTGTTACAAGACTCTTGAATGGACCTCTTACACAAAATGATGAACTCTTGATCTCTTGATCTACTGTGTCAAGGCCCAAGTGCTTTCTTTGTCTACATGCACTATACTTTCTCTGTAACAGCAACACTCTATTCAGCATTTAGCCTTTTTTTTTCGTTTTGCTCTACCTTCATGTATAGTTTTTATGAATAGAGTGCATGCAACAAAAGCTTTAAGTCTAAGTACATAATCTCTGATATGTACTGCAGAGGATGGAAATAAGTTGCAGAAGTTGCAAACTCAGTCAGTTCCATCATGGGCACTGACCTCTCCAGCGTCATCCATCACAAAGGATCGCTTCCACGCAGGACATTCGCTCTTCTCATTGCTACCATCAACAAAGAAGTGTACAAACCTGAAGATACACACTTTGCATTTAGGAACAGCTTTAGCCCTCCACCATCAGATTCTGAATGGGCAATCAACAAATGTATATTACCTCACTAATTTTTCCCTCTTGTTTTGCACTATTCTGCTGCTGCATGTACCAGTGAGATTAAACTTGATTCTGATTCTGAAATGACAATAATAAACCAATTACCAAGTCTGACTCCTGTTTGAGTGGCAGCTAAAGTTTGAGATCCTTGAGCCTTCTTTGCAAAATTTCTTCATGCTGTTCATGCAAATATGACATGTTCCACTTCTGTCTTTCTGTACATCCTTGAAGTTATATGTCCCACTATCTCAGCTCTATGTGACTGATCTGATTCTTTGGAAAAAAAAATGCATTTCCTGCTTTATTCCTGCAACTTTGCGACACTCTCTTTTAAGAAGGAATGCAATTCCTTTGTGAAAGGCACAGTTGTATTTGTTTCCAATACCCTTTAAGGCAATGCTTTCCAGATCTACTCTTCTTCACGTCCTACTGTTTGTTTTTTGGAATTGGTTCTCCATGTTAATTAGAATTCAATCTGTCACACTTTGACCCATTCCTCCAATTTAGTCAAAATGGTCAGATGCAATTTATGCCATTCAAATTCATAATAAATATTTGTAAACATATAAACTTTAGATGGCATTAATGTTTTCATTCAAATATTTGTTAAGATGGATCAAGAGTTGAATAATATTAGTCAACACAAACCTTCATAAAGTTTCCTGCAGGTCTATTTCCAACTATGGCTCCAAGTATTAGATTACATCTCTGTTCAGGATAACAATGATCACCATTACTCCACAGTTAAGGTCATGCCGCTGAGCTGCATTTTATCTAAAGCTATTTGGAAAGAAAGTTATATATCAGAAAGCAACACACAAAATATATTGGGGGAAATCAGCAGGTCAGGCAAAATCTATAGAACAAGAAGAAAGAATAATACAGCACTGTACAAGACCTTTGGCCCGTGATGTTGTACTAACCCTTTAGCTTACTCCAAGTCAACTAACCCTTCCTGCTCACATAGCCCTCTACTGTTCATTCATACATATGCCATTCTATGAGTCTCTTAAATGACCCAAATATATCTGCCTGCAGCGATGAATTGAACAGTCCTGGATCTAAAGGTATCCATACACTTGTGTAATGTTTGCACAAAGCCTTCCCATTTCCTTCAATTACCCTCCAACTAACATCAATATCCAGCAGTCCAATCATCGACTAAATGGCTCGATCTCATTTTGGACTTTTCTCACATACACCCAGTGGCCGCTTTATTAGGTAATAAAATGGCCACTGAGTGTATGCTTGTGGTCTTCTGCTGCTGTAGCCCATCCACTTCAAGGTTCAGTGTATTGTGCATTTAGAGATGCTCTTCTGCACACCACTGTTGTAACGCATTGCTACTTGAGTTACTGTCACCTACCTGTCAGCTTTAATCAGTCTGGCCTCCAACCTCTCTCATTAACAAGGCATTTTTGCCCACAAAATTGCCTCTTACTGGATGCTTTCTTTTTGTTTTTCACACCATTCTTTGCCAAAGTGTTAAGGATACTCAGATGTATTGGTGTTAGAGGATAAGTTTTCAGGATGGGTGGAAGCTGTTGAAGCAAGGAAAGCCTCTGCCACACATACAGAAAAAACTCCAATCAAGGACTATATTCCTAGATGAGGATTGGCATGTCACATTGGCTTTGACCAAGGACAGATTTCACTGCGAGTGTTTGTCAGGAATTGTATCAGCAGGTGAATATTCAATGGTTTGAATGACATTTTCATTATCCACATCACCCAGAATCAACAGGACAAGACAAACAAATGAATGGAACCATCAAACAATGACTGACTAAATATCATGAGGAGGGCATAACATAGCCTACAGCTTCTCCTTTCTTTACAGAGCATCAGAACAACCCCAACCAGGAAAACTAAATTAAGTCCATTAGAGGTTGTAATAGGGCCTTCTTTGTCACTACAGGTAGCTTTCAATCTCAGAGTGGCTGATATGCACATTTTGATAGACAGTTTAGTTAAATATTATGTGAAAGTAACCGGATCTGTTCTGTCTGCTTCTCAACAGGTTTCTGCCACTAGGAGTGATGCAACAGAAGGAGGACATGCCCTGATTCCTTGTGAGTAGGTCCTTGTAAGAAACTGCATAAGGAACCACTGGGATGTCAATGGGAAGGACCTTATCAAGTACAGTTAATTACCATCTTGATGGTGAAAGTAAGTGGATACACAGCAGCCTCTTTAAATGAACTACAAGCATTGTGACAACATGTGCTCGTAAGTTGTTGACCCAGTGCCTACAGCGCTGAGCTACAGTAAGCAAATCACCAGCCAGCCAGAAGACTTTGAACAGAGTCGACAACTACTGGTCAATTTGAAGTTTACTCAAATATTCGTTGTTGTTATATTTTTGACAATTTCCTCTACTTACAATGAGCATAAATATTTGTATTAATACATATGCTTTACCATATTTACATCTTCTTATAAGGGTGATCATTAATAGAATAATTCAAACTCATGTATGTATGCCTACGAATCTACTTAACCATTCATATGAATACTTTGAATAACATACAGCCTTTAATATTTCCATAACTTGAGTAGTTTTTGAATATTTCATACTTTATGTAGATGCCAGTGGTTTTTTTGTCTCTGAAATTTCAGATGTAATGATTCTAAATGTGTGATTTAGAATCAATGGGCGGGACTAATGGATTAGATTGGTTAATTGTTGTTTTTGTTGAAGCTTAACAATTAATTACTTGCTTGTATACTACTTATATACATGCCACTGTTTAGTATGTTTCTAGTGATCACATTATGCATATGCAATTGTTCAGTATGGCTCCTAATCTTCACATAGTATCATCATCATTATGTGCTGTGTTATATGAGTATGTGATTATGGTTTCTTGACCATGATTGCTCTTGGCAAATTTTCTACAGAAGTAGTTTGCCATTGCCTTCTTCTGGGCAGTGTCTTTACAAGATAGGTGACCCTAGCCACTATCAATACTCTTCAGAGATTGCCTGGCACCAATGGTCGAATAACCAGACTTGTGATAAGCAGCAGCTTCTCATATGACCATCCACCTCCTGCTCCCAGGGCTTCACATGACCCTGATCGAGGAGCTAAGCAGGTGCTACAGCCGGCCCAAGGGTGACCTGCAGACTAGCAGAGGAAAGAGGCACCTCACTTCTCCTTTGGTAGAGACGTAACTCCACCCCCCACTCATCTCTTTGTATTGCGTTAGTTGAATAGAAGCTATTTGATTGGTAGATTCTTATCTGCAAATTTGAATGGACTGTTTCTTATCTATGTAATAAAAGAGCTGAACATGTGGCCTCACCATCATTGCTTCTGCTACCCCTTCCCATACTAGACCTCTGTTACTGTCCACTTTCACCTCTGTTCTCTTTGCACTTAATGAAATGATCATGAAGCAAAATGTTTTGTGACTCCTTCTTGAGCCTTGGATTAAAAGCATCAGAATCCAACAGTATACTTCTGTTGAATTATTTATAGGGATGCATTTTCTGGTATTTTCGGCACTTCTTCAGTCATGAAAATAGACGTGAAGCATCTATTTAGCACTTCTGGCCAGCATGGTCCTAAACTTTAACCTGATCCAACAACATTTATTTGGGCCCAATTTGTCTCCGGAACTGAAGGCAATTAACATATTGGTAATTTTTGATCCAATTCCATTTTAATATATCTTTGATTTACTTCAAAGTTCAGGGTACGTTTATTAAGAAAGCACATGTAACACCCTGGGAAAGGTTTCACTGCTAATGTAGTGGTCTTTCTGTAGCAGAAGTGTTTGAGTTATGGCTGGAGGTAACGGGGCCTTTGGAATGTGTGCCGTCCAATGAAGGGAATTTTTTTTCTTGTTGTGTGTCTAAGACCGAGGTCATTGGGGTCTTTTGTTTGGTGAAAGATGGAGAGACAAGATGCCAAAATGGAGAGGTCATATGCACCAGAAAGGAGTGGGGCTGGGAGTCAACGAAGCCCGGGGAAATCGATGGAGGACTAGTGGAAGGGAAGCATGAGCTCCAATGTGCACATTAGACTATTTCATTAAAATGGGCCCTTTTCTTTTTGTTTCACTTTACTACCCCTTTCGTCAAATTAAGAATTATAAAGCTAAGTCGTTTAATTGCATATGGTGTACTGTCGGTTCTTTCATGGTACTGATTTGTTACAGGTAACACATCACGCAGCATCCACCCAAACAGGTTTTGTACCTCAATCTCATACATTTGGTGGGGCCAGAGATTGTCTTCCTTAGACTTATGCAACTGACAGAACCTGAGGATTACACGTGCATACAACCTACATACAACCTTGAGATTCATCTCCTTACAGGCATCCACAAAACAAAGAAATTCAATAGAGCCCATCATAAAAAAAATGTTGAACATGCAATGGGCAGAAAAAAAACAAATCATACAAACAATAAAAGTAAGCAAATAACATTTAGTACTGAAGTTCATGAAAGTGTGTCCATGGCCAGGCAGTGTACTGAACCAGCCTGGCTCTCGCCTTCAACTTCAACACCCTGATCTTTTCGATCTAGCCTGGCGCTTAAGTTTTCCAAACCTGGTGCCGTTCCTTGGTTTTGGACCCGGGCCCTGCCGCTTCGATTTGCTCTCAAGCCCGGGCTTGGGCCCCACCACCTCAATTCGGCCCACACCTGATCTTTCCAATTCAGCATGGCACTTAAATTTATCAAATCTTTCTTTTTTCCTCACTCTTGAGCTTGGGCCCGGGCCCGGGCCCCACTGTCTTGAATTTGCCTCACCTTGCTTGTGTCACATTGAATCACCTCCAGGTCTGCTCCAGCAGTGGCCAAACAGTGGCTGATTCCTCACTCTTATGCCCAGGCCCCACCACTTGGATTCAGCCCGTACCCATCATACACCTTTGAGACTTCAGTTCACACAGTAACAATGCTAAGCCATACAGGCGGTTTAAAAAGCTCAACTCTGAAAGAGAAGTTGTAGGCTATTGATTGCAGAGATCATATCTGGGAATATGTGTGATTAATGCAGTAATTCGTAGTTTTGTTTGTTTTGTTTAGTCATTGTGCTTCACCAGTGCCATTTTAAACCAGAAGTTAAATTATCTCCCACCTTACCTTTTAAACCCTTTCAATTCTGTTTATTACTTTTCTGCTCAATGTGCCTGATGTGGTAATTCTTTGGATTTATTTCCTTTTCAATTAGTTATCACTTTAGGAAAGGCCCTTTTAATATTACTGTGTAAATTTATTCACTTCCTTCTTAGTCTTTATATATTGACTGCAGTAATGACTTTCAACAGATGTAATTTTTTCTCATAAACCTTTTTACTTATTGATATTAGTCATACAATGCGCAATGCAAATCATTCCCTTACATTTAACTGATTGGATATGCACCTGCGTATCCTTTCAATAGCAACAAACTGTTCAATTCCTAAGGTAATCAGTGTACTGAATGCCCTGATGTGCTGTCTTTTTATGCATCATGGTCTAGAAGTTCTTTACTCAGAGAGTGGTAGCTGTGTGGAATGAGCTTCCAGTAGAAGTGGTAGAGGCAGGTTCGATGTTGTCATTTACAAAAAAATTGGATAGGTATATGGACAGGAAAGGAATGGAGGGTTATGGGCTGAGTGCAGGTCGGTGGGACTAGGTGAGAGTAAGTGTTCGGCACGGACTAGAAGGGCCGGCATGGCCTGTTTCCGTGCTGTAATTGTTATATGGTTATATAATCCCATTTTCCAGCTCTCCAACACTTAACCTATAACATTTATGGTATGGTGTTTCTAAATAGTTTTTAGATGTTCCTAGTGTACCAGTCATCACCAATTTCACTGTATTCTGAGTTAAAAAAGATCAGAGGTCCACTCTAGCTCTTTCATCCCTTATCTTAAAGCATTCCCTTCTAGTTATATGTAACTTTATTAAGGAGAGTTGTCTAACCTCATAATTTTCCAATCTTTAATCGAGTCTCATTAATCTTCCACATTCCAAAGAAAATAAGGCAGTTCATTCTGTTTCTCCTGACACATGAAATGCTCCACTCAAGGTTACATCCAAGCGAATCACGTCTGCAGCCTCTCCAATGCATCACACCCTCCCTGTGGTATAGTGACCAGAGCTGCACATCGCTCTCCATCTGTAACATAACTATTGTTTCAGAATTCAGAATTCAGAATCAGGTTGATAATCATTGACATATGTTGTGGAACTTGTCGCTTTGTGGAAGCAGTACAGTGCAAAACATTAAAAATACCGTAACTTACAATAAAGAATAAATATTTAAAAAATAAACAGTACAAAAAGAAAGAAAAATAGTGTAGGATTGTTTTTGGGTTCACGGACCATTTTATATAGTCATATCACAATCTGTCTTCTCGTATATTCTATATCCTGGTTAATGAAATCAAATATCTACTTTTCCACCTTATCTACTGTACTGTCTTCAGGGATATTTGGACATCAAAACCAATATCCTTCTATTCTTCAGTCCTTCCTGGGGCACGACTATTCATTGTCCCAAATTATATCATCTCACTTACTTCAGGATTAACTTCCCTCTGCTCATCTTACCAATTCATCAACATATTTCTACAACCAAAGACTACCTTCCTCACTATCAACAACACTACTAACTTTCACGCCATCTGTAAATTTATTAATTTTTGCAGGCTGTCTTGGCTGATAAATGTTGCCTGTGACACTTGGCTGCTCATTGCTGCAGTAAAGAAGGGAATATTCAAGTTTTGGAAATATGTTCTGTGTATTCAGACCTGGCTGAAGTATTTGGCTGCAATGCAAGGCTCCCAAAAATACAATCATAAAGGGAGTGCAAGTCCCTACAGGCAATTTTCTGAAACCTCCTACTATGAGTGTCACCTCTTTTGTCAGATGTCTTTCTCTACATTTTTTATCACTTTTAATTTGATGAAGATGGATATATTTTCTTCTAGCACTGAATTTTAAGGGAAACCTTGCTGAAACCATTGGGTGCTGTGATGACTAGGTTCTCAGTTGCCTCAGTCTACTTGGTGACACTTTCACAGAGGTCTGGCAACATCTTCCCCATTTGTGCAGAAGTGAAGGGCCAGATCTTTCTAAGAACATTCAGTTTCCATTTTTGGTATTACTGTTTCATTTGTTCTTTAAGAGAACTGTGTCAGTCATGATATGAGCCAATCTGAATAAAAATCTTCCAGAAACAAATGTTGGGTGTTACACTATCATTGATGTAAGTTAGTTAAGCAGCACTCAAGAAAATAGTACTGGGGATATTGAATTTCTCACATCAAATATTCATCTTTACTAATGACACATATAGAGATGTATAATAGTAATTATTCACCTTATTCATTTAAGTTTTGTTGGACATTATCAGTATTCTATTACTTTGCCCTTGGGTGTTTTCGCTGGCCCTGACATCTACCTTCCTGTCTGTCCCTCCACTTTCTGATCTGCTGCACAGGAGATATTCTGGGCTTATAAATTTGCTCAATAAAAAGTGGCAAATGTTATTGTCTTTTGTCCATAATTATAGAGACAATGTGAGAGTATCAAAAAACAGTAACAGGCATTTTAGCCCCTTGTGCCTACTTTATTATTCAGTACAAATTTAGATAATTTTTTACCTTAACACCCCTTTCTTCTACTAATCCTATATTCTCTTAACAAATATATAGAAACGATCATCTAATCATGAATAGCAAAAGGATAATTTTATCTACGTGGGTTATGTCCAGAGGAAGCAATGACTGGAATCAACTTACAAAAATTAGCAAAAGATGTGAAAAAATGCCAATATTTACAAAAAGATATCTGCCAGAAAACACAATAATAGCTCTGTACTTATACTTGCCCCGTATGAACTCCAAGCATCCCCTATCTCTCTCTCACTGAAGGTAATAAGCTCCTTTTTTATTTGGTACTAGGAACATATAATCTTTAATGGTGGTGGTGGCATCCGCCAGTCTCGAGAGACCATGGATCTGCGCCTGGAGTTTCCAGGGCGCAGGCCTGAGCAGGGTTGTATGGGAGACCAGCAGTTGCCCAAGCTGCAGGCCTTCTCCTCTCCACGCCACCGATGTTGTCCAAGGGAAGGGCATTAGGACCCATGCAGCTTGGCACCGGTGACGTCGCAGAGCAATGTGTTGTTAAGTGCCTTGCTCAAGGACACAAACACGCTGCCTCAGCTGAGGTTCAAACCAGTGACCTTCAGGTAACTAGTCTGATGCCTTGCCCACTAGGCCATGTGCCAACACATCATCTTTAATTAACACCAATGTTAAATTAAGACTACACATAGATTAGAATATTATAATCATATTACAAAATAAACAGAAGTATCAACCTTAAATACCATCTACAAACAACATATACATACTTACACATCTCCATTATTAAAGAAATTGAATATTTCACTGCGTACGGCAGGAAGGGCACCATAAAGCCAACCTAGCATGAGAGCTTGGTTTAGGACCCATTATGAGAATATACCGGGGAAGACATTGAAGCGTGTACACTTAACGCATCAACAGCAGAAGAAAAAGGCAATGATTGTGTGTGTTGAATGCGCGTGTGTAAGGCGTGGATTTACCAAGTGTTCTCCATCACAGATAGCAAGGACAAAATTGGTCCTCTTGAAGATCACAGTGGTTATATATGCATGGAGCTGAAAGTAATGAAGGAGATCTTAAATGGATTTGTTTGTGTCTGTATTTACTTGGGGGAAAGACACAGAGCCTATAGAAGTGAGGGGAAACAGCTTTGAGGTCATGGACCACATAGGGATTATAGAAGAGCAGGAGTTTGCTATGTTGAGGCAAACTAGTGTATATAAATACCCAGGGTCTGACATAGTGTTCCCTCTGACCTTGTAGAAGGCTAGTGCAGAATTTACAGGGGCTCTAGTAGAGATATTTAAAACATCTTTAGCAATGGGCGAGGTACCAGATCATTGGAGGATGCTCTTATGTATTGAGTTGCTGCGACGTGGTGGACTGATTCGATATTTGCATCGATGAGCAGGTGTATAGCTCTCGCTAATAAAGTGGCCACTGAGTGTATGTTGTGGGTATATTACTTGTCTCCTCAAATGCAGAATTTCATCCAGGATTACCAGTGCATTTGCAGAAAATTCTCCTTTACTTCAGTGTAATGAACTTGCAATTAGATTGCCGAACATGATAATCAAGTGGCCTATGTGTCATGTTCCGAAAATGAACAACGTGCTGTGTGCCACATTTGAGCTAATTTATATTATTAAACTACTTTCATCCTTGAAACTTCCAATGTTCTTAATGCAGCTTTGGACTGCATGGTGCAGAGTCTACAACTAACATTATTAATCAGTAACTGATCAGCACATGCTACTGATGAGGGTACTGGTGTAGCTCTTCCTGGACATTGCTACAAGGATTGTGGAAGAGTTAAAAGTGAAAATGGAAACTGGAAGGGCACTGACATTGTAAAGCTTTTTCTCTGTTCTGTCATTAGAAGTTTTAAGAGATTTGGTATGTCAACAAATACACTCAAAAACTTCTATAGATGTACCATGGAGGGCATTCTGACAGGCTGCATCACTGTCTGGTATGGGGAGGGGAGCTATTGCACTGGACCGGAAGAAGCTGTGTTGCAGAGAGGCAGCGTCCATTATGAAGGACCTCCAGCACCCAGAGCATGCCCTTTTCTTGCTGTTACCATCAGGTAGGAGGTACAGAAGCCTGAAGGCACACACTCAGCGATTCAGGAACAGCTTCAGCCCCTCTGCCATCCGATTCCTAAGTGGACATTGAACCCTTGAACACTACCTCACTTTTAAAAAAAATATTATATTATTATTAATTCTTGCAGAATTTTAATCTATTGAATATACGTATATTGTAATTGATTTACTTATTTATTTATTATTAATTTATTATCATTTTTTCTCTCTGCTAGATTATGTATTGCATTGGACAGCTGCTGCTAAGTTATCAAATTTCATGACACATGCCGGTGATAATAAACCTGATTCTGATTCTCATTCTCCGGTTCTGACCTGACAGAGCCAACTTGCCAATAACAGCTCATCTTCTGAGGCCGTCTGCTCTCTTGAGGATCCCAGTTGTGGCTGAGGAGCTTGAGAGTTCTACTATTGCCATGTTTTCTGGACACAAACATTGGATACAACTACACCTGGTTAAATAATAAGTTACCAGCTCTATGAATGATGCTGACTTGGTTCAAAATAATTCCTAACATTTCGATATAAAAGATACCACTTAGTGCTGAGTGCCAGAAGGCCCACATCTTATTAAGTAAAGAAAACCAAAACTTACAAAGCCCAGGATAGATACAATTGAACTGGACTGGCTGTAATTGTAGAGGGAATTTAATAGAAATAAATATTTGTATTATATTAAGGTTGTGTTTTAAAAAAAGGCAGGCACACATTTTCACAACCTTGATGTTGTGTTTGAAAACTGTTGAAGTATTGGAGGATGGGAAATGTCTGCTCAATTTCTCATGCACAATGGACCATGCGATGCTTTGCCATATTGTGTTCACTATCTTGGAATAATAATTCATGAAAGCCCATATTTAAGACAAGTTTCTGGGTTAGAACCTTTAGTTGTACTTGCATGTTGTTAATTGACCTGTATTCTGTAAGCTCAGTACAGTACCTACTCAGTATGTATGCAGCATTTATCAAAGATCAAGGAGGTGAATCTTCTCTACCTCAGCAGAGAACTACAGACTCTTCAAAATACAATAGTGTGCTGCATACCGGGAACAATGGCTGAAAGCCATTACAAATTCCTATGATGAATTAAAGACAAATAAGCAGAAGGCCACTCTGACCTTCAGTCCATTAGGGAGGTCATTTGGACACTGTTCAGTGGTTGGAACTGCATCCACAATACGTGACATCTCAGATACAACCTCTTTGGAAAATCTAAGCCTTTGGAATGATTAGCTCTGAGTATTAGCTACTAAAATTGCCTCTAAACCCAGGGGCCCCATATACAGCTCCCTCTTCTGGGCAGCTTTATGTTCCCAATGTTTTATCAACTCAGAAAAATCGCATGTTGCTAATAAATACTCCCCTCAAAACCCCACAGTCTGCAAGTGAATCAGGGCCTATTTAAATAGAGTGGAGGACGATGTGCTGGTGGGGATGGAAAGGACGGAGTTCTTGCTGATTGCATTTCATCTACATTGCCCACACAATGCATTGGCTCAACTGGTGAAACCAATTCTTGCCATGAATGGTATCAAATTAACATGCCTTTAGCATAATCTTTATCAGATGTATATTCAGCATCCAGGACTTCTTCAAGTTCCTCAGGAAGGCAGCATCCATCATTAAGGATAATCCGCCCCCCACCATCACCAAAGACATGCCTTCTTCTCATTGCTTCCATCAAGAAGGAGATACAAGAGCCTGAAGGCGCACACTCAATGATCAATGATACAGGAATAGCTTCTTTCCTTCTGCTATTTGATTATTGAATGAACATTGAACCCATGAACATTATCTCACTATGTTTGGCACTACTTATTTAACTATATACATATATATATACTGTAATTCATAGTTTTTATTAATATGTATTGCATTGTACTGCTGCCACAAAGCAACACATTTCACAACATATACCAGTGATATTAATCCTGATTCTGATTCTGATACATTTGGCATGTGTGCTTGGAGCATGTGCCATTGCACTGTGTAAGTTCCTGTGTAATACATGACAACAACTGTATACCTGGGCAAAATCAGTATCCACAGAGCTGAGAAACCTGTACTTTACTGACCCCTTCATAGCACGTGGCACTAACTTAGGAGTATTATAAGAGGTCAAGAGTTTGTTCAATTTAAATATGTGACCTAACTCCATTTAACATAATCTAACTTATAGTTCCATTTAACTAATTACATTTTCTAGTGTTCTTTTTATTATTCACTTACCCACAAAAGCAAAATAAAATTTTATCCTCCAGTTCCCTTTGACAAATATTGACTTATCATAAAGAAGTCAGCCTTACGTAATTTTAATAGCATCCAATATTTCTTCTTTTCAAACATTAAATTGAACGTTCATATTTTCTTTGTTACTGCATATATGCTCAGCATTCTTCAGCTGGCAAATTGAATGTGAGCTTACTCCTTGCTGAATACTGTTCAGAATGTCATGCAAAGCTAAAAATATCAGAAAATGTAGGGACAATTCAATAGATCAGGCAGCATTTGTGGGAAGAGAAACAGATGATGCTTCTGTTTTTGTTTTGGATTTCCTGCATTTGCAGTTTTGTCTAAGATTTGTATTTGTGTTTTATAAAACTGGTTTCTTAAGGTGGTCATAGAAAGGGGGGGGATAAGCTCAAATTGGGGGAAGTGTCTCAAGTAGCCTCTGACAACCAAGTCCAGCTCCTGGTTTGGTTACTGAGCTTGGAAGAACCATTTCTACTGCCAGGAGAAGGAGCAAATGTGGGTTAGTGGCACCCTAAAACTAGTTGTTTCAGGCAGATTAGACTCATCAGCCATGGTTTGCAGCTCATCTAGGAGAAGGAAAACTTTGCTCTCAAATCTCTACTGTCTTGCAGCTATACCCATGCATGAGCAAGGCTTCGGGAGCAAACCCCGAGAAAAAGTATGGAGGTGGCGTCCCTAAGGCAGTCCTATATTGAGATCAATGCTGACTGGCAACTCCTGGAACACCACTGGTGCCAAACTGTATTGGTCTCTGTCGTTCCTTTGGATTCATCAGCTGCATGGAGAGGGGGAGTCTGCTGCGTGGGCAACAGCTTGCCCTCCATATTGTACTGCCCTGGCTTGTGTACCAGTTTGTGTATCACGTAGACAACTAAGTCACTTCATTATTTGTTGATCCCAACCAATGGAGGCACTATAATTGTGTAAAACTATCCTGTAAACAGGCAAGGACACAAGTATAGACACCAGAGATTCTGCAGATGCTGGAAATCTTGGGCTAAACATACAAAATTCTGGAAGACCTCAGCAAGTCAGGCTCAGCAAGCAAGTTGCTCAGGAAATTAAACAGTAATAAAATCACTCTACTTTTACTGCATGCTTGTATAATTTTTACAGCTAGATATCCACTCAATACCCAGTTTGTGCCACATGGCCAATACAAGATCTTTTCAATTATTTGCTATGATCTTCCAGTGAAACATCAAACAGACGTCTTTGGCTTTTGCCTAGATTTGCTGGTTGTTACCCATTTAATTGACCTGAATCCCATGTCTTCTACGCCCACGCTCATGTCTAGCCTTCCAGTTAGCTAAGTAGAGGTTCAATCATTCTGTAATTAGTTTTATTTGTGATCTGAAGTTTTTATTTGAATATATGTAACAGCCTGGGAAAGGTTTCACTGGGGTAATGGTCTTTCTGTAGAAGCAGTGTTTGGGTTATGGATAGAAATAACGGGTGCTTTAGAATGTGAGTCATCCAATGACGGGAGGGTGTTTTCGTGCCGTGTGCCTGACACTGGGGTGATCTGGGTATTTGGTTCGGTGGGAGATGAAGAGAGTAGACACTGGAGGGTGGAGATTGTAGGACTCGACCCGGAGTGGAGCCATGATCCGATAAAGGCCAGGGAGATTGAAAGAGGATCTGTGAAGGGGAAACCCTGAGCTCCAACTTGTGCACGTTAGACTGTTTCATTAAAATGGGCCCTTTTCTTTTTTGGCTCTTTCTTCACTAACCCTGTGGTCAAATTAAGAATTATAAAGCTAAATCATTTAATTGTATGCAGTGTACTGTCTGTTATTTTGTGGTACTGATTTGTAACAGGGTAACAAATCACACAGCATCCACCCAAACAGGGGCGTTTTGGGGTGGACTCGCATCCCAATCTCACCCGCTTGGCAGGGCCAGAGATTGTCTTTCCTAGACTTACACAGCCGACAGAACCTGAGGGTTACGTATATATAAATTCCAAAGACATTTCACAAACGTTCAGTTCAAAGTGACAGCTTTGAAGGTTGGTGAGGCAGGGGATGGAACTGTTCTGGGAGCCGGGCTGCTTCTCTCTGAACGGTTGAGAGCTGGCCTCCCAACTGAGGGTATGCTGCAAGAAAGAGTGCAATCCAAAACCAGGCGAGTGGTGAGGCTGGGCAGCCCTCTGGCCTCTTTCTATCATTGCTTCTCTATAGATTTGACAGTCATGCAGATGGCACCCCACGTACACATGTCTGAGGGGACCCAAGGCCAATAACTTCAGCCAAGGCAGCTATTATTTGCCTTAGAGCCTATGCATCATTTGGGATGTATCCACCATCATTTATATTCGGGAACACAATCCATTGATTCCGGCAGGAAATGAAGTTGGCAAGGAGAGAGTGAATTACGCACAAATAGAACTAAAGAAGTCCAGCACAGTACAGGCCCTTTGACCCATATTGTTGGGCCAAACTTTTAACCAGTTCTACGATCAATTTAACCCTTCACTCTCCCATAACCCTGCGTTTTGTCTTTCATCTGCGTGCCTCTCTAAGAGTCTTTTCAATGTCCTTAATTTATCTGCCTCTACCACCACACCTGGCAGTACATTTCACACATCTACCATGCTCTGTGTAAATAACTTAATTCTGACATCCCCCTATGCTTGCCTACTATCACCATAACATTATGCCCCCTTTATTGGTGATATCCTGCAATATGAATAAGAATCAGATTCACGTTTTTCATCACAGACATATGTCATGAAATTTGTTGTTTTGCAACAGCAGTTCAGTGCAATACATAAAATATTATTATAAGTTATAATAAGATTGCTCCACATAAAATAAATAATTAGTATAAAACGGGAGCAAAATAGTTTTGCAAATGGAAATATGTGCCATATACAAGCTTGTACTCCTTCCCCTCCCTCCATCATTTTATTCTGGCTTCTGTTCACTTCCTTTCTAGTCCTGAGTAAGGGTTTCAACCTGAAACATTGTGGTGAACTACATATACCTGTCTGGACACGCCCGCCCTGCTGACTGCTCCTGTGGCTCCTCCCACTGACCGTGGCTCCTCCCACAGACCCCGGTATAAAGGCGATTGGAGCCTGAGCCCTAGTCTCAGTCTCCAGGATGCAGTGTGGTGGTCAATTGCTGCTTGTTCTTTCTTCAGCCAATAAAAGCCAATATCTCGCCTCACGTCTCGGAGAGTTATTGATGGTGCATCAATTTTATTGGCTGGAAGTTTTAAAACATGGAAAGTATTTTATGTCCGGAAAAATTAGACTTGGACCCCCAAGCCCCAGAAGCAGCTCTTGCCTTTGAACTCTGGCTTGCATGCTTCCAATCATACTTGGAAGCGATTCCAGTGACTGAGCCTGCCACAATGTACAAAATACTACTATCCAGAGTAAGTCCGAAAGTGTTCTCCCTTATCAGAGACCTGCCGACTTACCAAGGGGCACTGGACGCCCTCAAAAGACAGTACCTACGGCCAGTGAACACTGTCTACGCAAGACATCACTTAGCGACGTGGCGACAGCGACCCGACGAGTCAAGTGGGGAGTTTCTCTGAGCCCTACAGACACTCGTGCGAACTTGCGACTGCAGAGGACTGACGGTGGAACAGCATGCGGAGCTGCTAGTACGAGACGCCTTCGTTACGGGGATCAGGTCAGTGTATGTACGCCAGCGGCTGCTGGAAAATGCCGATCTTACCTTATGCTCGGCGATCGAGACGGCCGACATGCTGGAGGCTGCTCTGCACAACACTGACGCTGTCCAGCCACGCGATCCCCCACCGGTTCCGTGGATGCTGCAGACCCCGCCACCCGCCACTGCCAGTCGTGAGTCCACGAACTCCCCGAAACCAACCACAGCTGCTGCCAGTCGCAAGTCCGTGCAGTGTTACTTCTGCGGACTCGAAAAGCACCCCCGAAAACGCTGCCTGGCCCGAGAAGCGATCTGCTCCAGCTGCGGGAAGAAGGGCCATTTCGCCAAGGTCTGTAAGTCTGAACCACGAGAGGGGTCGGGCAGCGCTGCGTGTGAGGCATGGGGGCCGCCATCTTGGTCGCCGCCATCTTGCCTGCCCGCCTCGTGCGAGGCATGGGGGCGGCCATCTTTGTCGGTGCCACCTTGCCCCGCCCCCGACCCACCGGTGCTTACCAGGCACCAAGACGGCGGTTCAACTCTGGCCTCCGTAACCCTCGACCAAAGCGCCCCACACCAGCTTACAAGGTCAATGATGGACATCCTGGTGGAGGGGCACAGGACTAGCTGCCTGTTTGACAGGGGCAGCACTGAGAGTTTTATTGACCCGGACACAGTGCAACGCTGCAGACTCGTGACACGGCCGGTAAGCCAGAGGGTCTCCATGGCTTCTGGGTCACATTCCACAGACATCCGGGGGTTTGTGTAGCGACATTGGTGGTGCAGGGCACAGAATATCGGAACTTTGCACTACTGGTCATGCCTCAACTGTGCGTGCCTGTGCTATTGGGGCTGGACTTCCAGAGCCACCTCGAAAGTGTGACTATGGCATATGACGGGCCCCTCCCACCACTCACTGTCAGGAATCCTCAGTTTTGTGGGACTTCGTCATATACCACACACACAAACTGACCCGCACATCCCACCCAGCACCATGCTGACAGCTGCGCTACTGACACCACTTGCAGCCTCTCCACCCTCAAGATCCCTCCCCCACCGCTGTTCGCCAACCTGACCCCCGACTGTAAACCTGTGGCAACTAAAAGCAGGAGGTACAGCGCGGGGGACAGGGCCTTCATTAAGTCGGAGGTGCAGCGGCTGCTCAGGGAGGAGATCATTGAGCCAAGCACAAGTCCTTGGAGGGCCCAGGTGGTTGTTGTTCGGACCGGGCAGAAAAATAGGATGGTCGTGGACTATAGCCAGACCATCAATAGGTTCATGCAGCTTGACGCGTACCCCCTACCCCGCATCGCGGATATGGTCAACCAGATAGCTCAGTACAAGGTGTACTCGACAATAGATCTGAAATCCGCTTATCACCAGCTCCCCATCCGCCCAGAGGACCGCCCCTACACCGCCTTCGAGGTGGGCGGCAGGCTCTATCACTTCCTGCACGTCCCCTTCGATGTCACAAATGGTGTCTCTGTCTTCCAGAGGGAAATGGACCGGATGGTGGACCAGTGCCAACTGAAGGCCATATTTCCCTCTCTGGATAATATCACCATCTGTGGTCACGACTGGTCGGAACACAACACCAACCTCCAACGATTTTTCCAAGTGGCCAAAGCCCTGAACCTTACTTATAACAGGGACAAGTGTGTGTTCAGAACCACCCGACTCGCTATCCTTGAGTATGTCGTGGAGAATGGGGTCATTGGCCCTGATCCCGACCGTATGCGCCTCCTGTTAGAACTCCCTCTTCCCACCACCCTCAAAACCCTCAGACGGTGCCTGGGCTTCTTTTCCTATTACGCCCAATGGGCCCCCCATTACGCAGACAAGGCCCACCCCCTGGTCAAGTCTACCACATTTCCCCTCTCTGCCAAGGCCTGCGCGGCCTTCAGTCGCATTAAAGGAGACATTGCCAAAGCAATGATGCAATGCGGTGGACGAGACCATTCCCTTCCAAGTAGAGAGTGACGCCTCCGATTTCACGCTGGCTGCTACCCTCAATCAGGCAGGAAGGCCGGTAGCATTCTTTTCTCGTACCCTTCGAGGCCCTGGAATTCGGCACTCCGTGGTGGAGAAAGAAGCCCAGGCCATAGTGGAAGCTATTAGGCACTGGAGGCACTATCTCGCTGGCAAAAGGTTCACCTTGCGGACCAGCGCTCAGTTGCATTCATGTTCAGCAACCAACAGCGGAGCAAAATCAAAAATGATAAAATTTTGCGGTGGAGAATAGAACTCTCCACCTACAACTATGATATCCTGTACCGGCCTGGAAGGCTCAATGAGCCCCCTGATGCCCTATCCCAGGAAGCGTGTGCCAGCGCACAGCTCGACCAGCTATACGCCCTCCATGCACATCTTTGCCACCCGGGGGTCACCCGATTTTACCATTTCGTGAAAGCCCGGAACCTGCCGTACTCCCTTGAGGACATCAGGACGATGACAAGGGACTGCCAAGTCTGCGCTGAGTGCAAACCGCACTTCTACCGTCCTGAAAAGGCGCAACTTATCAAGGCCACCTGCCCCTTTGAGGAACTGAGTGTTGACTTTAAGGGCCCCTTTCCCTCCACTGACCGCAATGTTTGCTTTCTCAACATTATCGACGAGTAGTCGCAGTTCCCCTTTGCCATCCCCTGCCCTGACACCACTGCCACGTCCGTCATAAAAGCCCTGCGCCAGCTCTTCTCTTCACTCTGTTCGGATATCCCTGCTATATCCACAGTGATAGAGGGTCCTCCTTTATGAGTGACGAGCTGCGCCAGTACCTGCTGGCTAAGGGCATTGCTACTAGTAGGACCATGAGCTATAATCCCCGGGGAAATGGACAGGTGGAGAGGGAGAATGCCACAGTGTGGAAGGCCACACTTTTGGCCCTTAAGTCAAAAGGGTTGCCGGTCTCTCGATGGCAGGAGGTCCTCCCCGAGGCACTCCACTCTATCCGCTCCCTGTTATGTACGTCCACCAATGCCACCCCTCACGAACGCCTATTCTCTTTTCCCAGGAAGTCTGCCACTGGGACCACCCTACCAGCTTGGCTGACATCCCCAGGGCCAGTGATGCTCCGGAAACATGCGCGGAGCAATAAATACTCCTGCTGGTCGAGAGGGTTCACCTTCTACATGCGAACCCCCAGTATGCCTACGTGGTCTTACCTGATGGGCGGGAGGACACGGTCTCCGTCCGCGACCTGGCGCCCGCAGGAGCAGCAGACCACTACCCCGAACACTCCACGGTAACTATGAACCCCGTACCCGAGGTGACACCGCGCATACCGAGCCCTACATAGACTCCTCACGACACTCCTATACTGGGCGTCTCACACGCGCATATACCAGGCGCCTCGTACACGCGTGAGAGATCACTGACGCCTAATGGGCTGACACCTCCAGTCAGGCCGGAACCAGCTCAACCTCCGTCTCTGGTGCAACAGCCGGTGCTACGTAGATCACAGCGACAGATTCGACCACCTGATAGACTTAACCTGTAAATATACTTGTAAGAAACTTTGCCCCATGGGGAGTCTCTTTTAAAACAAAGGAGGGGTGAATGTGGTGAACTACATATACCTGTCTGGACACGCCCCCCCCCCCCCCCACTGACTGCTCCTGTGGCTCCTCCCACTGACTGTGGCTCCTCCCACGGACCCCGGTATAAAGGCGATTGGAGCCTGAGCCCTGCCCTCAGTCTCCAGGATGTAGTATGGTGGTCAATTGCTGCTTGTTCTTTCTTCCAGTCAATAAAAGCCAATATCACGCCTCACGTCTCGGAGAGTTATTGATGGTGCATCAAACATTGACTGTTCATTTTCTGCCATAGATGCTGCCTGATCTTCTAAATTTCTTCAACATTTTGTCTGTGTTTTGCTCAAGATTTCCAGCATCTGCAGAAACTCTTGTGTCACTGGGAATGCCAGCAATGTAAGAACACAAGAAAATAGTAGGTCACTCGGCTTCCTCAAGGCCACCCAGATATTCAAAATGATCATGGGTGATCTACTTAAGGCTTCATTTCCTCTTCCACCAGTTTCTTCTGACACTCAATTTCTTAATCTTTCAAAAAATATATCTATTGCCCCTTTCCATTCTCCCAGTAATCTAGTTTCCACAGCCTTCTGAGGTAGAGAATTCCAAAGGTTTTCCACCCTCTGCTTGAAGAAACATCCACACCCATTAGTTTTAATCTAGTACTTATGCTACATGTTCAGGAATCTCCCACAAATCAAAATATCACAGCATCTGCCCTGTTATGCTATTTTAGGATCTCATATGTTTCAAGAAGATCACCTCTCATTCTTCTAAACTAGAAAGAAAATGGATCCACTTTCTTCTGAGTCTCAGGATCTGCAAACCTTTTGCCTGAAGAAGTAGGCTAGTGGATTATTTTGGACTGCTTCCATTGCTACCATATCTTTTATAAAATAAAAAGAAAGCAGGACTCACACCACCAGGTTCTGGAACATTTATTACCCCTCAACCATCAGGCTCTTGAACTAAAGGGGATAATATCACTCAACTTAATCCATCACTGAACTGTTCCCAAAACCCATGAACTCACTTTTAAGGACTTTTCAGCTCTTGTTCTCAATGTTTATTGTGTATTTCTTAATTATTATTATCTCCTTTATTTTCATTTGTATTCCTACAGTCTGTTGTCTTTTGTACACAGGTTGTCCATCCAGTTGGGTGTGGTCTAACTTTGAACCTATTATGGTTGCTGGATTTATTGAGTATGCCCACAAGAAAACAAATCTCAGGGTTGCATATGGGGACGTATATGTACTTTGATAATAAATTTACTTTGAACTTTGAAATTTGAAGAGAACAGTAGTATGCGCAACATACCAAATGCAAAACTGGAATGAGCTCTTTCTGCAGTGTATATTCCATATAAGAAACAGGAGTTATATAGTCATAAAGTCATAGTGTCATAGAGCACTATAACACTGAAACAGGATCTTGGGTCTATCTAATCCATCTCTGAGGCCTCCTTTGGTCAGGATTGACCATGGATCTTGTGTCCTAGCTGTCTAGATATTCAAGCCTAGGCAGTACAAATGGAAAAGAAGCTATTGCCCATGTAACAAGCTTCCCATCTCCACACATTTGATGAACCCAAAGGAACGGCAGAGACCGATACAATTTGGCCCCAGCAGCTTCACAGGAGTTGTCAGTTAGTACAGAACTCAATGCAAGACTGCCTTAGGGACTCCAGCTCTGGATTTTCCCTCAGGGCTTACTCCTGAAGCCGTCCCCATGAGTGGGTATAGGGGCAAGGCAGTGGAGGTTTGAGATCAGAGATTTCCTTCTCCTAAGTGAGCTGCCAATCATGGCTGATGAGCCCCATCCACCAGAAGCGACTGGTTTTAAGCTCTAGTAACGTTGTCAGTAGAAACGGTTTGGCTGGGCTTAGTAGCTAAGCACACATAAAGGCCACAAGGTGGACTTGGTGCAGACCATTGGGAGCATTTAATAAGTAGTGGGAGCTTAACCCTATTACTACCCCATCTATGACAACCTTACAGAACCAATAATCTAAACCACACTGAAGTATTATTCTGCCTTGTCCCATCAACCTGCAGCTGGTCAACCTGACCATAGTCCTCCATACCCGACCCGTCCGTGTACTCATTTAAACTTCTCCTGTTTGCAGCAAATCTTCAAACAATTTGTCCCTGACCAGGAATCAGACCCAGGTCTCGGCAGCGAAAGTGCCGAATTCTAACCACTAGGCCACCAGGGAAACAAAGAAATTTGACTAGAAAAACAAACACACAAAATAATCTAAATCTAATTTAGAATTAGTTTCTTGTTGTTCTTAGTGGAAAATCATGTGGCATTGGCTGCTATTCGCCTTCTCTAAAAGGAAGAATTAGGTATTGCAAACATACTTCGTTTAAAAAAAAAGCAAGGTTTTTTTTTATCATTAATTAAATTCTTCACAGCTTGCCCTCACACTATCTTTCGTTGGGTACTCTATGGGAAAGGAGGAATTAAACCAGTCCAAACTGGCTCCTTCACTCATTTTAGGCTGGGGTCGCTTCCACCCAGATTGCCAATCAGTCTCTCAGCAGGTGAGGAAAACTACTGCGGTATAACATCAATAATACTGCATATTCCATCACGTTGCATAGCATCACCAGGAGCTATATAAATGTTGATGTGGACTGCTTTGAAGAATTAGTGAGAAAATCAGGTTGAGAGAAAGAAATAATTAAACAGCAGTGATTTATAATAATGAACAAGCATGCAGACAAAATCACCGTGCCTTAGATACCGATTGAACAGTAATACATGGATATGGCTGTTGAACAATACAGACCTGAGGGTGCAATAAATACACTGTATTTGTCCTAATGCAAGCTTCTGGAATTGGATCAAGCCTGTCAGTCACCAACAGGCAGGCAAAGAGTAAAAATCAAGTACAAGCTTATGAATTTTCATTAGACTTACAGGTACGGGTTTCTGCCTTATATACCGTGTTGAAAACCTTGAATTGCCCTTAGGTTTGCCATTGAGCAAAGTTACATAAAAAGAGAAACGCATAGCTATATTTCATTTTTTTTTTAACCCAAGATAATCAGAATCTTGAATACCAATGTTCAATGTGATGCAGGACTCTTCCGGCCTGATAAAGAATCTCGGCCCGTAAGGTCGACTGTTTACTCTTTTCTACAGGTGCTGCCTGGCCTGCTGATTTCCTCCAGTATTCTGTGTGTGTTGAGTGGATTTCCAGTATCTGCTGATTTACTTGTCTGTGCAACTACAGGCTGGAAAGCCTTAAATTAGTAACTACAGGTACTAAAGAAAGTGAGGGATAGGATTCAAGTAGGTTTGGATAGGCAGGGGTAGGCCAAAGATCACGTGATTTCATGTGAGAGGGATCCAGCTGCACTAATTGTAATTCTGGAGGAAATTAAGATAAATAATTAAAACAGGGCAATAGATATTGTCTATTTTGAATTTAATACTGTAACACAACTGGATATAAGAGCAGGGATTAGACATGTGGCCCATCAAGTCTGCCCCACTAATCTATCATGGCTGATTTATTTTCTTTTTCTCGTGGCTTCTCTCCATACCCTTTGATCTTCCTTACTAATTGAGTAACTTTCAAACTCCAAGTTAAATATATCCAATAACTTGGCCTCCACAACCATTTGTTGAAATGAATTCCACAGATTCACCACCCACTGGCCAAAGAAATTTCTCCTCATCTCTGTTCTAAAGGGACAGCTTTCTATTCTGAGGCTGCCTAAGACTCTGCCACTGTTGAAAGCATCCTTTACTAAGTAATTTGACTTCCAAAAGGAGGAGGGAGTGCTTATGCTTCTGTCTGCTTCAATGTTACTGAGGTTGAGAAGGTGAGAGCTTCATGTTCTTTGGTGTGAACATTATCAATAGATGATCCTAGTACAATCACATTGATGCTATGGCAAAGAAAGCTCACCAACGTCTCTAAATCCTCAACTAGGTAACATTTGCTAACCTTCAATCCACAGGAACAATTCCAAAATCCAATGAGCTTTGGAAGATGATAACGTTATCAGATTCTAAGAACTCTGGAAAATAAGATCTCTGCGATCCAGATGATTAGAGTGGTGTTAGTTCATGAAAATATAAGAAATATGTAAAGTGTGATGCATCAGCTTTCAAATTCATGAATTTTCAACTGCATCTGTATTGATTTTTGGTCTAATGTATACTTACTTCAGTTTCCCTTTCTGCTAGATCCTCTAAAATACTTGGAAATTTTTATGTGTCTTTTTCAGTGAAGACAAATGTGAAATAATTTTTAATTGTTCAGCCATTTATTTCATTACAAGTTCTATCTGTCAAAGCCCTCACTCATGTTTACTCATCTCTACCTTTTAATGTATCCTGTTAAGTTCTTAAAGTCAGTTTATCGAAGGTCCACTTTCATATTTTGTCTTGTCTTTCTTCATTAATTTCCCATCAAACTTTGTTTCCATTATAGACCCTTACTCAAACCATCATCAACTCCATGAGAAGAAACCTTGCCTATTCCTGACTCTATTGGTCTGTCCTCCTATAGCCTGGTCACAATCAATCAGTGGCCGCTTTATTAGATACACCTATATGCCTCCGTGTTAATGCAAATATCTAATCAGCCAATCACATGGAAGCAACTCAATGCATAAAATCATGCAGGCAGGCATGGTCAAGAGAATCAGTTGTTGTTCAGACTAAACATCAGAATGGTGAAGAAATGCGATGTAAGTGACTTTATTTATTTATTTGTTTATTTATTTACTGAGATACAGCTTTGACTGTGGAATGTTTGCTGTGCCAGACAGGGTGCTTTGAGCTCAGAAGCTGCTGATCTCCTAGGATTTTCACATGCAACAGTAACTAGAGTTTACAGAGAATGGTATAAAATGTCAAACCTTGAAGTGGAAAGGTTACAGCAGCAGAGGACCCCAAGCATATACTTTGTGGCCCCTATGTTAGGTCCAGGGGATACCTAATAAAGTGGCTACAAAGTGTAGATTTATAGACAGACAGACAGACATGCTTTATTGATCCCGAGGGAAATTGGGTTTTGTTACAGTCGCACCAACCAAGAATAGTGTAGAAATATAGCAAGATAAAATCATAAATAATTAAATAATAATAAGTTAATCATGCCAAGTGGAAATTAGTCCAGGACCAGCCTATTGGCTCAGGGTGTCTGACACTCCGAGGGAGGAGTTGTAAAGTTTGATGGTGATGCACCATCAATAACTCTCTGAGACGTGAGGCGAGATATCGGCTTTTATTGACTGGAAGAAAGAACAAGCAGCAGTTGACCACCACACTACATCCTGGAGACTGAGGGCCGGGCTCAGGCCTCAATCGCCTTTATACCGGGGTCTGTGGGAGGAGCCACGGTCAGTGGGAGGGGCCACAGGAGCAGTCAGCAGGAGGCGTGTCCAGACAGGTATATGTAGTTCACCACAGATGGCCACAGGTAGGAATGACTTCCTATGATGCTCAGTGTTGCATCTCAGTGGAATGAGTCTCTGGCTGAATGTACTCCTGTGCCTAACCTGTACATTATGGAGAGGATGGGAGACATTGTCCAAGATGGCATGCAACTTGGACAGCATCCTCTTTTCAGACACCACCGTCAGAGAGTCCAGTTTCACCCCCACAACATCACTGGCCTTACGAATGAGTTTGTTGATTCTGTTGGTGTCTGCTACCCTCAGCCTGCTGCCCCAGCACACAACAGCAAACATGTTAGTACTGGCCACCACAGACTCGTAGAACATCCTCACCTTCGTCCGGCAGGTGTTAAAGGATCTCAGTCTCCTCATGAAATAGAGACGGCTCTGACCCTTCTTGTAGACAGCCTCAGTGTTCTTTGACCAGTCCAGTTTATTGTCAATTCGTATCCCCAGGTATTTGTAATCCTCCACCAAGTCCACACTGACCCCTTGGATGGAAACAGGGATCATCGGTGCCTTAGCCTTCCTCAAGTCCACCACCAGCTCCTTAGTCTTTTTCACATTAGACTGCAGATGATTCTGCTCACACCATGTGACAAAATTTCCCACCGTAGCCCTGTACTCAGCCTCATCTCCCTTGTTGATGCATCCAACTATGGCAGAGTCATCAGAAAACTTCTGAAGATGGCAAGACTCTGTGCAGTAGTTGAAGTCCAAGGTGTAGATGGTGAAGAGAAAGGGAGACAGGACAGTCCCCTGTGGAGCCCCAGTGCTGCTGACCACTCTGTCTGACACACAGTGTTGCAAGCGTACGTACTGTGGTCTGCCAGTCAGGTAATCAATAAACTATGACAACATGGAATCATCCACCTGCATCACTGTCAGCTTCTCACCCAGCAGAGCAGGGTAGAGAATCCATTTTAAAAATGTCATCCTTGATTGAAACCCCTCCAAAGCCTAATGTCTCCTAATTGCTGCAAGCTTCTGTGCCACTATATTTCCATTGATCTCAGTGGAATGCCTATTCTAATCTCTTGATTTTTGTTGAGTGTGCTTTCAGCTGCTTACACTCTGCCCTTTTCCTTTCTCCTGTAACAGGAGAAATGCTCCTTGAAAACTTAAGGTCTGGTAGGATGGTGTTGTGCTGGGTTACAGCTGCCTCTCTGGGTCCAAACAAAGGTGCAATTGGTCATCCTTTATGTCTTTTTAACAATTGCAGGACACTACTGGATGTTAAGAACATCAAGCGCTGCAGGTCTACCCTACTAGTGAGTTTCTCAATAGCGGAGGAGCTGGACTTGTTGCAGATTGTGTTACCACCTGCTACAGGGAGGTGTCAGAGGCAGTGTGCAGTCCAACAAGTGGTGCAAGTGATTTTCTTGGATGTTTTTCTTGTGATCGTAAGACCCTGTTAGACATTGGTAATGTAGAACACTGCAAGTCTGGCTTGGTGGTTCATTGGCAAGACTAATGGAGGAAACCTTGGTTACTGCGCTGCCCCCCTGTTGCAGCCACCCAAGAGAGGAGAAGCCTGAGGCAGAGTGGCATAGTAGATGTCCATGCTGGATTGGCCACTGACTCCTCCCGTTAGTTGTTTGGTGGATGACAAGCTGAATTGTGTTTGTCTGTGGCGCACCCCCTGGATTGTGACGATCAGACAGTGTGGGTTTGTTCTTTTCATCAATGTCCCATGAGCCATCAATCTACAGGACATGACTCTAAGGGACTGGCTCTATTGTTATTATTTATGACTGTATGATTACTGCTATTGTAATTTTATGTGCTACGTATATGTGCCTTGTGCTGTTTATGACGGTTGGGACTGTGTTTTGCACCTTGGCTCCAGAGGAACGCTGTATTGTTTGGCTGTATTCACGAGTATTCATCTATGGTTGAATAAGAATTGAACTTGAAACTTGGAATGAGGATTAAATAGAAGAGATTTAAGATATGGAACAGAAGGATCATTTTAACACAGAGGTGGTAAGGCTGCAGTGATTGAAGCAAATTCCACGATAAATATTTTAAGAATAGGATAGCTAAGTGGTTGATGAAATGGAAATGAAGTAACAAAAAGTTCAAAGTTAATTTATTCTCAAAGAACATTTATGCCACCATATACTGCCTAGACAGTTATTTTCCTGCACGCATGCATGGTAGAGTAAAGACATATAACAGAGTCAGTGGGGAAAAAAACTACACACAAAGACTGACAAACAACCAATGTGAAAATACAAAAAATATATCATAAGCAAATAAATAATACTGAGAACACGAATTGTAGGGAGCTTGAAAGTGAGTCCATAGATTGTTATACACTCTGGTTCAGGAGCCTAATTGTTAAAGGGTAATAGGTTCTCCTGAACCTGGTGGTGTGGGACCCAAGGTTGATGTACCTCCTTCTCGATGACAGGGACGAGAAGAGAGCAGGGCCTCGAGGGTGGGGGTCCTTGAAGACGGATGCTGGTTTCCTGTTTCAGTGCTCCTTATAGGAGCTGTACTCACTACTGAGCTGTATCTATTACTCCCCTTAGGCATTTCCATTTGGAATTATTTCAAAAGGCACAATATGGAATTAAATCAAATATACTCCTAGAGAAGATAAACCTGAATGTATATTGATGGAGGGAAACACTTTGTCATAATGCAGTTTCTATGACTGCTAAGTCAGTTTTGTACAGTCCTGTGGATGATAATTTGGCTTGCTAGAACTGCACAAGATAATGTTTTCAACCACCTTTGATTCTGCAAAAATAGAGTTGTTGCAGTGACTTTAATATTATTGTGAGTTAGAAGTGGAAAAACACCAATAGGAATTGGAGCCTACAATGGAGGCCTTTTTTTTTGTATTTCATAGTTTCACCAGTCTTTGAGTAAAATACAATCTTCTAATTCCCTGTTGACCTGACTTGGCTTCACCTACTGCTGAATTCACCATCCATACCTCTGTCACTGGTAGATTTGACCATCTGTGTGATTTCTGTTGGACATCCACAGGATCACAGCAGAGATATTTGGACTCTTGTCTGACACCAGTTCATCATGTCTTGATTAACAACTATTCTCTAAGTTTCCATCTTTCTCTGGTACTCCATCCCTTAACGGCTCTCCTTTTCTACTCCTACGCTTCCCTTCTCTGCTGCTTTGATAAGGATGTTTAATAGTCTTCCCTAATATCACCTTGGAGGCAGGAATCAATGTGTAGGCACAAGAGACTGCAGGAATCTGTTGCAAAAAAACAAACAAACTGCAGTAGAAACTCAAAGGGCTGAAAAGGATCAATATTCTGGGGTGGGGTGACACCCAGGACCGAGAAGATAGCTGGTATAAAGCAAGGAGGAAAAGCAGTGATTCAGGGGCTGACAGGTGAAACCTAGACCAAGGAAAGTTGAATGATGTCGGGCAAAGGAGTCGGGTAGGTGAGATGAAGGTGGAGACTGAGGCTGAGGGAGTGCCAAGTAGGATCGCAAGTGCTAGAATCTGATAACTTATCTACTGGCCCCTGTCTTGCTCTTCCCCTGCTCCTCTTTATACCAGTTCAGGGATTGGAGGTGTATTCTGGCAAGTGGCATAAGGGTCAGTGACTCACAGGTTAGTGAATTCCAGGGATGAAAATCCATGAAAGTCTGGAGTTCAAGTCCCAGAGTTCCATGTCCTGTGATTGGCGAGTCTTAGGATCGATACCGGAAGTTGTAGCCTAAAGATTAAAGACCAAAGTCAGCAAGTCAAAGGTCAAAGACTGATGCTGGGGAATCCAAAAGTTGAGGGCCGATAGTCAAAACTCTGGGTTGGTGTGTCTGGAAGACAGAGGCATGATGTTTTGCAACTGAGTCCAGGCTCCGAGACCCTGGCTAAGGACCAGAGGTGGCCTGTCTTGGAGCTGGAGGCCTGTGAGTGTGTGTGTGTGTGTAAGTGAGTGTTGAGAAGGAGGAAAAGGGGCTTATTTTGTCAGGTCTGCACAGGTAGCAATGTCCCAGTCTTCACCCAGCTAACAGGAGTCACCTGCCACTCATTTCCAATCACCACCTGCAGCCTATTTAAACTCACCTCTCATCCAAAATCATTGTTCACTCATTTGAACTAGCCAGCTGCTCCTAGCCTTCGACTACCTTGTTTTAATTATCCATCCACTCAAGTTTTGTGGCATCTCATGGCTAATTACTTTGCAGTTTATTATTAAAAGGATCTTTCACTGCAGGACAGTCTCCATTGCTTTGCACTTGGTCAGGCCTCCTTTACATGTCTTGACATTTTACTGTTGTTGTTTTGTTTACTTGTTATTACTGAACTTTAAGCAAACGCTATGTTTGTGCTGGAATGTGTGGTGACACTTGTGGACTGTCCCCAGCACATTCTTGAGTTATATTGGTTGATAACACAATACATTTCACTGGTTATTTTGATGTACACGGGATGGATAAATGTATCTGAATCCTTGTTATCTTCCTTCTCTACTGACAATTCTGATGCAGGCTCTCAACACCAATATTGACATTTACTTCCTCCCAATGCGACCTGCTGAATTTCCCCAGCAGCTTGTTCGTACTTCTGTCTCTCAGAAGTCATTTGTGTCTGAAAGCATTCACAGTAGCAGTATGGCATGGTAGTGCAATGCTTTAACAGTAGCAGCGACACGGGTTCAATTCCCAGTGCTGCCTGCAAGGAGTTTGAACGTTCTTTTTGTGACGATGTGGGTTTCTGTCAGATGTTCTGGTTTCCTACCACAAAAGTACCTGTTGGCAGATTAATTGATCACTGTAAAATGTGAATACGTGATTAGGCTGGGGTTGCTGGGCAGTTTGGCTCACTGGGCCAGAAGGGCCTACTCCTCCCTGTATTGCAATAAACATTCCTGTGGAACAGCTTAAGATACATTTTCAGGGGAAATAAATTTTATATGGAAGTACATAGTTAATGTTAGAAGGCATATCTGGCCTTTTTGTGCATGAACTCTTTTTTATTGAAGTATTTTGGGAGCAAGGTTAGAAATTGTAAAAATATACTGTTAAAAAACTAAACTCAAGAGATTCTGCAGGTGCTGGAAGTCCCGAGCACACAAAATGCTGGAGGAACTCAGTGGGTCAGGCAGCATCTATGGAAATGAATGTTTTGCACTGAAACCCTTCATCAGGAATGGAAAGGAAGGGGGGAGATACCAGAATAAGAAGATAGAGGGAGGGAAAACAGGACAAGCTAGAAGGTGATAGGTGAAGTTGTGCAAATGGGTGAGGGAGGATGAAATAAGAAGCTGAGGGGTGATAGGTAAAAAATTTAAAATATTTTTATTTTAGTGTTTTTTATTTCTAAAGACACCAACAGCTGGACTCCTTATTTCTTATCTACTGTAAATGAAAACTGAATCAAAACTAGCCTTGATATATTATTCAGTGTTAAGGGAAAATGTTCATTGATCCCAATGGTGATTAAAATCAAATGTTTGGAAGCACTGGATTATGCAGTCAGTGGCACTTTATTAGGTATTCATTCTACCTGTTAATTCACATATCTAATCAGACAATCGTGTGGGAGTGACTCAATACGTAAAAGCATGTGGATACGGTTGAGGTTCAGCTCAAACAGCATGGGGAAGAAATGTGATCTAAGTGACTTTGACCATGGAATGGTGCCAGACAGGGTGGTCTGTGTATCTCAGAATCTGCTGATCTCCTGAGATTTTCATGCATGACAGTCTCTGGAATTTTCAAAAGAAAAAAATAAACATTCAGTGAACAGCATTTCTGTGGGTGAAATGCCTTCTTAATGAAAAAGGAGAATGGCCACACTGGTTCAAACTGACGGAGATGAGAGTAACTCAAATAACCATGCACTACCACAGTGATGTGTGGAAAAGCATCTGAGTGCACACTGAAGTGGATGGGTTGCAGCAGCAGGAGATGTACACACAGTGGCCACCTTCAGCAGGCACCTCCTGGACCCAATAAAGAGGCCATTGAGTATAGATGACTATTAATAGAAAAGATTCACTGATCCCAATTACAATAAGATCAAGTGTTTGGAAACATTAGATATAATGCATTGTTCAACCACAGCAAATAATTAAGGTGAATTAATGTTTTAATTATATGAATTTTCAGAAAGAAATGTTCACAAATTTAGAGTAGGAACCCCTTCATTAATGGTAGTGTTCCATAGCATATGAAAGGTTGCAACCCCTGAATTAGACATTATAAGAATCAACATTGCAATGTTCAAACAACCAAATGTATTGCTTTAAAAAGCTAAATTTTCAGAACCATGTGATATCTATTGCTTCAGATATTTCTGGTAAGATGCTTGACTATGCTGAAAAACATAAAATTCAGAAGATCACTATCACGTTCCGATGACTGTATCATGATTTTTTAAAAAAGTAGCCAAATATATCGCAGAAGATTACTTTTTTTTTAATACAGCATGAAACCTTTACTTGTCTCCATCCCATAATCCTGAAAAGGAACTTCTGCCATTTGGCTGCATGAGTTTAAATCTCCCCAATCACTGATGTCTCTTCTCATTCCTGCATTTTCGACTAATGTGGAAAATGCAGCCTGAGGCTATGGAATCTCATTAGTAGCTGTCTTGCCACTGGAGTTTGCATGTGGTACTTAATGTAGCCACCTGTGTGTAATTTAAAATTTCCCTCATATGAAATATTAACACAGGAGAATGTGAAATGAGTATTAACATCTGTGGAATAACTGTTATTAATTTAGGCAAAGGTTTATATATATTGTATATATCTGATTATTACTGTAGCTCATTTATGTTTTAAATATTTGCCTTTAGAGTGTGGCAATAAATAAACTAGTTATATACATTTGATCTGCATTTCTCTGGGTGGGCTGGGCCCTGGAGCTTGCCATTTATGAGGGCTTCACAACAGTTTAAATAGTCTAAATGCCAAAGTGGCCAGTTCATCATAGTAACGCAGTAAATCTGCAGAAATAATATATCTAGTGAAAATATTACACATTACTCACTATGGATGGTAGAAATTACATAAATTATTTTTTTTTCCATAGGTGAAATCTAGCAGATGAGAAAATGCATTCAATCCTAATAGCTGCTAAACCAGTCTAGAGTCCATCACAGATATTGACTCAATTGGAATGCAATTAGATGGAAGCAGATCAGCGCACAATACTGTGCAAAAGTCTTAGGCACATACATATAGCTAGGATGCCCAAGAATTTTGCACAGTACTGTAGAATTTTATGTATAGTACTATGCTGCTGCTGCAACAAACACATTTCATGCAATATGAGCAATGAAAAGCCAAGTGTGAGTGATGATTGACCAGATACTGATATGGGTCTCTATTGTGGGCTCAGGGTGGGAAGGGCACAGGGAGAGGGGAATCAAATCATCTCGGCAGGGCGTGGCATGATGCGATCATAGACACACCCAACGCTGAAACACCAGGCAAGGTCATTTGATCGCAAACAATTGGTTTATTGAACATTACAGAACGTCTCTCTGGTGCTTTCTCTCCTTTCCCCAATGATGATTTCCCCTTTCCTGCTCTCAGTTCACCCATATCATAGTTCTTTGCATAAGGGAGTGATAAAATTGTTGAACATGTGTCCACATGAAATGGTTGAAGTTGATGCATTTAAATGTAGGACTGATGTATAGGTGTGGGAAAAAGAATTGGAGGGATTTGGGATTATGTTGAATGATTAAGAAAGAATGATTCTTAGGATCATCAGATTTATCATCACTCTCATATTACATGATTTTTTTGAGGCAGCAGTACAGTGCAATACATAAAATTCAATACAGTCAAATACATAAAATTCCTAGAGTGTGAAAGTCTTAGGCACTCTAACTACCTATGTATATAAATAAGACTTTTGCACAGTACCGTATCCTGGGCCCAACATATTGATGCATTTACAAAGAAGACAGAGCAGTGGCTATATTTCACTAGGAGTTTGGAAAGACTCGGTATGTGATCAAGGGCTCTCGCAAAATTCTACAGATGTACCACGGAGAGCATTCTAATTGGTTGCATCACTTTCTGGTACTGATGGACCGCTGCACAGGATCAGAAAATGCTATGGAAAGATGCAAACCTGGCCAGCTCCATCATGGGCACTAGTCACCTGAGCATTGAGAACAGTTTCAAAAGGCAATGCCTCAAAAAGGTGGCATCCATCACTGAAGACCCCTATCACCCAGAACACACACTCTTCTCATTGCTACCATCCAGGAGGAGGTACAAGAACCAGAAGACACACCCAATGCTTTAGAAACAGTTTCTTCCCTTCCAATATCAGATTTCAGAATGGGCAATGAACTCATGTACAGTACCTCAATTTTTCATTTTTGCTCTCTTGTGCAATTTATCTGTATTTAATTTAAGGTGATATATATTTGTTATATATAGTAATTTGTAGTTTTTTTAATGTACTGCTGCAGCTAAACAAATTTCATGCCATAAGCCAGTAATATTAAACCTGATTCTGAAGTTATTGAAATCTACTGGTAGGATAAAGAGAATTAAAAGAAAATCATTTATGGTTTAATTTTGCTGTTCATGACTTGACCCTGAGGGAGAGGGCTACAGGGTGAGTATCAGCCCCTCTTACCCCAGTCTTCCTAATCCATTGCATTGCATTGTTATCTTACAGATATGATACATATTAAAAATGGCAATACTTGAGCTTTATACATCAGAGTAGGTGCACTGGGTGATGGAGGAAGTGAAGAATGTAAAGCCAAGCATGTGGAATTACCTATTATCCATAGCATGTTCCAGCTAACTTCTGTCAGCAATGATACTTCACATAAGAGTCATCCTTTCCTAATTGTTCAATACAAGGCTGTCCCAAACCCCTCTAATTCCTTTTCCCACATGTATGTATCAATCTTACATTTAAATGCATCAACATCGACTTCAACCATTTTATATGGACATATGTACAACAATCTTATCCCTATGTAAAGAACTTCCCCCATGAATTCTTTATTTTATCTGTTAGTGACTATTTAATATTTATGCTCCTTTGTTTCTGAAGCAGTTGGGGTTTTTTTTTTTGTGCTGATTCTTATGAATTTGTTCAGAAATTTTAAAAGATCCAGCAGGTTTTCTTGCCTTTTTTCTTAAAAGGCAGATGAATTTTTCATGATTATCAATTCATTGATAACTCATTCAAAGACTTTCAGTTTATAAGATGGTTCTGGTGATGCAAAGCAATGACTTGCTGGCAGAGAACAAAACTACTAACTACTTTATTAATCACACTTTTTCCTGAATAATGATCACTGTGATCAATAGCCTGTAGCTTCTCTTTCAGAGTTGAGCTTTTGAAGCACCTGTACAACCTAGCCGTTTTTGCAGTCTGGATAGTGCAGGATGTTGTTGTGTGGCATGTACAGTCTGAATTCAGGTGGCAGGACCTAGGCCCAAGTGCAGGAACCAAGCCAATGTTTGGCCTTCGCTGGAGTGGACTTGGAGCTGATCCAAGGTGGCAGAGTCAAGGTGTGGCAAGGCAGAGTTGAGGAGGCATGGCCTGGGACAGAGAAGGAGGAACAAGCCGATGTTGACCCGATTATGCGCCGGGCCAAATTGGAAAGGATGAATCAAGATGGTCAGTACCGGGCCCAAAGTGGCAGGGCCCGAGTCCAAGAGTGAGGAGCGACCTGCTGTTTGGCTGATTTAAGCTTTGGTCCAGATTGTAAAGGTCAGTTTGTCGGGGCCGGAGGAGAGGGATGGGCACGTGTTCAGCTCGCTGTCAGTGAGCTTTACTCATCTCTGCACCCAACTGAGGCTGTGGCCTGTAACTAATGGGCTGTTGTATTGGCTGTGACTGGCTTCATGGTTGTAGACTCACTTTTGTGAACTTCAGTTCTAAATGTTGTTTGCTTGCTTTTATTGCTTGCATGAATTGTTTTTTTTTTCTGCGCTTTGAGTGTTTGATGGCCTTTTTTAATGGGTTCTATTCAGCTTTGTGGCTGCTGGTAAGGAGGTGAATCTCAAGATTGTTTATATAGTATGTACAGTATATTTTGATTTTAAATGTACTTTAAATTCATTGCCTCAATTCAAGTAAAACTTTTCCTTTTTTGTTCTAGTGCTCCAATATCTCCTTTGTAGTAAAGGGCTTGGGCTGCATGCAGTACTCTATGTGTGGTCATACTGAAGTTTCTTATAAATTTTATATGATCTCAGTGCTTTCATACTTACTCCTCTAGATATGAACCACTGTACTCTTCACTCTTTATGACTGTTACAACTTGTGTTGTTATTTTTTTAATGATTTATAGATCTGTATTCCCTTAGCCATTTATTCCATGTGCCCATTTAGATTTTTTCATCATCCAGATAATAAGAGGCAAAATGAGCCACCTGATACTTCAATATATTGAATTGAATTTGGGATTCATCTGCTTCCACTGCAAACTTGTTAAAGCTTTCATGTGTTTACACCTGCTACAATATTAGCAGTATCCGTCCTCCATTCATCTGACCACCACCAATTTGTTGCTGTCCATAAATATCTCTGCTCACATTTTTGAAGGGTGGAGGGAGTTGTGCAAGTGCCAGCATTTAAGCTGATATAGGATGATGAGACATGGGAGCAGAATTAGGCCATTCACCCTATCAAGTGTGCTTCACCATTCAATCACAGCTGATGTATCCAATCCAATCTCCTACCTTTTTCTCCATAACCTTTGACACCCCTACTAATCAAGAACCTATCAACCTCTGCTTTAAATATACCCAATCACTTGGCATTCATAAATTTCTGATATAAATCCAAATTCACCACCACTAGCTAAAGAAATTCTTCCTCATCTGTTCTAATAGGAAATCTTTCTAATCTGAGGCTATGTCCTTTAGTGTTAGACTCTCCCTCTATTGGAAACATCCCCTCCACATCCCTCTATCTGAGCCAGATGTTCCCAAATTTTTTTATGCCATGGACTCCTACCATTAATGGAGGGGTCCATGGATGCTAGGTTGGGATTTCCTAATCTAGGCCTTTCAATATTCAGTAGGTTTCAATGAAATCTCCTTCATTTTTCTGAAATCCGGAACACAGGGCCAAAGCCATAAAGTGCTGCTCAAATGTTAATCCTTTCATTCCCATGATCATTCTTGTTAACGTTCTCTGGAGCCTCTCCAATGCCAGCACATCTATCCTTAGCAACACACACAAAATGCTGAAGGACCTCAGCAGGCCAGGCAGCATCTATGGAAACGAGTACAGTCAACATTTTGGGCTGAAACCCTTTGGCAGGACATTCTTTTCCATAGATGCTGCCTGGCCTGCTAAGTTCCTCCAGCATTTTGTGCATGTTGCTTGGATTTCCAGCATCTGGAGATTTTCTCTTCATTGTGACATCCTTCCTCAGATATTTTGGGCACAAAGTTGCTCACAATAGTCCGTGTGGTCCGACCAGTGATGTTGCTTTGTGGCAAAGATGGTAGAGGAGCAAATAATTATGCTTGGAATTGGAAGGAAAGGTGATATGATGCCCTTGTGGTTTGAGGTGCAGAGGGGAAGGAAGCACTTAACCCATTAAGACCATGTCTGCTCTTAACAGAGCAATGTGACTAATCTCATTCCACTCCCTTATTTAGCTATACCCCTGCAACTTCTCTCTCCGACAGCCATTGACTCCATTTTGATTTTTTTGGCACTTCCCTCCACTAGATAAAATTTACAGTGGTCAAGTTGTATCTTTGGGAATGTGAGAAGAAAGCAGAGCACCTGGCGGATCATGCAAAGAATGTGGAAAATCTATGCATGCTGTAACTGAATTTCACTGCCATTGTGATTGATGCTGATTACATCTCCTTCCTGTGCTAGTGCTGGGGAAGTGCTGCACCAGCCCTACGATATCAAAGCCGCTGAATAGCTTATTCATTGCTGCTGGTGACTTCAACTATGCTAACTTAAAGGCAGTCCTGCCAAACTTTTACTGGCATGTCAACTTCGCATCTAGAGGACAGAATATATTATACCTGGTCTATACCAATACTCATGGGGCCTACAAGGTTGTCCCCTCAAAGCCTTGGACACTCAGACCACATCCATTTTGCTCTTTCCTACATACTGGTTAGGAGTCAAACCAGTTCACAGGAGATCAGGACCTGGCCAAAAGGTGCCACCTTTTGCTGAGGACTGTTTTGAAAGCAAGGACTGGAACATATTCAGAAAGGCAGCTACCTACAATCATTATTTCAACATTGATTATGTGGGATCAGTGACTGGATACATAGGAAAACGTATTGAAGATGTTGCTGTGATTAAACACTGAACTGACACGGTAAACCAGAACCTTGGCTGACTGCAGAGGTTCATACACTGCTTAGGGTTTGGGATGCTGCCTTTAGATTGGGGGATAGAATGACTCTAAGGTCAGTAAAAACCATACACTCACTTGTCATCAGGAGGATAAAATGAGAGTACTTGCTGAAAATTCAAAAACACCTTTGTGACATCAGGAACACGTGGCAAGGCATACAAACCATAACAAATTACAAGTCCACCCCGTGTGTCAATGACGGTGACATCTCCCTTCCTGATGGGCTGAATTCCTTCTATGCACGATTTGACACAATTAATAATGACATTGAAGAATGTCCCCTCTCCCCACAAGGTTCAGGAGCCCTGTGTTGCTGCAGCTGAGGTGAGGAAGATCCTAACCACGGTAAACCGACGCAAAGCTGCAGAACAGGACAACACACCTGGTCTGGGTCTGAGGGATTGTGTGGTCCTGCTAATAGAGATCTTAATAGCTCTCTGCAGCTGTCTGGTCTCTGTGGGCTTCTAGACAGTGACCATCATTCTGGTGCCCAAGCGAGCCCAGTAACTGGTCTAAATGATTGCCGCCCGGTGACACTGACACTGACACTGACACTTAACAATCACAGAGTGCTTTGAGTGGCTGGTAATGGACTATATAAGATCTTTCCAGTTTGCTCGCTGCTCAAACCAGTGCACTAATAATGCTGTAGCCTCGATCCTCCTCTCCATCCTGTCCCACTTAGAAAACAAGATCAAGTTCAAGGTTAATTGTCATTCAATCATACAAACGTTTGTACATGAGTACCTATGAACACAGTATTACTCTGGAACAAAGGTATAAAACACAGTAACAATAGTCATAAACAGCACAAGGCACACATAAGACAGCAATAAAATACAGTCATACCTCAAAAAATATATAGTCCAACTCCCTGAGTCCTTGAATGTTACAGCTGTCTGCAGTCAAACAAAACACATCTTGTCTTCTGCAAGCAAACACTGTAGCACAGACACTGGGGTACACCACACCAGGCACTCCAGTGGTGCACATTGACTCCAGCGCCTCTCTCCTGGGAGGCTGCAAACAGGCAACACCATGGTTTGAGGCCTAGTCTATGCTACAACTGAGGCTGCACAGCTGACTTGCTGTTCACCAATTAAACAGTGAATCAGACTTGCAGCATTACCAATGTCCAACAGGGTATTGCGATTGTAACAAATATGTTTTTTTTTAAAAAAACAGTAACACCTTTGGTTGGCCCCATAGAAGGCACTAATGCCTCATACCTTAGGATGTTGTTTAGCAACTTCAGCTCACCATTTAACACAATTTTCCCTCAGATGCTGGTAGGTAATCTATCCACATTGGGACTCAATACCACTCTGTAACCGGATCTTGGCCCACACAGTCAGAGTTGGCAGCAACATCTCAAGCTCCGTCATGCTGAGCACTGATGCCCCTTAGGGCTGTGTCCTCAGCCCATTGCTGTTCACGCTCCTGACTCAAGACTGCACTGCCAGGTTCAGCTGAAACCACGTCAGGTTTGCTGATGATACAACAGTGGTTGGTCTCGTCAGCAACAATGATGAGCTGGTATATAGTGGAGGTTGAGAAGCATGTCAAATGGTGTGAGAACAACAACCTGAGTCTCACCATGGACAAGACAAAAGAGATGATTGTGGACTTCATGAAGGCACAGGTCGACCACTCTCCATTGCATATCAATGGCTCTGTGGTGGAAAGTGTGAAGAGCACAAAGTTCCTTGGTATACACATAACAGATAAACTGACCTGGAGCCCCAGCATCTCATTAATCAAGAAGTACCAGCAACACATACACTCTAAGGAGACTGTGATATGCAAGGCTTCCTGTTCCCATTCTAAGAACTTTCTACAAGAGCACCATTTAGAGTGTTCCGTCTGGTTGCATCAATTATGTAGTAAGAAAGCTGCAAGGCATGGGACCTCAAAACCCTAGAGAAGGTAGTTTTAAAAACTGCCGAGAAGATCACCAGGGTCTCCCTATGACCCCCTATGTGTGACATTTACCAGGAGTGTTGAAGGGCCCAAAGTACTTTGAGGATGCCTACCATTCATCTCACAATGTCTGTCTCACTATCGTCGGGAAGGAGGTACAGGAACATTAGACCTAGGACTGCCAGTCTGGGTAACAGTTTCAGGTTCTGAGTCAAATTAATCCCTTATGTGAGGCAATATTTGTTTTACATGTTGTGTATGATGTTTTGTGGGTGCATTGTTGTCCGGAGGAACGCTGTTTCATTTTGTTGTATATAGGTACAGTCAGATAGCAATAAACTTGAACTTGATTTGAACCCAGGATCCTGGAGCCATGAGTCCGCAGCACTAAACACTGTACCACTCTGCCACACAAATAGACTGAAACAAACCAAATGATTACCGGGTGTGAGGTCTAACCAGACACTGAGGGCTGAAGTTATTATTGGTGCAAAAACCTGTGACTTAATTGGGCATAACCAATTCTTAAGTAAGCTGGCAATTTCAAGTTCCTGGGTGTCAACATCTCTGAGGATCTATCCTGGGCCCAACATGCCAATGCAGCTACTAAAAAGGCAGAACAGCAGCTATAATTCATTGGGAGCTTGAGGAGATTTGGTATGTCACCAAAGACACCCACAAATCTCAACAGATATACCGTAGAGAGCATTCTAACTGGCTGCATCTCTGTCTGGTATGGGGGAGTGGGTGTATCAGGCTATTGCACACCATTGAAATAAGCTATAGAGAGTTTGTAAACTTAGTCAGCTCCATCATGGGGATTCAGGACATCTCTAAGGAGTGCTGCCTCAGAGAAGGTAGCATCCATCATTAAGGACCCCCAGCATCGAGGACAGGCCCTGTTCTCATTGCTACCATCAAGGAGAAGGTACAGGAGCTTGAAGGCAACCATTCAATGATTCAGGAACAGCTTCTTCCTCTCTGCCATCAAATTTATGAATGGACAATGAACACATGACAGCTACCTTCCTACTTGTGTATATTTACTGTAATTCACAGTGTTTTTTCTATTATTATGTATTGCATTGCACTGTTGCCACAAATACAACAAATTTCTCAACATATACTGGTGACATTAAATGTGATTCTGAGATAACAAAAAATACTGATTCACAGTGGGCAATTGGATTCCTACGTGAACACTGAATATAGATAAACTGGAGAAGAGACTGGTTTCTGCAGTTTGACATATCACACACCATGGAGTAGTTTTCTCTGAGAACTCCTGAGCTTTGAACTTGCAAAAGAGATGAACAATGATTAACATAGTAACAAAATCAAGGAACAGCCCATTCAGATCATGAAATAGGTCTGCCATCTCTAACAGTGGGGAGAAAAAACAGATGTATAATAATAAAGTGACTCAGATAATGAATTTTCTGCCCCAGATTTCAATGACGCTGAAAACTATCCCATATTATGTTTACCGCTAAAGGTAATTGCCCATCATAATTGGAAGAATATTCTGCCAAGGTAAAAGAAAGCAGGGCTTCTCTACTGAAGAGGAGGATTCCAAATGGAGGAATCAGAAAGTAGGTTTTATAATGTTGCTCTCAATGAGATTTTTTTTTATCAAAAGTTTGCTAGAAGCACTTGAAATTAATTGAAACAGTGGCCTGCACCTGTCTAATGATTTTGTGGAGAGCCAACCACTCAAGGTTTTAGCTGGTGAAGTAGAAATGTCAGAGTGGGAGTAACTCCAGCCTCTAATTCAGAATGTATTTCATCAATGCAAAATGTTATAAGCTCTAGACTGGGATTCATTACTTATCCTATATGACATGCATAGGCAGGATTCTGTGAAATTAATAGGCTAATATTCATATATCTAATTACGAGGCCAAGCCAGTGTAATTACACAGGTAGATGAAATGACAGCCCAATTGATAGGATGCAACTGAAGATGGATTCTCTCCAGGAATCTGATTTGTTATGCTTTGATATATTTGAGGGAAACAAAGCCACAGCAAAGTTCTTTACAATGGACCACCTCTTGGAGTTTCTTTTTCCTTTGATCACAAATTGATGGGGCGGCATGGGAGCGTAGCGGTTAGCGTAACATTATTACAGCACCAGCGATTGGAATTTCATTCTTGCTGCTGCTCATAAGGAATTTGCACATTCTCTCTGTACTGTGTGAGTTTCCTCCTTCACTTCAAAGACCTATAGGTTAGTAGGGCAATTGGTCACTTGGATGTTACCGAGCAGTAAGGGCCTGTTACTGCATTGCATCTCTAAATAAAACAGAAACATCCACGTGATATTGGCTTCTCCAAATGCTGCCACCAGCAAACTGGATGACTGTGCACCAATTCTGAACCAAAATTATGGATAGCAATGCTAATCATCAGGCAACTCCGATTCCTGGTGAGGCCAAAGAGCCTGAGGAGATGGTCTTGATGTCAATGAGTGAATCAGACCCATAACTCATCACTCACTTAAAGGTCCCTCAGTTAAGATGGGTCAATTAGTATGTATGAATTGTACAAAGAAAGCATCAAGATTCAGTATTCAAGATAGTTTAACGTAATTTCCAGTAGAGGAGAACAAAATAATTCTTGCTCTGGATCTGATGCGCATATAAAAAAAACACTAAGAGAAATAAGACAGTAAGAAAAATCACAATAGATATGCAAGATAGCTTGTGTACAGTACTGTGCAAAGGTCTTCGGCATTTATATATAACATGGGTGCCTAAGACTTGCACAGCACTGTACTTGTCAACATGGAACAGAGTGTTTGTAAATCTGGTGGGAGCAAAGGAGGTTGGGAATGGTGAGGATGGAGTGCCGCAGGAGGGGTGTGGGACAAGTGGCAGAGAAGCAGTGCAGACACCCAACCCTGAGACATCTGGCAAGGTAACTTAATTCCAAACAATCGGTTTATTCATCTTTACACATTGTCTCTCTGGTCTTCCTGCTCCTTCCCCTCTCCCCTCTCCCCGCCCCCTTCCCACTCTCAGTCCACAATAGAGACCCATGTCAGAATCAGGTTTAACGTCACTCACATGTCAGTACAGTGCAATGCATAAAATTTACTACAGTACTGTGCAAATTCCCTAGTTTTATATATGTACCTATGACTTTTGAACAGTACTGCACATTGATTGTATTTGCATAAAGTGACGCTAGTTATAGGAGTGTCTGTACATCAAGTAACACTGACAGGAAATGATAAAGTAGTAGTGGTGGGAGGTGTGGAGGGGTGGGTCAGTGGGTGGAGGTGTTGATCAGTCTTACTGCTTGGGGAAAGTAACTGTTTTTGTGTCTGGGTGGTCCTGATGGGAGTGGAACAAACAGGCCATGAACAGGGTATGATCCTTCATAACTGGACCTTTTCTGGCACCTTTCTGTATGTACGTGTCCTTGAAGGCACCTGCATTTTTCACTTCCAAAATGGATATGTTTTACCACTTGGTTTTAGGCTACGCAAGCTTATCATTTTTATTACATTAAATGGAAAGACTGAATTTGTTTTCTGTCAGCTGGCCCATTCAGCTGAACCAATTGAGAATGAGAAACCTGTTAATTGTGGCTTAAACAAGAGGCTGCATGAAAGTCGGGCTAACAGATGAGCTATGGGTAGTTCCATGTACAAGACACACTGGCAGCCACCTTCCTCATTACCAGCTATTGGGAAGATAGAGTTCAGCACATTCTTTCTGAGTCTATCCTTCATCATTTCAATGACCTCTTTTAGTCTATCCTTTTCACAAAATAGACTCAGCCTATCTTCTGTAATCTTACACTTCTGCATTTATTTCTGTTTGATATTTCTTTATTCCTACTAACGGTGTAACTACAACATAGTTTAATCATGCTTAGCACAACACACACTCAGTGCTAGTAGAGCTCAGTAGGTCCGGCATCATCCAGGGAGGGAAATGACCATGTTGGGCTGAGACTGATCATCAGAACTGGAAAGGAAGGGGGAAGAAGTTGGAGTAAGGAGTTGGGGGGAGGGGAGGAAGACATACAAGGTTTTAGTGATAGTTGACACTGGGGGGCGGGATGAGATAAAGAGCTGGGAAGTTGATTGGTGAAAGATGATGGACTGGAGGAGGAGGGATCTGATAGGCGAGGACAGGGGACCATGGTAAAAAGGGAAGGGGGAGAAGCACCAGAGGGAGGTGATAGGCAAGTGATGAGGTAAGGTGAGACAGAAATAGCTCAACCATGCTTAACATCACGCACGCACACTCAGCAGGTCAGGAATCATCCGGGGAAATTAATAAACAGTCAATGTTTTGGGCTGAGACTCTACTTCAGGACTGGAAAGGAAGGAGGAAGATACCAGAATAGAAAGATGGGGTGGGGGGGGGGGGGCGGAAGGAGAATAGAAACATAGAAAACCTACAGCACAATACAGGCCCTTTGGCCCACAAAGTTGTGCCAAACATATCCCTACCTTAGAAATTACTAGGCTTACCTATAGCCCTCTATTTTACTAAGCTCCATGTACCTATCTAAAAGTTTCTTAAAAGACCCTATCGTATCCGCCTCCACCACAGTTGCCAGCAGCCCATTCCACGCACTCTCCACTCTCTGAGAAAAAAAACTTACCCCTGACATCTCCTCTGTACCTACTCCCCAGCACCTTAAACCTGTGTCCTCTTGTGGCAACCATTTCAGCCCTGGTTGGGGGTGGGGGGAGTCTCTGATCATCTTGTACACCTCCATCAGGTCATCTCTCATCCTCCGTCACTCCAGGGATAAAAGGCCAAGTTCACTCAATCTATTCTCATAAGGCATGCTCCCCAATCCAGGCAACATCCTTGTAAATCTCCTCTGCACCCTTTCTATGGCTTCCACATCCTTCCTGTAGTGAGGTGACCAGAACTGAGCACAGTACTCCATGTGGAGTCTGACCTAGCTAGAGAGTGGTGAAGTCAGGTAGGTTGGACAGATATAGGGCTGGAGAAGGAAACTGAAAGGAGAGGGAAGTGGACCATGAGAGAAAGGGTAGGAGGAAGGGACCCAGAGGGAAATGATAGGCAAATGAGAAGAGGTAAGGTGTTAGAGTGGGGAATAGAAAGAGGGGAGGGGGAGGGATTTTTTTTTACCACAGGAGAAATTAATACTCATGCCATCAGTTTGAAGGGTACCCAGATGGAATATAAGATGTTGCTCTTCCACCCTAAGGCTGGCTTCATCTTGGCACAAGAGGAGCCCGTAGTCAGACATGTCTAAGTGGGAATCAGAACTAAGATATTTGACCACCAGGAAGTTTTGCTTTTGACAGTCAGAGCAAAGGTGCTCATCAGAACAGTTCCCTGATTTACACCAGGACCCACAAATGATCTAGAGATCTGTGTATTTGTTCTCCCAAACTGCTTTGGTCTTCTATGTTATTTAGGTTCTTATTTTCCAAGTCCTTACCTAAAGCCAAAGTATCAAACTGCATTTTATAAAGGTCACTAAAGGCACATACTGGGAATTGTGAAGAAGCAGACTTGATGGGATGAATGACATCCTTGTTCTGCATTGGTAATTTGAATTTATCTGACACGACTTCACAAAGGTGGACATGTTTGAAACTTTCATCACAAACGTCCGTTTTGAATGTTTTTAAAGATATGGTGTTTAAAAATTAGGTAATATTGAATGTGAGGTTCAAGATAAAGATAAAGATTCAAGTTTATGAATCACATGTACATTGAAACATACAGTAAAATGTGTATGTGTTAACAACCATAAAAACTGGGGGTGTAATGGGAGCAGCCGCAAGTGTGACCACATATTTCCGGTGTTGTGAGTTTGACTAGCACCCAGTCCTTCACTCTGTCCTCTGGTACATCTTATCTGCAATAATGCCCATCTGCAAAATGAACTGCCGTGATTCACCAAACCTTCCATAACACCTTGCAAACCTTCAACCACTGAGAACAAAGAGGGGGAGCAGGTACATGGGAATGCCACCTCTAGGTCACGTGCCATTAACTTGGAAATAGATCTCTGCCTAAGCCATAGATTTACAAAATAAATGGAAAAAAAAATGTTGCAATCCTTCAGCTGATCAGGTAGGATTTGTGCAGAGAAAAATTGAATTAACAAATGATCTTGGTGACTATGGCTAATACTACCACAAGGAACCCTTCTGCTTCAGGGAAGAGGTGACCAACTCTGAGCCAGGTATTCGAGGCTTCTGTGTTGACAGCATGGTGCCGTATCAGCTGGCTTAACACTGTACAACCGCAGTGATTGGGGTTCAATTCTCAATGCTGCATGTAAGGAGTCTGTGCATTCTCCTTGCAAACGTGTGGGGTTCCATCTGGTGCTCTGGTTTCCTCCCGCAAACCAGAGATGTACAGATTAACAAGTTATGTTCATGCTACGTTAGCTCCGGAAGTCACTTGCAGGCTGCCCCCAGCACACTACAGATGGTGTTGGTCATTGACACAAAAGGCACATTTCACTCTGTTATATGTTTTGATGTACGTGTGTTTTATAATATATAATATCTATACAATGCTACATATATCTCCACAATTTTGATTTGAAAACAATGTTATTTTTAATTTCTTTGACAGACTCGCTCGGTGAGAAACTGGTCATGAGGGAAAGTTTGTTCTACAACAAGCAAGGCGTGCACTTCCACACCTACTGCCATCCTGCTATCACATTATTGCTGCAAAAGGCAGCAGTATTCACACACAGACACAGACAGATGCACACACACAGACACTCAGATAAACCAACAGACGCATGCACACAGACACTCAGAAAAACAGGCAGACACACGCACGTGCGCATTCAGACAGATACACAGACACAAATGCAAACACATACAGATACAGACACGTACATACACACAGATACACCATGTTTTGAACGATGATGATACTTGCTTGGCTTGGGATGACTGGCGTGTGAAGGCTTGCTTTTAACTTACAAGAGTGCCAGCAAGAGCATGGCAAATTAATCTAACTTGCTAAAGCAAACAGTTTTTTTCCATGTTTGAAAGTTGTTATTTTGTGCTTATACAAATATGATCTGCATCAGTGTGTGATCTTCAACGTGTAGAATCCAGCACTATCCTAAATGTCATTTTGTTTCATTTTATAAGTTAAAGTGCCAAAGGAATGAGGCAGGTTTAGAAATTGGTTGGAATTGTATTCTATCTACATTCACCCAGTGTGAATAGAAAGGTAGAGTGGCCAACAGGAGTGAGAATGAGCTTCAAGGAGTGTACAAGCTTCAAAGTGCATGCATGTCATCATATACGAGCCTGAGATTCATTTTCTTGTAGGCATCCACAGTAAATACAAAGAAACATAATAGAATCAATGAAAAACTGCATATGACAGAGATGGACTGACAGTCAATGTGCAAAAGGCAACAAACTGTGCAAATACAAAAATAAAATAATTAATAATAATAGAGCACTACATGGAAACCCACGCGGTTGCAAGGAGAATGTACAAACCCCTCAGCTTCTGCAGTGGGGATTGAACCCCAGTCACTGGAGAGCATGACCCCCCATGGAAGACATTCCCACAACATGAGCAGACTCAATGTCAACACTAGATGCTTTGAATGCCTGGCTCAGAGTTGGAGACTTCTTCCCTGAAGCAGAAGGGTTCTTTGTGGCAATACAATACAAGGTGATTAACCTAAAAAAAAATGAAAATACATAATAAAAGATCAACATATTCAAAATGATAAATGAAGAAAATGCCAAGAAAAAAACAGAAACAATCCAACACATTACAGGATCCTGCAGCAGTTTAACACAATCTGATTACTTACACAGGTACAATCAAGTGGCAAGCATTATTCATCAAAATCTTGCTATAAAATACAAACTCATAAAAGAGATCACACCTTGCAATAAATACAGCCTGATCCAGTTTTAGGGTCAGAATACCACAACTTTTATTACAGAATCCGATCACTTATTACAGAAAGGACAATTCATAATAAATGTCCAGATATAATAATACAGGATAAACAAGCAAGGACAATTTATCAAATAGATATAGCCATTCAAAACACACATAACTTGCAGAAATCAATAAGTGAAAATAACAGAAATATGGTGAATTATAAGAGGAAATTCAAAGACCTTGGAACATAAACAATGCATACATTGTCCTGATAGTTATATCTACAACTGGTATCATCCCAAAGGCACTACACAATAGCATTAATCAATAAGGGTTCCACAGTAATATCTACTGTATGTAAATCTACAGAAAGCCACAATATTAAACACCACTAGAATAGTCCAAATGTTTCTAGCAATTGAGAAATTAGTGTACTTGGCTATGTCCGTAACTCTGGTTTTACCAGTGTGAGCTGAGAAAAAAATAATAAAAATTATGTATCATTTCTCTTTTAGGTAAGAGATATGTTTCATCTTCTGTCAAAAATTTGGGCAAATTTTCAGGACTTTAAAGAAAATTGTTTATATGTATTAATGGATACAGATGGAGACACAGATGAAACTGTACCTCAGCTTTTACCAATTTGAGCTGAGAAAAAATAACAAAAAAACAAAAACATTAATAATACCTTGGTCTAAAACCGATCTAGAAAATTTACAAAGAAGAGAATTAAAATGACAAATTTTAGAAAACACCATGTACACTTGAACACATTGATTGCCACTTTATTCCTGTTGGATGTTCCAGCCCTGGGACATTTGGACAATGAAGGTGCATATATCGGGATGCTCCTCATTGACTACAGCTTGGCATTCAAAACTATCATCCCCTCAAAAAAATCAATAGGCTTCAAGACCTTGGCCTCAATAACTCCTTGTGCAATTAGATCTTTGACTTCCTCACTTACTGACCCTTGTCAGTTCAGATTGGCAACATCATCTCCTCCACAATTTCCATTCCCACAGCTGCACTTTAAGTCTGTGTGCTTAACCCCCGATCTACTTGCTTTATACTGATGACTATGAGGCTAAGCACAGCTCCAATGCCATATTTAAATTTGCTGATGACACCACTGTCATTGGCTGAATCAAAGGCTAGGGTTAACTTGGAGATTGCTGGCTGGCTTGGCTTGAAGGGCCAGAAAGACCTATTCTGTGCTGTATCTCAAAAAATAAATAAATATATCAGAGGAGCTGTCCTGGTCAAGCATTTAAGTGCCATTACAAACAATGTACGGCAGTGCCTCTACTTTCTGAGAAGTTTGTAAAGATTGGGTATGTCATTTAAAACTTTGGCAAATTCTAAAGATATGCAGCGGGGAGAATATTGGCTGGTTGCATCATAGCCTGGTATGGAAACTCCAATGCCCTTGAATGAAAAAGCCAATAAAAAGTAGTGGGTATGGCCCAGTTCATCACAAGTAAAGCACTCCCACTGTTGAGACATCTACAAGATGTGCTGTCGCAGGAAAGCAGCATCCATCATCGTGGACCTCCATGATGCAGGTTATGCTTGCTTCTCACTGTTGCCATCAGGTAGGAAGTACAGGAGCCTCAGCAACAAATTCAGGAACAGCTATTACCCCTCGACCCTCAGGCTCTTGAACCAAAGGGGATAACTTCACTCAACTTCACTTACCTCAACAGTGAACCATTCCTACAACTGATGAACTCACTTTCAAGGATTCTTCATCTCATGTTCATGATATTTACTGCTGATTTATTTATTAATATTATTTTAAATTTTTTGTTAGGTGTTCATGTATATTTTAACCCTTATGGGTTGCTGTCAAGCTTCAATATGTGTTACATACTGAACGTAATGCGAAAGACCATTCTGGGTAAATGCCTTACAAGCAAAATAAACAGCTACACATTTGTTCCTCACTTCTCCGTCTCTTATGTGTGTTATTCATGGCCACTCAGCTTCCCAGTACCACAAACATATCAGCAGGCGATGAAGTGACAAGTCCCTATGTGATATTTATTGTTTTATTCCCTTTGGCAAGTACAGTCGATGTACAATGTGGTATACTGCTGTGTAATGTGGGTGAGAGGAAAGAAGATGCCACGAGAAAACACCACAGGAAGCATGGTGACTGAAGAATCTGAGGGGAGAGAATGAGAACAGGATGGTTAAAGAGAGGAGGAGATAAATATATATATATATGAAACTTTTCTGGAATGTGATTGTGTTTGAAAATGGTGACAATGCTTGGAAGTATTCGGCTGTATGATAAAATGACAGGGCAATAGGGTTCAAATACTGAAAGATTTTAATATTTTGCACAGGCAAATCAAATCTCAGATGCTATTTGTGTTCCAATTTTTCTCACTGCAATGGATGCGAAAGCATTTAATTTATTGTGTAGTCTAGTGCAACCTGTTAAGCCTGGCAATAAGCCTTATGAGGACATAGCTAAAGTCTTAAAGGACCACCAGTCACCTAAACCTTTGACTGTTGCTGAGAGATTTATATTTCATAAAAGGAATCAGGAGGAAGGCAAGTTGATTTCACAGTCGATGGCGGTGCTGAAGCAATTATCTGAATACTGTGATTTTAGGCAGTCTCTGAATGACATGTTACGATAAGTTTCATATGTGAATTGTATAGTGAAGCAATTCAAAAATGTTTGCTTACAATTGTGGCAAAACTGGGCATGCAACAACAGAATGCTAATATAAGGATCAAGATTGCTGACACTGTGGCAAAAAGGGACATTGAGTGCACCTGTAAATGTAAAAAGATGCTGTTGAACAAAAACACTTTAGTAAAAGAAAATGACTTCTGGATAAACAAAAAGAATCGTGAATAAAATGAACACACTGAAGATGGACTGAGAGACTCCGACTCTGTGGTTGAAGAAGCTTTACGTTTTCTCTGTTTCAGGACACAAAGGTGCTATTGGGTGATACTGTGAGGATGTAGGTGGGCACAGGTTCTGCAGTATTGCTGGTGTCAGAGTCAGTTTAAATGGAGAAATTTCAGCTTCTCATCCCAGAATTTTAACCTCATAGACTTACGCTGGTGAGGTTGTTCCTTTGCGGGGAGAAATACATATGACAGCGGAGATAAGCAAACAGAGGAAGTAACTTCTACTGTACATGGTTCCAGATAGTTATCCATTGGTTCTCCGCCACTTGTGGTTGGAACAACTCAAACTCAACTGTCATAAAGTGCACTTGATTGGTGGGAGAACAGGTCTATGAAAGGTATTGAAGAAATACGCAGAGGTATACAATGGAGAACTGGGCAGTATGAAAGAATTCACTGTTAAATGGCTGTTAAGACTGACATAACCCAAATGCCTGAAGGCGAGGCCTGTTCCGTATGCTCAAAACAAAGGCAGAGGCTGAATTGGCTGACTACTCCAGAGCAACGTATTGGAACTGCTGGCTCACGGCAGATTTGAGATATAGAAGAAAGCGTTGAACTCAAAGGAGTCGAGGCCTGTGGAAGTGTAAAAAACAATTTTCTTTGTTCTTGCCATGTGCCTGAAGGAGATGGAGATGCTGATTTTGTGAGACTGTCCTTGCAATCCCCCCCCCCCCCCAATTTTGTGGACTCTGAGGCACACAAGTGAATCTGCAGATGCTGGAAATAAATAAAAACACAAAATGTTGGAAAACTCAGCAGGCCAGCCAGCATCTATGGGAGGAGGTAGTAACGACGTTTTGGGCTGAAACCCTTCATCAGGAGTGAAGTAACATGGGATAGTGGAGAGGGGATAAGAAGTGGGGGGAGGGATGAAGTAGAGAGCTGGGAAGTGATAGGCTGGAGGGAAATGGGCTAGGAGGAAGGTGGAGAATTATGGGAAATAAAAGAGAAAGAAAGGTAGGGCTGGGAGGAGATTATAGTGAGAGGGGAGAAAAATGCTTTACATCTCTTCAAAGATTTCAAGTTCCCTGGCCCCCACCGCCTTATTTTCACCATGGATGTCCAGTCCCTATATACCTCTATCCCTACCAGGAAGGTCTCCAAGCTCTCCATTTCTTCCTGGATTCCAGATCCAGCCAGTCACCCTCTACCACCACTCTTCTCCGCCTCACGGAATTAGTCCTCAGCCTTAACAATTTCTCCTTTGGCTCCTCCCACTTCGGCCATATGGGGCAATCTATGTTCCAAGCCTACACCGGTATCTGTCCTCCTCTTTTCTTACGTTATATCGACGACTGCATCGGCGCTGCTTCCTGCACACATGCTGAGCTCGTCGACTTCATTAACTTCGCCTCCAACTTTCACCCCGCCCTCAAATTCACCTGGTCTATTTCCGACACCTCCCTTCCCTTTCTAGATCTCTCTGTTTCTATCTCTGGAGACAGCCTATCCACCGACGTCTACTACAAACCTACTAACTCCCACAGCTACCTAGACTATTCCTCCTCCCACCCTGACTCCTGCAAAAATGCTATCCCTTTCTCTCAATTCCTCCGCCTTCACCGCATCTGCTCTCAGGATGAGGCCTTTCATTCTAGGACAAAGGAGATGTCTTCCTTTTTTAAAGAAAGGGGCTCCCCTTCGTCCACTATCAACTCTGCCCTCCATCGCGTCTCCCGTATTTCACGCACCTCTGCCCTCACCCCATCCCCCCACCAGCCCACCAGGGATAGAGTCCCCCTGGTCCTCACCTATCACCCTACCAGTCTACAGATCCAACGTACAATCCTCCGTAACTTCCGCCACCTCCTACGTGATCCCACCACAAGCCACATCTTCCCCTCCGCCCTACTCTCGGCTTTCCGCAGGGATCGCTCCATACCCTTGTCCATTCATTCCCCCCATCCCTCCCCACCGACCTCCCTCCAGGCACTCATCCCTGCAAACGGAAGAAGTGCTACACCCACCCCCACACTTCTTCCCTCACCACCATCTCAGGCCCCAGACAGTCCTTTCAGGTGAGGCACCACTTCATCTGTGAGTCAACTGGGGTGATATACTGTATCCGGTGCTCCCGATGTGGCATTGGGGAGACCCGCCGCAGACTGGGAGACCGTTTCGCCGAACACCAGTGATATGTCTGTCCATGGCCTCCTCTACCATCAAGATGAGGCCACACGCAGGTCAATGGAGCAATACCTTATCTCCTGCCTGTTGGCAAAAATATCCAACTCACAGACCTCCGTTGATACTCCTGCCCCCCCTTACCCCGATCCCTATCTATTATTTTAGTCTGGTTCTCTTTCTTTCTCTTTTTCCCCCCTCACTATAATCTCTCCTCAGCCCTACCTTTCTTTCTCTTTTATTTCCCATAATTCTCCACCTTCCCCCAGCCCATTTCCCTCCAGCCTATCACTTCCCAGCTCTCTACTTCATCCCTCCCCCCACTTCTTATCCGCTCTCGACCATCCCATGTTACTTCACTCCTGATGAAGGGTTTCGGCCCGAAACGTCATCACTACCTCCTCCCATAGATGCTGTCTGGCCTGCTGAGTTTTCCAGCATTTTGTGTTTTTATTTTTGGACTCTGAACTGATTCTTGCTCTGCGATAATCTAATCAGAGCAATTGAATATGAACACAAGGAGCTTCAGCAAATGATCTGCTAAACCATTCTCAGGCAAGTAGCTATTTACAGTGTAAAGTGGCAGATTTACTGGAGAAGCAATCTTTAATCTCATTAGACTCAATGTCTGAGTCACCTAATTCAGCTGGTTTGAACCAGTCAGAGTTGAAAGGAACAAAGACATGAGGCTGGGGGTGGGCGCAGAAACCATAGAACAATGTTGGTTATAGCCCTAAACTAGAACCAATTAAAAGGATGTTAAGGGCAGAATAATATGCAGAGTTATATCTGGGAATAGAGGCAGTCTACCCTCTTTCCCTAGTTTAGATAAATAAATGTTGATTGTTGTTGGTTGAATTTGATGATTACTTCATTGAATGTTACATAGTTCAGCAGCTGGTCCGTGTATAGGAAGGGGGAGAAACTTTAAAATAAGAGGGGAGAGATATATTATGAATTCCTATATATTTTGATCCCTACGGGTTTCTGACAATCTTCCCTGCATGTTATTTACAAAATGTAATGTGAGTGGGCATTCTGGGTAGATGACTTACAAGTAAGTTAACAAATTTCATAACACATGCCGGTGATAATCAACCTGATTCTGATTCTAAGTATAATAAACAGTAGCACATTTGTTCCTCACCTTTCCGTCTCTCATCATCATGGTCACTGGGCTTCCTAGTATCACAAACATAACACCTTTTATGTTTGCATAGTTTGTTGTCTTTTGCACATTGGTTATTTGGCCATCTTGATATTTGCTGTCTTTCACTGATTCGATTGTGTTTCTTTGTATTTACTGAGAATGCCCACAAGAAAATGAATATCAGGGTTGTATACGGTGACATACAGCATACGTACTTAGAAAAATAATTTACTTTAATCTTGGAACTTTGAGAGGTGTGCAAAATTGTTCTACTTTTGGTATCCTGATTGTCCGCTGCATAACACCATCGAGTTTGGGGAGGTGTAAGCAAAGATGTAATGCTGAAACTTTATGAAGCACTGGTGAGGCCTCGCTTGGAGTATTGTGAGCAGTTTTGGTACCTTATCTTAAAAAGGATATGCTGAAACTGGAGAGAGTTCAAAGGAGGTTCACAAAGATGATTCCAAGATTGAACGGCTTGTCATATGAAGAGCGTTTGAAGGCTTTGGGCCTGTATTCAGTAGAATTCAGAAGAATGAAGTGATCTTATTGAAACCTATCAAATGGTGAAAAGTCTTGATAGAGTGGATGTGGAAAGGATATTTCCTATGATGGGAGAGTCTCAGATCAGAGGACATCGCCTCACAATAAAAGGACATCTTTTTAGAATGGAGATGAGGAGAATTTCTTCAGCCAGAGAGTGGTGAATCTGTGGAATTCTTTGCCATAGGAAGCTGTGGAGGCCAAGTCTTCATGTATATTTAAGGTAGAAATTGATAGATTTTTGATTGGTTGGAGCAAGAAGGGATATGGGGAGAAGGCAGGAGACTGGGGCTGAGAGGAAAATTGGATCTGCCATGATGAAATGGTGGAGCAGATTCAATAGGCCAAATGGCCTAATTCTGTTCCTAAGTCTTACTCCCAGAGTTCAAAACAGGACCAATACATCAATTTCACAATAATATATCAGAAGATATACTTCCCTTGGACAACATGGAGAGGGGAGACTTGCAGCATGGGCAACTGCCAGTCTTCCATATAAAAAAAACTTTGCCCAGGCTTGTGCCCTGGAAACTTTCCAAGGTGCAAATCCATGAGCTATCGAGACTAACAGAGGCCTACACTACATATCAGAAGATTATGGTGCAAAATAACAGTTAATTATTTGTATTGTATGCAAAACAGCTATTATTTTTGCTGTTTGATTCTTTTTCAACTTATTCATTCTGATGTGGGAATTGTTTATTAAAATTGAAAAGAACTTGCTCAAGTGGTTGTTCTGTGAAAGTGCTAGATACTAATTTTGTGATTGATGTACAAACTTAGTAATTAGAAAGACTTAAAACAAAATCAGTAGTTAATTTTCAGAGCCACTTCATATTGTATTGAGAAAATAGTATGTTATGGAATGAGATAGTTTGGACTGATTAACTATTTCATCTGTTGCTGTTCCAGATGGCCTACTTTACTGGGACATGAATTACTACATCATTTTCCTTTCATAAGACTTTCATTAGGATAAGACATTAAACTGAGACTCTGCCTATCTTTTCAAAGTTCTCTGTTCAAAACATTTGAAGTAAATTATTTATCGAAGTATGTGTGTGTCACCATGTACTGCACTGAGATTCATTTTCTTGTGGGCATTCACAGAACAAAGAAATACAATAAAATCAATGAAAAACTGCACACAAAGACTGACAACCAACCAATGTGAAATGAAGATAAATTACAAATACAAAAAAAGTCAAATAATAATAAATAAGTAGTAACTAATAATAAGCTGGCTGGTAGTGTAGTGGCATCTGCACCAGACTCCGAGGCAAATGTCCCGGGTTCGAACCCAGCCGGCTTATTGCATGCATGCCGGGTTGAGTATCAAGCTAGAAACTTGGCCTCGTATAAAACAGACAAAACTGCTAAAGATATGGCAAGGTTGCTGCCCGATGCACCACAATGTGCAGAGAGGAACAACAACAAGTAAATATTATTGAGAACATGAGTTGTAGAGTCTTTGAAGATGAGTTCATAAGTTGCAATATCAGTTCAAAGCTGAGGGGCGTAAAGTTATCCAGGCTAGTTCAAGAGCATGATGGTTGTAGGGTAATAACTGCTCCTGAACCTGGTGGTGTGGGAATTAAGGCTACTCTACCTCCTTCCCAATAGAAGCAGCATGACCTGGATGGTGAGGATCCTTGATGATGGAAGCAGCTTTCTTATAGCAGTGCTTTTCAAAGGTTTAAAAAGAAATTCATTGCAATTTAAGGCAATGGAAATGCTATTTCTCAAACAACACACCAAAAAAGATGAAATGTTCATTCATCTGAATCCTGCTTGAGGTTCTCCATTGTTATAGCCTTTTAGTCTATATGCAATATACCCCCATCATCTGTATAACATGTATTTCAGCTGAAGGGAAGTTGTTGTCCATCGTAATTCTGATGGCGATAGAAAGACTGCTGTAATTGCAGCGTTTTCTGTCATTTCTTGGCACTGGTCTGAGATCTCTAGAACCTTCACCATCCACTTCACAAACAACCCCCATCCACCAGCCACCTTGTCAGCTCCTATCTCACTCCTCCCATTCTCATTTTCATATTGGTCAACTCCCTTCTCCACTTTTCATACTGATGCAGAGTTTTGAACTGCAACATCGACAGTTCCTTCCTTCGCATTGTTGCTACTCGATCCAGAATCCAGCATCCACGGGCTTTTCTGTCTCTATGGACATCAAACTAAAATTTATTATCCAAGTACCATATACTACCTTGAATTTTTTTTGTTTGTTGACATTTTCTGAAAAATAAAGAAATACAATAGAATTGATGAAAAAGTATACTTAAACAAAAACTGGCAAACAACCAATGTGCAAAAAAAAGTACTGAGAGCATGAATTTTAGTGTCCTTGAAAGTGAAACTACATTGTAGAATCAGTTCAGAGTTGTGAGTGAAGTTATCTATGCTGGTCAGGAGCCTGATGTTTGTAGGGTCATTACTGTTCCTGAACCTGGTGGTGTGGGACCTAAGGCTTCTGTACCTCCTGCCTGATGGTAGCAGTACTGCCCTGTTGTGTTATTCTGCCATCTATTGTACCAACAAGCACAACAGAGAATTGCAGTCTGTAGCTAAGTGGTCTATATTTCATCTCAATGTAAAAGTCCAGGTTTTTGTCTCAGCTGTACAGAATTTCTAACAGTGAAAGTGCAGCATTATTTCAAGAGACGGGCAGGGATTAGGGCCAGTTTGCTTGAGGGATATCTGTGGACAGTTTTGCACATTGAGAAGCCTTCTCTCTGCTGACAAAGTGACTGCAGCCTTCAACTGTTATGCCTGCAGCACTTTCCAGGCAAGTGCAGAGAATAATAGCAACATTGGCCAATTAGCTGTCCAAAGTTGATTGTTTATTTAGGAAGGTCATCACCTTAATCTCTTTTCCCACTGGCAGTATTAGATACTGAAGGAGCTAGAAGTCCTACAGAAGTAGCTTTATCCATACCAATCTAACAAAGAAAGCCACGCTGCAAACCAACTCAATATCTTAGTTCATATTATGTACATTTAATTTAGACCTGTACATTTAATTCAGTGATATGAATTCAAATTATGAATTTGAATTAAGGTAATTAAATGAAAATGGAACGAAAAGCTGGTGTCAAAAGCCATGCAATATTTGAATTGTCATAAAGCTAGTCAGGTCTATTATAATACCTTATGAGTAAATTGAGTTTTAAAATGTAGTGATACTCATTCAGAAATAGCTTAGCAAGGAGAATTAGAAATGAATGTTTGGGGGAACGTCACGTGATGATGTAGGATCGAGACGTGGAAATCCTGTTCTCCCGTAAAAAAACCAGTAAAATAATGTTTAAGTGAAGAAAAGTTAGTAAATACTTTTTAAAAATTACTTACAGACTACTCAGGATTGTCTTAAGATATGTCTCCTAAACAGAAGCAGAAGAAAACTACTACTTTGAAGACAACACAAGTTGGAAAAGAATCAAGGCCGGCCGCCATGAAAGAGCCACGGGCTCAAGTGCATTTTACCTCTGGCGATACAGAACAGGAAACTGTGGCAACATCAACTGTTTCCAAAAAAAAAGAGCAACAGAAATTGCGCATGTGTGAAGGAATGGGCATGCGCAAACACGAGCAACCCAAACTACAAATCCCAGCTATGATCAGAACTGAAAGTGAAAGTGAATATGAGGTGGAATCAGATTCTCTGGATAAATCAGACGAAGATGAAGAGACAAACAAAGAAGAGCAACAGGAAGAGGTTGGAGGTGATATTGGAGACATAAAAAAATCTTTGGTGCAAATAATGCATGAATTAAAAGCATTAAAAGTAATAAAACAGATATTAAAAATATGAAGATTATGTTTGATAAAATGATGAAAAGACAGGACAAAATGGACAAGAAAATTAAAAACTTGGAAGAAACAACGGAAGACACCATTGATAGAGTGAATAAAATGGAAGATAATATTCCTGCCTGGACATCAGAAAGAAAATAGTTGTTGGAAAAAGTGGATGTACTTGAAAATTTTAGCAGACGAAAAAATATTAAGATTGTTGGACTTAAAGAAGGTATAGACAGAGAGAATCCAATAATTTTTTTTCAAAAATGTATTCCGGAAATTTTGGAAATGGAAGAAGGAACCCAGTTAATTGAAATTGAAAGGGCTCACAGAGCCTTAAGATCAAGACCTCAAGTTGATCAAAACCCACGATCAATCTTGATAAAATGCTTAAGATATCAAGATAAAGAAAAGATCCTGAAGGCGGCTGCCCAACGTGCTAGAAAGAGAAACGGGCCATTGATGATAGAAGGGAAAACAGTTCTTTTCTATCCTGATATAAGTTATGACCTTTTGAAGAGAAAGGAGGAATTTAACCCAGTGAAAAACGTTTTATGGGAAAAGGGTTATAAATTTATATTGCGCCACCCGGCAACCCTGATAATTTTTCTGGATGACGGAAAAAGAAGATCTTTTACTGATTATTGGGATGCGGAAGAATTTGCACAAGAACTCCCAAATATTCGCTAACCACAGCCAAAGATTTAAAAGTGAAAAGGATTAAAGATGAAGACAGGGACAGTGAATAGAGTTGATTGATGTTTAAAGGCAGAAGAATATTTAAATATATTCTTAATTATATGATACAGGGGGAGAAAGGTAAAAATTTGAAAAATATTAATCGAGAGTAGTGATATTTTTTTTTCTTCTCTTATATATACTTTTTTATGTTACGAGGGAGCTGGGGGAACTTCGGATCGATTGCTACGGGATTCACATGTGTAATCATGGTGATTGCCATGACCCATACAATGGAGGGGGGTAATGTGTTTTTTTTTATTCACAACATTAGTAGGGGGGTATTTTGTTTTTTTTCTTTATAATCTATTTTTCTTTAATCTTTCTTTCTTTGCATGGACAATCGGGGGGGAAACACATAGCAACACGGATAATTTTAAAAAGATTCCCCAAGGTACTACGAAAGTTGAAAATTTAGGTTTTACTATAGACTGGAGTAATCCTGTTAAAAATAAAGACTAATTTACTGAATTTTTTAAGTCTTAATTTTAATGGGCTTAATGGACCGGTGAAAAGAAAAAGAATTTTAACATACATTAAGAAAATGAAAATAGATATAGCTTTTAGCTGCATTCCACTTGAAAAAATTACTTGTAAGTTAAGAGATAAATATGAAATATTTCTGAAAATTTGGCACCCTTATTTACAAAAGATAGGATTAAATATATAGGTGCTCCAAAGATAAAATTATTGGTTATTTGGGGAAAGAAATGAATATATATACTAAAACTATTATGAACTCCATGGAGCATGTGGGGATCTTCTGATATCCAGGCATTCTTTCTTTCTTTCCTTTTTTTCCTCTTTTTTTCTCTTTCTACAGGGATATGTTAGGGGGGAGGGGTTAAGGGGAGGGGGGAAGGGTTGATAATTTTTTTTTCCTTCTGTAACCATTTGAAAATTCAATAAAAAAATTTATTAAAAAAAAGAAATGAATGTTTGCTGGTAGTGTCCAGATTATATAAATTCATACACCTTGGATTGCATTCTCGAGGATTTCACAAGATTTAAAGATTAGCTTTATTTGTCACACGTACATCAAAGCATACATTGAAATGCTGCGCTGGAGGAGTCCAACAAGCATCACCATGCTTCCAGCATCAACATAGCATGCCCATTACTCACTAACCTTAACCCATTCATGTTTTGCAATGTGGGAGGAAAATGGAGCACCCAGCAGAAACCTGGAGGTCACAGGGAGAACGTATAAACTCCTTACAGGCAGTGGCGGGAACTGAACCAGCGGTCTTTAGACCTCAGTATGTGCGGTTGGGAGACTGTAGGTCTGACACGGTGGTCAGCAGCACAGGGGCGCCGCAGGGAACCGTACTCTCTCCGGTCCTGTTCACCCTGTACACATCAGACTTCCAATATAACTCAGAGTCCTGCCATGTGCAGAAGTTCGCTGATGACACGGCCATAGTGGGGTGTGTCAGGAATGGACAGGAGGAGGAGTATAGGAAACTGATACAGGACTTTGTGATATGGTGCAACTCAAACTACCTGCGTCTCAATATCACCAAGACCAAGGAGATGGTGGTGGACTTTAGGAGATCTAGGCCCCATATGGAGCCAGTGATCATTAATGGAGAACGTGTGGAGCAGGTTAAGACCTACAAGTATCTGGGAGTACAGTTAGACGAGAAGCTTGACTGGACTGCCAACACAGATGCCTTGTGCAGGAAGGCACAGAGTCGAATGTACTTCCTAAGAAGGTTGGCGTCATTCAATGTCTGAGATGCTGAAGATGTTCTATAGGTCAGTTGTGGAGAGCGCCCTCTTCTTTGTGGTGGCGTGTTGGGGAGGAAGCATTAAGAAGAGGGACGCCTCACGTCTTAATAAGCTGGTAAGGAAGGCGGGCTCTGTCGTGGGCAAAGTACTGGAGAGTTTAACATCGGTAGCTGAGCGAAGGGCGCTGAGTAGGCTACGGTCAATTATGGATAACTCTGAACATCCTCTACATAGCACCATCCAGAGACAGAGAAGCAGTTTCAGTGACAGGTTACTATCGATGCAATGCTCCTCAGACAGGATGAAGAGGTCAATACTCCCCAATGCCATTAGGCTTTACAATTCTACCGCCAGGACTTAAGAACTTTTTAAAAGCTATTATTAATGCTTTTTGAGACGGTGATTTAGATGCATATCATATTTTTTTTACTGAGTTAAGTATTGTATGTAATTAGTTTTTGCTACAACAAGTGTATGGGACATTGGAAAAAAAGTTGAATTTCCCCATGGGGATGAATAAAGTATCTATCTATCTATCTATCTATCTATCTATCTATCTATCTATCTATCTATCTATCTATCTTTAGCATCTGCAGAATCTGTTGTGAACATGGATCTCCTTCAGGTTTCCAGCTGTAAATTGGGCACCAGTAGCCAAGGCAGTTCTACTGGGCTGGGAGCTGTAACATGATCGTCTGGTGTATCCCCGCTTTCCCATCATCAATAAGCGTAATGGAAAAGAATGATCGAATAGAATCTGTTACATCTAGGGTTGAGCTTACTGTGGATTACATACAGCATAAATGCTGATCAGCAGATGTTGGATACTATGAGTGAGAGTAACCAATCTGTGAGAAAATGACAGCAGATGTACCATGGAGAGCATTCCAATTGGTTGCATTACCGTTTAGTTTGAAGGCACAGGGTCAGGAAAAGCTGCATTAGGTGTTATCCTTCCCTCTATCGAAGATGTCTTCAAAAGGAGAAGCCCCAAGAAGGCGGCATTCATCATGAAAGACCTTCACCATCCAGATCATGCCTTCTTCTCATTACTGCCATCAGGAACCTAAAGACTCAAACTCAACATTTGAGGAACAACTTCTTCCACTCTGTCCATGAACCCATGAACACTATCTCACCTTTTCTGCTCTTTTTGCACTATATATTTATTTTATTTGTATTCTTTATTGTAACTTATAGTTTTTAATGTATTGCACTGTACTGCTGCCACAAAACACCAAATTTCATGCCATAAATCAGTGATAATAAACCTGATTCAGATTCTGATAAAATACTTTTATCTCACAGGTCACCAAAATCGGTGAGAAAATCACTGCAGGAGTTCCTTGTCCTAGTTCCTGCCATCTTAATCTGATTCATCAATGAACTCACTTCATCATGTTGAGACCAAAAGACACAGGAGTAGAATTAGGCCATTCGACTCATTGAATCTGCTCTGCCATTCAATCATGGCTGATTTATTATCGCTCCCAACCCCATTCCCTTGACTTCTCCCCGTAACCTTTCATGCTCTTGCTAATCAAGAACCTATCAAACTCTGCTTTAAATAGACCCAGTGGCTTGACGTCAGAAGTGAGGTGTTTGCCAGGGATTGCACATGGTTCATTTCCGTTCCCACCTGATCCAGTGAATGAATCAATCACACCTACACACGGGAGTATCCATACAACTATCAGGTGCAGACTCCAAAATGGCAAATTAATTCACGCCACACAAATGCTTTTGGCTAATTCCAGCAAGGGAATCTCCCTCTCTTAAGATTTAATGGCATTACCATCACCAAATCCCCAAATTCTACTGCTACAAGAGCAAATTAAAGACATCGAAACCTATTGTAAAATAACTTATTTTCTGATGCATTAGATAATGCATTAATGGTTCTGTAAGATTGTTATAGCCAGGGGTGGTAGTGGGGACAAGCTTCCACTAACTATTAAATACTCCCAATGTGTGTCTCAAATAGCCTCTGACAACCAAGTCCAGCTCCTGGCCCTCACATGCAGCTTAGCTACTAAGTTTGGCAGAACCATTTCTGACAGGAGATGGGGAAAGTCAGGTTACTGGCACCTTAAAACCAGTCGCTTTGGGCAGATGGGACTTGTCAGCCGTGGTTGGCAGCTCATCTAGGAGAAGGCAAACTCTGATCTCAAACCTCTGCTAGCTTGTGGCTTATACTCACTCATGGGGAGGGCTTTAGGAGTCAACCCCCATGAAAAGTCTAGAGGGCTGGAGTCCCTCAGGAAATCCTACATTGAGTTCAACGCTGACCAGCAACTCCTGTGATGCCATTGGTGCCTGACTGTATTGGTCTCTGCTGTTCCTATGGATTCATCAGCTGCTTGGAGTGAGGGAGCCTGCTGCACGGGCAATGGCTTGCTCTACATGTCGTACTGCCCTGGATTGCGTGTTGTGTAGACAGCTGGAATACAACATCTGTGGTCTACCTCAACCAACGGAGGGCCTCCTGGATGCACTAAATGCTTTCCTTCATCTGCAAAGTACACATTAAAAGTACTTTCTTGAATCGTTACTGCTCCAAGCACTCTTAAGAAGCTGTAAGTTACCCATTAGAAGGCAATCTACTTGATTGGCACCACACTCACCACCATAAACATGCACTTTCTCCATGCTCTGCTTACAGTGATTGCTGTGTGTACCACTGACAAAATTCAGTGCTTTAACTCCCCTTGCCTAGTCAGGTAGTACCTCCCAAACCTGTAACCTCCACCATCAAGGGCGGTAGATGCATGCATAGCACCATGATCACTTGCTGGTTTTTCCAAGAAACATACCATCTTGACTTGGAAATATATCACCTTTAATTTATTGTAACTGGTTTTCAATCTCTATCAAATAATATAAGTGTAAGTGTTTGATTCTCTTCTGTCATTTGACCATGGTGATCTATATTTCCAGTTAACCCTATTTTCCTGCCTTCTCCCTGTAAAAAATAAGATGATAAGGCATAAGATCAGAACTAGGCATTTGACCCATTGAGTCTGCTCCTTCTTTCCATCATGGCTGACTTATTATATCTCTCAATCCATTCTCCTCCACTTCAAATATATACAATCCCTTGGCCTCCACAGCTGTCTGTAGCAATGAAATTCACAGACTCACCAACTTCTAGATGAAGAAATTTCCCCTCACCTCTGTTATAAGGGATGTCCTTGTACCCTGAAGCTGTGCCCTCCAGTCCTAGACTCTTTCACTATAGGAAACATGCTCTCCACTTCTACGCTATCTAGGCCTTTCAATATTTGGTAGATTTCAATAAAATCCCCTCTCATTTTTCTAAACTCCAGTGAGTACAGGCCCAGAGCCATTAAAAGCTTCCCACGTGTAAATCCCTCTGCACCCTCTTTATTGCTACCTCATCCTTTTTACAATATGGCATGCACAACTGTACGCAATGCTCCAGGTACAATCTGAACGATGTACACTGCCACAATTACATCCCGACTCTTACACTCAAGCTGTCAGACTCTGAAGGTAAGGATTCAACTGCCTTTTTCACCATTCTGTCCATGTCTGCCATCACTTGCTCCAGATATCCAGTCAGAAAATTAAAACATCCACTCCTACTGCCCGACCAATTTTGGATCCTGTGTGCCGACACCCCTTGAATTATTTGTGCCTGGAGTCAAATGTTGCATAATGTAGGATGGTAGCTAGTTGGTGGTGAAATCATCCTGGCATCTGAATTCCGAAAATTCCCTGGTATTTGTGAGTGTGCGATCAAGTGATGGGTTGTCTGGATCTCTACCCTCTTCTTACTCTTCCTCTGTCGCCAAGCAAAGTTGCAACTTATCAGTATCAGGAAGAATGATGCATGAAGTACCTTCAATTCATAATGCACAGACACAGGTGCTTTGGCTCTCCAAGTTCGTAAGGACTATCAAACCTGCATTACATAATGTTAGGTGAAGTAGATGTGATAAGAATTTGGTGTGAGGATAATTCATTCCCAATGAATTTATCCTTGTTGCTGGTCTTTGTCTCAGTAATATCCAACACTTAGGATTAGAACCTGTACATATGAATCTCCCACTTAGCTTAGTATCTGCTTCATTTAGTGTGTGAAATTTCTTCATCGAGAGGGACGTACATTAGTACGTGGAATATAATACATGGCCATCATGAATGAATTGCCTCAGTGCTTGGTGTGAGTAGGTGCAATAATGTGTGTGCTTAGTTTGAGTCCTGATTTCTGGAGGATGCAGGTAGATAAAATAAAACCCACAGATTTTTTCTTGTAAGTGACAGGGGTATTGTGATTGAACAGGTCTGAATCCAGCGATGAAGTTTTAATGTTATGATATTTGAAGATTCAAAAATACATTTTGACCATTTTGAATAAGATCATTGTACTTTTTACTACAACATATGGACAACTGCTCCTCATGTGTTAACCTTTTTATTTCTGGGATCATTCTCGCAAACCTCCTCTGGGCCCTCTCCGATGCCAACACATCTTTTCTTAGGTAAGGGGGACAAAACTGCTCACAATACTCCAAGTGTGATCTGACCAATACCTCATAAAGCCTCAGCATTACACCCTTGCTTTTGTATTCTAGTCTTCTCGAAATGGATGCTATCATTGCATTTGCCTTCCTTACTACTGCCTCAACCTGCAAGTTAACCTTCAGGGAATCCTGCACAACTCCCTTTGCACCTTTGATCTTTGAATTTTCTCACAGTTGGAAAATAGTTCCTTCTACTAAAGTGCATGACCATGCACTTCCCTACACAATATACCATCTGCCACATCTTTGCACATTCTCCCAATCTGTCTAAATCGTTCTGCAGACACCTTGCTTCCTCAACACTGCCTATCCTTCCACCTATCTTTGTATCATCCACAAACAGCTCCAGGTAGGGTCATCCATGTTGATAAGGTCTAGTAGGAAGTTCCATGTTAAGACCAACCCAACCAAGCCCTCAGCAGGGCAGCTGGCAGGAGTTGATGATATGTCATAACATCAGTGAAGACAGAGGAAGGCTGAAACAGGACACTTGACCCTGACTGCAATCTGTCAAAGTCTGTCAAGGTGGCTGCCCATACATCAGCCTCCCCACATTAAATAAAGTCATGCACAGGTGTTCTGCATTAAGGGAATCCACCTAACATCCTAGTTACTTGGATCCCCTATTGGCCACTGCAGTCACCTGGGGACCCACCAATAGATGGACCCTTTGGAGAACATCATAGTCATATTGAGTGATCGCATTGCTATCAAGCAAAAAAAGTCCGAAAGCACTTACAACCAGGCTTAAGGACAACTGTTATAAGACTATTGAACAGTCCCTTAGTATGACAAGATGGACTCTTGACTGCATTATAGCTTTGCACAGTATTGACTGCTTGCAACACATGCAAAATGCTGGAGGACCTCAGCAGGTCAGGCAACATCTATGGAGAAGGGTAAACATGGGATATTTTGAGCTGATATCCTTCTTCAAGACCTTCTTCATGTCACTTTCTCTATCTCTGTAACACTTTATTTTGCAATCTATTGTTTTTTCCTCAGTACACAGTTGAGATAAAACAATCTTTATCAATGGCATGCAAAACACAGCTTTTCATTACTTCAGTACATGTGAGATTAATAAACCAATTCACCAATGCACAAATCAGGATTGTGCTATTCAACCAGATGAGTGAAAATACAAATCTGATGACAAGCTGGAATACAGTGTTGGGAAATGTTTGATTATACACTTCAGTGAAATGAACAATAGTGCGGACTATTATCTAAATGGGTAGAAGGTTCAAACAACAGAGGTGCAGAGGGACTTTGGAGTCCTTGAGTAAGACTCCCAGAAAGTTAATTTACAGGTTGAGTCGATGGTAAAGTAAGCAAATGTAAAGCTGGCATTTATTTCAAGTGGATTAGAATATAAAAGCACTGATATAATGCTGAGTCTTTATAAGACACTAGTCAGAGCACACGGAGTATTGTCAGCACTCCTGGGCTCCCTATCTCAGAAAAGATGTATTGTCATTGGAGAGAGTACAGAGGAGGTTCATGAAGATGATTCTAGGACTGAAGAGGTTAACATATGAGGAGTCTTTGGCAGCTTTGTGACTGTACTCACTGGAATTTAGAAGAATGCGGGGGGATCTCATTGAAATCTACTGAATATTGACTGAATAAGGGGGATGTGGAGAGGATGTCTCCTATGCTGGAGGTATCCAGAACTAAAGGGCATAGCTTCAAAATTGAGAGGTGGCCCTTTAGAACAGAGGTAAGGAGGAATTTTTTTTAGCTAGATTTACTTTTTTTAGTAAGTCTCTAGAATGTTCTGCCACAGACAGCGGTGTAGGTTAATTCCATGCGTATATTTAAGATGGAAGTTGATTGTTTCCTGATCAGTCAGGGCATCAAAGGAAATGTGAGAAGGTAGGTGTATGGGCTTGAATGGGATCCGGGGTCAGGCATGATGGAATGGCAGAGTAGACCCGATAAGCTGAATTGCCTAATCCTGCTCCTATGTCTTATGGACACTTACTGGAAATTTATTAATTACATTAAATGAGCAAGTTAAAGCCTAAGTGCATAAAGGGAGTTCTGTGGTTTTATTTGTGGAAATTTGTCCCAGAACCATGCACTCAATACAGAATAACTGGTCAATGCTCTTTACTGTGCACAATATTGGTTCTCATGTCTTCCTACAAAGTCACTTTTACTGCATTCGCTGAACAATTCATCAGTAGGAAAAGCTTCAAAGCATTCTGAGACGTCAAAGCATTTATACATAAAGAAGGGGTTTATAATTGAAATTGTGCACCTTTTCCATATTCCTTTACGGTACTAGTGGCATTAAAAATTGAAGATTGAGTGAAATCCTTTGATCCATTAATCCTTATCCTTCTGCGGACCATTCACAATTTCTCTGTCACAGATTTTATTCAATAATCTCTTCAGGGAAATGAATAACTGGAGATGCATTCCAACAAAGAAAATATTTTCTCCATGCAAGTAATTAAGCAAAACTCCCAGGCACCAGCGTATAATGTTCCTTCGGTCTTCATCATCCAGACAGCAAACGAAAACAGATTTTTTACTTCTTTTACATCTGCTTTTCCCCTTAAATGTGTTCTTGGGACTGTTAGAGCCTACAGTTTACAGCTTGGAGGTTGTTTGAGTGACCCAAAGCTTTGCTGGCTCCTAAAAGATTCCAGGAAGCGAACACATACTTGGACAGCCTCAATGCGAAGAAACTTCGAGATGGGGCATGAGCCAACTTCCATTTAACCATATAACCACATGACAACTACAGCACGGAAACAGGCCATCTCGGCCCTTCTGGTCCGTGCCGAACGCTTACTCACACCTAGTCTCACTGGCCCGCACTCAGCCCATAACCCTCCATTCCCTTCCTGTCCATATACCTATCCAATTTTACTTTAAATGACAATGCTGAACCTGCCTCTACCACTTCTACTGGAAGCTCGTTCCACACAGCTACCACTCTCTGAGTAAAGAAATTCCCCCTCATGTTACCCTTAAACTTTTGCCCCCCTAACTCTCAACTCATGTCCTCTTGTTTGAATCTCCCCTACTTCTCCCCTACTATTTCAGCTCCATTTCACCATTTAAAGTGTCCATTAATCACCAATCAACAAAGACTGAGACATCGAGGTGAATGCAAAAGGCAAGCCAGAGTTCCAGTGCTGACTGCCTGCCTTTTGATCACCGTGAGCAGCCTATCGCCATGGAGCCTGCTATGGCAGGTGGGTAGGCCTCTGCCTTGTGTGGTGTCCCTCTTTTGATGAATGCCAGTGATATCATATTGTGGTTCTACGTTCGTGGATTGGACTATTGCATTTATGGACTGTGGATTTTTTCAAACTTATGGTTTTTATATTCTGTGTTTTTATCCCCCTTTCCTTTTCTGTTCTGTTGTGTCAGGGAAGGATGTTTGCATGTTGATATTCTGTTTTATTTTTTTTTGTGCGGGGGATTGTTATTTGGGGGTTGATGTTCCTGTTGCATTTTGTGCTGGGGAAGGGGGTTTTTAGAGAATATGATGATCGGGATGTGGGGAAGGTGGGTTTGATGTTTCTCTCTGAATGACTTTCAAGTTCTTTCTTTGTTTCGTGGCTATCTGGAGAAGTCAAATTTCAGAGTTGTATATGGATACATGCTTTGATAATAAATGAACCTTTGAACCTTTATTTTTCAGATATATAAAGAATAAAAGAATGGTGAGAGGGGATATTGGACTGCTAGAAGATGGCACTGGACAGCTGGTAATGGGGGACTATGAAATGGTGGATGATCTTAATGAATGAGCATTTGGCATCAGTCTTCACTGTGTAAGACACGAGCAGTAGGCCTGATACTTGGGAGTATCAAGGGGCAGAAGTGAGTGTAGTTGCTATTACTAAGGAGGTGCGTGTCAAGTTGAAAGGTTTGAAGACAGAGAAGTTACTTGGACCATATGGACTACACCCTAGGGTTCTGAAAAAGGTAGTTGAAGAGATTGTGGAGGCATTATTTAAAAACTAAAAATTTGTTTTAATTTTGCATGCATCTCACAATGTGAGGGAGTGAAAATCTTGGTGTTATGACTCCATTGCAATGTACAGGTATGTGAATTAGTAGCGACCTTTCCAGAATCACTAGATTCTGTAATGGTTCCTGGAGGTAATATTTCTTGGGGGACTGAAAAATTGCAACCGTCACTCCACTTTTTGAGAAGGGAAAGAGGTAAAAGAAGGGACATTATAGGTCATTTAGTCTGACTTCAATGGTTGGAAAAACATTGGAGTCCACCTTTAAGGATAAGATTTTGAGGTACTTGGAGGCACATGATAAATAGGTCAAAGTCTGCATGATTTCTTTAAGGGAAAATCTTGCCTGAAAAATCTTTAGGAATTATTTGAGGAAATAGCATGCAGGTAAGACAAAAGAGAGTCAGTGGATGTTGTTCACTTGGATTTTCAGAACGCCTTTGCAAGGAGCCGCACATGAAGCTACTTAACAAGATAAGAGTCCACGGTATTACAGGAAACATACTAGCATGGATTGAAGGTTGGCTGATTGGTAGGAAGCAAAGAGTGGGAATAAAAGGGACCTTTTCTTGCTGGCAACCGATGATTAGTACTGTTGTGCAGGAGCCATGTTGAGACGGCTACTATTCAAATTATATGTCAATGATTTGGATAATGGAATTGATCAACTTGCGACCAAGCTTGTGGATGATACAAAGATAGATGTAGGGGCAGGTAGTGTTGAAGAAGCAGGGTGTCTCCAGAAGGACAGTTTGGGTGAATGGGCAGAGAAGTGGCAGGTGGAATACAGTGTAGGAAAGTGTACGGTCATACATTTTGGTAAAAGGAATAAAGGCAGAGATTACTTGCTAAATGGGGAAAAAATTCAGAGCCAGAGGTACGAAGGGATTTGGTAGGGTTCCCTAAATGTTAACTTGCAGGTTGAGTTGATGCTAAGGAGGGCAAATGCAATGTTATCAGTCACTTCAAGAAGACTAGAAAATAAGATCAAGGATGTAATGCTGAGTCTTTATAAGGCATTGGTCACACACATGTGGAGTACTGTGTGCAGTGTTGGTCCCCTTATCTAAGGAAAGATGCGCTGGCACTGGAGAGGATCCTGAGGAAGTTCACAAGAATGACCTTAGGAAGAAATCAATGAGTTGTGTTTGATGGCTTTAGGCCTGTACACACTGGAGTTCTGAAGAATGAGGGGCGATCTCATTGAAACCTATCGAATATTGAGCGATTGGGCATGGAGAGGATGTTTGCTATAGTGTGTGAGTCTAGGACCAGAGGGAATATCCTCAGAATACAAGGATGTTCCTTTAGAATAGAGATTAGGAGGAATTCCATTAGTCAGAGGGTGGTGAATCTGTGGAATTCATTGCCACAGACAGCAGTGGTAGGCAAATAATTGGGTATATTTAAGGAGGAAGTTGATAAGTTCTTGATTATTAGGCGCTTTGAATGGCTTCACATGCAGAAGGCAGGAGAATGGGGTTGAGAGGAATAATAAATCAGCCATGATGGAACAGTGGAGAAGACTCGATGGGCCAATTGTCCTTTTTTAGCTCCTGTCTTATGGTCTTATGGAATAAATACAAAAAAATCACAATATGATCATTGGAAACATGCACACATCAAAGACACAGTGAAAAACATAACAAACTGTGCAAATACATAAAGAAAAAACAAAATAATATTAAGAAATAAATATCGAGAAAATTAGTTGTACAGTCCTTGAATGTGAGTCATATGTTGTGAAATCCCTTCAGGTTGGGGGAGAGTTAAGTTGAATAAAATTATTCTCTTTGGTTCAAGAACCCATATGGTTGAGGAGTAATATCTGTTCCTGAACCTGGTGGTGGGGGACCCGGGGCTCTTGTACCTTCTTCCAAATGGCAGCAGCGAGAAGAGAGCATAGGATATGCTGAAAGTGCCGATGAGTTAAATGGGCTTTACTATGATAACCCAGCAGCGTTATGATCACTTCCGGTGAGCCTTCCTTGTTAATTCTAAATTTATTAAGCTAATTGAATTTAAATCCCCCAGCTGCAATTTGGTGCTTGATTAATTGTCCAGGCTTTAGATACTAGCACATTTGTACCTTTTGATGGATGCAATTACTTTTGAGGCATTTAGATGCAGTTTTCATAGATTTATTTCTGTAATTAATATTTTTCAAATACCATTGATAAGTAATTTCAGGCCTGAGGCTTTCTCAGAGGAACCAGCAACTTTTTTTTCTTGTCACCAGGTGTAATGCTGTCTATTTGATTGTTGGGATTGGTTACAAACTTTGTTACCATTGTAATGTGTGTAACTAAATCTTCATAAAGAAGCCGTTAACAGTATCAGCTTTTATCTAACAGTTATCTAGGGCAGCCAAAATGCTGAGTTCCTCTATAAGCCAAAAAGCTGGGTGTTACCCTGGATTTCCAATATCTAGGGTCCAGAGACTAGACAAATTGATTAGCTGATTAGCACCAGATGCAATGGCTTTTAGAAAGGCAACTGACAAAAATATGAAAAGAAAGTAAAAGATCACATCTCACAGAAGAAAATAGCATTTGGTAAAGGTACTTCTCTCTTCTGGAAATGTATCTTGATAAAAGTCAGTGGAGGAGAGGAAAGAAGAAAAGAAGGTGATGAAAAATAGTGGAGATCTTTGCAGAAACATAGATAATGAGGTCTCCAGACAGACATCCATACTGTACACAGTGAGTTAAGAGCTAACTATGAAAAGGTAACTTCAGATTACAGCTATAAAATAAATGCTTGTAGTTGGAGTTTAATGCATTTGTGAAGCAAAAGTGATCCCGTGCCAGAGCTAAACTGATAGGTGATTTGATTTTGCACTGCCATGTCATTATTCTCCATGTTCGGATGTAACTTCAGGGTTTGAATGATAAGAGGAGTTACAGTTCATGCATCTATCAGTTGCAGTGATCCAGACACATGTCCTGAAATAAGGAAGTGACTGAATATTTCAATAGTAGTCTTTTGTGGTTTGCAGTGATGTTCCTGTCTGGGCTATATATCAAGACTCTTAAAAAGTTCATTGAAGTTCAAATATGAAATGAAAACTCTACTGTTCAGATACCACAAACACAACTAATAATCTCACTATAGGGACTTTTTGTCTTGTTATTTCCTGTTTTTGTTATTTATTGCTATTTATTTATATTTGCAGTTACACTGTTTGTTGTCTTCTGCACTCTGGTTGATCTTTCATTGATCTTGTTGTAGTCACTATTCTATAGATTTGCTGAGTATACCTGCAGGAAAATGAATCTCAGGGTTTTATATGGTGACATATATATACTTTGATAATAAATTTACATTGAGATTCAAACTTTGAGCCAATTTTCTCCTTGCATATTACAATGCAGCACACTCCAAAAGCAACGCTTCACCAGCTATGCTGCTTCTGGGACATCCCTTGCGTTCATGCTTGGACCTGTTCAAACTCACACATAGAAGGAGTACGCAGGACAAACAGCAGAGACAATTCGAAGGCTCCTCAAACAAGAAGGTTCAACGTCACTCCTGAACAAGTAGTACTGGCAAGGGACTACAGAGCTGATCAAAATTGGATACTTGGCAAGACTAAGGACAGAACTGGACCACTCTCCTACACAGTGGAGATGATGTTTGATGTTTTCTGGAGAGCAGAGTTTATAGTTAAGTAGGGAGGAATGTTAGAGAAGAAAGGTGTCTAGAGCTAACGGAACCACTTACTGTAGTCCCAGAGTCAACTCCTACAGTCACCTCTGAGGACGCTCCAGAACCTGAGATTGTTTTACAGCCACAAATCTCACTTGCCAAGCAGAGTGAATCCCCTTGTCAGGAAAGAAGCTCCCCACAAGAATAAGAAATTCTATACAGCAATTAAGTTTTTAGGCCTGAAAAGGACTATTTAAAATTTACTATGCTGTGGATGTCTATTTAGTATTTGTATTATATAAAATATATAAGTTGAGATGTAGTTTATATTGAGTTGGAGTTTATAGCTAAGCAGGGAGGAGTGCAATGTATATAATATTTCTTATTATTGAGTAATATTGTAAATATATTGTTTGATTCAGCATTTGTTTGGTTAATTAATTCATTACCTGTTGTATGTAAAAGTATGTGAATGGCAAACGTCATTACGCTCACCACATCAGATACGCACATCTTGCTAAAGTGAAATTGAAACTAAGACATGCATTCCCAACTCTGTGCTTTTCTTGTGATTAGTTTCTAGAGTTACAAAACATAACGAAGTTCACCTGCCTCCTGTTTTAATCCAAGCTGATCAGGGTTCAGTTAGGAAACTTAGATGAGGTATAGAAAGAATAGGAAGCAAAGGTGAGGGGAGTCACTTTGATTAGAAACCCCACTTCAATGTTCCCTCTCACCTGTTTTCATTGCTGTCCCTTTTATTAATGAGCTACTGAGAAACTTGCTGGAAATTGTAGAACTTCATGCCTTTAGGTTGGAGGCTACCCAGACGGAATATAAGGTGCTGTTACTCCAACCTGTGTGTGGACTCATGAATATCGATTTCTCCAAATTCCAGTAATGGCCCACTCCTTTTCTTCTTCACCATTCCCCATCCCCTTTTCCCTCTCTCATTTTATCTCCTTACCTGCCTATCGTTTCCCCCTGGTGCTCTTTCCCCATTTTCTTTCTTCCATGGCCTTCTGTTCTCTCCTATCAGACTCCCACCACCTTCTCCAGCCCTGCATCTCTTTCAGCAATCAGCTTCCCAGCTCTTTACTTCATCCATTTGACCTCCGTTTCACCTGTCACCTTATGTTTCTCTCTCCCCTTCCCTACCTTTTGATTCTACTCCTCATCTTTTTTTCTCCAGTCCTGCTGAAGGGTGGTGTCCTGAAACATCAACTGTACTTTCTTCCATAGATGCTGCCTGGCCTGTTGAGTTCCTCTAGCATTTTGTGTGTGTTGCTTGGAGTTCCAACATCTGCAGAATTTCTCTTGTCTATATATTTACTTTCTTTAGTTTAAGTTTGACGGTGAGCTCAACAAGCACACAGTTGATAATTACTCTGTATTGGTCACCTATTAACATCCTGTTAAATGTATCACGAGTGAATCTGCAGATGCTGGAAATAAATTTTAAAAAATAAAAAGAAAATAAAAACACAAAATGCTGACAGAAGTCAGCAGGCCAGACAGCATCTATGTGAGGAGGTAGTGACGATGTTTCGGGCTGAAACCCTTCATCAGGAGTGAAGTAACATGGGATGCTCGAGGGGGGATAAGAAGTGGGGAGAGGAGGATGAAGTAGAGAGCTGGGAAGTGATAGGCTCGAGGGAAATGGGCTAGGTGGAAAGTGGAGAATTATGGGAAATAAAAGAGAAAGAAAGGTAGGGCTGGGGGGAGATTATAGTGAGGGGGGAAAAGGAGAGAGAAAGAGAACCAGACTAAAATTATAGATAGGGATGGGGTAAGGGGGGGGGGGCAGGGGTATCAGCAGAGGTCTGTGAGTTGAATGTTTCCTTGATTTATGACTTAGACTCACACATAAAGGAAGGTTGATCTAAGAACATGGAAATGGATTCCTTTTGAGCAAGGAGCAAGCAGGAATATAGGGTAAAAATGACCTTGGGTGTTTTAAACAAGAAGCAGAATGGTAGAAATTAATATTACTGTAGATTTTTTTCTGAATTTATAGTGCTGGAGATACACTTTGTAATAAAGTAATATCTGATTCAGGGATGCTGTTGTGTTCTTCAAAGGTTTCTCACCACTCTGGTTGCAAATCTTTAAACGTCAATACTGTAGTACCACCATCATGCACCAATAATACATCACACATTGAATATTGTTTACTATGGCAGAACAATCACCAAGAGACACATGAAAGAAAACCAAACCTGCTGCAAGATATTACTTATTTACATGTACACATTCCTGTCCCAAGCTTTCAGTGCTTTGCCTTTAGCAGCACTTTGATACTGCAACATCCTCCCTTCACTGCCTACAGTCATCTGCATTTCAAAACCCAGGCCTAGAACATCCAGAATCAGAATCGGAATCAGGTTTATTATCGCCATCATATGCCATGTTGATTTGCAGCAACAGTAGAATGCCAGACATAACGAGCAAGAATTTCTCAAACTTCTGATAATTTCTTCCCCCCCCCCTCTCTTTTTCCATTCCCTATTCTGGTTCCCCTCCGAACCCTCTCTTCTCCTCACCTACCTATCATCTCCCACTGGTGCCCCTCCTTCTTCTCTTTCTTCTTTGGTGCATTGTCCTCTCCTGACAGATTTTTTTTTCCTTTACTTCTTCCACCTATCATCTCCCCTCTCCCACCCATCCACCTTCCCCCTCACCTGGTTTCCCCTTTCACCTGCCAGTTTGTACTCCTTCCCCTTCCTCTCACTTTCCTATTTTGACATCTTCACCCTTCCTTTCCAGTCCTGATGAAAGGTCTTGGCCTGAAACTTCAACTGTTTGTGTCCCATCCATAGATACTGCCTAACCTGCTGAATTTCTCCAGCACTTTGAGTGTGTTGCTCCAGATGTCCAGATTCTGCAAAATTTCTTGTATTTATAAAAATTACAATATGTTACAAACATAAATAAATTGTGCAAAATAGTGTACAGTGCATGTATTGTGCCCATTCCCTTCACTTCATGCAGCATTTGGTCTCAGGGTTCAAACTCAGGCCTGATCAAAATTTTCAAGAGCCTCTACACCATTTTAGGCAGCAGATCCCTGGGTTTTAATTGCCAGATTCCAATGCAGTAGCAAACACGTTTCCAAGGTTAAATATGAGAATTTATTTATTTCATTTGGAGATACAGCATGGCACAGGCCTTTCTGGTCCAATGAGCTGCACGACCCAGCAACCCATCTATTTAACCCTAACCTAATCATGGGACATTTACAATGACCGGTTGACTTACTAAACATTAATTTTTGGACTGTGGGTAGAAACAGGAGTACACAGAGGAGACCCATGCCCTCATGGGAAGAATGCACAAACTTCTTACAGGTAACATTGGGACTGAATGCCGAAGTCCAACGCACTGTGCTGTAATAGCACCATGCTAACTCCTACGCTATTGTGGTGTTTTGAGAACTGGCACTGCTTCCTAGTTGCTACCTTTTACCCTGAAATCAGACCTGATGGAGATCCATTTGTCCTCTTGGTATTTAATTTAATCCATTTTAAATGAACCAGTTGAACATTTCCCCTAAATCAATGAACACTTATGACTTGGTGCTGCTGTCACTATTATCTGAGCTGGGATCAGAATAACCACAGGAAAACTTTGACCTGTATTTTGATCCAGTTCAATGTTGATCAGCATACTATTGGCTTCTTAATTTATGACTGAGGCAAGGTAAATGTAGCCTTATGATTGCATGGAAAATAGCTGGATTACTTTCATCATATGCAATATATGATAAATTATTCAATAACATCAACAGTAGTCTGTTTCACACTCCAAAGCTGTTGTCTGTCTTTCGATGTTTCCATCACATTTTTTTTATATACTTCAGCTTCGCAGAGCATGACCAAAATGAAGAAATATCCTTTATAAACAAGGAATAAATTAATTTGAAAATGTGAAAGATGACTATTGATTCTGATGATTCCTCATTTGAAATTATCTATATGGAACAATTTAAAGGGTTTCTAAAAGTTGCCCAACATATTAATCAATTTAACTTGATGAAAAGCTATAAAATATTTAATACATATAAAAAGATGATAGTGGATGCACCAAATATGTTTTTAAGGCTCATAAAGCAAAGGAAAAACTATGAACAGTGGAAGACTGAAGTAGAAGTAGATACACTCAAAGAGTTAGGTAGAATCTGTGAAGAGAGAAAACAAAACTAGATTCAGGATTCAAGATACAGGATTGTTTAATGTTATTTCCAGCACAAAAATGTAAAGGAGAACAAAATAATTGTTACTCCAAATCCAATGCAGCACAAAGAGAAAGATAAAATAAGATGAAGAACGCAGTAATAAACAAAAAACACAATTAATACTGTAAGAATACATAAGATAGCTTATATACATAGGTTGATTGTATGTCCATAAAGTGATGCTAGGCATATGGGTGACTGCACATAAGTTGGCACTGACAGGTAGTGATGAAGTAGTGGTGGCTGTGGACGTGGAGAGGTTAGTTAGTGGGTGGAGGTGTTGATCAGCCTTGCTGTTTACAGGAAGTATCTGGTTTTGAGTTAAGTATTTCCAGCACTCCATCTAATTGGTCTTTCATTTTTCTTATAATCTTTCACTGAGTCTGTTATAGTTATTATTCTATAGATTTGTTGAGTATGTCCACAAGAAAATGAATCTCAAGGTTGTATATGGTGACATATGTGTACCATATATGTATCATATACGTATTATATGTAATATTTGAACCTCAATAATAAAATTTACTTTGAACTTTTTTTTTCCTTTGCCAATATTTCCTGATTCCTCTGCTCCTGTCCTGATGATGACTGAGTTTATAGGTGCATATTCTTTTGAACTAACCTTTCTCAAATATCTTACTTAGCTGAACTAAAATAGCTGATGTTGCATAGAGACATCAGACTGTAAGTGCGTAAAAATTAATCAGAATGAATACTGTCAAATAAGAGTAAAAGTTTCCACATTGTGCTCTGTCAATGAAATGATTTTGGAGGCAACTACAATCTGCCAATGTAACTATAATAGTGCTACGAACTAAGAATGGCTATCCATACAAATGTGTTTGCTGATGACACTAAATTGAGTGGAAAAGCAAATTGTGCAGATATGGAGAGTTTGCAGAGATATATAGATAGGTTAATTGAGTGGGCAAGGGTCTGGCAGAAGGAATAAAATGTTGGTAAATGCGAGGTCATCTAATTTGGAATGAAAAATGGAAGATCAGATTATTATTTAAATGGTAAAAGATTGCAGCATGCTGCTGTGCAGAGGGACTTGGGAGTGCTTGTGCATGAATCACAAAAGGTTGGTTTGCAGGTGCAGCAGGCTATCAAGAAAGCAAATAGAATGTTAGCCTTCATTGCTAGAGGGATTGAACTTAAGAGTAGGAAGGTTATGCTGCAGCTGAATAGGGTTCTGGTGAGGCCACATCGGGATACTACATGCAGTTCTGGTGTCCTTACTTGAGGAAACATATACTGGATTTGGAGGCGGTGCAGAGGAGGTTCACCAGGTTGATTCCAGGGATGAGGAGGTTAGAACATAAGGAAGTTGAGTTGACTGGGAGTGTACTTGCTGGAATTCAAAAGGATGAGAGGAGATCTTATAGAAACATACAAAATATTGAAAGGAATAGATAAGATAGAGGCAAGAAAATTGTTTCTACTGATAGGTGAGACTAAAACCAGGTGGCATAGCCTCAAGATTCAGGGGAGTAAATTTAGGGTGGAGATGAGGAGGAACTGCTTTTCCCAAAGAGGTGAATCTATGGAATTTTCTGCTCAATGAAGCAGTGGAGGCTACCTCAGAAAATATAATTAAGACAAGGTTGAATAGATTTTTGTATAGTAGGGGAATTAAGGGTCATGGGGAAAAGGCAGGTAGGTAGAGATGATTCCATGGTTGGATCAGCCATGATCTTATTGAATGGCAGAGCAGGCTCAATGGGCCAGATGGTCTGCTCCTGCTCCTATTTCTTATATTCTTATGTTCTTACACTTTAGCTACTGTGAGAACCTTGCTGAGAATAGTGCGGGGGTCAATTGCAACAGCACATCGCTTTTTCCTGCTTCATTCTGTTACGTACCCCGTAACTGAGTTTACAGACCAGCAGAAATAGAAGAATCCGTTGGACTCTGGTGGTACTATAACCAAGGGTGTTTATTAGTAAAATAAGCAAAACAATACCAATAATGCAAATATACAGATAAAACAGGTTAGCAATAATAAACCTAGAAGTGTAGGAATAATAATAAGCAATAATAAACAAGCTCTAACAAGGTCTAGGGGTAAATGACTTGTCATATAAGAGTATAAAGTTCAGTTCAGTTCATGTGTGCTGGGGTAGTTGTGGTTGTTGTGTTGTAATTTGTTGGAGAGAGAGAGAGAGAGAGCAAGAGATTGAGCAGCTGTGGCCAGCAAACCTTCTGTTGTATTCTGATTCCGTCGTACCGTTGTGGTCATTCAGTTATGACCCCTCTGTTCTTCGGCTAGACTGGTCTTCTGTGGTGGACTCGTCACTCTGGCATGAGTGGACACAGACACAAGTCCCCACCGGCCCTGCTGTAACACTGTGAGCTTTGTTGACCGATCTCCTGATTTGGTCCTCGAAGCCCCCACCTTCCAGTGGATGCACAATACTTGGTCAGTGTCCACTGGTGTGTCTGATGGTGTCTCCCCACACCTGTCTTTTATCCCCATTGATGGGGTATCAGCCATCCATCAACTCAAAATGACCATGTCCATCAAATCAGGCCACTCCTGCTGTCTCCTTAGGAATGTTAACGAGCAAAGTAACGTCCTTGTAGTGAAAGGTAAACAATCCAAGAAGAAGCCATAATACATAAATCAAACGTGTGTGTCTCTCTCTCTTATCTGTAGCAGATGTTCCTGCCTCTGTACTTCATCTCTCTCTCTCATTAGCAGCATAGCAACAGCAATAGTTCATAGTTCTCAAAGGGGGGGGGGGATGGTTAACTCTGCACCCTATTTCCATCAGGTCTGCTCAGCTCTCATAACAATTCCATAATGCTCACATGGATCCCAATTTAACAGCTGATTTCAGCAGAGAGAAAATTACCTCCAAAAGAAAGTGGGGACCACTCTACAATGGAACTGCGGCCTGATTATCATTCAGACGCTGACTGGGTTTGATTCGCAGGGTGTGAAATTCAGTTCCTCACCAGATCTCACAATGAAACTTCCTAAAGATATAGCAAGGCAATGAGCAAGATTAAAGATGACCGTTGCTTGTCACATTACATCAAAAGGTGCAGTGAAGTATATAATCTGTGCCAAATCATATCAGCAAGATTTAGGGTTAGCCTGCCAGTGCATCTTGTACCAGAATACCATGTCCCCAACTCACTAACCCTAACTGTACATATTTTAGAACGAGAGAGGAAACTGGAGCAATAGGAGGAAAGGCATGCATTTACGAGGGAGGTATACAAACCCCTCACAGATAACGGCGGGAATCGACCGCAATATTACAGCTAGCTGCTGTAAAATATTGTGCCCCCAGGTACACCCAGGTAGTTCTTTATTTATGAATATTCAAAGTGAGCAAAGAGATCATATGTTCACTTGGCTTTTCTCACCCTGACCTTTGGTTCGTCTTCGCAGATTATGCAATCATCCAGACCACCCCATCCTCAAATTGGGTTTAACTACCTCCTGCTTGATGGAATTCTTTCCTTTTTCATCAGACACCTCATGATTCTCACAAGGTCCACATGGCAAATTGTCTTCCAATATATTAATTAAACCTAGCAGCTATAATAGCTTGAACGTCTTTCTGAGTTCACATGCTACCACACAAAAGTGTAGCTTCCAGTGACAAGATGAACGTTAGGAAAAGCAGCCGTGACTATTTCATCTTCCAGATAAAGATCAGTGAGAAATCAGCAGAGACAGAAGATTGTATGTGGAACATTCCTGGTCTTGACAACAGTTTAACACAGTGTGCCCGTGGACATGAAACTGATGGTGCAATTTTTGTTAGATATTAATGAATTAAAGAATGCTTTCACCGGACTATGTGCCTCAGATGTCTTCTTTTCAATATTCATTTGCATGCATTAACCTTCAGAATTTTTAATGCTGCATAGGTTATTCTTTTCACCACCAGGATTTACAATGGAAATTTTAATAAAAATAAATTACATTAAGAATGCAACAATCAATGGGGCATGATTTATTGCTTACCAAACAAGAATAAGCTTGTTTAAAAATAAAATAAATCAGACTTATTAATCTACTTTACACAGAACACAGCTTCTTAGTGATTTGAAACTCAGCCACAATTACCAGAGAATATTGAAGTCCATAGTTAAAGTCATGAATTCCTGTCTGCTTGATGTCAAATGTGTTTGCAAGACACGAGCCAACCTGCAGAGGGTCGTTATAACCTTAATCCATTTTGAAGACATTGACCAAATGTGTAATCATTTCAAATTGTCAGGGCCATGACAATGGTTGGTGTTAGAATTGGCCCAGTGCCCCAAGGCTAATGAAGGAATAATCAACGAAGATTCCTGCCCCTGTTCACTATTCAATAACTCTTGCTGAACTGTGTAAAGAAATGCAGAAACGACAATATAGAAACAGGCCATTCAGCTCAAATGACATTTGAGCAATTCTTGCTAATCATATTTACCCAACCTATTCCAAATGTAGCTTATTCAATAAAAACTAATCCAATTTAAACTTAAACCTTGACTTAGCTTCTGTCTCAATCAATTAATCCCACACGCCTCAACAGTTCTGTGCAGATACCTCCTTTGGGTTTCAATTTCAAATCCTTTACATTTTATTTTATAACTATGAAATCCTATTTCTTCTGCACACTATTGTTGTAATGTGTAGTTATTTGAGTTACTGTCATCTTCTTGTCAGCTTGAACCAATCTGGCCATTCTATTCTGAGCTCTCTCATTAACAAGACATTTTTATACACAAAAATGTCACTCGCTGGCCTTTTGTTGTTGTTGTTGTTCGGTCTGTAAACTTTACAGTCTGTTATGTGTGAAAATCACAGGAAATCAGCGCTTTCTGAGATACTCAAACCACCCTACCTGGCACCAACAATCATTCCATGATCAAAGTCACTTAGATCACATTTATTCCCCAATCTGGTGTTTGGACAGAACACTGACTGAACTGCTTGACGATGTCTACATGCTGTTATGCATTGAGTTGCTGCTACATGATTGACTGGTTAGATGTTTGCAATAATGACCATTTTCACTGTTGTACCCAATAAAGTAGCCACTGAGTGTATAAGCCCATTATTGCATTGTTCTACATGTTGACAGAGGTTGGTGTGCACAAGATAAGGCTCAACACTGTTTTTAAATAATTTATTAACTATCCCTTGACAATGAGAATGAGAAACAGATTTATTATCACTAACTTAAATGGCATGATATTTGTTTATTTTGTCTTCAGCTCCTGCACCACCACCCGAATGATAGTAATGTGAAGAGGGCATATCCAGAATGGTGAGGCTCCTTAATGATGGAGCAGGAACAGAGAAATCCTACTCTGGACCATCAGAAAACTGGCTTCAACACCATCACTGACCTCATCAACTCTGGAGAATTCACATTCACTGTCATTAAACTCATGGTTCCTTTACCCTGCACTGTTCACTTCTACTTCCAACCCAAGATCCAGAAACATGACTGTCTTGGGTAAGTCCACTGTCTCTACATGCTCCTTCCCCACTGAGCTTGTGCCCTCCTATGACAACTCCATTCTATTCCCCTTGGTTCAGTGTTTTCCCACCTACATCCACAATACTTCTCATGTTCTCGATCTCCTCACTAATTCCCTGGTCTGACTATCTCACCTTCACCCACAACAAATTTTCCTTCGGCATCTCCCACTTTCTCCTGGCTCAAGTGTAGACTTCGGCACATGCATGGACCATTGCTATGCCTGCTTTTTCATTGGCTATACTTGCCTTTTCCATGTTCCGAGCCTTCCCTGATAATGCTACCCAACTCTTTCTGCACTACATTGACGACAGCATTAGTGCTGCTTCAAAAACACAAGCTGAGCTCATCAATTTAATCAACATTGTCTCCAACTTCCACTCAGCCTTTAAATCCAGTTGGTCCATTTCTGGCTCCTCTCTCCTCCTTCTCAATCCCTCTTTTTCCATCTCTGGAGACAGGTTATCGGCTGTTTATTCATTCCCATAGATGCTGCCTGACCTGCTGAGTTCCTCCAGCATTTTGTGTCTTGTTTATAAAATTGATCATACAGAGGGGCATAGGTTTAAAGTGAGAGGTTGAAGTAGTTCAAAGGGAATCTGAAGGGTAAGCTTTTCCTGCACAGAAGTTGGTGGGTGTATGGAAACAGCTGCTAGAGTAGGTGGTAAAGGCAGGTACAATTACAATGAGCGAAAGACTTTTTGACAACTGCATGAATAGGATATGGGACAACAGACGCAAACAGAATTAGTGCAGATAGACACCTTGATTGGTATGGACGAGTTGTGCTGAAGATCAGGCAGAGATAGTAGAATGTAAGGAACATGTGTAGTATGCGGAGAGGCAGATAGAAAGAGAACATGAATCAGAATCAGAATCATAATCAGGTTAATCGCCAGGTTAATCATAATCACCAGCATATGTCGTGAAACTTTGCGGCAACACTACAACGCTTTACATGATGACAGAGAATAAAGGAAACAGTGAATTACAGTAAGTATGTATATATAAATTAAGTAGTTAAATTACTGTAAATAAACTAGTGCAAAAATAGGAAATTAAAAATAAAGTAGTGGGAACTAATTGTAGACTTCAAAGGAGAAGGAAACCAGAGATCCAAGAGCCAGTAATCTTCAATGGATCAGAGGTGGAGAGGGTCAGTAACTTTAAATTTCTGGGTGTCACCATCTCAGAGAAACTGTCCTGGACCCATCATATAGATATAATTACAAAGAAAGCACAACAGCACCTCTGCTTCCTCAGGAGACTGCAGAGATTCTGCATGTCATTAAAAAGTTCAGCAAATTTTTATAGATGTGTTGTGGAAAGTGTGTTGAAATGCTGCATTATGGCCTGATATGCGAACACCAAAGTCTTTGAACAGAAAATCCTACAAAAGGTACTCGATTTGGCCCATTATATCATAGGTAAAACCCTCCCTGCGATTAAGTACATCTACATGAAATGGTGCTGTAGGAAAGCAGCATCCATCATCAAAGATCCTCACTACCCAGGCCATGCTCTTTTCTCAATGCTGCCATCAGATAGAAGGTACAAGTGTCTCAGGACTCACACCAACAAGTTCAAAAACAGTAACTACTCCTCAACCATCAGGCTCTTGAACAAGATGAGGGTAAATACACTCATTTAAGGACTCTTTTATCTTGTTATTTCATTCTTGTTTTTTATTGCTATTTATTTAAATCTGCATTTGCACAGTTTGTTGTCCATTGATCCTGCTTGCCATTACTGTATAGATTTACTAAGTATGCTCACAGAAAAGGAATCTCAAGATTGTATGTGGTGACGTGTATGTACTCTGATAATACACTTAACTTTGACTTTTCCGTTGACTTTGACTTTGACTATTGCTTATGGGTTCAACATCCATTCAGAAACCGGGCATCAGAGGGGAAGAAACTGCGCCCCGATTGTGGAGTGTGTGCCTTCCAGTATCATGCAAGCAATGAAGGGTAAAGTGATAGAGAGCGAGACATGAAAAATGGGTGAGCAAAGATGCAGGTGAACAACACTGGGCAGATATCAGAAAAGCAGAGTTAAAAAGCTCAGTGGGGGAAACAACTGGCAAGAGTCTGTTTTACCTTTTAGCATTATTATGCTTTCTGGTTCAAATTTTGTAATCATATTTCTCATCCTTGAGGTAATAAAGGAACACACAGTGCTATGCATAGCTTTGTAGCTTATTTTCTCATTGTTAATTCACACCAATTTCAATCATTTCATCACTATCTGCCAACAAATAGATTTGTAAAGTGTGTTTTTCAACTTGATCTTTTTGTAATAAATATTGAGATGTCTTTTCTTCTTGTGGATCTAATGGATATTCTGGTCTCATACTTTATTAAATTGGATAGTACTCATTCATCATGAATTGATAGGTCTTGATTGTAATTGATCACTTCCAATGTCTTATTATGTCCTCTGGATCACATTTTCTTTCATTCTGTATTTGGAATTCTGCAGTGTGCTGCTTTTTCATTCTTGGATGTGAACTATCTATGCTTATGTGGTACTGATGACACTTTTGCATTGTGGAGATATACACTTAATTATAAAACTATAAAATTATAGCATTTGAACATGTTAATCATTTATTGTTTTAATTATATATGTTTAGCTGTAACTTGAAATTAGAGGAAACAATTTATTTTTCAACATAATCATATACAGGAGACTTCAAAATCTGCCAAAACCTGAAAAGCTATGTAATTGCTGCTGACCGATGCTGAGTTTAAGTTATGGAATACATTAACTGCCCAATACATGAAATCTCCTCATAAAACACTTCATTCCACAGGAGGAACTTCTGGACCTTGGGAATGCTATATATATTTTTAATGGCTTAAAAGTAAATTATATGATTGTTTAGTATTTATCTTAATGTCTGGGGTAATTAAACTATAGATTTTCAAAGATGCATCAATAGATTCCAATTTTTGATATATCTACAACACTAATTGTAGCAAAATAATAATCTTCCAGTTTACATCATCCGTAACTTTAATTAGGAAAATATTTGTTTTACATTTTAAATTCTTGTTAACTTCCAATATGTGTAGCAAAATACTTGAAGGTTTTGATGCTGTTATAAGCCATATAGCATTTAATTCGAAAGGGGCTCTGCTTGAAGTCAAGATAATAATTTCAGCATGCAACTTCAGATATATACATCATGTCACGTTTGGTATTGGTTTACTCATGTCACATGTACTAAGATACAGTGAAAAGCTTGCCTTGAATACTGTTCATACAGATCAAATCATTACGCAGTAGATTGGATATAAGGTAAAACAATAGCAATATAGAATACAGGGTGAAGGCTACAGAGAAAATGCAGCACAGGTAAACTAAAAGTACAAGATCACAACGAGTTAGATTGTGAATTCAAGCGTCTGTCATTTTGTATACACGGTCCAGTGATGAGTCTGAAATTGAAGCTGTTCTTAAGCATGGTGGTATTTTCTTTCAGCCTTTTGATTTTCTACTCAACGAGAGAAGGGAGAAGAGAGAATTCTGGGAGGGAGTGGCCTTTGATTATATTGCCTACTTTACTGAGGTAGGGACAAGTAAGAGCCTACAGAGAGGAGGCTAGTTTCCATGTTGTGTTAAGGTATGTCCACAGCTCTCAGCAGATTCTTTCTATCAGGTATTTTAAAACCTTACTAATACTTAAAGATGAAATTGTGATCAATATATCTTGTTCATGTTTGCTAAGCTCCCTTTCTAAATACAGCATTTGCCACTTGTCAAGATCAAAACAGTTGTAATTAAACATCCAACTAATAACATTGTTTAGCTTCTGGTCATAAAAGGGAAGTCAGTCTTCAGTTCTTAAAATGTAAATGAAAGTGGTAATCAGCTTGAAGTTGAAACACAGCTATGTAAACAAGCTCTGTATATGGAGTAACACACATTCTCTCAGTGAAATGTAAGGTGGTTTATTGCAGCTCAAGGTGCAGTACAAGGTTCAGAGCTGACCAGAAGGATGTTTTCCTTTTTCTTTTGTAATTTTATCCTCAAATGGACAGCCCAGTCCTTTTTTTTTGTTTTAGGTTAGTTTCGTGTTTTTCCTTCTCTCTTTATTATAAAAATTTCCAGTCTTTTCTTTTTGTATGAATTGCCTAGAGGAGTTGTGGTTCTTTGTTTATACGCAATAGCCTAATATTACATTTACATGACTTTAACAGTATATATCCCTTTCGTTGTTTGTATGTTTATTGCATTATGTATTTGATATAACTTCTCCTCTGATTTGTATCTATTCATTTAAAAAAAACAATAAAAAGAGATTGAAAATGAAATGAAAGGTGCAGTACAAGACACTGGGACCTAAACAGTCCTTCCAGGTGAAACAATACTTCACCTGAGAAGCTGCTGGTGTCATCTATAGTGTCCTGTGGCTCTTCTATAGTGGTTTTCCATTCATCCCACCTCACTAATCTCCCTTCCAGCTCTTGTCCCTGCAAGCAGCCTAAATGGCACATCTGCCCATACACCTCCTCCCTCACCTCAATTCAGGGCCCCAAACAGTTCTTCCAGGTGAGGCAACACTTACCTGTGAATCAACTCAGGTGGTCTATTGTGTCTGGTGGTCATGATGTGGCCTCCTCTATATTGCTGAGATCAGCTGTAAATTGAGGGACCACTTCGTCAATCACTTCTGCTTTATCCACCTGAAGGGGAACTTTCCAGTGGCTAAACATTTTAATTCTGATTCCCATTTTCCTGTTCTGACATGTCAGTCTGTGACCTCCTCTTGTATTACAATGAGATGACTCGCAGGGTGGAGGAGCATCACCTGTATATTCCGTCTGGGCAGCCTCTAACCTTGTGGTATGAATATCAATTTCTCCTTCTGCTAAAAATTATTTTCTTCTCTCCCCTCTTCCTCTATTCCCCACTCTGACAAATACCTCTTCTCACCTGCTTATCACTTCTCCCTGGGTCCCCTCCTCCTTCCCTTTCACCTTTGGTCCACTCTCCTGGCCTATCAGATTCTTTCTGATAGCCCTTCACCTTTCCCACGTGCCTCGCTTCATCTATCCCTTTTCAGCTAGCCTCATCCCCCATCTCCCAAATTTTTATTCAGGCATTTCCCCCCTTTCTTCTCAGACCTGAAGAAGGGTATCAATCCAACACATCAACTGTTTATTGATTTTCATAGATGCTGCCTGGCCTGCGGAGTTCCTACATCATTTTGTATGTGTTTCTGTAGATTTCCAGCATCTGCAGACATTCTTGTATTTATGCTTATTTAGTTTGGTTTGTTTCAAAACAGACAAAGCTGATGGTTGTATTAGTTCAAAAAAGCTTGCAAGCCAGGTGAATAATATCATTCAGCATACCAAATATCTGATGTGAATGTAGTCGGAAGGTTTTATGTATGCAGTAAAATCAGCTTTACATCATATATTTGGTCGTTAAGAACTATGCTTCAAAATATCTTTCAGACCTTTTTGCATAAAAACAGGTATCCCAAGTGGGAGAAAAATGCTACAAATGTAGACAGCAGTTCAGCCTTATTAGGAATAGGCCAAGGAAGATCAAGAAGAATGAAAGAAACATGAGGTGAACTGGAATCTAATCATAATCGAGCTTAAAATTATTGGCAAATGTCATGAAATTTGTTAACTTAGTGGCAGCAGTACAATGCAATACATGATAAATGCAGACAATATAAATAAGTGAGTTACAGTAAGTATATGTATATTTTATAGTTAAAAAATAGTGCAAAAACTGAAATAATTTAAGAAGTGAGGTAGTCTTCATGGGTTCAATATCCATTTAGAAATCGGATGGCAGAGAGGAAGAAGCTGTTCCTATATCGCTGAATGTGTGCCTTTAGGCTCCTGTACCTCCGCCCTGATGGTAACAATGAGAAGAGGGCATATTCTGGGTGGTGGGGGGCCCTTAATGATGGATGCCACCTTTCAGAGGCATTACTCCTTGAAGATGCCTTGGATACTGTGGAGGCTAGTACCATCATGGAGATAACTAATTTTACAACTTTTTGTAGCCACTTTTAATCCTGTGCGGTGGCTCCTCTCCCTCAATACCAGATGATAGTGCAGCCTCCATGGTACATCTGTAGAAGTTTTGAAGTGTTTTGGGTGACAAACCAAATCTCTTCCGACTCCTAATGAAATATATTTGCTGTCTTGCCTTCTTTATAGCTGCATTGATATGTTGTTACCAGGTTAGATCCTCAGAGAGATATTGACACCCAGGAACTTGAAGTTGCTCACTCTCTCCACTTATGAACCCTCTATGAGAATTGGTTCCTATTCCCTCATCTTACCCTTTCCAAAGTTCACAGTCAACTCTGGTCTTACTGATATTGAGTGTAAGGTTGTTGCTTCAACACCACTCAACCTGCTGGTATACCTTGCTCCTGTGCACCCTCTCATCTCCATCTGAAGGTCAACTAACTTCAGCAAATTTATAGATAGCATTTGCACTATGCCTAGCCACACAGTCATGGGTATAGAGAGAATAGAGCAGTGGGCACACACCCCCTGAGGTGTGCCAGTGTTGGTTGTCAGCAAGGAGAAGATGTTGTTACCAATCTGTACTGTTTGTGGTCTTCTGGTTTGGAAGTTGAAGATCCTGTTGCAGAGGGAGGTACTGCGGTTCAGATTCTGTAGCTTTTTGATCAGGACTGTAAAAATGAAGGGATTAACGCTGAGCAACAGTTAATGAACAGCATTCTGACATAGGTGTTTATATTGTCCAGGTGTTCTAAGGCCGCTTGAAGAGCCATTAAGATTAGATCTGCTGTAGACCTATTGTGGTGATAAACAAATTCCTTTTTTTCAGTTTCTGCAGCAGATGATTCACTTACCTGCTTCACTGGTATATATTTTTAGTTTATAGAAATCATACCTGTGCATTGGAAATCCTTTGTCCTTTGTGTTTTAGAAATCTGTTGTGTTTTAGAAATGGTTTGTTATTTTGAAATATTTAAGATGGAAATCCTCTGTGAGTTTTAAATGGTTCTTAAGAGTTTTGTTTGGATTTAAACGTGTCACACTGAAAATAAATGAACTGTGTTTTAAACTATTTTGTTACCTGGAAGTACCTTCTCCTTGATAGGGAGAGAAGAACCACCACTCGAACAGTGGCTATCGGCAGCTGAAAAAAACTGTGTAAAATATACAAGGAAGTGACTAGTCTTTGAAGATTGGGTAGTTACAGTATAATCTCCCCTTAGTGAGAGTGTTCATGGCTATTTATATTTGATAGGGTTTAACATCTTTGAGTTTAACCCAATACCATCACAAATGAACTTGAGGTTATGTGTGAAGCGTTTATAACAGGATGCAGGAGCAGTTTATTCACATGGAGAGGTTACGGTTTGTGGGATTCATATCTAAAGTTGACTGGCTCGAAGTTCAAAGTAATTTTAAAATCGAAGTATGTATACCTTATGCAACTTCAATGTTTATTTTCTTGCAAACACCCACAGGAAAGCAAAATACAATAGAATCCATGAAAAAGACATACAGAATAAAGACAGAATCTCTTAAAGTGAGTCTACTGGCTATGGAGTGAGTTCAGCATAGAGGTGAGTGAACCCATCCATGCCAAGGCTGAAGGAAAACTTATCCATGTTTATAAAGCAGAGCTAGGTGAGTGGAAAGGGAGATGGAGTGTCGTGAAAGCAAGATGACTTGTTCTTTTTTTGGTCAAAGGTAAATCCCAAGGTTGTGTGGTTGGCTTACTGGCCTGTTTAACACTATGACCTCTACTAGTTTCCATGAATGTCCTTGACTAGAGAAGCTGGAGAGCTTCTAATTGATGTGTTTTAAATATATCACAAAAAAGATACAGACATCTGAATGATGTACTTCTCCCAAAGTACGTCTGTCAATTCAGAGTCCTTCCAATTCAGTTTAATTATTTTTTCATAAGTATTAACTTATTCTGCCTATTTGTACTTTCACAAACCTTGTCAGTTAGCAAACGTAATTAGCAAGTAAACTACCCAACGCAAAACTCATCACTTCTTAAGATATTACTGGAGGCTGCTTGGCCCACAGAGTCTCTGACAGCTCTGAAGCAATCCCAATGAACCATTCTCCCACTTGTTCCCTGGTAATCTACTCTGTTTCACGGGACTGCATAAATTGTACAGGTTGAGATTCAAATCCAGTTGAGCTTGCTGCTTGTGGATATTGTAAAGGTGCTTAAGTTGACATCAGTCCGATGAAGTGAGAAGAAACCATGGTACTCTCCCCAAGTGATTGAACTGTTACCTTGTGAATGTTGAGTAGGTACACAACAGAGGTCAATCACAATAGTAACAACTATTTCTTCAGACAACTTTCATGGCAGTATGACTAGTGTCTATTCAACTCTATTCAGCAAAGAACAGAGAAAGGGAAAGTCAAAGAACCACATCTTGATTTAAGCTAATCCTCTCTGCTTAATTCTTTGCCCTTGAAACACCTATACTTGTGAGTCTTGCTGTTAATATTGGTAAGCATTTAGTAGATACTGTACTGTGCAAAAGTCTTAGGCATCCTCAATATATATGCTTAAGATTTTTGCACAGTACTGTAACTCATAGGGAAACCAGAATAGTGAGCAGAAATGTGGTATTGAAGGCTTAATTATTTTATACTCAATTGATACTCCCCACTTGGTTCTTCAGGTAGTGGTTATGTTTTATCCTGCTGGCATGTAATAGGGTTCACTCACCCTTATTCACTCATTTGGCAATAGCTGTCCTTCCAGTGGATCATATTCCAATGGTCATTATTAAGTGTAGGCTGATATGCAGACGAGTGACTCACCAGGGGATTGAATGGTCAGGTTTCCCCTGTAGGGACTGATGAAGAGTCAGTAACTCTAATAGCTTTGAAGAGAGAGACCGGGAGAAAAAAAAAACTAGATCGAGTAAAACTAACAGAGGAGCCAAATGTTTCAATGTTTGCAGAGCTAAGATGAAAACCTAATGTTTAGATGCACATAACAGGAAGCCAGAAAATACATGAAGGTTAAAAGCAAGGAAGATAAAGTGAGGAAGCAAGACCATCATGTGACACATGAAAGTCAGCACTAAAGTGCAAGGCTGAATTGAGTCTGTGCTCTATATGCATTGAATTCTCCACTGTGCAGGTAGGAGAGCAAACCTTTCAACTTCTGCAATGCAAATATACGTTGAATTTAGTTCATTTATAAGCCAGTATACTTCAACACATTAGTTCTAGTCTAATTTTAATTTTAATTTTGATATTTGGTTTGATGAAAAGAAGAGGCAAAATGTATAAATCATTTAAGAAGTTACATATTTCACAATATTGTATTTGGATAATTTAGACATCCTGAGGTTCTTTTGTGTAGCAAAATGCTTATGTGCTGCTAACTGACTGAGAAAAAGGGGTAGTTAATTAAAATTGGAGTTTTTTTACAGCCTCCAATTTCAACCAGCGGGCAGTGAGGTGGGGATACGTCTCTACCAAAGGAGGAGTAAGGCATGCCTGAAGGTCACCCCTGGGCAATGTGTAGCACCTACTTAGCCCCCCAATCAAGGTCAGATGAATCCATGGGAGCAGGTGGTGTATGGTCTATTGAGCAACTGGTGCATATCATAAGTCCTGGTTATGCAACCACTGATGTCAGGCAGACAATCTCTGAAGAGTATTGATAATGGCTGGGGTCATCCATCTTATAAAGACACTGTCCAAAAGAAGGCAATGACAAACTACTTCTGTAGAAAAAGCTGCTAAGAACAATCATGGTCATGGAGAGACCATGACTGCCTTGGTCATACAGCACAGCACATAATGAATGAACAGATTACAATCAAGAGTTGCCATATTATGGTTGTCAGTTGTGGGACAGACCATGTTCTAATTTATCATTTCCATATCTGCGGTTTTCCTTTCAGTTGATGGAAGTATGGGACTGGGGCTTTGATTCTCCCTGTGTTCCTTGTTTTTCTGCACCTGGAGCTTCAATCATTACATAATCTATCAATATTACTGAGAACTGGCATTGGAAATTCAATTACCTGTCAAAAATAATGTCATAAGATAGTCTAAAACTTTGCTTCTGGAGCTTGCAGAGTCGATGTGGAGAGGATTTTCCCTCTATTGGGGGAATCCAGAACACAAAGGGCAATAAAGAGATTATTTGTCAATAATGAGATTATTAAGGGATTGGACACGCTGGAGGCAGGGAGCATGTTCCCGCTGATGGGTGAGTCCAGAACTAGAGGCCACAGTTTAAGAATAAGGGGTAGGCCATTTAGAACAGAGATGTGGAAAAACTTTTTCACCCAGAGAGTGGTGGATATGTGGAATGCTCTGCCCCAGAAGGCAGTGGAGGCCAAGTCTCTGGATGCATTCAAGAGAGAGTTAGATAGAGCTCTTATAGATAGTGGGGTCACGGGCTATGGGGAGAGGGCAGGAACGGGGTACTGATTGTGTATGATCAGCCATGATCACAGTGAATGGCGGTGCTGGCTAGAAGGGCTGAATGGCCTACTCCTGCACCTACTGTCTATTGTCTATTGGCACAGCCTCAGAGACATCCCTTTAAAATAGATATGAGAAAGGATTAGCCAGTGGGAGGTGAACCTGTGGAATTCATTGTAACAAATGGTTATGGAGGCTAAGTCATTGGGTATATTTAAAGTGGAGGTTGATGGGTTCTTGATTAATCAAGGCATCAAAGGCTATGGGGAGGAGGCAAAAGACTGGGGTTGAGAGGACTCCTACATAGGCATCCATTTTTCTATGTGCCGAAGAGTCTCTTAGAAGGTTCCAATGTATTTGTAACTACCACCATCCCTGAGCAGCATGTTCCACGCAACCACCACTGTCTCTGTAGAAAACTTACATCCGCCCTCCAATCGCCTTCAAAAGGCAATCTGCAGGGACCTGGAGTTATATTTTGTTAATTATCTGAATAGGAAGAGTTTAGGGGGACACTGGCAAATAGAGCTAACTTAGGTAGACATTTTGTTCAGCAAAGGCAAGGAGGATTGAAGAGCTGATTCCCATACTGTATGACACTGTTTTAATTGGTTAATTAAAAGCAAAAATGAGAAAAAAATTAACAACCTAGAAATAAGTAGACAGTCGGAACCACTTGATAATTGAACACCTTGCCAGCATATATGTGTTCAGGGAGGATGTCTGAATTACGTGACTGTGGTGAGTTCCTGCAACACAAAGAGCGCATCTCATGTGGCTGTGAGACTGAGGAGATAAGTACCCAGTACAAGAAATAGGAGTTCTGACCCCTCCTCCCTCTATTTCCACAGAGGAAAATAGTATCGCAATAGCATTTATTTTCCTCAAGTCACTGCTGGGTTCCAGAATCAGAGTTCCTGTGGGCAGATGGCAGGAGGTTAGGTGATGTCCTAGATTTGCAAATAGGCGAGATTGGAGTTTGAGGTTGGTGCTGAAAATCAAAGCCCATGGTTCAAATGGAAGCCCAGAGATTGAGGCTGATAGCCGGAGCCCCGAGTCTGTGAGTCTACCGGGGATGTCAAAAGTCCAGAGTCTGAGAAGCCACAAGTCCGTAGGAGGATGGAGATGAGGTGTGGCCTATCATGAGGTTGGAGGATTGTGTGTGTACATGGAGGAGTGGGTGGGAGAGAGGAATGGGGCTTGTTTTGCTGTTTAGTCACTTGTTGTGTTCTGCTTTATTTGTTCTGTGTGGTCCTGCTGAGAATTGTGAGCATGTTATGTTGGAGCCAGAATATGTGGTGACTTCTGTGGGCTGCCCCAACACATTGTTAGATTGTGCTGGTTGTTAATATAAATGATGCACTTCAAAGTTCAAAAGTGTAAATTTTAAAGTAAATTTAATATCAAAGTATGTCACCATTTACTACTCTGAGATTATTATTATATATTTTTTATTAATAGTCAGCTCCGTCTTGTGTACTACCCTCCGTAGTATCCAAGACATCTTCAAGGAGTGGTACCTCAGAAAGGCGGCGTCCATTATTAAGGATCCCATCACCCAGGACATACCCTCTTCTCATTGTTACCATCAGGAAGGAAGTACAGAAGCCTGAAGGCTCACACTCAGTGACTCAGGAATGACTTCTTCCTCCTGCAATCCAGTTTCTAAATGGACTTTGAACCCATGATCTCCACCTCACTTTTCCATATTACTGTTTTTGCGCTACTTTTAACTATTTAATATATATATAGATATATACTTACTATAATTGATATGCCATTTTTCTATATTTATCATGTGTTGTATTGTACTGCTGCCACTAAGTTAACAAATTTCACATCATATGCCAGTGATATTAACCCTGATTCTGATTCTAGTAATAATCCTTGGCGATGGATGCTGCTTTCTTGAGGATGCGCTCTGTGTAGATGTGCTCAGTGATGGGGAGGACTTTTCCTGTGATTGACTGGGCTGCATCCACTACATGTTGCAGGCTTCTCCAGTTTTTAGGCTTTGGTGTTTCCATACCAGGCTGTAATGCAACCAGTCAGCATACTCTCTACTGTGTGTTTGTAGAAGTTTGTCAAAGTTTTAGATGACATGCCGAATCTTTGAAAACTTCTAAGAAAGTAGAGGTGCTGCCATGCCTTCTTTGTAGTGGTACTTATATGCTGGTCCCAGGAACAAACCTTCAAAATGACAATGCCAAGGAATTTTAAGTTACTGACCCACTCCACCTCCGATCTCCTAATGAGGACTGGCTCATGGATCTTTGGTTTCTTCCTTTTGTGGTCAATAATCAGTTCTTTGATTTTATTTCACTAACTGTTCAATGTATATGTTATAAATAAATGAATCTGAAACTGAATCTTAAATATCTGTGTTGGAACAAAATGTCCCATCTATTACTGAGAAGGATGTAGAATTTGCTCCTGGCATACTGGAAACTAATTCCCTGCTGGTAGAGCTCAGATAAAGGACACAATGCTCTGGCTGTGTGATTCCATCCCTCATTTTGTTCCCTCATTCCATTCACTTTGCAGGCAATAACCTGATACTTCAGCCATTACACAAGTACAAAGCAGCTTCATTATTTGGCAAAAACTAGGTATTTCTGGGTTCTGTACTAATTCTTTGTCCTTTAGCTGTCAAAATTGGATTAAGGAAAGAAACTTTTGATTCCACCACGTTTAGTAACTGGTCTAAATATTTTTATAAAAAGAAATGTAAATCACATTTTCTCACCTACAGTTATATCTTAATCTTTGCATTTTCTTGTGCTTTTACCACAGTCTGCTCTGTCCTTTATATTGGCAATCCATCAAGCCATCCCTTAGGGTTAGATTACTTTATTCTCTGCACACGAATCTGGCATGGAACATTCTGTGAGGACGGTGTCTACTTTGCTCCCTGTGTTTCACAGGTGGTTAATAATTTGGACCTTAGAGAAGGACTCATGTGGTATTTTGCACAATTTACGTCCTCACATCAGTAATTGGATACTAGTCAATGCATGCATCTAATAAACCATGCTGTGCTGGAATAATGACTTATGCTTTAAACTGTGGATTTCTCCAGCTTTCCAGAGAAAGTACTTAAACTAATCATTAATTCACACTGAATTACTTTCTTGAGGACATCACAGAGCCTTATAAAATCATGTTTTGAAGAAGGAGGATTAGTAAATTATTCCTTAATTCACTTCCTCCCATAATTTTAATTACTGTGTCAATTTGCTCTGAACAAATTTGTAAAGGGTTGGAAATGATCATGAAGGACATGAATGATTCGATCATTATTTAGGAAGGAAGCTCACTGCAGACATTTTATAAAATCCATCAGAGGAATAACGTACATTTTCTGGTCATGTCAAATACATTTAGTTGAAGTATCAATAATAGAAATTTAGTCACTTAGGACAAGGAAAGCTGCAGTTGCTGGAAATCTAAAGCAACACGCACAAAACACTGGAGGAACTCAGCAGCCCAGGCAGCGTCTATGGAAAAGAATAAACAGTTGCCACTTTGGGCTGAGACGCTTCTTCTGTCCTGAAGAAGGGTCTCGGCTCAAAACATCGACTGTTTACTCTTTTTCCATAGATGCTGCCTGGCCTGCTGAGTTCCTTAGCATGTTGTGACTGTTGCTTTAGTCACTTAGCTTTCACTCATGCATTTATATTTTCATAATTTAGAGCTGCTTTAGCAAAGTTGTTTAATAGATTCTAAATGTATTTGAAAGAGCGTATGATTGCTTATATTTTCCTCTAACTACTGAACAATCAATAGAAACCCAACAGGCAAATACAGCTTTGAAATGTATAATTTCTAAAGCAACAGGCAAATACAGCTTTGAAATGTATAATTTCTAAAAATGAATTTAATTATTTTCCTCTCTCTTTCCTGTGTTGCTTGAGTCACTAATTTAATCTCTATGTGGTCATTCATCTTGAACTTCATAACTGTGCAGATCTGTGTGGAGCTAGTTTTAAATTGTTTGACCTCAGTGATACCCTTTTGCCACGTATTGCGACAAATCAAAATATCTGTCTTCAATACAATCAGATTATCTGGAGATTCACATTCGAACAATATTTGTTTTAATATCTCAGCAGCTACCCTTCCCACATTACATTGTGCTTCCTTATTTCTTCGACCCACAACCATTTCAGAATCACGGGGATCGAATATTGTAGAAGTCCCTTCGATTATATGTTGCATTTTTGCTCCTATTCAATTTTTCAACAGTGTCCATCAGCTCCAACTAATGAAATTTATTGCCATGTAGGTAATTTTATAATTTCCATCCAACAAGGAAATTGTTCAGTGTGCCCATTGAAGCACTTTTTTCACACTCCACAGTTTGTCATTCAGGTAATAATCCATTTCCATTTTAGTGGCTATGATAGATTATTTATTGATTGATTGAGATACAGCATGGAATAGGGCCTATTGACCTATCGTGCCATTTTGCCAGCTACCCCTCTATGTTTTCTCAATGACCACGTAGCTTTCCTCCCACAATTTTCTTCCCACAGTCCAAAGACGTACCATTTGGTGGGTTAATTGGTCCCTGTAAATTGTCCCATGATTAGGAATGTTTCAGGAACAGCTCCTTCCTCTCTGCCATCAGATTTCTGAATGGACAATGAACCTCACCATTTTTTGTTCTTTTTTGCACTACTTATTTATGTCTGTCTATCTATCTATCTATCTATCTATCTATCTATCTATGTACTTCTTATTGTAATTTCTGGTTTATTTATTATTATGAATTGCACAGTATTGCAGTCACAAAATGACAAATTTCACAACAAATTTCTTAAACCTCATTCTGATTCCGACTCCTTGCCACTGCTCATGTGCTGCCTGGCATTATAGTTTCTCTCTCTTCATCTTGTGATATTTTACTCCTATGTCTCAGTCACTAATTCAGAGGAAATAGCTTTTTTTGTTTCTGAGTTTTGGATTTTAATTCCTTTTTTTCTTTAATTAAATTCTTTTAATTCCCTGTTACTCTCCGAGAGAATATTGTCAGCAATTTCTCCAGAGCCTCGACATTCATCTTCAGGAGGAGAATTCAAAACAAGGCTCTGTTTTTACTCTGATTTTATGCTTGTGCAATTCTATTGCACTTAAATGAAACATTTTTGTTTATGTTAAGCATATACAGTAGATTCCTGTTGATTGGGACATCGCTTAATTGGGGCAGCCGCTTCTTCATGACAAGTCTTAATCACTATCTGGTATGGGGGGGGGGGGGGGGGGGATGGTGGCCACTGCACAGGACCAAAAGGAACTGCAGAGGGTTGTATATTTAGTCAGCTCCATCTTGGGTACTAATCTAGAAAGTATCCAGGTCATCTTCAGGGAGGGGTGTCTCAGGAAGGCAGCGTCCATTATTCAGGACCTCCAGCACCCAGGGCATGCCCTTTTCTCACTGTTACCATCAGGTAGGAGGTACAGAAGCCTGAAGGCACACACTCAGTGATTCAGGAACAGCTTCTTCCTCTCTGCCATCTGATTCCTAAATGAACATTGAACCTTTGAATGCTACCTCACTTTTTGTAAATATATAGTATTTCTGTTTTTTGCATGATTTTTAATCCATTCAATATATGTATACTGTATAAAGTATACTGAATAAGATTTACTTATTTATCTATTATTATAGCATTATTATTTTATCGTTTTTCTTCCATATTATGTATTGTATTGAACCGCTGCTACTAAGTTAACAAATTTCACGTCACATGCTGGTGATAATAAACCTGTTTTTGATTCTGATTCTGAGAACAAAATCTAATCAGGAAAATTGCTGAGATTCCCTTTGTTTACTTGGGAAACTATGCTGCTTAATTGGGCAGAGGACCATTGCTAAACAGGTACTAACTAGTGTCAGTCACGTGTACTTCTGTGGCAGTTAGGCACTACACTGCGCTTCAAGCGAACAGTTGTTAATTGGCATCAATTGTGTGTGTTTGCGTTCAAAATGAAGTGAATAGTTTACTGATATTTGGCGAGAAATAAGCAAGAAGACAATTTGGAACTGTTCTGCTCACTGAGGTTTGAAGTATTCAGGCTTGGAGATGACAGAAATGGCTAGGAGTGAAAATGAAACGATTTCACTACTTCAACAAGATCGGAACTACAACAAAATTTGAAGGTATTGGCAGTCTTGAATGTTACATTGAAAATGAAGATTTGGAGGATGCGATCATTGACAGCATTGTATAAAGGAAGTCTATTACCTATAGTATGTGTCTGCAGTGATTTTGTTCATTGCGTACATGAATTAATTCCCTCATTGATAACTATTAGGGACTAATACACAGTTTTATAGTACTGTGGTACTTTTGTTAATATTCTAATATGTTCTCTATTTCAGTTAAATACATAATTTCTTACTCAGTTTGTCTTTTTTATACCTTTATAACTATTTTTATAAAACATCACCTAATTCGGGCAGCCACTTAATTGGGATAAAATGTACTTGTCCCAATGTATTTCAATTGTATTTCAACTGTTTATTTTTACTTGAGGTACTTCAGTGAATGTTTGTAAAGAATATCTGAACCTGGGTTGGAGGATAACTGCAGACTGAACATAGAACACAAAACATAGAAAACCAACAGCACAATACAGGCCCTTCAGCCCACAATGCTGTGCCGAACATGTACTTAATTTAGAAATTACCTAGGGTTAAGCATAGCTCTCTATTTTTATAAGCTCTATGTACCTATCCAGGAGCCTCTTGAAAGACCCTATTGTATCCAAAAAGACCCTGCTGAATGATGAAAAACAAGGAGTGGCCTTGAAATAAAGCAGAAAAAGAAAACTAAACTGAACACAAAATCTGCAGATGCTGAAAATCCAGAGTAACACATACAGAATTCTGAAGCAATTCAGCAGGTCAGGCAACATCAACAAAACTGAACTGTGTTCAGGTACTAATGGAACTCAACTGTGAGGAGGGGATTATCTGACTATTGAATTTAGATTTTGTAAAAAAAAATAGTACATTTCAATATTCACCTGAGAGTTTTGTGGGAGGCACTCCAATCTTTCCTCATGATTGACGAAATATGAGCAGTACTTGCTGAAACATGTATAAATAGCTCCCTTCTTATTTCCCCTTCTAGTCCATGGAAGCCATACACAAGATTAAGAAAATACCACTCTCCCAACTTCGAAATCATCTCTCTTTTGAAAATAAGAATGAGAGCCATTTAAAATAATAAGTAGAATATTATTAGGGAGTTATATCCAGGCAGATGCAAACAACTTAAAATGAATCCTTCCAGAATTCATTAAAAATGTTGATGTATATTCTCACAGTAAATATATTGGCATCTATTCTGAATATTTTTCTGATGCTTTGTTTGTGTTTTATTCATTTCTACAAATATAAGTATTAGGGGAATATGATGCCCAATCAGTATTGCACACTATGATTGATAACACAGCTTACAGAAATGGACTACTGCATTTCTGGCTGACACTTGTGTATGAATATTTTATGATATTGTTGACTGATAGCATTTTTCCTGTTATTGGTTTAAAGATAATGCTTTTAGAAAATGTAATTATTAGAAGATATAAGAAAACTCTGGTTCAAGCAGATTGAAAAATAAAGACACACAGCTCCCAAGAACAGATATTATTCTCACTGGAACGCTACTACAAGGAACTCAAGCAGCAAGATATGATGTTAATGATATTCAGCAAAAAGAACGTCATATGGTTCAGCTACATTAGGGATATAACAGATTCATAGAGTTGTACAGTACCAAATAGGCCCGTTGGTCCACTATGTTCATTCCAATTGTTGTTCCTGTCTATATGAATCCCATTTGTGTCTATAAATTCTATATCTACATATTCCTTGCTTATTCAGATACTTTTCCAGATGCCTTCTAAATTTTGTTAATGTTCCTGCAGCCACTACCTCCTCTAACAGCTCATTACAGATACCAACTACTCTTTATGTATAAATCTGATCCCCATAGATCTCCTTTACTCTCCTCCCTCTCCAGTACCTATCATCCTAAAACCTCTAGTTTAAGACTGCTCTATGCGAAAAAAAGATCGGTAGCTATCTCTCCTACTTTTCATAATTTTATAAACCTTCATAAGTCTATCTCTCACTCTCTTTCAGTCTCAGGAAGACAGTCATATCCTATCCAACTCATGCCCTCAAGTCTAAGCAACATCCTTGTGAGTCTGTTCTGCATCCTCTCTACCTGAATTGCATCCTTCCTGTACTGTCGCAACCAGAAAAACACACACACGCACACACACGCACACGCACACACACGCACACACACACACACACACACACACACACACTATTCCAAGTGCAGTCTAACCAACATTTTGTACAAATGATGCCCCATCTCTTCTAAGCAATGCCATGGCCAATGAAGGCAAGTTCACCACCCTGTCCAATTGTTTCACAGGGAATCATGTACTTGTATCCCAAGGTCTCTCCTTTCAACAGTACTTTCCATGGCTCTGCCATTTTCTGTGTATGTCCTGGCCTGGTTTAACTGTCCAAAGTGTATAACTTTTCAATCGTCTGAATTAAAAGTCCTGTGTCATTTCTTGTCTCACTTTCCAGAGAATCAATACCCTGTTGTAACCAATGACAACCTTTTTTTTCGACCATTGTACATCAAATGAAACATCAGCTACAGAAAATCAGGTTCCATATGAAACAGTAATATTATCAATGCAAAGAAATGTTGTGGTCTTCATACATTCCTAGACTAAGAATCCACAAGAAATGCACTCAATGTACTTGAATTATGCACATCATTGCATTTGCATTATGATGAAAAATAAATGGGTGAGAGTTGTCAGTGCCATTGGAATGAAGGAGGCTAACTTTAACATAGAGGAGGTCATGCCCTCCTCTCTTTGCTATCATCAAGGAGGAGGTACAGGAGTCTGAAGACACACAATCCATGTTTCAGAAACACCTTCTTCCCTTTGCCACCGGATTTCTGAATGGACATGAACCCATGGACACTACCTCAGTACTTTTTCCTTCTGTTTTTGCACTACTTATTTAATTTAATTTTCTTTTTTATATATACTTATTGTAATTTACAGTTTTTATTATTATGTATTGCAATATACTGTTGCCACAAAGAACACATTTCAAAACATATGCTAGTGATATAAAACCTGATTTTGGTTCTGATTTTGATGACCTGAGTGGAGTTCCCAATCCACAAGTCTTCTCAGGGATATATGTCATTAAAATATAGTTGTTCTGAGATTACCTAATGATGGGCAGCATGCCTCTGAAAAAGTGCTGCATTGTACATGAATGTATCATGTGGCATAATTTCTGATGCATTTATTTTTATCACTGGATGAGGTTGATTGCCTTCAACTGAGAATGTTTTATTTGTATCACCCATTCATTATATTACCCAACCATACTCCCAAAAATTTTGTGCAGTACTGTACTGCTGCCACAAAAAAAACAATTTCTTGACATATGTGAGTGATGATAAACCTGATTCTGATATGGGTCTCTGTTGTGGACTGAGAGTGGGAAGGGGGCAGAGGGAGTGGAATCATGAGGGGGAAAGGAGGAAGGGAGAGGGAAGCACCAGAGCGACATTCTGTAATGATCAATAAACCAATTGTTTGGAATCAAATGACTTTGCCTGGTGTCTCAGGGCTGGGTGTGTCTGCATCTGCACCAAACTAATCCTAGCACCCCTTCTCTGCCACCTCTCCTACACTCTTCCTGCAGCGCTCCACCCTCGACGTTCCCAGAATTCTTACAAACTAGCAAGATTTACAGACTCACTCTCTGATCCAGGTACATGTGCCTAACACTTTTGCACACTACTGTACAAATAAAACTTCGCAGTGTCTGGAATGGTAAAGTTGGATCTGAAATGATCACAAACATACACAGCACCAGAAACAGCACTGAGACACACCAATACTCATTCAAATTCATCAGCCATTTAAATTAACAATATATTGAAGATGAGATATTGAAAGTTTTTATATATTATAGCATTTGTAATTTTACATTTAAACATAATTAATATTACCAGTGTTATTTCTGTTTTTTGGAACCTTACTGATGTTAGTTTAATGTTATTATTTGTATTTTTGACTAATAATAAGATTTATAAAATATAGTAAGTAACAAATACTACTTCCATAAGTGATAATATACTCTAATTATGCTACTTTCAGCTTCTTTTTTCTTTAAGAAATTAATGTATTGAAAAAACTTTCTTAGTGAAATTATTTTCAGTTTCATATCAGTTCCTAATGCATCCGATTCAAATAAAAATGTCAATAAACTTCAGTACATTTAAGTTCTTCAGATCTCAGCATAAATCAACTGATTGACACAAGGCCCGGCATAATTTCATTTCAAAGAGCGTTTCCTGATCTTTATGAGTTCAGCTGGTACAAGCTGTAGGTCGAAATTGAACCTCATTGCAGTATTTAAAAAAAGCAAAGGCATCTTGGAATTACCTTGCAGCCTATTCCAGCAATACAACAATGAATATTTATACAGAGCTTTGAGCATGTTTTTCACCCAGAAAGTGGTTGTCGTCTGGAGTACACTACCTGAGAGGATGGTAGAGGCAGTTACTCACACACCATTGAACTAACTATCTTGTTGAGAACTTGAATTGTTATGGCTTGGAAAACTATGATCGAGTGATGATTAATGCGATTAGTATAGATGACAGTTTGCTGTTCAGCATGGCTATACTGGGTTGAAGTATATGCTTCTGTTCCGATGGAGTTGAACAGCTATTCAGGGAATGTAACTGTAAGGCATTTTAGGACATGTGACTGAAGGATTAGTCAAACAAGCAAGGATTTTGATAAAGGATATTTCTCAAAAAATAAATCAGGAAAGCAAAGGATTAAGAAATCAGAAGCAAAATCAGGTTTAATATCAAACAAGAGAAAATCTGCAGATGCTGGAAATCCAAGCTTCTCACACAAAATGCTGGAGGAACTCAGCAGGCCAGGCAGATGTTTCAGGCTGAGACCCTTCATCAGGACTGGAGAATAAAAGATGAGTAGGTTTAAAAAGTGGAGGGAGTAGAGAGAGAAACGCAAGGTGATGGGTGAAACCGAGATGGGGAGGGATGAAGTAAAGAGCTTGGAAGTTGATTGGTGAAAGAAACCGGGGTGGAGAGGGGGAAATCTAATAGGAGAGGATAGAAGGCCATGGAAGATACAAAAGGAGGGAGGAGCATCAGAAGGAGGCAATGAGCAGGCAAGGAGATAAGGTGAGAGAGGGAGAAGGGGATGGGCAATGGTGAAGGGGGGTGTATTACCAGAAGTTCAAGAAATCGATGTTCAAACCATCAAGTTGGAGGCTATCTTCATGGAATGTAAGGTGTTGTTCCTCCAGCCTGAGTGTGACCTCATCGCGATGGTAGAAGAGGCCATAGATTGACATGGGAATGCGAAGCAGAATTAAAATGAGTGGTCACTGGGAGATCCCGCTTCTTCTGGCAGATGGAGTGTAGGTGCTCGGCGAAGTGATCTCCCAAACGACGTCAGGTCTCACCGATATATTTGGTGGATGTAGTATAGGTGCTCGGCAACACTTCACCCGTGAGTCTTTTGGGGTCATATACTATTTCCCCTGCTCCTAGCGTGGCCTCCTATATATCAGTGAGACCTGACAAAGATTGGAAGACCGCTTCACTAAGCACCTACGCTCCATCAGCCAGATGAAAAGGGATCTCCCAGTGACCACCCATTTTAATTCCACTTCCCATTCCAATATGTCAATCCATGGGCTTCTCTACTGTCACGATAAGGCTACACTCAGGTTGGAGGAACAACTCATATTCTGTCTGGGTAGCCTCCAACCTAATGAAATAACCATCCATTTCTCAAACTTCCAGTAATGCTCCCCTCCCTTACCATTACCCAACCCCGTTTCCCTCTCTCGCCTTATCTCCTTGCCTGCCCATTGCCACCCTCTGGTCCTCCTACCCTCTTTTCTTTCTTCTAAGGCCTTCTGTCTTCTCCTATTAAATTCTCCCTTCTCCAGCCCTGTATCTCTTTCACAATCAACTTCCCAGCTCTTTACTTCATCCCTCCCCCTCCCAGTTTCACCTGTCTCCTTGTGTTTCTCTCGCCTCCTCACCCCACCTTTTAAATCTACTCCTCATCTTTTTTTCTCCAGTCCTGTTGAAGCGCCTTGGTCTGAAACGTCAATTGCACACTTTTCCATAGATGCTGCCTGGCCTGCTGAGTTCTTCCAGCACTTTGTGTGTGTTGCTCAGATTTAATAACACCAGCATATGCCATAAAACTTGTTAACTTTGCAGCAGTAGTGCAATGCAATAACTGATAATAGAGCGGAGAAAATACTGAATTACAATAAATACATACATATTAAATAGTTTAATTCAATATCCATTTAGGAATTGGATGGCAGAGGGGAAAAAACTGTTCCTTAATCATTGAGTGTGTGCCTTCAGGCTTCTGTGCCTTCTTCCTGATGGTAGCAATGAGAAAAGGGCATATCCAGGTGATGGGAGTCCTTAATGATGGACACTACCTTTTTTGAGCTACCACTCTTTGAAGATGTCCTGGATACTTTGGAGGTTAGTACCTATGATAAAACTGACTAATTTTAAAACTTTCTGCAACTTACTTTGATCCTGTGTAGCAGCCCCCCGACATACAAGACAGTGATGCAGCCTGTCAGAATGCTCTCCACAGTACATCTATCGAAATTTGCAAGTGTTTTTTGTGACATACCAAATCTCCTCAAATTCCAAATGAAATATAGCCACTGTCTTGACTTCTTTATCGATATGGTGGGTCCAGGTTAGGACATCAGAAATATTGACAGTCGGGAACTTGAAATTGCTCACACTCTCCACTTCCGATCCCTCTACGAGGAGATGCAGTTATTCAGGAACTGTGGTTTATATGTTTGACATATGACTGGTTGCCAAAATGTCTGAGTTTCCCAGTAATTACCGTAAACATTAATGGGTATCTCATACCCACACAGCAATTAGAAATGAAATATTAAAGACTGTTTGGGCTGATTATTTTTTAGCTTACAGATGGGTCTGGGGAAACACAAGAGCTCTTTACTTTAATGAAGTTTGCACCAAGAGAAGCAAAAAGCATTCACTTCTTGTTGGCTTGGCACCAATCCATCAGTGGGATGGTTTTTGGTGATGCCCGTTTGAAGAAGGGGCGTCAGTTGATGCTTGGTGTTCATCTTGACACATTGCACTGGATTACAGGCTGAAAGTGAACACTGTGTAAGAGGGTAGTGAATTCTTGACGTCAAAAAATAGCATATGTATTCCACAAATGTCCTACAGAATTTCCTTACAAACTTAGATATTTTAAGTGGAATACCAACCCAAGTGAGAGTTCAAAAGTACTTCCAATATGAAGCCTGCTGTGTATTTATTATTTCAGAAATATTTCAGTAATCTGGTATATATATATTGCTTGAGTGTTCTTGAATGAAAACACATGATCAAGAACATGTGTACGGAAATGCCAGAAAGGACATGGTAGATTTGTGGACACCCAAAAGCATTCCCATTCTTCTAAAGCAAAACAGTATAGTACCTGCAATACTGTTTTCAATATTTACAAGCAAAAGCCACAAACCAGTCAATTAGACTGCCATAAAGATCTATCACTAGTTGTATTAAAGTGCTCTATTGTAAAGTAGTAAATTATGGTGGCAGAGAAGAAGCATGAGATGGCGGCACAGAAGGCAATGAGATCTAGCCATAGCTAACTACTAAAGGTGTTTTTTATGTATTGCACTGTATTTTTGTCACAACAACAACCAATTTCACAACTTATGTCAGTGATAATTAAAATGATTCTGATTCTGATTCGGATATTCAGGATGTACAGAGATTAGGAAAATATTAAACAAATGGCAATTTAAACAAAGAAGATTGATTATGTGAGTAAATCAGTGAAATTTGAAGGTAACGGGGGCTTTTACTTGGGAAGGAGAGTGGGTAAAATGAAATCTGCTGTTATTCTGGGAAACCAGGAGAATTAAATTATGTAGCAGACTGTTTGAATAAATATTGTAGTTTTATATCTACTTTCACAGTTGAAAATACTAAAAAAGATGCAAAATCCAGAGATGAATGAAAAGAACACTTTGAAACAATCTCTATTGCCAAAATAAAAGTATTTGGGAAACGAATATTACTAATGGCTGACAATTCCCTAGCTTGTGCCTTGGAGTTTTTAAAGCAGTGGCTGCAGAGATAGTGGATGTATTGTTCATTCCAAAATATCATAGATTCTAGAATTCCCCAGGAGGTGTATAATATCATACTTCAAGAATAGAGTGCAATAGAAATCAAGAAACTATAAGCTGATGTTTTTCAGTGGAGAAGTACTAGAATCTATCATCGAGGAAAAAGTACTAGATGGATATTTGATAAATCGTAATACAGTCAAACATGCTTTTGTGAAATGGAATCACATTAATCAATTTTATTGGCTTTCTGAGAAGTTAAAATCAGGGTGAAGAAAGGGGAAACAGCAGCAATACTTTAGTTTATTCATTCAATGTATATGGGCTGAGCCAGCATATAATTGCCATTTCTAATTACCCTTGAACGGGTAGCAGTAACACCTTCTCAAACTGCTGCAGGCCTTGAGGCGGAGGCTTACCACAATGCAATTGGGGGGGATTACTCAGAGTTACAAGATTAATTCACCTTGGGGGCCATTCACCCCTAAAAGGGATTCTTTGATTTTTATTGTTTTCTTCCATGAAACATAGGGGCACATATACTAGAATGGAAAGTAATAACTGATAGTGCACCTTTAAAAACAGGCAAATTTTCAGAGCTTCATTACCCATTTCTGTGAGCATATTTTTGCTAATGACAGCAAATATTAGAACATGAACCAGAGGGAGAGCTGAGAAATGGAGGACAACATCACACTGTCCGCTTAAATGGGATTTCAATGTATAATGACATTTTTGCACTTTCCAATTTGAGAGTTATCAATGCCAGTGGGAAACCAATTACAGAATGTTACACAGTGCTTGAAATGAGCAAAAGGCAGTAAATTTACTAGTTTGATTTTTAAGTTGCTGTCTGCTGAATGCATGATTATAATATCACTTCTATGCTTGAATTATATTTTTTCCTGTAGATATTCAGATAAGTGGATTTTCAATGTTAAAAGAGGGTTTTTGATCTGCTTTGCCAAAGATACTACAAAGCTTTCATATCACAACATGTCCAGATTAGGACCATGGTGGTTACTAGCTGCTCTCAGCCAAGGTGGAGTTAGGGGCATTGAATTTGGCAGCAGTCCTCCTCTTTTAGTGAGTGAAAATTGCTCATTAATCCCACTACAATCATGATTCATGGATACCTGCTGGATATGTGCATGTGTTGGCCTTAAGAAAGTAAAGCTAGATCTCTCCCTTGATGTTGAATCATGCAACCTTTTGATTCTCACTGTTAAAAGCTCTCACATCAGTGCAGAGAAGATAGCAAAGAATACCCTTGAAACAGTAACCTAAAGAGGATTTTGCTTCTACTGAATCAGATGTAATACTTTATTTGGTTCACTTGCTTGTTGATACAACTATCTAATCAGCCAATCACGTGGCAGCAACTCAATGCATAAAAGCATTCAGAAATGGTCAAGAGGTCCAGTTGTTATTCAGACCAAATGACAGAATGGGAAGAAGTGACTTTGACGGTGGAATGATTGTTGGTGCCAGGTAGGGTGATTTGAGTATCTCAGAAACTGCTGATCTGGGGTTTTCACACACAACAGTCTCTAAAGTTTGCAACAAACATTCAGTGAGCAGCAGTTCTCTGGGTGAAAATGCCTTGCTTGAGGGAGATCAGGGAAGAAAGGCCAGACTGGTTTAAGCTGACAGGAAGGTGACAGTGACTCAAATAACCATGTGTTCCAACAGTGGTGTGCAGAAGAGCATCTCTGAACTCCCAACATGTCAATACTCGAAGTGGATGGGCTACAGCAGCAGATGACCATGAACATACACTCAGTGACCACTTTATTAGGTACATTCTGAATGTCTATCTGGCCAATTAAAGTGACTTATTGATGCTTCATTTTCAGTTGTGGTTATTCTTAGGAGAATAGCTAGACATTTTTAGTCACAAAATAGAAAGATATAAATTACATATTTTGTATAATACAGTGGATTCCAGTTAATTGGGCTACCGGTTAATCAGGGCAGTTGCTTATTTGTGACCACTCTTAAGGAATAAAAACTAATCAAAATCAGGTTTAATTAAATTAGTAGTGCAAAAGAGAGGAAAATGATAGTGAGGTAGTGTTCACAGGTTCATTGTCCATTTAGAAATCTGATAGCAGAGGGGAAGAAGCTGTTCCTTAATCATTGACTGTGTGCCTTCAGACTCCCGCCTGCTCCTTGATGGTAGCAATGAGAGCAGGACATATCTTGGATGATGGGTTCCTTCATGATGGATGCCACCTTTTTGAGGCATCACATTTTGAAGATGACCTTGATGCTTGGGATGCTAGTTACCATGAGGGAACTGGCTTATTTAGAGCTTTTTGCAACTTTTTCCAATATTGTGCAGTGCCCCCCCTCACCACAACCCGTATCAGACGGTAATGCAACTACCGTAGTTAGAATGCTCTCCACAGTACATCTGTAGAAAATTGGGAGTGTCTTTTGTGACATACAGTATCAAGTCTCCTCAAATTCCAAATGAAATATAGCCATTGTTGCATCTTCTTTGTAATTGCATCGATATGTTGGGTGGGTCCAGGATAGATCCTCAGATATGTTGACATCCAGGAACTTGAAACTGCTCACCCAACGTAAGGACTAGAGTGTGTTCCCTGGACGTCCCTTCGTGTTAATCAATTCCTTGCTCTTACTGATGTTAAGTGTAAGCTTGTTGTCGTGACACCACTCAAGCAGCTGATCTATCTCACTCCTGTATGCCTGCTCGTCACCATTGGAAATTATGCCAATAATAATTGTCATCGACAAATTTATAATTGGCCTAGACACAGTCATTGCTCTAGACAGAATGGAGCAGTAGGCTAAGCATGCATCCTTGAGGTGTGTCTGTGTTGACTGTCAGTGAAGGAGAGATATTATTTCCAATTAAGGAGGTAGCCAGAATCCCCTGTGTTTATTTGAGACACTATACTGCTTAATTGGGACAGGAAATTGTTGTTGAACAGTTTCTAACTATCACCAGTCATCTGCACTTGTGTGACTGTTAGACACTCTGCTGTGTTTACAGCGAACACGTTTGTCAGTTGCATGTGCTTGTGTTATGCTATCCATTTTGGGGTGATAGACACCGTTTCAAAAAGCAGTGTTTTTTAATAACTTTGTTTTTAATTTTAATTAAAAAGATTCAGACCCTTGCCAAGATTCCAGAAGAAGATTTGACATTAGCTGAAAAAATTGCCCTACTTGTCTATGTTTATTTTGTTAATTTCCAATCAATCCAAAGAACACAGCAGCATAACTGGAGGAATTCCTCTGTCGATAATTATTAGGAACTAATACACAATTTTACAGTATCGTAGTAGTATTGGTAGCATACTAACTTGTTCTGTATTTCACTTAAATACATAATATATTAATTAGTTAAAAGTTGTTTGTCTTTTTTTATACCTTTTTAACTATTTCCATGAAAGCAGCTAATTGGGGCTGCCACTTAATTGGGCAAAAGTGTACTGGTCCCGATGTGTCCTCATTGACCAGAATAAACTGTAGCTGAAATTGAATTACTTTCCCTTGTAACGAAGCTTTTTTTTTAACCTATTAACATTGTTTGAAATGAGTCTGGAAGAATAATTCCTGAAGAAGGCGGAAGAATAGGGAAAGAGAGAGAATAGTGAATGAACTCTTGCTCCTTGGTTTTACGTTCAGCAGGAAATGGCCAGGGAAAAAAGAAATTGTTAAAACACACTAAAAGATCATTTGGCCAGCAACATGGTGTAGATCTCCCAATTCAATTCCCTTACTCTTTTCTACGGCCTTGCAAATTTTTTTTCTCTTCGATACCAATCCATTTCTCTTTGGAAGGTACAAATTGACACTGTTCTAGCAGCCCTACAAGAAAATAGAATCAGTTTTATCATCAATGAGAACAGAGTTGGAGGGAGTCCTTAATGATGGAAGTGGCCTTTTTGAGGCATCACTTTTTTAAGATATCCTCAATGGTTGGAAGGGTAGTGCCCATAATGGATCTGACTGAGTTTAAAACCCTCTGCAGCTTTTTGCAATCCTGTGCAGTGGCCCCTCCACATCAGACAGTGATACTATCAGTTAGAATGCTCTCTATGGTACTCCTGGAGAAATTTGCATGTCTTTGTTGATATACCAAATCTTCTCAAACTTTCCCTTGAATGAATTATAGCCACTGACATACCTTCATCTGCTGATAGGAGGCTTCTTCCCCTTTACTTCATTTAAGCCATCTTGTACACCTCTAACTACTCTAATCTCAAGTTTTTTTCCCTTCAAGCAGAATGACTCTTCTCCAGCCTTTCAACTGAAATCTCCCTTTGATTGATCTTGATTCTTAGTTCTTTCTTAAAATGGCTTAGTAAGGAAGTTGGAGTGGTTCAGTACAAAACTAGCTTTTTATATTACATCCCAAATTCACCACTTGAGCAGATATTTTGCTCCTTTGCAACAACCATAAGATGCTGGAGGAATTCAGTAGGCCCGACAGCATCTATGGAAAAGAGTAAACAGGACATGATGAAGTGGCTCAGCCCAAAACGTCAACTGTTTACTCTTTTCCATAGATGCTGCCCGGCCTGCTGAGTCCCTCCAGAATTTTGTGAGTGTTGCTTTGGATTTCCAGCATCTACAGATTTTTTTTTTCTTTTCTCCTTTGTCGGGCTGATATCTGAGAAGTAATGGATGAGGTACATAGCAGTGTGTAGATATACCAACAGTCGAATCCCATTAGCTGCTGCGCACAGCAGATATCATGGCAGCAATTGCAGGATGTCAGCATCAGATTGACAATGTGATGTTGGCATCAGAACTCAGCACATCCACAATACCAAAATTATACAAATCTATCTTAGTCACACAAGAAGTCAGGGCACTGTGAAACTTATTAAACACATCTTTCTGGAGGAAAAGAAAAGATTATGTTTAGCTAATACCAAAATGATTTTCCACAATCAAGTTTGTCAGACGTAAGATAGGAATTGTATAATGTGAATAATGATCGACAAGGTTTTCTTGGACAAAGCAATAAAACTATGCTCTAGCAGAAAGTTTAAATTTAAAAAGTGTCAGTTTTCTGGAAAATAAAGTATGAATGAAGCTGCACTTTGCACGAAATGTAGCAGAATCCTTCTAGCAGAAACACTTCTGAGCATTCATTGTTGTTTGCGGAACATAATGCTGCTGCTTCATGCACGCCACCATTACCATCTCGATACAATCGAATCTAAATTCAATAATGCAGACTACTGACCTGAGCATGATTATGCCACTGAGATCAGACTGTTTGAACTGACTGTGATCTCCTGCAGTGAGCAACATGGTCCAGGTTAAATGTGCACTGCACAGTTCCACATTGTAATGTTTAAAGCCCTATTTTTACATATCTTGTGTTGCTGTAAGGAAGGACATTTTCATTATTCTGCTGGAACAAATCACAATCATTAATTATTAAAATAATAAGAACATATTTTCAATGGTACCTCTTTTGGGAAGAACAGTTGGCTGCGTCCAATAAGATGGTGAAATTATGATGCAGTTAATTCTGACAACTTGATAAAAAAAAAACAAATTGTTCCATAGTAAATTGTTTCCATCTCTTGGTTTTATATTCTCAGAGATATTGAATACAGTTGGACTTAACTACAGTCATCTTTTATTTAATGGTCAAAATCACTGATTCATTTTGTCTGCTTAATATTTAGAACAAATTTTCCTTGAATTTTGCTACACAACAGATGTTCTTCCATTCATGAAACCTTGAACTCACAGTTAAGAAAAAAAAACTTCCGATTAGATCATGCCTTTAACATAAAAAAATTCAATGTACAAGCAAACAGAATTCAGTTTGTTAAATGTGTTCTGAGCCAGCTAGGGACAGATTAAAATTCTCTCACTTATTTGTTCTTTCTCACCTGGAAATAAAGATTTAACGTTTTTGTACTCACAGATGCATTGTTCCATGAATCACTGAAGGATTTTCTTTCTCTCTTAAAGACAGGATTTGTTATGAAAAGTAAATTACTTCTCACCCATAGAGCTAGCTTGGACAAGTCCATGTGCACTGAAGCTTGACAATTTTATTTTATTTTTCTTAATTTAGAGACACAGCATGCTAACAGGGCCTTCTGTGCCCACCAATTATACCCATGAGGCTATTAACCTACTAACCTACATATCTATATGATCTGGGAGGAAACCTGAGCACCCTAAGGAAGCCTACTTGGTCACAGGAAAAAACATACAGACTCCTTACTGACAGTGGCAGGAATTGAACCCATGACATTGGCATTGTAATAGTGAAATGGTCACCATTATTCTACAATGCCACTAAACATCCCTCTGAAATTAATATAGCTTTAAATTTTGTTTATGACGAAAGATGCCACTAGCAGGAAACTATCCAACTAATCATTTATTTCTATATTTCGGTTCCTGATTGTGGTATGAGCTTCCAGTAGAAGTGGTAGAGGCAGGTTCGGTATTTTCATTTAAAGTAAAATTAGATAGGTATATGGACAGGAAAGGAATGGAGGGTTATGGGCTGAGTGCGGGCCAGTGGGACTAGGTGAGAGTAAGTGTCGGCATGGACTAGAAGGGCCAAGATGGCCTGATTCCGTGCTGTAATTGTTATATGGTTATATGATTGAAACGTTCTGTTTCGTACATTTGAATTTTTATAGCAGATAACCTCTTAGGTTTAATATAACTAGTCCTATCCTCAAGTGGATCTTATGTGCCATACAATTCAAAGATTATCTGGGTCCCAGTAACTGAAGACTCCAACCAAGAATATACTACGTTGCCTGCCATCAGCCTGATTCAGCAACAGATAACTTTTTTTTGATGAAGACGATCTGGCATAAACCATCGTAAAATGTTTGAGTAACAAGAGGCCAACATATTTTGAACTATGCTTTAAACACTGTAATACATCTCAAAGTAATTCTAAGACAAATGTGTAAAGTATTTCTCAGTGTAATTTCTTATTGAAGTTATCTGTTTTGAGCAGATGGATTACTGGGTGTGTAAACTGTGGGATCTGATAAGTTAATCCTATTAAAGTACACCAGACTTTCTTAACTGTTTCAGTCTATCTGCTGTCTTTGACTGTGGATTTCACCAATACCTCTTCTACATTTACATGGGACTGATTGTGGACTTAAGAAAAGATAAGACACAGGTTGACATACCTGTCCTCATAGAGGGATCAGAATTGGAAAGAGTGAGCAATTTCAAGTTCCTGGTGTCGCTATCTCTGAGGATCTGTTCTGGGCTGAACATATCGATGCAGCTACAAAAAAGGCACAACTGCAGCAATACTTCATTAGTAGTTTGAGGAGATTTCATATGTCACCAAAGACACTCCCAACTTTCTACAAATGTACCGTGGAGAGCATTCTAACTGGCTGCATCACCATCCGGTATGGAGTGGGGTGGGGTGGGGGGGGTGGGGAGTTGAAATCAGCTGCAGAGAGTTATAAACTCAGGCCGGCTCGATTGTGGGCACTAGCCTCTGTAATATCCAGACATCTTCAAGGAGCAATGCTTCAAAAAGTTGGCATCAATCATTAAGGATCTCCATCACCCAGGACATACCCTGTTCGCATTGCTACCGTCAGGAAGGAGGCACAGGAACCTGAAGGCACACACCCAAGGATTCAGGGACAGTTTCTTCCCCTCTGCCATCCAATTTCTTTATGTGTATATATACTGTAATTCACATTTTTTCTTCTTCTATTACTATGTATTGCATAATACTGCTGCTGCAAAGTCAACAAATTTCAGGACATAAGCTTGAGATATTAAACCTTATTCTGATTCTGACTTCACCGTACTTCTTCCACATTTACATGGGCCCTGCTTCTATCTTCATCTATCTAATTACAGATGGGTAATTCCTGCAATGGATTCTCTTCTCTCACTGTGTTAGCCAAGCCTTACAAAAATCCCACCTAGGGTATTAAAACCTTTCGCTGATCAGGTAAAATGAAAGGTTCAATTTAAGTTGCCACGTTGTGAGATCATCTGGCAATTTAAATCAAGTCCTTCCCTTTCCCTAATGAGTGGCAGATACCCTTGGTGGTTTTGTGTAAAAGAGTGCTTGGTGGTTAGGGTTGACTTGTTGGATCTGTTTCTGTGCTGTGTGACACTGTGGCTCTATGACTCAATGTGTTTCGGATGGAATTTTGGGTCAATGTTGCTGACAATAGATGTAAATGTTTCCAATCATTGGATAGAATACACAGGGGAAAGTTGGTCAGAATTCTCAAATGTCAGAGTCTTTGGCTTGAAGCCTCAAAGGGTTGTGAGGAAATAATAACCAACCTCCCATATAAAAGTGGAGCAGAGTTTGGACCCCTTAGACCCAGCCTTAGCTGGAATATCTGATAACACTTCAAAAGTTATCAAATGATTTAAAACATTAATAACACTTATGAATCAAAAACATATGCATTTCACACTGAGTAAAGAAGTTCACCCTCAGGTTCCCCCTTGAATACTTCACCTTTCACCCTTAACCTAGGACTTCTAGTTCTATTCTCATCCCATCTCAGTGGAAAATGCTTGCATTTATGCTATCTATATGAATAAAAGAATGAATTTATTTGAATTTCAAATCCATCCAACAGTAGGAGGGAGTAAAAGTCTTTGTATTATAACTCCATCAGAATGTACGGAAATGTGAATTTTAAGTCCAATGGCTTGTAGAAAGAAGCTGTCCCGCATCCTGTTGGCCCTGGCTTTAATGCTGTGGTACCGTTTGCCAGATGGAAGCAGCGGAAATAGTTTATGGTTGAGGTGACTGGTGTCCCCGATGATCTTCCAGGCCTTCGTTCTGTACCTGCTGCTATAAATGCCCTCAATGGAGGAAGTTGACATCCACAGATGCACTGGGCTCTCCATACCACTCTCTGTAGTGCTCAGCGATCAAGGTTGGTGCAGTTCCCGTACCAAGCGGTGATACAGCCAGTCAGTGTACTCTCAGTGGTGCCCCTGTAGAAGGTCTTGATGATTTGGGGGCTCATGCTGAACTTCTTCAGTCACCTGAGGTGGAAGAGACACTGTTGTGCTTTTTTTGCCACACAGACAGCATGTACCGTATAGGTGGGATCTTCGGAGGAACTTGAGACTGCAGAACCATTAATGTTGATCGGGGCAAGCCTATCTCCAATCCTCCTATTATCTAAAATGAGCTCTTTTGTTTTTTTTGGATATTGAGGAAGAGGCTGTTATCTTGGCACCATTGTGTCAGGGAGTCAACCTCTCCTTTGTAGACTGTCTCCTCACCACTAGAAATAAGGCCGATCAAAATTATGTCATCTGCCAATTTGATCAATAGATTGGAGCTGGTGTGTGGCAGCACAGTTGTGGGTGTAAAGGGAGTAGAGGAGGGGACTCAGGACACAACCCTGGGGGGGCACCTGTGTTGAAGGTGAAAGTGGCAGAGCTCCAACTGTCAACGAGCTGATAGGAAGTCTAGAATCCAGCTACGCATGGCTGGATGATGTTTATACTCTTCATAATTTTGGATACCTCTATCAAATCTCCTCTCATTCTCGTATGCTCTAGGGAATAAAGTCCTAACCTATTCAATCCCTTCCTATAACTCAAGTCCTCAAGTTCTACCAACATCCTTGCATATTCTTAATATTTATAAAAGGTTCAAGATATATTAAATTCATCATTAAATGTTCTGAAAAAATTATAATACACTGTATATATAGAGTCTGGTCATTAGAATATTTAACTAAAAGTGAAATGACATTCTAAACTGACAGATTCTCCTTTTGGAAGCTTTGCTCTGTGCAGTTACCATAATATTACACTGGTAAGTTGAACTATGTGACAACGCCACAGTAACATAACGGTTAGCACAACACTATTACAGTGTCGGAGTTCAGAATTCAATTCCAGTGCCATCTGTCAGGAGTTCGTACTTTTTCTCCATGATTATGTGGGTTTCCTCCAGGTGCTCTGGTTTTCTTCCACAGTCCAAGTTAGTAGGTTAATCGATCATTGTAAATTGTCCTGTGATTAGGCTAATGTTAAATAGGTGGGTTGCTGAGCTCTTGGCTCAATGGGTCGTAAGGGCCTGTTCCATGTGTATCTCTCATTAAAATAAATAAAATATATGTGGAATAATTTCTTTGCTAACATTTTAACATTGTTTTCATTCATTGTAGGGTGAGAGATGAAATAAATGAATCCTTATGATTCTACTGGTTGTGGTAGGTAGCACTATCAAAAAACATGATACCAAGTTTCATGTGAACAACACTGACAACAGTATCTTAGTGCCCCTTCTCCTGACCCTTGACTGAATCTAAGTTGTCAGACAGTTTATTTGAGATCCATGACTGGATGAGAAGAAATTTGATACACTGAAGTTTGAGATAACTAAAATCATTGCCCTTGGTCCCTGTCTCAAATTCCATTCTCCATTAATTACTCCTATCCTCTCTGGCAGAGAGTGGTACAGAAAACCCAGTGCATCCTCTCTAAATCAAAATGAGCTTCTTTCAACGATTGTTATATTGGACCTTGAGGTGTGTTTTTGACATAATTTAAGCAACATGATTAAAATCACATGTTTCAACCTCTGTAATAACCCCAACTTCCCCCCCCCCACACCCCACCCTAACCCACTTCAACTCATCTGGTGCAGAAAACCTCAGCCATGTCAACAATTCTTACAGACCTGCCTATTTCACTGCACAGCTGGGTACTCTATCTCCTCAATTCTGTAAACTTGAGGCGACCCACATATTTGCTGCCTGTTTCGCATTTCATACCAAATTATCTTCAAGCTGGGTTTGTTAACCAACAGTGCTTTAAATCCAGGTACTCTAGCCCTGACTATTTCACTGCAAAACTAGCTAGTCTCCCTCCTCAATTTCGTAAATTTGATGTGATCCACATCTACTGCCATAAGCCTCATATTCCATCTGGGTAGCTTCCAAATTGATGGCATGAATATCAATTTTTCCATCTTCCAGTGATTTCTCCCCCTCCCTCAATTTCTCCTTTTCCATTCCTCATTAGGTTTCCCTTTCACCCCCTCCTCTTCTCCTCAGCAGCCCATCACCTCCCTTTGGTTTCCCTCCTACTCCCCTTTCTTCCACAGCCACTGTCCTCTCCTCTCAGATTCCTTCTTCTTCATCCCTTTACCTCTTCCCCCATCACGCCCTGGCTTCTTTCTTCATTCCCCACTCCCCACCCACCCACCATCCCCCTCACCTGATATCACCTATCACCTGATTGCTTGTAGTCCTTCCCCAACCCCCACCTTCTCATCCTGGCATCTCCCCATTTTCTTTCCTGTCCTGAATAAGGGCCTTGGCCTTGAAAAGTTGACTGTTCATTCCCCTCCATATATGCTGCCTGACCTGCAGAGCTCCTCTAGCATTTTGTGTGCCCAAACTGGCTTCTCTTTTATTCAGCCTGATAAAAGTCAAGTGAAATGGCTTGCTCTATGAGGGGCACTACATACGTATGATGAAGCTGGTTTTGTTCAAATGTTCAGTTTATTGTCAAAGCAAGCATCTACAATACAACTGATATTTGTCTTCTTCAGATAGCCATGAAATACAGAGAAACACACAAAGGTCATTGACATCAACCCCCTCCACGCACTAAAAACTAAAAGAAATAAAACTTGCAAATGCCAAATCCTCCTCCCCCCAGCACAAAAGCTAATAGATGGCCCACACTGGAACATCAAAGACCAAACTCCCAATTGCTCACTCGCAAAAAAAACCAGTGATAATAGCATCAAACCCCTAATCCCCTCCTTTGCCGAAAAGAAAAGCAACAATAACATCAAACCCCCAAATCCCTTTCTCATACTCAAAAAACAACAGGTTGCCCAGACAGAAAAAACAATAAAAAGTTTCTTACTGTTCTTAAGAAATTTTCAGTCTTATCTCAATGCAAATTGTTTTGGGAAATTTCTCTAATCTTTCTATTAACTACTGCGGCTATGAAGTTATAGAAGACTCTTCCAGAGAAAATTTTGACTTCATAACAATTAACACATGCTCTATTTGCTTATTTATCATGTTCTGTCACTTTGTTGGAATTTATTTATTTAGTGATACAGCGCAGAGTGGACCTTTCTGGCCCTTTGACTCACGCTGTCCCAGCAATAGCCAACAAACCAGATTAACTCTACTCTAATCATGGGACAATTTACAACAACCAATTAACCTACCTGCTATGTCTTTGGACTGTGGGAGGAAACTGGAGGACATGGAGAAAACCCACATATTCCATGGGGAGGACATACAGAGACTCCTTACAGAATGGTGCCGGTATTGAACTCTGAACTTTGGAACACCCTGAGCAGTTATAGTATAGTGCTAACCGTTAAACTGCTGTGGCACCCATAGATAGACTGTGTATCAGCTTTTGCACACTGGCTTGCTGCTGGATGCTGAACTATTTTTCAAACCACACCGAAAGTTTAAATCTGCCTCCCCAAAGTAACTTCTGCCAGTTGATACTCTGGTTTCACTTTCTTTCATCTGATCATAGGACAGAATGGTTAAATGAGTAAAGTCATTTAGGAAGGGGCAAGAAACACATTGTCTATCACGATATCTCTTACCTGAAGTGAAATTAATCACAGCTTTATTTTAAAAGAAGAGGCCAAGCTCAATTGTAGTACTTTTACAGATAAGTGTAAATGTTAATTAGTTGATAAGATTTTATTCAGAAATATATCATTCTTTATTTGTGATCTTTGGTAAAATATTTGCATTTGAAAGGTTTAGCTGTATCCTGTATATTTTAAATAAAATTCTCCACATAGCATACATTAGATTGTGTTGAATTTATACTCACACTGTTGTTACCAATGCATTCCTTACAAGAAGCAATACTGTAAGATTTAATTACTTGAAATTCAATTGCTGAGTATTATATATTAAAGAGGTAAAGACTAGGTGACTATTTTTATTTTGAAGCGTCACTCATAGATAGCACTTGAGAAGGGGTGATGGCAAAATGTCTGTAATCCTTTTAGGTGAATTTGATGATGGAGGGGTTGGTTAACTGGCTATGTTGGATTCTGCTCAATTATTTGTTATAATAAGATGCAAAAATCCACATTTCAATGATGCAAAATTCATCTTCAGTTGCATATATGTACATCATATGCAATAATGTAATGTCGAAATAACGAGCTTCATTTCTGAACTCAATGAAATTGAATTTCAAAACCAGACTTCAATTGTTGCATTGTGCATTTAGTACTTATTGAGTATCTCAAGAAAAATTCACCTCTCGTTACTGAGCATATTAAATTCTCAGGAATAGTTCAACGGATATTGTAGCCTATCTTGCTCAAGTTACAAATTACGCAAGGATAAAAACAAAAAAGTAAGAAGCCAGACTAGTTAGAACCATAGAACATTGCAGCACAGAAACAGGCCTTTTGGCCCTTCTTGGCTGTGCCAAACCATTTTTCTGCCAGGTCCCACTGACCTGCACCTGGACCATATCTCTCCATACACCTCTCATCCATGTACCGTCCAAGTTTTTCTCAAATGTTAAAAGTGAGCCCGCATTTACCACTTCATCTCATTCCACACTCCCACCACTCTCTGTGTGAAGAAGCCCCTCCCTAATGTTCCCTTTAAACGTTTCCCCCTTCACTCTTAACCCATGTCCTCTGGTTTTTTTCTCCCTTAGCCTCAGTGGAAAAAGCCTGCTTGCATTCACTTTATCTATACCCATCATAATTTTATATACCTCTATCAAATCTCCCCTCATTCTTCTACACTCCAGGGAATAAAGTCCTAACCTATTCAACCTTTCTCAGTAACTCAGTTTCTCAAGACCCAGCAACATCCTCGTAAACCTTCTCTGCACTCTTTCAAGATTATTAATATCCTTCCTGTAATTTGGTGACCAAAGCTGCACACAATACTCCAAATTCGGCCACACCATTGTGTTATACAACCTCACCATGGCATTCCAACTCTTATACTCAATACTTTGATTTATAAAGGCCAATGTGACAAAAGCTCTATTACAATCCTATCCACCTGTGACACCACTTTTAGGGAATTTTGTATCTGTATTCCCAGATCCCTCTGTTCTACTGCACTCCTCAGTGCCCTACCATTTACCTTGTATGTTCTACCTTGGTTTGTCTTTCCAAAGTACAATACCTCACACTTGTCTGTATTGAACTCCATCTGCTATTTTTCAGCCCATTTTTCCAGCTGGTCCAAATCCCTCTGCAAGATTTGAAAACCTTCTTCACTATCCACTACACCTCCAATCTTTGTATCATCAGCAAATTTTCTGATCCAATTTACCACATTATCATCCAGATAATTTATATAGATGACAAATAACCTCATTGGCCTCCACTCAGAGAAGCAATCCTCCACTACCACTCTCTGACTTCTCCCATTGAGCCAATGTCTAATCCAATTTACTACCTCACCATGTATAGCTAGCGACTGAATCTTCCTAACTAATCTCCCATGCAGGACCTTGTTAAAGGCCTTACTGAAGTCAATGTAGACAACATCCACTGCCTTCCCTTCATCCACTTTCCTGGTAACCTCCTCGAAAAACTCTAACAGATTTGTTAAACATGACCTACCACACAAAGCCATGTTGACTCTCCCTAATAAGTCGCTGTCTATCCAAATACTTGTAGATCCTATCTCTTAGTACTCCTTCCAATAATTTACCTACTACTGACGTCAAACTTACCGGCCTATAATTTCCTGGATTACTTTTAGAGCCTTTTTACACAACGGAACAACATGAGCTATCCTCCAATCCTCCGGCACCTCACCCGTAGATATCGACATTTTAAATATATCTGCCAGGGCCCTGGCAATTTCACCACTAGTCTCCTTCAAGCTCCGAGGGAACACTCTGTCAGAACCTGGGGATTTATCTACTCTGATTTGCCTCAAGATAGCAAGCATCTCCTCCTCTTCAATCTGTGTAGGTTCCATGACTTCACTACTTGTTTGCCTTATTTCCATTGACTCCATGCCAGTTTCTTTAGTAAATACAGATGCAAAAAAACCATTTAAGATCTCCCCTATTTCTTTCGGTTCCATACATAGCCAACCACTCTGATTTTCAAGAGGACCAATTTTATCCCTTACTATCCTTTTGCTCTTAATATACCTGTAGAAGTTCTTAGGATTATCCTTCACTTTGACTGTCAAAACTACCTCAAATCTTCTTTTAGCCCTCCTGATTTCTTTCTTAAGTTTTTTTTTGCACTTTTTATACTCCTCAAGCACCTTATTTGCTCCCTGTTTCCTATATATGTCATACATCTCTTTTTTCCTCTTTATCTGAGCTCCAATATCCCTTGAGAACCAAGGTTCCTTATTCTTATTCACTTTTCTTTTAATCCTGACAGGAACATACAAACTCTGCCCTCACAAAATTTCTCCTTTGATGGCCTCCCACTTACCAATCACATCCTTGCCAGAGAACAACCTGTCCCAATCCACACTTTTTAGATCCTTTCTCATTTCTTCAAATTTGGCCTTTTTCCAGTTTAGAACTTCAATCCAAGGACCAGATCTATCTTTATCCATGATCAATTTATGATCACTGGAACAAAAAGTTAAAACCATTTGTGTCCTGTTTACAACTGTGCACAAAATGCGTTTTCCTGACTTCTTGGATCCATCTTCCAGAAGTAATCTAATTTTTCTATTAATATTACTTTACTCTGTCAAGCTTAGTCAAGCACAAAATATTTTTTAAAGCTTCAAAAATGGCTATGCAGCAGGATTGTCCACCTGGTCTTGGGGATCTGCAAAGCAAAAGAGGAATTTTAAGATTAATGATTCTGCAATAACATTGCATTGGTTCATTTGGTACTACCCTTGATTATGGGCTAAAAGGTTAGGAGCTGAAATCTATTCCAAAACCTGTATCCACTACTGAGGTCACAAACAAGAGAAAATCTGCAGATGCTGGAAATCCGAACAACACACACAAAATGCTGGGGGAGCTCATCGGGCCAGGTAGCATCTATGGAAAAAAGTACAGTTGACATTTTGGACCAAAACACTTCAGCAGGACTGGAGAAAAAAAAACTGAGAAGTAGATTAGAATGTTGGGGCGGGGGGTGGAGAGAGAAACACCAGGCAATAGGTGAAACTTGGATGGGGAGGGATGAAGCAAAGAGCTAGGAAGTTGATAAGTGAAAGAGGCAGAAGGCCACTGAAGAAAGAAGAATAGGAAGGGAGGAGCGCCAGAGGGAGGTGATGCGTAGGCAAGGAGATAACATGAGAGAGGGACACGAGGATGGAAAATGGTGAAGGAGGGAGTTGTGGAGGCATTAATGAATGTTTGAGAAATCGATGTTCATGCCATCAGGTTGGAGGCTATGCAAATGGAATATAAGGTGTTGTTCCTCCAACCTAAGCATGACCTTATCCAAACAGTTGAGGAGGCCATGGATGGCATATTGGAACGGGAATGGGAAATGCAATTAAAATGGGTGGTCACTGGCAGATCCCACTTGTTCTGGAGGATGGAGTGTCGATGCTCAGCGAAGCGGTCTCCCTATCTACATTGGGTCTCACAGATGTATCGGAGCACCGAAAATGGGATATAACCCCAGCAGACTCACAGGTGAAGGGTCACCTCACCTGGAAGGACTGTTTGGGGCCCTAAATGGTAGTGAAAGAGGAAATGTAGGAGCAGGTGATCTCCCTCTTGGTACTTATCCTTGCAAGTGGAACACATGCTTCACCTGTACTTTTTTTTCCATAGATGCTAGCTGGCCTATTGAGTTCTTCCAGCATTTTGTTTGTATTCTTCCATTCAGGTGTTCACTTCAGAATGTCTTTACCCATCTCTTCTATCGGTATTCATTCAGTGAAGTGAGTTGTTGAGGCCTCCACCAATCAGAGTTGACCATGGATATTACATCCTAGCTGTCTAGATACACAAGTATGATATAGAGAGCAAGCTATTGCCCATATAACAAGCTCCTCCATCTTTACATATGAACCCAAAGGAACAGCAGAGACCAGAATAGTTTGGTACCAGAAGCATCGCAGGAGTTGCCAGTCAGCATTGAACTCAATGCAGGTCTGCTTTGGGACTCCAGCTCTGGATTTTTCCCTCACAGTTTACTCCTGAAGCCTTCCCAGTGAGTGGGTATTGCCGCAAGGCAGCAGAGGTTTGAGATCAGAGTCTCCCTTCTCCTAGATGAGCTGCTGACTATGGCTGACAAGCCATATCTGCCCAAAATGCCTGGTTTACAGCACCAGTAACCCACATTTTCCTCCTCTCCTGTCAGTAGAAATGACACGAAGACTGGTGGTGTTGTGGATAGTGTGGAGGGCTGTTAGAGGTTACAGCAGGACATTAGTAGGATGCAAAACTGGGCTGAGAAGTGGCAGATGGAGTTCAACCCAGATAAGTGTGAGATGGCTCATTTTGGTAGGTCAAATATGATGGCAGAATATAATATTAATGGTAAGACTCTTGGCAGTGTGGAGGATTAGAGGGATGTTGGGGTCCGAGTCCATAGGACACACAAAGCTGCTGTGCAGGTTGACTCGGTGTATTGGCTTTCATCAACCAGGGAATTGAGTTCAAGAGCCAAGAGGTAATGTTACAGCTATATATGACCCTGGTCAAATCCCACTTGGAGCACTGTGTTCAGTTCTCGTCACCTCACTACAGGAAGGATTTGGAAACCATAGAAAGGGTGCAGAGGAGATTTACAAGGATGATGCCTGGATTGGGGAGCATGCCTTATGAGAATAGTTTGAGTGAACTTGGCCTTTTCTCCTTGGAGTGACGGAGGATGAGAGGTGACCTGATGGAGGTATATAAGATGATGAGAGGCGTTGATCGTGTGGATAGTCAGAGGTTTTTCCACAGGGCTGAAATGGCTAACATGAGAGGGCACAGTTTTGAGGTGCTTGGAAGTAGGTACAGAGGTGATGTCAGGGTTAAGTTTTTTACACAGAGAGTGGTGAGAGCATGGAATGGGCTGCCAGAGACAGTGGTGGAGGCGGATACGATAGGGTCTTTTAAGAGACTCCTGTATAGGTACTTGGAGCTTAGAAAAATAGAGGATTATGAGTAACCTGATGTAACTTCTGAAGTAAGTACAGTACATGTTCAACACAGCATAGAGGGCCAAAGGGCCTGTATTGTGCTGTAGGTTTTCTATATTGCTATGTTTCTGTGTTAGAAATGGTTCCACCGGGCTTAGTAGTTAAGCCACACGTGAAGGCCAGGAGCTGGACTTAGTTGTCAGAGGCCATTTGAGGGACACGTCATTGGAAGCATTTAATAGGTAGTGGGAGCTTATCCCCATTACCACCCCTAGCTATAAAAACCTTAGGGAATCAGTAAAGTGAGTACTGCACTTTATAAATGCCATTTTCTCCTTTCTTAATATCAATTTTAACAGTCCCTAAGTAATAAACTCATTTGGCTTTTAAAATGAAACTTTCTTTATAAAGAACAAAAAGAATTTAGTGGCAAAAAGGCAGCATCACAATTTTGTTTTGTGACTTCAAAACATTAAACTAACTCAAAGGAAGACCTGAGTGCCTGAAATGTGAGTGCTTAAGGTTCGCACGTATCATATGGTAGTGTGCTGACGTAAGCAATTCATGCATCCTTATATATAACTCGTAATGAATTATTTAAATGAACAAGAATGTTTAATCAACCAACATATATAAAATATTACTCAAATATTGGTGAAGGTGATTGTGTGCCATATCAAAAATGACATAAAACCTGTGCGGGAGAGTTTTTGAAGTGAAAATGCCTTTGCACGGGGGGCAGTTCCACTCTCCCCGCTTCAGAAGTCCAGATCCAGTTGTCCAAACAGGTGACACAAACTGAGATCATCCTTGGTTGCCATGGATGACCATGACGCCTTCTGTGCCTTGTCATGTCCTTCGCCCTCTACAGAGCATTGTAGTACGGCCTTCCTAGCCATTGGATCTCACTCTAGACCTCATTTACCCAATATGCTGGAGCTGACATCACATGCTAGGACAGGAATGTCCCTAGTTCACTGGAGTATGAAGCCACCGGCTGCTGAAATATTGCTTAAATATTAAATACACAACACTTTCTGATTTTGGAAATTATTAGAAAAGGAGAAACCTTCAATTTTAACATATGATGTTTTAAAATAATGAGATGCTTTATAACCTATGAAAACATTGCAGAGGAAATTACAAAACAAAATTCTGTGATGATGCCATGGATTATACTCCAACTGTGTATAAGTGACCTTTGCCCAATATATTTCTTCCCAATCTTTAATCTTTAAAATAATGAGGTGCTTTATAACCTAGGAAAACATTGCAGAGGAAATTACAAAATAAAATTTTGTGATGCTGCTATGGATTACACTCCAACTGTGTGTAAGTGACCTTTGCCCAGCATGTTTCTTTCTGCAAAGAATACGTTATGTTCAATTTAATTGAAAAATATTCAAACAAAAGGTGAGATGTTAGTCGCTTTTTAAAAATATTTCTCCAAATGAAAGAACATTCAACACAATATGTACCATACTTTGCAAGAGGAGAACAAAAGATAGAAGAAAAATTGTGCACAAACAAAATTCCTATAAAAGTCTGTAGAAATGACAAGGAACTCCCTACTTCCCAATAAAATATCTCATTTTATAGTTAGAGCTCAAAATCTGTTAGTTGCTATGTATTTGTATGCTGTCCCTGCGGAACAAATGTGAAGAGCACTGGGAGCGATCTGGAGACAGCAGACGTGTTTGTAACACATTAAAAACACCCCTGAGGACATTAAAAGAAGGCAAAAGAAGTCACTGAGGAATGTAGCAATCTGACAAGATGTGAGTTAAGGCTGTTTGTGCATATTTGCAGCAAGCATCTTTATTGGGCTGTGGAGACTCTGTCAGGCATTCTTATGTTCAACTGCCAGTCATCATCAGTTGTTTCTGCACAATAGAGATGGATATTTTCAATATACGTCAACAGCTTTAACTCTGTATATGTTGTTTTTTTCCCCACTATTAAAGTACCGATGATGCTTCCTGGGAAAGAAGTCTGTCACAATAGAAGGGTATAACTCTCTTTTGTTTGTGAAAAGTCCAATCTTGAACCTGTTTTGCTAATCTACAAGACACACTAAATACTCACAGGATGAGTACAAAACTAGGGAGAATTGTTGCAAGCAACTTATTTTCTCATTTCCCTTCTTTATATAATGCTTGTGAGTAAAAGTATGGGCTCCCTTGCATTTAGTTTTGTTCGTAATTTATGCTTTGAATTTACCCAAGCACAGCATTTATTCAAATGTATGAATTAGTATCAGTAGCAGTTGACCCTTCAACACTAATGCAGGTTGATGGGATTAGGCAGTTTAAATGCTTTGGCATAGACTAGATGGGCCAAAGAGCCTGTTTCTGTGCTTAATTTTCTATGACTCCATGACTCTCCCTTCCCTTATCCTGATTTGCTTTCAGACCCTAGTATATCAACATCCTCTCCTGCTGCCTTAAAGTCTTTCAAAAATAATGCCTCCACTGTCCTTCAGAAGAAGAGAGATCCAAGGATTCACCGCTTTCTGAAAAAACAAACAAAATTTTCTCATCTCTCTGGGTGAACTCTTATTTTAAATAATTATTCGAGTTCTAGATTTTCTGACAAGAGGCAGCCTGCTTTCTGTTTGAAGTTGAAAATTCAAAGTAAATTTATTATTATAGTTCATACATGTCATAATATACAACCCTGAGATCCATTTTCTTGCAGGCATACACAGTAAATCCAATAAACACAATAGAATAAATAAAAGATTGCACCCAATAGGACGGACAAACAACCAATGTGCAAAAGACAACAAATGAAAAAGAAAACAAAAAAATAAACGAAATACTAAGAACATGAGATGAAGAGTCCCTGAAACTAAACGCATAGATTGGGGCACAGGTCGTTGATGGGACTAGTGATGTTGAAAGAAGTTATCCCCTCTGGTTCAAAAGTCTTTTAGTTGATGGATAATAACTATTCCTGAATCTGGTGGTGAGGGTCCTAAGGCTCCTGTAACTTCCTCCTGATGGCAACAGTGAAAAGAGAGAATGTCCTGGATGGTGAAGTTCTTAATGATGGATGCTGCTTTCCTGCAACAGCACTCTGTGTAGATGTGGTTAATGCTGGGGAGGATTCAGCCAGTGATGGACTGAACAGTATCCGTTATATCTTGTGTGATTTTCCATTCAAGGGCATTCGTGTTTCCACGATGCAACCAGTCAATATGATCACCACCACACTTCTGCAGAAGCTTGTCGATGTTTTAGATTCATGCCAAATCTTCACAAACATCTAAGAAAGTAGCGATGCTGCTGTGCTTTCTTCATAATTTCACCTACGTGCTGGACCTAGGACAGATCTTCTGAAATGGTAACACCAAGGAATTTAAAGTTGCTGACGCTCTTCACCTCTGATTCCCCCGATGAAGACCAGAACATGGACCTCCTTCTCCTAAGGTCAATAATCAGCTGCTTGGTCTTGCTGACATTGTGTGAGATGCTGTTGTGGCACCACTCAGCTGGATTTTCATCTCTCTCCTCTATACAAATCCATCCAACGGTCTCACCAATGAATCAATGAACCGGACTTGTAGAATTACCAATGTCCAGCAGGGTACTGTGACCACAGAGAAAATGTTTAAGATAAACACTTGCACCATTTGTTGGACCTGAAGAAGTCGCTGCAACTAAGTGTCTTATTGGAGGCTACATCAGCTGGTATCCTAGCTGAATTCAAGCCATGCTGCAGAGGGGGTCCATGACCAGTGAGGTATAAGTGAATAAGCAGTCCTTTTGCCTGAGCATTTCCTGCTAAATATCCAATGAAGTAGAACAGGCCATTGCTCATTCTATTTAGCTGAATGTCTAGAAGAAACCTTGCAAAAATATTGAGTAAGTCTTGAAAAATATCCCAGAAGAAATATATCAAAGGCTTTCAGAAATCCCATTCAACTTGCAAGTTGCATTAAAGGTAATTGTCTCAAACATTCATATGCTGCAGACCATCTGATTTCTATGCAAATCATACATAAATACAAATCAAGGCATGGATTGCAAAGTCCAACATTTTGGTCTCAGGTTAGTCCATAGAGCAGCTGAGTAACTCAAAGTTTAAAGATCTAAGTACGTTTATTATCAAAGTATGTATACGTTATACAATCTTGAGTTTCATCTTCTTACAGGCAGCCACAAAACAAGAAGCCAGAAAGAACCTAGTAAAAAGAGACCAGCAAACGACCAATGTGCAGAGAGAGGAAAAAACAAACAGTGCAAAAGAATAAAAGTAAGCAAACAGCATTTATAACGAAAGTGAGCCTGCAGACAGAAAGCGTGGAGCAGCTGGAGCAGGCCCACAGCCTCAGTTCATCACATAGCAGAGTAAACGTTGCAGAGTAGCGAGCAGAACCAGCCCGATTCTCATTTCCAGTCCCAACATCCTGCCGTTTCAAGCCATTTTGCCCAGTGTTTAAATTGTCCAGATATTGTTGTTCCTTGCTTTTAGACTAGGGCCTTGTCACATCGATATGTTCTGGGCTTGGATCCAGCCGCCACGTTTCTGCCCATACACGACCTTCCCAAATTGGCCCAATGCTTAGATTGATCAAACTTCTCTCTCAGTTTGGGTGGATGGGCCCTAATTTCCTCTGCTCTGATTTTCCTCCCTTCCACATGCCTCTTCCATCTTGAAAATGCCTCGATCTCGCACCGACTATATCTCCTCAAACATGCCTCAGACTCCCTCCAACTTTTCATTGTACTCACAAGCTTTATTGTTTGTGGTAATTGTTTACCATAATTTTTATTTACATAGAAGTGTTATAATAAAGTACTTAGTTGTATTTCTTGATTTGAAAACCACAAGTAAGTTGTCACTCTCCTTGAGCAACGCCATCTTAAACCGGAACTGTAACTCAGTTATAGTAACTGTTCACAGCTCCTGAGACGTGTTTCTGCACAGTTCATGAGACAGGTTCCAGACCAATGGAAGCTGACTCAGATAGTTGCCTCTATCCATCGATCCTTTCATATTTTTTTACTGTTTTGTCTCCTCTCAGCCTCTGCTGCTCCAAAGAGAACAACACTATTTTGTCTAAACACTCCCGATAGCACACACTTTCTAATCTAACCAGCATCCAATCAACATCCAGGAATCTCTTCAACACACTTTACAAAATCTCCACATCCTTCATATAATAGGTCACCAGAATTGAATGCAATACTTCTGATGCGGTCAACCAGTGTTTTATAAAACTGCAATATAAATCCTGACTTCTGAACTCAGTACCTTGACCAATAAAGGCAAGTATGCCATACACCTTTCTCACTGCTATGATTACCTGCATAGACTATCAGTGAGCTTTCAACTCTTCCTTCCAGTCACAAGGTGGGATAATTTAACTCTTCCTCCCAGATGCAAGGTAATGTAGTGGCTGGCACAATTATTTTACAGCACCAGCAATCACCAATCGGGGTTCAATTCCAGTTGTTGTCTATAAGGAGTCTGTAGATTCTCCTTGCGACTGTTTGGGTTTTCTCTGGGTTCTCTGGTCCCTCCTTCATGCCAAAGGTTTACAGGTTAGGGTTAATAGGTTGTGTGCATACTTATTTGCACAGGAAGGGTGGCGATAATTGAGATCTGTCTCCCGACACATCTTCTGACTGTGTTGGTTGTTGGCTCAAAATGACACACAACATTGTACATTTCAATGTTTCCATGTAACTGTGAGAAATTAAACTGATCTTTCACTCCCCAACCTTCCCCTGCACCCTTGACATTTTCTCCAGAATGGCATCTTATAAATATTGGTGGTCTTGTTTGAAAAGCATTCTTGACATGCAAAGCAGAACCATTAGAGCTTATTTAACTTGGCCTCTTATGTTATTGCATTTTTAAACAAAGACCAAAGTGGTTATTGACTGGCTGCCCAGTCAATGATTGACACACTGTTTCAGGTGATTGTGATATTGTAGGTAATTGTACCTTAAGGTAACTCTTGAATTTCTGTGTCTATGCTTGACCTGTGGGGTCACTGATAAGAAAGGTCATTAAGTTAAGTGTAATCCATTAAAATGTCAATTTAGACTTCTTAATGAAGATTAATAGACAAACCAAATAACCATCTTCCCCAGGTGGCCATTCCTGGCCTAGGTTTCAACTCCAGGGTCACACGTGGCAATAACTGTGCTCAAAACAGAAATCAGTTTTAAATCTCTTTTGTCCACATTACAGCTTAGCACCACCGACTCTTTCACACCGTATTTAATACCGCAGGGTATTCTGGAAGCTCTTTCGAATTTTTGCAGAGGAGATAATAAGACATGCATCAAATAGATAAACTATTACATAATCACGGTTCCTTAATTTTTTCTCTCCTACTCAATGTATTTTTATTCTCAAAGTCCAAGTATAACAGCTGACATATTTTCTTTCAGATTGTTCACTGTGCTCAAATTCAGCTTTATAGTTCTGTCATTAAAACAGGGTACACTGGAACTATTCATCAGGTAAGGCAGCTCTGATGGATGTCACTGCAAGATAGCCTGATCTGCTGAATATTTTCAGATTCTTTATTTTTATGACAGACTTTTGATCCTCGTAAATTTTAAAGAAGATCCTCACATAAAAATATTGCTGCTTCGTTCCTTTTGGATGTCCCTGCACTGGAACATCTGGGTAGTTAAGATGCAAACATCAGGGTGTTCTTCTTTGACTATGGCTCGGCATTCAGCACTCCTCAGAACTAATCAAGAAACTCCAAGTCCTAGAGCTCAATACCTACTTGTGCAACTGGATCCTTGAATTTCTCACTCGCAGACCCTAGTCAGTTTGGATTGGCCACAATCACCATCAGCACAGGTGTACCACCAGGCTTGGTGCTTAGCTTTATACTTGTTTTTGACTTACGACCGTGAGGTTAAGTAAAGCTGCAATGCCACGTTCAAGTTTGCTGACGACACCACTGCTGTTGGCTGAGTCAAAGGTGGTAGTGAATAAACATATTAGAGGGACAATGAAAATCTGCTTGAATGGTGCCAGAACAACTTCTCAGCAAAACCAAAGAGCTGGTTATTGATTATAGAAGGAGAAAATCAGAGATCAATGAGTCAGTCCACATTAGAGGATCGGAGGTGGAGAGGGTCAGTAATTTTACATATTTTGGTACTATAATTTCAGCGAATCTGCCCTGGTGAGTGCCTTTACAAAGAAAGCATGGCAGCACTACTACTTTTTTAGAAGTTTGCACAAATTCGGCATGTCATCTAAAATTTTGACAGACTTCTATAGGTGCACAGTGGAGAGTATCCTGACTGGCAATATTTGCAATATTACTCAAATATTATTGAAATATTAAATACACAACACTCCCCCCTGCTTAGCTATAAACTCCAACTCAATGTAGAATACATCTCAACTTATGTACATATACTATATATAGTGTATTCTATATAATGTAACTACTATATATAGTGTATTCTATATAATGTAACTACTATATAGACATCCACAGCATAGTAAATATAAAAGATTTAATCTGAAGATTTAATTGCTATGAAGGTGTTGATTCTCTTGTGGGATAATGCCTTTCCTGACAAGAGAGTTTAACAGTCTCAGGTTCTGAGGCTTCCTCTCAGGTGGTTGTAGAAGTTGACTCTGAAACTACTGGAAGTGGTTATGGACAGCTCTGGACACCTTTCTTCTCCTTTTGTTGGCTTTGCTCTCTGGATCTACTTCAATCCTTGCTGTTCTCCTGGTCCCAGCTTTGTTTCTCTCTCTCAGTTCCTTTCTCTGTCCCACTTCCTTTCCTTATCCTTGGTTTTCTCACAATCCCTATCAAAGTCTCACTCACAGTCTTTCTCTCTGTGTCTTCTCTTCTTTTCAACATCTGGTCTTTCTTTTTCTTGCTTTCCTTTTTCTTCTAATTTCTTGTGAGTATCTCTGAATTTGCTAATTTGGTCCCATTTATCTTCTTCCATTTCCATAACATTTATGCCACTTTCCCCTTTCTTTTCCTTCATTTTCTTCCGAGGATGTGCATCTTGATCTTGGGAAGGTGCATTTAGATCATTGGAGTATCCTCTATTGCTCCCTTTATGATCTGATCTCTCCTCTTGTTTTCTCATCTGACAACACATACACAATTTTCGAGGAATCTCAGATCAAAATGTCTACAGTTTATTCTTTTCCATAGAAGCTGTCTGACCAGCTGAGTTCCTCCAGCATTTTGTGTTTGTTGCTTTGGATTTCCAGCATCTAGACTTCCTCATCTTTATAACTGACAAATCCTTTATTTTTTATTCCCATTGCTGCATTTTGTGCAAGTGTCGCCTTTAAGCCTGCATTGGTGTGGCATATGTAAGCCCACATGGTAACACAATTTGTTCAGCCAGGCCAGTTCCTGACTACATTAGGAGTTTGAAGAGATTTGGTATGCCAACAAATACACTCAAAAACTTCTATAGCTGTATTGTGGACAGCATTCTGACAGGCTGCATCACTGTCTGGTATGGAGGGGCTACAGCACAGGACTGAAAGAAGCTGCAGAAGGTTGTAAATCTAGTCAGCTCCATCTTCGGTACTAGCCGATAAAGTACACAGGACATCTTCAGGGAGCGGTGAATCAGGAAGGCAGCGTCCATTATTAAGGACTTCCAGCACCTACTGTTACCATCAGATAGGAGGTACAGAAGCCTGAAGGCACACACTCAGTGATTCAGGAACAGCTTCTTCCCCTCTGCCATCCGATTCCTAAATGGACATTGAACCTATGAACACTACTTCACCTTTTTAATATATATTATTTCTGTTTTTTGCACAATTTTAATTTATTTTTTATATGTATACTGTCATTGATTTACTAATTTATTTATTTATTTTTTCTTCTTCTTCTATATTATGTATTGCATTGAACCGCTGCTGCTAAGTTAACAAATTTCACAACACGTGCCAGTGATAATAAACTTGATTCTAATTCGGCCTCTAATTCTGACTCAGATTAAATGTTGCAATTTTGTTCACAGTCACTTTCATTCCTGACTGCAACTGAATTGTGTCTCTGGCTGCAGTTTCCATTATACAATGATTTCAATTACTCCTTTAAATGTAAGTTGTGCTTCAGTTAGGAACCATTTTGTATGCTTTTTTGTAAGATTCCACAAACTAAACAATCTCTCAGTGCTTCATTAAGCCCATTACCAATGCTCAGACAATCTTTTCAATTCAACTTCATGAGCTGAAATAGACTTCCCTTCCTTTTGATTCCACTTATTAAACCTAACATGTTCTTCAATCAACAACGGTTTCAGTTCTAACTGTTCCTGAATTACTTTCATGATATCAGAAAAGTGCATTTTGGTTGGCTTGATTTGAAAAGTTAGACTGCTCAAACTGCTCAATATACAATATCCAGTTGTCTGTTGTGCAGTGGAATGCATCAACCTTTCCAATGTAGCCAGCCATTTTTGCTTTTCTTATTTATAATTATTATCACCCAGTATTCACTGATTATGACTAATATACGCTGCTCTACATTCACAGGGAATCCTGTTAATGCAAGTCTATCCTTAGTCCCAGTTCATCTTTGACCTACAAAAACTGAGATTTTGAGATTTATTACAGATTTGTGGAAGTTATGAATCCAGTATTTCTTTAGGATACTGGCAATCCTTCCAGAAATCATAGAAATATAGGGAAGACAGTTGGTAGAGGAAGTACTTTGAAGTAAGGTGTGTTCAAAAAGATCAATGATACCCTTTTCAAAACTTGACTGCAGGAGGATGAGAATAGGGACAACACATTGCAACTGACCATTCCTCTATAAGAGGAACTATTATGAGCAAATGGACAAAGTGGCCATGGAATTGCCTTTGTCATCAGCTATTCCTAATTTCTACATTGAGGACTTTGAAGAGAGGCACTGAGCTCATCATTCTGATGCACTAAATGCTTCTTCAGATATGTTGATGAACCTTCATACTGTAGCCTCATGGGCTCTAGGCACTCCAACAGTTGCACAACCAGCAGAACAACTTACATCCAAACATTCAGTCTACGATGGAGGTGGAGAAGAATGGTTGCCTCCCATTCCTGGACATTCTAATATGGCGGAAAATGGATGGTAGCCTCGGACATGGTGTCTATTAGTTGCCCACTGACACAGACTTATATCTTAACAATAACAGTCACCATCATGCCTCTCAGTGTAGAGCAGTTCTTTGTACTTTGATTAACAGTGTGAAAACTATTTTGAACCCAAAAAGTCTCCATGAGAAAGTAAGATGATTACGCCTGACATTTATACAGAGTGGCTTTGAGGTGAAAAAAATCGACCGGGCCCTTAAAAGGGCAGGCGGAAAAGCCAGGAAACCTAACAACAAGGAGGAACCTGTCATTACTGCATGTCTTCCCTAGGAACTCAGGGCAGCTGGCATTTACAGGATTCCCTGTTAATATGGAGCAGCGTATATCAGCCAAACGAGGTGCATGGTGGAAACCCGCATCAAGGAACAAATGAGCTATATCCATTAAGGTTACCTGGAGAAATTGGTGGTAGCAGAACATTGCATACACAATGGCCATAGGATTGACTTTAACTGCACCGCACTAATTGATTTTGGAACCGTCTGCTGAAGGAAGCCATTGAAATAAGACTAGGGAATAAGAATTCTAGCAAAGATGTAAGTCTCGATCAAAGTAAGAACAGGAATTTGATTTCGAACAAGGTGGGACAGCAGAAACCTGATTAGTTGAGGACTAATGAAGCTGGAGGGACAGATGACGAGGCATATATACCACCAGACTAGATATGCCTCAGCATTATCCCTGATGAAGATGGTGGAGTCTGTCATCGAAACATCAGTTACAATTGATACCTGTAGCTGGCTAGAAGCCACAGAAGAATTTATTTGTCAGATATGCCGAGAAAGCTCCAGATCCTTTTTGGCTTATTATTGTCATATGTAGTAGAAGGCTTGTCTTGCATGTTGTTCATACAGATTAGGTCATTACACAGTGCATTGAGGAAGAGACAGGTCAACAATAACAATGCAGAATTAAGTGTAACAGCTACAGAGAAGGTGCAGCGGTGGTTAAAAAAAAAGGTGCAGGATGATGGTGAGGTAGATTGTTAGATCAAAAGTACAACTTATACTAGATCTGTTTAATAACTTGTAACAATGAGGTAGGAACTGACCTTGAGCCTGGTGGAATGTATTTTCAGGCTTTTATATCAACTGGCCAATGGAAGAGGGGAGAAGAGAGAATATATTAAAGCTATTTGATTTGAGGAAGTTATTGTGTTTTTTGTTTTAGGTCACATACAAGGATCTGGAGATAGGGAGCACTGCTCCAGGAGGCGGAATCACTATGATTTTGGTCTGCTCTTTTGACTTGCTGTCCACAATCCCACTATTCTTCTTACCAGGACCAAAAAATTGTGCTGAACACTGCTACACCCAGAGGTGATTAGAGAGATCCTACAAGTTCTCTATAGCAACCGGGGCTGTGAACTGCCATCATTAGACCTTGCCATGCACATTTTGAAATTATGAAGTAAGAGGCTCTCAAGTCTGTGAGACCTTCAAACAACTCTTAAATGGTTCCAATATTCAGGGACTATTGAAAATAATTAAGATTGTTTTAAATCATTTATAACAGATAATGAAATCTTTTAAAAGTACAAGAACGTGATAAAATAGGAACAGGAGTAGGTTATCAGTCCCTTCAAGCCTGTCCCACCATTCAATATGATTATAGCTAATCTGCGCTATTCTCAAATCCTACTTCATGCAGTTCTCAATTCTTCGAACATTCAAATCTTTATCATCTCCTCCTTAAATGTACATAATGGTCTGCTCTTCACCATTTTCAGTGGCAGAGAATTCCAGTGAATCCTTGCCCTCTGTGAGAAGAAATTTCCATGCATCTCAGTTTTAAGTGACTTCCCCTGATTTTGTAGTTATATCCCATTGTTTATGTCTCTCCTACCAGTAACCACAACTCAGCATCAACCCTGCCAAGATCTCCTTGTATTTTAATAGGTAGAAAAGAACATGATTAACCTACAAATGCTGGTGAAAGGAAATCAGACCATGGTATTTCTATTCTCAGCCTTCAGTTGTATACTAGCTTTAAACTATCAAATATATTGTATTTACAGTAGATGACAAATAAATTAGAGAATCCTGATGAAGGGTCTCGGCTAGAGATATCACCTGTTTATTCTTTTGCATAGATATTTAGTTCCTCCAGCATTTTGTGTGTGTTGCTCTGAAGTTGGAATTGGTTTATTATTGTCACATGTACCAAGTTACAGTGAAGAGCTTGTCTTACATATTGTTCCGACAGATCAAATCATTACACTGAAAACAATAACAGAATCCAGAATAAAGTGCAACAGTTACTGAAAGATTTTTTAAAAAAAAATTATTCATTTATGGGATCACCAGCTAAGCCAGCATTTATTGCCCAACCCTAGTTGCCTTTGAGAAGGTGGTGATGAGCTGCCTTCTTGAACCACTGCAGTCCCTGAGGTGTAGGTACATTCACTGTGCTGTTAGGAAGGGAATTCCATTTTGACACACTGACAATGGAGGAACGGCGATATGTTTCCAAGTCCGGATAGTGAGTAACGTGGAGTGGAATTTCCAAGTGGTGGTGTTCCCGGGTATCTGCTGCTCTCATCCTTCCGGATGGTAGTGGCTGTGGGTCTGAAAGGCACTGCTTTGGGAACTTTGGTATGTTGTTGCAGTGTATCTTGCAGATATTTCACACTGCTGCATCTGTCTGTCGATGGTGGAGGGATTGGATGCTTGTGGAAGGGGTACCAATCAAAGGTACTGGATGGTATCAAGCTTCTTGAGTGTTGATGGAGCTGCACTCACCCAGGTGAATGGCAGGTATTCCATTACACTTCTGACCTGAGCCTTGTAGATGGTTTCAGGCTTTTGGGGAGTCAGGAGGTGAGTTACACACCACAGGATTTCTAGCCTTTGACCTACTCTGGTAGCCATGGTGTTTATATGGCTAGACCAGTTCAGTTTCCTGTCAATGGTAGCTCGTGAGATGTTGATAGTGGGGGATTCAGTGATGGTGATGCCACTGAATGTCAAGGGATGATGGTTAGAGCCTCTGTTGTTGGAAATGGTCATTGACTGTCAGTGCAAGTAGACAATAAAGTGCATGATCATAACAACTCTATATTATCACACTAGGGAACCATTTAGCAGTCTTGTAACGATGGGGTAGAAGCAGTCCTTGAGCCTGGTGGCAAGGTTTACATCCTATAACAGCCTACAAAATTGTCAAGCAACACCACCAGCAACAGCTCATACATTCCTGATGAGCTTAACACATCCTGTGCATGTTTTTTAACCTGTCTCTACTTCAATCTGATACTCCCACCTGCTTTAAAAAGATCACTATCATCTTGGTACTTAAGAAAAACAACCCAGATATCAAGTGTTCCTCAACATGGCTGATTTTGCAATTCCAAACCCTTTATTTTATTTATTTACATTTATCTGTCATGGGTAACCCTAGTTTGTAACGGGGTCCAGAGTAGACCCTATGAATTGTGCTGCTATTAAGAGAGAGAGGGAGGTGTCCAGCACAGTGAGAGAGAGAGAGAGACAGAAACTGCTCGAAAGATTGATGTTATGGTTTCTCTGCCAGCTTGTTTACCTTTCCCTGAGGTCACTTGCCTGCTTGCAAAAGTTCCTGCAGAAAGAGGAGGGCGGAGCAGGTTGATAGACAGCTGGTGTCCAGCATGTGGAGATAAAAACCAGGTCCGCTCTTACACAGAGACACACCACGAGACATACAGTTTCGGACACTGAACGAGCTTTGTTGCACCCACAAGAAGGTGGGGTTTTTGGAGGATCGATTCAGGGAAATCGATCAGTGGTTCACAGTGTGAAAAAGGTGTGACCAGTGGGGAATTATTTGTGTGTCCATCCTCGCCTGGGTGATAATTCCACCACTGAAGAACGGTCATACATATCATGGTCATAGTCAGTGTCCACAACAGGACTTCGGAAGACAACGGAAAGATCGGTGGCATCACCTCTCACCTCTCTCTCTGTCTCCAGCGTTACTCAACTAACTACCTTGAACTGAACTGAACTCTCTTCATCATCGTAAGACTGTACCCATTTATCCCTAGGTTTGAAAGAGCCGAGTTTTGATCCTATTTCCACACACACACACACACACACACACACACACACACACACACACACACACACACACACACACACACACACACACACACACACACACACACACACACACACACACACACACACATATATATATATCATTGCTAACCTGTTTGATATATTTGCATTTATATGACTGTATTGCATAGTTTACTAATAAACACTGTTAGTTGTTAGCAATAACAGACTGAATGTGTTTTCCATTTCTGCTGGTTCTTTAACCCAGTCACTGGGTACATGACATATCTAATTTGTATGATGACTCATTTATAATTTTTCAATCCAATTACAGAATCATTAATTATAATGTATTTAGTTCTTCCAGCAACAAATTCTAAATTTATGTTGAAATGAAAAACAAAAGAACTGCAAATGCTGTGTATTAGAAGTAGAAATAGAAAATTCTGGAAGCAGTCGGTCAGATAAGCAGCATCATAAGGAAGTAGTATTAACATGTCCACCTAACCACTCTCAGTATTTTGCTTTCATGAAAGTTATAATGCTGTGTCTTTTGAATGCTGTTTTAGCAGCATAGATTAACAGGTTTTTTTTAAAAAATAACTCTTTTTATACCTTGAAAAATCAAAGGTATGGATCAATGCCCACTGCGAAACACATCAACAAAACTGAAAATCTTGCTTGCTAAAATGGCTGAAAGTAATTATTAAGTGACACCAATCCAGGATTTTGACAACTTTGGTTATTGAAATAGGACAAAAAGACTCAGGAAACCGCCAGGAAAAGGTTTTATTTTGAATGCACATGCAGGAGAATTAAATTGGTTCTGTTCACTAATTTTTAACTCTGCCTTCCTAGAAAATGATACAAGCAGAAACTTTCTGTTGAATCAGCTGAAACTAACGTGGATATGGAAATGGTTTAAATTCTAAGAAGAAAAATGATGATAGTCCTCTTTTTTTTATTAAGTGCAATCATGAACAATAGCCAGATCAGAAATGCTGATCAAGTCAACTAGTTCCCAAAGAGAACTCTGATAGGCCAATCAGATGGTTCACTGCTGCTCAGCAATAGAACATAAAAAAATCATGTGTACAATTAAGAAATATTAAAGAATAGTAGAAATACTGGAGTCATGATGATCATGACGAGGTCTGCTGGAGAGAGAGATTTATACACATGATAATGTGTATAATATAACACATGATAATATTTTTCCTTCTTCTTCTTCTTCTTCTTCAACAGTCCCTCTGGATCAAAATGAGTTGCTTCCATATCAGTTTTATGGGTTTTGAGATTCCTGATGAGGCCAATGCTGGAAGAACATATTTTTCCACAGATGGACTAACATGTGGTTGACAGGGTAGACAGTGGGTAGTTTGTAAACACAAGAGTTTCTGCAGATACTGGAGCTTTTGAGCAACACACCCCATATACTGGAGGTGCTCAGCAAGTCAAGCAGCATCTATAGTGGGAAATAAATAGTCAACATTTCATGCCAAGGCTCTTCATCAGAACTGGAGATGTAGGCGAAGAATGGAGTGGGAAGAGTAAGGAGTACAAGCTGTCTATAAGGCCATAAGAAATACAACAAGCTGTCCTCTCCTATCAGACTCACCCATTCTCTTCTCTTCACCTGCCTATCGCCTCCCTCTGATTCCCAAGAAGTTTTTAGCTTTCTTTCATAGTCCACTGTCATCTCCTGTTAGATTCCTTCTACTTCAGCCCTATATCTCTTCTAACTGGTCTTTCCCAGCTTCTTTCTCTGTTCTTCCTCCACCACCCACCTACCACCCCCTTCACCTCTTCTCTCACCTCCTGTATTACCTGCTAGCTTGTACTCTTTCCAGTCACCCTACCTTCTTATTCTGGCTTCTGTCACATTTCTTTCCAGTCCTGATGACGGGTCTCAATCATGGAAAAAGAAAGGGAAGGGGAAGGACAACCAGGGAGATATTAGTGGAATTTAGAGAAATTGATATTATGCCATCAACTTTGAGGCTGCCAAGAAGGAATATGAGCTTTTACTCACCCAACCTGTGTTTGGTCTCATTATGACAGTAGAGGAGACCGTGGACAGACATATCAGAATGGGAATGGGAAGTTGAGTTGAAGTGTGTAGCCTACAGGTGATCCTGTCTTTTGCAGCAGTTGAAGCATTTGATAGGATGTTATCAATGAAGTACATTGATTCTCCATCTCCCTCTGGTGCTCCCTCCCCCTTTCTTTCTCCCTAGGCCTCCCATCCCATGATCCTTTCCCTTCTCCAGCTCTGCATCCCTTTTGCCAATCACCTTTCCAGCTCTTAGCTTCACCCCACCCCCTCTGGTCTTCTCCTATCATTTCACATTTCCCCCTCCCTCTCCTACTTTCAAATCTCTTACTATCTTCTCTTTCATTTAGTCCTGATGAAGGGTCTTGGCCCGAAATGTCAACAGTGCTTCTTCCCAATTATGCTGCCTGGCCTGTTGCATTCCATCAGCATTTGGTGTGTGTGACTTGAGAGTAAAGACTGGTTAGTAAATTCTGGATTGAAATCCAAGATTCAACTTACTATGATGAAAAATATAAGGCTGTATGTTTTAATAGTCTAAAGAGATATGCATAGGTTTAAAGAAGCAGGCAGACAAATGTTTGAAAATAACAAAACAAGCCAATTCAACTAAAAATAAAAGGGGGTTTAATGTTTATTACATCTCATCAGTTTACTAGTTATGATAATGATAGTAACCTAAAGAAAATCAGCCCTAAGTTTCATTCAGAAAACTTGGGATGGTAAATAAGAAATAGTTATTTTCACTGAGTAGTGCGTGTAGATACAGATAGCATGAATTTAACATAATTAAGAACAAAGAGAATAGAAAAAAGCAGATTGCTCTTAAAAAACACCGATTGTTATATCAGAAGCAATGTTGAAATGGTTGTATATTTTTCCAGAAAATATATGGAAAAAATAGAGGAAAGACAAAGGCCGGTAACTTACAGAATTTGAAAACTGACATCACAGTGTAATGCTTTACCCTCTGCTGTAAAATCTATGAATCGTGGAGATTAGCCCTTTGTAAAAGAGTTTGAAAACCAATCTCTACAGATTCCAGAATGTTGATGTATGCATTTGACTTAGTAAATCTAGTTGCAACTCTTTCAGCCCATATAACTTAGCAGAGTCCTCTGTGCCAGATCTAATTCATGAAACTCTTTGCTTTAGCCTTGGGCTCTGCCCTTTTCATGCATGTTGTGATAGACAAAAGCAATTTGGAAATATAAAAGCATTTCAGTGATATGAGGAGTATCACTTGCATTTTACACATTTAAGCTGTTCTGAATGTAAGTTAAAGGATCATTGGAAAATTACCCTTAAGAATTGAATTATTTACCCTGATGGCAATATGTAAATAAGTTTCAATAAAATAAATATAATCCTCTGGCAGTGCCAATGGCTCTTTAAAGTTCATAAATATTACTGCAGCTGGTAATGAAATCATGAATATCAATATTATTTTGTTCTGGAAAAGATACTTTTGCAAATATTGGGGGCCTCAGAAGTAATTTTTACAGTGCTCTTTAGAAATAATTGGCTATTTGCTGAGGAAAAATAGCATTTCTTTTATACGCAGGATAACAAAAGTATTTTTTCATGTTAATGTACCTACATTAATCTATCGATTGGCTATTGATTATGTATATTAAGAATAAAGCTTCTTCATTTGTGCACCTATTTGATGTCATTTTTTTTGCTATGTAAATTATGCAGTTTTTGTCAATATAATTAACATTTTAATGATTGTAGCTGGCCAATGAATATATTTCATATACTAAACAAGTGGAGACTATGAGTATAATTTGTTAGTTTTAATTCTAGAAGATATTTTATTTGCTCTTTTTTATTTGTAATATATGAACAATAATAATGTGTCCTTTAGAATTCCCTGTATTTGAAAAAGAGAACAGTGTGCTGAAGTCTTATGATAATCTGTTCATAATCGTGGAGTCACAGCAAGTATACAACATGTAACCAAGCCTTTTGGGCCATCAAAGTTGCACCAGCTATCAACCACCCATTTTGTTTTCTCTGTGATTTGTGATTTTACGTAGAATATTGAACATAGAATGCTACAGAACACAAACAGGCCCTTCTGCCCAGAATGCTATGCCAAACAAAATTGTTTAAAATAATCTCTTCTGCCCAATCGATATCTTTCCATTTTCCTCACACTCGTGTCCCTTTCTAAAAGTTTCTTAGAAGTTCCTCATCTATCTGCCTCTCTCTACCGGCGCACCAGGCACTCACCAATCTCTGCGTAAAAAAACTTGCCCCTCACATATTCTTTGAAATTATCCCCTCTCACCTTAAACGTATGCCCTTTGGTATTAGATTATTCAACCCTGAAAAAGAAGACACTGTCTGTTTACTTTATCTATACTTCTCATAATCTTATAAACCTCTTTCAGATCTACACTCAGCCACTGACACTCCAGAGAAAACAACTCAAGTTTGTACAGACTCTCATTATGGCACATGGCCTCTAATCCAGGAGACATCCAGGTAATCCTCTTCTGCCCTCCCTCTAAAGCCTTGTCATCCTTCGTATAATGGGGTAACCAGAACTATTTGCAATTCTCCAGAAACAGCTTAACTATTGTTTTATAAAGCTGCAACACGACGTGCTGTCTTTTGAACGCAGTGCCTTGATCAATAAAGGCAAGCATGCCATGTGTCTTCTTACCCGCCCCATCAACCTGTGTAGCCACTTCTCATCTGACCATCAACACTGTTAAGGTTGCAAAGGAAGAGGGAAGAAGCCAGACTAAGAAGATGGCGGGGGGGGGGGGGGGGCGGGGAGGAGTACAAGCTAGAAGTTCATAGCTAAAACCTGGTGAATGGGGGGGAAGGGGGGGGGCGGTGAAGTAAGAAGCTCGTTGGTTATAGGTGGAGAAGATAAAAGGGCTGATGAAGAATTAATCTGATAGGAAAGAAGAATGGACCACAGGAGAAAAGGGAAGAGGACAGTTGTCAAGGGGAGGTAATAGGCAGATGAAGAGAAAAGATGAAGTATGAGGTGAGCTAGAGTGGGGAATTGAAGAAAAGGGAAGCGCAAGTGTCGAGAAAAAACTGGAAGTTGAAGAAATCAATGTTCATGCTATCAGGTTGAAGGCTACCAAAACGGAATATGATGTGTTGCCCCCCAACCTGAGGCTGGCCTCATCGTGGCACGAGGGGAGGTCATGGACCTACATGTCAGAATCAGAATGGGGATTTGAATTAGAATGGTTGGCTACCAGGAAATCCTGCTTCTTTTGCGGATGGAGTGAAAGTGCTTGACAAAGTGGCCCCCCAATCTACGTTGGGTCTCACCAATGTAGAGGAGACGGAATTGGGAGAACTGGATACAGCAGATGACCCCAAAAGATTTACTGGTGACGTTTTGACTCAACAGGGAGCACAGTTTGGGGCCCTGAATGTAGGTGAAGGAAGAGGCAAATTGACAGGTCTACAATTTCTTCCACTTGCAGAGATAATTGCCAGGAGGGAAATTAGTGAGGTGCGATAAATAAGCAAGGGAATCATGGAGGGATTGATCCCTGCAGAAAGCAGAGAGTCGGGGTGAGGTGGTGGGGCAAAGCTATCTTTAGTGGTAGGATTCCACTGAAGGTGGCAGCAGTTGTGGAGAATGATGGACTGGATGCAGAGTCTCATGGGGTGGTAGGTAAGGACAAGAGGAATTTTATTCCTGTTAAGACAGTGTGAGGAAAGGGTGAGGGTGGATGTCCGGGAAATGGAAGAGATTTGGGTTAGGACAGCATCAATGGTGAAGGAGGGGAAGCTCTGTTCTGTGAAGAAGGAGGACATCTCTGATGTTCTGGAAAGGAAAGCCTCATCCTAGGAATAGAAGTGGCAGAGACAAAGGAGCTGAAAAAAGGGAATGGTATTTTTACAGGAGACAGGGTGGGAGTAGATATAGTCAAGATAGTCATGGGCATCAGTAGGTTTATAAAAGAACCGCTTGATGAAGGGTCTCAGCCTGAAACATTGACTGCTTACTTTTTTCCATAGATGCTGCCTGGCCTGCTGAGTTCCTGCAACATTTTGTGTAAAAAGAGCTGTCAGAGAAATTGAAATTTAAATGAAATTTTGAAATTAAATTTGTTTTCTTGAGCTTGTTAAATTGAAGTTACAGCCTTTCAAACCATGCAAAAAGTACCTGTTCCTGGAAACATTTTGTGAAATTTGGTAAATTTGAAAAGTTGAAAAGCATTATGGGTATTTTGTACAAGATACTTCAATAGGCAGAGAGTGCTGTACTGTTCATTAGAATGAAAAGTAGGTTCATAAATGAATGACATGAACATCAAAGAGTCGAGGTGACAGAGAAGAAATATGTAATTCAACAAATGCCAGTATTGTAGATTATTTATCTCAGTAAGATGCAGGACACCGTAGGAATAAATGTGTGAAGCTGTGGCTGTAAACCAAAGAGTGCAGGAAAGCTTTGATGTAGACCAAGATTACTGATGTCAACTGAGTTGCTGGTAGGGATGTTAAAATCATCCCTAGAAACAAGTTTATTTGGCCTCTGGTAGAATCCATGACTGAATTACACCTTGCTACAAATCTAGCTTTATCTGGTATGCAGCTTATCAGTGATTGTTAGCAACTTCAAAGTTATCTGTAGGGTATTATACTTTTAGTTAATTCCCAAATTTAAGGTATCATTAAACATGCATTCTAACTGTAAACTACGTGATATCCTATGGTATAGCTAATAGAAAGAAGTTTTAAAAGAACGTGTGTGTTGTGCTAAAGATTTTCTTTTTAAAGATCCGGACCCAAAACATAGATCATAAACACCCTGTTCCTTATCAAATGGAAAAGTGTTAAAATTGTTTCAAATTTGGGTGTTCAAGAGGTTTCTCTGACTTCTTGCACGCAGTGAAAGTTGGGCAAAGCAACTTAAAACTGACATGGCCGAGATTTATTGATTTATTGAGTTCTTCCAACGTTTTGTGTGTGAAGATTTATCAGGCGAGAGTCGCCACACTTTCTGGCACCAACATAGTATGTCCACATGGGTTGGCACCACAACCCTAATTTCAGCTGAACAACAACAAAAGCAAAACAAGTCCCGTTCCACCTACTAACCCTCCCACTTACACACAGAGTCAGTCCTCAAACCCCGCGACAGGCCTCCTCTGGGCCTCCAGCCTCCAGCGGACTTGTGCACTCACCAATATCAGACATCAAACTTCCCCATGAATTCACAGACTCACATGCATAGGGTTTTAGCTATCATACCTTGACTTTTGAACTTTCAGACATGCTAGTTTTGGACTTTGATCTTCAGGATTTGATCTTTGACTTTGACTCAGGACTTGCTGATGACGGTACCCATCTGCCAACACAGATGCCTTGTGCAGGAAGGCACAGAGTTGACTGTACTTCCTAAGAAGGTTGGCGTCAGATGCTGAAGATGTTCTATAGGTCAGTTGTGGAGAGCGCCCTCTTCTTTGTGGTGGCGTGTTGGGGAGGAAGCATTAAGAAGAGGGACGCCTCACGTCTTAATAAGCTGGTAAGGAAGGCGGGCTCTGTCGTGGGCAAAGTACTGGAGAGTTTAACATCAGTAGCTGAGCGAAGGGCGCTGAGTAGGCTACGGTCAATTATGGATAACTCTGAACATCCTCTACATAGCACCATCCAGAAACAGAGAAGCAGTTTCAGCGACAGGTTACTATCGATGCAATGCTCCTCAGACAGGATGAAGAGGTCAATACTCCCCAATGCCATTAGGCTTTACAATTCTACCGCCAGGACTTAAGAACTTTTTAAAAGCTATTATTAATGCTTTTTGAGATAGTGATTTAGATGCATATCATATTTTTTACTGAGTTAAGTATTGTATGTAATTAGTTTTGCTACAACAAGTGTATGGGACATTTGGAAAAAAGTTGAATTTCCCCATGGGGATGAATAAAGTATCTATCTATCTATCTATCTATCTATCTACCCAGAACTCCTGGCCTTGAACTCTAGACTCATCAATGATAGGACCCCAAATTCCAGTGATTGAACTCCAGACTCACTGATGTAGTGGGTTAGCAGCCCTTGTACTTCTTACCTATACGAATGTCTGACCCAGAACCTACGACCTGCAGGGAGGCACCATCCTGGAGGGTCACTAACCCTCATCCTTTTTTTGGCCACAGTGCTTTCCTGCCTGACCTCGGGATTGCTGGCCTATGACCTATGGAGCACTCTGACTTCCACTCCAGCCTTAACGCAAATTCCCTCCACATCTTTTCCCTAAACTCTAACTGCCTGCTCTGTCCCCAAAACCATACCTACCTATTTTATAAATGCAAGTGGTTCTGCAGAGGCAGGAAATTCAGTGTAACACACTGGAGGAACTCAGCAGGTCAGGCAGTATCTATAGAAAGGATTAATGAGTCATCATTTTGTACCGAGTATCAGGACATATCAAGGGCCATGGCCTAGTGAAGGATGTCAGCCTAAATCGTCAACTGCTTATTCCTTTAAATACTGCCTGACCTGTTGTTCCTCCAGCGTTTTTGTGTGTTACTCCTATGAATTTTCTTTTTGCTTTCAGCAAGAGATTCCAATAGAAGTCAAACTATGTCCTTTTTATTTCATCTTCAAGACAATACAGACATAATAATGAGATGTGAAATTGCAGCTCAATATCACTAGACAACAAACCTCGTTGGCATTCAGTGTACCAGCCCAATCCCAATGAACTATGTAGCAGCCATGATGTGGACTTTCGAAAACCAAACAACTGATCGTCAGTACAGTAGCGGAGACCCTACACAATTAGAAAGCTCATTAGTTACTCTACTTTCTGAGGAGGCTGAAGACAGATGGACTCACAGCCTTCTACAGACTTGAAATAGAGAGCATCCTAACATGCTGCGTCACTGCAATGTACAGAAAATGCTCTGCAGGAGACAGGAAAGCTCTGCAATAAAGAGTCAAAATAGCCCAATGCTTCACCAGATCAGCTTACCCACCATCAGGTGTGTGCCAGAAAAGGCCTGTGATATCATGAGGAATCCCAACAACTTTGTTCAAGGAGTTATTTGGAGTTATTTGTCCCACTCCCATCAGGGAGGAGATTACCTGACATCCACGTCAAGACAACCAGACTCAAAAACAATTAGTTTCCTCAAGCAGTAAGGCTAATCCACCCACTAACCCACTCCAACACCCCCCACCACCACTACTTTTCCTTTCACAGTCACCTTACACAAAGACACTCTTTTACCTAGTATCAAATTCTGTACATAAAATCAATCTGTGTATATATGCTATTGTGTTCCATTGGATCTGGAGTAGCAATTGTTTTTCTCTACACTTTTGTACTGGAAATGAAAATATCCTGAATCTTGAATCTTGAGGATGCTTGATACTGCATTAAAAAGGAAGATTTGCACTAAGTATCAAATGTTAACACATTAAATCATCATCAATGTTGTTGTGTCTGTTGTTGTTTCGTATGGCAGTTGTTTTTTCCCTTACAGTTCTAATTGGTTTTTGTCAAGCCAGTCCTCGAGCTCGCGTCCTCGAGGATGAACCATGGCAAAGCCATCTTAGATCTTGGTGATTCTGGGCGATGACCGAGCCAGTATCTATTAAAAAGTTGGCTTGATTCATGATGAAGTGTGGCCCGGGAGGGGCAAACGCAAGTCTGTCTGTTTAGGAGCCAAGGTGAGATCAATCTTCATTTGGCATCTCGTTCACAGCCGTTTCAACATGGGTGGCCCTGAGTTGACATCACCTGATAGAGTCCTTGAGGATGCAAGCCTCCAGACAACGTCAATGTGTTGATCCAGGTCATGGAGGGTTGTACACAAGTACATATCAAATAAATAAAGCCATGTACTCCAAGGGGGAAGGTAACATGTATACTCATTTTGCAAAGAGCTAAGTAAATCAATGTGCATGCGTAAGTTATCAGTCAATAATCAGTGCTAAGGAGAGTCATTGTGCGAAAGGAAATAGATCCATGTTTCAACACGTAAAGCTCTAACTACATTACATTCACTTTTAGTTTGCCTTTGGGAGACACTTTTTTTGCCTGTGCAGGTCTCCAGTGATGGTCAACACCCATTCTAAAGTTAGGACTCATTCTGACAGTAGAATCTTTTGAGTGCTTTGACTATGCATGCCACACAGAAGCCTGTCCCTTAATGCATCAGACAGTCCATCTCTAAAATCACAGCAATGGGAAGTTTGTGCAGTTCTACAATGTATTCAGAAATGCTTTCATTCTTTGACTGGTTCCTTTAAATTTCTCAGCTACTTCTAGTGATTTTGAGCTCAAGTGATTTTGCAAAATTGCAACCATTTTGTCAATCGTCTTGCTTGCTGGCTTTTCAGGAATAGTTCTAGCACCCATAAAGCTAAGAAGTGTGGAGACTTTCTTTATCCTATCCTGGTTGCCAATATCCTGTGTCTGAACAAATACATATATAAAAAAATAAAGGAACATACTCAGAGAGGAAGTTAACTTGTATATTCACTTTGGAAACACAGCAACAAATCAATGTGCATGCATAAGTTATCAGTCAATAATTAGTGCTAAGGGGAGTCATTGTGCTAAAATAATAGATCCATACATTACAACCATTATGTGTCGTGTCGTATGGCGTAGGCAATCGTGTCCTTTGATCATGGTAGTTCTTGGCAAATTTTTCTACAGAAGTGATTTGCCTTTGCCTTCTTCTGGGCAGTGTCTTCACAAGACAGGTGACCCCAGTCATTATAAATACTCTTCAGAGACTGTCTGCCTGGGCATCAGTGGTTGCAGAACCAGGACTTGTGATGCACACCCGCTGCTCATACGACTGTCTACCACCTGCTCCAATGGCTTGACGTGACCCTGACTGGGGGGACTAAGCAGGTGCTACACCTTACAGGCTAGCAGAGGGAAGGAGCACCTTACACCTCCTGTAGTAGAAATGTACCTCTATCCTGTCAGCTGGAACACCAAAACATAACTGTTATAAAGAATGGATTTTGGGACCTGGAACATTCAGAGGAATTCCACACCCTAATCAAGGAATAGGATTTGTTGCTTATAAAACTACATCTAATTACAGAACATTTTCCTGAAAAAATGAGCTGTCTTATTTTGGGCCTAATATTAAGACCATAAGATATAGGAGCAGAATTAGGCCATTTGGCCGATCGAGTCCATTCTGCCATTTCATCATTGCTGATCCAATTTCCCTCTCAGCCCCAGTCTCTTACCTTCACCCCATATCCCTTTATGTCCTGACCAATCAAAAATCTATCAACCTCTGCCTTAAATATACCCAATGACTTGGCCTCCACAGCTGCCTGTTGCAATGAATTCAACTCTCTGGTTAAAGAAATTCATCCTCATCTCTGTTCAAAAGAACACCACTCTATTCTGAGGCTATGTCCTCTAGCCATAAACTCCCCCACCATTGGAAATATTCTCTCAGCATCCACTCCATCAAGGCCTTTTAACATTCAGTAGGTTTCAATGAGGTCATGCCTCATTCTTCTGAATTCTAATGAGCACAGGCACAGAGCCATCAAATGCTCTTCACATGACAAACCTGGAATCATTTTCGTGAACCCAATTTGAACTCTCTCCAATATCAGCACATCCTTTGTTTGATGATGTTCTCAGATATCTTCATTGGAAATAATACAGAAAGAGTCTTTGTTTATCTGCTGCTGTTTTCATAACCTCAGGTTATCACAATGTGCTTTCTAACCAACGATATTTAGAACAATTTTCAATCTTACAATGCAAGAAATCTTTGAGACTTCTTTACGTAACGTTGGTTGTGGGATAAATGTATGCCAGAATTCCTTTCCTTCCTGAGAGCATCACAATAGTGTAGAGGTCAGTGCAATTGCTTTGCAGCATCAGCGATCACTGATTGGGGTTTGATTCCTGCCATTGTCTAAAAGAAGTCTGTACATCCTCCATGTGAATGCGCGTATTTCCACTGGGTGCTCTGGTCTCCGCTCACATTCCACAGACGTATAGGAGAGGATCGGTAAATTGATGGCATGTCAGCGCCAGAAGCATGGGAATGCATGCAGACTGCCACCAGCACATCCTCGCTGATAAGATTTTAATGCATATGACACATTTCACCATATACTGTAAACACAAGAGATTCTTCAAATACTGTAAATCAAAAGCAACACACACAAACAGAGAGCAGAGCTTAGAATGATGGTGCCTAACTGCAACTCCTTTGCTTGCATCTTCTGAAATAGCTCTATTTCTATCTTTACTATCTCTTTTTTTTTCCTTTTCAGGGCTGTTTTGAAGACTCTGACCTGGAGTTACACATTGATGCCAGTTCTTTGCAGAAATGGGACCCGCTCTCAGGGCCTCATGACCAGCCACTTTTTGATTAGCCAAGGACAAGGCCTGGAAAGCTAGTGCGCCTTCAGGGTGCCGGATTTTTGAGGCTCTGGAGGCGGAGATTCGAGATCGGTGCCACTCCCTGATGTGTCGTGGGAGTATGTGGAAGATTGAAAGCAGCAATCTGGCTGCTGGCTGTGTGTCCAGAGACCCGAGTTCTTTGTGCACAGAGGTCGGAAAAAGCGACGCAATAGACTTTTAACATCGACAACCAGCGAGTTGTTTGTTATGTCTCCCCTCTTGCTGTGAAACCCTTATTCCTCATTAGGGAGAGAGGGAGTCTGTGATATGTTGAATTACCAGGTGAACAAGTTGTCTTTGGGGTACTGCAAGTCTGTGTCTTTATTGATGCTGTGCTGCACGCTTGAGTGCTCGGTAGAGAGCGCAGATGCTTTTTTTTGCTGGTGGTGGAGGGGATCGTTGCTTTCCTGCTGTTTATGCATGGGTGGGGGGAGTTCGGGGGGCTTTGGAGTTCTAACATTTAACTGTCGTTCATTCTTTGGGGCACTCCTCTAGTTTTATGGATGTCTGCGAAGAAACAGAATTTCAGAACGTATACTGTATACGTCTCTCTGACATTAAATGTACCTATTGAAACCTATTGAAACAAATTCTGGAGGAGCTCAGAAAATCAGGCAGCATCTACATAAACTGTTAACGTTTCGGTCTGAGACTCTACGTGAGGGTATTTCACTCTATATTTTGATGTACATGTGACAAATAAGGCTAAGCCTTGGTTTATCTCTAATCTTTCTTTATTTTCAGATATGGCTAATAATCTCAATAAGTAATAAAGTATACTTAGGTACTTCACTGAAGACTGTCTAGATTCTGGGCTCAGTTCTCAAGAATGGGAACTTATGTAGCCCTCTTCATCTCTTCTTCTGGACATTTATTGCTTATTTATTTATTATTTATTATTATTATTTTATTTGGTTTTTAGTCCTTTTAGTATTTGTATATTGGTTGTCTTTGTTGTGTATGGTTTTTCATTGATTCTGTTATGTTCCTTTGTATTTGCTGTGTATGCCCACAAGAAAATGAATCTCAGGGTTGTATCTGGTGACATATATGATAATTAAGTTACTTTGAACTTTGATCTCAGAATGAAAAGGGAGGACTCGACCTTTGCACCAATTATAACTAAACAAGTTTAATGTGCATAAGGAAACTAGAAACTAGAAAATTTATTTGAGCAGAAGTTAAGAATCAATGCTGGATTGCATCTCTTCAAGGGCAGGGTACAACACAGAATAGACAGGGAATAAAATGCCCTCTGTTCAGACTCAGGAAGACTTTTTCACATCTATTAAATTGGAAGAAAATTGGCCCCAGGAGTTGCTAGCAAAAGATGCTTTGTTTCATTGTGAATTCTATATCATTTATTTTGCCCAAATCAATAAAAGAAAGAGTGTGTCATATTGTCAAATTTAATTATATTTCCATTAAAAAAATAATTTTCTTGAGTGATGTCCAGCTGACATGTCAAAGACAATCAATTCCTTGATGAAAGACAGAGAAAAACTTGAGTGATATATTGCTCTGAACACTGAACTTGAATGTAACCAGTAGGTAATTAATGGTATAGAAAGTATCCTAATAGGCAAGTGAGTTGGTGATTAAAGTGGTTTTAGGCTACACAGCATATCAGAAATAGCACTTTCAATAGTTTCTTATGCTGGGGGATACTTAAGATAATGGATGATTTAATGCAGTTCTGGGCTTCAGAGTTCAAGTATAGGGATTCATTAACATCCAGTAATGGGTTTGTATGTATTTACTTGTTTTCTGTAAAAATAAAGTTACTGAATTTCTGATACTAGTCAAGCTGAAGAATATTGAGTATCGGGGAATGGAAATTTGACCTCTTATATCACTTTGTGGTGGCTTCAAGTTAGATAATGAAAACAACTCACTGCTTCTCCTTAGAAGGTATTTCCATTTCCCAAACGACAGCACCTGTGACCTCGTGAAGTGAGAATGCCAATTTAATACAAATTATCACTGAATTATGAGCAGGCTTGTGTTGAAGTTTAAACTCCATTAGGAGCTGATTTTAGACATATCAGAACTCATTTCACTTAGTGCACTGTGCCTTTGGAGGGAAGAGAAATTCTCCATGTATCAGGAATGGAAACTTATCCTAGACTCAAATAATGAATTAGGATTGTATTACCTTAGTGTTCTGATAGCTTCCACAATGGTTTTAATTAACTTGCCATTAAACAACAACAGCAATAATGATAATAACAGCAATAATAATAATTTGAGGAGTTATTACAGCTCCATCATGAGCACTAGCCTCCCCAGTATCAAGGGTGCATTCAAAAGGTAATCCCTCAATAAGACAGCATCCATCATCAAGGATTCACAGCACCCAAGACATGCCCTCTTCTCATTGCCACCATCAAGGCAGATGTAGAAGAGCCTGAAGGCATACACTCAACATTTCCGGAACAGCTGCTACCCCTCGGCTTTCAGATTTCAGAATGGACAACGAACACTATTTTTGCTCTTTTTTTTGCACTACGTATTTAATTTCTATATATGTGTAGGGTATGTAATTTGTGGAAATGCACATAATTCATATTGATTTGGGCTTTCAGTTTGAGAGGCTGGTCTGACGTGATGACATAATGACATAAGGTAATTTTACGATGCTTTATGTTCAATGTTTGGAGTACACTAAAGGAGTTGTTACAGTTATTTTAAACATAAAACATAAAACACCTCGCCATCATTATTTGTGAAAGCCTACATTGGTTACCCCAAAACCCAGGGGCTATTCGACTGGTGTACAATGCCAAGTATTTCCATGTTGGCAAACTAGGCCTTTGTGGTTGCCAGCTTCCCTAGGTCCAGCCTAGGCTCACAAGCACAGACTGGCATGTCAGTTGTGGAAATGTGCTAATCAGGTCCATGTTTTGTGACTGTAGTGGACAATGTGGGCTTGGTGAGGTCTAAAAATTCACCCTGCAGTCAAGGAAACTCACAGGCAGTGGTGCATGTGCTTGACAGAATTGTTGTGCGGAACTAACTGGGGCAGCAGGGTAATGACCCAAAGTCCTTAACGTCCACAAGCCAGTAGTTCTTAAGATTGACCAACAGTCCTGGGGCACATATGAAATCTGAGCAGAGGTCTATCCACTTTAGCCAGGACAAAGACCCAAGTGTAATGTTGCCCTCTGAAGCACAGCATCACCAGTCGTGTCCTGTAAGTCTGGATTCTGCTGTCATTGCGGCCTCCAGTGAGGTTTTGTCACTCTCTGCCTTCTCATCAATCGGCAATGCTGGCAGCACACTCACTTTGAGCACCCATGTCACACAGGAAACATTGCCCTGAAATGGTGTCTGTAACCCTGGCAGCTGGAACACAGGATGTACACAGACCTCTGATGTCCTGATGCATTGACACTGTCGAAGCAGCAGGGTGATCGGCACTTACTAGCATTCATACCAAAGCGAGCATGGTAAAAATACAAGCCTGGTGTCATATATACACTATATATATATTTCTAATTGTAATTTATAGTATTATTACAATTGCATATTACAATGTACTGCTGTTTCAAAACAACAAAATTCATGACATATGCCCGTGATATTAAACTGGATTCTGATTCTGATTCTGAATAATAATATTAATTTTTGATCATGCAATTAGCTACATTATGAAACTATCTTCTCTCCTGCCCATCATCTCTCTGATACCCATCCTCCTTTCTTTTTTCACATGCCTACTCTCCTCTCTGATCAAAGTATTTCTTCTTTAGCCTTTACATCTTCCACCAATCATCTCCCAGCTTCTCACTTCATCCTTCCTCCTCCACCCAACTTTCTTTCCCCTCACCTGGTTTCACCTACTACTTGCCAGCTTGTAATACTTCTCTTCTCCCGCTTCTTAATCTGGCACCTTCCCCCTTCCTTTCTAGTCCTGGTGAAAGATCTCATCCCAAAACTTTGACTATTTATTCCTATCCATAGATGTTGCCTGACCTGCTGAATTCCTTCAGTGTTTTATGTTTATTGCTCTATATTTTCAGCATCTGCAGAATCTCTGTGTTTTAAATTTATACAGCTTCCTATTTCCTATTAGGGTTTCTATCTTCTATACCATTGGATGTTACTTTCCACAACAGCCTGTGAGGTGGTACTTTATCAAATGTCTTCTGGAAATTGAAGTACGGTACAACCACTTTATTCACAGTTCATGTTTCTTCTTAAAGGAACTCTAATAATGTGATTAAAAAACTATTTGCCCTTCATAAATCATGTTGACTTTTATTGCTTAGTTTGCATTTATCTTAGTGCCCTGGTATAAGGGCTTTAATAGTAGCTTTCAGCATTTTCCCTATGACATATGTTAAGCTAATTGGCCTGCAGTTTCCTGCTTTCTGTCACCCTCCCTTATCAAAAAAACAAGGTGGTTACATCAGGAGCCAAGACTTGTCCTGCAATATGCTCCAAACCACTTCCTAGTTTTTTTTTTGTAATACACTGAGTTTCTCCCTTCATTTACACTTATCTCTGGAATATCACTTTTATCACCTCTACAGTGCCAGCAGATGTAAAACAATCTGTTTGGTTCATCTGCCATCTTCTTATTACATATTATTAATTCTTCAGATTTGTTTTCGAAATACCAATGTTCACTTTGTTAACTCTTGTTTACGTGTATATACACCCTTAGTATCTGTTTTTATACTTTTGTCTCACTTTTTGCACAGTTCCTGGATATCAACATCCCAGAGGATCTATTCTAGCCCCAAATTATTGAAGCAATCATGACTACAGCCATAACACCATAAGACACAGGAGCAGAATTAGGGCATTTGGCCCATTGAGTCTGTTCCACCATTTAATCATGGCTGATCTTTTTGCCCCCTCAACCTCACTCCCCAGTCTTCTTCCTGTAACCTTTGATGATGTGTTCAATCAAGAATCTATTAAGCTCTGCTTTAAATATACCCAACAACCTGCCCTCCAAAGCTGCCTGTGGTTACAAATTTGACAAATTCACCACTCTCCGGCTAAAGAAATTATTCCACATCTCTGTTTAAATGGACACCTCTCTATCGTAAGGCTGTGCCTCCTTGTCCTAGACTCCTCCACCTTGGGAAACATCCTTTCCATATCTACTATGTTTAGTCCTTACAACATTCAAAAGCTTTCAATGAGATTCCCCCCTCATCCTTCTAATTTCCAGTGAGTACAGACCCAGAGCTATCAAACGTTCTTCGTCTGATAACCCTTTCATTGCCAGAATCATCCTTGTGAAGCTCCTCTGAACCCTCTCCAATGGCAGCACATCTTTTTCTGAGATGTGGAGCACAAAACTGTTCACAAGCTCAAGATGAGGCCTTACCAGTGCCTTACAACTCTTCGGTATCACATTCCTGCACTTGCATTCTGAACATCTTGAAATGAACGCTAACATTGCATTTGCCTTCCTCACCATCAACTCCACCTGAAAGTGAACCTTTAGGATGTTCTGCACAAGGCCTCCCAAGTGCCTTTGCATCTCAGAATTTTGATTTTCTCCCCATTCAAAAATAGTCTGCCCAGTTATTCCGACTGCCAAAGTAGATGACCATACATTTTCCAACAATGTATTTCATTTGCCATTCTCTTGCCCATTCTCTAAGTCCTTTTGCAGCCTCCTGTTTCCTCAACACCACCTGCCCCTCCATCAATCTTCCTATCATCAGGTCAAGTCAAGTCGCTTTTTGTTGTAATTTCGACCATAAACTGCTGGTACAGTGCACAGTAAAAACGAAACAACATTCCTCCAGTGCCATGGTGCTACACAAAACAACACAAAGAGTGTTTGAAGATCAGATAATCAAAGCTGGAAGGTGGCTTGAGTCTATTGGGCAGCTGTAATCTCTGCACTTCGCTCCTTCTTGGAGATGTGGACCAGTGGTGAAAAACACTGCAGAGTTACAGTCAATGAGTTCTGTGTAAAATCCTTCAAAGCCATTCTCAGTATAAGGATCAGAGTCTTCTCCCAGGGCAATACCCCCATTGAGGCATTGATTACATTCGACCCGCATCGGTGGGCAGGCTATGTTGTCTCTATGCCTGGAACCACACTCTGAAAGTAAGCACTCCACCCTTGGCTCCAACATGAAAGAGCTTTCCAGGAGTACAGAGAACTCGCTTCAAAGATTTTGCAGGGTCTGCTTAAAAAGCACAATATCTGCAGTGACTCATGGGAACCACTAAACTTTGGATCTGTATGGAGTAAAAACTTTCAGGAAGACATTGAGAAATTCAGGTCTGTATTGGAAGCACATGAGAAGAAGTGGGTGTCACTTGATCTCTGAGGAGACAAAGGCTACAAGGTCAGGAGTTCGTTAACTGAAAACTTCTATATCTATAAGTGATTCTTTTATGATGAAATGTTAAGCTGAGACAAATGATAAACATCCTGTGTGGCTATCCTTCACAGCCTACCCAGAGTTACCTCTCAGTACATATCTTGCCTCAGCTGGTCTTTCAGGTCAAGGTTGGCTTATTTCTAACCCAGGAGTGACAGATGAGGTGGGACCTACACAAATGGAATCTGCAGTTAGGGTGCCCGGGAGGCGATGCTCTCCTGTGGTTAATCCCAGACCTGAGAATCTGGGAGTGCCCTGGATTGTGTATCAACTAAATGTGGGCAGCTAGAACGCAACCTCCATGTGTCAACGCAAGGCCTCAGAATGGGTGTGATACAGGAGTTAGTGTTGATGCTTGTCGTGGATTTGATGGCTGAAGGACCAGTTTAGCACTGTATGACCCTCTCAGCGGCTACCAGTCAGATTAAAGATGGTCATGATAACAGCATGTTCCGCCGCATGCCACCTCTTCCCAGATGTAGGTAATGTTGTGAATTTGTAACTGAAGTCCCTTGCTGCCAAGCTTTAGCACTTCATTTGAAAAGCCATTTGCTCCTGAGGCAGACTTGGCAAACTTTTGCAAACTTGGCAACAAAGCCATATATTCCATTATCTAAATCATTGATATACAGCATAAAAGGAAAGAGTCCCAACACTGAACCCTGTGGAACACCAATAGTCACTGGCAGTCAACCAGAAAAGGATCCGTTTAGTCCCACTCACTGCCTTCTACCAATCAACCAATGCTCTAAACATGCCAGTAACTTTCCTATAACACCATGGGCTCTTAACTTGGTAAGCAGCCTCATGTGTGGCACTTTGTCAAAGGCCTTCTGAAAGTCCAAATATACTACGTCTACTATATCCCCTTTATCTATGCTATATGTAATCTCCTCAAAGAATTCCAACAGGTTCATCAGGCCAGATTTTCCCTGAAGGAAATCATGCTGACTTTATCCTATCTTGTGCTGTGTCACCAAGTATTCCATCACCTCATCCTTAACAATTGACTCCAACAGCTTCCCAACCACTGAGGTCAAGCTAGCGGGTCAATAACTCCCTTTCTGCTGCCTTCCTCCTTTCTTAAAGAGTGGTGTAACATTTGCAATTTTTCGGTCCTCATGCACCATACCAGAGTCCAATGATTTAGGGACTATATGAACCTGTGATTATACTTAATTAGGAGTTTGAGGAGATTTGGTACATCACCAAAGACTCTATCAAATTTGTACTGATATTCAGTGGAGAGCATTCTGACTGGTTCCATCAGCAGCTGGTATGAAGGCTCCAATTCACAAGATTGAAAACAAGCTTCAGAAGGTTTTAGACTCAGTCAACTCCATCATGGGCACAAGCCTCCCCGCCACCGTGGACACCTTCAGAAGATAGTGACTCAAGAAAATAGTATCTACAATTAAAGATCCTCAGAAGCCATGACATGCCCTTTCTTCATTACTGCCATCAGGAAGGAGGCATTGGAACCTGAGAAAGCACACATAATATTTTAGGAACATCTTGTTCCCTCTGCCATCAGCTTTCTGAACAATCCATGAAAAAATAAGCACTGCCTCATTATTTTTCAATATTGAATTTTTCTATATTTCCTATTACAATACAATATTTTTAATGTAATGAACTGCACTGCTGTGGCAAAACAACAATTTTCAACACATATGTCAGTGATAATAAACCTATTCTGATTCAAATTAATTTTCTTTCTGTTTTAGTCCTTTAATCATTATTTTCTGTTTTATTTGTTGTCCATTCTTCTGACCTGTCCTCAGCCTTTGTGTAATCATATGCTTTTCTTTTAAGTTTGATGCCACCTTCAATATGTTTTAGTGACCCACAGATATGGATTCCAATGGGAATTTTCTTCCTCATTGAAGAATGAACATACAGAAGTATAAACTAGAATCACAATTGGGCCTCTTGGGGATAATGGAGCTCTTCTCTCGCAAGATGTAGGAAGGCAGAAAGACTTCCAGTATCCCTGATGACTACACCTACAAGAAGTACATCCAGCTAAAGCTTCTTTCAGACCATGTTACGGATTTGGACTTGGAACTAGATGAACTCTGGATCATTCACGATGCTGAGGGATTGATCAACATGACAAACAGGGAGGTGGGTACACCCAAGGGGCAGGACACTGGAAAATGGGTGACCGTCAGGAGTGGAAAAGGGAATAGACAGCCAGTGTTGACTATCCCTGTGGCCATTCCCCTTAAGAACAGGTATGCTGCTTTGGATACTTTTGGAGGGGAAGACCAAGCACAGAAAAGCTGCAGCAGTCAGGCTCTGCGGCTCAAAAGTGCAGGGGTGTGAAGAACTGAGGTACAGTGATTGGGGATATGTTGGTTAGGGAAACAAGCAAATAGTTTTCTGGACGAGAACTAGATTTCCAGATGGGATTTACAAATGCAAATACAAGGAAATCTGCAGATGCTGGAAATTAAAGCAACACACACAAAAATGCTGGTGGAACACAGCAGGCCAGGCAGCATCTATAGGAAGAAGTACAGTCGATGTTTTGGGTCGAGATCCTTCATCAGGACTAACAGAAAAAAGAGATAGTAAGAGATATGAAAGTGGGAAGGGGAGGGGGAGACCTGAAATGATAGGAGAAGACAGGAGGGGGAGGAATGAAGCTAAGAGCTGGGAATTTGATTGGCAAAAGGGATACAAAGCTGGAGAAGGGGGAGTATCATAGGACGGAAAGCCTTGGAAGAAAGAAAGGGGGAGGGGAGCACCAGAGGAAGACGGAGAACAGGCAAGGAGTGATTGTGAGAGGGAAAAAGAGAAATAAAATAGGGATGGGGTAAGAAGGGGAGGAGGGGCATTAACAGAAGTTAGAGAAATCAATGTTCGTGCCATCAGGTTGGAGGCTACCCAAACGGAATATAAGGTGTTGCTTCCAGAATGAGGCTTTTCATTCCAGGACAAAGGAGATGTCTTCCTTTTTTAAAGTTATTCCTCTTCCCACCCTGTTACTTGTAAAAAATGCTATCCCCTTCTCTCAATTCCTCTGTCTCCGCCAAATCTGCTCTCAGAATGAAGCTTTTCATTCCAGGACGAAGGAGATATCTTCCTTTTTTAAAGAAAGGATCTTCCCCTTCCTCCACCATCAACTCTGCCCTCAAATGCATCTCTCCCATTTCACACACATCTGTTCTCACCCCATCCTCCTGCCACCCCACCAGGGATAGGGTTCCTCTTGTCCTCACCTATCACCCCACCAGCCTCCAGGTCCAACATATAATTCTCCATAACTTCCACCATCTCCAATGAGATCCCATTACCAAGCACATCTTTCCCTCCCCCCCACTTTCTGCTTTGCACAAGGATTGCTCCCTATGCGACTCCCTTGTCCACTCGTGCCTCCCATCCCTTCCCACCCATCTCCCTCCTGGCACTTATCCTTGTAAGCGGAACAAGTGCTACACCTGCCCTTACACTTCCTCCCTCACCACCATTCAGGGCCCCAGGTGAGGCGGCAGTTCACTCGTGAGTCGGCTGGTGTGGTATACAGTGTCCGGTGCTCCCGGTGTGGCTTTCTATATATTGGTGAGACCCGACACAGGCTGGGAGATGGTTTCGTTGAACACCTACGCTCTGTCCACCAGAGGAAGCAGGATCTCCAAGTGGCCACACATTTTAATCCCACGTCCCATTCCCATTCCGATATGTCAATCTATAGCCTCCTCTACTGTCGAGGTGAAGCCACACTCAGGATGGGGGAACAACACCTTATATACCGGCTGGGTAGCCTCCAAACTGATGGCATGAACATTGATTTCTCTAACTTCCATTAATGCCCCTTCTCCCCTTCTTAGCCCATCCCTACTTTTTTTCCTCTCTTTTTCCCTCTCACAATAACTCCTTGCCTGTTCTTCATCTTCCTCTAGTGCTCCCCTCCCCGTGTCTTTCTTCCAAGGCCTTCCGTTCTCTGATGCTTCCCCCTCTCCAGCCTTGTATCCCTTTCACCAATCAACTTCCCAGCTCTTAGCTTCATCCTTCCCCCTCCTGTCTTTTCCTATCATTTCCAGTCTCCCCCTCCCCCTCCTGCTTTCAAATCTTTTACTATCACTGTTTCCGTTAGTCCTGACGAAGGGTCTTGACCCGAAACGTCGACAGTGCTTCTCCCTATAGATGCTGCCTGGTCTGCTGCGTTCCACCAGCATTTTGTGTGTGTTTCCGGATGAGATATTGCTTCACAGGTGGCAGTGCCAGGGGTGTCTCAGATTGAGTGAAAGTGTGAGCAGATAGAGGTCATGGTCCACTTACTACCAAAGCCATAGGTAGGAAGTGTGAAGAGGTCCTGCAAAGTGAGTTCAACGAGTTAGATGTTAAGTTAAAGGACAGGACCTCTAGGGTTGTGAATCTCAGGATAGCTGCCTGTGCCTTGTGCTACTGAGGGTGGAAATAAGAAGAACATACTGTTTAACACATGGCTAAGTAGATGGTGCAGGAGGGTGGGCTTCAGATTTTTGGATCACTGGGCTCTCTTCTAGAGAAGCTAGAACTGTACACCTGAACTAATATCCTTGTGGGAAGGTTTGCTAGTGCTGTTGTTGGCAGGGGTGGGGGGGGGGGCGGTGTTGTGGGTTGCTATTTAAACTAGGGAAGCAGGAAGATGGGAACCAGAACACTAGAGCAGATATTGGAGTGGTTTTGAGGAAAGATGTTGTTAAGACTTCAGACAAAATTAGGAATTAAAAAATTGAGCATGGAGAGACTAATGCTCTAAGTTGCATATATTTCAAACAAGGAATATTGTAAGAAAGGCGGATGAGCTTAGGGCATGGTTCAGCACATGGAATTATGACACCATAGCCATTAGTAAGTCTTGGTTGTAGGAGGGGCAGGCTTGGCAACTCAATATTCTAGGGTTCCAATGCACAGGAGGGATTAAAGGGAGGGAGGACTGGTATTGCTAGTCAGGGTAAATATCATTGCAATGTTCAAACAGGAAAGACTGGATGCTCGAGGCTATCTACATGGAATTAAGGAATATAAAAGTGATGACCACATTAATGGATTATATTATTGTCCACACAAAACTAGAGAACCAAATTAGAGCAGAAATTAGAGGAGCAAATTATTGCGGAGATAGCAGAATGTTGTGAGAACCATAAGGTGTGATAGTAGGTGATTTTGACTTTCTACATATTGACTGGACTGCCATTCCTTAAAAGGGATGGATGGGATAGTGTTTTCAAATTTGTTCAGGAAAAGTTTCTGTGATCAATACATTGAAATCCCAACTACAGAGAGTGTGATACTCAATCTCCTATTAGGGAATGAGACAGGGCAGGTGATAGAATTTTGTGCAGGCAAACACTTTGCATCTAGTTTCAAGAAAATTATGGAGGATAGGTCTGGCCCTCAAGTTGAGATTCTACGTTGAAGAAAAATGCTATCAGAAAGGGTCTGGCAAGTGAAGATTGGGACAGACTACAGAGGAAAAGGTGTTTGCTTGTCTTGAGGCAAGGTAGGGTGGAAAAATCTCGAAGGCCTGACAAGGTGTTCCCTCTGACCCTTTCATAGGTCAGTGCAGAAATTGTAGTGCCCCTAGCTGAGATTTTCAAAACATTTTTCACCACAGGTGAGACGTTGAGGATTGGAGGGTAGCTAATGTTGTTCCGTTGTTTAATAAAGGGTCTAAGAATAAACCAGGAAATTATAGGCTGGTAAGCTGATATCAGTAGTGGGTAAGTTACTGTAAACTGTTCTAAGGGAACAGATATATATGTATTTCAATAGACACTAACTGATTAGGGATAATTAACATGGCTTCATGTGTGGTATTTCTTGTCTATGCCATCTTACAGAGCTTTCTGAGGAAGTTACCAGGAAAGTTGATGAAGGCAAGGCAATGATGTTATCTTCATGGACCTTAGCAAGGACTTTGGCAAGGTCCTGCATGGGAAGTTGGTCATGAAGATTTAGTCACTTAGCACTCAATATGAGGTGGTAAATTGGATTAGACATTGGCCTAACAGAAGAAGGCAGAGAGTGGAAGTAAATGATTGCCTCTCTGACTGGAGGCCTCTGATTATTGGTGTACTGCAGGGATCAAAATTAGATTTGTTGGTGTTTGTCATCTATGTTAACAATCTGGATGATAATGTGGTAAACCAGATCAGCAAATTTGCAGATGAAACCAAGACTGGGGGTGTAGTGGACAGTGAAAAAGTCTATTACAGTTTGCAGTGGAATCTGACAGAAGTTATGTAGAATTATGTGCTGTATGCAAATACTGGTGAGGTGGTCGGGACATCATTTCCTGCCCTGACTTTCCACTCTACCACCCCACTAGATTTTCTCATCCAGCATGTAATTCTCTGTATCTTCTGCTATCTTCAACAGGATCCCACTACGAAGCACTTCTTTCCTCCCCAGCCCCGCCCCCACTTTCTGCTTTCCACAGGGATTGCTCCCTTTGCAATTCCTTTCTACAGTCATCCCTCCCCACTGATCTCCCTCCTGGTATTTATCCTTGCAAGTGAAACAAGTACCACCTGCCCCTATACCTCTTCCCTCACTTCCGTTCAGGGCAACAAACTGTCCTGCCAGGTGAAGCGACACTTCACCTGTGAGTCTGTTGTGGTTATCTAAAGTATCCATTGCTCCCGGTGGGGCCTCCTGTATATCAATGAGACACAACGTAGATTGGGACACTGCTTCACTGAGCACCTACGCTCCGTCTGCCAAAAAAAAAACAGGATCTCCTGGAAGCCACCTATTTCAATTCTTCTTCCCATTCCTATTACGACGTGAAGGCAAGGCAATGATGTTATCTTCATGGACTTTATCAAGGACTTTGACAAGGTCCTGCATGGGAGGTTGGTCAAAAAGATTTAACATCTGCTTCTGGCTGCTTCATCTTCTGTGTGGACTCTGTAACGTCAAGGAAAGTCTGCTGCTTCCCTAGCAACAAACCATGGGTCACCATTGATCTACAGGCTCTTCTCAACCACAAAAAGAGAGCCTTTAGATTAGGAGACCGGGAGGAATTGAACCATGTGCAGATGGAGCTAAAGGAGAAGATCATGGTAGCTAAAGAGGAATACAGGAGGGACCTTATCTCCTTCCTTTCCCATCACCTCCCTCTGGTGTTCCTCCTCCCTTCTTTTCTTCCATGGTCTGCTATCCTCTCCAATCAGATTTCCCCTCCTCCTGCCCTTTATCTCTTTCAACAATCTACTTCCCAGTTCTTTACTTCACACCTCTCTCCCAATTTCACCTGTTAGCTACCACATCGTACTTCTTCCTCTCTTCCCTCAACATCTCACTCTGACTTCTCTTCTTTCTTCCCAGTGCTGAAGAAGGGTCTCAGCCTGAAAAATTGACTGTTTACTCGTTTCCATTGATGCCGCCCGGTCTGCTGAGTTCCTCCAGTATTTTGTGTGTGTTGCTTTGCATTTCCAACATCTACAGATTTTCTCATGTTTGGAATATTGTGTGCAGTTTTGGTCACCTACCTACAGAAAGTTGTCTAATAAAATTGAAAGAGTGAAAAGAAAATTTGCAAGAATGTTGCCTAAGTTGAGGACACAAATTAAAAGGAAAGAATGAATAGGTTATTAATAAATATGCTTCAACCTTGCCTCATAGTCGCATGTTTTGACCCACGACAGCCTCACATTTGCTTGTCTCCCCATTGTTTGCCGTGATCGTTTACCATAACTTTTATTTAACAGAAAAAGTGTTATTAATAAAGTATTTAGTTGTACTCTATGTTGTGTTTGCTGCCAGCAAATAGCTGCTAGGCTTCACCAGTGCCATCTTAAACCGGAAGTTTAATAAGCTTAAGAAAGTGCAGTGTAAGTAGACAATAAGGTGCAAGTGTTACAGTAAGATAGAATGTGAGGTCATTGTACCAGGGGTCTATTCAAGAGCCTTATATCAACAGGATAAAGGCTGTTATTGAGTCTGGTAGTGTATGTTTTCGAGCTTTTACATTTTTTGCTTGATGGAATAGAGAATAGAGAAAATCTGTGCTGATTATATCAGTTGTTTACCTGAGTAGCAATGAAATTGAAACAGAATCCATGGATGGGAGGCTGATTTTCTGATGGTAATTAATTAATCTGGTATGTTGTAATATACCATGTCCAGGGTATCCTGCTTTTTGGTGCTGTTTTAAGAGACTATCCTGGAGACATTCTTCCTACTCCACATCTACAGTAGGTTGCAGCTGTCCACTAGATTTTTTTAAACACATGTATAGCTTGAAGTATACTTCCAACTCATTCCCTCTGTTCTAGTACATTTGACCATATTGCTGACTTTGCAGTTCATCTTCATCCAAATAGCTTTTATTTCCGAGTTTCCTGAGTTTTGGACATTCTACTCTGTGTACTGAGAACATCACAGTCTATGAGAACTATTCCTGTACCTCTTCCATCCATATGATGTGTAAATAATTGTGGTAAAAAGGAGAAATTTCAATTGCTGAAGAATTGTGTTACTTGTCAAAGTGGGTATATTTTTACAGGTGTTTGAGCTTAATAATCCTTTTGTAGGCCTCAAATGCATGTAAAAAAGCTAAGCAGTAGCTATACTGCTTTCCCAGTTTTTCAAAATAGCTTAAGCTGTGGATAAAATAGAGAATTCAAGTGAGCATATATAATTTTATTGGGTCTAGGAGCAAAATGAAAATCTACACAGAGGCAATTTATGTAAAAAAAAATTAGTGCACACCAGGAGACCACTCGCAGCTGATATACCCGATCATGAAACTGGTGCAGCTTTTCCATTCTCGTTTGACGAGATTATCATCAAAACTACATTTTGATAACTGAATGGTGGCTACAGGAAGAATTAAGTAACAGACTAGGTCCTGATTACATAATAAAACAAATATCCATACATCAGAATCAGAATCAGGTTTAGTATCACTAGCATATGTCTTGAAATTTGTTGTAATGTGGCATCAGTACATTGCAATATATAATAAAAAAAACTAATTTACAGTTAATATATTTCTTGTATAGATAAAAGGAGCCCATAATGATGGATGCCATCATTTTGAGGCATTGCTCCTTGAAGATGTCCTGGATATATTTTTTTATTACAACAATGGTTGCATGGAATAATATTATTAATGAAGTACTTCAAACTTGGGTGTTGTCACTGTTGCATTCCATGTCTCTACTTCTAGGTCTGTTTATGGTTCTCTGTTACCACATTAACACAATCTACATCCCTACTTACTTGTTATTGGCCCTCACTATACTTTGACCTACAACAGTGTGAATGAAGCTGTGTCATTGGTTTATTGACTGCAATTACATGAAAGGATGGGGTTGTGAGATCGTTCTCCTGGGAACAGAGAAGGGAAGGAGAGGGCGAAGGGAGCAGCAGAGATGTTGAGTTTCTCAGAGATGAGAAGCTGAGTTACCGAGAAAGGTTGAATAGGTTAGGACTTTATTCCCTGGAGTGCAGAAGAATGAGGGGAGATTTGATAGAGGTATATAAAGTTATGATGGGTATAGATAGAGTGAATGCAAGCAGGCTTTTTCCACTGAGGCTAGGGGAGAAAAAAAAACAGAGGACATGGGTTAAGGGTGAAGGGGGAAAAGTTCAAAGGGAACATTGGGGGGCTTCTTCATACAGAGAGTAGTGGGAGTGTGGAATGAGCTGCCAGTTGAAGTGGTGAATGCGGGCTCACTTTTAACATTTAAGAAAAACTTGGACAGGTACATGGATGAGAGATGTATGGAGGGATATGGTCTAGGTGCAGGTCAGTGGGTCTAAGCAGAAAAATGGTTCGGCACAGCCAAGAAGGGCCAAAAGGCTTGTTTCCGTGCTGTAATGTTCTATGGTTCTATGATTCTATATATCATCATGATGGGTTTAGATGGAGGAATTAGAGAGAAGCTGCTTCTGTTAACAGATGGTTCAAGGATCAAGGATTGGAAATTGTTAATGGTATGCTACAGATGATGCATGCAGATGATTATAATCTAGATCTGGAAGCCTGTAATTTGGGTAGAAACAAAGCCAATCCTAGCTTTCAAAAGATAGACACTTGAGGGATAATGATTTTCAGATGACTGGTAACAGTTGGGCAAAGGGAATGTCAGGATTGCCGGACAAGAGCTGGTAGAGACTTGCTGGCCTTAATAGTCACCATGAAGTTAATATTATCCTGCAGATATCAATGATACCTTTTAAAATGAGATATTTTAAAAACATGGTTAAGAAGACAAATTTGGGGATATATTCATATTATTGCCCTTTCAAAGAGAGGAAAAAGAGTGCAATTGCCCAAAAAGTTTCTTTTGGTGTTATATGATTTCATGATTCAGGGCCCAGTAGTGGTGGATAGGCTCCTGCACTGTCATTGATAAAGCACATTCCTGTAACAATAGCTTTCTTCTACCATCCACTTGTGAGGAGAGGATATAAATTCATTCTTCTAGGACAGATAAAGGTAAGATTGTGATAAGGAGAAATAAGGCAAGTGTGGTTTAGCAAAATTAATTTTCTTGTAAGCTCCAAAGACAATTAGCTGGCTTTTTATTTGAATATACAGCTCACCTTTACAATGAAAATTCCTGTTCCTGCAAATGTTGTCAGTCACGTACAGAATGGACAAAGGCAGTCCATTTTTTTTTCAGAAATCGGTAAGTGATAATGGAAAATTCTTAGATGGGAGAAAGTTAAATAATGATAGGGACAAAACATCAATGCACGTTGGTTATGGGTTCTTAACTTTTAGTATAGCTGTGTCCGCTTTATCATAAAGCTGTTAATTTTAAATCTTTTTTTCTCATTCCCTGGAAGCCGGAGATTTATAAAAGTGAAACCTGCTGACATGCTGGAGCACCAATGTCTAACTAAACACTATTAAACACAATAGTTTTCATGTTATTATTCTATTGCATTTCCCACTGAATCAATGTCATTAGCATTGATTTTCAAGCAGGGATTAAAACAGTTTAGTGTGGAGGGAAATAAAGAGTCTATTTTATCACAGTCTGAATAGCTTCAGGTCTCAGAGAAGACATTTTCGTTCTACTTCATTAACTTGCACAATTTGTTGAGCTTAAGCAATCAAAAATTAATTCTTTTGCTCTCTGTTTGAATTTGTCTGGTCTATGCCATTCACCATACCAGATAAAATTGACACAATCTCTCCAAGGGGCTACCCTTTTAATTATTTTTTTTATTGCTTAAATAAAGTTTCAGAATTGCAAATGTTGACATTTCAGTTGGTGTTGGCCATTAAATAATGTTGGGTGCAAGTCGCTCAGTGCAGGAGAATCTATGGTATGAGACGAGCTAACAATGCAAGCAGTGAGCACTGAAAACAAATAAATATGTAAACGTTACCTTAGGGATCTATATGACCTTTTTAGAGTAAAAATGCCAATTTCACCAGCCAAATTTATATTTCAAGCAGGTTATGTTTTTTCAGTTACAACATAAAGTGAATTCTTCAGTTGACTGGAAGCTTACTTCAAAATGGAATTAAAATCAACTTCTTTATTAACATATTCTATCAAGTTCAAGTTTATTGTCATCTGACTGTACATATGTACAATCAAATGAAACAACATTCCCTTGGACCATGATGCACCCACAAAAAAATTGACTCACAGCACATAGAATAAAATATTACCACAAGTAAGTTAGTAAAATATAATTCAAGATACGTGTCCTGCGCAGCATAGGTAAACAGTAAACACGAATACAATATCATCTTCAGTATAAAATACGCATTTCAATATAATATACAATCTAATTAACAGAACCGGTCATTCTGAGCGTATGCTTTTGTTCAAGTTAACTTTGAGAAAGAGTAAGTAACGCATACAAAATGCTGGAGGAACTCCGCAGGTCAGGCGGCATCTATGGAAATGAAAAAAGTTGACATTTTGGGCCAAGACCCTTCTTCAAAACCCAGTGAGAACTAGTGTTGTTTTAGCTTTGCTCAGGTAACTGAGGAAGGTTTAACTGGCATGAATCTAAATAAAGGGTGCAGGAAATTCGGCTGTGAGGTACATGATACTTAGCAGGAAGTTACTTGTAAGTCCTTGTTACATAAGATCTGGATAAGTGGCAGAAATGTTATGTAAGGGCATAGCCCATGCTTTTATAAGGCGAATATGCATGCTGCTTTTTCACAGCAACCACAGTTCTCTTTCCTGCCATGTTTGATAATCTGGCAGGAGCAACAGAAGCAAGTGCAGAATTTTTCATCAGGTAAAGAATGGCCATGGAAATTGCTGGTACATTGGTAATTTGACAGTGCAGAACTCACATGTTATGGAAGTTTCACCCTAAGAAATACTTGCAGATACGTGTTGCAATTTAGTTAGCACAATGGAACAGCAAGTCAGGTGGCATCTATGGAAATGCATTCAGTGGCCATCTTATTAGGTACACCTGCATGCCTGCTTGTTAATGCATTATCTAATCGGCCGATCATGTAGTAGCAACTCAATGTATAAAAGCATGTGGACATGATCAAGAGGTTCAGTTGTTGATTAGACCAAACATCAGAATGGGGAAGAAATGTGATCTAAGTGACTTTGACTGTGGAATGTTTGTTGGTGTCAGATGGGGTGGTTTGAGTATCTCATGAACTGCTGATCTTCTGCGTTCACATGCACAGCATTCCCTATTGTTTACAGATGAAATACTTAGGTTCTGTCGGCTGCTTAAGTCTAGGGAAGACAATCTCCAAGCGATCAGGTCCTGGGACTGGGCACATTTCGCTATTTGGTCCAATTCTTAGCTAATCCACCTCGGCCGCCTGAATGGCCCCTCTCTGCTGAAAGCAATTTATCTGCCTCTCTAGCTGAAAAATGTAGCTAGAAAGCTCCCTCTCTTCCTGACACATGTTCTGAAACCCCGTCATGAGCTCCACTGGGCCTCCCATTCCTTCCTCCCACACCTTCTCCAGTGCTTGCATGTAGGCTGCAGAAGTGGCAAGGGAATTCTGTGCCTTCAGGGCTCTCATTGTGTCAGCAGCCCTCTCTCTTAAACTCTCAACCAATCACTGTCTTTTTACGTCATAAGAGCACTGGACGATACCCCCACAATGAAACACTCTGGTTCCGTCGGCTGTGTAAGTCTAGGGAAGACTAACATGTGAGATTGAGGTGCAAGCCCACCCCGAAACCCCCAGTTTGTGTGGATGCTGAGTGATTTGCTACCCTGTTACAAAGAAGTGCCATGAAATAACAGACTGCATACAATTGAAAGATTTAGCTTTATAATTCTTAATTTGACTAAAGGGTTAGTAAAGAAAGAGAAAAAGGGAAAGGGCCCATTGAATGAGACAATCTAATGTGCAGAAGTTGGAACTCACGGTTTCCCTTTTGCCGATCCTCCTTTGATCTCACCCCGGGCTTTGTTGAATCACAGCCCCGCTCTGGGTTGAATCCTATGACTTATTTCCTCCGGCATCTTCTTTCTTCTTCCCCTTAACAAAAGCTCCAAGCCTAACCTTAGTGTCGCTCAGCAGAGAAAGCTCCCCTTAATCTGGCCATCCTAACTGGATGGTACACAATTCTCCTCTCTCTTATTTTCAACAGTAACCCAAACAAGAAGTTTGCAGAGAACAGCACAAAAATCAAATACAGAACAGCATAACAGTAAAAAAAAATCTGAACCAGGGCATAACACCAAAATAGTCATGTTCTCATGACTTTGAAATGATGTGTCATTCCATCATTAATAACTCTATTTTCAAAGGAATATCATGATGTCAAAACCTTCAATCTATTTGTAAAGGGTAGTGACATATCTCTTTTCGGAGATAGCCATAGCACTCTGTTTCCCCAGTGCTACGTAGGTCAGCCTATCTGGAGGTCTCCTGATTCTTTGAGACCTCCTCGCCCCATCATCTATTTCTTCGGGTTCCGACACACCTTGGGATACTTCTTGTCTATACGGCATGGCCTCCACTGGTCTATGACTCGTGTCCTCCTGCCACTTGGCTGAGCCACGCTTCATCCCTTTCATGGTCCCGCTGAAACCTAGCCTGTGCACAGGTAGCTCCCCCCCGATGTCACCTGCCTCAGCATGAGAAGGGTTGGGAATCTCTTCCTCAGTCAGTGGGGAGTTAGCAAAAGGCAGCACCAACCACACCACCCCCCCCCCCCCATTTTCTCATCCTCCAAGTCCATATCCCATTCAGGGGTGGGAACCTGTATAAACTCTCCTGCTGTTTGTCCTTCAGTCTCTTCACGACACCGCAGAGTCCTCTTACTAGGTGTAGGTTCCATGTCTGGCACTGGGTCAGCCCGTACCTCTTGTCCCAGAGGTAGAAGGTGGTTCCAAAGGGAAATCTTGACAGGCCCATTCCTATCCTCTGGTTTCACCTGGAAAACTTGGCATTTGATTCTCCACTACATAGGGTGAGTTACCCAGTGGTCAACCAACTTATGCTTCCCAGGTAGCCCCAAGTTCCTTATGAGGACTCAGTCTCCCGGCATGACTTGGGAGAACCTCACCTTTTGATCAGTCCTCTCATTTCCTTGATTCTGCTTGGCAGCCACGACCTCAGCTAATTCATAAGCCTTTTTCAGCTCCCTTCTCATATTAGACACAGACTTCAAATAAGTCTTCAGTGGTAGGTCTTCCTCGCCAGTCCCAAAACAAAGGTTGATGGGCAGCCACGCATCGCGCCCAAACATTAGATAATATGGCAAGTACCCAGTAGCCTCATTTCGTGTACAGTTGTAGCAGTGGACCAGATGTCCAATATGTCAACTCCACTTGTTCTGATTCCCAAGGCTCCAAGCATATCTAGCAAGGTCCAATTAAACCTTTCAGTCTGGGGATCACCCTGCAGGTGATAAGGTACAGTCCTTGACATCTCGACTCCAAGCATGCCTAGTAACTCATGTATAAGCCTACTCTCAAAATCCCATCCCTGATCACTATGTATCCACCTGGGGAGGCCATAATAAATTAAATACTTCTCCCATAACACTTTGGCCACCCTGGATTTTCTCTAATCATTGGTAGAGAAAGCTTGCGCATATCTGGTGTAGTGATCTATAATGACCAAGACATTTGCCGTGTTGCTGGCATCTGGCTCTATTGACAGGAAACCCACACACACCAGGTCAAGGGGCACCACACTCCGCAAGTGGGACAATGGAGCTACCCTCATAGGCAGCGTCTTCCTCCATATGGATTAAATGCACGACCTGTGGTACTCTTTGACCTTTGTTTTCATTTGGGGCCAGTAGAACCGATCTCTGAGCAATCCATAGGTCTTTTCAGCCTCCAAATGGCCAGAATCTTCAACACAATCCTCCAATACTTCTCAGGCAGAACCAGCTGAGAATGCTGAGGCCGGTCCGGAGGCGACACGACCCGATATAGGATCAGGTTCCACAACCAGATCCACAATCTGTGGCACTCTCTCAGTAATTGAGACACTGAAACGTGTTTTGTCCTCTCTGCTTGGGCCTTGACTTCCTTTTTGACCGCTCTCCAAATGATAATGATGCCCGGGTCAACTTGCTGAGCAACTACAACTTCCCCAGGACTCAATTCTGGCAACTGGTTTGTCTTCAGAGCAGTCAGGTTACAGTAAATTTGGGGAATGATGTCATCAGAAGCTCCCAATTGATCTACCACTCGATCCTGCCCTTGCCTTCCCTCTGCCTTCACTGTGAAGGAAAATTTGCACATGGCTTTCACTCCCTGGGCAGGAACACTCTCCCACTCTTCGACCCTGTCCAGCCCTTCATGTGCACATCAGGACACAGCATCAGCATCAATATTCCTACTTCCTGGCGGTATTTCAGGCTGAAATCATAGGCAGACAAAGCCGTCAATCTCCGATGGCCTGTGGCATCCAATTTTGCCGAGGTCAGGATATAAGTTATGGGATTGTTGTCCGTCCTCACCTCAAACTTGGCACCATAGAGGTAGTCACTCAATTTATCCACCACAGCTCAGTTCAATGCCAGGAACTCCAATTTGTGCATGGGATAGTTTTTCTCAGAGGGCGACAAACTCTGGCTGACAAATGCAACAGGTCTCAATTCAGTGCCCTGATCCTGATACAGGACACCCTCTAAGCTCCCTCTACTGGCATCTGTATGCAGTACATATGGCAATCAGGGGTCTGCAAAAGCCAGCACAGATTGTGTCAGCAGCTCCATTGGTGACTGAAAGGCTCTTCACATTTTGCATCTCATCTGGCTCTGAAAGGCTCTGAAGGGCTAAGAGAATCCTTACCCTCCACTCTTTTTGTCCTCTTCCCTTTCTTCCCCAAGGCAGGGTAACCATACAGAAGATGATTTAAAGGGTGATGCACTTTCACCTAGCCCTTCATGAACTTCCAAAAATACCCACAGAACCTAAGGAACGAGCACAAAGCACTCACAGTCTGGAGCCTTGGCCATGAGGTCACTGCCATAGACAGATCTGTAGCTACTCCAGCCCATAAGACTATGTGCCCAACATAGCTGACAAACATCTTGCAGAACTGGCACTTGTCCAGGAAAAGTTTTAACTCTTCAGCTTTCTGGCGGCCCAGCCTGAGGAACATTTCATGCTCCTCCAAGGTGGACCCAAACATTACGAGGTCAGCCGGATACACCAATACCTTAAGCAAGTTCATATCCCCCACTGTTTTCTCCATGACAGGATGGAAGGTTGCAGGGGTTCCCATCTTTTCAAACTGGAAGAACCGCAGTAGACATATAAATGCTGTCTTTTCTTTGTCAGCCTCACTCATGGGGATCTGGTAATTTCCACTCCTCAAGTCCAGCACACTGAACCACTTAGCACCATTCAGTTACGCTAGTGGATCTTCGATCCTTGGTACCGTATACTGGTCAGGACAGTGCGCCTATTCAGAGTCCTATAGTCCTCGCACTTCCTATTCTTCTTCCTGGCCACTACTACTGGGGACACATTGGGTCTTCTGGACTCAGTGATGATCCCAGCTTCCTTCAGCTTCCACAAATGCTGCCAAATGTCTTCCATCTCTGCAGGGGCCAGTCACCACGAACTTTCTCTGAATTGGGTGTCCTCAGTCACTCAGATAATGTGGTGAATGCTTTTGGAACAAACCACATCAAACTCGTCAGTAGAAAAGACACATTCCACTTTCTACATCTTCTCCATCAACCTCCTCTTACAGCCCACAGGTACTGGGGAGTCCCCAAAGTTGAATGACTCAGCAGTCAACTTCCCCTTTTTCGAAGTGAGTTTCTCCCCGGCTTCTCTCACAGGGACACTCGACATAACCGTCACCAGGAAGAGATGCACCAGGGTATCCCCCACTTGAAGGTAACCTCCTTCTTCAAGGTGTTCCTGACAATCACTGCCATCCTGTTCACCTGCACAACTGAGGGCTTCTGCGGTTCGGGCCTCACCACTACCCCAGCAGGTAAGCCTGACTCCTCTTGATGGTCTTCAGGAGCATCCACCAAGAGGGCCTCGGCCTCAGGCATTCTGGGAAATTTGGGGTTTCATGTCACTCTCGCTAATTCCCCGGGCCATAACACAATTGGCTTTGACTGGGTGAACCATACAGTTCCCTCATCTAAACTCATTACTTGGCCCAATGCAGCCACACACCTCCTCAAAAGCAGCTCGTAACACCGGGTGAACGGACAGTGTTCTCAGAAAGCTCCCCCCAGCTCTCTTCCTTCAGGGTCCCATTAACCTCCTCACAAAAGGAGTATTGGTCCCCACAAGAATTGAAACTCCACTCTTCTCAACAAGGTCCGGACAAAGCAGCGTTAATGTATCAACAACCTCAGCTACTCTCACATCTGCCTTGGAAAACTCCAGCTTCACCGACAAATCACCATCATACAAATAATCACTTGCATTAAGACCCCAGATCTCTAGTGCACTGAGTGGAATCAATGGTAGGTCAAATACTGGTTGTAAAATGAACAGTACAGCAAAGTGACCTGCGACCCTGTGTCAAGTATGGCTCTAGCATAAGTGCCCTCTATCCGTAGCGATACACTGGAGATTGGCCCCACTAACCCTTCAGAAATAGGGTTTTTTGCTTTAAGGTGTTCCTTGATATATTGCTGGGAACATGTTCCCCCTGAAACGCCGGGCCGTTCCCTCACTGGGTCTCTCCTAAGTTTCCCGACTTCTCTCCCTGCTTAGGTACCCAGGGGCTCACCCTCCAAGGGGTTTCCCGTCATTCACACTCCTGTCTGAAGTGTCCTGCTTCTCCACAGTTATAACAGACAATACCAGCCGCTCACCTTCCCGTGGGACCCCAGCCACTAGCAGCCCTCTGCGTAGTTGGTCCCTTAGGGGGTCTGCCTCCCTATCAACTCCATCACACCGGGGGGGGGGAGGGGGGCAGACCCGCTGATAATAACGGGACATCTCAGTTCTCAACTCTGCCACAACCTCCTTCACCACTCCCCGGGGTGGGCTATCTGTGGTCGCCACAGTGCAAGGAGCGCCCCCGGCACCTCTGACATGTCCTCTTCACCTCACACTTCTCAACAAACAAGGGAGGGGGCGCGTCTTGCAAGAGAGTTGGAGACCCCAAGCGATCAGGTCCTGGGACTGGGCACATTTCGCTATTTGGTCCAATTCTTAGCTAATCCACCTCGGCCCCTCTCTGCTGAAAGCAATTTATCTGCCTCTCTAGCTGAAAAATGTAGCCAAAAAGCTCCCTCTCTTCCTGACACATGTTCTGAAACCCCGTCATGAGCTCCACTGGGCCTCCCATTCCTTCCTCCTACACCTTCTCCAGTGCTTGCATGTAGGCTGCAGAAGTGGCAAGGGAGTTCTGTGCCTTCAGGGCTCTCATTGTGTCAGCAGCCCTCTCTCTTAAACTCTCAACCAATCACTGTCTTTTTACGTCATAAGAGCACTGGACGATACCCCCACAATGAAACACTCTGGTTCCGTCGGCTGTGTAAGTCTAGGGAAGACTAACATGTGAGATTGAGGTGCAAGCCCACCCCGAAACCCCCAGTTTGTGTGGATGCCGAGTGATTTGCTACCCTGTTACAAAGAAGTGCCATGAAATAACAGACTGCATACAATTGAAAGATTTAGCTTTATAATTCTGAATTTGACTGAAGGGTTAGGAAAGAAAGAGCAAAAAAAAAGAAAAGGGCCCATTTTAATGAAAGAGTTTAATGTGCTCGTGGTTTCCCCTTCGCTGATCCTCCTTCAATCCCCCCCCCCCCCCCCCCCCAGGCTTCAGCGATTCACTGACCCACTCTGGGTCGAATCCTACAACCTCTTCTCTCTGACGTTTCCTCTCCTCTTCCCCTTAACTAGAGCCCCAAACCCAACCTTAGTGTCTCTCACCAGAGAAACCTCCCTTTAATCCGACCATCCTAATTGCAATTCTCCTATCTCTTATCTTCAACAGTAACCCAAACAAGCAGCTTGCAGAGAACAGCACAAAATCAGACACAGAACAGCATAACAGTAAAGAAATATGAACCAGGACATTACACAGAGACTGATGCGATAGACAAAAGCCATAGAATGAGCAGCTATTCGGTGGATGAAAACAGCTTGTTAATGAGGGAGATCAGAGAAGAGTGGCCAAACAGTTCAAGCTGACAAGAAGGTGACAGCTATGATCTTTGCATCATCAATGGGTGCGGGAGACATTCTGGAAGATTGAAGGGTTTCAGATGTTGTTTCCTTATTCAAGAAAGGGAGTAGAAGAGCTCATGAAATTACAGACCAGTGAGTCTTGCTTCAGTGGTTGGTAAGTTGATGGAGAAGATCCTGAAAGGCAGGATTTATGAACATTTGGAGAGGCATAAATGATTAGGAATAGTCAGCATGGCTTTGTCAAAGGCATGTAGTGCTTTAGAGGTCTGATTGAAATTTTTGAGGATGTGACTAAACATGTTGATGAAGGTAAAGCAGTAGATGTAGTGTATATGGATTTTAGCAAGGCATTTGATAAGGTACCCCATGCAAAACTTATTGAGAAAGTAAGAAGGCATGGGATCAAGGGGACCTTGTTTTCTGGATCCAGGATTGGCTTGCACACAGAAGGAAAAGAGTGGTTGTAGAGGGGTCATATTCTGCATGGAGGTTGATGACCAATGGTGTGCCTCAGGGATCTCTTCTGGGACCCCTTCTCTTCGTGATTTTTTATGACCCGGATGAGGAAGTGCTAGTAAATTTGCTTATGACACAAAAGTTGGGGATGTTGTGGATAGTGTGGAGAATTGTCAGAGGTTATAGTAGGACATTGATAGGATGCAAAACTGGGCTGAGAAGTGGCAGATGGGGTTCAACCCAGATAAGTGTGAGGTGCAAACACGAGGATATCTGCAGATGCTGAAAATTCAGACAACACACACAAAATGCTGGTGGAACACAGCAGGCCAGGCAGCATCTATAAGGAGAAGCACTGTCGACGTTTCGGGCCGAGACCCTTCGTCAGGACTAACTGAAAGGAGAGATACTAAGAGATTTGAAAGTAGTGGGGGGAGGGGGAAATGCGAAATGATAGGAGAAGACAGGAGGGGGTAGGATGAAGCTAAGAGCTGCAAACGTGATTGGCGAAAGTGATACAGAGCTGGAGAAGGGAAAGGATCATGGGACGGGAGGCCTCAGGAGAAAGAAAAGGTGGGGGGGAAGCACCAGAGGGAGATGGAGAACAGGCAGAGTGATGGGTAGAGAGAGAAAAAAAACTAAATATGTCAGGGATGGGGTAAGAGGGGAGGAGGAGCATTAACGGAAATTAGAGAAGTCAATGTTCATGCCATCAGGTTGGAGGCTACCCAGTGTGAGGTGGTTCGTTTTAGTAGGTCAAATATGATGACAGAATATAGTATTAATGGTAGTGTAGAGGATCGGAGGGATCTTGGGGTCCAGTCCATAGGAAGCTGCTACACCGATTGACTGTGTGGTTAAAAAGGCATACAATGTATTGGCCTTTATCAACCATGGGATTGAGTTCAAGAGCCGAGAGGTAATGTTACAGCTATATAGGACCCTGGTCAGACCTCACTTGGAGTACTGTGCTCAATTCTGGTTGCCTCATTACAGGAAGGACATGGAAACCATAGAAAGAGTGCAGAGGAGATTTACAAGGATGTCGCCTGGAGTGGGGAACATGCTTTATGTGAATAGGTTAAGTGAACTTGGTCTTTTCTCCTTGGACCGACAGAGGATGAGAGGTGACCTGATAGAGGTGTATAAAATGATGAGAGGCATTGATTGTGTGGATAGTCCGAGGCTTTTTCCCAGGCCTGAAATGGCTAACACGAGAAGAACAGTTTTAAGGTGCTTAGAAGTAGGTACAGAGGAGATGTAAGGGGTAAGTTTTTTTACACAGAGAGTGGTGAGTACATAGAATGGGCTGTCAGCAGTAGTGGTGGAGGCGGATACATCAGGGTCTTTTAAGAGTCTCCTGGATAGGTATATGGAGCTTGGAAAAATAGAGGCCTATGCGTAACCCTAGGTAATTTCTAAAGTACATGTTTGGTACAGCATTGTGGACCAGAGAGCCTGTATAGTGCTGAGGGTTTTCTATGTTTCTATGGATGGACTACAGCAGCAGAAGACCATGAAGATACACCTTGTGGCCTCTTTATTAGGTACAGGAGGTACCTAATAAAGTGGCCACTGAGTGTAAGTAGGCTGTATGAATTGCCAGGGCAAATTATCCTGTCTTAATTCAGTCTCTTTGAATACCATTTCCACAGCCACTAGCCAAATGTACAATAAATTAATATTTACACTAAAACTCAGAACTAAAACACTTACATAGAATACAGGAATAAAAAAACACAATCATCTTCTTCATTAAAATAACTTTCTAAACTGGAAATGACGGAGCACTAAGGGGTCTCTGAAAGATCTTTAGATTACACTTATGGATAGCTCTGCAAAACCTTGCCACACCCTTTATATTTCATGTGTCATATTCACATTATTCACATGCAGTTATTGTAAGAAGGCATTTTCAGACATGAAGGAAATGAATGGAGTTGCCTTTGTTTTCAGAATGTCTTTGTGTGGGGTGCACAATTTTGTTTACTCTGTCCTTTTCAATGGGATATTTGAAATTAAGGAGACTAACTCACCCTGACTGTTACAAATCTGTTCAGGAACTAAGATCTTGCTGTGTAATTTGCTGTGAAATAGCAAAGGTTATTTTTATATGCTGGTGCTCTTTAAACATGAAGTCATTAGAGTTACTCTGCTTTATATGCTGCAAATAACAGGGTGCTCAATCCAGTTTATTCTCAGTTTAATAACATCTTTTTGACTGAGAAAGAGCTTTAAAAGCAGTCAGATGTTTCAAATGCAACAACGATTGATATAGCAGTAGGTATGCGAGCTTGATTTCAATGTTTAAAAGAAGTTCGATGAGGTACATGGAAGGTAGAGGTATGGAGGGCTATGGTCTGGATGGAGATCAATGGGTCTATGCAGTTAAATAGTTTTTCTGTGATATTTTTCTATCACTCTATATACCAGTTAGGATGTATCCTATAGTGAGGGAATCCAGGACCAGAGGCCAGAATCTTAGAGTACGAAGACATCCCTTTAGAACAGAGATCAAGAGGATAGAAAATCTCTGGAATTCAATGCCATAGATTGTTGTGGAAGCCAGATGATTGGGTAGACATAAAACGGACGTTGATCATTTATCAGTCAGGATGTCAACGATTATGGGGAGAAGGCAGAAAAATGGAGTTGGAGGGGTAATAAATCAGCCATAATGGAATGGCAGAGCAGACTTGATGGACTGAATGGTCTAATTTTCCTCCTACATCTTACGGTCCTACGGTTATCTGAAAAAAAAATCATCTTGATTTTGTTTTGTTCTGGGGGTTGAGTCAGGTCTGTGCGAGGAGAGCGTGTGATACCTTATATTTCAGCTCAAGAGCTATGTTCTCATTGACAGAGGTTATAATTGGGACCTTTACCCAGTTTATCGAGTCATTAAGCTATCAGGGACAATGGGAAAACAAAGGCAACAGGCATAGTAAAATTTATCAGCACATGCCTGAATAAAGTTTAAGGCAAAAGCTTCATCCATTTCCATTCATGTTATGAGTTCAGAACAGGAGATACTGATGATTACTGTTTTCTTCATTTCATCGATTAATACTTCATTTCTTTATGTGGGAATAATTCTGCCTGTTGTTCTTGCTAGTATTCATTTACCTACATTGAACATAGAACACAGAACTGGTCAGGCAATTTGGCCCACAATGTTGTACCAATTTATATTACATAGAGGCAAACAGCACAGAAACAGGCTCTTTGACCCAATTAGTCCATTCTCTTCCTGTGCATCAGTCACATCCCTCCATTTGTTTTTCATTTTATGATCCTGCTTGAGTTCTCATGTCTCCTTTTGCCAGTCTCTTTAATTTAAACAATCCCCTTTGAAAGACAATTGACAGGGCAGCTTTTTGGAACTAATCTCCTAAACTGTGGAATTCAATACCCAAAACTATAAAGGATGCAGATTCAGATGAAACTTTTAAACACCGGCTCAAAACTGATTTTGTAACTGTGCTTTTAAATTACATCTTTTTGTCTTTTATTTTTCTATTTACTTTTATTTTCATGCTTGCACTTTATTCCATTGCAAAGCACTTTGTACTACAACGTCTGTATGAAATGTACTCCATGAATAAGTTATTATTGTTCTATTTTTTCTCAGCTCAAGCTGGTAAAATCTGAGGTACAGGATAGCCAAGCACACTCATTTCTTAATTGTTAGGAACTTTCAGACGATGTTAGTAGTGTTTAGTATTGTGGCTTTCTGAAAATGTACATCAATATTGCTGTGTAGGCCTAATTGTTTAATTCTATTGTGTAGTGACTTTGGGATGATACCAGTTCTAGATATTGCTATTCGGACAATGTATACCCTGTTCATGTTACATAGTCTTTCTAATTCCTCTTTTAATTCAACATATTTCTGGTGTTTTTTCACTTATTTATTTATGCATGCTATGTGTATTTGGAATGGCTATATCTATTAAATAAGTTGTTCTTCCTTTTTTTATCTTGTACTATTATATCTGGAGGGTTATTATGTATTGTCTCAACTGTTATAATGGATTATTCACAATATGATTTGTGGGACTCTGACATGAAAAATGCACCACACTTATATTTATAATAAGGTATGGTTTCTTCTATGAGTTTGTATTTTAAAGCAAGATTTTGGTGAATGATGTTTGTCAATTGGTTGTTCCTGTTTTTGCAATCAGGTTGAGTTAAACTGTTACAGGATCTTGTAATTTATTGGATTGTTTCTGGTTTCTTTTGGCACTTTCTGCATTTATCATCTTGAATTTGTTGGTCTTTTATTATGTATTTTTGATAATTTTTTGTGTTCACCACCTGGTCATGTATTGCCACAAGGAATTATTAGTATTATTATTATTATTATTAGTTATCATTATTTCTTTTGTAAACATTCATCTACCTAAAACTCCATGAGACTACCTGATTCCCTTACTACCATTGACAACTATTCCAGGTACCAACAATTGCATAAAAATTTGGCTGTCACGTCATCTTTATGCTTCACCCCTCTAAACTTAAAAGTATGTCTTCTGGTGTTTAGCACAAATATTTTGTCTAACTCTTTATGCCTCTCTTAATTTAAAAAAAATCTCTATCAGGTCTCCTCTTAGTCTCCAATTGTCTAAGGAAAATAAGCCATATTTGTCCAACCTTTTCTTATTGCTAATACCCTCTAATCTAGGCTACTCCCTGATAAACCTCTTTTGTGTCCTGTCCACAGTCTCCACATCCTTCCTTTATTGTGGCAACCAGAAATCCACACAATCCTTCACATGCGGTTGAACTAGAGTTTTATATAGCCACAGCATGGCTCCCTTCCTCTTTACTCAACACTGTTGAGTATCTTTTCACTACATCCCATAACAAATAACAAATAACTCAGAGTATCAATCATAAGTGCATTCATTTTACTTGCAGCAAGGAGAGACCATCACCAGACATATATCAGTGATAGCATCGAAAAATACAGACAGTATAGTCACTCCTTTACACACAAATGAAGCTACCCACACCTCAGTTCAGGGAAAGAGTGCATTCTGTCCTTCTGCTTAATCAGGGTGTTTGGCATTCTTCCAGTAACACATCTGCTGTCTGCATTTGCCAAGGGCCCAGGTTCCTTCGGCAATATGTTTGACGAACTCTATTAGCAATGCACTCTGGTACAATACAGGTTTAATTTTGTTATGAATAAAAATGCCAGTTTGTTACTACAAGTCAATTACATTTCTGCAACATCCTTACCAGTAAAGGCCAAATGTCATATGCCTTCTTTACCACCTTATTAAGTTGTACATTCACTATCAGTTATCTGTAATCAATCTTCTGTTAAGCTTCAAAAGCAAACACAAGGAAATCTGTAGATGCTTGAAATGCTTGAAATGCAAGCAACACACACAAAATGCTGGTGGAACACAGCAGGTCAGGCAGCATCTATAGGGAGAAGCACTGTCGACATTTCGGGCTGAGACCCTTCGTCAGGACGTATTCTGTGTCTCATGTCCTGACGAAGGGTCTCGGCCCGAAACGTCGACAGTGCTTCTCCCTATAGATGCTACCTGGCCTGCTGTGTTCCACCAGCATTTTGTGTGTGTTGTTCTGTTGAGCTTACAGTCTCAATTGAAAATGGTTATGTTCTGCCATTCTCTTAGTCTTCTGTTGGAGCCATAAATGAAGAGTGACAGCAGATCATTCAAAGAAATAATATGCAACACATACAAAATGCTAGGGGAAATCAGAGATCAGGCAGAGAAATGGAAGAGTGTAAACAGTCAATATTTCAGGCAAAGACCCTTCTTCAGGACACCGAAGAAATAACTTTTCCATAAGACCATTTCCCGTGGCACTTAACAAGCCATATAATATGATGGCTATGGGAGCAGTGATGTAATAGAAAAATGTTTCACTTCCTACTATGGGAGATTTTCAAAGATTGATCTGTTGTAAATCAGTGTAAGTTGTTGTCAAATGTAACAAGATATAGTAAAAAGCTGTCTTGCATGGTGCTTATACAGTTCAATCATTATATCGTGTATTGAGTCCATATTATCATACGAGAGATCCATTCAAGAGTCTGTAAACTGTGGGATAGAAGCTGCCCTTGAGCCTGGTGGTATGTGCTTTCTGGTTTTTATGACTTTTTCCTGATGGGAGAGAGGAGAAGTGAAAATCTCCAGGGTGCTGTCTGCTTTCCTAGGTAGCATGAAGTGCAGCCACTGTCTATAGAATGTTCTTGTGATATGCTACGCCATGTCCACAATCTCTGCAACTTCTTATGGTCACATCCAGAGCAGTTCCTACAACATTTTGTTGCTGCAATACATAAAAAAATGGATTGTCACAAATACTCATGTATTTCATCAATACCTTCAGGGTCCCTACCCAGCTTGGCCTTGAGTGTCTCCTGGTTTCTCTAAGGTTTCTGAAGTTTACACAACTCACCCACTGAAACTTAAGACTCAAACCAGGGAAGTCCTTTGGAAACTCATTCCCCTGTGGGTAGTCCCTGTGCTTATACCAAATACCCAGACTCAGGGAAAAAATTGCCTTTTTTTTTTGCACTGTGAAGCTGAGTGGCTGACAGTAACCCACACAAGAGAGGAAGAGGTGGTTGTAAGTTATCTACCCAGAATAGCCTCTCAGTATGTAGCACACAGGGAAGCTTGACAGCAACCCATGAGGGTCAAAATATACATGAATACATAACATATCCCTTCCCCCCCTTAATTTAAAGTTTCTCACCCTTCCCAAACACAAACCAGCTGCTGAGCTATTAACATTCAATGGAATAATCATCAAATTCAACCAACAACCAAAAACATTTATTTTCTAACCTAGGGAAATACTGCAGACTGCCTCTATTCCCATTCATAGCCCTGGGGAATATCAACTGTGCAATTAATTTGTACATAAATAAATAAATAATACAGAGAACATGAGTTGCAGAGTCTTTGAAAGTGAGTTCATAGATTGTGGAATTAGTTCAGAGTTGTGGTGAGTGAAGTTACCACACTGGTTCGGGAACCTGATGGGGAGCCTCATCTGAATGCAGAAGATGATTCCATGATAATATCCCATATGGTTTGGAGGAGGTTTTTTTAGACATCCTGGTTAATATTTATTTATGAGCATTGCTAAAAAAGTATCACTGTTCCTGTGCTATACTCTTCTAGGTTTGAGATTCTACAAGAGAAACAGAATATTTAGTCATTTATTTCATTGCAATTTTGTAAAGTAAGCTAACATAGCTCTGCCGAGAAATGCACCTCAATGACTAATGCTGAATATAATGTATTGTCAGTTCAATGCATTGCACTGGGCTTTTGAAATTAATCCACTGAAATCAATGGTAATACAGGTGTTAGTTAGTTAGTTACTGCCTGTTATGTAGCTGGTGTTTAGGCCAGCTATGAAGGTCATCCATTTCTGTCTCCCCTTGGCCATCTTCTTTATTGTGCCCCAGTTGTGGTTCAGGGTGCTCACTTCTGCCTCTACAGTATGGCACCAAGTTGTCTTTGATCTCCTGCATTTTCTCCACCATTTAGGAGTCAAGTAAAGTGCTGTCCTGATGATGGAGTTGGCCTCTCTTCTCATCACGTGCCTAATCCATCTCCAATGTTCCCTCATGATGGTTGTGGCCATGTCTTCCTGATGACACTGAATGAGTAGGGTGTGGTTGGAGATCTTCCTTGGCTAGAAAATGCAGTGGATCTTTTGGAGGCTGATGGTACAATGGCAACAGCTTGGCAAGGCTCTCCTCTGTCATACGCTAACATTTTGACCCGTACAAGAGTGTGGATACCACACTGCCCTGGTAGAGCTTCACCTTGGAGTGAACATTGTACTTGGTTGATCTTCAAAGTGCCAGCTACATCATCATGATGCTGACCATTTTCCCTTCCTAAGTATAAAACTGTTTCACCAGTTGCTACCTTTTGATCGCCCCTGTCCACATGCTTTCACTGATACCCAGTATATGTAAGTTGTAATTATGCATTTCTGCAGTTATTTGTGCTACTCTGCCAGTGTTGTTCATAGCTGATGGATTCCAGAAAACAATTTTGGTCTTGGTCTTAACAGTGTTCAGGGCTTCTTTCATCATGCCAGCAGCTTCATCTCAGTTTTCACTACTGTCAGTCTTGCAAATCCTGGGTGGAGACTCAAGAATACCATCAAACACAAATGTAGAAGGATTGTTCATTGCTGTTTCCATAACAATTTTGTTTTACCAGTCAGGATGTTAGCTCTGAGCTGAATCTCTGAACCTAGAGGATTGGCAGACCACTCTTAGCCTGGCCTGTACCCTTTGACCTGTTTGGCATGGATGACCCTACCAGGAGTCAAAGCACAAAGCCCTGACTCCAGCCAACATAGCACTCTGGGTCATTGAGATGCACGAGCCTCTAAACCCTGGGACAAGCATGTAGTACTCTTGGAGGTATAGAGGCTTTGGTATAGTTTATTTTAAAGCTACAAACTAAGGGATGAAATTTGAAGAATTTGATGTCTAGCAATTTCTGATGAAGGGCCATTTAAGGGCTGCAGTGTAGCATGGCGGTTAGCTTAAAACCATTACAGTGCCAGAGACATGTGTTCATTTCCCCTCCTGTCTGTAAGGAGTTTGTGCATTCTCCCCGTGACCATGTGGATTTCCTCCAGTTCCCCAGTTTCCTCCCACATGCTAAAGACGTATGAGTTAGTATGCTAATTGATGTGATTGGGTAGATGGAGCTCTGAGAAGGGCCTGTTACCATGTTATATACAGTCTTAGGGTCGTAGTACAGCACAGTCTGAAGTACAGCACAGAAGCAGGCTCTTCAGCCCATCTAGTCCATGCCAGACCATTTAAACTTTCTACTCCCATTGACCTACAAGTGGACCATAGCATTGCCATCCATGTACCTATCCAAACTTCTCTTAAAAGTCAAAATTGAAGTCCCAAGCACCCACTTGCACTGGCATATCATTTCACACTCTCACCACCCTCTGAATGGAAGACGTTTCCCCTCATGCTCCCCTTAAACTTTTCACCTTTCATCCTTAACCCATGACCTCCAGTGGAAAAAAGCCTGGTTACATTTACCTTATCTATACCTCTCATAATTGTGTATAAAATAAAAAATAAATAATGGATATTTTTAGTCTGCTTCACTCTTCACAGTATGTTGTCTGATCTGCTGAATATTCTCTTTTTCTTTCATTAATTTCTCAATAATTCAGAATTAAATTACAAAAATGACACAGCAACTTTTAATGTTTGCATGAGATGGACATTTTTCTTTTAAGGGTTAATTTGTCTAAAATGGGACTTGTTTTTCTGTGCTTCAACACATTTTTAACATGTTTCTTATTGATTAGCACCATATATCATGATAAATAGCTTCAGCTGCTTCCTACCAGTTGGAGTAATTATTATTGGCTGTCTAACTTTATTAATGCAATCTAAGACTTCCTCCATCTGCACTGTGGAGGTGTAGATATCAGGATGCTCCTCTGTTTCTACCTGCACAATTAAGAGTCATGTTTCTGCCGTGAATCCATCGCACCTGAGTAAATATTATGTCATAGATGAAAGGGTTACAATAGCAAAATGCTCCTCATTCTGGTTTAGTTGACTTACAGAGTTCTTCATAGAAAGTAAGTAACAAATATAGTCATTAAACTTCAAGTTATTATCGACTTTAAATTATGTCTGATTCCTGGGGAACTAAATAGATCCTATGGTAAAGATGGCCAGTAGGCAATTTTGAAGAAGCAAATGGTTAGCTTATTAACATGCATCCCACTGTGTAACATCAGGCTTCTGTAGCACACTGACAATAAATTATAATGGAAGAGGACATCTGAAATTCAATGGCACCGTTGTGTCTTTACCATTCCTGGAGTTTTCTCACTGGGATATAAATTGTGAAAACTCTGTCCATTGATTATAAGGAAATAAAACTACAAGATTCCTGCTACCGGTGCAGAGTGGAATTCATTGTTGCCATAATGGCAAATACACCCATTGAATGGGGACAGTTTGAACACTGTCAAAGACCATATAGACCATACAATTTGCCTACACTCCCAACTAGTTCCTTAAGGTTGCTATAAATGGGGGGGGGGTGGTAATGGGGGCAAGCTCCCACTATTTATTAAATGCTCTTGATGGTGTACACCTCAAGTAGCCTCTGACAACTAAGTCCAGCTCTTAGCCTTCTTGTGTGGCTCAGCTATTAAGCCCAGCAGAACCATTTCTACTGCCAGGAGAAGGGGCAAGATGGGTTACTGGTGCCTTAAAATCAGTCACTTCAGGCAGATGGGGCTCATCAGCCATTGTTAGCAGTTCATCTAAGAGAAGGAAAGCTCTTATCTCAAACCTCAGCTGCCTTGAGGCTATATCCACACGTGGAGAAAGCTTTGGGAGTAAACCCCAAGGAAAAAGTCAGTAGCTGGTGTCCGTAACAGTCCTATATAGAGTTCAATGCTGACTGGCAACTCCTATGATGTTTTTAGAGTTTCAGTCTCTGCCGTTTCTTTAGGTTCATCAGATGTGTGGACAGAAAGAGCTTGCTACATGGGCAACAGCTTGCTCTCCATATTGTACTGCCTTGGTCTAGACAGATAGGACACAACATTCATGGTCGACTCTGACTGGTGGAGACCTCAAAAGATCTCCTGAATAACCAATTTTATTCAGTAATTATGCTTGGTATACTCTCTAAGCAACACACTAAAATGAAAATAATCAGGATGATAAAAAAAATGCACAAGCAGGCATAAATTATATTACCCTGAACTTATATTTGCTCCCATTGGATTTAAAAGTTGTTTTGATAAATTGTGCTTTGGCCTGGAATTGGCTGTAGGTCATATTCTCTCCAAAGGTGCTCAGATGGGATCGCTTTTGAATGTAGAGCAACTTACAAAATGCTGCAGAAACTCTGCTGATCAGGCTGTGTCTATAAAGAGAAATAAACAGTTGACATTTCAGGCTGAGACCCTTCATCAGGTCTGGAAAATAAGTAGGAAGATGGCTAAGTAAGAAGGTGGGAGGAGGGGAAGGAGTACAATAGTTTGTAACTTCTTTAGCATATTTTTACCGTAGTAAGATTATAACATCACAAAACATAGGAGCAGAATTAGGCCACTCAGCCAATTGAATCTGCTCTGCCATTCAATCATGGCTGATTTACAGCATTATCCCTCTCAATCCCATTTTCATGCATTCTCCTAGTGACGTTTGATACCCTTACTAATCAAGGACATGTCAATCTCCGCTTTAAATATAGTATACCTAATTATTTGGAATGCACAGTTGTCTGTGACAATGAATTCCACAATCTCACCACCTTCTGCCTAAACAATTTCCTCTTCATATCTTTTATAAAGTTTGTATTCTAAGGCTCTGCCCGGTGGTCCTAGATTCTCCCACTATTGGCAACATCCTCTCCACATCCACCCTAGGCCTTTCAATATTCAATAGGTTTCAATGAGATCACCCATCATTCTTCTAAACCCCAGTGACTACTGGTCGAGAGCCATCAAACACTCCTCATTCATTAAACCTTTCATTCCAGGGATCATTCTTCTGAATCTCCTCTGGACCCTCTTCAATGTCAGCACATTATATCTTAGATGATTTGATGTTGGTGTGTAGATTAGACACCATCAGTAAAATAATTGCAGAATTAAGTTGATTATTTGGGAGTGCAGGCAACTTACACAGTATATACAGTATAGCGTTTTACAGTAGTCAGAATTTCCCAATTTAATTATATTATTTTATTTAGAGATAGACCACAGAACAGCCCCTTCCAGCCCAATGAGCCAGGAAGCCCAGCAACTCACCTACTGAAACCTAGCCTAATCACAAGGGAATTTACAATGACCAATTGGCCTAGTAACCAATATGTTTTTGGACTATGGGAGGAAACCACAGCACCGGGGGAAACCCATGCATTCATGAGGAGAATGTGGAAAGTCCTTACAGAGGACGCCAGAACAGAACTCTGAACTACATCGCCCCAAATTATAATAGCATTCTACTAAACACTATGCTAACGTGGTAACCCAAAACTAAAAATGCCTGGTCCTTGACGGTCAACTTGTTGCCATAAGGGTCAGACCTGCAAGTAGGGTTCAAACCTATATGAAGGAATCCCCACTGGACTTCAAGACAAATGTCTTAACCTCTCGGCGATTACAGCCATTCACTTGGCTATTCTAGCCATTTAATTTGTGCACTTGCTACCATGGCAACAAAGAATTCCATTGTGCACCAGCAGCAGGAATCTCGTATGTTGAATGCCTGTTCATTGGGGTAAATAAATGAACACGCTTCTAATACCACTCTTCATTCTACCTTACATTTCCTTAGATTTCCGGCTCAAAGTGTGGAGCTGGACTCTGTGAGCATGCCTCCCATCTGTCTTGGGCATAGGTGAATAATTCGCTGATCCTCTGTGTTGCTTAGCCAGCATCCACCTTTTCAGCTGAATATCTCAGAAATCAGAAGCTGAACCTGAACTTTCAGGAGTTTGCAGCATTCTTTTTGCAAATATTCTCAGGTTCTATTCTTCGCCAAGAACTCACAGGTCCTTCCCAAAACATTTTATACTCCACGGTTATTACACTGAAGTATCCATTGAGGTGATGCAGAGGTTAGGTGAAACTACACATTCAGAATTAGAAATGAGAATTCCACAATTGACCCAAATTTGACATCTTGATAAGGATGATTAATTGGTGAGATGCCAAGCACAACAGCTATCCATAAAACTGTAGCTTGAAAAAAGGCCAAAAGATCACTTCTGCTCTCACAAATAACTACTAACACTGTCGCTTTAACACATCTCCGGTATATGAACCTTTTGACATTGTCTTAGATACAGTGTGTAATCTTATTTGCAACACATTGAGCAGTTGCAATAAACCATTCTAACGCCTTGTTAAGGACTGCCAAGAAATTAAGTTAGTGAAGTGAAAATAAGAAGAATTTCATTGTGAGAAGTGAGAAATACCATGCAGGAAATGTAGTGTGACATACTTAATCTGTACCAGAGACAGAGTATGAAAAATATCCTTTGGATAATTACATCTAGATCAGTGATTAGAGATAGGAAACCTCAGTCACCTTCATGCTATCAAGGAAGTAATCTAAATCTATTGTAATTGCTGGGCTCTGTTCTAGATAGATATTTTTAATACTCACTCAACCCTAGAGAGCCCAGTAATCTTTGAGCTGCGTTCCATTTTAAGCTTATCTCTTCTTTGAAATCTTAACTATTACTCAACAATTTGATGGCTGGAGCTAGCATAAATAATTTTTATTGACACTAATCTTTCCCATGTTCAGGTTCTCTTAATTTGTGTATTAATCAGTTTCAAGTTTAAGGATTTGCATTGACACAAATAAACATTTTAATTGTATCTATTTTGCTAATAACTGCTTTTTGTTTTCTTTACCATCAGACAGGAGACTCTGACACATTAAAAACAAGAACAGTCATGATGGGAAACAGTGTCTTCTCTCAGGCCATTAAGGCATCTGAATTCCCTGCTGCATTGCATTCGAAGTGTCACAGGTTAATCTGCTCCATTCCTCGCAATATTTCATTTATGCACTTTAGTTTGTTATTTCTGCAAGATTCATCTGTAGATTTTATCCTTACCTTCATAAGTCATCATGTGTTATGTGTGATACGTGTACTACTATGCTTTGCACCCTGGCTCAGAGAAACGCTGTCTCATTTCTATATACATTATATAGTTATATACTGTATGTTATATACTGTATGCTATATACATGTATATAGTTAGGTGACAATAAACTTGACTTTTATTATGTGGAGAAAGGAAGTCAAATGTTTTTATTGCAGTTCATCTTTACCCCAATACCTCATAGTACTTGCAATCAAATATGTTACTATATTTCATGAAACTATTCACAAACAGGCTGCCGTTGTGAGATGTATTATTTGAACTGACTGCCAGGAACAAAACATCTGTAGTCATAGACTGCAGCCTTAAGCTAAACACTGTAAGCTCTACAGCCTGCCATGTGCCCGTACTCTATTATTAGAGTTCAATGCAATATATTATTACTGAATGTGAACACATCCTTGAGAAAAACCACACCATGCATTTGTAACCTATGAATACATTGCAAATATTCACCTTAAAATTAATTATAATTTCACTATTGAAAAACATTTGAAGTGTTGATTATCCAACACAAAGTATATTGAATTATTTAGGATTCAGATGGTACCAGTTCAGAATGAAACATCAACTACCAAAAATATGCAAAAGCATACTGGGCATACTCAACTGGTCATACGATTGCTTATACTTTATCAGATCTGAAAGATCATTGATATGTATACAAGTAGCAATATTTTCATTACATCTAGCTGTGGTGATATTGAAACACTTCTGATGGTGAATTAAGACAAATGAGTCCATCAACCTCTTGACCAATATATAGGGAATAATCTCATAATTATCAGCCTAATGAAGAATGGATGCCAATTGTCAACTGATATTAATTTTTCATTATTCTCAGGTTTGGGATTAAAACTGTCTACAGAAACACAGCTCCTACGCCTTGACAACACCTCTGATGTTGGCGAGTTGAAATGTAGTGACAAATCAGCACATAAGAAGGAGGTTGAAAGTCTGGCTGAGTGGTGCCACAACAACAACCTCTCACTCAATATCAGCAAAAACAAGAAACTGATTATTGACCTCAGGAAGAGGAAAGTGGAAGTCCATGAGCCATTCCTCATCTTGGGATCAGTGGCGGAGAGGATCAGCAACATTACTGTAAATTCCTTGGTGTTATCATTTGAGAAGATCTGTTCTGGGCCCAACATGTGTGCAATTACAAAGAAAGCATGGCAACATCTCTTCTTCCTTTGAAGTTTGCGACAATTCAGCATGAGATCTAAAACTTTGGCAAACTTCTATAGATGTTTGGAGAGTATATTGACAAGATGGTTCACGGCCTGGTATGGAAATACCAATGCCCTTGAAAGGAAACTGCTACAAAAAGTAATGAATACGGTCCAGTCCATCATGGATAAAGTTTTCCCTACCATTGAGCACATCTACATGGAGCACTGGTGCAAGAAAACAACATCCATCATCAAGGGTCCCCACTACTCAGGTCATGCTCCCTTCTCACTATTGCCATCAGGAAGAAGTTACAGGAACCTCAGGACCCACATCACCAGGTTCAAGAATAGTTATTACTCCTCAATGATAAGGCTCTTGAACCAGAGGGTCAACTCAACTTCACTCGCCTCAATGCTGAATTATTCCAGAACCTATAGACTAATTTTCAAGGACTATTCATCTCATGTTCTTGATAATTACTGCTTATTTATTACTTTTTTCCATTTTGTATTTGCACAGCTTGTTGGGTTTTGCACATTGATTGTTTATCCATCCTATCCAGTGCAGACTTTCAATGTGCTTCTTGGATTTACTGTGTATGCCTGCAAGAAAATTAATCCCGGGTTTGTATATGGTGACATATAATGTATGTACTATGATCATAAGTTTACTTTGAAGTTTGACCTCTTTTCACTAAGGTGGGAGTTTTACCCACCTTAATCCAGGAAGAAAACTTAATGGCCAGCGCATTGTTGTCAACCCTATTAACCTCTGATCTTCTAAGAATACATCTTCAACTCTGAGAAAAGATTCAGGAAATGCAAAGAACACAATCTGTACCACATGTAGTAGGCTCATTAAATAGTGCTTGGAAAATTCTAGGTAGTCTATAGAGTAGGTTACATGGTTGGCACAACCATGTGGGCCGAAGGGTCTGTAATGTGCTGTAAATTTCTATGTTCTATGTTATATGTTCTATTTGCAGTTTTTAAAAAATATTTGTTTTCTTGTTTTGATCTTCAACCAATTAATCTCAGCGGTAAACAAAAGTAGTTGAGCATCACTCATCTCCACCATTACATAAATAAAACATGATCTTCAGATTGGTGAAAGACACCTAAGAGGTTTTATATTTCTGAAAGCATAGCCTTAACTGAGCAAAATCCCGAGGCAAAAGACCATCATCATTGGGCCTATACATTAGAAGACTAGGGAAGTTGACATTTCATTGGGGATATAAATGGTCTAAAATACTTGTGTATGTAATATTTATGAAAAGTGTAAGTGTTGAAGGGAAAGCTTACTCTGTTTTGTTATTTTTAAATCTGGGCTACTTTAATGGTATAAATAAATGAAACCACACTTCTATATCACTCCATAGTTATGAGATTACATCTGTATTTATTTGTCTCTCACATCTTGCAGAAGATTAAGACATGAAATTTTTCATGCAGTATGTGTGACAACAGATTTGCTTAACTGGTTAACACACAGATTTGAAATTTACATAGTTTATTTTTGCATGGAGTGAACTCAATGAATTAGTTGTAAAGATGTTACTTTTGTGGATATTTTATTCATCAGGTGTGTCGCCTGATAATGTCTGAAACTCATCTGCATACAGAATTTATCTTCCTCTCCCACAAAGCAGTGGAGAAAATAAGACTTTTCTTTTCAGACCCACATGAATTTCAGCTTGATCATCACTGTTCTTTCTCTCAGCTCTAAAAACCTGTTTTGGCTTTAGAACTGCCAATGCATTAGCCTCACTATAATCATCAGAAATTTTCCAACAGCTTCATCGTACTGAGAGACCTTTGAGGTGCTTGGTTAATATGTCTTACTCTCCTTGAAAAGTGAAATAATCAAACCATTGTGTTACCTCCTGAAATGTAAGTTTTTTTTGGAAGATTAACCATCCAAAATTTCTACACCTATTTCTTTTGATACTTTGTGTGCAAGTGATTGGGTTCTGTGGATTTCCTACCACTTTTCCAATAAACACATTTTAACTAATATTGAATTTAGTTAATCCCATCCCTTAGCATTTTGAGTTTTCTTTGTCACTGGTTGGCTATCTTCATCCCAGAGTATGAATAGACTATGCACAAAGCAAATAAGTTGCCAAACACAAAGTACACTGCAGATGCTGTTGTCAAATCAACATGTACAAACAAGCTGAATGAACTCAGAAGGTCGGGCAGCATCCATTGAAATGAGCAGTCAACGTTTTGGGCCGAGACAGGATCTCCCGGTTGCCACCCACTTCAACTCTGCTTCACATTCCCATTCAGATATGTCCATACATGGCCTCCTCTACTGCCATGATGAGGCCAAACTCAAGTTGGAGGAGCAACACCTCATATACTGTCTGGGTAGTCTCCAGCCCCTTGGTGTGAACATCAAAATCTCCAACTTCTGGCAAATCCCTCCCTCTTCCTTCCCCCATCCCTCTTTCACTCTGTCTCCTCTTCCAGCTGCCTATCACCTCTCTCATGATTCTGCCTTCTTCTACTACCCATAGTGCTTTCCCCTTACATTCCTTCTTCACCTTTCCTGCCTATCCCCTCCCTGCTTCCCCTCCCCCACCCCTTGATCTTTCTTCTGGTTTTTCACCTGGCACCTTCCACCCTCCCCCCAACTTCTTTATAGGGCCCCTGCCCCCTCCTTCTTCAGTCCTGATGAAGGGTCTCGGCCTGAAACGTTGACTGCTCATTTCAATGGATGCTGCCCAACCTGCTGAAATAAGTTGCAAATTTCTGTGATCCCCTTTCAAAGTTTGACTCTTACTATCTCTATCTCTTTTCCCTGAATATCTTCACAGTGCTTGGTCATCACAATTCCTGATTTCCTGAGAAAAAAAAAAATTCTGCTAACTTCTTTTGCTTTGCTGGCTGTGGCTAGTTAATCCCACAAATACAGTGGCCGTGTTTGGGTCCATCAAAGTTATCTTTGGGCACTGTTCCCACAATAAAACTTTTATTGTTTATTAGAACAATCCTGTCTGTTGTGGTGATTTTCTTCCAAACTCAACTCTACTTGAATGTAAATCATTTGGTTTATAAGACCATAAAGCCATAACATATAGGAGCAGAAGTAGGCCATTTGGCCCATTGAGTCTGCTCCTCCATTCAGTCATGATCCAATTCTTCCAGTCAACTCCCCTGCTTTCTCCTCATACCCTTTGATGCCCTGGCTAATCAAGAACCTACCCTCCTCCCTCTCAAAGCTAATCTTGAAACTTTATCATGTAATGGGTCAGTATTGGCTAAGTATTCCCACATTAACCAATTTAGACAAAAAAATCTCCCTAATAAGATGAGGAGCCCTAATGATACTTTAAGAACTGATTGCCACAGATTTTGTGGGAATATCTTATTTGTCCATCTATTGGGATAAATTTCATCAAGGTAAGGCCAACAATGTGGGCCCAATAATTTGTTAAGTATTCTACTGTTCTATATTCTAAGTCCTACACTATATTCTGTTAGATTGCACATGCCATCATAACCATGAGTAATTTCAGGGTTTCCAGGAAGATGTATAAGTCCTGAATTCTATTGTCAACATCTTTTTTTCCACTAGCTGTGACATCCTCATGGGATTGTAGTGAAAACAACAATTTCTCTCACTTACGATTGGGACCCATCACAAATTTCCTGTGCCAAGTTGGCTCAGCTGCAGTGAAACCTTCTCTTCTAAATTCACTGAAGGAAAACAGCTGAGAGACATTGATGGAAATTGCGATGAGCTTGCAAATGTTCTTGCACTGATACTTTTTTAAGTGTGTTTTCTGCTGCCTCAAAAAATCCAACAACCGAAGTTCATTTCTGACCTTTGGTGCTGTTTATGTGGAACATGTTTATTTGCCTTTCTGAGTGAACATAGAACATAGGCACCCCTATCTAAAGCCTCCACATCCTTCCTATAACGAGATGATTGGAACAGAACACAGTATGCTCTAATGAGAATTTTATAGAGCTGCAAAATTTCCTCACAGCTCTTGAAATCAGACCCGTGACTAATGAAGGCAAAAATGCCATATGCTTTCTTAAACATCCTATCAGCTTGCAGGGCAGTTTTGAGAGAACTTTTGATGTGGATCTCAAGATCCCTCTGTTCCAGCACACCATGATGGACATTTAGTTCCCTGGGCCCCAGATGCTTATTGCTAACCTCAGCTTTCTTGCACAGCTGCATAACCTTCTCAAAAGGTCAGAGTAGTTTGTTACAACATTAAAATTCTAACAAGTAATCTTGGCTCAGCTTCTTTTTGTATCCAAGAGCCAATCTTTAGTTCATAATGAAAATTGCAAGCAGTAAGAATTAAAACACATGCTGCTGGCCCACAGCAGGGGTGGGGTGGGAGGGGGGGCAGATCTTGCTACTAAGGGATGTTGTTTGGAATCTGAAGGGACTATGAAAATTCTTGTCTGCATTAGCTAAATGTAAAACAATGGTATTATAGCACTCAACACATGGAACGTGGTCCCAGGGTTAGTTGATCCATCAATTGTTGGGATATTTGTGTACTAAGAAAGTCAGCCCTCATAGTATTAATTTGGGTGTCTGGGATCTCTGTTCCCAAAAGCTTTTAGACCGTCTGTGTGAATTACTTTTCACAGCAAAGATATCACATGAAAATAACGTCAACTAGTGGCAAAGCAGTATAAATATTAGAAAGAATTGTAGATTGTTGAAAATGACAAGGAGAAGGATAGAAAGAAGAACTAGAATTCATTCCTTCTTGAATTCTGTGATGGAAGACTCATTTGTCTACAACTCATTGGTATGTTTGTGTGGTTTGTAAGAACTTAACCTGTGTATGGAAATCTTTGCAGTTTGTAAACCTTTTATAATTCAGAAATCTTTGTAAATCGGAAATACTTTGTGAGTGTTAATTGGTGTTAAGAACTACTTGTCCAAATTTAAACATGTATCATTAAAAATAAAATAAACTGTGTTTAACCTACCTTGTCAGCTGGCAGTAGGTCTTCTTTCACAGAGTGGGGGAAATGCAGTGGGTGTTGTCAGGTAGAGCTTGCTGCAGAGACCAGACAGGGAAGTAAACCAGTCCTTGAAGAGTTGGTTGATACAGTATAACCTCCCTATAGTGAGAGTGTCTGTAGATATGTACAGTATATCAGGTATGGCTTAAGATCTTTTGAGTTAAGAGCTTTGCAGACAGGGAACACAATACCATCACAAGGACCCTGCCATTAACTCAGTAATCTATCTTGAAGTTTGACTTTTCAAAGTGCATCACTTCACACTTTACCAGATTGAACTCAATCTGCCACTTCTCATCTCAGCTTCGATTCTGATCAATGTCCCATTGTAACGTATGACAACCTTCTACACTACCCACAACATCACCAATCTTTTGTGTCATCTGCATTTTACTCCGATTTCTTCCTGCACCCTAAAGGTATTCTTGTTGGAAAGTTATTTGGCTAACGTAAGTCAGCCCTGGAGTAAAGTCATAGTGCAGAATCAAGCCCTCTAGTTCAACTAGTCCATGGCAACATTTCCTTCTGCCTAAATCCATGTATCTACACCTGGGACATATCCCTCCAAACCTCTCCCATCCATGTACCTAATCAAACTTCTCTTACATATTACAGTTAAACCTGCAGCCACCATTTCCGCTGGCAACATTCTCCACACTCGCACCACCCTCTGGGTTTTTAGGTAGGAGTTGAATAGGAAGTGCTGATGGGCATGAAGTAGGAATTAATGGAGTTGCCTGAGAGCCACGGTAGACTCAATAGCTCTCCTTGTATTTGCGGCAAAATATATAAATTATGGTTTTTTTATAGTTTTAAAGGCTTGTAGCTGTCTTTGAGTGTCAGAAATATTCAGAGTACATAATGATTTTGGCAACAGGCTAAAGGAGTAGTATGGCATAACTGGCTATCAGACTTCCATACAGCTGCTTTCAAGGATATATGCACTTAGTGGCCACTTTATTAGGTACACCTGTACACCTACTCATTAAGGCAAATATTTAATCAGTCAATCATATGGCAGCAACACAATGCAAAAAAAAGCATAGGTGGTCAAGAGGTTCAGTTGTTCAGACCAGATATCAGAACATAGAAGAAATGTGATTCAATTGACTTTGACTATGGAATGACTGCTGGTGCCAGATGAGGTGGTTTGAGTATCTCTATTACCCCATTGATCAAACCCCATTGATTTGCTGATCTTCTGGGATTTCCACACACAACAGTCTCGAGTGTTTACAGAGAATGGTGCGCGAAACAGAAGAACATCCAATGAGCGGTTGTTCTATAGGCGAAAACGCCTTGCTAATGAGAGAGGTCAAAAGAGAATGACGATTGGTTCAAGCTGACAGGAAGGCAACAGTCACTCAAATAACTGTGCATTGCAACAGTGGTTGCAGAAGAGCATCTCTGAAAACACAACACATTCAACCTTGAAGTGGATTGCCTACAGCATCAAAAATCCACAAAGATACACATTGACCACTTCATTAGTTACAGGAGATACCTAATAAAGTGACCACTAATGTTGAGGCATTAAGTTTTTCCACACGCTAGGCATCTGTGCCAATTGTAAATGCGCAACCTAACCTACGTCTAACCTCCCAGCACCAGGTCTGTAACTCTGCGGGTCAAACTTCTTCAAATATACATCCAAGGACTTGTTAAATGTGATGCCATAACCACCCTTTCAAGCAGTGTATTTCAGATCCACTGTCTGGATGAAAAAAATTTTCCTTGTCTCTCCTCTGAATCTATCGATCACTTTAAAACAATGACTCCTAGTTCTTTTACTTCCCTATTTACCCAGTTTAAGCCTCTAATTATTTTATGTATATTAGTTAAATATCACACTCACCCCACCACTTTAGATTCTTCTGTTGTTTTTCTAGCCTTTTCCCATTGCTACAATTTTCCAGTTCTTGTAGCCTTTTTGTAATTCCAGTTTGAACTCTTTTCAATGTAATTGTGAATTTCTCCAAAAACTGGTGTCTATTTTGGTGACTATATGCTATATACAATACTATACATTCCTGATTATGTGTTGTATATGGTTCCAGTATCACTTCACTGCACTTATATAGTGTGTTTCAGCTAACAAAGATAAATTCCCTTTATGCATTTATGTTTTCTTATTGACCTGTCATGATTCCTTTCAGGATTTATGGATGCATACCTGAAGTCTCTAAGTCCCTCCATACCACTCAATATTGAATATCCTTTTTTCTCGCTGAACCTAGATTTCATAGATTGAATGTTTGTATCAGCTTTAAATCGTATTATCATTAATCCTACATCTATTTCAAAATCAGTTATACATAATTAATAAAAGATAACATTCATACTGATGAGCTTTGTGGAACCCCACTGATAAAAGCCTTCCTGTCAGAGCAGTATCTCATTTACACTTAAAATATATTTAATGAAAATATATTTCCCACTTCGATGCAAAATCACATTGACTAAATTTGTTGATAGGAAATGGATGAGACACTGTGTGTCATGTACAATGATTATTTTTAAAACTGCAAATAAGTTTGCTCCAGTTACTAAGATATTGAAATTATATTGAGATTCATGCTGACAATCCTGTATATTATCACTCGGTCCTTTCAGTTTACAAAGGTAATTGCCTAGAGGTCCATCTAATCATGAGAATATCATTACCATGTAACCCTTTGCCTCTGGGATTCAGTTTTGTTTTAGAACTGAGTTTTGGAGATGGAGTACAAAACAATGGCACCATTGTATAACATGTTTAGTGTTGCTGGCTGGATGAACCCATAAAGCATATTAAAATCTGAAACATAGATGCTTCTTTAAGTGTGATGGACATTCGAAGACCTCAGAGGCTTTTTGCTAAACTCAGTTTTCTAGTACAGTGACAAAAGGTCAGATTTGTTGGTCTTGAAGTTAAACTTTTAACACGTATTCTTTGCACAGCTATTTTGTTATAAACAAGAACCAGTCCCCAGTTCTTAATGTAAATTGCTAGCAATAATCATTTTGAAGTCGGAGGCATGGCGTTGCAAAGTGAAGGTGACTGGGAAGCTCCTTGTATGCATTAGCCAAACACAAAACAATGGGATTGTGTGTCACTTAGCACATCAAATGAGGTTATGTGTTGGGATGTTTGTGTTCTCAGAGGGTCAGCCTTCACAACATTAATTTTGGATGTTTTGGATTACACCAGAAGCTTTTAAGACCACTTGTGTGAATTACTTTGTCCCTGCAAAGTTATCTGGAAAACATCATATGCTAATGATGTCATCCAGTAGCAAGAAGTACACATATCAGAAGCACTGAGGATTGGCAGTCCATCTCGGGTAAAGCCCTCCTCACTATTGAGCACATCTACACGAAAGCAGCATCCATTATCAAAGACTCCCACCATCCAAGACATGCTCTCTCCTCACTACGGCCATCAGGAAGAAGGTACAGGAGCCTCAGGACTCACATCACCCAGTTCAGTTACTACCCCTGAGTCATCAGGTTCTTGAACCCAAGGAGATAACTTCATTCAACTTCACTTGCACCATCATTGAAATGTTCCCACTACCAATGGACTCATTTTCAAGGACCCTTCATTTCACATTCTCGATATTTATTGCTTATTTATTTATTATTACTATTTCTTTCTATTTATAATTGCACAGCTTGTTGCCTTCTGCACTCTGGTTGAATGCCCAAGTTGGGTGGTCTCTCATTGATTCTGTTATGGTTATTATTTTATAGATTTATGAGTATGCCTGGAAGAAAATGAATCTCAGTTTGTACGTTGTGACATATGTATACTTTCATAATAAATTTACTTTGTGCTTTGAACTTTGACAAGGAGAATGACAGAAAGATGGGGGTTACAGGAACAAAAACTATAAATGATTCCTCAAGCTTTGGTTTCTGTGAAGGACTACTTGATCATTTGAAACTTGTTGGCTTGTTCTTCCAGTCATAAGAATTGCACCTGTGTATGAAAGTCCTTTGTAGTTTGAAAATCTTTTGTAATTTGGAAATCTTTTATAAATCAGAAATCCTCTGGGAGTGCTAAATATGTGTTAAGAATTATTTGTCTAAATTTACACTTGCATCATTACAAATAAAATAAACTGTGTTTTAAATACTTCATTAGCTGGAAGTATCCCCTCCTTGGTAGAGAGGGAGGAATTCAGCTGGGCAGGCAACATCTATGGAAAAGAGTAAGTAGTAAATATTTACTTGTCCTGATGGAGGGTCTTGGCCCGAAACACCAACTATTTACTCTTTTCCATAGATGTTCCCTGCCCTGCTGAGTTCCTCCAGCATTTTGTGTATGTTTCTTGGATTTCCAGCATCCGCGGATTTTCTCTTGTTTACAATTCATCACACAAGGAAATTGATTATTTAATCTACAGCTGTGCAAAGTAGACATCAGCAGTGTTGACTGAGCATTCCAGGTTAGTTGAAGTTCTTGGTAAAACAAACTATCAATATACAGTAATGCTTGTTGATTTGAATATTTTGGGGCAATTTTCATAAATGCCCAATCATTAGGAAATCTGATATAATTAAGTCTGCAAACTTTGAATGAGAACTAAAATTGTGGGAGCGATATTCAGCATTGGGCAGTGTGTAAAATAGACAGTGCAGGCATTTCAGGGTTCAACAAACAGATGAAAGGTAAAATCAAGAAGAACATAAGATATGGAGCTAATCCAATGACTCAACTTCACCTCTGTGGTCAGGAAACCTTTAATCCATTCATGAGTTTAGATTAAAATTTTCCACTCTGCATAGGTGACCAATCAATTCCCCACATTATTTAACTTAAAATAAATCTTTATTTGTATAATTTCTAAAGCACTGACTACTTACCAATGTGAATGGTAAATGGTTATGTATAACATTATATAAGGAAAAAGGTTCAGTAATGTTGATTTATTATTTATCTGTAATAGATGTTTTCAGATGGCTTCTTATATCATCTCTGACTGCATTTTGTACTTAGACCATTATGGTTTTGTTTTCATGCTGTTAATTTTATTACCTTAATTGACAAATATTATATTCATTTATTTTCAAATGGATAAAAAGCTCAATTTTGTTTCATTGACTTTCAAAAACAAATCTTAAATCTTTTTAACTCATCTGAAGTAGAAGTACAATAATCCATCTCCTTGATTTATATCATTTCTTTCTTACATGCCTCTCATTGTATCCTTTGTGCACACTTGCTGCGCATTAATGCATTAGAGTTAATACCACTTTTGCAGATGTTTGCTCATTTAAATTCATATTCATTTTTCCAGCATGTCATCAAGTATTGATGTTTAAAACATAATCTTTGAAATAACTGCAGGCCAGCAATCGTTGTTAGCCGTAAGAGGGGCAAATGCATAATGTATACTCACCAAAGCTTTCTGATTGCAGTTCTAAGGGAATTGCAAACCTGTTTATTTTAAATAGATCAATGCCAGCATTAAAACAGCAGATAGAAAAATATCACATGAAAGTATTAAATATTTATCAATTGATATTCTGATTGTTTGATAGTTGTGCTAAGAAAACACAATGGGATATATTTACAGCTTTAGCTGTGGCTTTCAATCCAGGTGCAACACACACTTGGAATTGTGACAGAGTTTGAAATTTAATTTTTTGCTGTATTTTCTACACAAATCCATGGACATTTCACCATCCATAAAATTATCCATGGCTATGTTGTATATATGAGCATAAGTTTAAAAATGAATACTTGCGTTAAAACATCTTTGATATTTATGATCCCTAATGTGATGCAGTTTGATTTATACTGTGGCAAATTTGTTTATCACAAATAAGAAGCATTTTTAATAAGAATCTCTAGTCTACCATCTGTGAGTTACAAAGAAGCATAAATATAATAAATAGGAATAGCAGAAGGCAAATTCAGCTGTGAAGCTCCACCACTGATTCAATAACCTATAGACTCAATTTCAAGGATTCATAATTAATTAATTAATTTGCTTTTTTTTGTATTTGCACATCGGTCATTTGTCTGCCTTTGTGTGTAGTTTTTCATTGATTCTGTTATATTTCTTTGTTCTCTGAATGTCAACAAGAAAATACCTCTTGAAGTATATGGTGACATATACGTATATTGATAATAAAATTACATTGAAGTTTGAACTTTGAATAGAATCTCAGGAAATTTAATGACTTCAACTTCCCCTTCCTTGTAACCAAACTTAGACAAAAGAGGTCTAAAAGCTCCACAGAACTATTTACTGGTAACTTTGGTGAACAGTCTTTTAATTTTTTTAAGTTGCCATTTTGTACCTCTAAGACATTCAGACTGCTTTTAAGAGCTTCCTTAAAGGATACAATTGGCAAATTTTTATGAAACGCAATGATTAACTTAAAAAGGTCAGTCTTGTGAGCAGGGTCACTGATCAGTTCCTCCTTCTGTTTGTGGACAATCTCCTGCCTCCTTTAACTTTGTGGGTAATTCAATTACTGCCATGCCTTCTTGTGGACCAAGCTAATGGGTGGTAGCACATTTTTCAAGAAGCCTCCTGGCCTGGAGTCTGAATTCTGTTGTTGGCGAGTCCTATGCTTGCTGCCAAAGACCAAAGGTCAAAGACCCAAGACCATGAGTCTGGAGGTTGAGGGCTAGTAGCTGAATTCCTCAGCCTGAAAGTCCACTGGGGAAGTCGAAGGTCCGATGTTTCCAAGTCAGTGAGTTCACTGGAGGTTGGAGGCCTGGAGGTGGTCTGCCCTGGGGTTGAAAGGGGTGTGTGTGTGTGTGTGTGTGTGTGTGTGTGTGTGTGTGTGTGTGTGTGTGTGTGTGTGTGTGTGTGTGTGTGTGTGTGTGTGTGTGTGTGTGTGTGTGTGTGTGTGTGTGTGTGTGTGTGTGTGTGTGTGTGTGTGAAAGTGGCTTAGTTTTGCTGCAGTGGTTCTGTTGTTTTTGTTGCTGTTGTTCTACTTGCTTCTCAATTAAAATCTTATCATCACAGAGCCATAGAGCAGATAAAATGTCCATTCCAGCAATCAAACTCTCACTTAAACTAATCCCATACAAATACTGTTTCATTCTTCTCCAATCCCAGCAGCTCCACCTCCAGATTCTACCACACACTTAAACTTCACAGGGACCATTAGACATATCATTCTGTGCGTCTTTGGAATTTGGGGAAAATGGAGGACTTCGAGAAACCCAAGCTATTGCAGGGGGAATGTATAATCTCCACACAGGTAACACCAGAAGTCACAATTAAATGCAGGTCAACAGGACTCTGAGGAGCAGCTCTACAAGCTGTGTCATTGTGCCATTTGAACAATCCTCAATTCCTGTCTGCCCAGTTTGAAACATACGAAAAATGATCTCACTGATATCACCACCACTTTCTTCTTCAATGTCTGCAATGAGATGTTTTATTCGTTCATTTTGATGTGTTATGAAGGATGAACAGCTCTGATGGGCTGGGCAGAAGGGTGCAGAGTTGTCCATGTCCCCCCCCCCCCCCCCGGAGAATCACAAACCATTATTGTTGCTATGCTGCTCATGAGAGAGAGAGATGAAAAAGAAAACACGCAAGAACATCTGCTACAGATAAGAGAGAGATGAGAGGGGAGAGAGACTTGTTGATTCACCGTATTATGACTTCTGAGAGGGTTATTTATCTTATACCATTCTGTTCATTAAAATTCCTCAGTGGACAGCCGGAGTGGGCTGGTTTGATGGACACAGCCATTCAAAATTGATTGACAACTGAGAACCCGTGAATAGGAATAGAAGTCAGGTCTGGAGAGACACCCTTCAGACACACCAGGAGACACCATTGAGCACAGATTGAGTGTTGGAACCCATGGGAAGGTGTGGGGCATCGAAGACCGAACAAAGAGATCGGTCAGTTAAACTCACAGTGTTGCAGCAGGGCCGGTGGGGACTTGTGTGTGTGTCCACTTATGCCAGAGTGACGAGTCCACCACAGAAGAATGGTCTAGCTGAAGGACAGAGGGGTCATAACTGAATGGCCACAACGAAACGACGGATCAAGAACGTAAAGAAAGGTTTGCCTGACTGTAGCTGTTACTTCTCGCTCGCTCTCTCTCTCTCTCTCTCCAACGATCACAGCACAACAACCATATCTACCTCAGCACGTATGAACTGAACTTTATACTTTTATATGACAATTCATTATCCCCTAGACATTGATAGAGCTTGTTTATTATTGCTTATTATTATTCCCACACTTTTAGGTTTATTATTGCTAAAGTGTATTGTCTATATATTTGCACTATTGATATTGATTTGCTTATTTTACTAATAAACACCTTTGAATATAGCACCACCAGACACCAATGGATTCTTCTTTCTCTGCTGGTTAGACACCCAGTTACGGGGTACGTAACAGATGTCACTTGTCCACTTCTGTCTTCTCTATCTTCCTTTACTTCTTATTCAGACCATTATGATGCTCATGATTAATGTGTTCTATAATTTGAAACTCATTAACCTGTAACGTGTTACTGCACCTGTACCTCTGCAGGTACATGAGGAAACAATACTCACTTTGCATTATGAATCAGGGGTTGTGAAGGGGCAACAGGTGAGAACTGAAACAGTTTTGGTGAGAACATTCAGTTTCATGTTGCAAGTGCAGTATCCCATTTTGGTATCTATAGAGTGGCCACTGCATCATGGAATAGCTGACAATTCTTGCCTTGCGTATACCTTTCAGCTAACACTAGGTAACAGTAACGCAATGTTTGCATGTGTCTTTGAGTAATGGAATCTGTCTGTGCATCCTATTACCATGCTTAATTTCCTTAACAACATGGAACCCAGAAGTAATCTATTAAAACCAATGCTGTTTTAAGACAAACCGGATGAAAGTCCTCAGCATTTTAGAAACGGCTACTTCCCTTCAGCCATCAGTTTTCTGAATGAACAATGAACCCATGTACACTACCTCACTTTTTTTCTTTTTTTTTGCTCTTTTTTTGCACTACTTATTTAATTTATAGGCATCCGTTAGTCTCGACAGACCATGGATTTGAGCTTTGGAAAGTTTCCAGGGCACACGCCTGGGCAGGGTTTTATGGAAGACTGGCAGTTGCCCAAGCTGCAAGTCTCCCCTCTCCATGCCACCAATGTTGTCTAAGGGGAGGGCAAGGGCCGATACAGCTTGGCACCGGTGTCATCGCAGAGCAATGTGTGGTTAAGTGCCTTGCTCAAGGACTCAACACGCTGCCTTAGCTGAGGCTCAAACTAGCTACCTTCAGATCACTAGACCAATGCCTTACCACTTGGCCATGCACCAACACTTATTTATTTAATGTGTGTGTGTGTGTGTGTGTGTGTGTGTGGATGTATATGTATATACACACATACACATTTTTTACTGTAATTTATGGTTTTATTTATTATTATGCATTCCACTGTACTGCTGCTGCAAAAACTACAAATTTCACAGTATATGCCAGTGATATTAAACCTGATTCTGATAATGCTAGAAACCTTATGTGTGTTGACTGATATTAGCTCTACTCTCCTAATTCCAGGCCAGTGAGTCTGGGTAAAAGGGACATTTTAAAATAGCAGACACATACCATGGACTCAGATTTTAACTAGATATATTGCTGAAGGAATATTCAAATTCCTGAATCGATCAGCATTGAATGGATAGATAGTGCAGGAGTTGAAAAGGAGCAAAGGGATTTAGATGTTCACGTATGTGACTCATTAACTGATTGTAGGTGTTTATCTCCAAAGTAAAAACGAAGCAATGATTCACTAGCACAGAGCTTAAATCGGATTTCTGTGATCATTATTTTTGGGCACGATATCTCAAGAAAGATGCCTTTAGTGTGGGCTCATGCAAATTCATCAGCATTACATAAAGGTTAGAGAAATAAAGGCAGGGAGGTTAAAAGAACCTGAATTATACTGCATAACTTTCAATGGTACATATATGACTGAGGGATGAAACAATTAATGTCTTAAACTAAAATACATCCACTTGTTTTAGTGAAGGCTTAGGTGGAAAGTTCTATAAAATAAACTTTTTTCCTTTGGAATATCCAGATCTTCAGCCCTGAACTAAACATCGGCTAATCTAAGGAGAAAACAGGGACCACAAGGGTAGTGAGAAGTTGAAAGCAGTGGTGATATTTACTCCTTTAAAAGACTTTGGGTGCTGGTTCAATTGACATTTTCAATGGTGAGATTGATAGATATTTGTTGATTAAAAGTATAGAACTTAGAGTTCAGAAATGCCATTAATCACAAAAATACAACTACTGTTTCAGTGGGGAAAAAAATGCTACAGCAGCTTTCAGGAATAATTCTATGATACTCCACAGAAGCTATTTCTCAAAATAAATGGCTGCAAAACCAGAAAATATGATGGAAGTCTGCTAGTAAAGTCTTTGAATTGTTTGCTGAATTCATTGATGGCCAATGATCAATGAACAGAAATCTTGTGCTCCCATGGAAGCTGATCTCATCAACAGTAAAAAATATAATGAAGTATCTCTGTTTCCTCATTATACTGCCTGCTAACTATGTTCAAGGTATCACCATATTACAGACTTTTTTTTTAAAGAATTGAGGATATATCTTTTAATTTAACTTCTTTTTGCTTTCACAAAGGAATTTATATTTGCATTTGTCACACCAATTAAATTCCATTTAAAGACAGGTTCAATGTTGTGTTAAAAGATTTTTTTCCTTCATTAAGTGTTCAAATCTTCTTTAGGCTTCCTTCTAAAACAGCAAGAGCAATGCGTGTTACGATAAAAATTAACTGGGGACACCAATACGGCAAAGTCAATTATACCATTGTAGCATTATATTTAAATATTTTATGTTTGTTAAGGACAATTTCTCTTTGCTATATAACTGGTGAACTTCTATCCCATAAGAATAAATAAATCCATCATCACTGTGGCATTAACATATTCTTTCAAAACTAATGTTAAAAGTGAGTGCATATCAAAAATGAGCTCCAAAGTAGTTAAGTCAAATCATGTTATTGTGTCTGTAATCACACAAGTTCACTTTTCAGTTTATGCATTAATTGCTGTTGTTCTTGATTCTCCCTCCTCAGGTTTTATTGATGCTTCTCTTAACTAAGACATTGTGTTTTTCTTTTCGCAATTATACTGTTGCCATCTTGTCTCTGTACTTGCACATTGCTACCCTCTCCTCTTCCAAGGCATCCAGCACATCTTTCTCTAATACAGTCTAATATGTTTTCTGCTTCAACCACTAGAAGTAGCTATTACCAAAGCAACATGCAACATCCTATTTAATGAAACAACGATAATAAATCCCTTCAAAAATATAAGACCTTAAGATGTAGGAGCAGAATTAGTGGATGATTTATTATCCCTCTCAACCACATCCTCCTTCCTTTTTAAACAAAACCGAATGAATATCAGAGTAATATATGGTGATATGTATACGTTGATAATAAACTTACTTTGAACTTGAACTTTTATCAAGCACTTATCAATGTTCAATTCAATTATACCCAATGACTTGGTTTCTGCAGCTTTCTGTGGAAATGAATCCCATCGATTTCCTGCACTCTGGCTGAAGAAACTCCCCCTCATCTCTGTTCTAAAGTGACAGCCATCTATTCTGAAGCAACACCAGAGAGTATGGGGCCAGAGCCATCAAATGCTCCTCATACTTCCATTCTTGGAATCATTTTTGTGAACCTCATCTGGACTCTCTCCAATGCTAACGCATTTTTTCTTAGATAAGGGGCCCAATACTCACAATACTTCAAGAGCTGTCTGGCCAATGCCATATAAAAGAGCAGCATTACATCCTTGATTTTATATTCTAGTTTTTTTGAAATGGAAGCCAATATTGCATTTGAATTTCTTACCACTGACCCAGCCTGCAAGTTAACCTTTGGGAATCCTGAATGAGGACTCCCAGGTCCCTTTGCTCCTCTGATTTCTGAAATTTCTTTCTAGTTAGAAAAATACACTATCCCTTTATTCCTTCTACCAAAGTTCATGACCAAACACTTCCATCCACCACTTTTCTTTCTCTTAATCTATCTTGGTCCTTCTATAAACTCACTGCATCCTCCACACTATCTTTTCTAGAAATTTGATGGCAGATGGGAAGAAGTTGTTTCTTCACCTCTACCTTCCTTTTTTCTAAAAGAACTGGTTTCCTCAAACTAAATCAAAACATTTGTTTTCTTCCTCAAATTCTATTTTCCAAAATAAATGTCAAGTGTCTTCTTAGCAATTTCTTGAATTAGAAAAAGAATCATCACAACTTTGTTATTTATTTGACATTAGACCACATGCCCATATCACAGCTGAAGATAAAAAATTGATATTAAAGATGAGGTTTATTTGTTTTATGTACATCAAACAATGAAACAAGGAGTGAAATGCATCATTTGTGTTAATAACCAACTCAGTCCAAGGATGTACTGGGGCAGCCCATGAATGTTGCTATGCTTTTGGTACCAATGTAGCATGCCCAGAATGTACTAATCCTAAACTGTACATCTTTGTAATGTGGGAGAAAACTGGAGTACCCGATGGAACCCACTCAGCAGCAGAGAGAATGTATAAGCTCCTTATAGACACAAAAGGGAATTGAACCCTGGTCACTGGCTCTGTAAAGGGTTAAACTGGAAGTTTTGAAAAGAGGGGATTTCACTCAGGTCCACTCCCCAAGTGGAAGAGCCAGCAGCAGGACACTAGTGAAAAGGAACTTTGACTGGTGACCAACAGGTGTTGTGGATTGATTAGCAAGAGCAATTTGAAGGAAGGCTGGGCAAGTGCAGGTGGCCAGCATCTGAGTGGACAGAGTCAGAGTGGTGATCTTGAGGCTTCAGTCAGAGAAAGTAAAGAAAATCTCAAGGTTTAGTTTTTTTTTCCATTCTCTTCTTTATACCTGCTCAGTTAGGATGATAGTAGAGATGCCAGGCACGATGGTTGAATGCTCTTCTTGTGGGATGTGGGAAGAAAGGGAGCACTCCAGTGTCCCTGATGACTACAACTGCAAGAAGTACATCCAGCTGCAGCTTCTAACAATCCATGCTAAGGAATTGGAGTTGGAACTGGATGAACTCTGGATCGTTTGGGAGGCTGAGGGCTGATAGATAGAACATAGAGGGGAAGTTACACCCAAGGTGCAAGACACAGGAGACTGGTTGACAGTTAGGAAGTGGAAAGAGGTTAAAGAGATAGTGCACATAGGTTACGACGACATGGGTAGGACAAATGATGAGGTTCTGCAAAGAGAGTTCAGGAAGATAGGTGCGAAGTTAAAGGGCAGTACATCCAGTGTTGTGATCTCAGGATTGTTACTCATGCCATGTGCTAGTGAGGCCAAAACTAGGAAAATTACAGCTTAACACATGACTAAGGAGTTGGTGTAGGAGGGAGGGCATAAGATTTTGGGATCATTGGTCTCTTTTCTAGGGAAGGTGGGACCTGTACAGAAGGGATGGCTTGCGCCTGAAAGGGAGGGGGACTAACATCCTACCAGGAAAGTTTGTTAATGCAGCACAGTGGGGTTTAAACTAGAATTGCAGGGGAATGGGAACCAGAGTGCCAGAACAGGAAATGGAGAGGTTATGGAGGCAAATGTTGGTAAGACCTCAGACAAAGTTAGGATTCAAAAGGGCGAGTATGGTGTGACTTATGTCCTGAGCTGCATATATTTCAATGCAAGAAGAATCAGAGGAAAGGCAGATGATGAGGTAACTGGTTTATAAACAGATACAAGATGCAGTGAGGAGAGGCTGATGATAGGGCAAAATTGCAGAAAGCAGGATGAGTTGTAATGTAAAAGATGGACAAAATTGAAAAGGATGAATACAGGATTAAGGGTGTTATATTTGAATGTGTGCGGTATATGGAATAAGGTAGATGAAGTCACAGTACAGTTGCAAATTGGCAGGTATGATGTTGTAAGCATCAATGAATCATGGCTGAAGGAAGATTATAGCTGGGAGCTTAATGTCCAATGATACACATTGTAATGAGAGGACAGGCAGGAGGAGGTGTTACTCTGTTGGTAAAAATGAAATCAAATCATTGGAAAAAGGTGACATAGAGGTGGAAGGTGTTGAATCATTGTGGATAGAGCTAAGGAACTGCAAGGGTAAAAAAGACCCCGATGGGAGTTGCATACAGACCCCCAAACATTAGTAATGATGTGGCCATCAAATTACAATGGGAGGTAGAAAATGCACGCCAAAAGGGCAATTTTACAATAACCAAGTCGGATATCAATATGCAGATTGATCGGGAAAATCAGGTTGGTGTTGAGGAGGGGGAATTTCTAGTGTTCCTAAGAGATGGCTTTTGAGAGCAGCTCATGGTTGAGCTCACTGTGGAATCGGCTATTCTGAACTGGTTGTTGTGCAAAGAACAGGAATTGATTAGAGAGCTTAAGGTAAAATAACCCTTAAAGGCAAGTGATCAAATTCACAATGAAATTTGAGAAGGAGAAGCTAAAGTCAGATGTATCAGTATTACAGTGGAGTAAAGGGAATTACAGAGGCATGAGAGAGGAGTTGGCCAGAGTTGAACAGAAAAGAGCATTGGCAGGGAAGACAGCAGAACAGCAATGACTGGAATTTTTTGGAAGCAATTCAGAAGGCACATGATACATATTCTCAAAGAGGATCAAGTACTCTAAACGTAAGATGACACAACCGTGGCTGATAAGAGAAGTCAAACTCATCATAAAAGCCAAAGGAAGGACATATGATAGAGCCAAAAGTAATGGGAACTTAGGGGATTGGGAAGCTTTTAAAATCCATCTGAAGACAACTAAAAAGGTCATTAAGGTAAAGACAGAGCACAGGAGTAAGCTAGCCAATAATATTAAAGAGGACACAAAAAGTTTCTTCAGATACATAATGTGTAAAAGAGAGGCGAGAGTGGATAGAGGACCATTGGAAAACAACACTGTAAATGTAGTAATAGGGTACAAGGAAATGGTGGACAAGCTGAATGAGTATTTTGCTTTAGTATTTTGCTAGCAGCATGGTGGAAATTCCAGGTGTCAGATATGAAGTTACTGTTACTGGAGAGAAGGTTCTTGGGAAACCGAAAGGTCTGAAGGTAGACAAGACACCTGGACCAGATGGTGTATGCCAAAAGTTCTGAAAGAGGTGGGCAAAGAGATTGTGGAGGCATCAGAAAGGATCTTTCAAAAATCACTAGGTTCTGGAATGGCTGCGGAAGACTGGAAATTTGCAAATGTCTCTCCACTCTTCAAGGGGAAAGAGGTAGAAAAACTGAAACTATAGGCTAGTTAGACTGACTGTAATGATCGGGAAGATGTTATGTTGGAGTTGATTATTAAGGATGAGGTCTCAGGATACCTGGAAGAACATAATAAAATAGGCAGTAGTCAGCATGGTTTCCTCAAGGGAAAATCTTGCCCAACAGATCTGTTGGAATTCTTTGAAGTAGTAACAAGCAGGATAGACAATTGATGTTGTGTACTTGGATTTTCAGAAGGCTTCTGACAAGGTGCCACATGCAAGGCTGCTTAACAAGTTACAAGCCCATAGAATTGCAGGAAAGATTCTAGTAATGGTAGACCAGTGGATGAATGGCAGTAAGCAAAGAGTGGAATATTTTACTGGTTGGCTGCTGGTGGCTATTAGTGTTCTGTGTTGGGACCGATACATTTACATTATACGTTAATGATTTAGATGATGGAATTGATGGTTTTGTTGCAAAATTTGCAGAGGATATAAAGATTGATGGAGTGGCAGATAGTTTTGAACAAGTTGAGAGGCTACAGAAGGACAGACAGATTAAGAGAATGGGCAAAGATATGGCAGATGGAATACAGTGTCTGGGTCATCACTTAGGGTGAAGAAATAAAAGCTTTGACTATTTTCTAAGTGGAGAGAAAATACAAAAATCTGAGGTGCAAAGGGACTTACGAGTCCTTGTACAGGATTCTTTAAAAGGTTAATTTGCAGAATGAATCTGTGGTGAGGAAGGAAAATGCAATATTAGCATTCATTTCAAGAGGACTCAAATATAAAAGCAGCTAGGTAATTTTGAGATAATATAAAGCACTGATGAGGCCTCACTTGGAGTATCATGATAAGTTTTGGGCCCCTTATCATAGAAAGGATGTGTTGAAAATGGAGAAGTTTCAAAGGATGTTCACAAAAATGATTCCACGGTTGAATGGCTTGTCATAAGAAAAGTGATGGCTTTGGGCCAATATTCACTAGAATTTAGAAGAATCAGTGGTCATCTCATTGAAAACTATTGAAAGATGAAAGGCCTTGATATAGCAGATGTGGAGGGGATGTTTCCTCCGATGGGAAGGTCTAAGTCCAGAAGACACAGCCTCAGAATAGAGTAGTCTCCCTTTAGAATAGAGATGAGGAGGAATTTCTTTAGCCAGAGAGTGGTGAATCTGTGGATGTCATAAGTCAGGTGTTGAATCAGGACCCAACTGCAGGACACAGACACTGGAGTCCCAGAAACAGGATGAGACAGAACCCAAGGATGGGACAGGATGCAGTCTAGGCAGGGGAAGCCTAGACTGGGGTGGACTTCAAGCCCAAGACTGGACAAGGACCCAGAACCTGGGTCTTACCTCAGGCTCAGACCCCCAAACCCTTGCAAGGACATGACAAGGCTTGGCTAGGGGCTTGAGGCCGGAGGCTGCAGGCTAGCGCTTGGGGAACTCAGAGGCTGGATCTAGGGGCAGACTAGGAACTGTACATCAACATAGAGCCAGAGCTTATCCACTAACAAGCCAGGACTCATCTTTAACAAGGCACTGACATGAGATAGGACAATACACAGACAGAGCCAGGACTTATCCACCAACAAGTCAGGACTCATCTATAACTCCACACCAAGGTGGGGCAGGACCATCAATCAGGTAACAGCAGAACAACAGAGGCAAAGACAAGACAGAATCCCCCCCCCCCCCCCCCACAGGGCAACAGCAGAACAGTCTGACTTACCTCACAGAGGCAAGGAAAAGGCAAGACAGATCCCCCAAAGGGCAACAACAGAACAGCCAGACTTACCCCACAGGGTAAGGACAGGAAGGGACAAACACCAAGGAACAACAGACAGTTCCACCTCTGCATCAGGGTAGCTCCAAGTAGCCATTACAGCCAGCAGCCTTGGCTGGCTACTGAAGCAACCAAATCCTTACCTAGCTCGGAGTGGCTGACAGCCACTCAGCTGGCCCAGGAAACAGCTGAATCCATACCACAATGACTACTCCGACTACTACCAGCAAGGCTCCCAGAGGCCATGGTTCTCCAACACAGCCCCAAGGCTGGCAAAAGCCCATTCTAGCCATCAGTACCACAATTATCTTGGCAAGCCCAAGCCCCCCACCCCCCCCGCCAAAAAAGAAAAAAAAACCACACCCACACTCAATACCAGGGCCACTTCTATTCCCAGTTCCAATATGAGCCTCAGGTGTTTCTAGTTAAGTCCAACCGCAGCAAGGGACCGCCGGAAATCCCGGAGTCCAGAGTCTGCGGTCCGGACCACGGACTTTGGACTGAACCAGCACAGTGGAATTCTTTGCCATAGGTAGCCATGGAGGCCAAGTCTTTATGTATTTTTAAGGCAAAGGTTAACGATTGGTCAGGGCATGAATGAATACAGGGAAAGGCAAGAATTAGGGCTGAGAGGAATATTTGATCAACCATGATGAAACGGCAGAGCAGGCTCGATGGGCCTAATGGCCTATTTCTGCTCCTCTATCTTATGGTTTTATTCTAACCATTACACTACTGTGCCTACCCCATTATCAGTGAGCCGCCTTTCCCCTTTCAATGTAGTTTGCCAATTGTGTCAACCTCAGCAGCTGAAACCTTAAGCTTTGCTACCATTAGACAATGATTTTAGCATAGTCCTGGGTAACAAACCCAAACTGCGAGGGGATCTCAACAAGTTCAGCAGCATCTAAGGAGGGGAATAAATAGCTGATGATTCAGGCTGAGACCATTCGTGAGGACTGGTAAGGAAGTGGAAAGAAGCCAAATTAAGAAGGTAGGGAGAGGGGAGGGGTCAAACTGGCAGGTGACCAAGTGAAGCCAAGTGAGGGGGAAGGAGGTGAGTGAGGGAAAGGAATGAAGTGAGAGTCTGGCAGAGGATAGATGGAAAAGATAAAGGTTTGAAGAATTAAATTGTATTGACTTTGTTTCTTACATCCTTCACATACATGGGGAATAAAAATCTTTACATTACGTCTCCATTTAAATGTGCAATGTGCAGACATAGTAATTTATAATAAATAGAACAGTCAATGTAACATAGAAATACATTCTAATCAGCATGAATTTATCAGTCTGATGGCTGGTGGAAGAAGCTGTCCCAGAGCCTGTTGGTCCTGGCTTTTATGCTGTGGTACCATTTCCCAGATGGTAGCAGCTGGAATAGATTGTGGTCGAGGTGACTCAGGTCCCTAATGAACCTTTGAGCCCTTTTCTCACAACTATCTATGTAAATGTCCTGAATCAAGTGAAGTTCACAATTACAGATGCGCTGGGCTGTCCGCACCACTCTCTGCAGAATCCTGTGATTCGGGGAGGTACAGTTCCCATACCAGACAGTGATGCAGCCAGTCAGGATACTCTCAATTGTGCCCCTGTAAAAAATTCTTAGGATTTGGGGGCCCGTACCACACTTCCTCAACCGTTTGAGGTGAAAGAGGCGCTGTAGTGCCTTTTTCACCACACAGCTGGTGTGTACAAACCACGTGAGGTCCTTGGTGATGTGGATGTCGAGGAACTTAAAGCTGTTTGCCATCTCAATCCTAGATCCATTGATGTCAATAGGGGTTAGCACGTCTCCATTCCTCCTGTAATCCACAACCAGCTCCTTTGTTTTTGCGACATTGAGGAAGAAGTTGTTTTCTTGACACCACTGTGTCAGGGTGATGACTTCTTCCCTGTAGGCCACCTCGTTATTGTTTGAGAGTAGGCCAATCAATATAGTGTCGTCGGCAAATTTAATTAGCAAATTAGAGCTGTGGGTGGCGATACGGTCATGGGTATACAGGGAGTAAAGGAGGGGACTTAGTACACAGCCCTGAGGACCTCTTGTGTTGAGAGTCAGAGGTGGGGGAGCCCACTCTTACCACCTGCCGGTGATCTGATAGGAAGTCTAGGATCCAGCTGTACAAAGCAGTGTCAAGGCCGAGGTCGCTGAGCTTCCTGTCGAGCCTGGATGGAACTATGGCGTTAAATGCTGAACTGTAGTCTAAGAACAGCATTCTCACATAAGCATCCTTCTCCAGATGTGTAAGGACAGTATGTAAAGACTATTGCATCATTTGTCAATCGGTTGTGTCTGTAGGCAAATTGTAGGGGGTCCAGTGTGGATGGCAGCATGATGCAGATCTAGTCCTTGACCAGCCTCTCAAAGCATTTGCTTATTATTGAGGTGAGTGTTACAGGACACCAGTCATTTAGGCATGTTGCCTTGGGTCTTTTTTTCGTACAGGGAAATGGTGGATAATTTGAAGCAGAAGAGCACTCTACACTGGGAGAGGGACAGACAAATAATGTCTGTAAACACACCTGCCAGTTGTGTATCCTGAGTACCTGCCCTGGGATGCCGTCCAGTCCTGCAGCCTAGCGATTGTCCACCCGTTGGAAATAAAGGAATCTGATAGGAAATGAGAGTAGACCATGGAAAAAAGGGAAGGAAGAGGGACGCCAGAATGAAGTGATAGGTAGGTGAGGAGATGAGAAGGGAGAAGAAAGTCGCTAGAATGGGGAATTGAAAAATAGAAGGGGAGGGGGCAGTGGATAAATTACTGGAAGTTAGAGAAATTGATGTTTATGCCGTCAGGTAGACACTGCCCAATCAGAATATAAGGTGTTGCTTCTCCAGTCTGAGAGTGGCCTCATTTGACATTGGATGAGGCCAAGTGTCTTGGATAGTTTCCTTCACTCTATCTCACTCTGACTGTCCTAACTTGCACACAGTTCCATTTTCCCTTCACCTCTACACTTTCTGGTTAAGCATTGCTTCAATTCAGTAGAAAGTTCAAAGTCAACTTATTGTCAGTATACATATATGTTACAATATGCTATCCTGAGATTCATTTTCTTGTGGGCATTCACAGAAAATACTAAAAAAGACAACAAAGTCAGTGAAAACGGAACAAAAAGACAAAGACAGCACATTGTTCAAAAACAAAGAGAAAAAAACCAATTATAATAATAATAAGTAAATAAGTATAAATATTGAGAACATCAGTTATACTGTCCTTGAGAGTCCATAGGTTGTGGGATCATTTCAGTGACAGGGTGAGTGAAGTTATCCACACTGGTTCAGGAGCCTGATGATTGAGGAGTAATAACTGTTCCTGAACCTTGTGGTGTAGGACCTGAGGCTCGTGTGCTTCCTTCCTGATAGCAACAGCAGGAAGAAAGCAAGGCCTGGGTGGTGGGAGGCCTTGATGATGGATGATGCTTCCTTGTGACAGCACTCTGTGTAGGTGGGAAGAACTTTACCCATGAGGGATTGGGCCTTATCCACTACTTTTTATTGGCTTTTTAGAGCATCGGAGTAGCCAGACCAAGCTGTGATGCAATAAGTTAGTAGACTCTGCACTATACAATTTATAAGCAAATTGGAATGGATCCAATTTCTCCTCAGGGAGGAATTGATGTTTCATCACCAAACTCTCAAAGCACAATCGTTCTCACACTTGCTTTCTAATGTGCCTCAGGCCTGGCCTCGTCTGCTTCCATCATTTATCTCTGAATACTTGTCAGCTTTGTAATCCTCAGAATCTTTCTCCATCTCTGGCCTCTTCATCATCCCTGGTGGCACCACCTCTGGTTGTCATAGCTTAGTTGCTGAGGCTGTTGAGCTGGAATTCTGTTGCTAAATGGCTTTGCTAACACCCTTTCATCTTCCATTCTTTTCAAAACCCATTCTGATTATTCGTTGAGACATACCTTCTAATGTTTCATTATATAGCTTGGCACCATAAGAAGGAGAAACAGACGAAGGACATTTGTCCCTTTGTGGTTTAATCAGATCATGGCTGACCTATACCTGCACCAACCCCATATTTCTTGGTTCCCTTAAAATCTATATCCTATTTATCTCTGTCAACTTTTGTCTGTTAACTTTCCCATAAATCAATGCAGCTTCAAAAGCAAATGAGCATACATACAGAAAATCTGAAACAAATTTAAAAATCTGGAAATATTCAGCAGGCCCAGCAGCTACAATGGAGAATGGAGAAGACAATCCAGTTTGTAATTCAGCTGATTGACCACTGTGTGGCAGCACCAATTGGAGGGTCCAGACCCAATCCAGCCTTGGTGCTGCGCTACACTACCTCTGGCATTTCCTATCCAGTACTGCTGCAACAGGCAAGCCCACGGCTTGAGGTGTAATCCTCACTACAAATGAGGCCTCACATCTTCCTTCATGTTTGTCTCACCAATAAACAAGGGAAACAGACTTGCAGCATTTTACCTTACCAAGGTCCATCAGGGTCTTGTGATCGCTGGAGAATTGTCAAAAACAATCATTCGCTGTTAGATTGTACACCACCTTCGCACACCGACTCCGATACCTTCCTGTAACATGGTTCACACCAGTTCCAGCTCCTCTCACTCCTTCGCCATTGAGTAGCTCGCTGATGGTGTAGACCTGAAGTTTTTGAAATCCTTAACATCCAACATTGTCTTGTGATCATAAAAAAATATATTTAAAAAAGACAGAAACACCTTTGGTTGGCCACTGCATTCGAATGCAATGCCATCTCAGACAGGCAGACTGCTATTTCCTCTGATACTGACTGACATGCTGAGTTCCTCCAGTAATTTGTGTGTGATACAGTGTTTTCATTTTGCTATGTTTAAAGTGGAACAGAAATGGTTTATATAGTTTTCACGTTTTTCTGTGATTTACGACTCTGTGACTCTCTTTAATCAAATACAGATTAGAGAAGAGATATGAAACCAAGTTTTAGTAATTTTTGTCTACACATTAAAACATTTCTCTGTCAATATTAAATAATCCATGGTTTAGTAATCATTTAATGAAATAATGTTTTGGATAGGATTGTAGTCAATAAATAAGCAGTCAGAAGAATTAGTGAAGAATTCGATTAAGTCTCTGGTCTCTGTATTTGGGCAGTTTGAACATGGCTTAGTTTGTCAGCTTGGTTTGTCTGCCCAAGAACTGCAAGAAACTGCAGAGATTTGTTGGCACTGCTCAGCTTCCCCTCAGCCTACACTGTTCATTGCCTTGGTAAAGCAGTAAAATATAATCTTTCTCATTTGGGACATTCCTTCTTCTCTCCCCACCCACTGGACAGAGGTAAGAAAACCTGTAATCATGTGCCACCAGTCCCACGAACAGCTTGAATCTCACTGTTATAAGACTATTGAACTGATTTCTTGTACCCTGTGGACTCCTAGCTTCACACTCTACCTCATCATAACCTTTCACCTTATTGTCCACCTGCACTGCAGTTCTCCGTAAGTGTAGCACAATATTTAACATCCTGTTGTTACTCGTCTCTTGTACTAGTTCAAAGCAATGTTGTAATGGTGGCATCCATCAGTCTCACGAGACCATGGATCTGCGCCTGGGAAGTCTTGCTTCAGCCTGTGTTGGTGGAGCAGTGTCTGTGGTGGCTGTAGAGGCCTGCAGGGGAGTGACAGTCTCGGCTGCAGTGACTGCACTTGAAGGTGCCGTCCTCCGGTGTTGTCTTGGTGCTGTTTTTTCGGCGAGTACGCTTTTCTTCAGCAGCAAGCCTCAGCTTCTCTCCTCTTTTTAGATCTCTGCATAGTTCCAGCCTCCAGTGAGAGTAATCACTTACAATGTCCTCCCACCTCTCGACGTTCATTTTCAGTGACTTCATGTCTCTCTTGCAGACATCTTTGAAATGAAGATGGGGCCGCCCTTGTGCTCTCTTGCCAGAGGCCAGTTCCCTGTATAGCAGGTCTTTCTGGATCCTCCCGTCTGACATGCAGTGTACGTGGCCCAGCCAGTGGAGATGGCGTTGTTGGAGCTAGGCGAAGAGGCTGGGTATCTGGGCGTTGGCCAGGACCTCATTGTTGGTGACTCGGTCAGTCCACTTGATGTCCAGGATGCGTCTCAGGCTGCGAAGGTGGAAGGCGTTGAGACGCCACTCTTGTCTGGAGTAGAGGCTCCAGGTCTCGCTGCCGTAAAGTAGTGTGCTGAGGAGACAGGCCCTATAGACTGCAATCTTGGTGTGCATCATCAGCTTTCTGTTCTCCCAGACTCTCTTGGTCAGCCTGGCGAATGTTGAGGCTGCTTGTCCGATCCGTCTGTTGATCTTGGGGTCGAGGGAGAGACTATCCATGATGGTGGAGCCAAGGTATGTAAACTCGTGATCTACCACCAGCTTGTAGTTGTTGATGGTAATATCAGTGGGGTGTTCAACGCTTGGCCCAACACCTTGGTCTTCTTCAGGCTGATGGTCAATTTGAAGTCCTGGCAGGCTCTTGAGAAGCTGTCCATGAGGTGTTGCAGTTGCTCTTCAGAATGTGTCGCCAATGCTCCTCAGGATAGTTCAGTCATTCCACACAGACATGAAAATCGTCGTTCAGTTTGACGGCTCTTCTTCTGAGGCCTTCAACATCCACAGAGGTGTGAAGCAGGGCTGTGTGCTTGCCCCCACCCTGTTCAGCATCCTCTTCACAGTCATGCTGAAGCACGCCTTTGGAACGTCAATTGATGGTGTCTACCTCCACACCAGATCGGACGGGAGGCTGTTCAGTCTGTCCCGGCTGAGGGTGAAAACCAAGGCTTGTGAAGTACTCATCAGGGACATGTTTGCAGATGACGCGGCATTGGCAACACACTCTGAAGAGCAACTGCAACGCCTCATGGACAGCTTCTCAAGAATAGACAGCATTAAAAAAAAGGTTTTTCACTGCATCTCAGTACATGTGACAATAATAAACCAATTTCAATACAGTATCTCATTGTGAAAACATTCTTAACTAGCACAATTAATTAGGTGATTGAATCTTATATTCTATTTGAGGGAGAATAGAATGCGACATAGACTAGTATTTTAAATTTTTAAATGGTGCATTTGACAATAGCAAAGCAATTTACCAATTTACTGATCTATACTGACATGACCCAAGATTAGCCATCTTGCATTTTCTCATAGTCAAGTAAGGACCCGTGATGAACAATGGCTTTGTCAGCCATAGCTTGCATCCTGCTGCTAATGATTATTTTGTTGAGGAATCTGAAGATAAAATCTTTGGCTGAATGATTACGTACCTATCTCTTGTGTCGGTAAGTTCACTATTTAAATATTGCTCCAACAAGTTGAGTTAAAGGCAGACTTTAAACTAGTAAGATGGGGGGGCGGAAATCAATTTGAGGAAACTATGGGAGAGGAGGTTAGTTCACCAGTAGAGCAAGTAAGTAGACCGTGTGTGAGGGAGGACAGGCAGGTGATGGAGGAGGGATGCGCTCAGCCCGAAGTTGTAGGGGAGAAGAAAGAAAAGGATAATAAATTTGAATGCATTGCTAGGGATGAAAAGAGAGGAGGAGGTGGAGAGTATCTTAAATGTATCTATTTTAATGCTAGGAGCATTGTAAGAAAGGTGGATGAGCTTAAAGTGTGGATTGATACCTGGAATTATGATGTTGTAGCTATTAGTGAAACATGGTTGCAGGAAGGGTGTGATTGGCAACTAAATATTCCTGGATTTAGTTGCTTCAGGTGTGATAGAGTAGGAGGGGCCAGAGGAGGAGGTGTTGCATTGCTTGTCCGAGAAAATCTTATGGCGGTGCTTTGGAAGGATAGATTACAGAGCTCCTCTAGGGAGGCTATTTGGGTGGAATTGAGGAATGGGAAAGGTGTAGTAACACTGATAGGAGTGTATTATAGGCCACCTAATGGGGAGCGTGAGTTGGAAGAGCAAATGTGTAAGGAGATAGCAGATATTTGTAGTAAACACAAGGTGGTGATTGTGGGAGATTTTAATTTTCCACACATAGATTGGGAAGCTCATTCTGTAAAAGGGCTGGATGGTTTAGAGTTTGTGAAATGTGTGCAGGATAGCTTTTTGCAACAATACATAGAAGTACCGACTAGAGATGGGGCAGTGTTGGATCTCCTGTTAGGGAATGCGATAGGTCAGCTGACAGATGTATGTGTTGCGGAGCACTTCGGGTCCAGTGATCACAATAGCATTAGCTTCAATATAATTATGGAGAAGGACAGGACTGGACCTAGAGTTGAGATTTTTGATTGGAGAAAGGCTAACTTTGAGGAGATGCGCAGGGATTTAGAGAGAGTGGAATGGGTCAAGTTGTTTTATGGGAAGGATGTAATAGAGAAATGGAGGTCATTTAAGGGTGAAATTATGAGGGTACAGAATCTTTATGTTCCTGTTCGGTTGAAAGGAAAGGTTAAAGGTTTGAAAGCGCCATGGTTTTCAAGGGATATTAGAAACTTGGTTCGAAAAAAGAGGGATGTCTACAATAGATATAGGCAGCATGGAATAAAGGAATTGCTCGAGGAATATAAAGAATGTAAAAGGAAACTTAAGAAAGAGATTAGAAAAGCTAAAAGAAGTTACGAGTTTGGTTTGGCAAATAAGGTGGAAGTAAATCCGAAAGGCTTCTACAGTTATATTAAAAGCAAGAGGATAGTGAGGGATAAAATTGGTCCCTTAGAGAATCAGGGTGGTCAGCTATGTGTGGAGCCGAGGGAGATGGGAGAGATTTTGAACGATTTCTTCTCTTCGGTATTCACTAAGGAGAAGGATATTGAATGGTGTAAGGTGTGGGAAACAAGTAAGGAAGTTATGGAACCTATGACAATTAAAGAGGTGGAAGTACTGGCGCTTTTAAGAAATTTAAAAGTGGATAAATCTCCGGGTCCTGACCGGATATTCCCCAGGACCTTGAGGGAAGTTTGTGTAGAGATAGCAGGAGCTCTGACGGAGATCTTTCAGATGTCATTAGAAACAGGGATTGTGCCGGAGGATTGGCGTATTGCTCATGTGGTTCCATTGTTTAAAAAGGGTTCTAGAAGTAAGCCTGGCAATTATAGACCTGTCAGTTTGACATCAGTGGTGGGTAAATTAATGGAAAGTATTCTTAGAGATAGTATTTATAATTATCTGGATAGACAGGATCTGATTAGGAGTAGCCAGCATGGATTTGTGCGTGGAAGGTCATGTTTGACAAACCTTATTGAATTTTTTGAAGTAGTTACGAGGAATGTTGACGAGGGTAAGGCAGTGGATGTAGTCTATATGGACTTCAGCAAGGCCTTTGACAAAGTTCCACATGGAAGGTTAGTTAAGAAGGTTCAGTCGTTAGGTATTAATGCTGGAGTAATAAAATGGATTCAACAGTGGCTAGATGGGAGATGCCAGAGAGTAGTGGTGGATAATTGTTTATCGGGATGGAGGCCGGTGACTAGCGGGGTGCCTCAGGGATCTGTTTTGGGCCCAATGTTGTTTGTAATATACATAAATGATCTGGATGATGGGGTGGTAAATTGGATTAGTAAGTATGCTGATGATACTAAGGTAGGAGGTGTTGTGGATAATGAGGTGGGTTTTCAAAGCTTGCAGGGAGATTTATGCCGGTTAGAAGAATGGGCTGAACGTTGGCAGATGGAGTTTAATGCTGAGAAGTGTGAGGTTCTACATTTTGGCAGGAATAATCCAAATAGAACATACAGGGTAAATGGTAGGGCATTGAGGAATGCAGTGGAACAGAGAGATCTAGGAATAACAGTGCATAGTTCCCTGAAGGTGGAGTCTCATGTAGATAGGGTGGTGAAGAAGGCTTTTGGAACGCTGGCCTTTATAAATCAGAGCATTGAGTACAGAAGTTGGGATGTAATGTTAAAATTGTACAAGGCATTGGTAAGGCCAAATTTGGAATATTGTGTACAGTTCTGGTCACCGAATTATAGGAAAGATATCAATAAATTAGAGAGAGTGCAGAGACGATTTACTAGGATGTTACCAGGGTTTCAGCACTTAAGTTACAGAGAAAGGTTGAACAAGTTAGGTCTCTATTCATTGGAGCGTAGAAGGTTGAGGGGGGATTTGATCGAGGTATTTAAAATGTTGAGAGGGATAGATAGAGTTGACGTGAATAGGCTGTTTCCATTGAGAGTAGGGGAGATTCAAACGAGAGGACATGATTTGAGAGTTAGGGGGCAAAAGTTTAAGGGAAACACGAGGGGGTATTTCTTTACTCAGAGAGTGATAGCTGTGTGGAATGAGCTTCCTGTAGAAGTAGTAGAGGCCAGTTCAGTTGTGTCATTTAAGGTAAAATTGGATAGGTATATGGATAGGAAAGGAGTGGAGGGTTATGGGCTGAGTGCGGGTAGGTGGGACTAGGTGAGATTAAGAGTTTGGCACGGACTAGGAGGGCCGGAATGGCCTGTTTCCGTGCTGTGATTGTTATATGGTTATATGTTATATGGTTATATAGGCTGTCTTCCAGGGATCATTGGGCTCTCTTCCAGGGAAGATGGGACTTGTACAGAAAGGACTGTTCCCACCTGAACTGAAAGGGGACTAATATCCTAGCGGGAAGTTTGGTAATGCTGCACAGTGGAGTGTAAACTAGAGTTGTAGGGGTATGGGAACTAGAATGCCAGAACAGTTCATGGAGAGGTTGGGAGGCAGATGTTGGTAATACTTCAACAAAGTTAGGAATCAAAATGTTGAGCATGGTACAACTAATGTCCTGAGCTGGATATATCTCAATGCAAGAAGTATCGTAAGAAAGGCGGATGATGGTGCTGAAGATGAGGTAGCTAGGTTACAAACAGAGGCAATGTGTAGGGAAGAGAGGCTGTTGATAGGACAAAATTGCAGTCAACAGGATGAGTTGTAATGTACAAGGCAGAGAAAATCAAAAGGGGTGCATACAGGACTGAAAAAGTGCAGTATACGGAATAAGGTAGATGAACTTTCAGCGGAGTTACAGATCGGCATGTATGATGTTGTAGGCATCACTGAGTCATGGCTGAAAGAAGAGTATAACTGGGAGCTTAATATCCAAGGATACACATTGTATCGAAAGGACAGGCAGGAAGGCAGAGGGAGCAGCAAAAGAAGTGACGTAGGGTCGGAAAGAGTTGAATCATTGTGGATAGAGCTAAGAAACTGCAAGGGTAAAAAGACACTGATGAGAGTTGTATGCATGGCCCCAAAATTAGTATGGATGTGGTCTACAAATTTCAATGAGAGGTAGAAAGTGCATGCCAAAAGGGAAATGTTACAATCGTCATGTGGGACTTCAATATGCAGGTAGATTGGGAAAATCAGGTTGGTGCTGGATTCCAAGAGGAGGAATTTCTAAAATACCTATGAGATGGCTTTTTAAAGCAGTTTGTGTTTAAGCCCACTAGGAGATCAACTATTGCAGGATCTGGAGTATAGGAGACTCAGAATTGATTAGGGAGCTTAAGGTAAAAGAACCCTTAGTGGAGGTGCCAAAGGATCTAGTGCTTTCCCTGTGTGTATGGTGACTAAACTCTCCTCAGGTTTCAGGCCAGGTATTGTTACTGCCACATTCTTCAGGGATGATGTCTGGGCATGACTAGTCCGGTGGAATTTATACCCCTGTACTCCTTCTCTCCTGATTGATTAGTCCTAATTTAATCAAGTTTCTGCTCTCTCACCTCGTTTACAATCCAATTCCAGTTCTTACTTAGGAGACCTTAATCTTTGTTAAAATACTTTTCCTCCAGTTTAATTTCAATGGCTTCCTTTACCAGGATTTAGAGGTCAGGCCAGAGTTTAAGCCTTCGCTCGGCACTTGGCCTTCAATGTCCAATGGCATGGATGTATCACGAAGGACATCCGTTGTCGTTAGGCTGTCCAGCTCAGAGAGTCCAGGGATCAGATGTCAAGTTGTGCCGGAGGCAATAGGGCCACCTGATCAGTTGGCCGGAGAGTCAGAGACAATTTGAAAAAACAATTAGTCAGGAACTTGAATAAGCAAGACATAGAAGGCTATGGACCTAATAGAAATAAATGCAATTCAAGTCAGCAGTCAAAAAGGTGGGCCAAAATGCATGTTCTGTGCTGCAGAACTCTATGACTCCATATTTTATGATAAATTATATGCCAGCTTCCTGGTCTGGTCTGCATATTTCTCTGTACCAGTACTCTTGACATTTAACTACCTCGCCTATTCAGGGCAATTAGAAATGAAAAATAAATGCTGGTATTATCAAAGATGTCATCTGAAAAAAATAACAAAATATCACTTTGCATTGAGATGAATGGAATTTCAAACCTTCCACCTTTTATTTGCTGCTTACCTCACGTTAATAAAGTGGAACACATGAACTTGCTCATGGCTTCAACTTATCTAAAAAGTAGTAGACACACTTCTGCATACAAATGATTGATCTAATATTCATTGTCTTGTTAAAGAGAAGTACAATTAGCAAGAAATTTCCAATAAAAAAAAAACCAATGTGTGTCAGAAGATGGCTTGAAGGTAAAATGTTTTTATCAGGTAGGAGGTACAGTTACCATCAAATAGGAATTACAGAAGCCTGAAGGCACACACTCAGCGATTCAGGAACAGCTTCTTCCCCTCTGCCATTTGATTCCTAGATGGACATTGAAGCTTTGGACACTACCTCACTTTTTTAATATACAGTGTTTTCTGTTATTTATTATTATTATGTTTTATTTTATTTATTTATTTTTTCTCTCCGCTAGATTATGTATTGCATCAAACTGCTGCTACTAAGTTAACAAATATCACATCACATGCCAGTGATAATAAACCTGATTCTGATTCTGATATCTATCAGCTTTGATATTTGGACACAACTGATCTCTTAAAAACTGAAGCTTCAATGTATTTTGAGCAATTTTCTTTTTAATATTTCAATCAAGCTTGCCTCCATAATGTCAACTAACTTCTTCAAGTTATAAATAATGATAATTCTAATTTTCTCACACATCTCTAACATAAAAGTATGAAAGGCATATAAGAGAGTGTGATTTTGCTATGTTTAAAATCTGTTCTAATATATATTCATCACTTTTTGAAAAAATATGAGGTTAGTAAATTATCACAAGATTTAGAATTCTGCAGCCTCTGTGCAAAACAGAAATGAAGAATTTCTTTACTCAACACAAAAATGTGTTAAAGTGCGATGATATATTTTAAACCCATATCGAGAACCAGGTGCAAAATATTTATTAAATTCTTCCTTCGTTTGCTCTCTATAGTGTATAATTGAAATGCAAAATGCATTAACATTGTGTTGAACTGATGGATGCAGGCATGGGTAATGATGTACCACAGAGCGTGACATTTGCTGGAGTATTTTTAGATCCATCATTGTACTTCATGCTTACTTGACAGCTGTAACACTTAGCAGCATGGACTCTTGCTCTGAGCAAAAGTCAAAGACCCTCCCCTGCTTGACATATTCCTACCTTCCCTGAAACCCATTATGGTGTTGTCAACCAGCTTCGCTGACTAAAATGTGAAGTGTCCAAAATCATGTGACTTTTCATCACCTCAGGGAATGGGTCTTAAAAGTCAGAAATTGATGAACAGTGTATTTATTTTAGCTGCTATGCACCATTGTGTATCATTGATCCCAAATGCTATGGTTACTTATCCCTTAATAAAAGGCGCAGTGAAAGGAGCACTTCAAAGTCTTCTGCCTTTGTTGTTTGAAGGTGCTGTTCCTTGATGGATCAAAACTCAGCCATTTGGGTACCACAGTGTATAACAGGCTACAGGTGCAAACATAACATTTAAAAGCACAGAAGAATTAAGTTCAGAACTGCTGTTTGAAATCTGTTTTGGTATTTGTTTCTCTAGTATTCACTTGGCAATTTTCTATCTAGATACTCTTGAACAGCAATGAGTATTACAAAAATACAGCCCTTCACAAGATTTCAATGCTTCAAAGCTAGATGAAAGAGAAAAATCAAAATAATAAAGAACATTTCTTTGATCTAATATCTAAGGTATTGGTTTCCATTATCTTGTCATTCTTTCTGAGAAATATTCAATCATTGTTGCTTAAAAATAAAGTAAATTAAAGATTAGAGGTATTTTTGAAATAGTTCTTTCATGTGCTCAACGGTTTGGTAACAGACAAAATTCAAGCATATGATTTACCCACTGAGGAGTGTTTAGTCTTCTCCAGGCTTTGTAGAACACACAGATGATCAGGAAATGGTGCCAGGGTGCTTCCTTGCTCCATCTACCAGAGATCTTGTACCTTTTAAACATGACCTGTGATCGCTGGCAGATATTTGAGCAGTATACGCTGATATCTAAAGCTGGTCAGTCTACTCTTTATGTGTCAGCATTGTGTTACTTCCGCGAGTGAACAAAGCAGCAAACTAGCAAAATGTGAAATTAGTCCAGGTGACGATGAGGAGGCACAGTAGTGTACTGGTTATAGTATTGCTTTCTAGTGTTAGCAATCACTGAATGTTCAACTCTTGCCACTGCCTATAAGGAGTTTATATGTTTCTTCTCAGATTCTCTGGTTTCTTCCTATATGTACATGGGCCGCCTTGGTGGTGTAGTGGTTAGGGCGAAGCCATTACAGCTCTGGGCTTCGGAATTCTAGTTCATTTCTGACATCATCTGTAAGGAGTCTGTATGTTCTCCCCACGGAATGCACAAGTTTACCCCAGCTGCATTGGTCTTCTCCCCCCCCGTCCAAAGACATACCAGTTGGTAGGTTACTTGGTCATTATAAATAGTCTAATGATTGCTGGGGCAACTCAAAGGGCCAGATGGGCCTACTCCACACTAAATTTCTAAATTTCTAAATAAATAAATTCTTATGAGGTTGAGGCTATACTTAGGGTTCGTACCTAGTGCCGCAGGCTACGTTAGTGCCAGTGGCGGGGCGACACTTGCGGGCTGCCCCCAGCACATCCCTCGCAGATTTGATTTGACACAAACAACACAGTTCACGGTATGGTTCCATGCTTCAATGTAAATGTGACAATTAAAGTTTATTAATAAGAGAAATTATGCAGATGCTGGAAATCTGAGCAACACACACAAAAATGCTGGAGGAACTCAGCAGGCTAGGCAGCATCTAGGAAAAGAGTACAACCGATGTTTCGGTTCAAAACCCTTCAGCAGGACTAGAGAAATAAAGCTTATTGTTATGAACACAGTTTTGAGCCTTGTTCTTCTGTTGATAATGGTGAAGACAGAAATGGCAGTTAAGTAAGTAATGATGTTAGTCGGTGTGCTTCAAATGCTAGGAATGGCTTAACCATACTGTAATAAACTGCAAACAGCAGTGGCCTGTTCTAGTTCATAACCGGTATTGTTTTACTTGAAGACAATGATTAGACTGATCTACTTCAGTTAGTGCCAAACTTCCTCCTTTTGTAGAACAAATTTATCTCTGGGTCCCATTAAATGTGTGCAAAATAGACACAATAATACTCACCTCTGGACATTCTACACTATTGATTTTAATGTCACAGAAAGTATAACAATCAAAAATGTATAACCATCTAGCATTATATAACCTACAAATGATTAGAGTTGAAAGGCTAATTTTTCTTCTATTTTGTCATCATAAGCTGTTACACAGAAGGTAGATTCCACACCTACAGACTACATTGAAAATGTTCATTATTTGGAGAATTTGGAGCCACAAAATCTAGTGAAATGTAATTTCAAATATTTTTCACTTTTTTGAAACTTGCACATCTTTTGAAATCCTTGATGTTTGACAGATAAGGATCACTTTTATAATTATCCTGAAAGAAATGTTGGAAAAGTATAAAATGGTCGCCGGGGTTGACATGATCTTCTTTTAAAATGTCTCTGGAAGAGTTGCTGAGGAAAATCGGATTATTACAGAAGTGGTGAAAGAAGAATTAGATTACGCTGTGCCATATGTGTCCTGAATATGTCTGTCATTATACTCCCTCCTGTCTGCTGTTTAAGGCCCTAAAGCTCCTTCCTGTCCACGCTTCTTGGTCTCAGTAGTTCAGCTGCAGGTACGTTATGCTCCTTTGGGTTCCTCTGAATGAAATGATGAAGCACAGAGCAGATCATCACAATTCAAGACAGAGTTCTGGGAATATAATAGAGGGACACGTAAATTTTTCTTTCAACACACCGATGGCCTACTTGACTTGAATTGTAAGTGCAGATGTGAGCTTTCATGCAGCATTCCTCCACTTTGTCAGTGTGACTTCTCAACATTCAGTAGCTGCAGAAGCACTGGCTGTCCTTGGCACCGAGAAACCAGGCAACACTTTATTGTTCATTTTGCTGGAGTTCAGGGTGACCAGTCTACAAAAGTATGAAGACAAAACTTAATATTACTAAGCAACACACACAAAATGCTGGAGGAACTCAGCTGGTCAGGCAGCCTCTATGGTAATGAATAAACAGTTAATGTTTTGTGTCAAGATCCCTCATCAGGGCTGGAAAGGAAGTGGGGTGATGCCAGAATAAAAAGGTTGGGAGGAGGGGTAGAAGGACACAGTAGAAGATGATAAGTGAAGCCAGGTGGGTGGGAAAGGTAAGGAGCTGGAAAAGGGATCTGAAAGGAGAGGAGAGTGGACTGTGGGAAAAAGGGAAGGAGGAGGAGACCCAGGGGAATGTGGTAGGCAGGCCAGGCAAAGATAGAAGAAGCCACAATGGGGAATAGAAGAGGAAAGGGGGAGGGAAAAAGAAAAAAAAAAGTATTACTGAAAGAGGAAATCAATGTTCATGCCATCAGGTTAGAGACTACCTAGATGGAATATGAGGTGATGCTCCTGTATCCAGAGGGTAGCCACGTTGTGGCAGAAGAGGTGGCCAAGGACCAACACGTAGGAATGAAAATGGGGATAGGAATTAAACTATCTGGCTGCTGCTTGACAGTGCAGTTCCCCAATTTATGTTGGGTATCTCCATTGTAGAGAAGGCTACATCAGGAGCACCAGGTACAATAGACAACTCCAATTGATGTAAAGAGAATAATCACAGCTTCTAGAGCTCACTCTGAGTTTAAAAGCACAGGACCTCAAGAGGGTCCAGAAGACTGCAGACTTAGCCAGCTCCATCGTGGGTACAATCCCCCCTACCATCGAGAACATCCTCAAATGGCAATGCCTCAAGAAGGCAGCATCCATCATGAAGAATCCTCATCATCCAGAATATTCCCTCTTCTCATTACTACCATCAGGAGGGTGGTACAAAAGCCTAAAGTCATTTAAGGAACAGCTTCTTCTCCTCTGCCATCAGATATCTAAATGGTCCACAAACCCATTAACACTACCTCGCTCTTTCTCTTTTGCTCTGATTATTTATTTTCAATTACAGTAACTTAAGGTGATTAATTGTGTCTGCACTGTACTGCTGCCACAGAACAATAAATTTTGTGACATACATCAGTGATAATAAATTTAATTCTGATTCTGAATTATTTGCTCACTCAGATGTCCAACAAATCTATTGGACCAACTGGCGAAAGTCTTTGCCACTCGGAATGATCCAACGACTGAAAAATAAAGCAGGGTTTCAACTTCAGGAAGGGCTTTCTTGAGATGATTTTCAACTCTCCTCACAGGATGCTGTAAGACTCTGCCGAGAGTTATTTTACAGAACCTTCATTCAGGTTATGAAGACTTTTTTTATTTATTTAGATATACAACACAGTAACAAACCCCTCCAGCCCAATAAGATCAAACTGCTCAGTTATACTATGTTACTAAGCCTTACGTTTTTAAAACATGGGAGGGAACTGGAGCCCCCAGAGGAAACCCAGGTGGTCACAGAGAGAACGTACAAACCACTTACAGATAGCAGCTATCCAAAATGTTCTGTGGATCCTGGTAAGCATAAGAGGATCTGGATCTCCTAGACAGTTGCTCAATGAGTTAGGGCTTCCCTGCTGCTTCTCCTTCTCGCCATCACCTAGCAGATGCTTACTTAAATCTATTTTCTTCCAATACCACTTTCATTCACTTTGCACTTGCAGTAATTTTGTCATTTAATCTAACCTACTTTACACCTTTATTGATGTAAGAGATTCTGCAGATGCTAGAAACCTTGAGCAGCACATACAAAATGCTGGACGAACTCAACAAGTCAGGAAGCACCTATGGAGGGAAATAAATAGTTGATGTCTTCTAGAAACCACTGCGTTCTGTTTCCTCCCCCTCCCCTTCTCCTCTTCTTTTTCCACAATTCTAGTTTCATTTCTCTTCGCTTTCCAATCCTTCATGACCAGTCCATCACCTCTCTCTGCTTCGCTACCTCCTTCTCTTTATTCCTTCATCTATTAGATTACTTCTTGTTCAGCACTTTACCTCATCTGCCAATCACCCTGCAGCTGCTTACTTGATCTTCCCTCCCTTACTCGCCCAGCTACGATGCTCCTCACCTGATCTCATCTATTACCTGCCAGTTTGTACCCCTCCTCCTCTCCTGGCCTTCTTGTTCTGGCTTCAGTTCTCTTTCTTTCCAGCCCTGATGAAAGCTCTCGTGCCCCCCCCCCCCCATAGATGTTACTGCCTTGCTGAGTTCCTCCATCATTTTGTGTGTGTGTCATTTTTGTTTTCTCCTCCCCTTCTACTTTGTTTCTCATAAGTGTTTTATCCCAAGTATTTTTCTTCTTTTTTTCCATTTCTCATCATGGTTACTGTCTGATTGTTTGAATATTTCGAGCATGCTTGCTTTTTGTTAAAATGTTCGTTCATTTTTCATAACCCCTACCAAGACATTTATTTATTTATTTGTTTATTTAGATTTACAACATGAAACAGGCCCTCCCAGCCCAATGAGCTGCACCTTCCAGCAACCCACCTTTTTAACGCTAGCCTAGTCACAGGACGATTTACAATGATCAATTAAGCAAGGAACTGGTACATCTTCGGACTCTGGGTGGAAATCAGAGCACCCAGAGGAAGCCCACACACTCACAAAGAGAACGTACAGTCTCCTTAAGGCTGATTTATACCTGTGCATATGGGCTATGCCGCAGCCTACGCTGTAATCCTGATTTTCAGTTCTGTTTCGCCCTACGCCATAGCGAGCATGCGTTGGTGTGCGCCAAAACGCTAGTTGGCGGTGGGGTTTCTATGCCACTGTGTTGAGTTTCTTCATGATTGAGACATGGACGAGGAAATGCATTTCAAACATTTTCGCACCTCAGCAGGTAGATTTGATGATTCGGTTCATCTATTTCGTATCAGTATACGCACAGCCTACAGACATGGCGGAGAAGAAGCAACCGGAAATGCGTAGGAGGAAATGAGATGCTACCAAGCGGACCAATCACAGTTGTTGCAGTTTGCGTCACCACGATGCGTGAGTAACTTTTCTGGAGATGTGCACGTCACCCTACGGCATAGGGTATGGCGTAGGGTACACGGTACCTACGGCGTAGTTGCGATGCACAGGTATAAATCAGACTTTACTGACACTGTCGGAATTGAACTTAGTACTCCGGAACGGTCAGAGTTGTAATATCGTCACGCTAAATGCTACGCTATCATAGCACCCTATATTTACGCAGTGCAGAAACTTAAATTAGTGATGTTGTGCTACTAGTGAACTGTTTGCAATCAAAAGATATCAGAACCTGGCAAAGGAGCTGGAGAAATTAGCCTTGTTAAAATTGAATGTGATGTTTTGCAAATTTCCACAAGCATATATTCCGGGACTTTCTTTGTTGTGAATGCCATGCCACTTGTCTAAAGTGCATTTAGGAAGATGATTGTTCAGCACTGAAAGATTATAATTAGAAAGCACACTATTGATTTTCAACTGATGTAAGCTGAATTGGTAATTTAAGTAAAGATTTTTGTTTCTGTTGAATTTGACAGCTGTTTTTAACTCTTTGTTAAATAGAAGTCTGTATGACTGTTGTCATGCATGTCTGAAGGCCATAATCCACTTACGTCGAGTTTTGATTTTCACTGTATGAAAAGTTTACATCTGGAATACACTGCTTAAAATGTGTCAGAAATAGAGATGCCAATAACTTTCAACAGGAATCAGATTTAAAAGGATATATTTTTTAAAAAATTGTGGAAATTGCAGGAGAGCAGATAAACCAGCAGTTGAAAAAGGATCTAGTGCTTTCCCAGCACATATGACGAATAAATTCTTCTCGGGCTTCCAGCCAGGTCTAGGTACCAATTTTAAATGATGTTTTGATGACAAACTCTGCCATCTTCATCAGGGATGCTGCTTGGGCATGTTTAGTTCGGTGGTATATACATCCGGTGACTGTCCCTCCTGATTGGTTAGTCCTCATCCAGTCAGGTTTCCACTGTCCCACCTTGTTTACAATTGAATTCCAGTTCTTACTTAGAGTGTGACCTTCGCCTTCAGCACAGTAGTTCTGTGATTGCAGAGCAGCGTATATTGGCCAGACAGGGGGCACGGTGGAAACCCGCATCCAGGAACACAGGGGGTGTATCCATTTGGGTTACCCTGAATAAGTACCACCAGGCTGAAGGACAGTTTCTGTCACACTGATATCAGACTCTTGAATGGACCTCTTATACAATAACATGGATTCTTGACATAAGCTATCTCGTTATGATCTTGCATTTTATCATATACCTGCACTGCTCTTTTTCAGTTGCATTTACACTTTGTTTTGCATTGTTATTGCTTTACCTTATTCTAGCTCAATGCACTGTGTAATGATTTGATTTGTATGAGCAGTAAGCAAGAAAAGCTTTTCACTGTATCTTGTACATGTGACAATAATAAACCAATTTCAAAACCATTCAAAGTGTTTTAATGGACATTTTTTCCAATTATGTCATAAGTGCCTTCAGTACATATTCCTATTAGTTACAAATTTTAAACATGATAAACACTCAAGTTAAGACAGAATGATTTGTTTTCCAGAAATTCCTACTTACAAGCACTTACCTCTACTTCATTGCATAAAAAATGTGATTTGCATAACCCTGCTAATTTCATTTCAACACCTTACTTGGTACAAGCTGTTAACTTCCCAGTTTCTGTACAGTTTATGGAAAGTGTATTTTAGCAGATATATTTTTACAGATACTTTGCCTCATGTTCACAAACATCCTTCTGCTTTGCATTCATTTTAATTTATTAAAGCATGTGCATTGGTTAAGGCACCAGCTGGAATCCGGAGGCATGGACATTCAATTTGGGAACATGATTTGTGAACATGGGGTTGAAGACACCACAACAATGTGAAAATTTAAATATAAATATTTCAATAAATCTAGGAAGCTGGTTTCAGCAATTGAGATCATGAAATACCAAATGGTCATAATTGTTTTTGGGGGAGGAAAACCTGTCCTTATCTAATCTGATCTGCATTATATCAGACCAATTGACTCTTATTGCCCCAGAAAATGTCCCAGCAAACCATTCCATTTGGAGTAATTAGGGATGATAATTCACAACATGTGCACAGTGATTCTTTTTCAGCAATGTCTCACAAATTGAATGGCTGATCTTCACAGTTTAAAGTACATATATCTTAGAAATGAAGTATAAAATTTCAGCTATTGGTGAAAGTTAAGAGTCACAGAGTGATACAGCAGAGAAGCAAGCCTCTTGGCCATACTCTTCCAAGATGCCAGTCTATACTAATTCAATTTTCCTGCATTTGTCCCATGTCTCGCTATTCCTTTCCTGTCAATGTTCATGCCCAGGTATATTTTAAACATTAGGTTTGTACCTGTTTCTAGCAACACCTCTGGTACTTTGTTCCATAAATCCACCACACACTGTGTGAAAAACTATTCCCTCAGTTCTCCTTTAAATACTTGCTCTTTCACCTTAAGCATGTGTCCTCTAACTTCAGACTCTTCTGACACTGGAAATAAAAACTGTGACTCTTTACCCAATCTGTCCTCCTCACAATGTTACAAACATCTGGAAAGTCACACCTCCATTTCCGACACTCCATTTAGAACAATTCCAGCCTCACCAATTTTTCATTATAACTGAAGTCCTCCGTTCCAGGTAACATCTCTGTGGTACTCTTACTTCTGTTGCTACAGTGATCCTTCTTACAGTGTAGTGATCAGAAATACACACAGTATTCTGAGCAGTGCCTCACCAGTGTCTTGTACAGCTACAACACAATGCCACAATTTATAAACTCACTATACCTGTCCATGAAAGGAAGAAAGCTAAACATTTTATTAACTACCTATCCAGCTGAGTCACCATATTCAGGGGTGTAGCAACCAAATCTAACCAATTGTCACTGCTGGCGACCCCCATGGATTTCTTATACTTGAATGACTCATCCTCAGCACCAATAATGATTGTTACAAAAGTCAAAGATATGTATTCCATCCCTCATTAGCAATTAGCAAATATGCAACCTTGGAGTGATGAAACTTTAGCATACGCAAGTGTAAGTTAAGTGTACTTGAGCATAAATGAGTGGTCAAAAAGGACATCTGTCAGTCTCCAACTGCAAACTGCCATAGACAAAGCATAAAGACGTAACTTATTCTCTTCACTTTTACCACACCACCACTTGTTACCATAATAAATGTAATAAATGCACAATACAGATCCTTTTGGCTCACCACCGGTTACAGAATTACTTATGTAATGAAACTACCAACGTATTGAGTATCTGCCAGCTCACAGAGCAAACTCATTCTCCCACTGATTTTCACCATAACCTACTTTCCTCTCAAATACCCCTCCAGATGCTGCCTGACCTGCTGGGCATTTCTGGCATTTTCTGTTTTAACATCAGTAGGAGTTTGCCTAGCTTGGAACTTTCTTTGTACTTTGTAAAGTATCTTTCTCTGCTACAAATATTCCCACATCTCTCCTGATGCATGTGACCCATGCTTGCTTTGCCCTTTGCTGTGACTGGCTTGTGGCACTGTCATTGAGTTATGTTCTGCCATTACCTCCCATTCTGCAGCTAGCTTCCTGGACTCAAAATTTATAGAGGGACATGTGGCTCATTAGCTGCTTCAGAAGCGTGAAAAGATCATTAGTGGAGGTGTGTGTGATTGGCTGGTACCTTTAAATTGCTTCTTATGAATTTGCATTTCTCACAGTCAGAACATTGTTACACACTCAAGACGAGGGGTTGAAAAGCATTTATTGAAACAGTTTTTCTTTCACCAGCAGAACAGTGCCAGATCTCAAACCCATAAATGAATTATTAGTAGCTAAATTTAGACTGAATTTAAATTTGTGAATATTATTCCTTACTTTGGAGTTTATCATTTGAAAATTCAGTGTCTCGGGGGAAGACATGACGCAGCACCACTAACAGAGTTGGAAATAAAGCGTACAACACACATTGCAATCAAAGCTAAACTGAAGAATATAAATTTGTATTATTTTAGCTTCGCCAACACTTTGTCCAGTCCTGCTGCATGTTTAATGTAATAGCCATTTCATTCCACTCAAGAGGAAGATATTAATAACTCACTTATGACTTTATCACTTATGCATTATTAGTTTTCTATCAGTGACAACAGTGGCAATTCTAGTCATCCCTTCTGCACATTATCCATATTTTCTACATCAAGATAGAAGGAACAACCTAAATAACAATGTGACCTACTTAAGCTGAAAGGTATTTTTAATGTTTGCCGTAATATATTCTGATGATCATTATTAACACATGTGAAATGAAGTGGAAAAGTCCTCGAAATACACAACAGGCTCTTTAGAGACTGAAGAGAGAAACAGAAGGAAGGAAGGGAGAAAGATGAAAAGGCAGAAGGGCTGAGTCTTAAATCATGTTGTAGAATGAAGTTAATGCAAAAAAATACTGCAGATATCGGGTATCTGAAATTTAAAAAAAAACAAAATGCTGAGGATGCTGGTGATTGTGTATTGTGGGAAGAAAAACAGAGTTAATATTATCACTTATAAGACCATAAGCCATCTGGCCCATTGAGTCTGCCATTCAATCATGACTGATCCTTTTTTTCCCATCTCCTCCTCAACCCCAGTTCCCAGCCTTCTCCCCATAACCTTTGATGCCATGTCCAATCAAGAACCTATCAATCTCTGCATTAAATACACCCGACGAGCTGGCCTCCACAAAGTTATGAACCTTCATGTGTTAAAATGAGGCAGAGTTGAGCTTACAACATCATTTCAGGAGATATGTTATGTCCCCTGAGACTAGCAAGTTTCTACAGATTTTGCATGGAGATTATTCTAACTGGTCACATTACTGTCTAGTATGGAGGGCCCACTGCACACAAATAAAATGATTGTAAACTCAGCCAGCTCCATCATGGGCACTAGGCTCTCCACCAATGAGAACATCTTCAAAAGGCAATGCTTTTTGGTGGTGTCCATCATTAAAGAACCTAACCACCCAAGACATGCCCTTTTCTCATTGCTACCATCAAGGAGAAGGTACAAGTGCATGAAGATACACATTCAGAATTGCAGGAACAGCTTTTTTCCCTCTGCTACCAGATTCCTGATGGACAATAAACCCTTGAACACTACCTCACTATTGTTGCTCTCTTTATGCACCACTTATTTAATTTAAACTGGATGAATGTATATATATTTTTTTCTTATTGTAATTTCTGGTATATTTTATGTATTGCTGTGTACTGCTGCCATTGCAAAACAACAAATTTCAGAACAGTCCGCAATAATAAAGCTGTTTTTCTAATCATGATCTCTCTCTTTCTTCAGATGCTGCTTGACCTGCAAGGTATTAGTTTAATAACTTAATGCAAAATACACACTATCAGACATTAGAATGAATTAAAAACTGCTGGTTACTCAAGGGAATGGTGCTATTCTTTCAGCTGTCCTGACCAACTTTCTTTGTCAGAGTCTATTTTAAAATATATGTATGGATAAAAATGGCAATTAGAGCAAGCACCAAGAAAGAGGCCATGCAAGTAGATAGGGTGGTAAAGAAGGTGATTGGCATATTCATTGTTCAGAACATTGAGCAGGTGATTGCCACATACATTGAGTAATTGAGTATAAGAGTCAGAAAGTCATGTTGAAGTTATTTAAATCTTTGGTGAGAATGCACTTGAATATTGTGTTCAATTCATGGCACCTCATTATAGAAAGGAAGTGAAGGCTTTTAAAAGGATACAGAAGCATCTTACCAGGATTTTGCCTGGATTAAATGGCATGTGCTATAAGAAGAAATTGGGCAAAAATTGATTTTTGTTTTGGAGCATCAGAGGCCTGATAGAAGTTTTTAGAAGATAAATAGATAGATAGATAGATTATTCATCCCCATGGGGAAATTCAACTTTTTTTCCAATGTCCCATACACTTGTTGTAGCAAAACTAATTACATACAATACTTAACTCAGTAAAAAATATGATATGCATCTAAATCACTATCTCAAAAAGCATTAATAATAGCTTTTAAAAAGTTCTTAAGTCCTGGCGGTAGAATTGTAAAGCCTAATGGCATTGGGGAGTATTGACCTCTTCATCCTGTCTGAGGAGCATTGCATCGATAGTAACCTGTCGCTGAAACTGCTTCTCTGTCTCTGGATGGTGCTATGTAGAGGATGTTCAGAGTTATCCATAATTGACCGTAGCCTACTCAGCGCCCTTCGCTCAGCTACCGATGTTAAACTCTCCAGTACTTTGCCCACGACAGAGCCCGCCTTCCTTACCAGCTTATTAAGTATGAGAAGCATAGATTGGGCATATAATTAGAATCTTTTTTTCCAGAGAAGAACTGTCAAATACTAGAAAATATGCATTTAAAATGAGAAGAGGACATTTTAAAAGAGCTTGTTTACACAAAACAGGTGAATGCCAGTAACTATCGGTGGATGAATAGTTATGTTTAAGAGGCTTTAAGGCAGACACATACATATGCAGGGATTGTAGGGATCATGCGCAGGAAGAGAAGGTTTAGTTTAATTCAGCATAATTTTCAACACAGATACAATGGGCCAAAGAGCAATTTTTCCAAACTGTCATGTTCCATGTTAAGTATTGGAAGTTAGTTCCTTGGTATAGACAGGTGCTTATTTGACCTGGTTTGAACAGAAAGCTATCACTTCACAAGACCTTTTTGTAAGTGGCTGGGGAGGGAGCACAGAAACCTTGACAAAGAAACATCAAGAGACAAACTCATAATTTGATCATTACATTTACGTTTTTGTGATTCCATCATCATAAAAATCTCAGGTAAATTTACATCCAAGTTCAGTTAAGAATGACCTTGTTGTTGAGGTATTCTTTCACTCCAAACTGAATTGAAACTTGCATCCTTAATCTGATACCTTGTGTTATCACAGGTTCTATTATTCAGGAAAATCACATGTTCTCCACCAATTGCCATAACAAACAATGAAGCCAGGGACTTCTTTTTATTATAGAAACTAGTAAAATTCAGGTCACAATCACCCACCAAAAATGTGGCAAAATAAACCTTCATTTCTAAATATGCCAACACAGAGCAGCAGAATAGTGTGGTGGTTACCATAATGCTTTACCTGAGCAATCATGATGTCAAACTGGGCTGAGAAGTGGCAGATGCAGTTCAACCCAGATAAGTGTGGAGTCGTTCATTTTGGCAGGTTAAATTTGAAGACAGAAAATAGTATTAATGGCAAGACTCTTGGCAGTGTGGAGGATGTGAGGGATCTTAGGGTCCGTGTCAATAGGGCATTCAAAGCTGCTGCGCAGTTTGGTAGTTTTGTTAAGAAGGCATATGATGTGATAGCCTTCATCAATCATGTGAGGTAATGTTACAGCTATATAAGACCTTGGTCAGACCCATCTGGAGTACTGTTTTCAGTTCTGGTCACCTCACCACAGGAAGGATGGGGATACTATAGAGAGAGTGCAGAGGAGATTTAACAGGGATGTTGCCTGGATTGGAGAGCATACTTTATGAGAATAGGTTGAGTGAGCTTGGCCTTTTCTCCTTGGAGTGATGGAGGAAGAGAGGTAACCTGATAGAGGTGTATAAGATGATGAGAGGCATTGATCATGTGGATAGCCAGGGGCTTTTTCCCATGACTGAATGGCTAACATAAGGGGGCACTTTAAGGTACTTGGAAGTAGGTACAAAGGGGATGTCAGGGATAAGTTTTTCACACAGAGAGTGGTGGGTGCGTGTAATGGTGGTGGAGGCAGATATAATAGGGTCTTTTAAGAGACTCTTAGATTGGTACATAGAGCTTAGAAAAATAGACGGCTATGTGGCAGGGTAATTTGAGGAAGTTACTAGAGTACGTTACATGGTTGGCACAACATTGTTATTCGAATGGCCTGTAATGTGCTGTAGATTTCTATGTTCCATGTTCTATGATCGGGAGTTCAATTCCCACTGCTGTTTGTAACGGGTTCGTACGTCCTTTCTATGAATATGAGGTTTATTCAGGGTACCCCAGTTTTCTCCCATATTCCAAAGATGTACGGCTTAAGGTTAGTAAGGTGCAGGCATGGTATGACATGATAGTGAATCTGTGGAATTCACTGTTACAGACAGTTGTGGAAGCCAAGTCAATGGGTATAGTTAAAGTGGTGGTTGATATGTTCCTGATTAGTAAGGGTGTTAAAGGTTGTGGGGAGAAGGCAGGAGAATGGGGCTGAGTGAGATAATAAATCAACCATGATAGAACGGTGGAGAGAACTCAATGACCAAATGGCCTAATTCTGCTCCTATGTCTTATGGTCTTATTTAAATGCTAACGTATATGGAAATTTCATCTCCCTGAGGATAATGTTTATCATAGAGAGCTGTGGAAGCTAGAGCATTAGAATCATTTAAATTGGAGGAAGATTAGTGTTTAAAATTGGGAATCTGGCACAGAAGAGCATTTGAAACCAGGGGTAAGCCAGCCATGATCATATTGAATTGTAGGGGAGTCTTGAAAGGCCAGGAGGTTTATTCTTTTATTATGTATTTTTGGAATAGGAGATGGTAGCAAAATAGATGTTCTATTTGAATCAGAAAACAGCCATTTCATTGATTCATAAGTTTAAGGGATTTGAATATAATGTGCAGGTCAAATAAAGACCGTCTGCAAATGTAAATAATTGAAGTGGCATTAAGTGAAGTACAAATGTGTTCACACCTCATGGCAACGTGACTCCACAGAATGCTAATCACTGAAACTACTTTAATAATCCCACATTTATATTGTGCAGAATCTAATCTGAAGAATTCTATATAAGCATTTTTACCTTCTAAAAATCTGTTTAGAATTTGTAATTATACATTATGGAGAGGAATGTGGAGTGAGAAGAGTGGCAGTACTTATAAAGCTCCCAAACATTTAAGATGGATTCTTGGCTATTGATAGGAGCATCTAAATGATCATTGATCTATAAATTATCCAATCATTACAGAGGCAGCGCCAAAGGATTTATTGGTTGCAAGTTGCACTCCGTAGCCCTCTAACAATACAAAACTCTGCAGTAAAATCATACCTCAAAAGCTACTGCCCCAATGTATAAATCAATGCACAAGAGAGAAAAAAAAATACAACTGTACACTATCTGAAACACAAGTGCTGATAAATAATTGCTGCTCTGTACATGAACAATTTATCAGCAGGGCTAAGGGATGAGGTTTGAATGTACCTTCAAAGCTCCAGCAAAGGTGGCATGACCTCTTTCAAAGTTTTAACCTTCTAGATTTTATGATTTTAAGCTTGGAGTTTAAATCAGTACAGGCACTTCTGGCCCATGAACCTTCACTGCCCAATTATACCCTCGTGACCAATTAACCTACTGCCGTACATCTCCGGAAGTGAGGAATGTGTAGCACCCAGAGGAATCGCATGTGGTCACGGGGAGAATGTACAAACTCCTTACAGGGATTGCTGGGAACTACATTCAAGTAGCTGGCACCATAATAGCATTTTGCTAACTGCTACACTTACTGTGCCGACCCAAAATGTCAAACTACACAGTGAAATGCATCATTTGCATCAACAAGCAACACTGTCTTGGGACGTTTGTTGGCAGCCCATACGTATCACCAGGCTTCTGGTGCCAACATAGTATGCCTATCATTTACTAAACATAATCATAGATGTTTGGAATGTGGGAGAACCCGGAGGAATCCCATATGGCCCATATAGGGAGAATATACAAACTCATTACAAGCAGTGGTGGGAATCGAACCCAGATTGCTGGTGCTATAAAGCATTACAATAACCATTAGGCTACCATGACAATTGAGATGTTTGTGGTAATATCAAATTGAAGCCAGCCACACTCAAACCAATTAACCTATTACCTTACATAGGTTAGGGGAATTTTGTCAGCAGAATTGAACTGAGTCACTTGAAATTCAGAATGGCACCTTGTTAAAGCTTCTCTGAAGTGTACCCTTTTTTGATCTATCAAAATTGCAACTTAAAGCACACTTTTGGCTACATGCATGCTTGCAACCCACAGCACTGTGCTGAGTCTTCATATTGCCTTCATAATCTCAGAAGTTCAATCTGCAAACCTGTATCAAAGGGAGATATTGACATCCTTGTTAATAATTGTACCAGAGAAAACTTCCATTTTAAATAAACCTACACAGGATTTCATGCTGATTAGAAAATGGTGTTGGTGAACTGATTATTAAGAGCAGTTGAAGCTCATAAAGTGAGAACAATCCTCAAAGTTTCAGAAAAATTGCTTTGTTGGAATCTGTGAGCTCCCTTGGGGCTGTTTGATGGACAGAGACAAGCATTGTGGTTATATTATGCTGCTGGCTTGTTCACCAGTATGAATCATTCTTGCATGGTCATAAGACCATCATTTTTTTTTCTTGCGCATAGTGAAAAAGTATGCCTGTTCAGCAGCCTGCAACAATTAAATATTGAATTTTGACATCTGAAATATGGTCTGTCAGATGGAGAAGAAAGTAATAAGAACTCCAACAATGTGTTCTGAAGTTGAAGAAAACATAGTTTTATTCAGCTGGATTTAGTTTATACAAGTGGATATAAGAGACAGAGAAGTGCAATACATTTGTTATTTAATTTTTACATTAGCTACCTGACCAGAATTGTATTTCTGGGTTTTCTTTACAATTTACATTCACCAGTGTATTGGCAACACACCTGGATCCATTTAATAAAGTTCACATTTATAAAGTTAAAGAGCTTATAAAGATCAGCTTTACTTGTCACATGTACATTGAAATGTACAGTGAAATGCATTGGTGAATCAAATCAAATCAACGTGGATTGTGCTGGGCATCTCATAGGTGTCACCACACATTGGCACCAACATAGCATGCCCACAACTTACTATCCCTAACTGTACATTTTTGGAAGGTGGGACAAAATCAGTGCGTGCAGAGAGAACCCATGCAATAACACAGAGATGGAATAAACTCCTTGCAGACAGCAGTGGGAATTGAACACCCAATCTTACAGCTGATGCTATAAAGCCATCAAACAAGCACGTCAAAGTGATTTGGAGTTGTGTTATAGAGACAAAGACCTATTGCAATGGATTCCGCACCCCACTTCAGAAATCCCTCTGTTCGTGGGCCTTTCAGGACCCAGAGAGCAGAAGAAACCCACCACAAATCTAAAGAGTTAGTGATAGAGGTTATGCAGATAGATAAAAGAAGGGACAAATAACAAATCCAGATCTAGTGCAGGAAATTATCTTATGACCTCAGTAAACCAGGAAAGTTATGGCCTATGGTAATAAGAATGTCTGGCCACATCACCCTACTTTTCCATCACCATGATTCCCATTCTCTGCCCTCTCAAGCAGAACATTCCCAACACCAAACATTGTACAGGTGTCCATTAATGAACATTACTTCATATCCAACCCAGGCTTTTCCTTCTATAGAGCCATTCCTCTCACTCACAGTCGTGAATTACTATTGTTTTCTATTTATCAAATAAACTCATAAAGAGAACAGAATACACCAGGGAGAGCCAAAACACCAGAGGTGGTCCATCAGCCATCCGTCAAGTATAAATACTGGCATTAAATCTTGCCCAGGGATCATGAGTCATTGGATTTAGGAGATGTCGAAGGCAGCAGATATAAGGTGGCAGAATTACATGCCAAACAATCATACATCAATCAACACTGAGTCATGCTGGTAATGCCAAGTTAGATCATATTAAGATAATGCAAAATCAACTTTTTTCAAGTATTAACACTTCAAAAGTTCTCTTCTTCTTCTGTAATATCTTTGCACTTCCAGTTATCAGAATCAGAATCAGAATTAGGTTTAATATCACTGGAATATGCTGTGAAATTTATTGTTTTGCAACAGCAGTACAATTCAATACATAATAATTTTAAAAATTATAAATTACAAGAAGAAAAATTCTTGGTGCTGTGGAGGCTATTGCCCATTGTTGAACTGGATGAGTTTACAAATTTATGCAGCTGTTATTAATCCTGTTAAATGTGATCTTAGTGACTTCAACTGTGGAATGACTTTGACGTGTTGGTGCCAGATGAGATGGTTCGAGTGTCTCAGAAACTGCTGATCTCCTGGGATTTTCATGTACAACAGTCTCTAGAGTTTATAGAAAATGGTGCAAAAAACAAAAAAAAACATTAAGTGAGGAGGAGGGAGGTACAGAGGTTGAAGTTTTGGTGATTGTTGATTCAAACTGAGGGTATGATTATGTTGAGTACTGAGATGTAGTCAATAAACAGCAACCGATGTAGGTATTGTTTTGCCCAGGTCTCCTAAGGCCAAATGGAGAGCCAGTGATATTATGTCCACTATAGACCTATTGTGGTGTTAGGAAAATTGCAGGTCATTGCTTTGGCAAGAGTTAACCCTGGCCATGACCAAACTCTGAGAGCACTACAGCACAGTAGATGTGAGTGCAACTGGGTGATAGTCATTGATGCTGCTCACTGTACCCCTCTTGGGCCCCTGGTATACCGGTAATTGTCACCTTTTTGAAGCAGTTGGGATTGACTGACTGCAGCAGTAAGAGATTGAAGATGTCCTTGAATACTCTCACCAGGTTTTCAATGCCCTACAGGGTCCAAAATCACCCTGTGAAGGTTCAGCGTTTTGAAAGGTGTTCTGACATCCGCCTCTGAGACTGAAATAACAGGGTCACCAGATGCTGCAAGGATTCTCACGGGAGTAGTTTTATTCTCCCTTTCAAAACATGTATAAAATATATTGAGCTCATCTGGGAGCGAAGCATCACAGCGATTCATGATGTTAGGATTTTCTTGGTAGGAACTAATAGCCTGCAAAGCCTGTCAAAGCTGACATGTATCCAATTCCATCTCTAACCTCAATCAGAATTTGTTATCCCCTTGAAATAGCCTCCTATAGGTTGTATCTGGACTTATTGTATGGTTCTGGATCATTGTTCTTAAATGCCGCAGATCTGACCCTCAGCAGACTGTGAATCTCTTGGTTCATCCACGGCTTTTGGTTTAGGTATGACCAGTATGTTCTTGAAGGCACGCACTGATCCACACAGGTCTTGATGAAGTCAGTGATGGCTGTGCTGTATTCATTCAGATTCAAAGATAAGCTCCTGAATATTGTTAACTCTACTGACACAGAGTAGTCCTGTCTCCTCTGTCTCCCTTGACTATACCTTCTTGGTCCTTACCACTGGTGTTGCAGTCTTTACTTTCTGCTGAAACACTGGGATTAGAAGTTCAGCTAGGTGCTTAGACTTTCCAAAGTGTGGGCATGAAATGGCACGGTAAGTGTTCTTGTTGGTGGTATAACAGTGGTAAAGTGTGTTGGCTCCTCTGGTTCCACAGTTGCTATGTTGCTGATAGATGTTGAGAGACTTCTTCAAGCTGACCAGGATGATGGTGGAAAACTCCCTTGGCAGTTAACATGAACAGCACTTGACCGCTAGGTTGGGTGAGCAGACTGGGGCAAAACCACCACGTCTGTGCACTACAATGAGTTAAAGCGTACTCCACCTCCTCTAGCTTTAAAAAATGGAGCTGCCCTGTTATTGCGGAGAATGATAAAGCCATTGGGCTGCAGTGCTGCATCCGAAATTGCTGGTGTGAGCCGTGTACACAGCAGCTCCCAATGTCCCTCTGGTACAGTAATCTTGCTCTGAGGTGTTCAATTCTGTACATTCGCCAGCAGGATAGTTGGAAGTGATGGTCTGAAGCCTCAACATTTCAATCATACCTGCAAACTGACTCGGCTTCCACGCTCCCATTTTTTAAAAAAGGGAACTGCACTCGCAACCTGAGACTGCCATCTGGGAACTGCCAATATCTCTAGATTTTAAAAAATGTTTTAAAACATTGCTTACTGAACTACGCATGGTGGTGTCTGTTGATTTTGGCTTTAGTTGTCTTAAATGGGAATATTTTATTATTCTCCTTGGAGCTGCATGCAGAGTCCTCACTCATCTTCCAACTGAATGGCCATGGACAACTAAACAGCTAATGGGAAGAGAAGGATCCTGGAACATACTGACACCAGTGATGACAGGACTTATCACTTGAATGCTAGAGTCAAGGCTGAGACATTGATACTGTATTGGTATTTGTTTGTGAGTGTCACATGTACCAAGATACAGTGAAAATTCTGCTTTGCACACTATTCAAACAGATTCATTCATTACACAGTGCATTGAGGTGAAACAATAACAATGCAAAGTAATGAGTAAACGCTATTGAAAGAGTGCAATTCACTCAGAACATGCACTCTTTTCCTGACTACCATCAAGGAGGAGGTGTAAGAGCCTGAAGATGTACACTCAATAAATTAGGAACAGCTTCTTCCCTCCACCATCAGAGTTTTGAATGGACAATGAACCTATCTACACTACCTCACAAATCTTTAAATCTTTGTGTGTTTCTGTGAGCACTACTTATTTAATATTACAGAGGATACCAAACATTTCTTCAGATACATGAAGTGTAAAAGAGGGGTGAGAGAGGATATTGGACCGCTGAAAGATGATGCTGGAGAGGCAGCAATGGGGGACAATGAAATAGCAGACAAACTGAATAAGTATTCTACATCTGTGGAAGACACTAGCAGTATGGTGGAAATTCCAGGTGTCAGGGGCATGAAGTGTGTTGAGTCACCAAAACTAGGGAAAAAATTCTTGGATAGCTGATGATGTACACCCCAGAGTTCTTGAAGAGGTGGCTGAAGAGATCGTGGAGGCATTAGTAATGATCATTCAAGAATCACTAGATTCTGGAATGGTTCCTGAAGACTGGAAAATTACAACTGTCATCTATATTTCAAGAAGGTTGAAAGGCAGAAGAAGGGCCAGTTAGTCTGATCTCAGTGGATGGGAAGACGTTGGAGTTGATTATTAAGGATGTGGTTCCAGGTTATTTGGAGGTACATGATAAAATAGGCTGCAGTCAGCAAGGCTCCTTCAAGAGAAAATCAGAAGACCTTTGACAAGGTACCATACATGAGCTTGCTTAACAAGCTACAAGCCCATGGTATTACAGGAAAGATTCTAGCATAGCTAAGGAAGTGGCTGATTGGCAGGAGACAAAGAGTGGGAATAAAGGGAGCCTTTTCTGGCTGGCTGACAGTGACTAGTGGTGTTCCACAGAGATACATGCTGGGACCGATTCTTTTTATGTTATATGGCAATGATTTGGATAATGGAATTTATAGCTTTGTTGCAAAGTTTGCAGATAGAAACATAGAAACATAGAAAACACACAGCACAATACAGGCCCTTCAGCCCACAAAGTTGTGCTGAACATGTCCCTACCTTAGAAATTACTAGGCTTACCCATAGCCCTCTATTTTTCTAAGCTCCATGTACCTATCCAAAAGTCTCTTAAAAGACCCTATTGTATCTGCCTCCATCACCATTGCTGGCAGCCCATTCCACACACTCACCACTCTCTGAGTAAAAAACTTACCCCTGACATCTCCTCTGTACCTACTCCCCAGCACCTAAAACCTGTGTCCTCTTGTGGCAACGATTTCAGCCCTGGGAAAAAGCTTTTGACTATCCATATGATCAATGCCTCTCATCATCTTAAACACCTCTATCAGGTCACCTAAGAAAGTAGAGAGGCTACAGGACTTACACAAATTAGGAGAATGGGCAAAGAAGTGGCAGATGGAATACAGTGTCGGGAAGTGTATGGTCATGTACTTTGGTAGAAGAATTAAAAGGGTTGATTATTTTCTAAGTGGAGAGAAAATACAAAAAAACTGAGACACAAAGGGACTTGGGAGTCCTTGTGCAGGATTTCTTAAAGGTTAATTTCCAGGATGAGTCTGTGGTGAGGAAGGCAAATGCAATGTTAGCATTCATTCCGAGAGGACTGGAATATAAAAACAAGGAAGTAATGTTGAATCTTTATAAAGCACTGCTGAGCCCTTTCTTAAAGTATTGTGAGCAGGTTTGGGCCCCTTATCTTAGAAAGGATGTGCTGAGAGGGTTCAAAGAAGGTTAACAAAAATTATTCTAGGAATGAATGGCTTTTTTACGAAGAGCGTTTGATGGCTCTGGGATGTATTCACTGGAATTCAGAATAACGAGAGGTGACCTTATTGAAGCCTATCAAATGGTGAAAGGCCTTGATAGAGTGGATGTGGAGAGGATGTTTTCTATGGTGGGAGTGTCTAAGACCAGAGGTCACAGCCTCAGAATAGAGGGGCATCCTTTTAGAACGGAGATTAGGAGGAATTTCTTTAGCCAGAGGGTTGTGAATCTGTGGAATTCTTTGCCACAGGCGGCTATGAAGGCCAAGTCTGTACGTATATTTAAGGCAGGGGTTGATTAATTCCTGATTGGTCAAGGCCTGAAGGGGTACAGGAAGAAGGCAGGATACTGGGGCTGAGAGGAAAATTAGATCAGTCATGATGAAATGGTAGAGCAGACTCGATTGGCAAAATGGCCTAATTCTGTTTCTGTATCTTATGGTCTCATGGTCCAATTTAATTTTAAATATACCTTTCTTATTATAATTCAGTTTTTTAAAGTTATGTATTCAACTGTATTTCTGCTACAAAAGAACAAATTTCACAATATATGCCACTGATATTAAACCTGATTTTGATTCAGTTCAGGTAAACGATAAAGTGCAAAATCATTACAAAGTAGATTGTGAAGTCAATAGTCTATCTTATCATTTAGGAGGTCCATTCAAGAGCCTGATAACAATGAGATAGAAGCTGTCCTTGAGCCTTAAGCTTTCAGGCTCTTTTGTCTTCTGTTAAGATGGCGATGTGCTCGAATGCAGTAGCTCTCTGGGGCCAACCAAAGGTGCCTTTGTCTTTTTTAAACATCTTTCTTTTATGACTTTGGGTAGATAGGGTAGTAAAGAAAGCTTTTGGTACATTGGCCTTTATAAATCAAAGTATTGAGTATAAGAGTTGGAATCCACACCAGGCTTACTTCCGTCACAGGAAAATAGCCACTCACAGGAGACCTTGCCCACGCCCAGGATTACGGCTGCACAGGTGGAAGGTCAACTGAGGAAGATCTGTACCAGCAAGGCGGCTGGACCGGATGGAGTTTCCCCACGATTACTGAGGGCCTGTGCGACTGAGCTGGGAGAACCACTACAGTGCATCTTCAACATGAGCCTGGAGCAGAGAAGAGTACCCAGACAGTGGAAAACATCCTGTATTGTCCCAGTACCGAAGAAACCACAACCAAAGGAGTTGAATGACTTCAGACCTGTTGCCTTGACGTCGCACGTGATGAAGACCTTGGAGCGGCTGATAATACAGAATCTGAGGCCACAAACCAGGCACGCCCAGGATCCTCTTCAGTTTGCGTATAAGGAGAAGGTGGGAGTGGAGGATGCTATCACGTATTTGCTGCACAAATCACTCTCTCACCTAGAGGGGGTCAGTGGTGCTGTGAGGATTACATTCCTTGACTTCTCTAGTGCCTTTAACACCATCCAGCCCAAGATCTTAAGGCACAAACTAACGGAGATGGGAGTGGACTCTCACATGGTGGATTGGATAGTGGACTACTTGACAGATAGACCTCAGTATGTGCGGTTGGGAGACTGTAGGTCTGACACGGTGGTAAGCAGCACAGGGGCGCCGCAGGGAACCGTACTCTCTCCGGTCCTGTTCACCCTGTACACATCAGACTTCCAATATAACTCGGAGTCCTGCCATGTGCAGAAGTTCGCTGATGACACGGCCATAGTGGGGTGTGTCAGGAATGGACAGGAGGAGGAGTATAGGAAACTGATACAGGACTTTGTGATATGGTGCAACTCAAACTACCTGCGTCTCAATATCACCAAGACCAAGGAGATGGTGGTGGACTTTAGGAGATCTAGGCCTCATATGGAGCCAGTGATCATTAATGGAGAATGTGTGGAGCAGGTTAAGACCTACAAGTATCTGGGAGTACAGTTAGACGAGAAGCTAGACTGGACTGCCAACACAGATGCCTTGTGCAGGAAGGCACAGAGTCGACTGTACTTCCTAAGAAGGTTGGCGTCATTCAATGTCTGTAGTGAGATGCTGAAGATGTTCTATAGGTCAGTTGTGGAGAGCGCCCTCTTCTTTGTGGTGGCGTGTTGGGGAGGAAGCATTAAGAAGAGGGACGCCTCACGTCTTAATAACTGGTAAGGAAGGCGGGCTCTGTCGTGGGCAAAGTACTGGAGAGTTTAACATCGGTAGCTGAGCGAAGGGCGCTGAGTAGGCTACGGTCAATTATGGAAAACTCTGAACATCCTCTACATAGCACCATCCAGAGACAGAGAAGCAGTTTCAGCGACAGGTTACTATCGATGCCATGCTCCTCAGACAGGATGAAGAGGTCAATACTCCCCAATGCCATTAGGCTTTACAATTCAACCGCCAGGACTTAAGAACTTTTTAAAAGCTATTATTAATGCTTTTTGAGGTAGTGATTTAGATGCATATCATATTTTTTACTGAGTTAAGTATTGTATGTAATTAGTTTTGCTACAACAAGTGTATGGGACATTGGAAAAAAAGTTGAATTTCCCCATGGGGATGAATAAAGTATCTATCTATCTATCTATCAAGAATGCATGCACACTACCTCGCTATTCCTCTTTCACACCATTAACTTCTGTAACCTATAGTAATTTTTTATGTCTTTCTCTGTATTGCCACCACAGAACAAAGAATTTTACAACATATATCAGCAACAAAAACCTGCTTCTGATTCTGATGTATTCATAACCCCAACTGCTCTATTGTTATACCCTTTTCACTGATATGAAATGTTGCAGCAAGCGGATGAATATATTAGCACCAGCTCAAACCATTGAACTAGAACCAATCATCGCTTGTCATCACTCTTCATGAGTCCCACCCCTGTGTTCACCTGACTTTCATGCTTGCACTCTCAGTATTGCATTCTCTTGACTTGAATCAAAGCTTCTGCAGCAAGTTCTGTTACGTTCAAGGCTACAGTGGTGGTGAAGACATTCGACAAGCACAAAGATTAACATCTTTACGACACTACAAAGCAAAATAGCTATTGTTATCACTGGTTAATTATCCCAGCCACAGGACAGCTCTGGAGGACTTACTCAGAGCACTGTCCTTGGTCCAACCACAAAGCTCAAAGTAAATTTATTATCTCTGACACCATGTAACACCCGGAGATCAGTTTCATCTATGACATTTCTTCTATCACCAGGTCAGAAATGGGGATGTGGATCAACCCATGGCTGCATACAATAATACCTTGGCAACATTCTGGCATGCTCTAGCATTGAGTCTGGCTCTGCGGCTCAGAAGGGTGGGTGGGGGGTAAGAGTGTGGTAGTGCTAGCAGAATCCATAGTTAGAGGAGCAGACAGGAGATTCTGTGGACGTGAACAGGACACCAGGCTACTATGCTGGCTCACAGGTGCAAGGGTTAGGAATGTCTCAGATCGGGTCCACAGCATTCTAAAGGTGGAGAGTGAACAGCTGGAAGTCATGGTACATTTTGGTACCAATGACATACAGTAGCTAGGAAAAGGGATGAGGTCCTGAAGAGAGAATCTAGGAAATATATAGGATTGGAAGGTATAGAATTCTTGTGTGGAGAGTTCAGAAACTGCAAGGTAAAAGGACTCTGATAGGGGTTATAAACAAGCTTTCAAAAATATGCGGTACAAATTGCAATGGGATATAGAAAAGGCATGTCAAAAGGGCAATGTTACGATAGTCATGGTGGATTTCAATATGCAGATAAATTGGGAAAATCTGGTTGGTGCTGGATCCCAAGAGAAGGAATCTGTAGAATGCCTATGAAATGGCTTTATAGAGCACCATGTAGTTGAGCCAACTAGGGGAAAGGCAATTCTGGAAAATGAACAAAGTTTGATTAAGGTACCCTGAGGAGGCAGTGGTCATAATAAGTTAGAATTCACTGTAAAGTTTGAGAGGGAGAAGCTATAATCAGATGCATCAATATTACAGTGGAGTAGAAGCAACTACAGAAGCATGAGAGAGAAGCTGGCCAAAGTTGAAGGTGACACTAGCAGGGATGACAACAGAACAGCAATGGTTGGAATTTCTGGCAGCAATTCAGAAGGCACAGGATAGACACATCCTAAAGAAGAAGTATTCTAAAGGGAGGATGAGGAAACCATGGGTGACAAGACAGCATAAAAGGGAAAGAGAGGGCATATAATGTAACAGAAATAGTGGGAACCTAGAGGATTGTGAGGCTTTAAAAAACCAACAGAAGGAAACTAAATAAAACACTAAGGAGAGAGAAGAACATATTGAAGTGAAGCTTGCCAATGATATCAAAGAGGATAGCAAAGTTTTTTCATATATATAAAGTGTGAAAGAGAGGTGAGAATGTATTTTGGACCATTAGAGAATGATGCTGTTAAGATAATAATGGAGAGGGGGGATGGAGACATAGTGGATGAACTAATTACAAGTATATTGCACCAGTCTTCACGGTGGAAGACACCGATAGTATGCCAGTAATTCACGAGTGTCAGGTAACAAAAGTGAGTTTAATTGCTATCGCTAATGAGAAGGAGCTTGGAAAGCTCAAAAGGCTAAAGGTAGATAAGTGGATCAGAGGGATTATACCCCAGGATTCTGAAAGAGATTCTGGAGGCATTAGTACTGATCTTTCAGAGGACTGGAAATTTGTAAATATTACTCCACTCTTTAAGAAGTCAGGGAGGAAGAAGGAAGGAAATTATAGGCAGTTAGCCAGACATTAGCCCTGCCAAAGGGTTTTGAAATGTCAACTGTGCTTTTCTCCATAGATGCTGCCAGGCCTGCTGGGTTCCTTCAGCATTTTGTGTGTGCTGCTTGGATTTCCAACATCTGCAGATTTTCTCTGGCTTGAGCCCAACTTCAGTGGTTGGGTTCCTTTATGTAGGGTGAGGTTTCGGATTACCTGGAGGGACATGATAAAATAGGCCAAAATCATCCTTAAGGGGAAATCTTGCCCAACAAAACTGTTGGAATCCTTTGAGGAATTAACAGAACAGGATAGCCAGTGGATGTTATTTATTTGGACTTTCAGAAGGTCTATGCCAAAGTGCTTTACATGAGGCTACTTAATCAAATTAGGGCCCACGGTATTATGAGAAATGTACTAGCATGGATAGAAGATTGGCTGAGTGGCAGGAGGCAAAGTGTGGAAATAAAGGGGGCCTATTCTGGTTGCCTGCAGCTGATTAGTGATGCTCTGCAGGGGTTGGTGTTGGGACCACTTCATTTCACGTTGTATGTCAATGATTTGGATGAAGGAGCTGATTGTTCTGTGACTAATTTTGCAGACAATGTGAAGATAGGTGGGGGGGGGGCAAGTAGTTCTGAGGATGGTGTGAGTCTGTTGAAGGACCTAGGGAGATTAGGGAAATGAACAAAGAAGTGGCAGGTGGAATCTTGTGTAGGGATGTGTATGGTCATGCAGTTTGGTAGAGGGATTAAAGGCATCAAATATTTTCAAAAAAGGAAGAAAATTCAGAAGTCAGAGGTGCAAAAGGACTTGGGAGTCCTTGCGCAGGTTTCCCAAAAATTAACTTGCAGGTTGAGTCTGTGGAAAGAAAGGCAAAAACAATGTTAGTATCCATTTCAACTAGATCGCGATAGAAAGGGTGCCACAATAGTGAAGCTGGAGCAACACTATTACAGCTCCGGGCAGTTGCGAGTTCAGAGTTCAATTCCAGCACCATTCTGTAAGGAGTCTCTGTACATCCTCCTCATGGAAAGCATAGTTACCCTTTGGGTGCTCCCACGTCCTCCCACATTTCAATGGGTAGGTTAATTGGTCCCCGTAAATTGTCCCGTGATTAGGTTAGGGTTCAGCAGGGTTGCTGCAGAAGTGTGGCTCAAAGGATTGGAAGGGCCTATTCAGTGCTGTTGTCACTAAATAAAAGCAAGGATATAATGCTGAGGTTTCATATGGCATTAGTCAGATTGTACTTGGTGTATTGTATGCAGTTTTTGGGCACTTATCTAAGAAAATACGTGCTACCATTAAAGAGGTTCCAGAGGAGGTTCACAAGAATAATCCTGGGAAAGACAGGTAAATGAGGATTGTATGTTGGCTCAGGGCCTAAAATCACTGGAGTGTAGAAGAATGAGGGGGATCTCATTGAAACCTTTCGAATATTGAAAGGTCTTGATAGAGTGGACATGAAGAGGATAGATGTTTCCTATAGTTGAGCCTCAGAGTAGAAAGATATCCCTTCAGAACAGAAATGAGGAGCAATTTCTTTAGACAGTGTGTTGTGAATCTGTGGAATTCTTTGCCTCAGGCAGCTGCGGAGCCCAACTGATTGGTTATATTTGAAGAGGAGGTTGATATGTTCTTAATTAGTAAGGATGTCGAAGGTAACAGTGAGAGTGGATTGAGAGGGATAATACCTCAGTCTTGATGCTGACTTGATGAACAAGTGGCCTAATTCTACTTCTATGTCTATTGTCGTATGGTTTTTTTTTAAATCCTAGTGATCAATAGATAGATAGATAGATAGATAGATAGATACTTTATTCATCCCCATGGGGAAATTCAACTTTTTTTCCAATGTCCCATACACTTGTTGTAGCAAAACTAATTACATACAATACTTAACTCAGTAAAAAATATGATATGCATCTAAATCACTATCTCAAAAAGCATTAATAATAGCTTTTAAAAAGTTCTTAAGTCCTGGCGGTAGAATTGTAAAGCCTAATGGCATTGGGGAGTATTGACCTCTTCATCCTGTCTGAGGAGCATTGCATCGACAGTAACCTGTCGCTGAAACTGCTTCTCTGTCTCTGGATGGTGCTATGTAGAGGATGTTCAGAGTTATCCATAATTGACCGTAGCCTACTCAGCGCCCTTCGCTCAGCTACCGATGTTAAACCCTCCAGTGAACTTCGCAATGTTATTTGGTCCTTACATACAGTACCTCAATTTGAATTGATTTTCCATTGTCTATTGCTTGTAATAGATCCTGTACATCGGAACATAAGAAATAGGAGCAGGAGTCGGCCATCTGGCCTGTCGAGCCTGCTCTGCCATTCAATAAGATCATGGCTGATCCAGCCATGGGCTCACTCCATCTACCTGCCTTTTCCCATAACCCTTAATTCCCCTATTATGCAAAAATCTATCCAACATTGTCTTAAGTATATTTACTGAGGTAGCCTCCACTGCTTCATTGGGCAGAGAATTCCACAGATTCACCACTCTCTGGGAAAAGCAGTTCCTCCTTATTTCCATCCTTAATCTACTCCCCCGATTCTTGAGACTATAGTACTGTACTAGTATCAGTAAAAGGCTTCACAAAACTTTTCCCGTTTTCTACTTCTCACTGCCTCAATAGGAAAGCAGCCAGCATAATGAAAGATCCCAGCCAACATGTTCATTCTCTCCTCTCCCCCTCCCATTGTGCAGAAGATACAAAAGTCTGAAAATACATTGTACTAGGCTTAAGAACAGCTTCAATCCCACTGCTATCAGACTCCTGAATGGACTGCTTGTAGTCTATGATGGACTCTTGCCCTCCTAATTTTCAGTATTTTGTTATAATCTTGCACTTTATTGTTTGCCTGCACTCCATTTTCTCTGTAGCGCTTACACTTTATTAGACCATAAGGATTTTCTTTCTTCTGGTCTAAAATCAGGAGAAATATTAGCTTGCTGCTTTCTCATTTGGGTTGGGGTTTGCATCCCTCTACATCCCTCAAGGTGGCAACCTTGATGAAATTATAAAGCTTTCCCTAACTCACAATGTCTACTTGCCCATTTAATAACCACAAAGTACACGTTTGTTCTGAAACATCCACAACTATGAACATAAGAATTAGGAGCAACTATAGCAACTTGCTTCTCCATTTGTCAGGATAATGACTGATCTTCTATCTTAGTATTTTTTTTCTGCACTATCCACGAAGCCCCTGATTCCTTTGATATCTGGAAGTCTGTTAACTTTGTATTGAGTACAATACCTGAAGTGCCATGGTCCTCTGAGATTAAGAATTCAAATGTTCACCACACTGTAAGTGAAGGCATTTTCCTCTTCTCAGTACTGCCTCTCTAACATTATCCTAGGACTGCTACCACAGTGTGGGGAATCATCTTCCCTGCATCCACCCTGCAGGAAATGTAAGTTTTGAAGAGATGGAATTGGAATTGGAAATGGTTTATTATTGTCTCATTTACCAACGTAGAGCAAAAATTTTGGTTTGTATTCCGTTCATATGGAACAGTTCATTACACAGCATATTGAGGAAATGCACGGTAAAACAATAAAAATGCAGAATAAAGTTCAACAGCTGCAGAGAAAGTGTAGTGCAGGGAAGCAATAAGGTGGAAGATTAAAATGAGATAGACTCGAAGGTTAAGAGTCAAGATTGTTGTAATAAGGATCTATTAACTCCTATGCTTCTAAACTTGACAGAGCACAAGGAGGGCACCAGATCATCCCAGGAATCAGTCCAGTTCTGTTCAGTTTGGAGTTTGTGTGCTTCATGTAATATCTTCTTTATATAAATAGACTAAAAGTGAACAGCTTTCTCTTGGTCCAATCCACTGAGACCTTGTTATGTAACATAACATCTATACTCAAGTTCTCTTGAAATATTTTTTTAAATACCTTGTTAATTGCAAATCATCCTTCAAATTTGCTTTGCAAGACTTTTGGCAAGGATACCAGGCCTCTTTCAACATCAATATTTCCTGATCTGTCACAATTTGAACTAAAATCTACTGTTCACCAAAGTGGAACATGTCACAGTGCCTCACTTTGGAGTCCATTTGCCATGTTGATGCTCATTCACTCAGCTTGATTATATGCTCTGGAAGCCTCTTTATATTTTCTTTCCCACACCCCAGTATTGTACCATCACTAAACTTAGTAATATGAAACTTGATACCCTCAACCAAATTGTTGATGAACAAATCTCAATTTAGTCCCAATGAGATGCTTGAAAATAAAAATATAGTAAACACTAAAGCAAGATATCATGAACATAGAATATAGAAATTTATAGCACATTACAGGCCCTTCAGCCCATAATGTTGTGCTAACCATGTAACCTACTCTAGAGACTCTCTAGAACAGGGGTGTCAAACTCATTTTAGGTCACGGGCCGGATTGAGCAAAATGCAGCTTCATGCGGGCCGGATCAGTCGGATGTGTGCGAACGCAGCTTTCGTTGCCTCCATTTTTTCAGCCTGCTCTCATGTGTCTCAGTCTCTGCTATAACTACAAAGTGTTTCACTTTACAAATTCCGTTTCTTATGAAGAAGACTGCCGAATAAACACTAAAAACCCTGAAAACCTGGTACCTGAATAAACTCAGCATTAGCCATATCATACGCCATAGGCGCTTCGATTACTGGGGCCAGCTTTAATAGTAATTAGATATTATCTCGCGGGCCAAAGATAATTCCACCGCTGGGCCAGATTTGGCCCGCGGGCCTTGAGTTTGACATATATGCTCTAGAATTTCCCTAGCACATCGATGTTCAAAAACTGAAAAAAAGTAAAAACCTAAAATTATTTCATCTGCATTTATTGGGAAAATATAATTACCATTGCAGATTGATCACCTTTCATTTATAACTTACAAATGCAATTAAACACCACTGTGTGACATTTCATAAATGTCATTGAACCCTCACCACTTCTATTAGATATTGCTAGAATCCTGATACATTTCACGAAAGTCTCCCTTAATTCACCTTTGTGCTTTTGGGAGGAAAGTTAGTCTCAATACATTGTGGACATTGGGAAGTCTCAAGCATGTGGAGAACTGTAAGCAGCTCTTTCCCAGATGAACAAAGACTTTAGGTTCTTAAAGAATTGTTTGCTGTGTGAAAGTTTGCATACCTGGACCTACACTGAACCATTAACTTTTGTGGCGGATAGCAGCTGGCTGAGAAAATGAAGTCATTACTACTCAGTCCTGACGTGGGGTCTCATCACAAATTGCTGACTATCTCTTTGCTTTACAGATTTTGCTTGATCCTCTAAATTCCTCCTAGCAGCACATTTTAAGCTTTTGACTTGCAGTCTCTTGTGTCTCTGCAAGCTAATGTCATAATTCATATAAGGATGCAGTAAATCAAAATCAGCCTTTGTTTTGATGAGGTAAAACATACAACTTATTCATTGAATAGTGTCTATTTCCAAATGGAAGAACATAGGTCCTCAAAAGACTTATTTTACTCTATTTTAAATGGCCTGTTTATTCAACGGCGATTTTTTTTCCCATTGATCCCCTCAATGGAAATAATAAGCTCTTATTAAATTTTGCAGATGTGTCTGAAAGACAATCTCAAACTACAGTCTCTACCTTTTGAGGTAACAAATGAAACCTTTGTTAAATGATGTTAAATAAAACCCTTTATTGTTCCAACAATGCATTAGGTAAATGCTAGCTGGGTACCAATTTGTGCTTACAACCTACATGTGTGGGAATGGGAGAGGCTGTACGTGTAATGCCCTGGGTCACATCTTTACTGTTATGCTATAGGTATTTCATTCATCAGCTCTGTAAGAGCAGTCTGTTCTGCTTTCAGCCTGTTTGGGTGATTGCTGAAGGGCATTTAAGGGTATGGGGTGAGAGCAGAGGAGTGGGGTTGACTGGAAGAATTGGATCAGCCCATGATTGAATGGTAGAGCAGACTCAATGGGCTGAATGGCCTACTTCTGTTCCTATATCTTATGGTCTGTAAGAGCAGTCTGTTCTGCTTTCAGCCTGTTTGGGTTATTGCCGAAGATAAGGGATGATGTGGAATGGGTGCCATCCAATTAGCGGGAGGTTTTCTTGGTGAGGGACAATAAGTTTGGTCTTGGGCTTTTGTTCATTGGGAGGTGAAGAGAGAAGACACTGGGGAGAAACGGTCGTAGCATACGAACTGGTGGGAGACCTGTCTGTTCGAGATGGATTGCGAGGAATGTTCAGAAAGCGATGTGGGCGTTCAGGCTGATGGAGGGCCCAGCACATGAGTGACAGAGAAGTTCAAGATGAGCTCCAACTTGTGCACATTTGACTGTTTAATTAGAATGGGACCTTTTCTCTTTGTTATTCTTTACTAACCCTTTAGTAGAGTTATGACTCATAAATATAATTCCCTTAATTGTATGGAGTGTATTGTCTGTTATTTTGTGGTACTAATTTGTAACAGGGTAACAAATTACACAGCATCCAAGGAAACCGAGGTTTGGGGTGGGACGAACTGTCTCAATCTCCCGACTTTAGCAGGACTTGAGAGTGTCTTCCCTCAACTTATGCAGCCAAGGAAACCAGGGTGTTTCACATGTCAGGAGAATATTCTCTTTGTGTTTGCCAGTATTAGTATAATAATATTATACTATTAGTGCATTATATATTATAATAATAGTTATTATTATAAATAACAATGTATTTAATAATATTATTTTTATATATATTATAATTATATTTTAATATATTATCAGTTTAATAATATTATTAGTAACATTAGAATGGATTAGCCTTCTATTATTCCATTTCATTGAAAGCTACTTTATATAAGATTGACAGACTATACATAGATTTTGCTTCACTCTAGTAAATACAAGCATTCATTGAAGAAAAATAAATAATATTCTTCTGAAAAGTGATAAACAAGAGATTGCAACTTATTCAGTACAAATCACTACAATGCTTTACGTGTCTGTCACTCTGTCAGGATGATACGATCCTTTTATGCTTTTTGGCAAAAAGTACTATAAAAATTGAAACATTTCTATCATTTGTGTTATGTTAATAACAAAACTGCAGCAGTTTAGATCTGACTGATATGCTTCAAATTGCTTCAATGCCAAGGCTTGTAGACTAAGTCAGGAACTCATCGATGTCAATGGGAAACAGTTAAAGATTGATAGAGTCAGGTTATAAACAGTCTACAGTTTAAGCCTATACTTCTGAAAGTTACATTACTTCAACAGCAAGTGCGTACCTCTGCATCTCTCTTAAAATGTGTACGAAAGAGGGAAATTTATTACAGATCCCGGACATAAATGAAGCAATGCTAAAAGACCTTACAAACTTTTTTTTTACAAGATCCACCACCACTGAAAGAAAAAGAAAATATTTCCAGTGCAATATTTGCACAAAAATGAAATAGGTCCATAACTCTTAGGAAACTACATGCAAACTTCTTCGACCAATACCTGTCTAAACTGAAACCACTCTCGGTAGCCTCTTTCATTATGGTAAAGATGAAAAGGGTTGCGAACTCAGCCAGCTCCATCATGGGCACTGGGCTTCCCAGCATTGAGGTTATCTTCAAAAGGTGATGCCTCAAAAAAGCAGTATCCATCAATAAGAACCTTCAGTACCCAAGACATGCTCTTTTCTCATTGCTACCATCAGAGATGGGGTATAGGAACATGAACACGTACACTCATCATTTTAGGAACAGTTTCTTCCCATTTGTCATCAAATTTCTGAGCCAAAAATGAACCAACCTATGAACACGACCTCACTATTTTGCTTTCTTTTTGCACTACTTAATTTATTTTATTTGCAATATATCAATGAAGAAGTTATTATTATTATTATTATTATTATTATTATTATTATTATAAGACCATGAGATATAGGAGCAAAATTAGGCCAGTTGGTTCATCGAGCCTGCTCCATTCCATTGTGGCTGGTTTATCAACCCTCTCAACCCCACCCTCTTGTCTTGTCTCCATAGCCATTGATGATCTTGCTAATTAAGAACCTATTAACCTCTGCTTTAAATATACCCAATGACTTGTCCTTCACAGCCACCTGTGTCAAGGGTTTCCACAGATTCACCACTCTTGGCTAAATAAATTTCTCCTCTTTCCTACACAAAATGCTGGAGGAACTCAGCAGGTCACGCAGCATCTATGGAAAAAAAAGTACAGTTGATGTTTCAGGCTGAACCCTTGCTGACTGGCCTGCTGAGGTTCCTCCAGCACTTTTTGTCTGTTGCTCTGATTTCCAGCATCTGCAGATTTACTTTTGTTTGTCTCCCCTTTACTAACCGTTATTCCTGATAATGACCATTCTGATCACAGGTTGAGATTACTTACCGTGTCTAGCTCTCTCAAAGTTCAAAGTAAATTTATTATCAAAGTATGTGTACGATATATGTACAATCTTGACATTTGGCTTCTTGCAGGCAGCCACAAAACAAAGAAACACAATAGAATCAATGAAAAACCCTATACAACAAAGACCGGCGAACATCCAAGGTTTAAAAAAATAACAAATTGTGCAAGCACTAAAAAAAATGCAAACAAATAATGCACAGGAACTGAGTCCACAGCCACGCAGCCTCTCGCTGGCAAAGTCTCATTTTTATTGCATAGGTGGCTCGATGAGCTTGGTACTTTATTCACTCGAAAAATAAAATACAACACACCACAGACAAATAGAAAGGAAAATAATTAAGGATTATGGTAACGGAACTGGACAAAGATGATTGGAAGTGGCTTGTGTGGAGATACACACAAGCACACACCAGATACATTGTTTCTGTGCTGAATACTTCAAAGTAATACTGTGTAATTCAAGCTGAATGTCAAGTGGAGATCAATAAGACTTCAATCTGTTTGCCAGCATTGGTACAGTTAATAATAAAATTTAGACCATTCTCAGCTGGACAGTCAGGTACCTAGGAAATGCCTTCAGGTCCAGTTAAATTACAGCTGTTGCAAGGCTGAAAAGGTGTGACTCCATCTCCTCGAGGTTGTTTTGTGCTGCTTGTCAAATTCTGATTTGGCCAGTTTCACACTGAATTTTAGTCTACATTCATCCCAACATGAAGCTAGAACCGCTCTGCATTGACCCAAAATTTGTAGTACAGTTTTCTTATAAAATATCATTCACAGATTTAATCGATGACAAAGGCCGAATAATAAAACAATAACATCAAATATTGAAAAAGAAAGTAAAATTGGCCAATAAATGGTTTAGGGATCCAGCCAAGGTATTTTTCATCTCCATAGTCACAGAGTCTTACAGCACAGTAAAAGCTCCTTCAGTCTCCGTATCCATGCCGACCAGCAACCTCTCATTGCTAATCCTACATTAATCCTACATCGGCAACACTAATCCCACATTAATCCTGTTTTTTATATTCTCCCCACATTCTCATCAGCTACCCGCAGAAAGTACCACTCATCTACACTCTGGGGACAATTTACAGTGGCAAATTAACTTACCAACATTCACGCCTTTGGAAGATGGGAGCAAATCTACAAGGTCACAGGGTAACATGTAAACTCCACACAGATTGTGCTGAGGTCGGAATAGAACAGAGCTATTATGTGTGTTAAGATGGAATTTGAGCTTTTCTACATTCATTTGCTCAGCAGGTCAGACAGCATCAAAAGAGAGAAATGTACCATCGATATTTCTGGCCAAGACCCTTAATCAAGCCTAGAAAGAAAGAGAGCAGACACCAGAGTAAGAGTGGGTGGGCAAGGAGCACAAGCTGGTGGGTGGCAGGTGAATCCAGTTGAGATGGAGAAGATTAACATGTTCCCACACGAACATGTCTGCTCACAGACTCTTCTAATACCAAGTTGAATCTTGACACAGATTAAAGGAACAACATCTCATGTTCTGTCTTGATAGTTTCCAACCTGACATCATCAATGTTGATTTCTCTGAATTTTGGTAACCACTCCCTTCTGCTCCCCCACCCCTTTATTTTCTCTAATTCCTTCTCCTACCCTCTCCCATCCTCATGAATTGTCCGTTGCTCACACCTTTTCCAGCTGGTTCCCCACCTCTTTCCCTTTATTCCCATGGTCTACTATCCTCTCCTATTAGATCCCATCTTCTTCATTCCTTTGCCTCTTTCACCTATTATCTGCCAGCTGCTTACATCGTTCTTACTTCCTCCCCACTCTCCACCCAGTTATTTTCCCCTCTCACACAAGTTCACCTATTACCCACCAGCTTGTGCTATTTGCTCTCCCCTACCCTCAGACTTCTGGCCTTTTTCTTACTATTCCTGATGAAGAGGCTCACACCAAAATGTCAACTGTTCATTACCCGTTGTAGATGCTGCCTGACCTGCTGAGTTCCTCTAACTCATCTTGTGTATTGCCCAGATTCTTTTGTCTTCATTCTAACATCACCTGTCTCAAGCACCCAGATAACATTGGCTTCGGTTTCCATCACTCATAGTGTGACAGAGCATAGAAACAGTCCTTTTGGGATTGAAATTTGGATTCATGTATTATTGTCACACGTACCAAGATACAGTGAAAAAAGTTTATCTTGCATACCATTTATACAGATCAAATCATTACACGGTAGATTGAGGTAGAACAAGATAAAACAATAAGGGAATTCAGAATGAATTGTAACAACTACAGAGAAAGTGCAGTGCAGATAAACGGTAAGGTGCAAAGGCATAACTACAAAATAGATTGTGAGTCTATGTAGTCCATTGGCAACCATCAAGTACCAATCTATATTAATGACATCTACCAGCTTTGGGTCTGCATTTTCTGTGCCTTTGTGATTCAAGTACTCGACCAGATGCTTTTAGAAGGTATCTTTCTCTATCACTTGGTAAGTTTTATTTTCCAGATGGAAAAAGAAAGATCCTCAGATCCTCTCTAACCCTCTTACCCTGTTCCTTCAACCGTTGTCTTCTGCTGTTAGACTTCTCCATTGGAAAAAACTGTTTCTCATTATCTACCCTCTCTCTGTTATTCAGGATTTCCCCCTACCATTTTCTCTGCTGAGTTTACCAGTTTATCAAGATCATTGTGTCATCACAGACTATAACCTTCACTGACAATAACAACTTGCATTTCATCCATGAATTTACTAATTAATTGACCTAATGCATATGGCAATGATAAAGGGTCCACAAAGTCTACTCGATGCTTGCAAATGATTTAAAGTTTAACCCTCGCTCTCTGCCTCTAAAAACAGACTGACCCATTGGTCCCCAAAGAACTCTGTTATGTCCTTGGGTGCATTCTATAAGACCATAAAATATGGGAGCAGAAGTAGGCCAACCGACCCATCAAGTCTGTTCCGCCAGTCAGGGGCTGATCCAATTCTTCCAATCCTACTCTCCATAATAACAAAATAATTCTTGTCATTAATATGAGCTTGAGAGAGGTTTACAAGATTATGAGAGGCATAGAAAGAGTAGACAGGCAGTATCTTTTCCCCCAGGTTTGAAATGTCTCATACCAGAGAGCATGCATATAAGGAGGGGGCAGGGGTGGGATATAATTTCAAAAGAGACATGAGGGTTGTGTTTTTTTTACACAGAGTGGTAGTGTCTGGAATGTGCTGACTGAGGTGGTGATGGGAGCAGATACATTAGGAGATGTAAGAGATGAGGATACATGAAAATGAGGAAAATGGACATAGTGTAGACACAAGGGATCAGTTTAGTTGGCCATTTGATTACTAATTTAATAGATTTGGCACAACATTGTGGGTCAAAGGGCCTATTCCTGTGCTGTTCTATGTTCTGTATTAACATACTGAGAAAATGCTGTGGGATTTTCCTTTATCTTGTCTGCCAGTCATATATTATAGTTCCTCTTTGCCCTCTTAACATCCTTTCTAATTTTCCTTTTCTTTCACTTCACCCACCAATCATTCTCCCATCCTTTGCTCCTTAATTTTGCCATATAGATACAGGTTTAGAATTCCAAAAGGCAGTTTGATTTCAGGTAATTGTCCATAATACAGTAATTGCAACAAATGAAGCTGATAATAAATGGTAGGCAACTAAATTGTATCTCTGATAGACACATTTCTGTTAGGTCAATAAAAACTAACTCAAGGTGAGAAATATTACAGACCACAGAAAGCATTGTATAAAGTATTCTTTTATATCCCTGCATAAAATGTTAGGTTCTAGGTCAGTTGATCAATCTGTTCTGTTAGAATGCATTCCTCACTCTGAAAGTGATATTTTGATAATTAATTCCCTATGTCCACATTACAATATTTATACAGGTGGAATATTGAGCCCAGATATTACTTTAATGGAATAATGGATAATTTTAGTGCAGGGGTTTCCAAATTGCGGTCCACTGACCCCCTGCTTAATGATATTGGTCCATAGCATAAAAAACCTGGGGAACTCTTGTTTTAGTGCAAGGAGGCAAGATTAGTTTCACTGGGTAATGAGTGAAAGAAGACATAATGTGAAATAATCTCTAAGAAAGAAGGTTTGGGGGTTAGGAAAACATTTTTTTTACTGTGAATTACTCGAGACTTGAGACTTTGCTGCAAAGGCCACTTTAAGGCAGAGACTTACTCCTCAAAAGTAAATACTTGTTATGGTAAGAGATGAGAAAAGGGAATAGAGTAGTGATTACTTTGGAGCTAAACCAAGAAAGAGCTGGCACAGGATGTGAGGTTGAATGATGCCAATCTCTACTGTGATCTCCTCTTTTTATATAGCCACATAGAATTATATAGAACATACATCACAGAAACGAGCCATCACGTCTTGATAGATTGTTTATAGCTTATAATCTTCACCAATCTATGTGCTTCATGTTCAAATTTAAAAGTGCATATATGTTCTGGAGACTTACAATGGTAATGATATCTCTTTTAAAAGTACATATCCATTATGACTTGATAGATTGTTTATAGTTTATATTCTTCACCAACCTATATCATTCATGTGCAAAGTTAAAAGTAAATTCATTATCATATATGTCAGCACAGACTACTTGTGGGCACAGAAAGAAACACAGCAGAATCAATGAAAAACTAAACACAAAGACAAATAAATCATCAATGTGCAAAAGATGACAAATTGTCCAAATACAATAAAAACAATAATAATGTATAAATAAACAATAATTAATATTGAGAACCTGAGTTGTAGAGTCCTTGAAAATGAGTCCACAGGTTGTGGAATTAGTTCAGTGTTGTGGTGAGTCAAGTTATTCTCTCTGGTTCAGGAATCTGGTGTTTATTTACCTTATGTCTAACTTCTCTGTAAATTTCTCTGTATATTCTGTAAATGATTCTGATTGCTTTGATTGAATATGACACTGAGATAACTCGCTGGTCTTCTTTAAACATGTAATCTTTAATATCCATTTAGACTACTGCAGGACAGCTCCTCCACCTGTGCAGTGTTGGCCTTGAATGTCAGCTTAGAATTTTTGTTCAATGGCATGGAAGACAGAAAGGGGAAACCATTGCCTGTTTTAATGCAAATGAAAGAAAATTTGTTGTAAATCCCTATCAAAAATAAATGAAAACTCATACAGGGAAATAAGAAATTACTTTTGAAAATACATTGTGGATTCTTGTTTGATCTGCTGGGAATTTTGTTATTTTTCCTACTGGCTGCCATATCCATTTGAATTAAAACATTAAGGTCTACAAATGAATCACTATATTGACTTTGCTCCATTAAATGACTATTCAAAGGTCAAAATAAACAAATCTGTGCTTAGGATAAACCTCTACTGTGTCTGAATTTGCAACTGTGACAATTTCTCAGGAAAGACCGTTGATTATTTGGAAAACCCCAGGGCTTTTTATTGAAATTTCAAATGCAAATCTTTTTGCTCTCGTGGCTGAAATATCGAATGATTGAAAATATGAGAGATTCATCATAACTTCCATCTGCAAAGTTATTTTTTACCTTCTGCTCTTCGTCATCTCACTTCTTTAATGTTTGGTCTACTGGGAGCTTTTACCCAGGCTATCGGTTACTATATGTACTCTCCGTATTTAATTAATGCTTCAATCTTTTATATCATAGTTATTTAGAGTTATTTAATCCACTGAGCAATAAATTTTCTTTACAGGCTGTGACATGTCAGCATATTTTCCATTGCAAAATAACTATAAAATGTTAATCTGTTGTAAAGTGTATAGAATTTGAGTGATATGATAGATTTGCAACATTTTTCACTATGCTTATATTCCAATTGCAGCACATTATTTTAGATAATGACTTTAAAAACTGTTTTCCAAAGAAATTGTTAAAGGATATATTAACTTGCCTTTATAATTTCTTGTATTTCTGTTTCTTTGAATTTCACGAACATAAATTCATTCTCTTTTGTTTATTGCGACTTATGACTGTGGAATCTATGACAAAAATTATTTGGTATGCAAACAAAGGATCTTTAGGCTCTGATAATACCAGATACAGTTCATCAAGGCAGCAGTCTACATTGCTTTGCTAAAAATTATACACTTAAGCATTTGTGCTTTCTTTTTTTTTGTCTCATATCAAATCTTTACCAATCTGATTGCAGGAAATATTTGTCCTAAATTGCAATTGTTTTCCCCAACTACATTGCACTGAACATTTTCAGAGATAATATTACCCTTAAAAGTCTTCAGTCAGCCCATTATAGAGCTGTAAATATAGAATCTATCATTTAACAACCAATAAATCTTAAGCAACACATGCAAAATGCTGGTGGAACGCAGCAGGCCAGGCAGCATCTATAGGAAGAAGTACAGTCGACGTTTCGGGCTGAGACCCTTTGTCAGGACTAACTGAAAGAAGAGATAGTAAGAGATTTGAAAGTGGAAGGGGGAGGGGGAGATCAATTTTCCAGCTCTTAGCTTCATCCCTCCCCATCCTGTCTTCTCCTATCATTTTGGATCTCCCCCTTCCACTCCCACTTTCAAATCTCTTACTATCTCTTCTTTCAGTTAGTCCTGACGAAGGGTCTTGGCCCAAAACGTCGACTGTACTTCTTCCTATAGATGCTGCCTGGCCTGCTGCGTTCCACCAGCATTTTGTTTGTTGCTTGAATTTCCAACATCTGCAGATTTCCTCGTGTTTGCACCAATAAAACTTAGTTAATTTTATCAAAATAGCACAACGTACCACATCTGGATGTGAAATGACCAAGAATTTGTTTTGCGGGATTCATTTAGTAGTATTTGGAGTTTTGATTGAGATGCATGTTGCAAATATAATGTTTGTGCTCAGAAGTTTAATTGTGATAGAAAAAAACTCACAGCTTAATTCATTATAGTTCTTTCTCCTGCATTTCAGGGTAGGAATTGCAGGAACAAAGAGAATTAAAAACAAAATTACAAGGAAATTGTTTATAAAAATATAAGGGCATACAGTAATATCAGACAGCAATCCAGCAGCGAAACAGGCCCACACTGATCATGAACCATCATTTATACCTACTCCACATTAGTCATAAGGTTATAGAACGCTACAGTAAAGAAACTAGCCCTTCAGCCCATCTAGTGAATGCTAATATACTATTCTGCCTAGTCCCAACGACTTGCACCTGGACCATAAAGTCCACTTCGGCTGACAGCATGTTCTATACTTCCACTGGCTATTGAGTGAAGAACTCTCACTTAATGTTTCCTTAAGCATTTCACCTTTAACCCTTAACCCATGACCTCCAGTTCTTGTCTCACTGAACCTTAGTGGAAAAAGCTTACTTTTAATTGCCCTATCTATACTCCTGATAATTTTGTATACCTCTATCAAATCTCTCCCCATTCTCCTCAGATCCAGTGAGGCTGTGTAGGCTCCTCATGCTCTTTTCCACACTTATCAGGAGCAGATTCTCACCATGCACTTAGACAATAATGGCAATTTATAGTAGGTAGTATTAACCCACCACCTGCAAATCTTTAGGCTATTAGAAAAAAAAACAAATCACCCAGAGGAAACCCACACAGTCACAGGTAGAGCATGCAAATTCCATGCAGCCAGTAGCCACATTGAAGAAGTTACAGGAGCCTCAGGACAACACCTCAGGTTCAGGAACAGTTATTACCCCTCAACCAATAGGCTTCACTCACCTTCACATGCCCCATCATTGAAGTGTTCCCACACCCAATGGACTCACTTTCAAGGGCACTTCATTTCATGTTTTTGATATTTATTGCTTATTTATTTATTTATTACTAAAATTTCATTCTTTTTGTAATCGCACGGTTTGTTGACTTTTGCATACTGTTTGAATGTCCGAGTTGGTGCTGTCTTTCATTGATCTGCTACAGCTATTACTCTATAGATTTATTGAGTATACCCGCAAGAAAATGAGTCACAAGATTGTATATGGTGACATAAATGTCCTTTGAAAATAAACTTACTTTGAACTTTGAACCAGAAGTCAAAATGGAACCTGATTCCCTGGTGCTATTAGGCAGTGGCTCTATACCACTTATTAGACCATAACACCATAAGATATAGGAGCAGAAGTAGGCCATTCAGCCCATTGAGTCTGCTCCACCATTCATAGAACTTAGCATGAAAACTACACTCAGTGACCACTTTATTAGGTACATCTGAAATATCTGATCAACTAGTCATGTGGCAGCAGCTTAATACAATAAAACATGCAGGCAATGTCACGAGATTCAGTTGCTGTTCAGAAAAGTGATCTAAATAACTTTGACAGTGGAATGATTGTTGGTGACAGACAGGGTGGCTTGAGAATCTCAGAAACTGCTGGGCTCCTGGGATATTCTCACACCACAATCTATAGAGTTTACAGAGAACAGTATGAGAAACATAAACATCCAGTGAGCAGTAATTCCATGGGTGAAAATACCTTATTAATGTGAGAGGAGAATGGCCAGATTAGTTCGAGCTGATAGGAGGGTGACAGTAAATAAAATAACCACATGTTACAACAGTGGTGTACAGAAGAGCATCTCTGAATCCACAACACGTTGAACCTTGAAGTGGATGGGGTACAGCAGCAGAAGACAATGAACTCACTCTCAGTGGTCACTTTATTAACTACAGGAGGTACCTCATAAAGTGACCACTGTGTATATATTTTTGTGCAGTAAACACATGCAATTCAATGTCATATAGGATCCAGAAAGGAAGAGGGGAAAAGGAAAGTGGAATCAGGAGCAACAGAGGAAGAAAAGCAACTGAGTGAATGGTAGGAAAAGGAAGATGTGAAGGTGAATTGGGGAGGCGAACCAATGGAGCAAAATGAGTGAAAATGGGAAGGAGAAAGAGGAACACATGCAATTTTGCACATGCTGGAAATCCAGAGTAACACATGCAAATTGCTGGAGGAACTCTGCAGGACAGGCAGCATCAATGGAAATAGATAAATAGTAGATGTTGCAGACCAAGAACCTTCATTAAGAGAGATGGGAGAGATAGACAAAGGTGACAATAAAGAAAGAAGAAGTAGATATATAGATTATGGGGTACATAAGTATTCAGGGCTAGTGATGTGACATAATACCATTACACTGTTACAGCACTAGAGATCCCAATTTGGGTTCAGTTCACACTGCTGCCTTTAAAGAGCTTATATGTTCTCCCCGGAACCACATGGACTTGCTCTGGGTACCCCAGTTCCCTCCCACATTTCAAGGCCATACGGGAGAGTATTAGTGAGCTTTGGGCATGTTATGCTGATGCCGGAAGCGTGGTGACACTTGCAAAATCCTTGCTGATTCGATTGATGCAAAATGACACATTTCACTGTATGTCTTGATGTACATGTGACAAATAAAGCAACACTTTAAATCTTTAAAATCCCCTCGGGTGACCAGGGGAATTTATATTCTAGTAAGTAAAAACTTCTGAAATGAAAGGTCTGTGCCAGTAATGGTGACTGTAAAATGAGCAGATGTCATAAAATCCCATCTGCTCCCTATTGGCCTGAAGGGTAACTGTAGCCTGGAGGAGTACAGAGTCTAATACAAGAAATGCAATTCAGAATAATTGGTATCTGTGACTATACTTTGGAGTAATTCAAAGCAGAACTTTATCTACTAAATGTGGTTAGGACATTATGTTACTACTGTACACATCAATAGTGAATTTACACATAGAATCATGTGCGCAGTTCTAGTTGCTTAGCTATAGGAAAAACGCAGAAAAAGGTTCGTAAGGATGTTACCTGAACTACACGGCTTGTCATAAGAAGAAACTAGGTAGGGTAAGCTTTTCTCTCTAGAGCAGTGGTTGTTCCCAACCTTTTTATGCCATGATTCTCTACCATTAACCAAATGGTCGTGGACCCCAGTTAGGGAAGCCCTTTGCTAGAGCATAGCAGGCTGGAAGTTATATAAATCATGAAGGTCACAGATAGGATGAATGAGGCCCTCCATTAGTCATGGTTAACCATGGATATTGCGTCCCAGCTGTCCAGATGATACACAATCCAGGGCAGTATGACACAGAGAAGAAGAAGCTGCTCATGCAACAGGCTGTGATACTCCATGCAGCTGATGACTCCAAAGAAACGGCAGAGACACATACAGTTTGGCACCAGCACCATTGTAGGAGTTGCCAGTCAGCGTTGAACTCAACATTGGATTGCTGACGAGCCCCATCTGCCCAATGAATAGTCACAGACATTATCCTAGAGTAGCAATTAGGTTTTAGGGTGACCGGGGAAAGATTTAAAAGGAACGTCAGTTGCCTCTTTTTCTACACCAGAGGAGGTGGGTATATAGGACAAGTGGCCAGAGGAAGCTATAGAGACAGGTACAACCCTTAAAGGACGATTAGATAAGTACATGGATAGGAATGGTTTAGAAGTATGCAGGTCAGGTACAAGCCAGTGCAAATAGATTAGGTAGACAATTCAGTCAGAATGGGCTATTGGGTCAAATGGCTTGTTTCTATTCTGAATAATTCTATAACACTATGACTCCATGATCCCTTTGACATTAATGAATATATCTACCTTCCACTTAAAGATAATTAATGACTTTGCTTCCACTGGCCTCTGAGGTAGATAATTCTATAGATAAAGGCAGCAGAGAATTAATCTTTGTCTCCTTATCCTGACACTGTGACTCCTCATTCTGGACTCCCCAACCATCAGGAACACCTTGTATCTCATCTGTCTAGTGCTGTCAGAACTTCATTGGTTTCTCCATGTTCCCTTCTCAACCTCCTACACTCAAGTGAGTCTACACCTAGCTAAGTGAACTCTCTCATACATCAGTTCCACCTACTCCTACAAGCCGTGGTTCACCTAATAATTCTTTACTAAAGTGTTACCGAATGGTGTACCAATGAATGGAGACAACTCTCTTATGAATTGAGTTTATATTAAAGGTACAAAATCATGATTACAGTTTTGAACAGATCTGTGGTTAAACAAAAGTTGGGTGTCATGATTAAAAGCTTCAAGGACATTTAAGCAAGTCTTAGGTGGTCATATGAATGATAGAAACATGGTGTCAGTGTAGACTGATCTTAAAGCAGGTTAAAAGGTCTGCAGAACATTGTGGGCCAAAGAGTCTGTACTATGCTCTAATGTTATATGTTTTATGTTCTAATAATCTTTAGAGAGTTGCCTGAATACTTATGGTTAGTGCATTACTGAGGTCATAAAATTCATCACTTACAATTGTCTTAAGTGACAGGGGGAGCTATTAGCCCATTGAATAAGTAAATAGAAACAATTTTTAAATAAATATTTTAAATAAACTCAGGAAGTTACACTGAGATGACTGTGTTGGGAACAAACATGGAAAAGATTATGTTTTAAGTAAATTTAACTACAGAAGGTCAAAATAACAGCCAAAAGGCTTAAATTAAAACTGAGATTAAGATTTTGGGGAATATTAAAATGGATGTGAAACTTCTCAAAACAACTTGCTGCAGGAAGATAACATAAAAATGTGAGGTAGTCTGCAGGAACGATATATCAAGTGACCAAATGTATGAAGCATTTTTATCTTCACAAAAGGCATTTCAAGACCGGAAGCTGAATGCTGGGCGTAGAAGAAGGACAAATAGAAATTTCAGATAAAGAAGTAATTGATATGCTGAGGAAATTAAAAGAAAACAAAGCGTCAGACTGAGATGTAGTTCATAAAGAGAAATGTAATAAAGTGGATAGGGAATTAGTCATGTCATTGTCACTGTCTTGAAAAATTCATTAGATATAGGAGCAGCACTTGAGAATTGTATCGTTGCCAACAAAGCACTGATCTCTTTTAGAAATCCACAAAGCAGTTTCAAAATAGCTGGTGGGGTGCCACAGCAATAAGATTTTGGGAGATTGTGCACGTTATCTGGAACAACAGAGAGCAGAGAAGTTATCCAAGTGTGTAGACGATAGTGAATAAACAATAGAGAGGAAGGTTACCAAATGCAAAAGATCTGAGGAAGTGCTCTGTGTCATGAACCCTGTAGATTCAGTGATTCTATTACAGATGAGTAGCAGCAGGCCAGTAATTAAGGTTAGAATTAAGAAATTGGGTACAGCTAGTCCTGCTCCTATCATCCAGGCCCGTTCAAGCATTCTGATCTTTGGTGAAGTTTGCAGGTTTTCCCTGAGATCACGTGGGTTTCCTCCATGTTCCCCATTTCCCTGTTGCACTTGAATGATTTGCAGATTAATTAGTTGTGGCAAATTACCTCTGGTGGGTTGATAATGTCAGAGGATAAATAAGGAGCATTAAAATGAGAAGTACTAAAGTGCATTTGAATGAGAATGTGCTGTGTTTTGCACTTTGACCCCAGAGGAACGATGCCACATTTAACTGTATACATGTATGGTTAAATGAAAATAAACTTGAACTTGAAGTGGTTACAGGGAAATTAGTGGGAGAAGAGAATAGTGCTGATGGGATTATTCAGACAGCTAGCATAAACATAATGGGCCAGATGGAACATATGTGTATCAAAAGAATCTGTGAGGAAGATGAAAAACATGAATTACTATGTTCTGAAGAAGGGTCTCGGCCCGAAATGTTGACTGTTTACACATTTCCATAGATGCTGCCTGGCCTGCTGAGTTCCTACAGCATTTTGTGTGTGTTGCTTTGGATCTCCAGCATCGGCAGATTTTCTTTTGTTTGTAGATAATTCTAAGTTCTGAAATTTAACACCATATAGAGATCTCAAGATGTTGTGGAATAGCTGAGTACCGCAAGAGTGAGTTACAATGAAAAGTGAAACGTCAAAAGGCACTTCAAGCAAAAGATGTGACATCATTCTAACCACATAAGACAATAAGGACCATAAAGATATTGATTTTAAGGTGCATCTTAAATCAGTAGATAGATAGATAGATAGACAGATACTTTATTGATCCCAAAGGAAATTACAGTAGTGAGGAGCCCAGTGTTTTTGCCACAAGTTCAGATACAGGAGGCTTAAGATTATGTAGGAAGGAGGATGAGAGTCTAGCTAGGAGAGCAAGAGAAAGGCTGAGGCAGGCCCTCGGTCTATGAGTCTGAAGTCTTCTGGGGAAACCCATTGTCCATGATTCCAGTGCAGGGCCGGAGGCCTTTCCTGGGGCTGGAGGATTGTCTGTATGGCTTTGTGGGTGGGGGGTGCAGAGGAAAGGGACTCGATTTGCTGTTGCTGGTTTATTGCTTGTAGTATTCTGTTTTGTCATGTTCTGTGTTGCTCTGCCAAGCACTCTGAGCATGCTAAGTTCCTCCTGGAATATGAGGTGACATCCACAGACTGCCCGTGGTGAGTGCACCCTTAGGTTGTGCTGTTTGTTAATGCAAAAGATTGATTTGATTGTATATGCTTCAATTTACATGTGGTAAAAAAAATAAATCTCGATCTCATTCTGAGTTAAATGGGAGTGGATGTCTGGTTGGTTCCTCTTGGAGATAAATGGGACGTTCAAGCCATAGTAAGAGAGCGGAATAAAATTAGTGATAGGGAATAGAGATAGTGTTTTTTTTCTTTTGGAAAGCTTATGTGGACGGAATTTCAGTTCATTCATTGTTGGATATTTAGCCAGCTCTGTCAAAACACACAAAATGCTGAAAGAACTCAGTAGGTCAGATAGCATCTATAGAAAGGAATAAAGAGTCAATGTCTCGGGCTGTGACCCTTCATCGGGACTTTACTGGATACAGAACTGGATGCAGGACACAGGACTTTAGCAAGTACAACCAAAGATGAGTAAACTCTTGTGAACTAATACTTAAATAATCAAAATATAAGATGAATCCTTAAGACTATAAGATATAGGAGCAGAAGTAGGCCATTCGGTCTATCAAGTCTGCTCAGCCATTTAATCATGGGCTGACCTGATTCTTCCAGTCATCCCCACTCCCCTACCTTCTCCCCATATCCTTTGATGCCCTGGCTAATCAAGAACCTATTTATCTCTGCCTTAAATGCACCCAATGACTTGGCATCCACAGCACTCATGGCAACAAATTCCACAGATTTACCACCCTCTGATTAAAGTAATTTCTCCAAATCTCTGTTCTTAATGGACGTCCTTCAATCCTGAAGTCATGCCCTCTTGTCCTAGACTTCCCTACCATGGGAAATAACTGCCATATTTAATCTGTTCAGGCCTATAATCCTGTAACATGTTTAATTCCCCCTCCTACACCTAGCCCTGAGCTTCTCATCGTCTACCTCCAGAAGGTGTATGGAGGGATCTGGGCCAGGTGCAGGTCAGTGGGACTAGGCAGAAAAATGGTTCGGCACAGCCAAGAAGGGCCAGAAGGCCTGTTTCTGTGCTGTAATGTTCTATGGTTCTATGGATAGAAATGGAGCCTTGGGAACAGAATTAGTGATGGTTTTAATCTCAGCTTCATTCTTTACAGACATGGTGGTTCAGTGATTATATTACTTGGAGTCCAGCCCAAGGAAATATACAACACCTATCATGTTTCCATAAGGGTTTGAATTCAGTATTCAGTATCCCAGCATCAAGAAGCAGGTACACTGTCAGGTTGCAGCTGATGTGAGGAAGATACTAGCCAGGGACAACCCAGGGCAGTAAAGCTGTGGGCTGGATAATATACCTGGTCAGCTGCTGAGGGATTGTGCAGCCCATAACAGTGGATCTAACACGTATCTTCAACAGCTTTCTGGAACAGTCCATTCTCTCCATTGCTTTCAAGGTGGCCACCACCATGCAGGTGCCCATGAACGTGATGGTAACCTGCCTAATGACTTCTTTCCAGTGGTACTGACCTCAAGAAGAATGAAGTGCTTTCAGAGACTATTTATGGATTACATTAAATCCTAACTTCCTGGAATATCGGACCCTCTCCAGTTTGCTTATCACTCAAGTTAAGCATGCAGGTACAGCAGACAGTGAAGAAAGCTGATGGCATGTTGGCTTTCATAACAAGGGGAGTTGAGTATAGGAGCAAAGAGGTCCTTCTGCAGTTGTACAGGGCCCTTGTAAGACCACATTTGGAGTATTGTGTTCAGTTTTGGTCTCCAAATTTGAGGAAGGACATTCTTTTTATTGAGGGAGTGTAGCGTAGGTTCACGAGGTTGATTCCCGGGATGGCGGGACTGTCATATGTTGAAAGATTGGAGCAACTGGGCTTATATACACTGGAATTTAGAAGGATGAGAGGGGATCTGATTGAAACATATAAGATTATTAAGGGATTGGATACATTAGAGGCAGGAAATATGTTCCCAATGTTGGGGGAGTCCAGAACCAAAGGCCGCAGTTTAAGAATAAGGGGTAGGCCATTTATAACGGATTTGAGGAATAACTTTTTCACCCAGAGAGTTGTGGATCTATGGAATGCTCTGCCTCAGAAGGCAGTGCAGGCCAATTCTCTGGATGCTTTCAAGAAAGTGTTAGATAGAGCTCTTAAAGACAGCGGAGTCAAGGGATATGGGGAAAAGGCAGGAACGGAGTATTGATTGTGGATGATCAGCCATGATCACATTGAATGGCGGTGATGGCTCGAAGGGCCGAATGGCCTACTCCTGCTCCTATTGTCTATTGCCTATAAGTTGATCCATTGATGATGTCATAGCTTGTGCCCTCCACCTTAGGTCTTGTCCCTACTTGAAAATGATGCTTCATTATGATGCAGCATTATGAAGGACCCCTCGCACCCCTCATACAAACTCTTCTCCCTCCTGCCATCTGGGAAAAGGCTCCGAAGCATTCGGGCTCTCACGACCAGACTATGTAACAGTTTCTCCCCCCAAGCTATCAGACTCCTCAATACCCAGAGCCTGGACTGACACCTTACTGCCCTATTGTCTTGTTTATTATTTATTGTAATGCCTGCACTGTTTTGTGCACTTTATGCAGTCCTGGGTAGGTCTGTAGTCTAGTGTAGTTTTTTTCTGTGTTGTTTTTATGTAGCTCAGTCTAGTTTTTGTACTGTGTCATGTAACACCATGGTCCTGAAAAAAATGTAGTCTCATTTTTACTATGTACTGTACCAGCAGTTATGGTCAAAATGACAATAAAAAGTGACTTGACTTCCTATGCCAGGATGCTGTTTATTGACTTCAGTTCAGCATTTAATACAATCATCCCTCAGAACTAAGTGGGAAAACAGTCCTTGTTAGGTCTCAATATTTCTATCTGTAACTAGATTTTAGATTTCTTGACAGGAAGACCACAGTCAGTCCATGTTGACAGCAGCATCCCTAGCTCCATCACATTGAGTACTGGCATTTCCCAGGGCTGCTTGCTCAGTCCACAGCCATTCACACTGCTGACACATGACTGCTCTGCCAGATCCAGCTCAAACTGAATCATCAAGTTCACTGATGACACAAAAGTAGGTGGCCTCATCAACAATATCAGAGAGGTTGTGTATGGAGAGGAGATAGAGCGGCTTGTAGATGGTATGAGCCGCAACTTGAGTCTCAATGTGGACAAGACTAAAAAGATGATAGTGGACTTTAGGAAGGTGCAGGCTGCACATAAACAGATCCTCTGTGGAGACAGTTAAGAACACCAAATTTCTGGGAGTGCACATAATGGGCAATCTCACCTCGTCCCTCAATACCACCTTTTTAGTCAAGCATCTCCACTCCCTGAGTAGATTGAGGCCAGCAAGGCTTCCCGCCCCTCTTCTAACCAATTTTTACAGAAGCACCATTGAGAATGCCCTGACCAGATGCATCACCACTTGGTACACGAATTGCAAAGCATCTGATTGCAAGCCTGTACAAAGGATTGTGAGGAATACTGAGCGGAACATCTGGATTTCTCCACCCATCAGTGATATTTATCAGGAGTACTGCATTCATGGGACCTTTAGGATTGTCAAGGAACCCTCCCATCCATCCCACACACAAACTTTTTGACTGTCTACCATCAGGCTGGAGGTACCATAGCACTAGGACAAGGACCTCTAGATTGGGAAACAGCTTCTTCCCCAGGCCATGAGACTACAGAACTCCCTGCCACCATCTAGGTCTCATCACAAATGGAGTGCCAGTAGCGTTATACTGTTTACTTTTTAACTTGTGTTGTAAATGCACCTTATGATAAATGTCAATCTTCTCAAATATATTTTTATTTGTTAATTTATTTTGCTGTGTGTGAGTTATATCCTGTTGCTGTCTGTGAGGAAATTGTACGTTCTCTCCATGAACATAGGGGTTTCCTCTGGGTGCTCCAGTTTCCTCCCACAGTCCAAAGATGTACAATAGGTGGGTTAATTGGTCATTGTAAATTGTCCCGTGATTAGTCGAGGGTTAAAGTGGGGGTTGCTGGGCAGCATGGCTCGAAGGGCTGGAAGGATCTATTCCATACTGTATCTCAATAAATATATATGTACTATGTTGTGGATCTTGGTCGGAAGGCCTGTTGTTCCTTTGATGGTATATACACACACACAGCTGAATGATAATAAATTTGAACTTGAAGTCAAGTATTAGTAAATTGACCATGAACGAGGCAGGTTATCCTATATACTAAGCTGTTTAACATAATGCTCTAATAAACTAAACTTAATGCTTTCTAACAGGGTTCTCAAACTTGCCTAATGGTATTGGTCCATGGCATAAAAAGGTTGGGAGCTCCTGCTATAGAGGGACAGAAGCTCTCTTTTATAGAGCTGCTTTATATGTTGCACTAGGAGCATATGTGACAAATCATTGAGTTACATACATTTCACATGCACCTGTAAGGTCCCGTGGATGAACAACAATCATGTTCTTCCCTTTTTTACATCTGTAGGGGGCACATTTATATTTAAATTACATGCTGAACATATGGAAGACACCACAAGGGAAACTATAGTGAGCAATTTAACCTCAGCGCTAGATATTGATTTAATAGGCCACACTTTCCAGTCTTATACTGTATTATATTTCTTTAGAAGAAACTGGTTACATTGGCTTTTGCAGGTCACACTGCAAATATGCAGTAGACTATTTCTGAAAAGAACACCACTGCCCTAGGACCTAAAATTGCAGGAAAGACTGTTGATAAGAAATTGGTTTTCATTTCTTTTTGGTGCACAAAATATGTCATGTTTAGCACTACTGCATGATTGGGTATTACCCCATGCCCTTTGTTAAATTTGCCAACAAGACACTGGAACTTGCTTCAAGGTGGTTTTATATGATTCCTGAGGGGATCAGACAAAACTGAACCAGTTTTCAACTACTTACTGTGTACTAAACCAAGCAGGGTATCAAATTTTAAAGACTCACTCCACATTGGCAACCAATCACCAACTATACCCAACATGGCTCATCTGGAATAAAACTGAAGGGAAGAAGGAGTAACTTCTTAGATTCAGTGAAATGCATCTTGAATTCTCATCAGCCAAGAAGAATTTAGTTCTCATCACCTTTTTAGGAAGGATGTGGGAGCTTTAGTTCAAGCTAAACTTCAAGTTCAAGTTAAATTACTATTCAACCATATATAAACATAGCTAAATGAAACAGCATTCCTCCAGAGCCAAGGTACAAAACATTCTACCAACAGAGCACAGCACACTGCACATACCACGTGGCACAAATTGCATATATGGTTATGATTTCATAAAAACAGACAGTTGCAAAGAACAAAAGATATATATAGACCAAGTCCCTGAGTGGCACAGTGTAGAACTGATGGTAAGTTGTCCTGATCCAGCTTGTTCTTCTACTGAACAAACGCCAGAGGGCATCATGGACAGGCGACACCAGCACTCTACCCAATATGGATTCCAGTACACCCTGCAGGTGCTTTCCCACACTGGCTCAGTGTCTCTTCTGGCCATCTGCAACAGGGAACCTTGCAGCCTTGGCCTAATCCACACAACAACAGAGGCAATGCAGCTCCCCGCCATTGGTCTCACCAATAGACTTGTAGTATTCTACATTATCAATGTCCAACCGGCCTTAAGATCACAATAAAAACATCTAAGGTAATCAGTTGCACTGCACATCACACAATGGTACATGGTAAGTCCAAGTGACAACACAATGGTATGCAGTAAGTCCAGCTCCATCACTATTGAACAACTCCCTGATCAAATAATCCTGCACTACTTGATGTTCTTAATATCCAGCAGTAACTTGTGATTGTGAAAAAGATATACAAGGTGAGCAAATATACCTTTGTTTGGACACTGAGTGGCCGCTGCATCTGAATGTGCCACTATCTTACCGGTACAGAAGGGGCAGAGGAGATCTGGCAGGACGTTGCCTCAATTAGACAGCATGTCTTCTGAGGCTAGGTTGAGTGAACCAGGGCTTTCCTCTTTGGAATGAAGGAGTATGATAGGTGACTTGACAGAGGTGGATAAAACGAAAAGAGGCATTGATAGAGTACAGAGACAGCACCTTCTACCCAGGGTGAAAATGGCTAATACGAGAGGGAATACTTTTAAGATGGTTGGAGGAAAGTATAGGGGAGATGTAAGAGGTAGGTTTATTCCACAGCGAGCAGAGGGTGCGTGGAAAGTGCTGCCAGGAGTGCAGGTAGAGGCAGATACATTAGAAACATTTAAGAGACTCTTAGACAGGCACATGGATAAAAGAAAAATGGAGGACAATGCAGGAGGAAGATTGATATTGGAAATAAAAGTTCGGCACACATCGTGGACCAAAGGGCATGTGCTGTTCTATATAAGAAGGGCCTGTGTGCCAAGAGACCCATTAGAATCGCCATACTAACAGCATGGCAGGAAGTGACTTGATTGATCCCTTCAGTGTGAGAATTCCCATTCATCTGAACAACTTAGCAATAAATTTCATGTCTTCATAAATTGTGTCAGCCTGAGCTACACAGCACTGAAAACAGTTGTACTGAGCCATTTCAGCTAATGGATCAGAGTTTCAATCATTGATGTGTTATGATCTGTGCAGTGTTTTTATTATCAATGATAACAACGTCCACATTTATTATCCAATCCTAATTGTCTTCTGAATTGTGGAGGCAGTTAAGAATCAAACACAGTGATGGATCTGAAGTCACATATAAGCCAGATGCTTTAGATTGTCTTTTTCTGAATCCAGTTGTTTCATGATAAATATTACTGATGTCACCATTTTTTAAAATTTCAGATGTATTTAATCATCTGTAAAGTGAATATCCAGAGCAACTACACCCTTCCTATACTCTCAGTACAGTCTAACCAGTATTTAGTAAATTTACTACATAATATCCCAACTATTATATTCAGTACTCAGGCCATTCACGTGCCCATTCCATAAACAGTGGATTATTGCATCTTATGAACAACACCACACAAGGGCACTTTCAATAAATGACCAGCTATTTTTAATGACTAATGTTATAACAAACTTTTTCATATTACATGTAGATGTTTCATTCACTAATAGAGAACTGTAGCGGTGTGAAGTTCAGATTTTATTTTGTATGTAAAGATTTTTGTACTTTTTATGTCTTTTTTTAATGTCTAAACCTTTTTAGTATGTCAGTCAAAATTGATCAGTGAAACATTTGTTGAAGCACAGACTTATTATTGTTAGCCTCTGCTTCTCAGCAAAATCATTGCTTCATTACTTTACAACGGCATTTATAGCTTGGCGACCGTTGGTTCTGCTGATACAGGATGTAAATTCACTCTCCTTACAGCTAAGCAGTGAGAGGCACAATGCCAACATTTAGAGTGCTGTGACACCTAGCCAGTACCAAAGGATCCACACATGCAGAATTCCTAGGAACTGCTTAATACAGATTCAAAGAGTTAATGACCTGGTGCTCTGGAGGGAAGAAGTGAAAAACAAAGTGAAGGATTCATCAGCCAGCTGCATTTCTTCCCTTTGCATGCAGTTTGGACCAATTAGTTATATTTTGCTATGCTTATTTTGTGGGAGTCACAAAATCAGCAACAGAGATCATTTCAGAACTCAAGAATACAGGTCTGAGGAAATGTCAAGAGCATTGGAATTTTAAAAAGGATATTATTTGTCTTCATATTTTTGAAAAAGGCACAAGAGCCTCCGCACTTACACCACCAGGTTCAGGTACAGTTATTACCCCTCAGCCATCAGGCTCTTGAATCAAAGGGGATAACTTCGTTCAACTTCACTTGCCCTATTATTGAAATGTTCCATAACCAATAGATTCACTTCATGGACTCTTCATCTCATGCTCTTGATATTTATTGCTTATTTATTTATAATTTTTTTTTTCTTTTTATACTTGCACAGTTGTTCACTTCTGCACTCTGCTTGAATGCCCTAGTTAGGCAGTCTCTTACTGATTCTATAGATTTATTGAGTATGCCCATATGAAAATGAATCTCAGGGTTATATAAGGTGACATACTGTTTAATGTTCTTTAATAATAAAATTTACTTTGAACTTTAATAGGAACATTACACATAGGGGGATGTTAAAGATTAAAAGGTTAAGAAAGTAAGGCAGACCCTAGGAAAGTCATTGACAATATAAATTACTAGTCAATTAGATGCATTTTAGTTCAAAGAATAAAATAAGGATACTGTCATTTTATCCCAATTCCGAAAATTTCAAAGAATCATTATTTCAAAATAAAAGAAAATGCAAAGACTACATTATACAGCTGACCTTAGATTAAATCTAGACTAGGAAAATAGGTTGCCACAACTTCATGGGCCTAAAGATACTACTGTGTTGCAGTGTTCTATGTTCTCAATCTTATCAATAGGAGAATTAATTCACCAAAAAAGTCTAATATTTGGAATAATGAAATAATTGTCTGACCTATTTCAGTATCTTGAGAAGCAAAAGTTGCCAAAGCTTCCATGATCATAATTATAAATTCTAGAAATTGATCAGCATTTCCCAGCAAGTTTCAGCACTAATTTTGAATGAAAATGCAACCTGCATTTTTTCATCATTTTCTTACAATAATTTGATGTGTTCATTTAAATTAACATGAGAGAAATAGAATAGAAATTGATATAAATACAGGGATTGCAGAGTTTTGGAAAAGAAACAAGTGCATAAGGCTGAAGTATAAAAAAAGATGCATCAATTTGAAATGAATTTTCACCAATAAACCAGTATTATGATCCCCAGTCATGCATAAAAAGGAAGATCAAATCTGTGACCTTTTCCACTTCCTGCGAAAGCTCACACACTTGAATTGGAGTGGCAGTTGTTAAAGCAGAAGGCAGTGGGCACAAATGTGAGGCATTCACCAGCCACCCTTTCAAATGTCCTGGAAAAGTCAAAGCAGTGAGTGGATTCAAAAGGCTTCTGTTCACACAAAGGAATTCCATTAAATGAACTCATCAGTCATGTTGTTTTTTTTATTGATGAGTGGCACAGTGCAGCAGGGTCTGACAGAGCAGAACAGATAGTGTGCGAGCACTGCCTTGTCCCCCACCTTCTTTTCCATCACACTCTCTCTCTCTCTCTCTTTCTCTCGCTCTCTCTCTCTTTCAAGAGTATGGGCAACCAACAAGGACACATCACTTACCTATTACATCCATTATTAACTTGGCTCAGCCTCATTAAGCATTGAAATTGAGGAAAAATGATAGCAAAATAACAGTCAGAGTTTGTACATTACAAGAGGGAAAAGAAAGCAGATAAAATACAATATAGCAGGTGCTGTGACATCTTTGAATCCTGAGGGTCACACACTGTTGATTGCATGTTTTTACTTTCCTGACATGATTCTGCGATGGTCGAATTTTATCATGTTGAGTACTGGCACAAAACAATGGACGGTGGGCTTTTAATAATGTCTTGATGGCGAATTGACATTTAGTTTTGAGCAGCAAGATTCATTGTTTTTCCACATAGATACAAAATCTACAGTTTTTGCATTTCCATTTTGAGTTATCTCCTGTGATTTCACTTTGTTGCTATGTCACAGTTCCTTTTTTCATAAACCAATTTTCAATGTACATTATGTAAAATAAATGTGCAGTCCAGTTGTGAATTAAGAAAATGCTCCCCATTGTCTCCATTGTTCACCTTTATGAATGTGGGCATCCAAAATATCACAGGCAGCATTTCTTCTGGAAAAAATTTTTCTCTGAAAACTGGAAAAACATTAAATTATTCATTTTATTATGCATAATTTCAACAAATGTTAAGGCCTTGTGAATATATTGCATAATGTTGTATTGGGAAATTCATCTGTAGTATGCAGTAAGCACTCCATAGAAACCACTGCTTCTGAAATTTCTCTTCATCCGTGACAATGGATTGCTATATTATCATGGTGACAGAGTATTATTAATTCAAAATTCGGTGCACAGAACACAACAAACATTACAAAAGTATTAACTTAAAGATAAGCCTGGAATTAGCTGAGTGCCATTCCTGTTCCTGCAGCGAATCTTCGTCAGAGACTCGTGTGGATGAATGGGTTTTCTACAGCATGTCAGGCAAAGTTGTTTTGATGGAAAGCGAGCTGTTCCTGAATTGTAGCGTAAAATTGATTGCAAAATTCGATTGTGACTTTATAGTATGCATCACACACTCAAAGCATTAACGTATGAATTGTCACAAAGTACCTTTGATGTCAGTAACATCATGTTCATGTTTATTTTAATTGGAATTTTACTTCAGGTACAAAAATACTGTCAGAAGATTAAACAGTAGTTGCCAAACCTTTCATATTGAGGGGATAAAGCTCAAACTGAAGAGAAACAAGGTGTGCATGCACAGTTTAGATTTCAATACTTCATTTTGGGTTTGATGCATATATGAATTGAAAATGAAGGAAGGCAGTGTAAATAATGAACAATAATGTAAGGAACATTAAATTAACATTAGAGGAGAACGTTATTGATTGGTTGCTTTTTTTTTGGAATTGACACATAAAAAGAGAGTGTTTTTGTTTGCTGTTTCTGCAGCTTCCTATGGTCTCAGGGTGGTTCTTGCTCAGGTAACTGGGGTTGCGGAAACCTTCCCCACAGGGAAGACCAATCCACAAGCAGTGTTTTATAGAAGTCACAGCTTGCCATCGTCTCTCAGCAATTACCTACCCCTGCTAGAATATGAGAAAGAAATTGCAGTCTATCACTCATGTTGATATTGTATAATCCTGCTGAAATTATAACACATCATTTTTTTCACTCATTTATGATTCCAGTGTACGTTAGAAGTGATAAAAAATGTCTTTCCCCGAGAAATAAAATAGAGCTATTTAAAATAGGTTGGGCTAATAATTCACACATTAATTCTAAAAAAGTTTTTACAAATTATGCATTGACTTTAACAAATGGAAAGGTTCTCTATTTGCCTCAAATTATGCAAGATATCCTTCCTCAAAAACTCTGCTCTGAACAGTCTTGAATTTTGATATGGCTTGAATTTTTTATATTAAATTGATGAGAGGTACTAAGGCAAATGGATTTTAGCTTGGATGAATTCATAATAATTCTAACCTTCAACTGATCCTGCTTAACTCTCTCACAGTAAGTTGCTCACCTCTCAACCACATTCTCATGCTCTCTCTTTCCACACCACCATTTTCCCTTCCCCTTTCCCCTTACCTTCTTCTATCCTTTAATCTCCCCATTCCCCACTTTCATGTCTCTCTCCCTCTCTCTCTCATTCTCCTTATCCCTCTCTCTTTCCTCTCCCCTCCCCACACTCTCCCTGCCCCTACCCCTCCCCGTCCCACCCTCTCTTTCTCTCTGTCTCTCACTCTCTCCCACTCTCCCTCGCTCCTGTTCCCTCATTCTCCCCACTTCTCTCAACTTTAGTTTAATTTAATCTTGATTAATTAAACAGGAAATTCTCAGTGCTTGAGTCCTTAAATTAAAAAAAAATGAAGATTAAAGCCATTATGCTTTATTGTGCTGGCTGTTTGGGTTCAAGGGTAATTCAGTCAGTGCTGTTATTTACCTTATTAGAATTAGAATATTAGATTAGATATCCATCAACTGCTCGGTGTCTGTAGACGAGCTTCACAGCCCAGCGTGTTTCCACTCTCAGCTTTATCTTATCAAGGTTATGTTTTGAGCTGAGTTTCTGTGTTAGTGTTCATGGTATTGAGAATGCATTTTTACACATTAAAATGATGGGTATTTGCACTGAGAAATGAAACACCTTTCCATACAAAGAATCAAATGTCACAAACAAGCATTCCCGGGCCGCTGCAACGTGAAGTCGGCAAGCAGTGTACAGTGTGCAACATATCTCTGTCAACATGTAGATGGATACTTCCAAATGCACCCTGATCCAAGAAACTGTGTGAAGGAAGGAAAACCCTTTGAATTTGTCCATGCTCATTTTGCATTTGCAGTCACAAACCAGAAAAGAATCATTCCATCGTTTTCACATAACTTCCGCACAATAGACAAAAGGCCATTGTCTAAACCATTATGTACCCAGTTTGCATTCAGTGAACTGCAGATTTTGTTTTCTTATTACTAAGATATTTGAATGAGCACAGGTATATTGTTTTGCTGCTGGGTTTGCCAGTCATTCATCATGTGCCTGTTTAGAAGGGAAGGAAATGAAGTTCAACAGGCAAAGGAGATCAGAACTCATTTCCCCTATGATACATTTTGTTGCAATGTCTGTGTATTGTTTCCATCTGAAACGTGTTGAAAACAAATTTTGGGTATCATCTAACTTATTTTGTTGAGATTTTGAAAATGCTTTAGGATCAGTATTTTATGGTTTTTAAGGAGCAACGTCAAAGATAAATCACCTAGAAACTGTATGGTGCATATTTATCCATTTTAAGTCATCTATGTGTGGTTAGGCCAATGAACAATTCGAGTCAAAGTCAAAGTAAAATTTATTATCAAGGTACATACAGTGTATGCTACTGTATAAAGCAGGAGGAACTCAGCAGGTCAGGTAGTATCCACAGAAATGAATAGATAGTCAGCATTTCTATGACGACAGACCTAGGTAAGGATGGTTGGGACCCAAGCGTTAGAGTATCTGAGACTGGAATTAAGACATGATGCGACACTGAAATGAGAACAGAGTACAAAATAGGTGCTAGATAGTAATCCAAGTAGAATTGACAATTGAGCACTGAACCTCCATTCAGGTGATCCTTAACTATTGAAATCCTGGCGCCAAAACATGGGTGCTAATTAGCAGGACAGTCCGGAATCCTTAAGGGGGCCAGCTATCCATATTCCAGAGAATTGGAGTGTCTGAACCCCAGAAGCTAGCATGGTTGGGTGCATATCGTAACAGTTTTGGGACCCACTTCTTCAGGACCCAAAGTGTCAACTACCTATTCATTTCCATGAATGCTGCCTGCAATGCTTAACACTTTCAGCAGTTTGTGTGTGTTGCTTTGGATTTCCAGCATGTGTAGACTTTCAAAGGTTCAAATGTTCATTTATTATCAAAGTACATAACTCTGAAATTCTTCTTTTCCAGATAGCCACAAAACCAAGAAAGAAAAAAAAGAAGGAAGCACAATCATGAACCCCCAATTCCTTCCTCCCTGCACAAAACAAGAACAAAAAGCAGAACAGGCACATCAATGCCCCCCCCCCCAAATCCCACCCCCTTGCACACAAAAAAGAGGAAGTTTGGGCAAAAAACACAGAATGCAAAAAACTGAAAAAAGTCTATAGTCCAAGTCTATATCCAAAACGTAGAAAACCTGGGGTTATGTTACCATAGGCTACCTTGAGATTAATTTTCTTGCAGCCATTTACAGGAGAGTAAAAAAAAACAATAGTATTTATGGAAACTCGCCATAAAAAAAAGACTGACAAACAGCCAACTTGCAAATCAAGACAAAGTGTGCAAAGAAAAACAGTGAAAACATGAGTTGCAAAGAGTACTAGAGATGAGTCTATAGGTTAGAGAATCAGTTCAGAGCTGTGGTAAGTGAAATTATCCATGCTGGTTCAGGAGGCTGATAGTTGTAGGTTAATGAAGTTCCTGAATCCAGTGGTGTGGGTCCAAAGCCTTTTGTACTATACAGGTTCTGTTCCCTCTCAGCTGTGTGGCTGCCCGGCCATGCAATAACTCCCATGCACATATCCTTTGTTCCCATGCAGCTGGAACTTTCTAAGTGTTTAAAGCACTGCACAGTTCTTAGAAAATGTAAAAATTTCCTGCTTAGAGCATTGGCTAGTCTGCACAGCTGTAAAAAAAAGAGGGAATATTGTATACAGGTATGCTACAGAAGCCTGGAGTCCCTTTTGTAAGGCTACTACCTAATCTGCCTGGTTGTAGTAGCAAGAAGATAGCATTTGCTGGATGATGGGGGTCCTTGAGGATGGATGCTGCTTTCTTGTGATAGTGCCCCCTGTAAATATGCTTAATGGGGGAAAGGTTTTGCCTATGATGCATTGGGTTGTATCCATCATTTTCTCTAGTCTTTTCTGTAGACATTTTGCTGAAAGTACTGCCTTTAGAAGTTCAGTAGCAAAGGGATGAAATACTGAAGCTGGCCTCATTAGTGTTGTGAATGTTTGCAGAATCAAACTTCAAAGTTAAGTTTATATTCAGAGTACACATACGTCATCATATACAATAGAAACATAGGAAACCTATAGCACAATATAGGCCCTTTGGCCCACAATGTTTAGATTCATTTTCCTGAGGACGTATTCAACAAATCTATACAATAGTAGCTATAACAGGATCAATGAAAGATCATCCAGAGTGCAAAAGACAATAAACTGTGCAATAAAAATATAAATAAATAGCAATAAATCATGAGAACATATATGGGTGAAATTGTAGGAAAGTACTCTTCATATGCAGGTAGTCACAATGTATTGGATGGGTGGAGGATCTAGTTGGAATATGGGGGATTAGCAGTACGTTCCTTATTTTCCTTTATTTTATAACTTACTTTTTTTTATTAATTTCTTTTATTTAGAGATACAGCATAGTTGTCCCGTCCAACAAGTCTATGCCGCCCAGTTACAGCCACTGGACCAATTAACTTACTAACCTGTTGTGGTGAACTACATATACCTGTCTGGACTGCTCCTGTGGCTCCTCCCACAGACCCTGCTGACTGCTCCTGTGGCTCCTCCCACAGACCCCTGCTGACTGCTCCTGTGGCTCCTCCCACAGACCCCTGCTGACTGCTCCTGTGGCTCCTCCCACAGACCCCTGCTGACTGCTCCTGTGGCTCCTCCCACAGACCCTGCTGACTGCTCCTGTGGCTCCTCCCACAGACCCCTGCTGACTGCTCCTGTGGCTCCTCCCACAGACCCCTGTATAAAGGCGACTGAGGCCTGTTGCCCAGCCTCATTCCCCAGGATGTAGTGTTGTTCATTCTTTCAGTCAATAAAAGCCGATACCTCGCTTCTCACGTCTCAGAGTGAGTTATTGATGGTGCATCACCTGTCAGTCTTTGGAATATAGGTGGAAACTCGAGTACGTGGAAGAAACCCAAGCAGTTAGAGAGCAACCCTGGTTGCTGGCCCTGTAAGATTATAATACTGATTGTTACACTATATAGTACACAAAAATACGCTGCTATGAAATCCAGTATTTAGAACTACAGCGTGACATACAGTGGAATGTGTCATTTGCATTAACAACCAACAGACTGAAGCATGTGCTGGGGACAGCCTGCAAGTGTTGTCACACATTCCGGCACCAAATTGGAATTGGAATTTTCTTTAAATAAAATAAATTTTATACATATATTAAACCTATTTACAAGAATAAACCATGGAATGTCTTTTCATTCAAAGTCAATGCTTTCAGTACTGATCTATTACATTCCTACACATCCATAGCAGCTGCCACTCATGTGGCTCCTTCAGATGGTACATCATCATTATCTGCCATGTCACATGACATGGGCGATCATGGTCCCATGACCATGATTGTTCTTGGGATTTTTTCTACAGAAGTGGTTTGCCATGCCTTCTTCTGGGCAATGTCTACAAGATGGGTGACCACAGTCATTATCAATACTCTTCAGAGATTGTCTGCCTCGTGTCCGTGGTCATATAACCAAGACATGTGATATGTACCAGCTGCTCACGTGACCATCAGCAATTTGTTCCCACGGCTTCACTTGACCCTGATCGGGGGGGGGGGGGGGCTACGCCTTACACAAGGGAGATGTACAGGTTAGCGGAGGGAAAGAGTCCCTTACACCTTCTTAGGTAGAGATATATCTCCAGTCTGCCACCCAAGGGTAGTATACAACTACAATAATTGAGGGGCTTCCTTCCCCAACCTGGCCCCTCTCTCTCCAGTAGCAAAAGGACCCTACACTGTGGTCCTTCCCCACTGAGCCCTTGCAGCACAATCCTCTGCAGTCTGCAATGCTTCAGTTGACAGTTTTCCTGCACAGACATTTTGATGTGCCGGCAGATCAACAAGTTTCATGCCCAAAAGGCATTTTTGATTGAGTTAGTAATCTCCCAGCAGCACCTGATGTTCACTTCCACGTGTTTCACTGGGAACAGTGGTAGATCAGAGAGTCCTCTGTCACGCATCTGCTGGGGATGAACTGCGACACAGGACTTCCATCTTTCTCCACACCCTCTTTGCAAACCCAAGTCCAACAATAACTGACTGCAAAATAGGATGCAACAGCTACTGGGAAAGTGCAGTGCAGATGGACAATAATGTTCAAGATCATATTGAAGTAAATTGTAAGGTCAAAAATCCATCTTAGTTTTGCTAGAGAGATCAATGTGCAGATTTTTGCACACCTACCTTCTATTAATAAGGCTACTTGTTCAAATCACGTGCTATAAGTGTGAATCTGAAGACCACTTTAAATAATCATAATATGTGGAAGACCCGTGCCAGTCAAAATAATTGATAAGATTAAACAGAAAGCACAAGGGCTTAATGACTCCAGTTAAGAAACAATTATTTAAAGCAGACTCCCAATTAGTGCTTATCGCAGGGTTCTTGATCTAAGAATAACTTATCTTGTGGTGTTGCTCAGTTGAGTTACCAATGTTCTGTAGGAACTCTTGTTTCTTTCTCTCCATGGGAGTCTGTCATTCCTCTGGACCCAAGTTCAGTCATTGCTAGTGCACACCATGAAACGATGGAGTGAGTTTGTGTCTCTACATTACATAATAGCAAAGTGGTGGACACTGGTGGTAGCGGCAATGACGTCAGTTGGCGTTAGATCCTACAATTCATTCCTATGGATGGAACACGAGTATGTGAACCACACAACGTTTTGGACTGTTGGGTCTGCATGAGGGTGCCATTCTATGCTGGAGAAGGGGTGCCACTGATATTGACCCCTTTAACAAAGAAGAACAGGACTGTAAGTATAGCTTCATGGGTATTGCCATTCTGTTTTGGGGAAAGCCAAGAGGTAGTAGTATATTCCAGCTAACTTTGCCCCTTAGCAAGGGAATAGACTTCAAGAACTTGAGCCTCTGTAATGTCATGATGCTGGCAGGGTTTAAATCTAGCATACAGAAACCATGTGGCTTATTTTCATTCTCTGGGTCACCATGGGCTGACCGGTGGTGCCATGAAAATGGTAAACAAAGGAAGTGTGCTGCAGTAAAGAGGGTTTGGGTGCACATTCTGGATAAGTGTTTGCCTCTGTGTGAATGTTTAGAATCTGTTTCATCTTCAGGCACTCAGTTTAGTTAAGTCTGTATCTGAGTGTCACTTGAAGTGTTTACTGAATATTTAGTGTCTATCTTCTCATGTACTGTAGCTGCTGTCTTGCCTTCATTATAACCATATCAATATGTCCAGGTTAGGTCCTCAGAGATATTGACACCCTGAAATTGCTCACTCTTTCCACTTCTGATTCCTCTATGAAGATTGTTTCATGTTCCCTCGACTTACCCTTTCTGAAGTCCATAATCAGCTCTTTGGTCTTGCTAAAGTTGAGTGCAAGTTTGTTGCTATGACACCACTCAACTAACTGGTAAATCTCACTCCAGTACTCCCTTTCATCACTACCTGAATTTCTGCCAACAATGGTTTGATCATCAGCAGAATAATAGATGCCTAGCCACACAATCATGGGAGTAGAGAGAGTAGGGCAGTGGGCTAAGCACACGCCCCTGTGATGCACCGGTGTTGATTGTCAGTGAGGTGGAGATGTTACTGAGCAGAAGAACATGGTCGCTCAATAGATAAAGGAAACAAGTGGAGATGTTTTAGAGAACAGCCAAATTGCCAGAGAGGAAGTATTTGCAAACTTGCAGTGCATTAACGTGGATAAATCCCCAGGGCTTGTCCAAGTTCATCATTGGACTATGTGGGAGCATAGAGAGAAAATTGCAGAGGACTTTGTGCAAATGTTTGCTTCATTGTCGGCCACTATTGAAAACTGGAAGGAGGCCATTTTCATTCCAATATTTAATGATAGCAAGGGATCTACAGCCTGGCCAGCCTGATGTTGGTGGTAGGGAAGTTGCTGAAAGGAATTGTGAGGGACCGGTTCTACCAGCATTGGGTTTGTAGTTGATTGGGAAGTGTCAGCATGACTTTGTGCATAGGAAGTCATGCGTGATGGATGTCTAGAGTTTTTTTTTAAGAAGTAAACAATATGGTAGATAAAGGCAGGAAAGTGGATGCTGACTACTTAAACTTTAAGAAGGCCGTTGACAATATTGATCTAAAAAGGTTAGATCCCATGGAATCCGGGAAGAGATAGTTATCTGGTTTTGAAATTGGCTTAGAGGTAGGAAGCAGAGGGTGGTGGTTGAAGGTTGCTTCTCAGAATGGAAGACAGCAACTAGTGTTGTATCACAGGGATTGGTGTTGGGACCCTTGTTATTTGTTATTTATATAAACGATTTGGATACAGGCTTAATCAGTAAGTATGTGGATGACAAAAAATTTGTAGGTGTTGATAATTGTTGTTTATTGTAGATTGCAGGTTGTAGAGAAGTGGGCTGAGGAGTGGCAAATGGATTCCAACACAGATAAGTGTGAGGTGATTCATTTGGAATGTCAAACCAGTGTAAGGTTTATAGTAAGGTTTATACCATGGTAGGGCAATGGAACGGAGGGACTAGGCAGATGTGGGCATAGTTTGTTGAAAAGAACATCACGGGTAGACAGGGTGGTGCAAAAGGCATTTAGCATAATGACCTTCTTTAGTCAGGTTACTGAGTGCAGAACTTTGGACATTATGTTTCTGTGGCAGAAGTTATTGGTGAGTCCACATTTGGAGGACTGTGCACAGTTTTAGTCACTTTGTTATAGCAAAGATTGGGTTACATTGGAATGGATGCAGAAAAGATTAGTGCTGATGTTGCCAGGATTAGAGGGATTGAGTTCTAGGGAGTGGCTGGTCAGGCTAGGTCTTTATTCCTTGGAAAGAAGGAGAATGTGGGGTGACTTCATGGAAATGTTTTAAATTGAGAGGCATGGATAAGGTGGGTGATAACAGTCTTTTTCCCAGGGTAGGAGAGTGCAAAACTAAGGGGCATAGATTTAGTATCTGTCAGGGAAAAATTGAAAAGGAACTTGAGATGTAACTTTTTCATGGAGAGATAGTGAGTATACATAATGAGCTGCCAGAGGCAGTGGTTGAGGCAGGTATAGTAGTATCATTTAGGATGCACTTGGATAGGTACATGGAAAATTAAGAGCTTAACGTTATAAATTGAGTTGACAGTGTAAGGAGAAACTTTATTTGGAAAGTTCTAAGTCTTTATAATTCATTGTCTAATTGGTTTATGGATGCTCAGTGATTGAATATTTTTAAAGTTGAGATCAAGAATCATTTGAACTCTAAGCATATAGGAGCACATGGATAAATGGAGAAAGATCGGTGCCTGTCCATAAAACCTTAAGACATAGGAGCAGAATTAGGCCATTCAGCCCATCAAGTCTGCTCCACCATTCCATCATGGCTGATTTTTCCCCACTCAACCCCATTCTCATGCATTCTCACTGTAAAATTTGACACCCTTGCTAATCAAGAACCTATCAATCTCCACTTTAACTATACCGAATGACTGTCACAGCTCATTTAGCAGGTTTTGAGGCACCATGTGGCCTAAAGCTGCTTCCATTTCATCTGGTTTAATATGATCAGGAGTAGGCCAGGCTGAATGCATCTGGCCCATCATCCTTGAGAGACAGTACCTTGAAACTCCAAATGAGAATAGATCATCACACATACTTGATGCATTCTAGATCACAAATTATTAAACTCAGAAACAGGAATAGTGTCACCACATCACTTGCCTAAGACTCTCAACTCCTTTAGACCTTCCTGTCTGAGGCATTCTTTCTCATCCTCAGCTGATTCCTTGCATTTAATCAATTGTGCCCTTTAGCTATTTTTGGTAGACCTTTACTATCTCATGGTATTCTATGATTCCGAACTTCATCCACTGATTTCCGTTTTATCAGGATTCTAAGGTACTATGTGCAGTCAAATAACCTTTTGCAGACAGAGGCAGTAATCCTAGCCTTACCCTCAGGAATTCAGATCTTTAGTCCACAATAGGACCACTGCTGTGACGTGGTCCGGAGTACAATGAAAACAAACTAGACTTGGTGAGTGAGTGTTGTTGATGCCACTGGTATAGAAGTTTATCACCACTTTGCTCCTGACAGATTTTAAGACCATAAGATGTAGGAGAAGAATTAAATCATTCAGTCCATCAAGTTTGTCGCTGGATCTCTGTTTATTTTTCCGATCTTGAGGGTTCTTTGGGGGGTGGGTGAGTCAAGAACAGCGAGGAGTTTTGATTTTTAATGACTGTTTATTTTAGAGTTTAAGCAAAGATACAGACAGTTGAAACTAAGTGAAGAGCTGAGAAGCAAAGCAGAGATTCAACAGATTCAGTGAAAAAAAGAAAAGATGGCACCCCCAAAAATCCATCACCTTTAAAATCCAGCTAATAGAAATCCCTTAGATAAGATCAAACCAATCAGTGGTTGCACAATCATAGCACGCTGGTAATGTGCAAACACAGCCAATGAAAATTAAGAAAGGCGATAAACTATTAGGTAATGGCTATACTGTTTTCTGCCAGTAAGTGGGTATGAACCACCATATACTGTGAAAAATACATAAGCTTGTTAAAAAAGTACGAGTTATGATTGAACTACAGCTTTAGTTTTACATTAATTCATCTTATATCATATAAAAAGATTTCTAAAGCCGTGGATTCCAACACTGCTCTGCCAAGCAATCTTGGCTGATGTATTATCCCCTCTCTCCTGCCTTCTCACTGTAACCTTACTAATCAAGACCCTATCAATCAGTGCTTTAAATATACTCAATAACGTAGCATCTACAGCCATATGTGGCAATGAATTCCTTAGACTTAACACTCTATGGTCAAATAAATTCCCCCTCATCTTTGTTCTATATGGACGAGCTTCAATTCTGAGGGTGTGGCTTTGGGTCCTAAACTCACCTACTGTAAGAAACACTCTCTCCATGTCCATCCCACCTAGGCTTTTCAATATTCGCTAGGTTTCAATGAGATGCCCCCCTCATTCTGCTAAACTCCAGTCAGTAGAGGCCCAAGGACCAAATAAATTCTCCTCATACATTAACCCTTTCATTCTGGAGACCATTCTCATGAACCTTCTTGAGACTCTCTCCAATCAAGCACAACCTTTCGTAGATAAGCAACCCAAAACTGCTCACAGTGCTCCAAGTGCAGTCTGACCAACACTTTATAAAGCTTCAACATTACACTCTTGCACTAGGACTCCAATACTCCTCTGCACCTCTGATTTCTTAATTTTTTCTCCATTTGGAAAAAATGGTCTTTATCTTTATTCCTTCTATCAAAGTGCATGATCGTACACTTCCCTACTTTGAACAGATTGGTCGAGTGTTACTAGCCCTCCCTTTTGTGATTGGGAAATAGCTGGGGAATTTTCTAGGTTGCCATATAGATGCTAGGGTTTTTGGAACAGCTTGGTCCGAGTCTGGTTCTGGACTGCAGGGCTTCAATACGTGCAGCCTGTCTCATCCCATAGGCTTTGCTCTATCTCATGCTCTCAGCCATTTGTACTTCTCTACAAACATTGCTGAAATACTGTAATTGCTGTTGGTCAAATACTTATACTAAATACAATGTTTTCTCAACTGTAAGACAACATTTTATATTGTTCATGACCTACATTGATACCAATAAGCTTGAAGGAGTGCAGAGAAAATCTACTGGGACTTGAAGACCTGAGTTAAGGGGAAAGGTTGAATAGGTTAGGCATTTATGATGGGAGACCTTATGGAGGTTTACAAAATTATGAGGGGTATAGATAGGATGAATGCATGCAGGTCAATTTTCCTTCATATTGGGTGAAAATAAAACCAGAGGTCATAGGTTTACTGTAAAAGGTAAAATATTCAAGGGGACTCTGAGGAGAAACATTTTACTTAGAGAGTGCTGCGAGTGCAGAATGAGCTCACAACCATGGTGGAGAATATGGGTTCAATTGTTACATGGACTAGATAGATAGATAGATAGATAGATAGATAGATACTTTATTCATCCCCATGGGGAAATTCAACTTTTTTCCAATGTCCCATACACTTGTTGTAGCAAAACTAATTACATACAATACTTAACTCAGTAAAAAATATGATATGCATCTAAATCACTATCTCAAAAAGCATTAATAATAGCTTTTAAAAAGTTCTTAAGTCCTGGCGGTAGAATTGTAAAGCCTAATGGCATTGGGGAGTATTGACCTCTTCATCCTGTCTGAGGAGCATTGCATCAATAGTAACCTGTCGCTGAAACTGCTTCTCTGTCTCTGGATGGTGCTATGTAGAGGATGCTCAGAGTTATCCATAATTGACCGTAGCCTACTCAGCGCCCTTCGCTCAGCTACCGATGTTAAACTCTCCAGTACTTTGCCCACGACAGAGCCCGCCTTCCTTACCAGCTTATTAAGACATGAGGCGTCCCTCTTCTTAATGCTTCCTCCCCAACACGCCACCACAAAGAAGAGGGCGCTCTCCACAACTGACCTATAGAACATCTTCAGCATCTCACTACAGACATTGAATGACGCCAACCTTCTTAGGAAGTACAGTCGACTCTGTGCCTTCCTGCACAAGGCATCTGTGCTGGCAGTCCAGTCTAGCTTCTCGTCTAACTGTACTCCCAGATACTTGTAGGTCTTAACCTGCTCCACACATTCTCCATTAATGATCACTGGCTCCATATGAGGCCTAGATCTCCTAAAGTCCACCACCATCTCCTTGGTCTTGGTGATATTGAGACGCAGGTAGTTTGAGTTGCACCATATCACAAAGTCCTGTATCAGTTTCCTATACTCCTCCTCCTGTCCATTTCTGACACACCCCACTATGGCCGTGTCATCAGCGAACTTCTGCACATGGTAGGACTCCGAGTTATATTGGAAGTCTGATGTGTACAGGGTGAACAGGACCGGAGAGAGTACGGTTCCCTGCGGCGCCCCTGTGCTGCTTACCACCGTGTCAGACCTACAGTCTCCCAACCGCACATACTGAGGTCTATCTGTCAAGTAGTCCACTATCCAATCCACCATGTGAGAGTCTACTCCCATCTCCGTTAGTTTGTGCCTTAAGATCTTGGGCTGGATGGTGTTAAAGGCACTAGAGAAGTCAAGGAATGTAATCCTTGATGATTTGGATGGACCAAAGGGTCTGTTTCTGTGCTGTAGTACTCAACCTCTCCGGAATTCGATACATTCTATTATCTGTCAATTGACTGTTGGAGCATTTAAGAGGCTGGTGGTATGAATTTATTGGTGAAAGTGGAGCTGTAGGCATCTTCTGCCATGTGGAAGCTCAATTTGCAGCTGCATTCTCAACTTGTGAATTGTTTGGGTTATGAACAGTTCACAGGATTGTGGGCCTGCCATAATATGGGGGGGACGGGGACTTGTATGCTCCAAAAATACTTCAGTCAACCAGTCAGGAGATTAAGGAGCCTGAAGATTCACACTCAATACTTTAAGGACACCTTCTACCCCTCCATCATCACCATGAATCCATGAACACTACATCACTATTTTCATTCTTTTATCAATTTTTTTTATCTTAATCGTAATGCCCTGGTTAAGATTTCTACTGCTATGCTGTGAGGTATTTTTATTTTAGCAGTTTTCTGCAAATGCAGTGTGTCCTGTTAGTAAGAGTGTTTCCGCTACGGCTAAAGATAAGGAGCCATTTGTCCAACGTAAGAATTTTGTGTCAGCCAGTTGGGTTTGTCTTGGTACACATTGTAACCTTCTGCCCAGTGGGATGCAATGAAAGATTCAAGAGAGCTGGAAGGCTTCAGATTTCTGGAGGTCAGTAGCCTGGTTCGGGGCCTTTTGGCAGGAGCTGCAGAGTGGAGCACAAGAAATATGCAGCAGAATGCCACTCAAAGGAAGAAGTGCTTTGTGTAGACGAATGGTTCCAAGGAGGATGTGCCATTACTCCTGAGTTAGCCAGTTCATTCAAGATGGTCTTTGAGGGAGATTCGAACTGTGGCTGGTTTCTTTCACCCAGGATCTGGGTTCAGTGCATGAGTAAAGCAATACACCCAACTGCTCCAGGAATGAGCTCCAACGCTTTTGTGCACACCGAACTGGTCTAACTGCAATGGGCCCTTTTATTTTTCTTTTCTTTTTCTGTTAACTTTGTGAAAGTTGAGACATTGGTACTGGTATATTTCCTTTGTAATTTTATTCTGGTATAGAATCCATTATTTTTCTGGTGAGCTTTGTATGGGATACAATCCTGGTCCCTCTCTGAAACATTCCAACTTTCCTGTTTGGTTGAACCCAAATGATTCTGACTCTAGACATGTGTTTCTTAAGGAAGGTTCTGAACTTAAAGAAGGGAAACTTTGAAGGTATGAGACGTGAATTAGCTAAGATAAACTGGCAAATGATACTTGAAGGGTTGACGGTGGATATGCAATGACAAGTATTTAAAGATCGCATGGATGAACTACAACAATTGTTCATCCCAGTTTGGCAAAAAAATAAACCAGGAAAGGTAGTGCACCCGTGGCTGACAAGGGAAATTAGGGATAGTATCAAGTCCAAAGAAGAAACATATAATTAGCAAATAAAAGTGGCACACCTGAGGACTGGGAGAAATTCAGAGTCCAACAGAGGAGGACAAAGGGCTTAATTAGGAAAGGGAAAAAAGATTATGAGAGAAAGCTGGCAGAGAACATAAAAATTGACTGTAAAAGCTTTTATAGAAATGTGAAAAGAAAAAGATTGGTCAAGACAAATGTAGGTCCCTTACAGTCAGAAACAGGTGAATTGATCATAGGGAACAAGGACATGGCAGACCAATTGAATAACTACTTTGGTTCTGTCTTCTCTAAGGAGGACATAAATAATCTTCCGGAAATAGTAGGGGACCGAGGGTCTAGTGAGATGGAGGAACTGAGGGAAATACATGTTAGTAGGGAAGTCATGTTAGGTAAATTGAAGGGATTAAAGGCAGATAAATCCCCAGAGCCAGATGGTCTGCATCCCAGAGTGCTTAAGGAAGTAGCCCAAGAAATAGTGTGTGCATTAGTGATAATTTTTCAGAACTCCTTAGATTCTGGATTAGTTCCTGAGGATTGGAGGGTGGCTAATGTAACCCCACTTTTTAAAAAAGGATGTAGAGAAAAACCGGGGAATTATAGACCGGTTAGTCTGGCATCAGTGGTGGGGAAAATGCTAGAGTCGGTTATCAAAGATGTGATAACAGAACATTTGGAAAGAGGTGAAATCATCGGAAAAAGTCAGCATGGATTTGTGAAAGGAAAATCATGTCTGACAAATCTTACAGAATTTTTTGAAGATGTAACTAGTAGAGTGGATAGGGGAGAGCCAGTGGATGTGGTATATTTAGATTTTCAAAAGGCTTTTGACAAGGTCCCACACAGGAGATTAGTGTGCAAACTTAAAGCACATGGTATTGGCGGTATGGTATTGATGTGGATAGAGAATTGGTTGGCAGACAGGAAGCAAAGAGTGGGAGTAAACAGGACCTTTTCAGAATGGCAGGCAGTGACTAGTGGGGTACCGCAAGGCTCAGTGCTGGGACCCCAGTTGTTTACAATATATATTAATGATTTAGATGAGGGAATTAAATGCAGCATCTCCAAGTTTGCGGATGACACGAAGCTGGGCGGTGGTGTTAGCTGTGAAGAGGATGCTAAGAGGATGCAGGGTGACTTGGATAGGTTAGGTGAGTGGGCAAATTCATGGCAGATGCAATTTAATGTGGATAAGTGTGAGGTTATCCACTTTGGTTGCAAGAACAGGAAAACAGATTATTATCTGAATGGTGGCCGATTAGGAAAAGTGGAGGTGCAACGAGACCTGGGCGTCATTGTACACCAGTCATTGAAGGTGGGCATGCAGGTACAGCAGGCAGTGAAAAAGGCAAATGGTATGTTGACATTCATAGCAAAAGTATTTGAGTACAGGAGCAGGGAGGTTCTACTGCAGTTGTACAAGGCCTTGGTGAGACCGCACCTGGAGTATTGTGTGCAGTTTTGGTCCCCTAATCCGAGGAAAGACATTCTTGCCATAGAGGGAGTACAAAGAAGGTTCACCAGATTGATTCCTGGGATGGCAGGACTTTCATATGAAGGAAGACTGGATCGACTAGGCTTATACTCACTGGAATTTAGAAGATTGAGGGGGGATCTTATTGAAACGTATAAAATTCTAAAGGGATTGGACAGGCTAGATGCCCGAAGATTGTTTCTGATGTTGGGGAAGTCCAGAATGAGGGGTCACAGTTTAGGGATAAAAGGGAAGCCTTTTAGGACCGAGATGAGGAAAAACTTCTTCACACAGTGAGTGGTGAATCTGTGGAATTCTCTGCCACAGGAAACAGTTGAGGCCAGTTCATTGGCTGTATTTAAGAGGAAGTTAGATATGGCCCTACTGGCTAAAGGGATCAGGGGGTATGGAGAGAAAGCAGGTACAGGGTTCTGAGTTGGATGATCAGCCACGATCATACTGAATGGCAGTGCAGGCTCGAAGGGCCGAATGGCCTTATTCCTGCACCTATTTTCTATGTTTCTATGTTTCTAAGGAAGATAGCCTTCTCACCACTGAGTTAATTAATGAGCCAAGTTTGTATACGAGCCCACTGAGAGAGTTCCAATAATATATTCTTATTGTTACTTATAGTATTTTATGTTTTGCACTGTACTTCTGCCACAAAACAAAAGAAAATGACAATGTACTGTATAATAAACATGATTCTGAAGTTCACTGTCAGAGGTGGTAGAATGAGATATAATCATTAAGTTCAAAAGACAATTAGACGGGCATTTGAATAGACAAGTTATGGTAAGGTATGGGCAAATACTAGTAAATGAAATTCAAGTGGATGGGTAAAAATGTTGGCATAGATGTGGAAGGCCAAAGAGTCCCTTCTGGCTGCAAAAGAATGAAAACTGTGGTTACATACTGTCCTTTTGTTTTTCTTTCCAAACACCTGTCATTCCACTTCCAGAACTTTTTGTGGTTGGTTTATACACAGGTATTTTAAATCATGGAATTATTGTGGAAATAAAATCAAATATTGTTAAGAGATGCAACAGCACCATTCACATCCCAAACTGCGAAAGACAGGAGAAAGTGATGCAGGACAAGAGGGAGACCTGCAGGTGGCAGCACTGCTGCTCCGCAGCTGTGTCTCTTCAGGGACAATGAGCCCAGGAAAGTGCGCAATAGGATAACTGGCAATGATTTTAAAAGATCACTGCAAGGACAGCTCTAGCCTAATTACATCTATTGTAATTAACAGAAAATATGTGTGATTATAAAATGATTTATTTTGCTGTTGGCAAACTTCTATAACAAGATTATAAACTGTAAAACTTCACTTGCTTCTTTACTCCAGCTTTAACTCTTTGATGGCAGTGAAAACTTAAAAAATTAGAAATGACAGCTGATCAAAGTTCAAAGATTAAAGTTCAATGTACATTTATTATCAAAGTACATAAATGTCACCACATATAACCCTGAGATTCTTTTATTTTTTGGGCAAACTCAGTTAATCCAAGAAACATTAAAAAAAAATCAATGAAAGATCACACCCGACAGGGTGGACAAACAACCAATATGCCAAAGGCAGCAAATTGTGCAAATACAAATGCAAAAAAAGAATAATTAAGAAAAAAAATTGAGATCATGAGATGAAGAGTCATTGAAAGTGAATCTATAGTGAACCTGGTTGAAGTTTGTACATAAAGTTCAGCTAGTGGAGCCAATCTTTAGCAACAACAAAGGCTCACTAACTGGAACAGGCATTTTCATGTATCAGATCTGCTCATACTTTCTTGCCAGTGACTGCACGACGCAGAAACAAAAGAAACAAGGAGCAGAAACAGGCCACTAAGGGTCTCAAGCCTTCCCTGTCATTCAAATGTCAATGTTGAAAGTAGATTCATTATCAAAATTATCAGTGTTATCATCATAAACTTATACACCATAAATTTAATTTTCACTATTTATTACCGAGATTCATTTTCTTGAGGTATTCACAATAGAACAAAACCACTTCATGACATATGCCAGTGAGATTAAACCTTATTCTGATTCTGAAATGCAATAGATTCAATGAAAAATTATATAAAAACAAAGACTGACAGACAACCAATCTACAAAAATCTGATCTACGCTTTCTTCCTGTTCTGTGATGGTTCAAAGAGTTATCTGTCTCCACCTTTATCTAATGATCTGCCAGCCTCTGAGCCACGTTAGTAGTTATTCATATTTTTGGATTAATTATCAATTTACCCAATATCTCAGGCAAAAACAACATCTGCAATGAAAGTCTGGACAATATGAATTAATTCAGTGCCTTGATTCAACATTCACCAGTTCACCTTGTCTTGATAAATGAGATGGAAATTGTCATCTTTAACCAATTTGATTCATGCTCTCCTGATCTTGAGCACCAAGTTACTTTTCTATCAGGCTTGTGGCCTCAATACACTTCTTCATGGCTGAGGTTAAGTCATGTGTATCAAACAACTGTTGATTGAAAATATTCTGCTTTGCTGTCTCAAAAAAAATTTACGTCATTTGAGTCAATTGGTACCGGAATTGGAATATAATTGTCATATAAGACCATAAGATCCATTTTCCTTTCAGCCTCAACCACCTACATTCTGCCCATATCCATTCATGTCCCGACTAATCAAAAAGCTATCCACCTCTGCCTTAAGTATACCTAATGACTTGGCCTCCACAGCCACCTGTGTATAAGAAATTCCACAGATTCACTATGCTTTGGCTAAAGAAATTCCTCCTGATCTCTGTTCTGAAAGATGCCCCTCTATTCTAAAATGTGTCCTCTGGTCTTAGTCTCCCCACCAGAGGAAACATCCACTCCACATCCACTCTATACAGGCCTTTCAACATTCAATAGGTTTCAGTGAGGTCACCCTCATTCTTCTGACTTCCAGTGAGCACAGGCCCAAGGCCACCAACACTCTTCATTTGACAAGCCATTCCAAGCTACTGTGAAAAGCTTGTCTAGCACACTGTTTATACATTATACATGTCAAATCATTACTCAGTGCATTGTGTTAGAATAAGGTTAAACAGTAACAAAGCAGAATGAAGTGTAACAACTGCCAAAAAAATACAGCTGTGGTAAACTACAAAATGCAAGTTCATAAGAAGGTAGATTGTGAAGTCACGAAACAACTGTCCCATGCTAGGGAAACGTTCAATAGTCTATTAACTGCATGGGCAAAGCTGTCCTTGAGCCTGGTTGGATGTGCTTTCAGACTTTTGCATAACAAAGTGCAATGGAGATAAATGATAAAGTGCAAGATCATAATGATGTAGTTTGTGCATTCAAGAGACCATTTTATTGTACAAAAAGTCTATAACAGTGGGATAGAAGCTTGAGCCTAGAGGTATGTGCTTTCAGGCCTTTGTGTTATCTGCCCAGTGGGAAAGGGCAGAAGAGAAAATGTCTGGGATATGTGGAGACTTTGATAATGTTGTCTGCTTTACTGAGGCAGCGAGAAATGTAGAGCGAGTCCATAGAGGGGCAGCTAGTTTTGTGACGTACAGAGCTGTGTTCACAACTCGACACTTTTTTTGCAGTCACGGGCAAATTATTTGCCACACCAAGCCATTATTCATCCACACAGAATCATTTCTATAGTGCATTGATAAAAATTGGTAAGTGTTGATGGTAACATGCCAAGCCTCCCTAAGGTCCTTGTATTAGATTACATAGATTTTTTGTGTATTTAGTATTTCAGGAATATTTGAGTAATATTGTAAATATATTGTTGGATTAAGTATTCTTTGTTGCTTATATAATTCATTATAGTTACGTGTATGAAGTGCGTGAATATGAATAGCATATGACATATGCCCCAGCATGATACTTGCACACCTCACACAAAGTAAAAATGCAATTAAACTCACATTCTGGACTCCCTTGTTTTACTTTCAATTAGTTTTCATGTTTTGAAGTTACTAAACATAACAATGGTGATGAAGTATTCTTAAAACAAACCCGAGACAAATACCTACCTGTTGAAGTGCAGTGAGACACTTGAGTTTTAAAAAAGAACAGACTTCGAGTTTAAAAGAAGTCACTGCATGTTTTGTTTTTCTCTTTGCAAGAGGAAAAAGACATTTGAATTAAAAATAGGCAGAAAATGGGCAATTTCACAGGTTCATTAACAATGAGTACCAGGTGTTAATAATTGTAAATTAAAAAAAGCAGAAATGGCTGGTCACATCAGAAAGTTAGATGCATTCAATTCCACAATGAATAACTGGCTCATGTATACTGAGCGAATCAAGCAATATTTTAAAGCAAATGAAATAACCACTGAGAAGCGAGTGCCAGTTTTGCTGAGTGCATTGGGTTTAAAGTTTGCTTCAAAGTTTAACTGCTCCAACCCAACCAGCCAAATTGTTGATATTATGAAAGTAATGCAGGAACATTGAGAAATGAAGCCCTTGTAGCTTGCAGAATGCTTTAGGTTTCATAAGTGGAATTAAAAGGAAGGGTAGTCCATTTCAAAATATGTGGCTGAATTGAAGAAGTTTTTTTGAGCATTATCAGTTCAGTGATAGATTTAATGATTCAACTGAAAGATTGTTTAGTTTGTAGAATTTTACAAGAAAGCTTTCAAAAACAGCTCCTTACTGAAGCACAACTTACATTAAAGGAGAGGTTGAAATAGCTGTATCAATGGAAACAGCAGACAGGTGCCCAATTTAGTTGCAGTTTGGAATAAAAGTGGGTGAGAACAAAACTGCAACATCTATACTGAAACCTGCCTGGCCAAACAAATTGTATTACCATTATGACAGGAGCTCACATACACCAGACCAACGCAGACTTAAAAGCAAAATTTGCAGAAAATACAACAAAATAAGACATACAAAGAGCATACTGAGCAGCCAAAAATGAATGTACTACACAGGAAGAGGAAAAAGATAAAAAGTCAAGTTGCAGTTTCAAAAGTATCACTGATCTACATGCTGTTGATGAAATATCTGATTATGATGAGAATGACACAGGACTGACTAGCTTTAGGATTTACAGTGTAAAAACTAACAATAGACAAACAATATAGCTTACACCAGCAGTGAACGAAAAATTAATTTAAACGGAATTGGGTACTGGCTTGTCTATTTCAGTCATTTCATAAAATGGTTTTGACCACCATTTCTAAGATACTGAACTGAAACTTACAGATATCAAACTAAGAACTTAAAAGATAATCCTGTATTAATAAGATTTGTAATGAAATGCAACAACCAACAAGCTGCATTGGGATATAATGGGATAAAAATAGAAGGGCAGTATTCTGCAATAGTGAGTGGCTGAGGCAACTACAACTTGATTGGAAATCCATCTACCATTTGCATGCTACATCCCCTGCAGTAGTTGCAACTGAGAATTAATTAGGAAAGGTACTGGGATAGATCCACACATCAGGCAGATTGCCACGCACTGTTTGGGATGCCAACACATCCAGAAGATGCCAAGAGCATCATCTGTCAATCATTGGGAAGGTCATGCACTCCCAGGCAGAAGATTCATGTGGATTTTGCCAAACCAATTATGGGCACAAATTTCTTAGTAGTCGTGGAAACAGCTACAAAGCAGCCAGAAATTTTTCCAATAAGATCCACTACTGCGTCACACACTATTGTGAAGCCTCTTCACAAGGATTGGTGTTGAAGGACACTTAGTCAGTAACAATGGACTACAGGTTCTTGCAGAACAGTTTCAGTCATTCCTGAAGCTGAATGGAAGAAGACATATTACATCAGCACCGTACCATCCAGCTGTAAATGGCTTGGCAGAAAGGTTTATTCAGAGCCTAAAGAATGCACTGTGATATTAATATACACAGGGAGATGCATTCTATATTGAGTTGGTGTTTAGACGTAAGGAGGAGTGTTATGTATTCAATATTTGAGTTCGAGTCTGAGGCTTCCATCACTCCGAGTTGACCTGTGGTGAAATACATATACCTGTCTGGACACGGCCCCTGCTGACTGCTCCTGTGGCTCCTCCCACAGACCCTGGTATAAAGGCGATTGAGGCCTGAGCCGGCCCTCAGTCTCCAGGATGTAGTATGGTGGTCAACTACTGCTTGTTCTTTCTTCCAGTCAATAAAAGCCGATATCTTGACTTCACGTCTCAGAAAGCGTTATTGATGGTGCATCATGACCATGGATATTACATCCTAGCTGTCTAGATATGTCAGCTTTGGCAGTATGACATGGAGAGCAAGCTGTCGCTCATATAGCAAGCTCCCCCTCTCAGTTTGGTACAGTTTGGTACCAGCAGCGTCACAGGAGTTGCCAGTCAGCATTGAACTCAATGTAGGACTGCCTTAGGGACTCCAGTTCCGAATTTTTCCTTTGGGGTTTACACCCAGAGCTTTCCCCATGAGTGGGTATAGCCACAAGGCAGTGGAAGTTTGAAATCAGAGTTTTCCTTCTCCTAGGTGAGCTGGTAACCATGGCTGACGAGCCCTATCTATCTGAATCCACAAGTTTTAAGGCATCAGTAACCCAATTTTGCCCCTTCTCCTGTCAGTAGAAATGGTTCCATGGGGCTTAGTAGCTGAGTCGCTCATGAAGGCCAGGAGCTAGACTTGGTTGCCAGAGGCTATTTGAGGTGCACACAATTGGGAGCATTTAATAGATAGTGGGAGCTTGTCCCCATTACCAGCCCTGGCTATAACAACCTTAAAGAAGCAATAATAATATTTGAGTAATGTTGTAAATATATTGTATGATTGAGCATTCTTTAATGTTTATATAATTCATCATGGTTATATGTGCAAAGTACATGAATGGCATATGTCATCACACTATCATGTGATACAAATGTGACTCGCTTAAAGTAAAAATCAACTTAGAGTCACGTTCCAGAAACTCTTATTTTACTTTCAATTAGATTTCATGTTTTAGAGTTACAGAAAATAACGAGTCGTAGAGCAATACACAACAGATGCAGGCATATTAGCCCAACCAGTCCATACAGACCATGAGAGCCCTTACTTCCTGTATTTGGCCCGTATCCCTGACACCTCCCTATGTATCTATCTAAGTGCTTTTTAAATGAAACAAATTGATGATACTATTGTATCTGCCTCAACCACTTCTTGCACAGATCATTCCACCACCCTCTGTGTGAAAATTCAGGTTCCTTTTCAATCCCCTCTCACCACAAACCTATGCCCCTAGCTTGGAATTCCCATGTTGTAGGTAAAAAAAATTGTTACCATCCACCTCATCTTTGCCTCCTATAATTAAAAAAAACTTCTATAATGTGCTACCTCATTCTCCTGCGGTCCATGTGTACTGAACCTGTCATTACCATTCATTCATATGGATGCTTTTGTGACTCATCTTACCTGCACTATCTCCGGGGAGGCAGTCCAACCCAACTTTTCACAAAGTTCTCCAGCAATTGTGGGCAGTTGCTGTACATAGACCTCTGTAATGAATCTCAATTGCGCAATGCAGAAAATAGGACATTTCTTGCTCTTTTTCATTTCAGTAATAACAACTCAGTCAAAACTTAAATAATCCTTGTAAAGGAAATACTGTATCCTGCTGTGGAACTTGCTGAGTAACTAACATTTTCCCTTTTTGAAGCTTGACCCCATAGTGCCTTCTTTCCTGTTTGATTATTTTCTGAAATGCCAGACGTTTATCTTCTTGCTGTTTGTAGCTTTTCTTTTTTATTTACTCTCATTGCTTAGCTTGCTCACCGACTCACTCACTACAGTCCTCCCCCTTATTTGCAGAGAAGAGCACCATTCCCATATTGCCTTGGTAAGCTGAGCATACAAATCATCACAAACCCATTGAAGGCACAATGACAGCCCAGTAGTGTAGCATTTAGATTTTAGGTTATTTTTGATTAGCTTTATTTGCCACATGAGCATTGAAATATACAGATAAATGCGTCATATTAAATCAGCAGAGGATTGTGCTTGCCAGATCACGAGTGCTTCCATCCTTCCAATTTCAACACAGCATGCTTTGCAGTGCCAGAGATCACCAACTGGGGCTCAATTCCTGCCATAGTCTGTAAGGTGTTTGCTCATCTCAGCACTGGACTGAGCCTGTTGCCTACAACTGGTGGACATCTGGATCACCTACAGTGACGCCTGGCTTTGTCAACTTCAGTTCTGAATGCTGCTTGCTTGCTTTTTATTGTTTGCCATGATTTGTTTTTTTTTTATCTCTCTCTCTCTCTGCTTGGTTGGTCTTCTTTTGTTCTTAATGGGTTCTATTGGGTTTCTTTGTTTCGTAGCTGCCTGGAATCTCAAACTTGTATAAAGTATACATGCTTTGATAATAAATGTACTTTACACTTTGAACATTCTCCCTGTGACCATGTGGGGTTCCTCTAGGTGCTCCGCTTTCCTCCCACATAGCAAAGACATACAGTTAGGGGTATTGAGTAGTGACACATAAAAGCTGCCCCCTGCACAATCCCCCGACTGTGCTGGTCTTTGATGCCACATTTCATTGTATATTCTGATGCACATGTGACAAATAAAGCTAATCTTTTAAAAATCCTTTTGTTAACATGCATCAAAGGACATCAGGCAAGCCACTGGGTGGGGGGTGGGGGGGAAGTCATAGAGATTTTAGTATAGATTTACAAATATAAGGCACAAATGCTAATAATCTACACACATTTTCATTCATAACAACTAGAAATTAAAGTTACATATTCAAGACCACTTCTTACAATTATTCATTAAGATAATTTCTTGCCACCAGTTTCATTGTCATTAAATCTGTTTTTTTTTGTATCTATTAGTATTAAGGTAAAATCAATAGCCCAGAACAGGGTATTAATAAAGAGTGCAAATAAAGGGCACAATGTTCATTGTGTTTGCTCATTAATGGCTAAGTTCTTAGGCCTACTTAATCATTTATGTAGGACACATATGGAGAGAAGGGGCTGGTTTAGTGGAATTCTGCAATGACTTGAGCAGTGAATGGATTAAACTCAGTGCTGATTTTCTTTTGCGAAGCCACCAAGTTGGAACATCAGCCTGAAACATTGAAGTTACCACCCCTGGAATGTCATGAGGTTTTCCGCATTTTGTGTTGAAGAATTATTAACCCCCTCTTTTTATATAAACTGCTCTACAGTTTTGCCAAACATAGCACAGAAGTGATATTCACCTCTTCCTATCTTTCAACTAAAAGGAAGTTCTTTTTTTCTGGACCATTTCTAGCACCACAAGTAGCATGAATAATGTCCCTCATCAGTCACCCATTCCAGTTTCTAAAACTCTGCAGTCTGTGGTTCACTTTGTAATCTACATGAATGATTGCAACTTCATCACATAAAACAAAATAAAAATTATAAGTTAGGGGCATGTGTTTTAACATGCAAATGAGCTCCATAAATCAACTAATTTCCTCAGTTAATATCTAAGGGGTAGTAGTTTATTTATGTTTTGCATTAAAAGTGAATGCTACTCTGTTTCAATTTCATTTGAGAACGGATATGTATGTTACTTAAAAACCTAAAGTTATTTTAATTAGGTTAATAAATTACATTTAGAAATACATGTTTGGTTAAAAATGGATGATTTTAAAGTAAAACGGTTTTGTACTTATGCAAAGGGACAATTGTTGTTCTGCTTTTAAGCAAGGTCTCAAACAGTTTTCAGCTTGATCAACAAGCGAATGGTTGCTCATGTTTATGACTTCAAAAGAGACACCTCACAAAGAGGAGACACAAGAGACTGCAGGCCTCAGAATCTGGAGCAAAATGGTCATTTGATGTTTTGGGACAAGAGCATTTGTCTGAAATGGATGAAGAGTCTTGACCCAAAACTTCATTTGTCATTTCCCTCTACAGATGTTCTTTGACCAGTTGAGTTCCTCCAGCCACTTCTTTAATATTTTGGAATTCTGTTTCTCTATTGAATATTTGGTAGATCATTCATTTGTAATCAGGATCATATGTTGAATTAGCACACATTGTTTTGACCACTGGTAATTTTGAGCAGCAGAAGCCAAGAGGTTGGAATGTGAACTTCAGTATGTTTTTTAACAATATTGCCTCACAAACACCTTTTCCTCTGATGAGGGTGTACTTTTTCTGTTTCCTTGTCTATTCCCGAAAAACTATTACATAATTCTGCCATTTTTTGAGGAGCTTTGTCAAATATTTTTGGTGTATCTCATTGAAATCTATCAAATATTGAAAGGCTTAAATAGAGTGGATGCGAAGAAAATGTTTCTTATAGTGGGTAAGAAACCAGAGAGTATAGCCTCAGAACAGAAATTCATCCAGTTGGAAGAGAGAAGAGAAGGAATTTCCTTAGCTAGGGCATGGTGAATCTGTGGAATTCATTGCCACGAATGGGTGTGGAGGCCAAGTTATTGAGTATACTTAAGGCCGAGGTTGATAGATACTTAGTTAGTCAGGGCATCAAAGGCTATGGGGAGAAGGCAAGAGAATGGGATAGGGAGGGATAATTAATCAGCCATGGTGGGACTTCAGAGCAGATTCAAGGGGCCAAGCAGGCTAATTCTGCTCCAATGTTTTATGGTCTTCTAGAATGAATGTGAATTACATTGTTTATCACAGATTATTTCTGAATGAATTATTATTTTTCCTATCACTCTAACTCCACATGAAAAAAGTACTTGTAATGTCCTGGTTCTCATTATGCGTTGTTGTGTTTACTCAGTCAAGTTGAGTTTGAGGATGATTATCTGAAACTGCTTCCAACAGAAAGGAAAGCAAGCTCAGTTGTAACATGATTGATCTCTTAAAAAAAACACTAGTTTCATATGATCACCTTACAAATCTATCTACCAATAGGATAAAAGTCTAATAATTACTTCTCTGAAAATGACAAGGACAAGATGGTTTGCTAGCCATCTTGTTTAAAGCGCAATTTTATCATTTGGACTTCTGACTGAAGAAATATTGTTTTCTCAGGAAGTGGAGTCGTTGTGAGGTAGGTGATCTCTGCTGGGGTTTCCTGTCACTTCCCATAAAGGATCTCTAAGTTATCTGAATTTCTTTGTCATGAAAAGGCTAACAAGAAAGATATTCCTCTGAGCAATTTTTCTGTTTCTGCCCATCTCATTTCACTTGGCCTGGTGGCTGAGGGTTCTGATTTAGTTTCCTTTTGTCCCATTTCCCTTTATCAGTTCAGGCATGCTTTAGGTAGGCAGGCAATTCTGAATTTTCATGTCTCATGTGATCCAAAGGCATGACCATAATGTACATCTTGGGTCAGGTCCGCTCTTGTGTAAGCAGTGCTCTATGTGATGTTGGTAAGTGGTCAGCTGAGCATGTTGAGCATTGTGAGCGCTGCTACAAAAGGGATAATGTGGATCAAAGTAGGACGATGTAGACATATCTTGATATGCAATGCCACAAGTTACATTAAAATAGTTTCATTTGTTGAAATGACTGCTCTTGACAACTCTGCAGCAGTTTGGAAGAGTACCAATAATTGTCAGAACCTAGAGGAATAAAGTGAAGAAATAAATTGTGTGAGACTCTTGTGGATGCAGTAACATTTCCCTTCAATTGAGAGTTATAAAGAAATTTATAAAACCTAAGGTAGTGAAATATCTGCCATGGACAGTCCCAAGGCTGGCTGTGAAAGGAGTAGGGTTGTGCATGAGGCTAGCGACCCCATCCTGTAACAACCCAGTGTTACAGAAAAGACAGAAGCTCCAAAGACCTCATCCTGGGAGATGAAGGAGTGGAGAGGAAGACTAAGAAAATACATTACGCCTGGAGACAATGTGAAAGTCTAGCCCAAGACAGAGAACTCTAGTATGATATTGTCGGCTGCCAAAGAAAAGTTAGTGAAATACATACTTTCTGAATATTATTCTTTTAATATTGTACTTTCAGATCATAACTATCCTTTCATAGAGAAAAAGCTGAAAGCATCATTTCTGTTTTAAATGTTTCTAACAAGCTACAAAAGAAATTCTTACTTTGCTAATTTATTTTCATAAGTTTGAGATGGCATTTGCTTGTAGAATTAAATCTCACCAAATTAATTACATCATCAAATAATCCCAGGTCAGAACGGAGGAGGAATGCTATTTGGGATGTTGGCATGCAGCACCTTTAAAAATAATGGCACACGATAAATGGAAACTCCCACAAGGCTGTATTTGAACGCAAATTTAGTTTAAAGCACAACATCTGCTTTCTACATGGCCGTTTTTGAATAGTTTTGTGGTAAAAACTACAAGAAATGTAGGATAAGTTGACTTGGCCCATTGTGGACTCTTCATGGCATAAATTATAACCTCATAAACCTTCCCTGTCTTGTTTATTAAGAGGGAGATGAAGATGAAGATAATATGCACTGTTTCCCTGACCTTAGAATGTAAACATCAAGGGAATGTAAACATCAAGAGTTACATCAGTTGCTGTGCCAGTATAGGGCATTTACGGTTGTACAAGATAATCACAACCCCCTTATTATAAAAATTCTATAAAGCTTTTTATTATCAAAGTTAATAGAAATTTTAGACAATGAAAATAGGAGGAACTTTTGTTATAATTCCTTTTGGAATCTAGCACAAAATGTTTAATCAAATGATTAAGAGTTTACTCGTGCTAAAAACTTCAAAAATATCATAAATCACACTCAGATTAAAATGAATTTCAAAGTTCAAAGTAAATTTATTATCAAAGGATATATATTGTATGTCATCATACACAACCTTGAGGTTCACTATTTTAGAACATAGAATAGTACAGCACAGTACAGGCCCTTCAGCCCACAATGTTGTGCTGACCCTTAAACCCTACCTCTCATATAACTCCCTCACCTTAAATTCCTCCATATACCTATCTAGTAGTCTTTTAAATTTCACTAGTGTATCTGCCTCCACCACAGACTCAGGCAGTGCATTCCACACACCAACCACTCTCTGAGTAAAAAACCTTCCTCTAATATCCCCCTTGAACTTCCCACCCCTTACCTTAAAGCCATGTCCTCTTGTATCGAGTAGTGCTGCCCTGGGGAAGAGGCACTGGCTGTCCACTCTGTCTATTCCTCTTAATATCTTGTATACCTCTATCATGTCTCCTCTCATCCTCCTTCTCTCCAAAGAGTAAAGCCCTAGCTCCCTTAATCTTTGATCAAATGCATACTCTCTAAACAAGGCAGCATCCTGGTAAATCTTCTCTGTACCCTTTCCAATGCTTCCACATCCTTCCTATAGAGAGGGAACCAGATCTGGACACAGTACTCCAAGTGTGGCTTAACCAGAGTTTTATAGAGCTGCATCATTACCTCGTGACTCTTAAACTCTATCCCTCGACTTATGAAAACTAACAACCCATGAGCTTTCTTAACTACCCTATCTACCTGTGAGGCAACTTTCAGGGATCCATAGACATGTACCCCCAGATCCCTTTGCTCCTCCACACTAGCAAGCATCCTGCCATTTACTCTGTACTCTGCCTTGGAGTTTGTCCTTCCAAAGTGTACCACCACACACTTTTTTGGGTTGAACTCCATCTGCCACTTCTCAGCCCATTTCTGCATCTTATCAATGTCTCTCTGCAATCTTCGACAATCCTCTACACTATCCACAACAGCACCAACCTTTGTGTCCTCTGCAAACTTGCCAACCCACCCTTCTACCCCCACATCCAGGTTGTTAATAAAAATCATGAAAAGTAGAGGTTCCAGACTGATCCTTGTGGGACAGCATGAGTCACAACCCTCCAATCCGAATGTACTCCCTCTACCACAAGCCTTTGCTTTCTGTAGGCAAGCTAATTCTGAATCCACCTGGCCAAACTTCCCTGGATCCCATGTCCTCTGACTTTCTGTATAAGCCTACCGTGTGGAACTTTGTCAAATGCCTTACTAAAATCCATGTAGATCACATTCACTGCACTACCCTCATCTATATGCCTGGTCACCTCCTCAAAGAACTCTATCAGGCTTGTTAGACATGATATGCCCTTCACAAAGCCATGCTGACTGTCCCTGATTAGACCATGATTCGCTAAATGCCCATAGATCCTATCTTTAAGAATCTTTTCCAACAGCTTTCCCACCACAGACGTAAGGCTCACTGGTCTATAATTATCCGGACTATCCCTACTACCTTTTTTGAACAAGGGGACAACTTTCGCCTCCCTCCAATCCTCCGGTACTATTCCCGTGGACAACGAGGACATAAAGATCCTAGCCAGAGGCTCAGCAATCTCTTCCCTCACCTCGTGAAGCAGCCTGGGGAATATTCCGTCAGGCTCCAGGGACTTATCCACCCTAATTATTTTAACAACTCCAACATCTACTCTCCCTTAATATCAACATGCTCCAGAACATCAACCTCACTCATAGTGTCCTCACCATCATCAAATTCCCTCTCAGTGGTGAATACCGAAGAGAAGTATTCATTGAGAACCTCGCTCACTCCCACAGCCTCCAGGCACATCTTCCCACCTTTATCTCTAATCAGTTCTACCTTCACTCCTGTCATCCTTTTGTTCTTTACATAATTGAAGAATGCCTTAGGGTTTTCCTTTACCCTACTCACCAAGGCCTTCTCATGCCCCCTTCTTGCTCTCCTCAGCCCCTTCTTAAGCTCCTTTCTTGCTACCTTATATTCCTAAATAGACCCATCTGATCCTTGCTTCCTAAACCTCATGTATGTTGCCTTCTTTCACCTGACTAGATTTTCCACCTCACTTGTCACCCATGGTTCCTTCACCCTACCATTCTTTATCTTCCTCACCAGGACAAATTTATCCCTAACATCCTGCAAGACATCCCTAAACATTGACCACATGTCTATAGTACATTTCCCTGCAAAAACATCATCCCAATTCACTAGTTCTAGCCTTATAGCCTCATAATTTGCCCTTTCCCAATTAAAAATTTTCCTGTCCTCTCTGATTCTATCCTTTTCCATGATAATGATAAAGGCCAGGGAGCGGTGGTCACTGTCCCCCAGATGCTCACGTACTGAGAGATCTGTGACCTGATCCAGTTTGTTACCTAATACTCGATCTATTATGGCATTCCCCCTAGTCGGCCTGTCAACATACTGTGACAGGAATCTATCCTGGACACACTGAACAAACTCTGCCCCATCTAAACCATTGGAACTAATCAGGTGCCATTCAAAATTAGGGAAGATAAGTCACCCATGATAACAACCCTGTTATTTTGGCACCTTTCCAAAATCTGCCTCCCAATCTGCTCCTCGGTATCTCTGCTGCTACCAGGGGGCCTATAGAATACTTCCAATAGAGTAACTGCTCCCTTCCTGTTCCTGACTTCTACCCATACTGACTCAAAAGAGAATCCTGCTACATTACCCACCCTTTCTGTAGCTGTAATAGTATCCCTGGCCAGTATTGCCATCCCTCCTCCCCTTCCTCCTTCTCTCTATCCCTTTTTAAGCACTGAAATCCAGGAATATTGAGAATCCATTCCTACCCTGGTGCCAGCCCAGTCTCTGTAATGGCCACTACATCATAATTCCATGTATGTATCCAGAATCTTGAGGACTACCAGAATAGAATCAATGAAAAACATCATCCAACAGGGCAAACTACTAGTGTGCAAAAGACAACAAACCATGCAAATACAAAAATAAATAAATAATAATAGTTAATACCACTAAAAGTAGCACAGATTTGCCAACAACACAGAGATAATGGACTTTTGGTATAATATCTATCAAACGGGATGATGCAGTCAAGAAGTGAGCTGGATTAAGGAGGAAAAGAAATGCATTCACACAATTGAAGAAATGAAAACACCTGAAGATACAATAGAGATACTAAAAGTAGTCACCAAAAATACCCACAATAGGAAAATTTTCGGCAGTGATAATATTCATCATTAGTTGTATAAAAATGTACTTGCCTTCATCCATATCTATTAATACACATCAACAATTTTCTTATAGATCCTGAAAAAGTGCCTGAATGTTTGACAGAAGGTAGAACATGTCTCTTACCTAAAGGAAATCAGGTAAGACCCATCAAAATATTGTCCTACTATATGACTTGTTCCAATCTATATGAAATTGTAACATCATGCACCTCGCAACTAATCACCACTCACTTAGATAAGCACAATATACTTACAGAAGAGCAGAATGGATACCGTAAGGGAATGAGAAGATGTAAAGATCAACTGATAATAGATTCCATAATTCTAAATCAACTAGTCTAGATTAAGTATTGTGCAATGAAAGAGAATTTATTAGAGAGCTTAAGGTAAAAGAACCCAAAGGAGAAAGTGATTATATTATGATTGAATTCACCCTGAAATTTGAGAGGGAGAAGCTCAGGTCAGAGGTATCAGTATTACAGTGAAGTAAAGGGAATTACAGAGGCATGAGAGAGGAGATGGCCAGAATTAATTGGAAGAGAACACAGGCAGGGATGACAGCAGAGCAGCAATGGCTGGAATTTCGAAAAGCAATTTGGAAGCCACAGAAGAAGAAGTATATCCCAAAGAAGAAGAAGTGTTCTAAAGGAAAGATGACTGCAGCATAGATATTAAAACAGGAGATGTCAAAGCCAACATAAAAGCCAAAGAGAGGGTATAAGATAAAGCAAAAATTAGTGAGAAGCTAGAGAATTGAGAAGCTTTTAAAAACCAACAGAAGGCAACTAGAAAGGTAATTAAGAAGGTAAAGATCGAATACAAAAGTAAGATAACCAATAATATTAAAGAGGATACCAAAAGTTTCTTCAGATACATAAAATGTAAAAGAGAGGCGAGAGTGGATATTGGACCACTGGAGAGATAATAGTGGACAAAGTAATTGTGGATGAACTAAATAAGTATTTTGTATCAGCTTCATTGTGGAAGACACTTGCAGTATGGTGGAAGTTCCAGGTGGCAGGGGTCATGTAAGTCACCGAGACCAGATGGTGTACACCCAGGGTTCAGAACAAGGTGGCTCAATAGATTGTGGAGGCATTAATAAGAATCTTTCAAGAATCACTAGATTCTGGAATGTTTCCAGAAAATTGCGAATATCACTCCTCTCTTCAACAAGGGAGAGAGGCAGAAGATAGGAACCTATAGGCTGGCTAGTCTGACCACTGTGGTTGGGAAGATGTTGGAGTCATTTATAAAGGATGAGTTCTCAGGGTGCCCATGATAAAATAGGCCATAATCAGCATGGTTTCCTTAGGGGAAAATCTTGCCTGACACATCTGTTGGAATCTTTTGAAGAAATAACAAGCAGGATAAACAAAGGAGAATCAGGTTATGTTGTGTACATACTTTTTCAGAAGGCCTTTGATGAGCTGCTACACATGATGCTACTGAACAAGCTACAAGCCTGTGGTATTACAGGAAAGATTCTGGCATGTATAAAGCAGTGGCTGATTGGCAGGTGGCCAAAAGTGGGAATAGAGGAGCCTTTTCTGGTTGACTGCTGGTGACTAGTGATGTTACACTGGGGTCTGTGTTGTGACTGAGTCTTTGTACATTATATATTTGAATGATAGAATTGATGGCTTTGTTGTAAAGTTTGACAGACAGACGATATGAAGATAGCTTGAGAGGCAGTGCAAAAGCTATAGAAGGAGTTAGACAGATTAGGAGAATGGGCAAAGAAATAGTAGATGGAATACAGTGTTGGAAAGTGCATGATAATACACTTCGGTACAAGAAATGAAAGGGTTGACTATTTTCTAAATGGAGAGGAAATACAAAAAACTGAGGTGCAAAGGAACTTGGGAGAATTTGTAGAGGATTCCCTGAAGGTTAATTTGCAGGTTGTGTCTGTGGTAAGGAAGGCAAATGCAATGTCATTTCAAGAGGACTGGAATATAAAAGCAAGGATGTAATGTTGAAACTTCTGAAGCACTGGTGAGGCCTCACTTGGAGAGTTGTGAGCAGGTTTGGGCCCCTTATCTTAGAAAGGATGAGCTGAAACTCGAGAGTGTTCAAAGGAGATTAGCGAAAATGATTTCAGGTTTCAATGCCTTGCATACGAAGAGTGCTTGATGGCTCTGGGCCTGCATTCACCGGAGTTCAAAAGAATGATGGGTGACCTATCGAATGGTGAAAAGTCTTGATAGAGTAAATGTGGAAGGGATGTTTCCTATGGTGAAAGAGTAAGACCAGAGGACACAGCCTCAAAACAGAGGGATGTCCTTTTAGAAGAGATGAGGAGGAATCTCTTTTGACAGAGAGTGGTCAATCTGTGGAATTCTTTGCCAAGGGGAGCTGCAGAGGCCTAGTCTGTAGGTAAATTTAAGGCAGAGGTTGATAGATTCTTGATTGGTCAGTGCATGAAGGGATACAGGGAGAAGTCGAGGATTGGGGCTAAGAGAAATATTGTATCAGCAATGATGAAATGGCAGGCAGCCTTAATGGCCAAATGGCCTAATTCTGCTCCTATATGTTATGGCCTTATGGTCTTATGGTCTAAATCAAGACTACTGGAAAAGCAGAAATCTTTTGTGTTGCTATATTGATTACCAAGAAGCATTTAGCTCTGTCCCACACTCATAGTTAGTAGACATTCTTAATATATATAATCTACAGCCCATACTTGTGAAATTCCTCTAACATCTGAGGAAGCAATCAGCTATTAGCAATCAAAAAAGAACAACCACCATTATCAAAATAAACTGAGGCATTTTCCAAGACAAATCTCTAAGCCCACTATGGTTTTGTCTAGCTTTAAAGTCAGTTTTTAATTTACTGAATCGGACCTAAATAGGGTATCAAATCAGAAACTACCAAACGTATTTTACCTTAGCGCACTTTCTATACATGGACAATTTGAAATTATATGCTGTTTCATCAGTAAATCTAAAGAAATTAATTAAAATAGTAAGACTATTTTCTAAAGATATCAACATGAAATTTGGACTGGATAGTACAGAATGTTAAATGTTAAAGTAGCTGATAGAAATCGAAACAGAGCAGCATGATATCATACAACTGCTGGATGATTATGAGACATATAAGTGTTTGGGATATCAACAAGCAAAGAAAATAGATCATAATGTGATAAAGGGAAAACTTTCAACAGAACTTACTTCAAGGCTTAAGAAAATCTGCCAAACAGAGCTCAGAAGTAAAAATAATTCAAAGGCAATAAACACTTTTGCTGTGCCCATATTAACATATTCTTTTAGCATAATAACTTGGTCTAAAACCGATCTTGAAATTCACGAAGAAAAGAAAACAAAATGACAAATTTTAGAAAACACTATGTACACTTGAACACAGTTAACACTACCTAAGACAGAAAAAGGAAGAGAAATAACAGACATAAAAACTGTATATAAGAGTCAGATAAAACATCAAAGGATATACTCTCATTAGTAAAAACAGGATTCAGCACTCCATGGGAGCATGTGCAATTCTGATAAGAAGAACCTACCACTAAGCTTAAATGAAAACACAGCCCAGAAAAATGAAGAAAAATATCTCTTTCGAAGAAAAAGTTAATCAATGGAAGAGCATGACGCTCCACAGAAGACATCCCCCCCCAGTCTGAGCAGACTAGATTTTGACAAGCAAGTGTCGAATGCTTGGCTCAGAGTTGGAGATATCTTCCCAGAAACAAAGAGGTTCCTCGTGGCAATACAGGACCAAGTGGCTAACACACACACACACACACACACACACACACACACACACACACACACACACACACACACACACACACACACACACACACACACACACACACACACACACACACACACACACACACACACACACACACACACACACACACACACACACACACAATAAAATACCAACAAAGTTAAGGTTATAAATACAGAAAATACCAACAGAGACCAAAAACAATACAACGCATTACATCATCCTGCAGCAGCTTAACTCAATCTGATTACTTACACAGACACAATAAAGTGGCAAACATCATTCACCAAAATCTTTCTTTAAAATACAAACTCATAATCGACACCATACTTTATTATAAGTACAAGCCTGATCCAGTTTTAGAGTCAGAGTCCTACAACTGATCTATTATCACTGATAGGACAATCCATAATAACTGTCCGGATATAATATTACAGGATAAACAAGAAATAACAACTACTAGATGTAGCCATTCCAAACACACATAGCACAGTGAAATCAATAAATGAAAAACAGCAGAAATATGCTGAGTTAAAAGAGGAAATTGAAAGACTATGGAACAAGAACAGGGTATACATTATCCCAATAGTGATACCTACAACTGGTATCGTTACAAGGACTCTACACAAAAGTATTAACTGATCAAGCCTGCACAACAATATTTACTGTATATAAATCTTCACAAAGCCACAATACTAACACCACTAGAATAGTCTGAAAGTGCCTAACGGTTGAGAAATGAGTGTGCTTAGCTATGCCCATACCTCAGAATTTACCTGCTTGAGCTGACAAAAAATAAAAATATAATAATAATAAGCAATAAATATTGAGAACATGAGATGAAGAATCATGAAAGCAAATCCATAGGTTGTAGGAACAGTGGAGAGGCAAGTGGAGTGAAGGTATCTCCTCTGGATCAAGAGCCTAATGGTTGGGGGTAATAACTGTTCTTGAACCTGGTGTTGTGGGTCCTGAGGCTATTCTACCTTTTTCCTGATGGCAGCTGTAAGAAGATAACATGACCTGGGTGGTGGGGGTCCCTGATGATGAACATTACTTTTCTGCAACAATGTTCCATGTAGGTGAGCTTAATGGTGGGAAGGGCTTTACCCGTGATGGACTGAGCCATAGCCATTACTTTTTGTAGAATTTTCCATTCAAGGGCATTGGTTTTCCCATACCAGGCTGTGATGCAGTAGTCAATAAGCCTTACACACACACCTATAGATGTTTGTCAAAGTTTTAAATCTCATACTGAATCTTTGCAAACTTATCAGGAAATAGAAATGCTACCGTGTTTTGTTTGCAATTAAATTTCTGTGCTGGGCCCAGGACAGATCCTCTGAAATTATAATGGTGAGGAATTCAAAGTGGCTGACCCTCTCCAGTTCTGATCCCCCAATGAGGACTGGCTCCTAGACCTCCAGTTTCATCTTCTTGAAATCAATAATCAGCTCCTAGATCTCGCTGACATTGAGAAAGAGTTTGCTCTTGTGGCATCATTCGGCCAAATTTTTCATCTCCCTCCAATATGTTGATTGTCACACCTTTGACTTGCCCTATGACAGTGGTATTATCTGCAAACTTGAATATGGCCTTGGAGCTGTGCTTAGCCACTCACACATTTGTGTAAATTGAACAGAGCAGATGGCTAAACACACAGCCTTGTGATGCACCTGTGCTGATGGAGATTGTGGAGGACTTGCTGCTGACAATCCAAACTGACAGGGGTCTGCAAGTGAGGAAATTGAGAATCCAATTGCACAAGGTGGTCTTGAGGCCAAGGTCTTGAAGTTTATTGTTGAGTTTGGAGGGGATGATATTATTGAATGCTGAGCTGTATTCAATAAAGAGCATTCTGATTTATGCAACATTGCTGTCCAAATGTTCTAGGGTTGAGTGAAAATCCAATTAAATTGTATCTGCAGTGGACCTGTTGTGCTGGTAAGCAAGTTGGATCAGATCCAGGTCTCTACTCAGGCAGGAATTGAAATGTTTCATCATCAAACTCTCAAAGCACTAAATCAAATGCTACTGGACGATATTCATTGAGGCAGATTACCACATTTTTCTAAGGCACCGGTAAATTGAAGCCTGCATAAAGCAGGTGTTTACCTCAGACTGCTGAAGCGAGAGGTTAAAGATCTCAGTGAACACTCCGGCCAGTTGATCGGCACAGGTCTTTAGTACTCGACCAGGCACAAAACCTGGGCTGGATGCTTTCCATGGGATCACCCTCCTGAAGGGTCCTCTTACATTGGCCTCAGAGACTGGAATCACAGAGTTATCGGGGTATGTGATGGTTCCTCCATGTTTTGACTGTCAAAGCAAGCATAGAAGGCATTGAGTTCATCTAGGTGAAGCCCTGTTGATTGCTATGTCACTTGATTTCACTTTATAATATTACTGGCATGCGTAGTGATTTTTTTTTAGATAGCAATAATTGCAATACATAATAAAAAAGCTATCATTACAATAAGAAATAAATATAAAAAGTAAATTAAATGAATACTGCAAAAAGAGAGCAAAAAAAGAAGAAATAAAATAGAGTTAACAAACATGGGCTCATTGTCCATTCAGAAATCTGATGGTGACGGAGATATACATGTATTTTTTTGTGTGATTGTGTATATGCCAATTATTTGAAATGCTGTGTATCTCTTGCACCTTGGCCCCAGAGGAACACTGCTTCATTTGGCTGTATTGATGTCTCATTGAATTATAATTAAACTTGAATTTGAATTTGAATTTGAAGCTATTCCTGAAACATTGAGAATGCATCTTCAGGCTCCTGTACCTCCTCCTTGATGGCAGCAATGAGAAGAGAGAAGGATAGGCTAGTGCCTGTGATGGAGCTGGCTGAGTATACAACATTCTACAGCTTTCTCTGATTCTCCATACCAGACAGTGATGCAGCCAGTTAGAATGCTCTCTGCAGTGCAACTGTAGACATTTCCGATAGTCATTACAGAAGGGATCAGATACGAATGCACATCAAAATCGGCATGGTAGCATAATGGTTATCATGACACTATTGTGGCTCAGGATGCTCTGAAGTTAGGATTTCAATTCAAGCGCTGTCTGTAAGGAATTTGTACATTCTCCTCGTGGGTGTGTGGGATGCCTCCAGGTGTTGCAGTTTCCTCTCAAAGACATACCAGTTAGTAGGTCAATTAGTCATTGTGAATTGTCCTGAGATGAGACCGATGTTAAGTAAGTGGTTTGCTGGGCAGTGCAGCTCCTTGGCCTGGGAGGGCCTTTTTTTTTCATCTCTTACTGTACCATTTAAATGGCTGTGCTGTATTCTTTGTGCCAGATAATGGAGTTTTGGGAGACCCAGGGTCTCGCAGGGAACTACATCTGAGTGAAGTGCGTCTGGCTGCAGCTCCTTGAAGACCATGTTATGGATCTGGAGCAGCACCTGGATGACCATTGGCTTGTATGGGAGAGTGAGGCTATAATTGATCAAAGTTACAGGGATGTAGTCACCCTGAAGTTGCTGGAGACAAGTAGCTGGGTGACTGTCAGTCGAAATGGAAATAAGCAGTTAGATCAGAGCACCCCTGTGGCCATTCCCTTCAAAAACACATATACCTCTTTGGATACTTCTGTGGGGGATAACCTCCCAGGAGAATGCCACAGCGACTGGGTAACAGCCACTGAGTATGGATCCCTGGTGCAGAAGGCAGAGAGAGAAGGTGCTCAAAAAGCTGAAAGACCTAAAGGTACTTAAGTCACCCAGACCAGATGAACTTCCCCCTAGGGTTCTGTAAGAGGTAGCGTTAGAGATTGTGGTGGCCTTAGAAATTATCTTTCAAAAGTCATTGGAGTTTGTCATTGTGCCAGAGGACTGGAAAATTGTAAATGTTACTCCACTCTTTAAGAAAGGAGGAAGGCAGCAGAAAGGGAATTATAGACCAGTTCACATGACTTCAGTGTTGTGAAGATGTTAGAGTCAGTTTTTAGGGATGAGATGATAGAGTACTTGCTGACATTGGACAAGACAGTACAAAGTCAGCATGGTTTCCTTCAGGGAAACACCTACCTGATGAACCAGTTGGTATTCTTTGAGGAGATTACAAGTAGGATAGATAAAGGGGATGTAGTGGATGTTGTATATTTGGACTTTCAGAAGGCCTTTGACAAGGTGCCACATATGAGGCTGCTTACCAAGTTAAGAGCACATGGTATTACAGGAAAGTTATTTACATTTTCTTGAGCACTTGGCTGATAGATAGGAGGCAGCAAGTGGGAATAAAAGGATCCTTTTCTGGTTGGCTGTCAGTGACTAGTGGTGTTCCATAGGGGTCGGTGTTGGGACCACTTCTTTTTATGCTGTATATAAACGATTTAGATGATGGAATAGATGGCTTTGTTGCCAGGTTTGCAGATGATATGAAGATTAGTGGAGAGGCAAGTAGTGTTGAGGAAACAGGAAGGATACAAAAGGACTTTGGCTGATTAGGAGAATGGGCAAGAAAGTGGCAAATGAAATATAATGTTGGAAAATGCATGGTCATGCATTTTTGTAGTAGAAATAAATGTCCAGACTATTTAGTAATTGGGGAGAAAATCCAGGAATCTGAGATGCAGACGGACATGGGAGAACTTGTAGGTTAAGTCGGTGATAAGGAAGCTAAATGCCATGTTAGCATTCATTTCAAGAAGTCTAGAATACCAGAGAAAGGATGTGATGCTGAGGCTTTATAAGGCACTGGTGAGGCCTCACCTTGAGTATTGTGAACAGTTTTGATCCCCTCATCTTAGAAAAGATGTGCTGACATTGGCGAAAGTCCAGAGGAAGATCACAAGGATGATTCCAGGAATGAAAGGGCTATCATACAGGGACTGCTTGATGGCTCTGGGTCTGTACTCGCTGGAGTTCAGAAGGGTGAGGGGGGATCTCATTGAAACCTTTAGAATGTTGAAAGGCTAAGACAGAGTAGATGTGGAAAGGATGTTTCTCAAGGTGGGAGAGTCTAGGCCAAGAGTGCACAGCCTAAGGATAGAGGGGTGCCCTTTCAAAACAGAGATGTGCAGAACCTTCTTTAGCAAAAGAGTGGTGAATTTGTGGAATTTTTTGCCACATGCAGCTGTGGAGGTCAGGTCATTTGGTATACTTAAGGCAGAGATTGATAGGTTCTTGACTGGACATGGCATCAAAGGTTATAGGAAGAAGACCGGGAAGTGGGGTTGAGGATGAGAGAAAAAAAGGATCAATCACGTTTGAATGGCGGAGCAGACTTGATGGGCCAGATGGCCCAATTCTACTATGTCTTACGATCTCATGGTCTAATAAATAAAGTAAGTAGAAAATGCTTTAAATACTCAACAACTCAAACAATATCCATAAGGAGAAAGGCAGAGTTGATGTTTCAGGCAATGTTATTTTCTTAGAACTAATAAACATTTTGATATGGAATGTGAATTTTGTCACTTGGTAGGTGGTACTGGGATCAGTGTTAATTGCTTTCTCATGTTTTAGATTCAAATTCAAAGCAAGGGGGATCTGAATTTCAGGTTGAAGAGCTTGACTTGTGCTCTACCATACTTTTTAAATAGAAGCCGTGATGGTGGAGCAAACAATTTGCTATCTTGAATCTGTTTATGCCTCACCCTTCCCTCATGCTTCATCTAGTCAACTGGCATCTTATCGTGAGATGTAGGAAAAGCAAGCCACATCCTGAACAAGTGATATAAGATGATGGCAGTCCATTCATCACAGCAAGTGCCAGAACTAATTCTTCTGTCTCAAACAGCAGCTAAATCTTTCATCAGCAAAGCTCAGAGAGAAAATTATCCAACCTTTAGCTTGTGCTGGAATGCCTGTAGCTCTCTAATATGTAGTAAACAGCCCTTCTCTTCTGGGACATATATTAAAAATCAAAAATATGCATAGTGTTACATCACTATATGTAATCCAACATTTCAAATGGCAAATCACACACCAGGCCAACCTTATAGCATCTAGCTCAAAAAGAAAACCAGATCAATTTTTATTGATTTATCCATTGCATGCAACACTGCTTGGAACCAAGGTTTACTGTTAAAACTAGCCCAAATCACCCCATATAATATCCTATGTCTCCTTCACTGAATGACAAGCACCTGTTCTTTCTTCACCTGCCTAGGAAGCGACACCAGTCACATTATGAAATTCCACGATGGCATCCCCCAAGGGTCAGTTCTGGCTCCATCGTTGTTTGAATCTATACCTCATTGACTCCCTGAAACCAAATCTGCTAAATTTGGATACATTAATGACGGGGCCATAGCCTTCCAATGGAATGATGTCAAATCCTTTGAAAAAAACCTTACTTAAGACATCAGCTCCCGAACCAAACACTTCTCAAAGTGGTACCTAAGTATGAATGTCCACAAAACACTAACTTCCATATATCATCAAGACAACCAACTAACCAAACTTAAACTTAAAATCAAATTAAATGACAAATAGCTACCCAGCGCTCCACACCCTCGCACACTTAGGAGTCATATGAGATCAAACTCTCTCATGCAAGATCCACCTTCAAAATGTTCCAAAGAAACTAAAATCCAGAAATGATAATGAAGATAGCAGGAACCAAACAGTCAGTCCTATGAACATTTAGCCTAGCACTATGTTTCTCAGTCACCGAATATTGTGCACCCACCTGGGAGAGAAGTGCTCACACAAGTATCATCAATAAACACTTCCATACTCCTATGAGAATAATCTCAGGAGCCCTAAAATCCACACCAGTTCAACAGCTCCGAACAATGAGTGGAACAGCACCCCCTGAGATCCATAGAAAAGTAGTTTCAGCAGAATTCTACAAGCATATCCAAAATATGCCCAACACACCCAGGTGGATTGGAGGAGTATACCGGTGGGGATGATGGCAGAGCAGAGATGGCTGAAGTTTCTGGGAATAGCTCACAAGGTGCAGGATAGATATGTCCCACAGAAGTAGTTCTCAAATAGCAGGGATAGGTGACCGTGGCTGACAACAGAAGCTAAGGACTATATCAAAGCCAAGGATATGAAGTCGCAAAAGTGAGTGGGAAGTTGGATGATTGGGAAGATTTTAAAATCCAACAAAAGACAAGTAAAAAAGCTACACGAAGGGAAAACATGAAATATAAGGGCAAACTAGACCATGATATAAAGCAGGATACCAAAAGTTGTTTTCAGTTACATAAAGAGTAAAAGGGAAGTGAGAGTTGATATTGGACCACAGGAAAATAATGCTGGTGAGATACTAATGGGGGACAAAGAAGTGGCAGATGAACTTAATGGGTACTTTGAATCAGTCTTCACTGTGGAAGACACTAACAGTGTGCCAGAGGTCCGTGCATATCAGGGAGAAGGAGTGAGTGCCATTGCTATTACAAAAGAAAACGTATTTGGCAAACTCAAAGGTCTTAATGTGGATAAGTCACCTGGACCTGATGGACTACATTGCAGAGTCCTGAGAGAGGTTGCTGAAGAGAAAATTGATGCATTGGTCGTGACTTTTTAAGAATCCCTTGATTCTGGCATGATCCTGGAGGAAATGTCACTCCACATTTTGAGAAAGGAGCAAGGCAAAAGAAAGGAAATTATAGGCCAGTTAGCCTAAACACAGTGCTTGGGAAAGTGGTGGAGTCTATTATTAAGGATGAGGTTTCAGCGTATTTGCAGATTAATGATAAAATAAGCCAAAATCAGCATGGTTCCTGTGAAGGGAAATCTTGCCTGACAAATCTGTTAGAGTTCCTTGAGGAAGAAACAAGCAGGGTGACAAGGAGAGGCAGTGGATGTCATTTACTTGGATTTCAGAAGGCATTTGATAAAGTGCCATACATGAGACTGCGTAATAAAATAAAAGCCAATGGCGTTACAGGAAAGATACTGCCATGGATATAGAAATGGCTGGCAGGCAGGAGACAGTGAGTGGGAACAAAAGGGACCTTTTCTGCTTGGCTGCCAGCGACTAGTGGTGTTCCTCAGCAGTCAGTATTGGGAACACTGCTTTCCACATTATTTGTCAATGATTTAGATGATGGAATTGATGGCTTTGTGGCAATGTTTGCAGATGATACAAAGGTAAGTGGAGGGGTAGGTTGTGCTGAGGAAGGAATGTGATTGCAGCTGGGCATAGGCAAATTAGAAGAATGGGCAAAAAACAGCAGATGGAATACAATGTCGAGAAATAGACAATAGACAATAGGTGCAGGAGTAGGTCATTCAGCCCTTTGAGCCAGCACCGCCATTCACTGTGATCATGGCTGATCATCCACAATCAGTACCCCGTTCCTGCCTTCTCCCCATATCCCTTGACTCTGCTATCTTTAAGAGCTCTATCTAACTCTTTCTTGAAAGCATCCAGAGAATTGGCTTCCACTGCCTTCTGAGATAGAGCATTCCATAGATTCACAACTCTCTGGGTGAAAAAGCTTTTCCTAAACTCTGTTCTGAATGGCCTACCCCTTATTCTTAAACTGTGGCCTCTGGTTCTGGACTCCTCCAACATTGGGAACGTTTCCTGCCTCAAGCGTGTCCAATCCCTTAATAATCTTATATGTTTCAATCAGATCCCCTCTCATCCTTCTAAATTCCAGTATATACAAGTGCAGTCGCTCCAATCTTTCAACATATGACAGACCCGCCATCCCAGGAATCAACCTCGTGAACCTACACTGCACTCCCTCAATAGCAAGAATGTCCTTCCTCAAATGTGATAATTAAAAATGTATGATAATGCATTTTGGTAAAAGAAATAGTGAAGGCTATTATCAAAATGGGCAGAAGATTCAAACAACAGAGGTGCAGAGGGACCTCAAAGTTCTCGTGCAAGACTCCCAGAAGGTTAATTCACAGGTTGATTCTGTGGTAAAGAAGGCAAAGGCAATATTGGCATTTATTTCAAGGGGAATAGAATATAAAAGCAAGGAGATAATGCTGAGCCTTTATAAGATACTAGTCAGGCCACACTCAGAGTATCGTCAACAGTTTTCATTCCCACATCTCAGAAATGATCTGTTGTCATTGGAGAGAGTCCAGAGGAGGTTCACACGGATGATTCTGGGCACGAAGGGGTTAACATATGATGAGTATTTGCAGCTTTGGGCCTGTACTCACTGGAATTTAGAAAAATCCAGCTAGTTCTCACCTACAGAATATTGAAATGACTAGATAGGGTGGATGTGAAGAGGATGTTTCCTATGATGGGGGTATCCAGAATGGGAGGGCAGAGGGAAGAAGGAATTTTTTTAGCCAGAGGGTAGTGAATCTGTGGAATGCTCTGCCACAGGCTGTGGTAGAGGCCATGTCCGTGGGTATTTTTAAGAAAGAAGTTGATCATTTCCTGATCAGTCAAGGCATCAAAGGATATGGTGAGAAGGCAGGTGTATGGGGTTGAGTGGGATCCAGGATCAGCCATGAGGGAATGGCAGAGTAGACTAAGTGGGTTTAATGGCAAAATTCTGCTCCTATGCCTTATGATCTTATTGTCTAATTCCAGTTCGCAAACTCATCAAAAATGCTCCTCCAACTATATGACTCAAATCCCGAAAAACTTACTACAACTTGAAAAGTCTCAACTCCTATGACAAACACACTGAATAGCGCCAATACTGCCACCCCGCCCCACCCCCGGGGGAAATCTGATTGATGACTCCACTATGCTCCTCCCAGGCTTTACTGCAGCTCACAGAAAAAAAACTGGACAGCTGCGAATAGACTCAGAAGTCAACACACTAAAATAGCGCACAAACTACACTGATGGGGAGCCCAACAAACCCCAGCCTAGCCCTGTGCTGCCCCAGTACAGGATGTCCTCCACTTGGTCCAAACATGCACTCTCACCGAGATACGAGAAGGCTTTGGAATGGTCTATTGATGTAGCAATGAGTTGGAGGAGTGGCTTGACAAAAACCAATTAGAAGTGTGATGAGAAAAACACCTGCCACACAAAACAACAGATAGCATCCAGCGGAAAATCACTCTATGCTTTGAGTTAAATAAAATCAACATTTTCTCAATTTTTTCTCAAAATATTGGGTAAATATACATGGTGTTGGACAAATACAGTTTGAAAGCACAAATAGTTGGCTGTGGTCACAATAAATCACAGCAGTAGAAACTTACTGAATACTTGCTGCATAGGAAATTCTGCACTGGCCAAAAAATGCTTTGTCATCTTGCAGTGAAAATAGCTAGCAAGGCAGATAATATTTTATGTCATCTGTAAACTTATTACATGCACTCAGTTGCTGTGTTGCCTAAAAAAAGAGATTCCTTTTCCTGTCTGTCTTACAACCTGAAAAGTGAACAGTTACATTATAATGTGTTGATATAAACACAGATGCAAAATAAAGCCTAGTTTGACATTAATCCATACCAATAATATTTCACCTGAAATTGTTGCCATCTCTAAAGTAGTTCCTCCAGACCTATTATTAAATGTTATATTGATTCTATCTTATACATGATCAAGTGCATTTATTTACACAATTAAAAAAACATTGCTTCCGCAGCTGATAAGCTCTACACTAGTTGCTCATACCTCAAAGATTCAATGTACATTTATTATCGAAGTAGGTATGCAGTATACAACCACAAAATTCATCCACCCGCAGGCAGGCATGAATCAGAGAAACACCGTGGAACCCGATGAAAGAAAGCATCAAACATCTGCTGCATAAAAAAAGCAGCAAATCAGAGCAAACGACAAAAAGTGAGAGAGTAACACACAGGATATTAAACAACAAACAGCAGAGTCCTTGAAGTGGTCTAGGAATGTTCAGTTTAATTCAGTTCAGTTCGATTTACTGCTGTGTAGCTGATGGACAGCAAGCCACAGAGCCAGTCTGCCCTGATTAAATCATGCAAAAAAATGATTAACCAGAAACCAGAAGCATATATAACATTATCTGCAGACTTCTCTAAAAACAAGTTCAGCCCATAAACTGTGCCAATCAAACTGTGCCGAAGACCCAGGACTCCTGCACCTTCCTCTGGCAGCAGTGAGTGAGGGGGAATGGGAGACCAGTCAAACACACGCACACTGCTCTCATCCTCATTAATTTCAATCTTGCTTGACACTTTAATTGGTGAGATCAGAGAGAAGTGGAGCTGACCATTGGTTTGCACTCTGCCATTAGGTACACTGTGTTCCCAATCTCACTCTCAACCATGCCAAGTTCCCTTGGAGACAGCAAAAGTGGCACATTGCTCAGTCAGACCAAAAACACATTATCAAAATGTAAATTGCAGGCTCCAATCACACACAGATTAGAAGAAGAAATATATTTAAAAGAAGAAGGAGTAGTTTCAGGAACTGTCTGCAGGACATCACAATTAGTCGCATTGGTCACTGTTGTCATCTTGCTTGAATAAACAGTAGGAATTCATATCTTATGGAAAAAAAAGTTAACAAGTTGGAGAGTAGATTAATTTATAATCTTTAAAGGGTAATTGGATATACAGTACATATATTCGAGGAAAAGAAATAGAGTAATGTGCTGAGAAAAAAGTCAGGGGAGTGGGACTTAATTCCAAAAGTGCAAGAATTACCTGTTGTTATGCTTTGATGTAGATGTTTGTTGTTTATCATAATTCCTTCACTGATGAACAAACTTGTTCTTCTTGCAGGGATGACTAGAAAATGACTTGCTGCAACATTTGTCAGTTCAAATGGGTATGTGGACTTTATACATATACAGTGTATGTGGAATGTCTCTCATGCTCAATATAAGTCAAAATACACAACGAAAGGTAAAGCCAATAACCAAGAAATCTGTTTAGTATTACATCTAATTAATTATACATACTATTCATCTTTGTATATCGGTGACTCTCATTCAACCTTATAACAATTCATCATTCTTGGCAAGCTATAAGTAGCAGTGTCACTAAATCTTTACTTAAGACTAATTTTATTAATTGATACAGATACCTCAGGAGCTGAATTGAAGATCCCTGAATACATATAGTAAAGGAAATGATGCACATGTATCACATTCCGTATATCCTTACAATACCAGATCAACTCAAACATACAGCAGGATCTTTCTTTTTTGTTGTACAACAGCAAGTGATATTAATGGCTTTTGACAGACAGCCATTCACATCACAGCAATCTCAATCTTAGAAAACTAAGGTTCTCTGCCAAAACATTAAATGGGATATATTTACAAAACACCTCAAATTCAAATCCATATGTCAGTATTTATGTACATATATAGCAAGTTGAATGCATAGCCAAAATTAAAAGCTAATTTTAAAAACTAATTTATGAATAGGCCTTTTGAATTTTCATTAGAGCATATTACATGACATAATACATGAATACTGGAGCACCTTTTCTAATAAGGCAACATGTATTAATAAATGCTGAGGTGATATATTGTTATTATATATCCATATAGAACTAGTTTCATGGTATTCCTGGGGGGAACTGTACGGATAGGCACATGTCATCCTGATTGTATGAAGCTACTTTAATACATGTCCAAAAATGACTCAAAGACTTTGCTATTTATAGAAGGTATCATGCATTCATTCTGAACCAGCAATCTCAAATTAATTACTCCACAAATAAATTAAGTTACTAATATTGCAATATTACAATAAGCCAGAAATGACTATTAACATCAGAATTATAACAGCATTTAGAGCATTTGTACTTAATTCATTTATATGCTATTAAGATACCCAAATACCAATCTACTTCAAGAAATTTTCATCTAATGAAAATATCAGATGGGATAATTTTACATTTATGAGCTGTACATATGTCATATAATAACGGTATCAATAGAATTTTTAATACTTATAATTCTATGAGCTATAACTGAAGGTAATTATTTCCTTGTACTATTGTTGTCTGGCAGTGTATATTTATAGGAACTTCATCCATTTTTGAATCTGTGTGATGAAATATCTGTTTTTTTTTGTTTTTGGAAAAGTGTTCATACGTACTTCAGAGCAGAATTCGGCCTATGGCCCATCGAGTCTGCTCTGCAGTACCATCATGGCTGATTTATTATCCCTCTCAATCCCATTCTCTTGCCTTCTCCCTGTACACGCCCAGCGAATCCACAGCCACTTCCAGGACAGCAGCGACACGCAGCGCATGTGGAAGGGCATCCAGGGCATCACCAATTACAGTATAACTTCTCCTGACTGTACGGGTGATGCCTCCCTCCCAGATGTGCTGAGTAACTTCTACGCCCGTTTTGAGGTGGAAAATAATGTGGCGGCGAGGAACACCACCCCCCCCCCCCCCCAACAAATGACCAGGTGCTGTGTCTCACCGTGGCTGATGTGAGAAGAACCCTGTGCAGGGTTAACCCACGGAAGGCTGCTGGACCAGACAATATTCCTGGTAAAGTGCTCAGAGGATGTGCAGACCAGCTAGCAGATGTTCTCACTGACATTTTCAACATCTCCCTGAGCAGCGCCACCATTCCAACATGCTTCAAGACCGCCACCATCGTCCCCGAGCAAAATAAATTTTCAGTATCCTGCCTAAATGACTACCGTCCCGTTGCACTCACATCCATCATCATGAAGTGTTTCGAGAGGCTTGTCATGAGGCATATCAAGATCCTGCTGCCCCCCTCACTGGACCCCCTGCAGTTTGAGTACCGTCCCAACCGCTCAACAGACAACGCCATTGCCATCACCCTCCACCTGGCCTTAACCCACCTGGACAAAAAAGACACATACGTTCGGATACTGTTCATAGACTTTAGTTCAGCATTCAACACAATCATCCCTCAGAAACTGATTAGAAAGCTGAGCCTACTGGGTCTGAACACCTCCATCTGCAACTGGATCCCAGACTTACTGACTGGGAGACCTCAGTCAGTCCGGATCGGGAGTAGCATCTCCAACACCATCACACTGAGCATGGGGGCCCCCCAGGGTCGTGTGCTCAGTCCACTGCTGTTCACTCTGCTGACCAACGACTGTGTTGCAACACACAGCTCGAACCACATCATCAAGTTCGCCAATGACACGACTGTGGTGGGTCTCATCAGCAAGAACAGAGAATCTCACCTGGTTCCTCAACACCATCTCCATGGCAAAGAAAGCCCAGTAGTGTCTCTACTTTCTGCGAAGGCTGAGAAAAGTCCATCTCCCACCCCCCATCCTCATCACATTCTACAGGGGTTGTATTGAGAGCATCCTGAGCAGCTGCATCACTGCCTGGTTCGGAAATTGCACCATCTCGGATAGCTAGAACCTACAGCGGATAGTGTGGTCAGCTGAGAAGATCATCGAGGTCTCTCTTCCCGCCATCACGGACATTTACATTACACGCTGCATCTGCAAAGCAAACAGCATTATGAAGGACCCCATGCACCCCTCATACAATCTCTTCTCCCTCCTGCCATCTGGGAAAAGGCACCAAAGCATTTGGGCTGTCACAACCAGACTATGTAACAGTTTCTTCCCCCAAGCTATCAGACTCCTCAATACCCAGAGCCTGGACTGACACCTTACTACCCTATTGTCCTGTTTATTATTTATTGTAATGCCTGCACTGTTTTGTGCACTTTATGCAGTCCGGGTATGTCTGTAGTCTAGTGTAGTTGTTTTTTTTCTGTGTTGTTTTTTACATAGTTCAGTCTAGTTTTTGTACTGTGTCATGTAACACCATGGTCCTGAAAAACGTTGTCTCATTTTTATTATGTACTGTACATAGCAGTTATGGTCAAAATGACAATAAAAGTGACTTGACTTGACTTGTAACCGTAACTAATCAAGAATCTATCACCCTACCTTAAATATAGCCAGTGACTTGGCCTCCACAGCTGTTTATGGCAATGAATTCTAAAGACTCTCTACCCTCTGCTCAAGAAATTCCTCCTCATTTCTGTTCTAAAGGTTTGTCCTTCTATTCTGAGGCTGTGCCCTCAGGTGCTAGACTCCCCCACGAGAGGAAACATTCTCTCAATGTTCACTCTGTCTAGGCCTTCCAATATTTGATAAGTTTCAATGAGATATCCCCTAGTTTTTCTAAACTCCAGGGTGTACAGGCCCAGAACCATCAAATGCATTAACCATTTCATTCCTGGGATCATTCTTGTGAATCACCTATGGGCCTTCTCCAATCCCAGCGCATCCCTTCTCAGATAAAGGGCCCAAATTTGCCCATAATACTCCAAGTGAGGGCTGACCAATGCCTTACAAAGTCTCAGCATTACATCCTTACTTTTATATTGCAATCCTCTCACAACGAATGGTAACTTTGCATTTGCCTTCCTCACCAGCAACTCAACTTGCAATATTCCCATTATAGTCTGACCCTTAAGAGGATAGTTATCCCTTAAATATAAATTACCAATAATCTTCTTACCAAAATAGGAACAGTTACCATTGTTTATTTATGTCATTTTCAGTTCACCACTTTCTTGTCAGTTGGTCCAAAAATTGTGAGACACGGAAGTTCAAAGATTCTTGAGAACAAGCTTTCCAGCTTCATGTAGTCAGACTCTACCATGTGACAGAAACAATCCATGGACAACTAAAGATGAATCCTGTATTTCATCTAAATAAACAAAACAATACCGATAATGGAATAAAAAATAGAAACTTTTGAGAAAACAGTCGGTCATTAAGTATTTTCTAAGACAATAATAATATTTTGGATTGCTGTCTGCCATCAAAACAGGAATACTGGAGTAAGAAGTCAGTTGGGTTTGTGGTCAAAATTCAAAGTAAATTAATTTCCAAGTACATATATATCACTATATAAAACCCTGAGATTCATTTTCTTGCAAGCATATTCAACAAATCCACTATAGAATAATAACAATTATAGATTTAATTAAAGACCCAACCAACTTAGGCGTTCAACCAGTGCACAAAAGACAGCAACCTGTGCAAATAAAAATGAGAGAAATAATAATAAATAAATAAGCAATAATTATCACAATTATGAGATGAAGAATCCTTGAAAGTGAGTTCATAGGTTGCGGGAACGTTTCAATGATGAGGCAAGTAAAACTGAGTGAAGTTATTCACTTTGGTTCAAGGGCATGATTGTTGTGGGTTATTAACTGTTCCTGAACCTGGTGGTGTGAGTCCTGATGTTCCTTACCTTCTTCCTGGTGGTGGCAGCAAACACAGATCATATGTTGGGTGGTGGGGGTCCATGAAGATGGATGCTACTTTTCTTTGACAACACTTCATTTTGATGTGCTCAATGGTGGGGAGTGCTTTACTCATGATGAATTGCTCCATATCCACTACTTTTTGTAGGGTTTTCTATTCAAGGGCATTGGTGTTTCAATTCCATACAGTGGTGCAGCTAATCTATGTACTCTCCACTACATATCTATAGAGGTTTGTCAAAATTTGAGATGACATCATATACTACTTTGCAATTCTTTTCTTTTCAGCCATTTATAGGAACATTGGCAGCAAAGAGTTAGAGGAAAGGTATGATATATGATAGAAGGTGAGGAAGTTGAATGCCAAAAGGAAAGGTAGTGCAAAGCTAAGGAGTATGTTAATTGAACAAATATGGAGGAAAAATATGGTTCCAGAAGGGCGTAAATGACTATGAGAAACTCATCACCAAAATTCAGAATAAGTAATTATGATTTGAATTTTTTGAATAAAGAGATGAATCTGAAAGATTAAGAGAAGCGCTGTTGACGTTTCGGGCCAAGATTCTTCGTCAGGACTAACTGAAAGAATAGATAGTAAGATAGTCCTGATGAAGGGTCTTGGCCCAAAACGTCGACAGCGCTTCTCCCGATAGATGCTGCTTGTCCTGCTGCGTTCCACTAGCTTTTTGTGTGTGTTGCTTGAATTTCCAGCATCTGCAGATTTCCTCATGTTTGCCTGAAAGATTCAGAGTCTATTTGGACATTTCAGTATCTTGGGTCCATGCACTACAATGTAGAAACTGATTACTAGGATTTTTGCTTCCTTACATAAGTTGACCAGCACCTTAGTCTTGACTTTACAAGGTGAAAAGAATTTCACATAGATATCCTATCTATTGCAACTGAACAACACATGGAATGATAAGTGATAAAGGACCATTTGCATGCTTAACATGATGCATAGTGTCCCAATGGCCAAGGCTTCTTGGACTTGGTCTTCATCATTGCATTATTTGCTTGAACATCTAAATCACATTGGCCAAGAGCATGTCAGTGATCAGAGCAGTGATATGAGCAACTTCCTAACAAAGCCACAAATGTTGCACTATGATGCTGGAATAGCAGAAAAATAAAGAATTAAGTTTGTTAGTTATTCAGGCCTCTGTGCATGAGTGACAAAGATCATTGTTATTTTTTCACTTAAGAAAACAAATATTGTTTCAGGGTGAAGCAAATATTCACTTGCCAATCTAGTGTACTGCATTTAGTGTTTACGACATGGCCTCTTCTAGAATGAAGGTACCAAATTGGGAAACCACCATGTCCTCAGGAATGACCCTCAGCCTCCACTTAATTGCATTTTAATTCATCTGTATCAGAGATCTGAATGAAGAAAATATTTATAAGGATGCTGTCAGGTCTTAAGGACCTGAGTTACAAGGAAATGTATGACAAGGTTTGACTTTATGAGAGGTATAGATAAGGGGAATGCATTTTCTCCTCAGGCTGGGTGAGATTAGAACTAGAGGTCATAGATTTAGGGTGAAAGATGAATTCTGTAAGGGAAATCTGAGGGGGAATTTCTTCACTCAGAGGTTGGTATTAAGCATGGATGAGCTACCAGGAGGCATAACTGTAACATATAAGAGAGGTTTGGGTAGGTACATGGATGATGGGGAACGGAGGGTGATTGACTGGGTACAGGCAGATGGGATTAGGTAGAAATTCAGGTCAGCACAGACTAGATGGGCCAAATGACCTGTTTCTCTGCTGCTATACTCCATAGTTCTATGATTCAATGTAAATTTAAAGTCCCAACACAAGCTTAAGAAACAACACCCACCCCTCTCATCGCTCCAAGTCTACCACTCACTGGCACACCAGGGATAATCTACCTATCAACACTCATATTTTAGGGATATTTGTGGAATTCTTTGCCACAGCCAGTGGTGGAGGCCAGAGATTGGTCAGGGCAAGGAGGAATATAAGGAGAAAGCACAAGATTAGGATTGAGAGGAAATTTGTTTCAGCCACAATGAAATGGCGGAGCAGACTCGAAGGGACAAATGGCCTAATTCTGCTCCTGTATCTTACGGTCTTATGGATGTGGAAGGAAACCAGTGCACCCCAAGAAAATCTGCGCAGTTGTGGAAGCTGCAGCAGGGTAAAGGTTAAAATAGTGAGCTGACAGATCAAAGTGCAGACCAAGCTGAGCTGGACTCCCCTTTCTACAGCCTATCCTGTGTGTGAAAGTTCAGTAAGGCAAGAGTCAAAGTGGTATCTGACAGAGACCATGTGTAGACATAGTGCAGTCATTCAGGCTGAACAAGACCCCGGAAAGCCCGCCTCTCCATTGTATGACCTTTCTGTTCAGACCTTGGTAACAAGGTTATCAAGCATGCCAATACAAGATAAAGATGGAAACAAAGGATTCTAGCACAAACAAGATAAATTGTGCAGATGCTGGAAATCTAAGCAGCACACACAAAATGCTGGAGGAATTCAGCAGGCCAGGCAACATCTATGGAAAGGAGTAAACAGTTGACCTGATGAATGGCCTTGGCCAGGAATTGTTGACTGGTTACTCTTTTCCATAGATGTTGCCTGGCCTACTAAGTTCATCTGAAATGTGTGTGTTTTGAAGGATTCTAGCAAATGATTTTAGGGCAATACCTACTATTGAACAGTTATGTTACTGATTCTCATGTATTATTGGCATTTATCTCATAGCTTTGATTGGTTATTACACCTTGAGATATAGAAAAGTAGAGCACGGATGTAGGCCCTTTGGCCCATTTAGTCTATTCCAAGCCATTTCAGCTGCTTAATCCCCTTGAACTGCACTAAAATCATAGCCTTCCATTCCCCTCCCAACCATGTACCTATCCAAACTTCTCTTAAACATTAAAGTTAAGCACACATGCACTGGCAGCCCAATCAACTCCCTCATGAGCTATTAAGTGAAAAGTTTTCCCCTCATGTTCCCCTTAAACTTTTCACCTTTCACCATTAACCCATGACCTCTAGCTGTAGTCCCACTCAACCTCAGTGGAAAAAAAACCTGCTTGCATTTACCCTATCTATAACCTTATAATTTTCTATACCTCTATCAAATTTCCTCTCGATGTTCTGCATTCCAAAGAATAAAGTCCTAAACTGTTTAATCTTTCCATATAACTCAGGTTCTTTAGACTTGGACCCTGAATTGTGTATTATGATAGGTACTTAATTACGCAAATTATGAGATTCAGAAGTGCACAAGAATACTACTGGATCACCACCCATTTCAAATTAGTCCATATCTTAATAAAAATGCATTTTTTATTCAAACTTCAGAGCAGTTTGGTTACTGGGACCAAGCTATTTCCATTGTGCACAAGTAAATAAAATGTGATTGAGGAACGACTGTGAGTTTTCAGTCTAGATGTTTGGTGGTGAGACAGTCACAGAGAGAATCTACAAACCCTAGAAAGTCAGTACCTGAGCTCTGAATTGTACCAGGCCTCTGGCACTATCAGGCAGTTTTACGACCTAGTGATATTCAAATAGTGCAGAGAAAAGTTCTGTAAGCTCCAACTGATTAGAGTTTCTGCTTGAACAATGTTGAAGAGGAATAACTATAAATGTTTGCGGTGAAAATATTTGTTGGACTTCAAGTGAAGTGCAAGTGAATGGGTCCAGTTCAAAGAACTCTTGTTGGTATATATATATATATAATTTACCAGCGCTTCTCCCTATAGATGCTGCCTGACTTGCTGTGTTCCACCAGCATTTTGTGTGTGTTATAATTTATCATACTTTTGTTTTATTTAGAGATACAGCATGGTTACAGGCCCTTCCATCTCAACATTGCCCAGTCACACCCATGTGACCCGTAAGTCTTTGGAATGTAGGAGGCAAGTAGAGCGCTCATGTGAGAACATTCAAACCCCTTTACAGACAACAGCGAGAATTGAACCCTGGCTGCTGATGCTGTAATAGAATTACGCTAACCACTATGCTACTGTGCAGCCCCATGTTTGATCATGTTTGGTATACCGCGATGACTGTGCAATTAATTGACCAAGTGTATTTAGCGTGTAAGAGCAGAACAAGTAAGCCTGTGAAAAATTGAAGAAAACAATAAATGTTCCCTGATGAACTGAAGTGCATACAGTATTAACACCCTAATCATTACAAATTGCAATCTAATTTGTTTGCCATGAAAACAGTAAGACCAAGGGACTGTGATTTTGTGAATTTTAACTGCTTTTGACTCTGTGGTACAATACTGTTTGTCAGTCTATTAACTTTTCAATCAATTACTCAAAGTTATTGGACCAAACTTCAGAGGAAAAAATGAAGTTCCATTGTCTCAGGGATAAAAAAAAATCACTTCAAAGCAAGTGATATCTCAAATTACTTAAATGACATTGTCAAATAAAACTGCTTGAGCTTCATTTTCAAACCATCACAGTTGAATACTTTGGAAACTGTGGAAAAAGAGCAGATAGGTACAAAAATAGTAATGCATTGCTGAAATCCATGGAACTGTGCCTCAGTGCAGAGCATAGGAAAGAAAAACAATAAATAAATGCATCTGAAGAGGGTGCATTTTTGTTTCTTTGATGCAATTCTTTTGTATAAAAAATTACTATAGACAGTGTAATCTAACTTTTATTTAACTTGTGAGAAAATGTGTGATTACTCATCTTCTGTTGAAATGAAAAGCAGATTGGACTCCTGACCATATATTATCGTCAATTTCTCCATTGTAAGCTATTTGCTATGACCTTAGGAAAGTGTGACCTCCAAGAGCTAAGAATGAGAAAAGAAATTCCATTTAGAGATATTTTATTCTGCGTGTCCTCTGGGTGTTTGTTGATATGATAATGTTTGAAAGGGAAATGTTAAAATAAGCATGATATACTGTTTGTACAGTGGTTCTGGGTGGCTGGTGATAGCACATGACAACACAATTTATTGCCGAATGCTAAAATTGCCACTTTGTTAAGTCGAAGAAAAGGCACATCTCAGATGGTGAATGGGATACAAATGGCAATGTATAAATGTATTCTTTGTTATATCCCTATGATACCTAACTTTTGAGATGACAAGCAAGTTGATTGTTTTGTCCTAATGTCCTTTAAGGTCTAACTTTGCGCTTCTAATCCTGTGCAATATAGTAGAGGGCCACCTCCAAGTGATGAATTCCTTTCATTTAGTTTAACTTTAGTTATGCATTAAATACACTCAATGCAGAAAACAGATGAGGGTTTATTGCATTAATGTTGTACAAATCTCATGTTAATTTTAATTAATAACTTTGACATAAGCTCAAGAGTAATGATAGTAAAATATACTAACAAAACCACACTGAAAGGCTTAAGAAATTCTTAAGAATAGAGCAGGGTATATTGTTTGATATATATATATGGCAGATTTAGCTGAATGCAAAATTTAAAAATGCAGTAATATGTTTTGAAAATAGAAAATTTAGCAAATATGTTTTGAATAATATTCCCAGTGGGGGAGAAGCTGATAGAGGAAAGGGAACTAGAGTAGTGAGGTTGAAGCATCAGCAAGAAGAAATTTGACAGAAGGTCATCATCATTGATTATGCAGGAGCTTGTACTCCTGATGAATTGTTGCCAGCACTTTCTATGCTATTTTTGCATTTCTGTATTTGAAGAATTTTATTTTTCTACAATTTCTCCTGCATCTTTTTCCTCCTTAATTTACCATTGCTCATGTTTGATATTCAAATTCATCTAACAGCCTTTGTTGTAAAGTATCCATTTTAAAAAACTGTTTAGTTATTGACATGATAATCTATCTCCTTTTTCCCCTTTTTTCTTTCTTTTTTTAAAATTTTGCCCAAATCATCTACAGGATTCTTTTTTAAATCTGCAAACTCAGGAAATCTGAAATAAAAGGAGAAAATGCTGGAAATACTCACAGGTCAGGTAGCATCTGTGGAAGGAGAAACACATCTGAGGTGGAAATCTGAAAGAGAGAGAGAGAAAAACATAGCTCTCCATTGCAGAGAAAGTAAAAAAGGCTTGGAACAAGCCATTTCTCTGATAGGATGGGGCTAAGATTGTAATGGTAATAAGCAGATAAGAAAGCCATCTGGTTGATAGGTTAATGCGAAGAGCTGGAGAGCAAAAGAACACAACATAGGGGCATTTAAAGGCTATGAACTGTAGATCAGATGTGTAAGGAATGCATAATAGCTAACACTATCACGTTCTCAGAGTTATTTGGAGACTCGGCATGGTAACAGGCAATTCCAGTTCAACAACACTCAATTACACCAATGTGGCCAATTAACCTACTAAACCCTACAACTTTGGAATGTTGGAAGAAGGCAGAGCACCCGGAAGAAGCTCAGACAGTCACAGGGAAAATGTTGAATCTCCTTCCAGAGAACAACGAAAATGAACCCAGATCACTGATGCTCAAAGGGTACACCGATCGTTGCACTACATGCTGCTCTAAGTTATTCATCGTTATATTTGTTCTGCCTTACTCTCTCTTCAACTTTAAGCTAACTTGTTATCACTCTTTCCCAGTTCTGACAGTTTCTCTTTAAGAAAGCGGAAGTGGAGAAGGTGTGCTCGTCTACAAGTACAATTGAAATGCACAGGCTTTAGACCACCACTCCTGTCTATCCTGCCGGTTAATGTACAGTCTATGGAAAATAAAATGAATACCTCAGAGCAAGATTGCTGGACCAGAGGGACATCAGCGACTGCTGTGTACTTTAGAACATAGAAACAGTTCTGTCTCAGACCTACTCATACAATAGGGAGCATGTAGCATTCAAATGGTGGCATAGTGGCATCAGCGCTGGACTTTGGGATGAGAGGTCTCAAGTTCGAATCCGGCCAGCTCCCTTGCACGCTCCCCATCTGTGCCTGGGTTGAGTGTCGAGCTAGCAACTCGACCTTGTAAAAAAAATCCTGGATTTTTTTCTCAAAAATCTCTGGAGAGGGATAGGCTCCATCAGGTTTCAGATGCCCAAGATGCCACGTCGTACGATGAGCAATCACCAAAAAATGATCAGTGCAAAAAGTTTGTCATGGCAGTGCCCCAACAACTCCACCAGGACACACACACACACCACACTCAAATGTTGTCTATTTTACCTGCTAAGAGAGTTTACCAGCATCATCCTGTTAGCAGTGTATATTCTACTTCAGACCAACGTCAGGAAGGTACTGAAGGAGCTGAGCACCATAATCAACAGGCACGAAACAGCTGACCCTGATGCCGTCCCTGTCATTGCAGAAGATTTCAACCAGACAAGCTTGAAGAAGTCACTGAAAACTACCACCAACGTATCACCAATGGAACCAAAGGAGTCAGCACACTTGACCACGGTTATACCAGCATTAGGATTGCTTACCATACCGTCCCATGCTCACACTTTAGTAAGTTTGATCATCTGGCTGTACTTCTACTCCCTGTGTATAGGTGGAGACTAAAGACCAGAACACCAGTGGAGAGGACCAAGACAGTATGGTCAAGCAAGTTGGAGCAGCAATTACAGGACTCGTTTGAGTCAATGGAAAGGACAATACTCATGGATTCATCTATAAATCTGAATGAATATGCCATAGTTTCACCAACTTCAACAAGACCTGTGTGGATGAGTGTGTGTTTTCGAGAACTTACTGGACATACCAAGATCAAAGCCTGGTTGAACCAGGAGATTCTTGGTCTGCTGAGGTCTAGATGTATAGCAGTCAAGACCAGTAATCCAGAACAATACAAAAAGTTCAGGTATGACCTACAGAGGGCTATTTTAAGAGCAAAAATAAAAATACAATTCTGATTGAGGATCATGACAGAATCGGGTGTAAGTCATTCTGGCAGGGTTTGCAGGCCATTACTTCCTGCAAAGCGGAACCCAACATCATGAATGGCTGTGACTCTTCACTCCCAGATGGGCTCAATTCCTCCTATGCACACTTTGAAAGGGAGGATAGAACTACATCAGTGTGAATCTCTGCAATTCTAACAGGTTTCATCCTTGACTGATATGGAGGGACCACTACACAAGATTGATAAAAGCTGATAAAAGTTGTGAACTCTGCCAGCTCCATCATGAGCATGAGCCTCCCTGGCATTAAGGACATCTTCAAAAGGCAATGCCTCAGAAAGGTGGCATCCATTATTTAGGACCCACATAACCCAGGACATGCCCTTTTCTCATTGCTGCCACCAAGGAGGTTGTAGAGAAGCCTGAAGACACATATTCAGTGTTACAGAAACAGCTTCTCCCCACCCCAACATCATATTTCTGAATAGACAATGAACCCATGAACACGACCGCACTATTCATTTTCCTCTCTTTTTGCACTAATTTAATTTATTTTAATATACACTGTAAATTATACTTTTTTATTATTATGTATTGCAATGTACTGCTGCTGAAGAGCAACAAATTTAACAATATATCTCATGATATTAAACCTGTTTCTGATTCTGATTCAAGGGTCCTCTAACTGAAATATTAAGTCTAACTCTCTCAACAGATGCTGCCTAACAGGCAGAGTGTTTCCTGCATTTTCTGTTTTTATTCACAGGTTTATGTGCCAGTGAATGTGTTGCCAGTAATACACACTCTGGCTACTTTATTAGGTATACCTGTACACCTGCTTGTTAAAATAAATATTTAATCTGCCCATCATGTGGCAGTAACTCAATGCATAAAAACATGCAGACATGGTCAAGTGTTTCAGTTGTTGTTCAGATCAAACATCAGAATGGGAAGGGAATGTGATCTAAGTGACCGACTGTGGAATTATTGTTGGTGCCAGACAGGGTGGATTGAGTGTCTCAGAAACTGCTGAAAACCTGGGATTCTCACACTTATAAGTCTATAGAGTTGACAGGGAATGTTGTGAAAAACAAAAAAAAAATCCCGTAAATGGCAGTTCTGTGAGTGAAACCACCTTGTTAATGAGAGAGGTCAGAGGAGAACGGCCAGACTAGTTCAAGCTGACAGGAAAGTGACAGAAACTCAAATAACCATGTGTTCCTATAGAGGTGCGCAGAAGAACATCTCTGAACACACAGTGCATCAAACTTTAAAGTGGATGGGCTATAGCAGCGGAAGACCATGCACATATACTCAGTGGCCGTTTTATTATGTACAGGGAATACCTGATAAAATAGCCACTGAGTGTACGTTTGACACTTACATTGATACAAGCTCAGTTGCTTACATGGGAGTGTGAATATGCATATATAACCTGTTCTAGCTATGCTCATCTAATCACCCCCGATATACACCTACATCAGATTTCTCATCTCTTCCTTCTGCAGATGGAGATGGACTTCTTCTGACAAGGTCACTGCAATGAAACAATTGCAAAAAGAATGCTGTCCTTGGAAGGGTCTTGGCATAAAACTGTTTATTCATTTCCATAGACGCTGCCTGACCTGTTGAGTTCCTCTAACATTTTGTTGAAAAAAGAGTTCTCTCTCTCCTCTCTCTCCCTCTCTCTCTCTCCCTCTCTCTCTCTTTCTCCCTTCCATCTCTTTTCCATTACTTGCCTTTCACTCCCCTCTACCCTGTCTCCCCCTCTCCTCTCTCCTTCTCTCTCTCTCTCTTTCCTCCTCTCTCTCCTCCCCTCTCTCTCCCATCTCCTCTCTCTCTCCCCTATTTTCTACTCACTTTCTTCTCCTCTCTCTCCTCTTCTCTTCTCTGTCTCTCTCTCCCCATTTCTTTCTTTCAGTTTTTAGCATTGAAAAACCACCTGAACCAAGGAGAAATTGCCTAGTCTAGAACTATTCACTGAAATGCAGGAGATTGAGTGGCGACCTGAGAGAGGAATATAAAATTAAGAGGAGCACAGTCAAGGTGAAAACATATTTTTTTTACCGGAGAGTGGTTGCTAATAACGAGAGGGCGAGAGATTTAAAAGGGACATCAGGGACAGTTTATTCATGAAAGTGGTAGTGTATATTTAATATGAGCTGCCAGAAATAGTGGTTGAAGCACGCTCATTAGCGATTTAGATTGGTACAGACAAGAGAAAATCTATAGATGCTGGAAATCCAAGCAACATACACAAACTGCTGGAGGAACTCAGTGGGCCAGGCAGCATTACAGAGAAAAGTATAGTCAACATTTTGGGCTGAGACCCTTCAACCTCAACTGCAGAGAAAGGGGTGATACATTCCCCACCGGCCATGGCAGTGTGCCTCCTCCAAGGTTATGTATAGGTTTGGTGGTAATGCTGAGGTAAGCTATGACCAGAACCACTGGCCATTCATCAAAAAGCCATAAAAGCAGAAGCAGAGCATTCAGCCCATCAAGTCGAACACCATTCTATCATAGCTGATTTATTGAGCCTCTCAACCACATTCTCCTGCCTTCTTCAGGTAACCTTTGACACCCTTACTAATCAAGAACTTATCAACCTCCATTTTTAAATATACTCAATGACCTGACCTCCACAGCCATTTGTGGCAAAGAATTCCACAGAACCTTCTAGCTAAATAAATTCAGTCCTCTCCGAGCCAAACTTAATCTTGTCATACAGATAGATTGTAGTTTTCTCACAGGATTTGGATCTTAAATTTACATCAACTATTGTAGGAGTACATTCACCACGTCTATTGGGATTAGGTAATATATACTGATCTTCCCATCTAGAGAAATGAATCATTAAAAATATTGCATTCCTTTCTTCTTTTCTGAGAACTGAAAAGCAAGGTATCTTGGATTGAACTCTGCTGATTTTGTACAGAGATCCATGAGTTGATCCTTTTGATGAATGTTTGTTGGTGGACAGGAGAAATTCTGAAGGGTTTGCCTTCCCAACACCTAGAACAGATCCAGTGGTCATTGGAAAGTGTGCCGTCAATCACCGATTTTTATCTGGTTATTTTTGTGTCTGTGCTAACTTCTGAACGAGATAGATTTACAAAACAACATTAACATCTTAACAACCTCAATGTGTTGTGTATCATGGTGTGGAAAACTCTTCTGTTAATTGTCAGTTAATTAGCAAGACAGAAGATAAAGGGATTAACTGCTAAAATGTTCTTTCCATTTAAGCAATATTATTATCAAAGTGGCAATGTAAGTGCATCGTTTCTAAACCAAAGGTGACAGGTAAGAGAATAACTGCTTTGCTTCCAGAACTCCATCACAGCTTTCTATTTTATGTGCCAATAGAGCAATGTTCTTAAAAATGTTTATTGCCAAGTTCTCAATGGATTTGGCCTCTGTGTATCCTTCATTATTAACACAGAGATAAAAATGGCTAAACCCCTATATAGGCCTGTCAATAAGATGTGTTTCGTTACTGGTATGGCAGAGGTTATATGAAGATCTTCTTGTGTTATTTGTAATTCAATCTCCATGTTTTCTCTGAAGGTTGCTTTTCCCAAATGTACTGTTATAATTCCTTGTGCACTCCATGTTGCAATAAGACACTTTTAATAGGCTATAAAATGAGGCATGAGGATATGCACACTGAATAGCCTTAGGATACTTTGTAGCAATTCTGTGCTATGTAACATTAGTTAATTCCTTGAGGGTGGCCATCTTGATTTGGAATATTTAAAGGTTTAATTCACCAGGTCATATATACTATCTTTTATCAATGGAGTTTAATTCTGTTAACAATATATACACATTGAAAAAACCCCATAAAATTATTACTGTGTCTCTGAGTTAATGCAGCTCTCATTATGTAACTGTCATCCTGATCTCTTAAGTTAGTTTAATGCGCTCTGCACATAGGATGTCACACTGAACTGAAATAAAACAGCAATATTCTTTTTGGAGCTGACCTTTATTGTAAAAATGATCATCCATTTTAGGTATTCCTACCCTGAAGAAGTTTAAATCTTCTCTCTGACAGGAGTTCAGTGAGACCCTTTCTCATTGCTCGCCCTCTGTGGTCTTGGCTGCTCTCCGACTCTTTGACCATGTGCTCACCCAGTCTCTCAAACACAGTCACATGTTCTTCCTGGGAACTTGTCTCCAAGGCCAACTTGTTACCTTTCCCACCTATCACCGCACAGCTTCTCACTTCATCCTCCCACCCCACTCCACCTCACCCCACCCACTTACCTTCCACCTCACCTGGCTTCTCTTATCACCTTCTACCTTGTACTCCTTCACCTGTCACCACCTATTATTCTGACTTCTTTCCCCCTTCCTTTCCAGTTCTGATGAATGGCCTCTGCTTGAAACATTGACTCTATTTCTTTCTACAGATGCTGCTTGACCTGTTAAGTTCCTCCATTATTTGGTGTGTGTTACTCTGGATTTCCAGTATCTGCAGAATTGCTTTTGTTTCTATTTTTTTTATTCTGTTGTAAAAATGGATCCATTTTAATTTTGGAGCCTTAACCGAAGAGCAAATTGTGCCTCTGATCCTCATCAAAATTGGTTCCCTGGATTCAGGACCTGTATAGTTCCCAGCATCTTTTCGAACCTATTTAAGGAGGGATACAACTCTTTGAACCCCTTGTTCAAAAAAGGTAGTATGGATAGTCCAGGTAATTATAGACCAGTGAGCCTTACATCTGTGGTGGGAAAGCTGTTGGAAAAGATTCTTAAAGATAGGATCTATGGGCATTTAGAGAATCATGGTCTGATCAGGGACAGTCAGCATGGCTTTGTGAAGGGCAAATCGTGCCTAACAAGCCTGATAGAGTTCTTTGAGGAGGTGACCAGGCATATAGATGGGGGTAGTGCAGTGGATGTGATCTACATGGATTTTAGTAAGGCATTTGACAAGGTTCCACATGGTAGGCTTATTCAGAAAGTCAGAAGGCATGGGATCCAGAGAAGTTTGGCCAGGTGGATTCAGAATTGGCTTGCCTGCAGAAGGCAGAGGGTCGTGGTGGAAGGAGTACATTCAGATTGGAGGGTTTGTGACTAGTGGTGTCCCACAAGGATCCATTCTGGGAATTCTACTTTTTGTGATTTTTATTAACGACCTGCATGTGGGGGTAGAAGGGTGGGTTGGCAAGTTTGCAGACGACACAAAGGTTGGTGGTGTTGTAGATAGTGTAGAGGATTGTCGAAGATTGCAGAGAGACATTGATAGGATGCAGAAATGGGCTGAGAAGTGGCAGATGGAGTTCAACCCAAAAAAGTGTGAGGTAGTACACTTTGGAAGGACAAACTCCAAGGCAGAGTACAGAGTAAATGGCAGGATACTTGGTAGTGTGGAGGAGCAGAGGGATCTGGGGGTACATGTCCACAGATCCCTGATAGTTGCCTCACAGGTAGATAGGGTAGTTAAGAAAGCTTATGGGGTGTTAGCTTTCATAAGTCGAGGGATAGAGTTTGAGAGTCACGAGGTAATGATACAACTCTATAAAACTCTAGTTAGGCCACACTTGGAGTACTGTGTCCAGTTCTGGTCGCCTCACTATAGGAAGGATGTGGAAGCATTGGAAAGGGTACAGAGGAGATTTACCAGAATGCTGCCTGGTTTAGAGAGTATGGATTATGATCAGAGATTAAGGGAGCTAGGGCTTTACTCTTTGGAGAGAAGGAGGATGAGAGGAGACATGATATAGGTGTACAAGATATTAAGAGGAATAGACAGAGTGGACAGCCAGCACCTCTTCCCCAGGGCACCACTGCTCAGTACAAGAGGACATGGCTTTAAGGTAAGGGGAGGAAAGTTCAAGGGACATATTAGAGGAAGGTTTTTCACTCAGAGAGTGGTTGGTGCGTGGAATGCACTGCCTGAGTCAGTGGTGGAGGCAGATACACTAGTGAAGTTTAGGAGACTACTAGACAGGTATATGGAGGAATTTAAGGTGGGGGGTTATATGGGAGGCAGGGATTGAGGGTCAGCACAACATTGTGGACCAAAGGGCCTGTAATGTGCTGTACTGTTCTATGTTCTATGTTCTATGTTCAGCAAGTTTGATTTCCTTGCAGGTAACTTCTTAGGGTAAGTTGGAACTGATTTTAGCTGCACAGATCAATGGAAAGGCTGCCCCTCTACAATGCTGGCATCTCTGTAAGACCAGTGTAAGACTGTAAGACATAGGAGCAGAATTAAGACATTTAGCACATTGAGTCTGCTCTATAATTCCATCATGGCTGATTAATTTTTTCTCTGAACCACAATCTCCCGCCTTCTTCTTGTAACCTTTCGCGCTCTACTAATCAAGAACTTAACAAACTCCACTTTAAATATACCCAACAACTTGGCCTCCACAAAACTCTGTAGCATGAATTCCACTGATTCAGAACACTCTGGCTAAAGAAATTCCTCTTTATCTCTGTTCTAAAGGAATGTCCTTGTATTTTGAATGATCCCTTCTGTGCTAGACTCTGCCAGTAGTGAAAACATTTACTCCAGTCCACTCTATTTCGGCCTTTCAATGTGCATAATTATGATTGAAAATGCTTTTGGAAAATAAATGAATCTTTTTGAATATGAAACTCAAGACAAACAAGGACTAGGTGAATAGTAAACACGAGGAAATCTGCAGATGCTGGAAATTCAAACAACACACACAAAATGCTGGTGGAACACAGCAGGCCAGGCAGCATCTATAGGGAGAAGCATTGTCGACGTTTCGGGCCGAGACCCTTGTTTTTCTCATCAAAGAATTAACAGAGGCTTAGTAGATTGAAGAATAGAAAGGTATTCCCACAAGGTGAAGAGGCTAGGGCTAATGGATGAAACAGAACATAAGGAACAACAGGAAGTGCACCTCATCCCTCTAATTTGTAATGGCCAGTATCTGCAAAAATCTTGTGCTGTGTAATCTTTTGTCCGGTAACAACAACATGTGCACAGTGAATTTTTAAGTGGAAGTAAACCTAAAGTTTTTCTAACGATAATAAACTATCAAGTTCAGATTGTTGGTCATTGTTTAAAAGAAATAAAATAACTGTCAGTAAGAACTTTGATCTTCTATGGATTTGATTGTTGTGTGTGTGTGTGTGTGTGTGTGTGTGTGTGTGTGTGTGTGTGTGTGTGTGTGTGTGTGTGTGTGTGTGTGTGTGTGTGTGTGTGTGTGTATAGTATAAATAAGCCAGTTCTAAAATCTGCAGACAAATCATCACAAACATCACATTACCAACATCATCCACATCAGACACTGGAAAAGGAAGAGTGATTTTGTACAATTGTGAAATATACTTGATATGACAACAAGGTAGAGTGCGAGAGTGTGACAACCTTTTCTGTACAGTTCCAACTCCTTTGTGCGCTAGTAGCAAAAGATGTGTAAACAATCACATGGGCACACCTTAGAGGGAAATTACACACCTAGTGCAAATTCTAATCTTGAATGCAACATTATAACATGCATTACCCCAAGAATCAGGGATATAGGAGCAAGAAGAGAAAATAAATAAATATTGGATGAATATGACTAGTCTGAGCTGAAGAAATAGATAGCCTGAATGGAGAACGTGAAGGCCAATAACAAGATATCCTCTACAGTTTATGCCTTTTTTTCGTAGCCACTGTAGGATCGATCTAACTGCACCCATCTGATTTTAGATGGTGGCTTAATGATTGCATGAGAAGGCAGATGGGGTGCAGCTCTTGTCCATTCTTCTCATCTAAAACCTGGCCTCCTCATTGAGGTCCACATCTCATAGGCAATCAAAATTAATATTTCACCAGAAAAGAAACATAGGATTGCAGTTTCAAAGGAGACTGTGCCTTAACAACTCACTAATGGGAGCAACACCATACTGATGGTATTGGTATATTATTGTCACATGTACAGTACCAAGATAAAATGAAAAGCTGGTCTTGCATACTGTTCATACAGATCAAATCATTACACAGTACTTTGTGCTAGAAACAATAACAATGCAGAATAAAGAGTAAAAGCTATTGAGAAGTGCAAGGCAGGTAAACAATTAAGTACAAGATAAGTTGTGAGGACAAGACTCCACGTTATCATACAGAAGGTCTTTGCAAAAGTCTGATAACAGTGGGGTGAAAGCTGTCCTTCAGCTGGGCGGTGCATGCTTTCAGGCTTTTGTATCTTTTGCCTAATAGAAGATGGGAGAAAGGAGAACGCCTGGGGTGAGCGGGGTCTTTGATTATGTTGTCTGCTTTACTGAGGCAGCAAGAAATGTAGACAGAGTCCACAGAGGGGAGGTTTGGTTCATATGATGCGCTGAGCTGTGTCCACAACTCTCTAATGTTTCTTGCAGCCAGCATAACCAAACACTCACCCACCCCAGACATTTTTCTTCCCCCCTCTCCTATGTGCCATTATGCATCCGGACAGAACATTTTTTCTGCTGCATTGAGAGGAAGACAATTTTTTTTTTTTGTTGACAGTGTTGGTGTGAGTCCTCCAAGCTGACCACAACCTTATCATTGTTTGGAGGCTTGCAAGCCTCAATGACCCAGAGAGCTATGCTGGCTGAAGTCAGGTCTTTACGCTTTTGCTCTTGGTAGGGATACCCATGCCAAATAGGTCAAAGGGTAGAGGCCAAACCTCCACATTCAGGGGTTCAGCTCAAGCTAACAACCCTGACTGGTCAAATAAAACTGTTATGGAAACAGCAATAAAGAATCCTTCTACATCAGAGTGCAATGGTATTCGTGAGTCTTTTCCTTGTATAACTGACGTCAGTAAAAACCAAGAAGAAGCTACTGACATGATAAAGGAAGTTCTGAACACAGCCAGAGATGGAGGACTTACATTGTAGCCTGATACACCAGCAGTGTAACAGGCAGTAAGTAAGTTGATGTGAGTAGGGGATGAAATGTAACCTGGACCATCTTGCCACAGGAGAGAATAATAAATGTGTGAATCAGTCACTGAGGCTGAATGGTAATTTGAATGTGGGTATTGAAGCAGTGGGCGTGGAGGCAGAAATTAAAAGAAGAACGTTTCCAAAGTGCAGAAGTATAGTTGTCAAAGTGCAGAATTTACTCAAATTAATAGAGTCTTAGAATAATAGAAACAGCTAGTCTGTGCCAAGCTATTTAAACTGCCTGGACCCATTGACTTGCAGCTGGACCATAGCCATCCATACCTATCTAAACTTCTCTTAAATGTTGGAATTAAGCTCGCATATACCACTTGTGCTGGCAGCTCCTTCCACACTCTCACCACCCTCTGGGTGAAGAAGTTTCCCCTCATGTCCCCCTTAAACTTTTCATCTTTCTTCCTTGACCCATGACCTCCAGTTGTCATCCAACCCGTCATCAGTGGGAAAAGCTTGTTCGTATTTACTGTATTTAAAACATTAGACCAAATTCAAAGTTCTCTAAAGATTCCTTAACCTCAAATTATCATTTTAAATCGCAGTCCAGAATTTTCTCCAATTCCTTCAACACTAATTAACAAATTATTTCCACTAAACAACTGATTTAACATTATGCTGGTCATGTTGGCTGTTCAAACTTCTCTACATTTTATTACATAGAAAATATATGGAATGAATGTTTAGCTAATCTGAAATCCAGAGACACTTTCACATTCAGGCTTCATCAGCATAATTCCATTGAGTTCCCAAAGGAGAACTGACGTGCCACTGAACAGCCTGATAAACCAGTGTGCTAAAAAGCCCCATCATCTCCAATGGCAAGCAATCTTATGACCTTTAAAAAAAGGTCCCATCTGTTGTCTGAAACAATCATTAACCATTTCATGACAACAAGTCCAAGTATTGGGGATTTATCGCATAAACCCTGGCCAATCATTATTCATCAATTGAAGTAATTGGCCAATAATGTTGGGAGAACATGTGTACAAATGGACAGGCAAGCTTCTAAAACTATAAAACTTCAAAACTTTATCATTTACATTTTGGGATATTCCAGAATTGAGAAAAAGACTGAATAAATGCACGTCTTTTGATTTTATATCCTTAATTTAATGTGGTAATATCTACTGTTTAGAAAATAAGTGGTACAGATGCTAAAAATTTGAAAATAAAACAGAAAAATTAGAGACATTTTAGTGACATTTCAGGGAAGGAGCTAGAGGTTTTTGTCGACAATGGTGACTTTTTCCACTTCATCCACGAAACAGTTTATTCATCTTTTCTCACATCTTTCTTTTCTTTTCAAGGTGTTTGGGGTCCGTGATCTACACCTGTACCTCAAACTACAGGTTTCCATGAGCAGCCTGGTATTTCAATATCTTCAGGTGTGGCCTGAAGGATGTGTGCCTTTGGGGTGTGGCCCCCTAGATGACCCTGTTCTTCCTCAGCAATGGTCTCTCTCTCATGTTTCTGTTATTCATTCTTTGTTTTCTTTCTGTTTTGTGGATGTCTGCAAAGAGTAAGAATTTCAGGTTGTGTACTGTATACATTCTCTGATATTAAATTGAACAATTTGAACTATTTGACTCTTAGATAGGCACGTGGATAAAAGAAAAATGGAATACTAGGTGGGAGGGAAGGGTTAGATTGATCATAGACTAGATTGAAAACTCAACACAACATCATGGGCTGAAGGGCCTGTACTGTGTAAAGTTCTATGTAAAATATTGAAAACACAGCAGGTTAGGCAAGGTCTGCGGATAGAGAAATGTTAAATATTTCAAGTGCAGGACCCTTCATCAGAACTGGGAAAGAGATGATAAAGCTTTTAAATTGCAGAGAAGTTGACAGGAGGAGTGAGTTGCACACATAAAATATCTGTGTGGAGGAGAGACCAAGTTAAATATGTAGTAGGGCAAATAGAGGATGATTATGTTTCTTTGTCTTTCAAATACGTTTGTGAGTCTGCAATAATGGAAGGAGAAATACTAAGAGAATAACATAGATGGATAATTTGTAGCAGTAAAGGTTAGTTCTGATGCAGTCATGGAAAACAAGATGACTAAATTCAAAAATTTTTATATTGATCCCAGAGAGCTTCAAATATACAAAATGGCAGATGTGAGGTGTTTGACCTCAAGCTTGCACACGGTGTTGATACATCAGTGAATGTCACAAGCAGATAGTTCTAAGTGGGATTGGCATAGCAGATTAAAATGAGAGGCATGAGGAAGCTCCTGCAGACTGAGTGCTAGTGTTCTGTAAAATCACCCAATCTGCATTTGATTTCTCCAAAGTGGAGACCATAAGACATAGGAGCAGAGTTAGGCGATTCGGAACATCGAGCTTTTCCTGCCATGGCTGAATTATTATCCCGTTCAACTCAATTCTACTGTTTTCTCCCATAATCTTTGACTCCCCTTGCAATCAAGAACATGTAAGACCACCTCATGAGGCACAAAAAAAGGGAAACATTTGGGACTCAGTTAAAATAATGTATTGTCTCCTCGTCTTTTCATTCTGATTCTCTCCCATTACATCCACCTTCCCTCTTTTACAATCATTGCTTACAGTTACTTTTATTAACTGGTGACTGCTCACTTAGTCTTCATTTCTGAGGATCATTATCCAAATTATTTTATATGGATGCCTACTGTTGGTTTTCAGCATTTGCACTTGCAAGCTCTTTAATTAGCGCAAAGTGGTGTACTCACAGAAATACCGGTTACAAAATAGGACTGAAAATAGATGTGTGATTTGTATCAAAGTGTAAATTGCATGCTGGGTCTTTTTCGACATATTACAGCACCATCTTGAGAGCCCTGTTGCATGTATCTGTGAGATATAAGTGAACATTACATAATATTGACTCATTTAAATTCATCTTACATTAGGAAGGTTGCACAACAAAATTATGTTTACATTGCAGATTTAATTTATAAAAACATTTCAACAGAATGTTATCAAATGATGCTTGACACTGAGACATAAAGATATTATGGCTGATAATCTAGGTGTGATATGTTTGAGAGAATGAATAGGAGTCTTTATTATCATTGGCACAATTATGTCACATGTACTTATTGCACCATTTCTTTCATTAACACTCTGTACTTTATGCTGGAAAAACAAACAGTATCTCCTGCTGTGTGTGTGTGGTCCGAATGACTTGAGTCTGAAGGAAAAATTAGAAAACAGAATGTAGGAAAAGATAAAAGCTAAAGCAGATTTTAAATCATGTTATTAAGGAAGAATTTGAGATAGAGAAGCAAACAGGTCTAGGGTTATTGTTCTGAAGCTTAAGAACTCTTAGGACAGTACAGAATTCTAAGAGGTTTAAAATCTTTGACTTTGTAGAAAGGGGATTACAAATTTCAGGGTTAATTAGCAGCAAGTTCAGTTCTGGAGGGACTGAGGGCCAATGACCAAAGGCCTGACTGGACCCCAGGTTTGCATTGGTGACCTGGTATGGGGATAAGAGTTGGAAATGGCATCTGCTAGCAAAGTCAAGTGGCTAGATTTGGTAGATGCAGGAAGCTCAGACAAGACCAGGGCTAGAGTAATAAATTAGAGCAAGCATCATGGACTTCAACCAGTCAAGGATCTCAGAGTAGGATTGGTGGATGAGGAGTTGGCTAGGTGGTTGGTGCCATAATGGTTGCAATAGAAAGTAGGTTCTGATGAAGTAAGTGTAAGCATGAAATTTACCTTACTGGGCCCATTCTAGCACTATGAAGACCAATTTGTCCAACCTGGTCTTATTTTCAAGCAAAAATGTCAGATGACATCATATTGCACAGAGCGTGAATTCTTAGATGACTTGTTCTGCAAATGAGAAAAGCAGCCATGCGGCCTATTGTTACTGCTGTGAAAATTCAGCCATCTTTTCTTTTTACCAACATTAGCAATGACTCTTTATAACAGTTGTGGTGATCAAAGTTAGTCAACAAAATGTTGACTATAAATTATTCAATAATTTGAGCAGTTGCTGGAATGCCCATAAAATTCTATTAAACTAAAATCTCCATGAAAAATTCAGCCAGTTTAGCATTATTTGCTGTGAATACAATTACGGCAAATGAAAATTTCAGCAAAAATAGAAAAGTTTGAAGTTCAAAGTAAATTTATTATCAAAGTATATGTACCCATATACAACCCTGAGATTCATTTTCTTGCAGGCATACTCAGAAAATCCAAGAAACATAACAGAATCAATGAAAAACCCAGGAAGGTGGAAAAACAACCGAAGTGCAAAAAGCAACAAGCTGTGCAAATACAAAAGAGAAATAATAATAATATATCAAGAACATGAGATGAAGAGTCCTTAAACATGAGCCTATAGGTTGTGAGAACAGTTCAGTGATGGGGTGAATGAAGTTGAGTGAAGTTATCCCCACTAGTTTAAGTGTCTGATGGTTGAGAGATCCATGTTGATGTGCTCAACGAATATTAAACAATAGAAGTTAAATCTCAGTAAATTTTCAAGGGGGCAAATGAACTTAGACTCTTTTGATGTCCATTTTACTGAAAATGTATTTTTACAGAATTTGTTTCAAGCTGTGGATTATGCAGAATTTTGTTGTCTAACTTCATACTTAGAATGGGAATTCCAATCTAAAAGAATTCTGTTGCTTCTGATGCTGAACAATCTATTGACTGGTTAATAAGCAAATCACATCAAAATCTCTAACTTATTCAAATGTATATCCTGTTGAGAAAATAAAAACAAGCTCCATGGGATATGTATTTTGTCTGCTTAATGAAAAACAGCATGTTTTATGAGAATAAGTTGAATAGATAATAGATGCGTTAAGCCTTTTCCCTTTGGAATGAAAGATGAAATAACTTGATAGAGGTGTACATGATCATAAGCGGCATTGATAGAATGAACAGCTAGAGACTTTTTCCTAGATCTCACTTAGGAACAAGGGGTTAAAATTTCCACAAATGTTAGGGGTTGAGAGGAAAATTGGATCAGCCATGATGAAATGCTGGAGAAGACTCAATGGGTCAAATGGAGTAATTCTGCTCCTATATCTTATGGTCTTCTGGTTATGGAACAGAGAAAGACGTACAAAATAGTTCTGAAGTAGTTTACTTCAACTCTCAAAAGTTCACTGATTTTAATTGCAATTATTTAAATAAATTTCTACCTCATGTACTTTGATCTACTAACAGAGAATGAACTTGTAACTAGGTGCTGTTTACTTTAAGTATCTTGAATGACAAGAGTAAAGTAAAATACCAGGAAAAACTCTGTTCACAAAGTGAAACCTATTAGCCACCAATAATACTCTGTCATAGGATTTCTGAAGCACAAAATGGAAAGAGAAGTACATTTAAACTAATAAAAGTGCACAAATCAATTGTGTCACCAAGCATGGATGATTGGAGAATTATCTACTTGTTTCCATTTTAACCAAGCATCCAAGAATCATTAGATCCAGTCATAATTTTTTCTGCTCATCTTATTCCAACTTTTCTTTGCCTTGAACCATCATCACACTTATCATTTTATCACCCAATCCCATTATTAACCTTGCTTGCATAAAAGCTGTTCATTGTTACCACCCACTGAGTTTAATGCATATCCATTCACCTCAATCGTTATACTTCTTTCCTTACATATGCAGCCAGGTCTGTTTCCAGCATTTATTCAGATTCAGATTCAGATTCAGATTCAGTTTATTGTCATTTAGAAACCACAAATGCAATGCAGTTAAAAATGAGACAACGTTCCTCCAGAATGATATCACAAAAGCATATGACAAAACAGACTACACCAGAAAATCCACATAACGTTTGGCAATCCCCAATCCAGAGTCCGGAGAGGCTGCTGCGTATTAATATCGCGCTACCGCCTAGCGCGTTTCCCGGAAAGGAGCTCCAAATCCACCAGACAAACAAGACCAAAAACTAAAGCTACAAGACCTACACAAAACCATATAGTTACAACAGTGCAAACAATAGCATAATTGATAAAAAACAGACTATGGGCACAGTAAAAATAGTCCAAAGATGTTAAAGGACTATAAGTTCAAAAGAAAAAACCACACAGTTTCCACAAGTCCCCAGGGTCCCGAAAGACTCGCCATCCCACGCCGGCGGCAGAAGAGAATATCCCCACTATGGACTTACACTACGTCGCCCGACTCAGCCTCGCAGACGCAGCACACACCGAAAGTGACCTGACCGCAGCGGACTCTGAGTCTGTCGAACCTCCGAGCCGACGACCATCCCCTCTGGCACAGCTTCTCCGAGCACCATCCTCTGCCGAGCGTATTAAGACAGCCCCGCCAACAGCCATCGGCAACGCGACCCTGAGGACTGGGGGCCTGTTCTTCCCAGCAGAGTCCCGGACCTCACATCAGCAGCAGCAACAAAGAAGGTCTTCCTGGAGATTTCCCGATGTTCCTCCATGCTCCCACGTCCGTTTTCAATCGATTATGATTGCACACGGCACCCTGCTTCACAAATAACAGATAATCAGCTCTGGAGTGGCCGCTGCAAGTTGCGTCGTGCCGCCATCTTGGAAGAGTTTTTCATCCAAAAACTTACTTATTGCTTTTATATATATTTTGTCCACCTTTTTGATCCTGTTTCAGAATCTACTGCTAGGATTTCAAATTCACCAGAATCCCTTTACAAAGCCCCATCTCGATTTTCCTGCCAACATTTTTCAGTCCCTGACCATCATCTGGTGAAAGGCCTTTGAGCGATCTATTCTGATACAGGCCAAGCTGCAAAAAGAAGTAAACTAAAGCAACAAATGATGCTAGGTTGAAGTATGGTCAAGGATATTTCATAAAAGAATCTGACAACACTAAACTTTTAAAATTACAATACAGTACCTGATAGTTTTGCAGAAAAAAGATTTCATCTGCATTTCAATATCCATCCGTATAAATGGAATATCAGTGCTTTCATTCACAAACATAAAGGTAGATCCCTGTGTGGACAAAATACTTATGGCATGTTCTTGTTAGAATTGTGTTTCCTTGGAGAATTGCATATCTCTTAAATGGAACGTGAGGATCATACCAAGGAGCAATTTAGAAAAAATAATGATGACTTTTGGGTGTTAAGCCCTAGTGTGCCTTGAGGTTATTTAATTGTTAATAAATGAGGTATAGACTGTAGAAAACAGTGATAGCATTTCAATCTCATACTTACTTTTAATAATTGAGCCATTTAACAAATGTAAAACTTAGCCCAAGCTTCACCTAAGCTAGACTTTATTGACATGATTCGTGTTTGCACTAATAATATTGCTGATTGATATTCTTAATGCTATTCTGATGAAAAACATTGCAGCAAGATGTGAAATATTTAATGAATGATTAAATCTCAGTCTGCTGGTACCATATTTGGAAGGATATCCATAGAGGACTGACCAAAAATTAAACCAATATTTCTTTACATTGTCATATCAAGAAGATTTAAATAAAAGAAGAAATAAATGCAGTTGTTCCAGACTCCAATTTATTTAAGATCAATGAGTTTAAAACTTGCATAGACAATTTTTTATAAGGGAGTCCAAAAAATAAGCAATAATCCAGTACTTCAATACGACTAAAAGACCCAACCACCAGCCAGAGCCAGTCCTTACTGCGCAGTCCACATTGCACCAGTAAATGTGGATTCCAGATCAGTTTCTACACCAATACTCAACCCCTTAGGAAAACATAATACATGACATGAATAATCACACTATCATTCTTAACATGTTGTCACTTTACACCCGTCTCTTCCCATTTATAATAACTGATTTCCATTTTTTGTGTTACGTACCCGTGGGTATCTTGTACCTGTCATGTGACTCTGATGTAATTGAAGCCATGCTGGACATGAGGTAATGGTCTTGTGATGGGGGAGTGACGTAATTTTCCCGCCAGTGGGAGGTCATGTGATAGTTTTTTTCTAACCAGGTATAAAAGGAGAACCCCACCCTGTGACGTGGGCAGCTCATGGCTGAATTCTCCACTGACTCCATGCTGCTGAGTATTCCGATATTATGACGCAGTTTCGTTTAAAAGTGTAGTTTTACTTTCTGCCTTAAATCAAAGGTTATTGCCGGCAGTTTTGCTACAATACTGCCAGTTAAAAACAAGTTGGAGAGTGAAGATTCGTCGAGGTTCGGGAAGTTGAAAGATCGAAGAGAGTTGATGTCAGCTGTGAAGCAGGTTCAACCTTTGTTTAACCTTCGCACGAGGAATTAGTAACGAGTGTTCATGATAATTCCTGCTTTGCCAAAAGAAGAGCAGAGGGTTAGATACAAAGTTTCGTCAAAGAAAGTTCAGTGCCTTTAAGTCGTTTTATTTCTGTCGATTGTAAATCCTCCGGGGAATTAACATACTTCAGCTGGGATCCGCAGTAACTCCACGAAAGAGAATTTAAATCATTTTCAAGAAGTCTCTCCTTTAATGGACTGTGTGAAACTTTGGACTTTGGCATTACTACTTCTAAGAACTGCTTTCGCATTCTCGCTTTAAGAACTGTTTTCGCTGCTGCACAGCAGCCGACTTCCGGTTAAGTTAGTCATTTGTTTACTTCTGGTTTTTTTTTACCAAAAAAACCTTTTAGGTTTTTTACCAGTGTTTAATAAATGTTTTATTTGTTATAAAAAAAACCTGTCTCAGATTATATATTTATTGTTGCTGATTTGTAACATTTGCAAATCATGATGATATGCTGCCTGTGTTCCTGTTTTTCCTTGTCGGCTTCCACCTTTAGAAAACATTTGTAGAGTTGTCCCATCAATACCAAACTTATCTTATGTCATTCTGCTTCTTGGGACCACAATTTCTTAGCTCCCCATTTCACCTTTTTATTCATAGTTAAGTAACATCGACCAACAGCTTTCCTTCATCACCAGAGAAGTCAGTGAATGGATCCCAGCACCACCCAAATTCCATAGCTCAACAATGCCTGGTCTTGCAACAGTAGAATGTAGAACCTAAGAGAGTCAGCACAGAATTGGCTTAGATTAATTTTATTTGTCACATGTACATTGAAACATCAAAACATACAATGAAATGTGATTTTTGCATCAAACCCAACACAGTCCAAGGATGTACAGGGGGCAGCCTACAAATGTCACCATGCCTCTGGCACCCAACATAGCATGCCCACAACCTACTAACCCTAACCCGTATGTCTTTGGAATGTGGGAGGTAACCATAGGAGCACCTGAAGGAAACCCACATAGATATGGGGAGAAAGTACAAACTCCTTACAGACAGTGGCAGAAATCACACTGTGATGGAAACACTGTAAAGTGTCACACTAACTACTACACTGTAAAATGTCACACTAACTGCTACACTGTAAAGTGTCACACTAACTACTACATTGTAAAGTGGCACTCTAACTGCTACACTGTAAAGTGGCACTCTAACTGCTACTCTATAAAGTGTCACTCTAACTACTACACTGTGAAGTGTCACACTAACTACTACACTGTAAAGTGTCACACTAACTACTACACTGTGAAGTGTCACACTAACTGCTACACTGTAAAGTGTCACACTAACTACTACACTGTAAAGTGTCACACTAACTACTACACTGTGAAGTGTCACACTAACTGCTACACTGTAAAGTGTCACACTAACTACTACACTGTAAAGTGTCACACTAACTACTACACTGTGAAGTGTCACACTAACTGCTACACTGTAAAGTGTCACACTAACTACTACACTGTAAAGTGGCACTCTAACTGCTACTCTATAAAGTGTCACTCTAACTACTACACTGTGAAGTGTCACACTAACTACTACACTGTAAAGTGTCACACTAACTGCTACACTGTAAAGTGTCACACTAACTACTACATTGTAAAGTGGCACTCTAACTGCTACTCTATAAAGTGTCACTCTAACTACTACACTGTGAAGTGTCACACTAACTACTACACTGTAACCTACTACTACTATGTCGACTCAGGCCTAGGGGGCCAGCGTCAGGCACGATGGCGGACTCTCCACTCCTCCCTCTCCCTCATCAGTATGTTCAGTTCATCTACATTAGCCGCACCACTATCTTCTATAAGCGTGTTGACCATATTCTTGGGTGGGCACCCAGAGTTCATCCTCCCATGCTTGGGCTCCCATGTGATGACTAGGCTGGCAGGGAGCTCAGGGTTGCGTAGACAGTGCCCCGCTAGTTGCAGTCTTCTCGCCTCGATTTTAATAGTGAGCATCGGTAGGTCGTCATAGAGCTCGACATTCATCATGTGCTGTTGCCAACTCACGTCAAGAGCCATCCGGAGCATTCGTGTATGGCAACCATCTAGTGACTTTCGCGTGGTCTGGGTGAGTGTCCATGTCTCACGTCCATACGTGAGAATAGACTCTATGACTGCTATGAAGATCCTCTTTTTGAGCCCTCTGGTCAGGTTCAAGCTCCAGATTTCCTTCATGTCGTTCATAGCCCTCCACACCAGCACCTCTGTATCTTTATGACCTTCTCCGAACTCATCATTCTTGACCTGAGGTACTTGAAGTCTAAGACTTTCTTAATGGTATCATTCTTTACCGTCTTGAGAGTACCTTCATTGCAGTTGAACACCATGTATTCTGTCTTTTTAGCATGTAGGTGAAGTCCAACTTTATTGCACTCTATGTCCACTTTTGTCAGTAGCTGCTGTGCTTCCTCCATCTGGTTAGAGAGCAGGACTATGTCATCTGCAAAATCGAGATCTGTGAGCATAACTGGTCTGACCCTTTTGGTTCATCCTGGTTCTATGGTAAAACCAAGATTGTCATGATCTTTGGTAGCTTGACGTAGAGTGCAATCAAAGATGATTGTAAAGATGTAGGGAGCTAGACTTTCTGCTTGCAGCACACCTGCTAGGAGCTCGAACACTGCTGTTTCTTCATCTGGTGATACAGTTTTTGCCATGGTTTCGGTATAACTGGACTCTGTTAATCTCAGTAGATGGTCTGGCACTCCGTAAGCTTTCAGGATCTTCAGCATTTTACCTCGGTGAATGGAGTCAAAAGCTTTGCAAAAATCAATGAAAGTAAACACGGCTGGTAGGTTGTTATTTTTTGACTCCCTCAATGAATCTATGGAGAGCAAGTATTTGCACTACTGTTGTGCACTTCTGCTGAAAACCATTCTGACTGAATCTTAGCTTAGGGTCAATGGCAGTGTGAATCCTGTTCAAGATCATCCGATTGTATAGCTTTGCTAAGGTGCAGGTCAAGCTGATACCGCGGTAGTTATCTGTCTTCGTGAGGGATCCAGACTTGGGGACAGGGATAATGTTTGAGAGTGACTGGTTTGTCGCCTTTCATCAGTGCCGTATTACATATGTCCAGCAAGATGTCGTCCAGGTCGCAGTTCTTCAGGACATCTGGTGGTATCCAATCTGGTCCAGCGCTCCTGCCCTGTTTGAGTGCATAGTTGGCTTTCTTCAGTTCCTCAATGGTGAATGGGCCGTCATCGATGTCGACTTGCGTTAGTATTGTGGGTATGTCCTCTTCTTCTTCCGTGATCGTTGGAGGGCTTCCCAGCAGGTTCTTGAAGTGGGTAAACCATGTCTGGACATGGTCCTCTGCTGTTTTCCCACTCATTTGACCCGATGGGGACTTCTTCCGTCTGCTGATTTCGTTGACTAGGCACTATGCTTCTCCATGCTGCTTGTCTACATTAGCAGCCTCTACCCTCTAATCCTCTCAGTTAGTTCCTCTTCCTTCAGTTGGTCGTAAATGGCAAAGAGATTCATCTTTGCTGTCTTCAACTTGTCTCATAGCTCTTCTGTTTTGCTCCTTCTAAGTTTGGCATGACAAGCATTGTCTACACTTTTTGCTGCGACAATGTCAGGATGTTTCGAGATCTGTAACTTGCTACACTAACTACTATACAGTAAAGTGTCACGCTAACTACGACACTATCATATTGCTCTCACAGGATCTTCAGCCCATAATATCTGTGTTGATCCTGTTAATCTCATTTGTCTGCACATGGTCTGTAGTGTGTGTGTGTGTGTGTGTGTGTGTGTGTGTGTGTGTGTGTGTGTGTGTGTGTGTGTGTGTGTGTGTGTGTGTGTGTGTGTGTGTGTGTGTGTGTGTGTGTGTGTGTGTGTGTGTGCAAATGTTGCTATCATAACAGTTTCTACCATCTTCCATAGCAGTGTTTTCTAGACACTTACCTATCTCTATATATTTTTTTAAAAAAGCTAGTCTCATACATCACTTTTAAACTTTCTGCCTTTCCCTTCAACGATTTGTTATTTCCACACTGGGAAAAAGACACTGACTATCTACTTTATTGATGCCTCTCATAACCTTATATAGTTGTGTCAAGTCACCTCTCAGCCTCTGATGCTGCAGAGAAAAGAATACAAGTTTGTCCAGCCACTCTGTATAGCTAATGCACTCTAAGCAAGGCAACATCCTAGTGAACACCTGCACTCTCTTCAATGTCTCCATATTCTTCCTATTGGCTACCAAAACACCACACAATACTCCAAATATAGTCAAGACAAAGTTTTATACAGCTGCAAAATAACATGACAGCTTCTAAAGGTTCTGCTATTTACCGTATACTTTCCTCTTGCATTTAACCTCCTAAATGCATTACTTCATATCTTTTTGGATGAAATTCCATCCGTCATTTCTCCATCCAAATGATTTATACCCATATGTATCCTTTGACAATCTATTCGAATATCCACAGCTCCACTAATGTTCATGTATTTAAAGATTTATGAATTGGAGTACTTACATTTTAGTCCAAATTATTCATGTACATCACAAAACAACAGAGGTCCCAGATCTAACCCTTGCAAAATTCCAATGGTCAAAAGTGTCCAGCCAGATAAACACCCTACACAACTGCCCTCTAAGATCTTCTAAGATTACTTTTCTAAACCAATTATAAGGTCTTTGATATCTTCCATATTCTTCTGCTGCACACTCAACCTTTCATGCCAGTTCCTTTCTTGGTTATTTCCATTTAATGGCCTTTTAATTGAGTGTAAACATTGTCTGAATTGAAGTTCAAAGTTCAAAGATGAAAGTCAATTTATTCTCAAAGCACATTCAGTACTGTATAAAATTATGAGAGGACTAAGTAGAACAGAAAACAAAAAAAATATTTCCCATAATATCAAAAAGAAGAAGGCATAACTTTAAGGAGAGAGTAGGACACTTAGATATGATCTGAAAGGCAAATCCAATCACAAACAACAGATGCTGGAAATCCAAGCAATACACTTAAAATGATGAAGGAAATCAGCAGGCCAGGCACCATCTATTGAAAGGAATAAGCAGTCGAAGTTTTGGGCTGAGATCCTTCATCAGGCCTGAAAGGTCAACTGTTTACTCCTTTCCATTGATGCTGCCTGGCCTGCTGCATTCCTCTGAGAGGTAAGATTTGTTTTATAGAGAGTGGCTGATATCTGAAAGTCACTGCCATCGAAAGAGGCCAGTTAGCCCACCACAACCACATAGACCAATGGGCACCATCAATATTAATCCAATCTTAACCTCTTGGCTTGTATCCTTCTGGTCTTGCCTTTTTAAGTATCTATCAAAATGCCTCTTAAACATCGTAATCGGGTATGATTCCACTACTTTGCCAAGAGTGGCAGAAGCAGAATTATCAGCTGATTAGAAGGAAGTGACAGCTGATTGTGAATGAAACAGGATCCTTGACATTCAGGAACCAGTGCTAAAGATTCAATGAACAGTCCCTCTTGTGTTTTAATACTTCTTAACAAATTAAAACAAGAACAATTCACCCCATAAATTCACTGCCCGATCACAGAGAAGTCCTCTTCCCTCAGTAATTGTCCCTGTAGCTGATTCCCCTCACTTTACAATCAATTCATCCCAAGATTCTTCCACCCTTCTAAACAATAAGGACCAAGTGGTCAACTGAGCTACCAACCTGCGTGATATTAGGATGTGAGAGGAAATCGGAGCACTAGAAGCAATATGTTATCAAAGGGAGAATATGCAAACTCCACGTGGACAATGCCGGAGATCAGAATAGAAATCTAGTTACTGGAACAATGAGGTAGTAGTATTGCTTTGCTGCGTCACTGTGGCACATTCAGGTAAGCCACAGTCAGAGGGTTTGGAAAGGCCTTGTTCATAGGAGTGGAGAATTCAAAAACAAAGAGGCCTAACCTTTTCTTGTAAGGACTGAAAATTAATTTTGCTTCATGTGGCACCAGCAAGAGTGTTAAAAAATAGAATATCAATAAGTGCTCAGTATTACTCTGAATTATCCTTAGGAGTTTGAAAAGATTTGGCAAGGCATCTAAAACTTTGATAGACTTCCATAGTTGCGCAGTGGAGAGAATATTGACTGGCTGCATCATAACCTGGACTGAAAACACTAACGCTCTCAAGAGAAAATCTTACAAAAAGTAATGGATATGACCTAGTTCAGGGGTGTCAAACTCATTTTAGGTCACGGGCCGGATTGAGCAAAATGCAGCTTCATGCGGGCCAGATCAGTCGGACGCGTGCGAACGCAGCTTTCGTTGCCTCCGTTTTTTCAGCCTGCTGTCATGTGTCTCAGTCTCTGCTATAACTACAAAGTGTTTCACTTTACAAATTCCATTTCTTATGAAGAAGACTGCCGAGCAAGACTGCCGAATAAACACTAAAAACCCTGAAAACCTAGTACCTGAATAAACTCAGCATTAGCCATATCATACGCCATAGGCGCTTCGATTACTGGGGCCAGCTTTAATAGTAATTAGATATTATCTCGCGGGCCAAAGATAATTCCACCGCAGGCTGGATTTGAGTTTGACATATATGACCTAGTTCTTCATGGGTAAAGTTGTTCCCACCATGAGCACATCTACACGGAGCATTGTTGCAGGAAAGTAGCATCCATCATCAGGGATTCTCACCGCCCAGGTCATACTCTCTTCTCACTGCTGCCGTCAGGCAGGAAGTATAGGAGCCTCTCATCACCAGGTTCAAGAATAGTTATTACCCCTCAACCATCAGCTTCCTGAATTCACTCAACCTCACATCCAATCAGTGAACTGTTCCCACAACCTATGGACTCACTTTCAAAGACTCTTCATCTCATGTTCTCAATATTTATTGCTTATTTATTCAGTATTATTATTTTGTTTGTTTTTTTTCTTTTTATATTTGAACAGTTTGGTGTCTTTTCCAAACAAGAGAAGATCTGCAGATGCTGGAAATCCAAGCCGCACACACAAAAAGCTACATGCACAACATGCTGGAGGAACTCAGCAGGTCGGGCAGCATCCGTGGAAATGAACAGTCAACGTTTCGGGCTGAGACCCTTCGTCAGGAATGCCGCCTGATCTGCTGAGTTCCACCACATTTTGTGTGTGTTGGTGTCTTCCATTGATTCTATTATGATTATCGGATTAATTGAGTATGCTTGCAAGAAGATAAATCTCAAGGTTGTATATGGTGACATATATATACTATATATGTCTATCAAGTTGCCTCTTTCACTTCAGGTAAAATAAACCTAGCCTATTCAATCTCTCCCTGTCCTGATGAAAAACCAAATATTGGAGGCTCCACGGGTGCTGCTTGACCGGCTGAGTTATACAAACTGTTTGTTTCATTTTATAGATGATAAGTTCTACAGTATCTTGTTTCTCCAACATGTGGTGAATCTCCTCTGTACTCCCTCCAGCACAACCACATTCTCACCGTTTTTTTTTTGATTTTGCAAGGTCAAGGTCCAAATAATTCATAACTCCCTACACCCTAATTAAGAACTGACTGAAACCACTTCCTTTTGTCTTAGGGATAAAATTCTACTTCTAAATTTTGAGTCTATCAAATTGCTCTTTTTAGGAAAGATGTTTCAGAATACTGTTCAATTTTGAAACAAGATTTAGAATTCCACAACCATCACCAAAGCTATGATGTATAAAAGGAGCTTTAGTAAGAAGTTCAGCAGCATCTACAGTGGCATGCAAAAGTTTGGGCACCCCTGGTCAAAATTTCTGTTACTGTGAATAGTTAAGTTAGCAGAAGATGAACTGATCTCCAAAAGTCATAAAGCTAAAGATGAAACATTCTTTTCAACATTTTAAGCAAGATTAGTGTAAGTAATGGCTTCTCTGTAATGTTAACTGATGAGGTAATGGCTTCTCTGTAGAAACAATGTTTGGGTTATAACGAGAGATAAAGGGTGACTATCCAATGACAGACAGACAGACAGACATACTTTATTGATCCCGAGGGAAATTGGGTTTTGTGATTTGTAACAGGGGACTCATCGCGCAGCATCCACCCAAACAAGATTTCTTAACTTTGGCCGGGCAGTGGGGTTATCACCCCTTAGATTAAGCCACTAGATGAAGTGAGTGTTACATGTATTATTTTTGTTTTGTACAATTTTAGAGTGAAAAAATAGGAAAGGGGCACCATGCAAAAGTTTGGGCACCCTAAGAGATTTGAGCTCTCAGATAACTTTTACCAAGGTTTCAGACCTTAATTAGCTTGTTAGGGCTATGGATTTGTTCTCAGTCATCATTAGGAAAGGCCTGGTAATGCAAATAGATAGATAGATAGATAGATACTTTATTCATCCCCATGGGGAAATTCAACTTTTTTTTTCCAATGTCCCATACACTTGTTGTAGCAGAACTAATTACATACAATACTTAACTCAGTAAAAAAAATATGATATGCATCTAAATCACCATCTCAAAAAGCATTAATAATAGCTTTTAAAAAGTTCTTAAGTCCTGGCGGTAGAATTGTAAAGCCTAATGGCATTGGGGAGTATTGACCTCTTCATCCTGTCTGAGGAGCATTGCATCGATAGTAACCTGTCGCTGAAACTGCTTCTCTGTCTCTGGATGGTGCTATGTAGAGGATGTTCAGAGTTATCCATAATTGACCGTAGCCTACTCAGCGCCCTTCGCTCAGCTACCGATGTTAAACTCTCCAGTACTTTGCCCACGACAGAGCCCGCCTTCCTTACCAGCTTATTAAGACGTGAGGCGTCCCTCTTCTTAATGCTTCCTCCCCAACACGCCACCACAAAGAAGAGGACGCTCTCCACAACTGACCTATAGAACATCTTCAGCATCTCACTACAGACATTGAATGACGCTAACCTTCTTCGGAAGTACAGTCGACTCTGTGCCTTCCTGCACAAGGCATCTGTGTTGGCAGTCCAGTCTAGCTTCTCGTCTAACTGTACTCCCAGATACTTGTAGGTCTTAACCTGCTCCACACATTCTCCATTAATGATCACTGGCTCCATATGAGGCCTAGATCTCCTAAAGTCCACCACCATCTCCTTGGTCTTGGTGATATTGAGACGCAGGTAGTTTGAGTTGCACCATATCACAAAGTCCTGTATCAGTTTCCTATACTCCTCCTCCTGTCCATTCCTGACACACCCCACTATGGCCGTGTCATCAGCGAACTTCTGCACATGGCAGAAATCAAAGCTTTAGAAATACCCTGACTTCTGAAACATTGTCCCAACAATCAGCGGCATGGGCTCCTCTAAGCAGCTGCCTAGCACTATGAAACTTAAATAAGTGATGCCCACAAAGCAGGAGAAGGCTATAAGAAGATTGCAAAGCTTTTTCAGGATCCTCTCCATCAACTTACCAACCACTGAAGTAAGACTCACTGGCCTATAAATTCCTGGGCTATCTCTACTCCCTTTCTTGAATAAGGGAACAGCATCCACAACACTCCAATCCTCCAGAACCTCTCTGGTTCTCACTGATGATGCAAAGATCATTGCCAGAGGCTCAGCAATCTCCTCCCTCTTCCCGCAGTAGCCTGGGATGCATCCCATCCAGTCCCGGTGACTTACTCAACTTGATGCTTTCCAAAAGCTCTAGCACATCCTCTTTCTTAATACCTGCATTCTCAAGCTTTTCAGTCCACTGCAAGTCATCCCTACAATTGCCAAGATCCTTTTCTGTAGTGAATACTGAAGCAAAGTATTCATTAAGTACCTCCACTAATTCCTCCGGTTCCATACACACATTTCCATTGTCACACTTGATTGTTCCTATTCTCTCACATCTTATTCTCTTGCTCTTCATATACTTGTAGAATGCCTTGGGGTTTTCCTTAATCCTGTCCGCCAAGGCCTTCTCATGGCCCCTTCTGGCATTCCTAATTTCATTCTTAAACTCCTTCCTGCAAGCCTTATAATCTTCTAGATTCATATCATTACCTAGTTTTTTGAACCTTTTGTAAGCTCTTCTTTTCTTCTTGACTAGATTTACAACAGCCTTTGTGCACCATGGATCTCGTATCGTACCATCCTTTCCCTGTCTCATTGGAACATACCTATTCAGAACCCCAGGCAAATATCCTCTGAACATTTGCCCCCTGACATTGCTGTCATAGAAGGCGACTAAGGAGGGTTGGGCATAGGGTTAGCAGCCCTATCCTGTAAAAATAATTATTGCTACGGAAACATCAGCAGCATCAAAACCAAGCCAACCAGTCTTGGGAGAGGTGGGGCCTCATTTGGAGAGTCGTATGACATGGAGAATTGAAAGCCGAAAGGAAGCTCCTTCACCAAAGTACCTACTGTCAACCAAGAAGATCTCCAGCACTGGCATCTGGAATGTGAGGACCACGTATGAAGCTGGGAAAACCTTACAAGTTGCAAAAGAATTTCAGAACAATGAATTAGATATTTTGGGACTCTGTGAAACTAGATGCACATATTCAGAGCGAGTATGACTCACTTCAGGGGAAACTATCATCTACTCATGACACATGGAAGAGAATGCACCACATACTGAGGGAGTAGGATTAATGTTATCAAAACAAGCAAAGGGATCACTTTTGGCTTGGGAAATATCAGGATCCAGGATTGTGTCTGCATCCTTCCGTACCAATAATAGGAGAATAAGATTCAAGATTCAAGATTCAAAAACTTTATTGTCATTCCAACCAGCTCTGCAGGGCAGAATGAGACAGCATTTCCCAGGGCAAGTGCAATCATAACATAACAAACTCAACAAATAGTAAACATAACAATAAATAGTAAAACACAACAGTCACATGTCGGTTTAAATCAAATTATAAGTGTCCAGTGCAAGTTAAAAGTGTCCAAAGCAGAGTCAGGTAGAACAGCTATTTAGCTGTCTGACTGCCTGTGGGAGGAAGCTGTTTAGTAGCCTTGTGGTTTTTATTTTGATGCTCCTGTAACATTTGCCTGATGGCAGAAGAACAAACAGTTTATGGAGAGGGTGTGAGGGGTCATTAATGATGTACTGTTTCTTCTGGAGGCATCGACTCTGAAAGAGGTCTTGGACAGAAGGTAGGGAGACCCCAAAAACCTTCTCTGCTCCCCTAACCACCCTCTGCAAGGCTTTTTTGTCGGCAGCACTGCAGCTGGAGTACCAGGTTGTGATGCAAAAGGTCAACACACTCTCAACCACGCCTCTGTAGAATGTAGTTAAGATGTTAGTGGGGAGTGATGCTTGTTTAAGTTTCCTCTACTGGGCCCTTTTCACAATCCCAGTGGTGTTCCTGGACTGGGTGAGATTGTCCGAGATCTGCACCCCAAGGAACTTGATGTTTTCCACTTTCTCCACTGTGGAGCCGTTGATGCTGAGGGGTGTGTGCTCAGGCTGAGACCATCTGAAATCAACAATCATCTCCTTGGTTTTGGTGACATTAAGCATCAAGTTGTTGTCACTGCACCAGCTCTCTAGGAATAAGTCTAAACATTGTGTTAGCCTATGCCCCTACAAATGACAAGGGCACCATTATCGAGGAAGATTTCTACAACAGACTGCAAGTACTCCTGGAGAAGCTGAAAAGAAGAGACATCACCATCCTCATGGGAGACTTCATTGCTATAATTGGAAATGACAGCACAGGATTTGAAGGAATAGTGGGGCAGCATGGACTTGGAGGCAAAGCTATTTGTAGACCTTTGTGCATTCAACAAAATGGTAATATGGCAGCATATTCCCTCACAAGCGGATCCATAAGGCAACATGGATTTTACCAGATTATCCAACAGAAAACCAGATCGACCATATCTGTATCAGTAAGAAGTTCAGAAGATCCATGCAGGATGTCAGAGTCCTTAGAGGTACAGACGTGGCATCAGATCATCATCTTGTTATTGGTAAGCTTCAGCTCAAACTTAAAAGGAATTATGCTGCAACAAGCAAAACGAAAAGCTATGCAGCACAATTTCTGAAGGACCAGGGGAAAAGACAACAATTCAACTTAGTATTGCAGAACAGATTTCAAGCCTTGGAGAACATAAATGAAGAATCCAGTGTAGAGGGGATCTAGGAACAAGCCAAAGATGTCTGGACCAGCACATGTGAAAAAGTTCTAGGTAAGAAAGGCCGCCAACATAAACCATGGATTCCTGCTGAAACACTCAGAAAAATAGAGCTAAGTTAAGCAAAAAAGGATGCACTTAACAAAAGCAAAACAAGGGCATCAAAGATTGTTGCACAGATAAACTATACAGAAGCAAATAAGAAAGTGAAAGCAAGCATCAGAATGGACAAAGGAAACTATATTGAAGACCCAGCAAAAAAAGCAGAACAGAAAGCATCAAAAGGGAACATGAAAGGACTATTCGACACAACCAAGAAACTCTCTGGCAAATTTAACCAGTGGAAAGACCAATTAAAGATAAAGAAGGACAAGTTCTGACAGGAGTTGAGGACCAGACTCAAAGATGGGCTGAACACTTTGAACAACTTCTAAACAGACCATCACCACCAGATCCACCTGTCATCCCACAAGCAGAGAATGACCTAGAGATAGACTGTGGCACTCCTACCAAAGAGGAGATCAGAATGGCAATCAAGTTCCTAAAGGATGGTAAAGCTGCAGGACCTCCATAGGCACTCAAGAGCGGTATAGACATATCTATTGAAATGATGCACAACATCATAAAAGAGGTATGGGAAGCAGAAGTACCCAAGAACTGGAGAATAGGACATCTAGTTAAAATCCCTAGGAAAGGAGATCTCCAGGAATGCAAAAACTACTGAGGGATAATGTTGCTTTCAGTACCAGAGAAAGTTCTGAGTAGAATCATTTTAGAGAGATTGAAAAATGCAGTGGAATAGAAGCTTAGAGATGAACAAACAGGATTTCGACAAAGCAGGTCTTGCACTGATCAGACTGCAACTCCTAGAATCATCATTGAACAGGTGTTGGGATGGAACACATCACTGTACATTAATTTTGTAGATTATGAAGAAGCATCCGATAGCCTGGACAGAGAGACATTGTGGAAACTAATAAGGTACTTTGGGATTCCAGAGAAGTTAACTAACTTGGTAAAGAAGATCTATGAAGATATGGAATGCAGAGTAATCCATGTAGGTCAGTTGTCAGATACTTTCAAGGTGAACACCGGGGTACGACAGGGATGCTTACTGTCCCCTTTCCTCTTCCTGCTAGCGGTGGACTGGATTATGAAGCAAACAGCAGATGGCAAGAAGAATGGAATACAGTGGACATTGTTCAGACAGCTGGGTGATCTTGACTTTGCTGATGATCTAGCACTACTGTCACACAGCCATGCTCAGATGCAAGAGAAAACAGATCTTCTAGACTCCACATCACAGAAATTAGAGCTACACATCCATGTGGGGAAAACAAAATTACTAAAAGTAAATGCAGGAAACAACACAGTTACCCTGAGAAATGCTCCTCTAGAAGAAGTTGATTCATTTGTCTATCTGGGAAGCATTGTCAACAAGAAAAGAGGTACTGATGAGGATGTAAAGACCAGCATCCAAAAAGCTAGAGGAGCCTTTATAATACTACGTCCAGTTTGGATGGCAAAAGAACTAAGGTTAAGCACTAAAATGAGAATCTTTAACTCAAATGGCTCTGAAACTTGGAGACTGACATAAGAAGTAATCAGAAAAACCCAGAGCTTCATCAACAAATGCATGCGTCAGATTTTGGGGCTAACATGGACAGACTATGTGAACAATACAGAATTATGGCAAAGGACCAACCAGACACCAATTGAGGCAGAGATCAAGAGAAGGAAGTTGTGCTGGATAGGACACACATCGAGGAAGCCCCCAATCAGTATCACCAGACAAACTCTCACATGGAATCCTCAGGGCAAGCAAAATCGAGGTAGGCCCAAGTCCACATGGAGGAGGGAAGTGTTAACCGATGCCAGGAGAGTGGGAATGACATGGTCACAACTGGAGAGACATGCGCAAGACAGGTTGATTTGGAAAGACATTGTTGATGGCCTATGCTCACTTGTGAGTTGAAAGGCAGGAGAAGAAGAAGAAGATTTGCCACATTTCCTTGGTACATTTCCATGAGAACATCAGTTTCCAACTTATGCTTCCAAGTTCCTGCCTGATAGCCTCAGTTTTCCCCTTACTCCATTTGAACATTTCCCTAACTTGTCTGTTTCCTATCCCTCTGCAATGCTATGGTAAAAGAGATAGAATTGTGATCACTATCTCCAAAATGCTCTCCCACTGAGAGACCTGACAAGGTTCATTTCCCAATACCAGATCAAGTACAGCTTCTCCTCTTGTAAGCTTATCTACATATTGTGTCAAGAAACCTTCCTGAACACACCTAACAAACTCCAACCCATCTAAACCCCTCACTCTTGGGAGATGCCAATCAATATTTGGGAAATTGAAATCTCCCACCACAACAACCCTGTTATTATTACTCCTTTCCAGAATCTGTCTCCCTATCTGCTCCTCGATGTCCCTATTACTATTGGGTGGTCAATAAAAAACACCCAGTAGAGTTATTGACCCCTTCCTGTTTCTAACTTCCACCCACAGAGATTCTGTAGACAACCCCTCAATGACTTCCTCCTTTTCTGCAGCCATGACACTATCTCTGATCCGCAGTATCATGCCCCCACCACTTTTGCCTTCCTCCCTGTTTTTTCTGAAACATCTAAAGCCTGGCACTTGAAGTAGCCATTCCTGCCCCTGCACAATCCAAGTCTCTGTAATGGCCACAACATCATAGCTCCAAGTGCTGATCCACACTTTAAGCTCATCTGCTTTATTCATGATACTTCTTGCATTAAAATGGACACATCTCAAACCATCGGACTGAGTGCATCCCTTCTCTATCACCTGCCTATCCTCCCTTTCGCACTGTCTCCAAACTTTCTCTATTTATGAGCCAACCTCCCTTCCCTCTGTCACTTCTGTTTGGTTCCCACCCCCCAGCAATTCTAGTTTAAACTCTCCCCAATAACCTTAGCAAACCTTCCCGCCAAGATATTGGTCTCCCTTGGATTCAAGTGCAACCCGTCCTTTTTGTACAGGTCACACCTGCCCCAAAAGAGGTCACAATGATTGAGAAATCTGAATCCCTGCTCCCTGCTCCAATCCCTCAGCCACGCATTTATCCTCCACCTCATTCTGTTCCTATACTCACTGTCACGTGGCACAGGCAGTATTCCCAAGATTACTACCTTTGAGGTCCTGCTTCTCAACTTCTTTCCTAACTCCTTGTAGTCTTTTTTCAGGACCTCCTCCCTTTTCCTGATGGTATTTAAGAATTTGAGTTTAATTCAAAAATTCTGCACAAAATCTTCAATCAATAAAATGGACTGAAAGCTACTGGAGACTCATAAAAATTGCAAAGATTCACCCTAATATCTTGACATCTCGACTTGTTCATCCATTCCTACATCAAACCAGCTAGTTGTTTACCGTCCTCTGTAATGATCAAACGTGTCATTCACCAGACCTCCTGCCATCTTATTAGTGAAACCAGGGATGGATGGTTAAAGTCTCCACATCCCACAAACATAATTAAAATTATGATTGAGCATGTTTTCCAAATTATTTCCATGTGAGCAAGCAGCAAGAAATTCATCATAGGAAAACCTTGAATTTACAAATACCACAGAAAAAGATAAATTGAAAATTAGTGCAGAAGAATGTATCTTGGGAAATGGAAAGAGAGGTCTTGGGATATGAAGAAATTATTCTAGGAACCTCCTCAAACTGAAATTTGAGGGGAAGACCCAAAGGTAATTGGGTGAATTGCATGGTCTTTGTCAGAAATCGTTGCCCCATTCAATACAGGACATCAGCTGTTCCTTGTGGAGTCATTGACCTATTTCTGCATATTCTTATGCAACATCATAAATGTTCTTTCAGTTTATGCCAGTGGGTATTACAGGAGTGGGAAGGCTGGGAATACCCAGGAGTACTTTCTGTGAACTGCAAACCTTCCTTTCGGCACTCTCTGTTCTGCAGCTGTTATTCCACACATTGCAATGACAAAAAGCATCTCACATAATTTAACAGCAATTTATGTGCCAGAAGATTCCTATGGCACTGATTTAATGGACATAAATTTAAGACTGCAATTTTTCCCACTATTTTAAAGGGTTACTATTTGCAATAAAGTATGTGAAAGCAAATATAAACAACAACATTCTTGTTAAAATAAACTACAGCAGCTGATTCTCTGGACCTGTTGAACATTTATATACGCTGCATGTGGAATTTAAGAAAAAAGACCTTCTTCACATCTGATATTTCACTTCAGTTTAATCTACCTTAAAATTTATCTGCTCTGAAGAAAAGACTTCCATTTTTTGCCCCATTCTCTTGGCCTAAAAAGGAAAATTAAAATACACATCCGATTACAAATGGAATTCATATAGGAAGGTCAGAAAAAATATCTGGAAATATCAGAAAGGTTGTTCCATTAGTTTTTGTTGGACTGCAGATCTTGGACTCTCTTTGGAGGCTTGCTTGGTGGGTGGTGGGTGCAAGTGCTTTCTTCTGAAATAAGTAGGGGATGGGGAGGGTCGATGCTTTGCTGCTGCTTGTGCATGGGAGGGGGAGGGGGGCTTGAAGTTCTAATATTCTACTGTCATTCATTCTTTCGGGGTTCTCTTCTGTTTTTGTGGTTATCTGCAAACAGTGAGAATTTCAGGTTGTATTCTGTATATATTCTCTGATATTAAATTTGAGGAAGGACATTCTTGCTATTGAGGGAGTGCAGCGTAGGTTCACGAGGTTAATTCCTGGGATGGCGGGACTGTCATATGTTGAAAGATTGGAGCGACTGGGCTTGTATACACTGGAATTTAGAAGGATGAGAGGGTATCTGATTGAAACATATAAGATTATTAAGAGATTGGACATACTAGAGGCAGGAAACATGTTCCCGATGTTGGGGGAGTCCAGAACCAGAGGCCACAGTTTAAGAATAAGTGGTAGACCATTTAAAACGGAGTTGAGGAAAAACTTCTTCACCCAGAGAGTTGTGAATCTGTGGAATGCTCTACCTCAGAAGGCAGTGGAGGCCAATTCTCTGAATGCTTTCAAGAAAGAGTTAGATAGAGCTCTTAAAGATAGTGGAGTCAAGGGATACGGGGAGAAGGCAGGAATGGGGTACTGATTGTGGTCGATCAGCCATGATCACAGTGAAAGGTGGTACTGGCTTGCAGGGTCGAATGGCCTACTCCTGCACCTATTGTCTAGATGGAATGATTGAACCATTGAAAGGTGAAATATTTAAGGGGAATATGACGGAGAATTTTTTCATTCAAAGGATGGTGTGAGTGTGGAACGAGATGCCAGCAGAAGTGTTAGATGCATGTTCAGCGATAACATTTAAGAGAAGTTTGGACAGGTACATGGTTGAGAGAGGTATAGAGCGCTGAGGTCCAGGTGCTGGTAGATATAGCTAGGCAGAAGACCAGGCTGGCATGGACTAGATGGGCCAAAGGTCCTTTATGACTCTATGAGAATATGAATCAACAAGGCACAGACAAAGTGCAGGTAAATGAGATCAAAATTGGTAAGTATGATGGTCACCAGGGCTACTAAGGACCAAAGCACCTGCTTCTGTGCTGTATGACTCAATGACTCTTGGCCTGCTTTGTTTTTCCTAGTTCAAATCCACATAGATTTTTCATTTGTTACCTCTGTCCGGCATCCTGAACTCCAGGAATCTTTAACACGTGGAAGTCTGCTGATGCTGGAAACCCAAGGCAACACACACAAAATGCTGGAGGAACTCAGCAGGTCAGGCAGCATCTATGGAGATGAATAAACAATCAACATTTTTGTCCGAGACCCTTCATCAGGACTGAGGAAGAAGAGGAATATGCCAGAATAAAAAGGTGGGTTAATGGGAAAGAGTCTTGTTGGAAGGAGATAGGCGAAGCCAGGTGTTTGGGAAAGGTCAAGAGCTGGAGAAGAAAGAACCTGATGAGAGAGGAGAGTATACCATAGGAGAAAGGGAAGGAGGAGGGTATCCGGGGGAAATAATTGGTCACCCATTATTGTACTGAACCTATAGTGAATATAGGCTCAGAGCCATTAAATGCTCTTCAAATGACAAGCCATTCAATCCTGGAATCATTTTTGTAAACCTCTTTTGAATTCTCTCCGTTTCAGCACAGGAGAGACAAGGAGCCCAAAACTGCTCACGATACCCTCAACAGTGCTTTATAAAGATTCCACATTATGTCCTTGACTTTATATTCTAGTCATCTTGAAATGAATGTTAACATCGCATTTGCCTTCCTCACCACAGACTCTATCTGCAAATTAACCTTTAGGGAATCCTGGACTAGGACTCCAAAGTCTTTTGAATCTCAGTTTTTTTTTTGTATTTTCTGTCCATTTGGAAAATAGTTAACCCTTTCAGTTCTTCCACCAAAGTGCATGACCATACACTTCCAAACACTATATTCCATCTGCCACTCATTTGCCCATTTTCCTAATCTAAGCCTTTTTGTAGCCTCTCTACTTCCTTAAAACTACCTGGCCCTCCTGCTATCTTTGTATCATCTGCAAACTTTGCAACACAAAGCCATCAATTCCAACATCTAAATCATTGACTTATAATGTAGAAAGAATCAGTCCCAACACAGACATCTGTGGAACACCACTAGTCACCAGCAGCCAATTAGAACATTTTGTTCCCACTCTTTGCCTCCTGCCAACTAGCCACTTCTTTATCCATACTCTAATCTTTCCTGTAATACCATGGGCTCGAACGCAATAAATGCAATAGAATATTTGTGTGAAGATGTCATTGTCTGGCCTTATATTATTTCTGTTCTGTTGGCCAGGGTATTAGTGATCCAGCTGCAAAGGAAGTCCCAGGTTTAGGACTTTGGAGATGGATTTGCTTTGAATTATAGTATTGAAAATGGAACTAAATTCAATAAACAATAGTCTAACATGGGTGACTTTAGAGGTGACTGTTGGAACCAAGAAGAAGGCATCCGCCATAGATCTGTTTCAATTGTTAGCAAATTGTCGTGAGCCAAGATTGTCTTGGAGACTGGATTTGCACATGCCAAGACCAACCTCTCAAAGCACTTTATGATGTTGGATGTCAGAGCCACTAAGCAGCAGTCATTAAGGCAATTACCTTGTTTTACTTAAGTACCAGATGGCATTAGTCTTCTCAAAGCACGTAGGACCCTCAGATTGATGCAGGGAGAGGTAATAAATGTCTGCAAATACTCCCACCCGTTGATCTGCACAGGATCAAAGGACACCAGGGATAGTTGCAGGCTAGTTGCCTTCCACAGGTTCAAACTCTGGAAGACTGATCTTACAATCTCAACGTTCAAATGGTGAAATTCCAATTTTCTTCAGTTCCAAACATGCATTGAAGTTGCTGAGGTCAAGAAGCTTAAGAACTTCATATTCTCAGGAGATAGCCTGAGCTGGTCTAACCACATTGGCCATGTAAGCCCACAAGCACCCCTACATCCTGAAGGTGCTAAAGATATTTGGCATGTCTCCTCTGACCCTTACAATTTTTTGTTGATCTACCATAGAAATCATGCTATCTGGATGCACCATGGATTAGTATGGCGACTTCTTGACATAGACCTGCAAGAAACTGCAGAGAGTTGTGGCACAGCTCAGCATCACAGAAACCAGTCTTCCCTCCATGGACTCTAAAGGCCTTTTCCACGCTATCTCTCAATCAATAAATAACATAAACAAGAGTTTCTGCAGATGCTGGAAATCCAAAGTAACATAAACAAAATACTAGAGGAACATAGCAGGTCAAGCAGCATCTATGGAGAGGAATAAAGAGTTAATGTTTCAGGCTGAGTACTTCATTTATCAGCTCCAAGGGATTTAACACCTTGATTGAATAAAGACTGCAAACACCTCCTCCTTTGTAAACAGTCTTCCATCATTGACCTCACTGCTGCCTTTCCTCACATCTACAAACTCTGTGACCATCTCCTGAGTAAATACAAATGAAAAAAAATCACTTTACGATCTCCTCCATCTTATTTGGTTCAATGCATAGGTTACCAATCTGATCTTCCAGAGGACTGATTTTCTCTCTTGCTGTCCTATATCTCTGGATATATCTGTAGAAGCCCTTAGCCTTCTCTTTTACCTTAAATACTCTTGTGATTGCTTTCTTGTGCAAGTGTTCTTTTGAATTTATTATACTCCTCAAGTTGTTCCTGCCTACCCTTACTTGCTATGCACCTCTTTCCTTTTCTTAATCAGGGCCTCATTATCTCTCAAAAACCAAGGTTCCATAAACCTGTTATCAATACATTTTATTCTAACATGAACATACAAACTTTGTACTCTCAAAATTTTACTTTTGAAAGCCTCCCACTTACCAAGTACACCTTTGCCAAAAAACAACCTGCCCCAATCCAGATCCTTTCTGATACCTTCAAAATTGGCCTTTTTCCAAATTAGAAACTCAATCCAAGTACTAGATCTATCTTTTTGCATAATTACCTTGAAACTAATCACATTATGATCACTAGATATAAAGTGTTCCTCTGCATAATCTTCTGTCAGCTCCCCTGTCTCACTCCCCTATTAGAAGTTCTAGTATTGGATTCTGTCTAGTTGGGACTTCTATGTACTGATTAAAGAAACTTTGCTGAAAACATCAGACTAACTCTTCACCATCCAGCACTTTTACAATATGGGAGTCCCAGTCAACATGTGGAAAATTAAAATTACCAACAATCACAATCTTATGTTTCTTACAACAGTCTGTGATGTCTACAATTTTGATGCTCTAAATTTTGCAGTCTGTTAGGCGGTCTATAACTGTTTTTCCCAAAATTTTTAGCCCAATGCCGCCCAAAAGCATTTTCATATTTGCCAACTCCCCTCTTAAAGCACCTTCATATCTGCCAATGCTCTTCTTAGGCACCATGTACTTTCCAGTGACACCCCCACCCACCACAGTGTAAAAATATTTTTACCAGATGCTAACATGAGAAAAAATGATTCCACTTTAAATTCTCATTTGTCTTTAAACCTAAATCACACAGTACACCTAACTCACACAGTACCTGTATGCTGAACAGCAGTTTCAATATCAATGTGATCCATGGCTTGACGGTGTCTAGCAAGAGTTAAAATATCTGGTTCAAGTTGTGACAGCACAAGCCTTAAGTCCCCACATGAAACAATGTTCAAGCGATTTCTGCTTTTTGTTCACTGCAATGAAGGCTCTTTCATCAAGGTAGGAGGATAGATATGCAATGAATAGCTTTCTGATTCTTCTCCAAAGACCAGGAAACATTGTATGACAATGTAGCTGCATACCACAAAAGCCAACATTTTTGAAAAGCATTTTTGCTTCTTCATCATTCTAAATTTTGATAATTTCTTCCTGAAAACTCTCTTCCAGTTCTTCCACCTTACAAAGAATGGGTTGATTATCCAGTTCAGCATTTCCAGATTGTTCAAATCTTTGAATCAATTCTGAAAATCCTTCTTCAGTGACTGCAGGTGTAAGCAGTACTCAAGCCATACTCTCCATGCTGGGAAATTGTATAAACATTCTTCCATTTTTTCCAATTTTCTCTTAAAAGTGGACAGTGCACTTTTTGACTGGATTAAATTGAAATTCTCACCCTGCAGTTTCATACTCAGAATGTTAATTTTGTCATTCAGTTTGGCTAGGTATGCCACATCTCCATGTAGAAGTACAATCTTGTTTCCTAAACTCTTCTCAACTTTGAGCAAATATTCAACCAGAGTCAAAAAGATCAGAGAAATGTTTTAAACAGCAGCCTTTTGACAGTCAACGCACTTCAGTGTGAAGAAACAAGTGTTCAAATTCTTCATTATTATCTTGGCATAACTGGTGAATTATTCTGCTATTTAATGAAGGAGCTATAATTTTGTTGATAGCAGATATTACAAGAGTCATGCTTGAAAAAAGTCGTTGGCTGAGGTTTTTGGCTGCAAAATGCTGAAGACAGAGGGGCGCCCTTTCAAACAAGAGATACGGAGAGATTGCTTTAGCCAAAGGGTGGTGAAATTGTGGAATGACTTGCCACATGTAGCTGTGGAAGTCAGATCATTGGGTGTATTTAAGGCAGAGTTTGATAGGTTCTTGATTGGACATGGCATTAAAGGTTATGGGGAGAAGGCCGGGAACTGGGGTTGAGGATAAGAAGCAAAAAGGATCAGCCACAACTGAATGGCAGAGCAGACTTGATGGGCCAGGTGGCCTAATTCTGCTCCTATGTCTTATGTCTTATGGTCTAATTACACAATGGATTACAGACACACCTGGAATTTCTTTTCTCATAAATGCCATTAAACCAGCATGGTGCCCTGTCATATATGCAGCTCCATCTGTTGCTAATTGGGATACTTTTAGCCTCAATATACATTTTGAGCTCTTGGTAGATTGATTCTCTGTTGATATTTGTCTTTAGCTTTCTACAAAAGTAAATCACTTCATCAACTTTTTCATTTTTGATAAACTGCACATATGCCATTAGCAATGCTTCATTGTCTCGCACAGTTGACTCATTCAGATGTATCCCAAATTCTGATCTTTTGTAGCTCAGTTCATAGTTGATACTCAATGTCTGCACTCATTTCATCAATATGACAAGCTACAAAGTTATTACTCAGAAGAACTGATTTTAAAAAATTGGTATCTGTTTTGAGAATGGTGGTGAGCACTTCTGAATCAGAAGGCATTATTAGCCTTCCACATCCCGCAAGAGGACAATTTCTCTACCCTGCTTGGCATCCCGACTGTTCTAAATACACAATAAGAAAGAAAGAAAAATACATAAAATTTTTAAAAATCCACCTATGGTCTGTGCCTCATTGCTGAAACCTCGAAGATTCAAAGCCTCAAGTCACCACTCTAACACTGGCCCACTCATACAATGGCCATTCTGCTTCTTTTTGTCAAGTGCCTAATTATACACAATCTAATATCTCATTGGGAACAGTGGTGCACAAAATGTGCCAAATGCCCCCGTTCACTTCTTTTGAACTCTCTCTCTCTACATAATCTGATGACTTCTCAGGCTATGGCATGCAAAATGTGCCAAATGCCCCCGTTCACTTATTTTAACCTCTTTGTTCCCTCTACACAATCTGATGACTTCTTGGGACTGTGGCACACAAAATGTGCTGACTGCCCCTGCTCGCTTCTTTTAAACTCTCTCTCTCTCCACACAGTCTGATGACTCCTCGGCAAAACTGTGCACATTATTAGATACGCATGTAGACTTGCTCGTTGGTGCAAGTATCTAATCAACCAATCATTTGGCAGCAATTCAATGCATAAACTCCTGCAGACATGGTCTGGAGGTTCAGTTGTTGTTCAGATTAAGCTTCAGAATGGGGAAGAAACATCATCTAAGTTATTTAGACCATGGTATGATTGTTGGTCTCAGATGGGGTGTTTGGAGTATCTCAGAAACTGCTGATCTCCTGGGATTTTCCACGCACAATAGTCCCTAGATTTTGTAGACAAAGGTGTGAAAACCAAAAAAAAATTCAAGTGAGCGGCAGTTCTGTGGGCAAAAATACTTTGTTAACGTGAGGTCAGAGAGGTCAGAGGAGAATGGCCAGATTGTTCCAAGCTAACAGGAAGGTGACAGTAACTGAAAAAACCACGTGTTAAAACAATGGTGTGCAGAAGAGCATCTCGGAACTCACAACATGTCACACCTTGAATTAGATGGGCTACAGCAAAAGAAGATCGCATCGGGTTGCAATCTTATATCTAATAAGGAGGCCTCTGAGTGTATGTGTAGATACAGAGATGTGGTTTGAAGGTTTGATTTCTGCTCAGGAATGCAAGTTAGAGCTTCTGCTTATGGGAATACAATGAAGATCAAATTGACCATTTAATCAGTGTGGCAGGATTAAAACCAGCCCTCAAATTTTATTGTCAAATTAAGAGCAATTTCATATTTGGCAATAAAACCTAACTATGTAGTGCAATTCATTTCTTTAAAATCTCTTTGAATAATGTTACTTTAATTAATGGAAGAAATGACAGGACTTCTGGATCTCTGTTAGGCTTATTCCTTGATCTGATGGGCTTGAGGCTTCCTCAGAAAACACACTAACACCTTAAGGGCAAAATTTATAAGCTTCTGTGATGTGGAAAAGAAGTGTCCGCAAATGAACTTTGTTGCACTATTGTTTTTCTACCTTCAACATAACATTGGCTCCACACTCACGATGATTTTTTTTATGAAGTGCCAAGAAAGTCAAGCCCTGAGGCGAATGGACCAAAGCTTATCATTCTTTCTACATATATAAAATAAGCCTTTAGTAATCTGGCTTTACTGGACTTTGTTAAGATTGCAAAAGCCTGCACTTTGTTCCCAGAGCAGAATCAGAAATATAAAAACATGACACAGGTTTTGTGATTTTGTTATTTTGTTGCCTCATGGAAATGGATTTTCTCACCCTTCTTAGGTGATCTTGGTGTCATGTATAGCTTCTTGCTTGGTCAGACTCCCAGGACCTAATTACTATATGTCTCTGTTGTTGCTTGGGGAGCAATTATTTTCCCTTTAATTTTATTTTATTGTCTTAGCTTTGGCTTTGCTTCTTCCTTGCATACCATATTTGAGGCATTTCTGAGAAAGAAAGGCACTGAATGAATTGAAGCCATTTGATCTTTATGGCGAACGGCTTAAATATCAAAAGGTGCAAATTAAAAACTAAGAGGTGAAAGTTTCTGCAAGCCCACCCTTAGAATGTGTTGTAAACACACACCACTTCCTGGCACCTACGAAATATAAGGTAACAATCTTTAATGACTCTAACCCAGTAGTTCTGACATCTACCACCATGAAGTGCTTAGTGAGGCTGATCATGCGTGTATTAATTCCAGCCTTCCAGACAATCTCGACCCACTGCGGTTTGCCTACCACTGAAACAGGTTTATGGCATAAACATAAGAAACTCTGCAGATGCTGGAAATCCAAAGCAATAGATACAAACTGCTGAAGCAAGACCCCATATATTGGAAATGAATAAACAGTTGACGTTTCAGGCTGAGACCTTTCTTCAGGACTCTTAAACCTGGGACACAACATCACCCTTTGTAACAAAATCCTTGCCTTACTGGCCAACAGAAGATGCAGTCAGTGAGGATAAGAAGCTACAGAAATAAGTCTGAGAGAGATCCAAAGGTCCTGCCATCCATTCCATTAATTAAAGTGACTTCATTAAAATGTGAATATTTCCAAATGTGAAACTACTTATAATTTTCCTTTATTTTGCACTCCATGGGATTAATTAATCAATTAATTCTCTGTGAAGAGAAATTAAATTACACTAAATTTCTCTCACTTTGCACTTTTTTGTTTTACCTTGCTGTACCTCAATGCACCTTTGTAATGAATTGATCTGTATGGACTACGTAAAGGACAAGTATTCTACTGTACCTCGGTATATGAGACTGTTACAACGGCTGTCCGGAAGTAACACAAAGGAGTTAGGCCACAACAGGAATTATGGACAAAATATACTTATTAAGATAGATAGATAGATAGATAGATAGATAGATAGATAGATACTTTATTCATCCCCATGGGGAAATTCAGCTTTTTTTCCAATGTCCCATACACTTGTTGTAGCAAAACTAATTACATACAATACTTAACTCAGTAAAAAATATGATATGCATCTAAATCACTATCTCAAAAAGCATTAATAATAGCTTTTAAAAAGTTCTTAAGTCCTGGCGGTAGAATTGTAAAGCCTAATGGCATTGGGGAGTATTGACCTCTTCATCCTGTCTGAGGAGCATTGCATCGATAGTAACCTGTCGCTGAAACTGCTTCTCTGTCTCTGGATGGTGCTATGTAGAGGATGTTCAGAGTTATCCATAATTGACCGTAGCCTACTCAGCGCCCTTCGCTCAGCTACCGATGTTAAACTCTCCAGTACTTTGCCCACGACAGAGCCCGCCTTCCTTACCAGCTTATTAAGACGTGAGGCGTCCCTCTTCTTAATGCTTCCTCCCCAACACGCCACCACAAAGAAGAGGGCGCTCTCCACAACTGACCTATAGAACATCTTCAGCATCTCACTACAGACATTGAATGACGCCAACCTTCTTAGGAAGTACAATCGACTCTGTGCCTTCCTGCACAAGGCATCTGTGTTGGCAGTCCAGTCTAGCTTCTCGTCTAACTGTACTCCCAGATACTTGTAGGTCTTAACCTGCTCCACACATTCTCCATTAATGATCACTGGCTCCATAAGAGGCCTAGATCTCCTAAAGTCCACCACCATCTCCTTGGTCTTGGTGATATTGAGACGCAGGTAGTTTGAGTTGCACCATATCACAAATTCCTGTATCAGTTTCCTATACTCCTCCTCCTGTCCATTCCTGACAAAAATAAGGTAAAGGAAAAAGGTTGATGTATGTTGTATTAATGCTAGCTGCAGAACAGGAGAGAAAGAATGGGGGTGGCCTTGTATTTAAGCAGTGTCCAGCAGGTATTGGCAATAGAAGGGTAATTGCAGGTGTCCCAGGAAACACAGGCCAGGAAATGTACAGGATATTACAGTGACAATAAAAAAACAATTTTCAATTTACATACAACTAGCTCTTTGTGTTCATTTTTTAGAACTGTTTTTGTAGAAGTTTAAGTTACAGCTCAAGGAGTAGAATGGGAATTGGAATTGGTTTTATTATTGTCTCATGTACCGAGTAGAGTGAAAGGCTTGTCTTGCATATTGTTCGTACAAATCAAGTAATTTTACAGTGCACTGAGGCAGAACAAGCTATAGCAATAACAGAATGCAGATAAAGTGTAACATCTGCAGAGAAAATACAGTTCAGGTAAATTATAAGATGAAAGATCATAACAAGGAAGATCGTGACATGAAGAACCCATTTTATCATGCATATATGTCAAACTCAAGGCCCGCGGGCCAAATCCGGCCCGCGGTGGAATTATCTTTGGCCCGCGAGATAATATCTAATTACTATTAAAGCTGGCCCCAGTAATCGAAGCGCCTATGGCGTATGATATGGCTAATGCTGAGTTTATTCAGGTACCAGGTTTTCAGGGTTTTTAGTGTTTATTCGGCAGTCTTGCTCGGCAGTCTTCTTCATAAGAAACGGAATTTGTAAAGTGAAACACTTTGTAGTTATAGCAGAGACTGAGACACATGAGAGCAGGCTGAAAAAACGGAGGCAACGAAAGCTGCGTTCGCACGCATCCGACTGATCTGGCCCGCATGAAGCTGCATTTTTCCCAATCCGGCCCGTGACCTAAAATGAGTTTGACACCCCTGTAGGGGACCGTTCAATAGTCTTATAACAGCAATGGAAACACTGTCCTTGAGTCTGGTGGCATGTGCTTTCAGTCTTTTGCATATTCTGCCTGATGGAAGACAGGAGAAGAAAGAATGCCTGGGCTGGGTGGGTCTTTTATTTTAAAACTTGTTTTCTGTCGGATGCTGTAACCACATGATGTAACTTGCACATTAAATTCTGCTTCTGAATTTTGTTTGCTTTGCTTTGATCAGCCTAAGGATCACTCAGATTTTGATATTGTAGTGATGTACTACATACAGAGCTAAAGACAACGACACGCAGTCGGTAAGTCGTTTCGAGATTAGTTTATTCAAACTTCGCGGCGCTGGCATTTAATCCCTAGCGCCCACCCTCTCCGGTTGGAAATGACGTCAAAGGTGCATTACCAAAGTCTCCCCCCGCGCGCTGGCTATTTGTGAGCCAGTTCGCCTGCGCAGAAAGTGGGTCGCCACATAACCCCCACCAGAACCGGCGATACACCCCCCAATGGCCACAGTCTGGATCAGCCTCTGTTTGGGAGGTCTGCCTCTGCGCCGCGGTGCCTGAACCTCGACCAGCTGTGCCAAGTCCACATGGGCTGGTTTGAGTCGGTCCACCATGAAAACCTCCTCTTTCCCCCCAATGTCCAGAATGTACGTGGACCCGTTGTTGTTGATCACCTTGAATGGCCCCGTGTACGGCCGCTGTAGCGGTGCCCGGTGTCCGCTCCTTCGTACAAACACAAACTTACAGTTCTGCTGGTCTTTGGGTACATGGGTCGGGGTCTGTCTGTGCTGTGAAGTTGGTACGGGGGCCAGGTTGCCGAGCCTTTCAGGTAGTCTGTCCAGGACTGCTGGGGGTTCTTCCTCTTGCCCCCTTGGGGCTAGTATGAACACTCCCGGGACTGCCAGGGGTGCGCCGTACACCAACTTGGCCGACGAGGCGTGCAGATCCTCTTTGGGCACTGTGTGAATTCCAAGCAGGACCCAGGGAAGCTCGTCCACCCAGTTAGGTCCTCTCAGGCGGGCCATGAGAGCCGACTTCAAGTGACGGTAGAAGCGTTCCACTAGTCCATTCAACTGTGGGTGATAGGCAGTTGTGTGGTGTAGCTGCGTTCCCAACAGGCTGGCCACAGCCGACCACAGGCTGGAGGTGAACTGGGCGCCTCTGTCGGAGGTAATGTGGGCCGGTACCCCGAAGCGTGCTACCCAGGTTGCGATCAGTGCTCGGGCGCAGGAATCAGCAGATGTGTTGGTGAGCAGGACTGCCTCTGGCCACCTCGTGAACTGGTCTACCATAGTTAGGAGGTACCGCGCTCCTCGGGACACTGGTAGGGGGCCCACGATATCCACATGAATGTGATCGAACCTCCAGTGGGTGGGTTCGAACTGCTGCGGCGGGGCTTTAGTGTGCCGCTGCACCTTGGCTGTTTGGCACTGCGCGCACGTTCTGGCCCATTCACTGACCTGCTTGCGAAGTCCGTGCCACGCAAACTTGCTGGAGACCAGCCAGACAGATGTCCTGATAGATGGGTGCGCCAAACTGTGTATGGAGTTGAAAACTCGCCGCCTCCAGGCTGCCGGGACGCTTGGGTGAGGTTGGTCGGTAGCCACGTCGCACAGGAGGGTCCTCTCACCTGGGCCTACGAGAAAGTCTTGCAGCTGCAAACCCGACACTGCGGTCCTGTAGCTGGGCATCTCGTCGTCTACCTGCTGCGTATCCGCCAGTGCTGCATAGTCCACCCTCAGGGACAGGGCCTGGACAGCTGGTCTGGAGAGTGTGTCTGCCACGACGTTGTCCTTTCCCGAGACATGCTGGATGTCCGTCGTGTACTCGGAGATGTAGGACAGCTGTCGCTGCTGGCGAGCTGACCAGGGATCGGACACCTTCGTAAACGTGAAGGTCAACGGTTAGTGGTCCGTGAACGTGGTGAACGGCCTGCTTTCTAAGAAGTATCTGAAATGCCGGATTGCCAGATACAGTGACAACAGCTCCCGGTCGAAAGCACTGTACTTGAGTTCGGGTGGCCATAGGTGCTTGCTGAAGAATGCCAGGGGTTGCCAGCGCCCCTTGATGAGTTGCTCCAGCACCCCACCGACTGCTGTGTTGGATGCGTCCACCGTGAGCGCGGTTGGAACGTCCATTCTGGGGTGCACCAGCATCGCGGCATCTGCCAAGGCTTCCTTGGCTTTAACGAAAGCAGCTGCAGCCTCCTTGTCCCAAGTAATGTCCTTGCCTTTACCCGACATCAGGGTGTACAAAGGGTGCATGATACGGGCTGCTGAAGGGAGGAAACGGTGGTAGAAGTTCACCATACCAACAAACTCCTGCAGGCCTTTGACCGTGTTGGGCCGGGCAAAGTGGCGGATCACATCTACCTTGGTGGGCAGAGGTGTTGCCCCATCTTTGGTAATCCTGTGGCCCAGGAAATCGATGGTATCGAGACCGAACTGGCATTTGGCCGGGTTGATCGTGAGGCCGAAATCACTCAGGCGGGAGGAAGTCGATGGTATCGAGACCGAACTGGCATTTGGCCGGTTTGATCATGAGGCCAAAATCACTCAGACGGGAGTAGAGCTGGTGTAAGTGGGACAGATGCTCCTGACGACTACTGCTGGCTATAAGGATTTCGTCCAAATAGATGAACGCAAAGTCCAGGTTGCGTCCCACCACATCCATTAGCCGCTGGAACGTCTGTGCGGCATTCTTCAGGCCGAATGGCATTTGGAGGAACTCGAACAGGCCGAACGGGATGATGAGTGCTGTTTTGGGGATGTCTTCAGGGTGCACCGGGGTTTGATGGTATCCCCGGACGAGGTCTACTTTGGAAAAAATTCTTGCCCCGTGCAGGTTTGCTGCAAAGTCCTGTATGTGCGGCAGGGGGTAGCGGTCTGGAGTTGTAGCCTCATTCAGTGTGCGGTAGTCGCCGCATGGTCTCCAACCCCCGGCTGCTTTGGGCACCATGTGCAGGGGGGAGGCCCATGGGCTGTCGGACCTCTGAACGATCCCTAATTCCTCCATCCTCTTGAACTCCTCCTTCGCCAGGCGGAGCTTTTCCGGGGGGAGCCTTCATGCGCGGACATGGAGGGCTGGTCCCTGGGTCGGGATGTGGTGCTGTACCCCGTGTCTGGGCATGGCTGCCGTGAACTGCAGTGCCAGAATCGATGGAAAGTCCGCCAGGATTCTGGTGAATTCATTGTCCGACAGCGTGATGGAGTCCAGGTGTGGGGCCGCCAACTTGGCTTCACCCAGGGAGAACATCTGGAAAGTCTCGGCATGTACCAGTCTTTTCCCTTGCAAGTCGACCAGCAGGCTGTGAGCTTGCAAGAAGTCCGCCCCCAGGAGTGGTTGGGCCACGGCGGCCAGTGAGAAGTCCCATGTGAACCGGCTGGCGCCGAACTGCAGCTGCACTGTGCGGGTGCCGTAGGTCCGTATCGTGCTGCCATTTGTGGCCCTCAGGGTGGGTCCTGGCTTCCTGTTGCAGGTGTCGTACCCCGTCGGGGGCAAGACACTGATTTCCACTCCAGTGTTGACCAAGAAGTGGCGTCCTGACTGTTAGTCCCAGACGTACAAAAGGCTGTCCTGGTGGCCAGCCGCCATAGTCATTAGCAGCAACTGGCCCTGGCACTGGTCCTTGCAGGGCAGGCGACAACGGCGGGCTTTTGTGCCCCACCGCTGGTGGTAGAAACACCACTGTTCACTCTCCTCCTCACTCCTGCCTCTGTCATGTGGCCTGGTAATCTGACCGATGGTTGCCACATTCTCCCTCTTGGCTTTCCACAGCACGTCTGCCTGGGCCGCCACCTTCCGGGGGTCGCTGAAATCTGTGTTGGCCAGCAGCAGGTGTATGTCCTCGGGCAGTTGCTCTAGGAACGCTTGCTCGAACATGAGGCAGGGCTTGTGTCCGTCAGCCAGGGCCAGCATCTCGTTCATCAATGCTGAGGGCAGCCTGTCTCCCAAACCGTCCAGGTGAAGCAGGCGGGCACCCCGTTCACGCCATGAGAGGCCAAAGGTCCCAATGAGCAGCGCTTTGAATGCTTCATATTTGCCTTCTTCCGAGGGGAACTGTATGAAATCCGCAACCTGGGCGGCCGTCTCCTGGTCAAGGGCGCTCACCACGTGATAGTAACGTGTGGAATCAGAAGATATCTATCGAATCTGGAACTGGGCTTCTGCTTGGCTAAACCACACATGTGGTCGCAGCGTCCAGAAAGTCAGCGGTTTTAGCGAAACTGTGTGAACAGATGAAGAGTCGGTCATCTTTGGTCCAAATCCCGTTTGGACCGTCGGGGTCACCAATGTAGCAATGTACTACATACAGAACTAGAGACAATGACACGCAGTCGGTAAGTCATTTCGAGACTAGTTTATTCAAAATTTGCGGCGCTGGCATTTAGTCCCTAGCACCCGCCCTCTCCGGGTGGAAATGACGTCAGAGGTGCATTACCAAAGTCTCTTCCCTCGTGCTGGATACTTGTGAGCCGGTTCGCCTGCGCAGAAAGTGGGTCGCCACAATATGATAATTTCTTAGAAAACAGTGGGATTCAATTTATTATTATTATTATTATTATTATTATTGATGTAAACCAACAAAGAAACAGATACTGGTAAAAATGTAAAACTGGAAGGAACTAAAGCAGGGTTTCCCAAGCTGGGGTCCATAGTCTCCTCAATTTATGGCAGGTGTCCATGGCATTAAAAGGGTTGGGAACCCCTGAATCCAGATCATTGTTCTACCTCAGACAAATAGAAGTCTATCAAGTTAAAAGGCTGTTCTGGCATGCTGGTTAATTTATGAGACAAAAATCCAGAGCTCTGAAGTATTGATTCAGAGATTTGCATTCAAATTTTATCCAGGCAGATAAATAAAATAAATTCAAGTAATTGAATACATTTTGAATGGAAAGCTAGTTTTAGTAATGGTTAACAATTATTGAAGATTGGATAAGTATGGTGACTTGATTGTCATTAAAGATCTACCTGGCTTGCTGATGTCTTTCAGAGAAGGAAATCTGCCTTCCACACAGTTCTGGTCTACATTTGATATCATAGTTCCCAATTTAGTTATTACCTGTGGTCCTCTGTAAAAGAGACCTATTGCATGCAAATGGGATTAATGTCAATAGGCAACAAGGTCTGTATGGACGCGATGTTTTTTTGTGCGGGGGTGGGGGCAGTTTGGGGTTGAAGCCGTAGTGCATTTTGTCAGTTTTCTTTGGATGGCGGGGGGGGGGGGGGGGGGTTAGGTGTTGATTATTGTGTTGCTGTCCTTTTTGTGGAGGAATGGATTTGATACTCTTCTTGAATGACTTCCAGGGTATTCTTTGTTTCATGGCAATCTGCAGAAGACAAATCTCAAAGTTGTATACTGCATGCATACTTTGATAATAAATGAATCTTTGAAACTTTGGACTTTGGTTAGGGCAAAAGGCCAGCTTCTGTGCAATACAAATTCAAGATACTATGACTGGACGTATGGACCTGAAGTTTAGGAAGAAATTGGGTATGATGGGATTTTATTCCTTGGTGCATTGGAAATGGGGGGTTGGTCTTAGAGAAGTGACAAAAGCCATGAAGAATACAGGTATAGATATGGTAGACACACATATTCTTTATCCCAAGGAAGAAAAACTAAAATCCAGAAGGCATAGGTTTAGTGTGTGAGAGGAAAAATTTGTAGAGCCTGTTGTACTGTATATAAGGAATGAAGTGATATTGAAAATAGGTGTGTCGGATACAATAACAATACTCAAAAACAATTGGATAAGTACACAGATAGGAAGTGTTTAGAGGGATATCGGCCAAGCACAGGCAAATGGGATTATCTTGGTGGATACCATGGTCAGTATGGAATATTTGAGCTGAAGGGCCTCTTCCATTCTGTGTTACCCTATAACTCTGTGACTGAATTTAAAGTTCAAAGTAAATTTATTAACCATGTACGTATATGTCACCATAAACAACCTTGAAATTCATTTTCTTGTGGGCATACTCAATAAATCCATAATAGAATAATAACCATAACAGAATCAATGAAAGACTGCAGCAACTTCACCATTCAACCAGCGTGCAAAGGAGAACAAACAGGGTAAATACAAAAAGAAAGAAATAATAATAAAAAAAATAAGCAATAAGTATTGAGAACTTGAGATGAAGAGTCCTTGAAAGTAATGCCATAGTTCGTGGGTACATTTTAGTGATGGGGCAAATGAAGTCGAGTTAAGGGTGAGCAGTAAATAAAGAGAGAGAGATAAAGATAAATATTAACTTTATTTGTCACATAAACATTGAAACATCAAAACCGAAAGCAAAACTGTTGTTTGCATCAAAGACGAACACAGTATAAGGATGCGTCGGGGCAGCCGCAAGTGTCACCGTGCTTCTGGTACTGAAGTAGCCTGCCCACCGATTACTAAGCCTAACCTGTAGAACTTTGGAATGCGAGGGGAAACTAGAGAACCCGAAGGAAACCCGTACAGTCACAGGGTGATCTGGCTCATCAGTAAATATGGCCTTGTTTAGGAAGTTTACGTTCTGTGACTGTGATGGACCTTCCAGATTAGTTAATGTCTGTTTGAGATAAGAACAGTCAGATATAGAGATGACGAGCCCTACCTCTGGACAAAGAAGGAATTTCATGCAAGCTCATTTTGAACAATAAGACCACAAACCTTAGGACCAGAATTAGACCATTCAGAATTTGGCCTTTTGAGTCTGCTCCATCGTCTGATCATGGTTGAGTTATTATTCAGGAGGACTGAGAGTGCTCAGTTACTGAATATGTTCAAAGTTGAGATCAGTATTCATTTGGTCTCCAAGCACGTAGGAGAACACGTAGGAGTAAATGGATGAGGAACAGCGTATGATCAAAAGTTCAAAGTTCAAACTAAATTTACTATTACCAAATTATGTACCTGCCCATAGACACTAAGACTGTATGACATAGGAGCAGAACTAGGTCATTCAGCCCATTGAATCCACTCCACCATTTGATCATGAATAATTTATTTTCCCTCACAACCTCATTCTCCTCTCTTTTTCCTGTAACCTTTGACATCCTCACTGAGCAAGAACTTACAAATCTCCACTTTAGTCATGGCTTCCATACTGTCTGTGGCAATAAATTCCAAAGGTTCACCACCATTGTTCTATCTCAGTACACTGTGTAATGATTTAGTCCATAGGACAGAAATCAAGACAAGCTTTTTACTGTGTTTTGGTACATGTAACAATAATAATTCAATACCCTATACCAATGTCTTGGATAAAGAAATTCCCCCTCATTTCTGTTCCAAAGCATCATCATTTTATTCTGAAGCCCTCTGGTTCTAGATGCCAGGATGTTTTCTGATTTCAGGTAATTCCAATCCTCTTATTGGGTGGTACTTTGGAGATACCATTGTTACTTTCAGAACTGGAACTGGAATTGGTTCATTTTGTCTTACATACCGAGATACAGTGAGAAGCTTGTCTTGCACACTGCTCGTGTAGATTAGATCATTACACAGTGCATTGAAGAAGAACAAAGCAAAATAATAAAAATGCTACAATAAAGCGTAACTACTACAGAGAAAGTGCCATGGAGGTAAACAAAAAGTTCAAGATCATAATGAGGTAGAAGCTCTCAACTGTTTCAACCTCAACACCACAATATAGACAGGAGCATAACACTCCCTTCCTGAAGTCAATGACTAGCTCTTCCATTTTGCTGGTATTTAGAGAGACACCATGTTATTAATCTCTCTATCTCCATCCTGTATAGATTGTTTCTTGATACAGCCTACTACAGCGGTATCAGATGGGAACCTGTAGATGGAATTAGAGATGAGTCTGGCCACACAGTCATGAGTAGTGTAGGGGGCTGAGTTTAGTATTTAGAATAATCGAAGGTGTTGCTGCCTATCTTTAATGTTTGTGGTCTGTTGGTCAGGAAGTCAAGTATCCAGTTGTAGAGGGAGGCATTGACTCCCAGGGTCCAAAGTTTAGTGATGAGTTTGCTCAGAATTATAATATTGAAGGTGCTGTTGTAGTCAATAAATAATAGTCTGATGTATTTGTCGTTGTTGTCCAGATGCTCCAGGGGCAAGTAGGTGGTATCTACCAAGGGCGTGTTTAGATGGTAGGCAAATTGCAATGGGTCGAGGTTGTCTGGGAGGTTAGGGTTAATGCATACCATGACCAGCCTCTCAAAGCAGTGTCCATGATAGTAGACATCAGAGCCACTGGTGGGAATCATTCATGCGCGTTACCTTGTTATTCTTCGGTATTGGCATGATAGTGAAGTACTTAAAGCAGGGGAAATAGACTGACTGCACAGGGAGAGGTAAAATATATCTGCATACACCACCACCAACTGATCTACCCACGATCTGAGAACATGGCTAGGGATGCCATCTGGGCCAGTTGCTATTGGCAGGTTCTCTCTGTGGAAGACTGACCTCATGTTCACAATGGTGACTGTGGGTTTGCCTACATTGGCTTCTCTCAGGGTTGATGGTGATATACCAGTTTCCTTCTGTCTAAAATGTGCACAGAATATGTTAAGCTCATTGGTTGCAGATGTGATATTGCAGGCTATACTGCCAGGTTTCATTTTGTAAGCCCTGCCACTGATGGCTGTTCTGGACTCAGATCTGGAATGGAATTGTCTCCTGACATGCCGACAGCTATACAAAGTTGTATCTCTTTTTCCTGAAAAGGTCAGGGTCTCCTGATTTGCATGCTGGAGACGTACACTTCAGTCAGGAGTGGACCACTCCTTTGATCATGGTTAACAGTTTGGGAGACCCAGATCGTCATATTCGGTTCATACTTGCTGATGGTCAGGACATACACGTCTAATCTGGCTGCTGGCTTGAACATGCTATTGGGACTTGTATTGATTCAGGACCAGAGTTCAGTCCCTGCTGGCTCCATGCATTGGGCCTCACAATAGGTCACACCTCAGGTCTCTGCCCCATCTTCTTCTGATGCTCACATATCCTGAATATTGAATATTGAGTGTTCAATATTTCAATGTTATTTGAGTAGAATTCTAAATATATTGTTTGATTAAGCATTCTTTGTTTTTTTTCCACAATTCATTACATGCTATATGTAAAAGTACATAAATGGCATACATCGTTACACCACCATAACACTGTAAGACAGAGCAGCAAAATTAGGCCATTCAGCCCATCAAATCTGTTCTACCATTTCTCTGCACTGGGTCCCTTTGTTGAGCACTCCTGTCAGATCTCAGTTGTGGGGTCTCGATGAAATCAGTGCCAGCTTCCACATGGATGGGCCTTGCTGGTCTGTTACATCAATAAATCTGCTACTGGAGGTTGGAAGATTGCCAGACCTGTAAGAATAATTAATAGAACATTCTTAGTAATTCTTGGAGAACTTAGATTTAAGAGTGAATTAAAAGATTTAAAAGAGATTTAAATCTCTTTTAGATTTAAAAGAGAATTTAGATTTAGTTGTAACAGAAGAAATGAATAGATCTGCAGGGAGCAGCTAGCAACAAGTTACCACAATCTGATGCCATCTTGCATTCCCATCAATTTGTATTACAAAGATATATATTATTATAAGACTGTTTTCTTCAGTGGTGTCTTCTAAGCATAATAGATTAGATTTATTTTTATGCATGTAGTATCTGATACTGCATACTGTTCATGCAGTTCATGATAAGTTATGCTGCCTGCAGAATTGTCTGTCAGTTATGTGTGTTCACCACTTTGGTGTAGGGTTTCCAGTATACCACCTGGGAGCTGCTGACATCTTACAAGAACTGAAGAATTTTTGTAAAAGAATAAAGTATAGTTAGATCCAAAATAAGCCTTTTTTATTGATCAAACTCATCCATTACATCTTCTGAATACCTTCTTTCTCTGAAAATGTATTTATTTTTACTTCCCAGAAAAAGTCATGCAGATACTTGAAGCTGATTGGATGCATAAAGAATGGGCACAAACCATAAAACATCCTTACCCAGTAAATGTATCTGCTGAAGATCATTCAGCACCTTTCCTAGGACCATAATGAATGCATAGAAGAATCAGGAGCTTCATCATTTTTTTTTAACCAGATCCTGTAACCGTCTGAACCTGAGGTGATTTGTACAATTGCTGCTCCACAGCATTCTCCATTTTTTCATCTCAACAATAGACTCAGGGATCTAACTGGTATGTTCAAGAGTTCACATAAAAAAGGATCAAAAGGGAGATTTACATTTGTATAGGATATCTGATATTCTTTCCAGATCACCTCAAATGCTGAAAAATTTAATCACATAATGGTGTTTTTTCTTCAGCATTGTGCAATTACTAGTTGAATTTACCTAGAGTGCAATATAACCATTGAACCATAGAACACTACGGCACAGTACAGGCCCTTCAGCCCTCCATGTTGTGCCGACCCCTATAATCCTTAAAAAAGTACTAAACCCACACTACCCCATAACCCTCCATTTTTCTTTCATCCATGTGCCTGTCCAAGAGGCTCTTAAATACCCCTAATGTTTTAGCCTTCACCACTATCCCTGGCAAGTCATTCCAGGCACTCACAACCCTCTGTGTAAAAAAATTACCCCTGATGTCTCCCCTAAACTTCCCTCCCTTAATTTTGTACAGGTGCCCTCTAGTGTTTGCAGTTGGTGCCCAGAGAAACAGGTACTGACTATCCACCCTATCTATGCCTCTCATAATCTTGTAGACCTCTATCAAGTCCCCTCTCATTCTTCTACACTCCAAAGAGAAAAGTCCCAGCTCTGCTAACCTTGCTTCATATGACTTGTTCTCCAAACCAGGCAACATCCTGGTAAATCTCCTCTGCATCCTCTTCATAGTTTCTACATCCTTCCTATAATGAGGTGACCAGAATTGAACACAATACTCTAAGTATGGTATCACCAGAGATTCGTAGAGTTGCAACATGACCTTTCTACTCTTGAACTCAATCCCCTGTTAATGAATCCCATAGGCCTTCTTAACTACCCTATCAAACTGTGCAGTGGCCTTGAGGGATGTATGGATTTGAACCCCAAGGTCCTTTTGTACATCCACACTCTTAAGTAACTGACCATTAATCCTGTACTCAGTCTTCTGGTTTGTCCTCCAAATGCATCACCTCACACTGATCCGGATTGAACTCCATCTGCCATTTTTCTGCCCATCTCTGCAACCTGTCTATATCCTCTTGTACCCTTCGGCAACCTACAGCTCCACCCACAACTCCTCCAATCTTCATGTCATCCGCAAACTTACTCACCCATCTTTCCGCCTCTACATCCAGGTCATTTATAAAAATCACAAATAGCATGGGTCCCAAGACAGATCCCTGCGGCACTCCGCTAGTCACCGACCTCCAGGCAGAATACTTTCCTTCCACAACTACCCTCTGCTTTCTTCCTTTAAGCCAATTTTTTATCCAAACAGCCAAGGTTCCACTTATCCCATGCCTCATGACTTTCTGGATGAGTCTCTCGTGAGGGACCTTGTCAAATGAAAATCTAAATATACCACATCCACTGGCTCTCCCCTATCCGCTCTACTAGTTACATCTTCAAAAAATTCTTTAAGATTCGTCAGACATGATTTTCCTTTCACAAATCCATGCTGACTTTGTCCGATGATTTCACCTCTTTCCAAATGTGCTGTTATCACTTCTTTGATAACCGACTCTAGCATTTTCCCCACCACTGATGTCAGACTAACCGATTTATAATTCCCCGGTTTCCCTTTCCCTCCTTTTTTTAAAAAGTGGAATTATATTAGCCACCCTCCAATCCTCAGGAACTAATCCAGAATCTAAGGAGTTTTGAAAAATTATCACTAATGCATCCACTATTTCTTGGGCTTCTTCCTTAAGCACTCTGGGATGCAGACCATCTGGCCCTGGGGATTTATCTGCCTTTAATCCCTTCAATTTACCTAACACCACTTCCCTACTAACATGTATTTCCCTCAGTTCCTCCATCTCACTAGACCCTCTGTCCCTTACTATTTCCGGAAGATTATTTATGTCTCCCTTAGTGAAGATGGGACCAAAGTAGTTATTCAATTGGTCTGCCATGTCTTTGTTCCCTATGATCAATTCACCTGTTTCTGACTGTAAAGGAGCTACGTTTGTCTTGACCAATCTTTTTCTTTTCACGTATCTATAAACGCTTTTACAGTCAGTTTTTATGTTCCCTGCCAGCTTTCTCTCATAATCTTTTTTCCCTTTCCTAATTAAGCCCTTTGTCCTCCTCTGCTGGTCTCTGAATTTCTCCCAGTTCTCAGGTGTGCCGCTTTTTTTTGCTAATTTATATGTTTCTTCTTTGGACTTAATACTATCCCTAATTTCCCTTGTCAGCCATGGGTGCACTACCTTCCCTGGTTTATTCTTTTGCCAAACTGGGATGAACAATTGTTGTAGTTCATCCATGTAGTTCATCCAAGTTTCATTTGGATTTACTTGTTTATATTCTCCTTATATCATATGGTTTAGTCATTATATGAAATAATATAATTAATTTACAGGTTATTTTCTGGTAAATTTGAGTGAAGGAATGGGACTAGATAGAGTAATAGCTCAGCATGCATAGGTGGGCCGAAGGGGCTGTTTCTTTGGTGTTCTATGACCCTACGTTTCTAAATACAGATTCATATTCAGATTTATTTATCACACGTACATTGAAGCATACAGTGAAATGGATTGTTTGCTTAACAGACAACACACCCAAAGCAGTGCTAGGGGCCACACATTCCTGCACTCACGTAGCCCACAATATTCAGTAGAACAACACAAGTAACAACAACAACAGCAGTAAAACAAGCTCCTTTACCACCTCACACCCAACCAAATACGTAAGCGTACCTCCAACTACAGGGCAGCCCACATTTGGGCATCCAGTCAAGTTCAAGTTTAATTGCAAATCAACCATACATGAATATCTATGAATACAGCCAAACAAAGTAGTGTTACTCGGGAGCCAAGATGCAGAATACAGTACCAACAGTCACAAACAGTACAAGGCACATATAGCACATTTAAGATAGCAAGTACATATAAGATATCAGTAAAATGCAGACACACCAAAAATATATATAGTCCAAGACTCTGAGTCCATGAATTTTGCAGCCTTCTGCAGTTGAACACAATACAGCTTGCCTTCTGCTGAGTGAACACTGGGGCCAGCACTGACTTTAGTCTTCCAGAAATTAATACAACAAGTATTATGTCAACATATTAGGGTTCATGATCTGTTTAATCTGGGTCACTACATTATACTCCAGTTTGATTTGTCTTCTTAAGCTCATCCATGTACACCTTACAAGTACTTACAGTAATAGGAGCAAAACACCTTATTTTCTGTATGTTTATAGCTCTGCCATATGGCCATAGCTAGCAGGCAATGGTAAAAAAAAGTTATCTGTTTTTCTTTAATTCAAATGCTCAATGTTTGCACTATCTTGAGAAACTGGCAACTGAAGTGATGGCCATAAATCAACCTCTAAAAATCTTCATAAACCGCTCAAGCATCATTTTCACAGTTTATGATCGCATCAGAAAAGTTTGATTGAATTACAATCATGTTAGTCACTACCAGCCATCTGCTAGCTTACTGTTAAAACAATTCCTATTGCATTCTCATTTATTCTCACTTTCTTAGTTCATCTGGTAACTGTCTTCACATAAGGTTCCACGAAGCATAAATGAAATGCATTCTTCAGCTTTTTTTTCGAAAGCAAACAACTTATGAACTTGTAGGAACTGTTTAATCTATGTATTGTCATGTTTTTAAAAAGTTGTACATTCCATAAGCTCATTGAACTCACCATTGAGGACATCTTCAAGAGACAATGTTAAGAAGGTGGCATCCATCATTACGTACCTTCACCATCGGGGTCATACCAATTGTTGGAGGGGGGGATGTGGAGCTAGAAGACCTACACTCAGTGATTCAGGACAGCTTCTTCCCCTCTATCATCACATTTCCAGACTGTCCATGAACCCATGAATAGTACATCATTATTTCTTTTGGTTACGCTGTTGGTTTATTTTCTAATTTTATATTTTTGCACAGTACTGCTATCTCAAAACAACAAATTTTATGACAGTAATAATAACCCTGATTCTATTTCTGATTCTGGAATGCACAGCACTGAAACAAATCATTTGATTCAAGAAACAATTGAGTTATGCACTGTTCAAATGCCTTAAAACCTGTATTTTAATTTCTCAATTATTGACTTGGAGAGTTAATAATTACTACATTTTTTTTACACTTGAAATGTTTGATAATGTTTTAAAACAGAGAATAAAATAAGGGATTTACTTTTTGAATTAGTGATTTGTAATATTGTAGAAGCATACAAATGATAAATAGCTGTTTGGTTCTCTATTATGCACCTATTCAGGTAAATTGAAACTGGAGCAAAAACTACAGAGAAGTAAAAGAAAGCAAAACTTTCTTTTAAAATGCACTGCCAAAGTTGAAAATACTTTGCAAAGGTAGCTTGAATTTATTTTTGAAATAAATCTCAACTAATGTTCAGAGTTCCAACGCAGACCAGTAACGTAAGCAACATACATAACTCAAAATATTTGTCCTTCGATGTGTGAGGACAGAATGTGATTATTACCCATTACAGGAGGTCTCAACTGTATTTGCACCGAAGTGTGACTTGAGAGAATTTTGTGCAGTGAGAATATATTATTACGACTTCTTGCTTAGCAGCCAGTTCTTGCAAATTTTGTTGCAGCAAAGATATCAACTTGACAAAAGGAGTCATTTGTCAAGTGCTGACACTCTAACTATCACTGGAAATTAAGTTGGAGATTACAGCCCAGCTGGAGCCTAGAGGTGCCTTATCACCTAAATAATAGAACATCTAATAATATATGACAAATGGACATTAATGGGTAGCAACTGTGTCCGTGATTGGTGCACTCACAAAATTACATTTAGACAACTTTATTTCAAATATAAAATGGTAAATGAGTTTTACAAAAGATTAACATGTGATTATAATTAATATTATGTTATACAATATTCACCCAATGATGTCTGTTTTTACAGTCCTTTAATGTCTCAGATAGCTCTAACATGTCCTCTCTATATTTCTCTGTCAAATGCACAGGTTGAATTGTGTTGCTTCTAGCCTAATGCAATTGAGGAGGTAGTATTTTGGAAATGGTAGGCCATTAATTAAGAGCCACTGACAATTCAAGAATACACCATTCTTGTCACAACAACCGAAACATTCAAGGCAAAGAATCATACAGCTAATGCAACAGTAAAGAAGCAGGAGTGAAGGAGAAGCAGGGCCTGCAGTTGGATCACTCTGCTTCCCTCAGTCAGATGAAAAGCTCAACAAAATTCAAAATGGAAGACAGATAACAAATGCAGCATGCTATTTTACTGCAGAACTGGTGGACTGTGTATCAAAGCTTCTATTATTATTCCACCTAGGTTAGGCTAGGATTGGGATTATTGAAATCTAATTGCTATTGGATTTGTGATGTTGAATCTTGCCTTTGGTGGGAAGAGATATAAAAATGTACACATTCCACTGACTTCAATTGAAACAAACTGTAGAAATGAAATAAAAAGAATATTTCTTGAGTATTAACATGGGAGTATGCATCCAAATGCATTTGTTTGAGGAAGGAATACTTAGGAGCATTGGAAATACAAGCACAACTTGGCCATTCAGGTACTTATTCCTACTTCATTCAGTAAGATTGTGACTCATCTTTTAACAGCACCCCACGTCCCTTGATTGTTTAATATTCAATAAAAACATTCTGTATTGAGAGTATACTGAGAGAATGTACTGTAGTCAGTACAGAATGTGGAAGATTCTCTATATGAAGAAATTTCTTTTTATCTATTTCCTGAATGGCCAATCCCTTATTTTGACATTGTGACCCCCTAGTTCCAGCCCCTCACCTGAGGAAATATCTGCCCTGCATTTACTATGCCTTCACCTCTAAGAATTTTGTAGGTTTCAATGATGTCATCACATTCCTCTGAACTCTGAAAGGTGGAACCCTAGTCTACTCAGTCTGTCTGAATTTGATAGTCCTGTATTCACAGTAACTAATCTGGTGAATCTTTGCTGTGCTCCCACTACAGCATTTATAATCAGAAGAGATTCTGCAGACATTGGAAATCATGAGCAGCCCAAACAAATAGCTGGAGGAAGTCAACAAATTAGGCAGCATCTATGGAAGGAAAAAACAGTCAATGTTTTGGGCCGAGGCTCTTCATTGGGACCACATGAAGGGTCTCAGCCTGAAACGTCAACTAGTTATTCCCCTCCATCGATGCTGCCTGACTTGCTGAATTTATCCAGCACTTTGTTTCTGTTGTTTACTTTTTTAGATAGATAAATGAAAATTGCACCCAATTTTCAACAAAGTCTCTATGTAATTGTAAGCCTTTTTCTGTATTCAAGTTATCGTGCAATTATGTCCAATATAGCATTTGCCTTCATACATAGCTGTTGCATATGCATATTCTACAATCTCCTGAAGGATTCAACAAACTTGACTCTCAGAAATGCAGATATGGCACCTTGAAGTGGACGAAGATCAACCATCCCCAGTGTGAACTTCAAGCCAGACTAAAGTCTCGAGGCTCGAGTGCTGAAAGCAAACTCATGCTCGGCCCCACTGCTCAGTGCCAGCCGAGCCCATCTAGTCTGCCTGCACTTGATGCATATTCCTCTTTGTTGCTACCATCAGGCAGGAGGTGCAGAAGACTTGGGTCCCATGCCATCAGGTTGAGGAACAATTGTTGGCCTACAAACATCAAGCTCTTGGATTGGCTTTGCTCGCCTCAATGCTGAATGGGCTCCACAGCCTGTCGGCACACGTTTAGGGACTCTGCAGCTTCTGTTCTCAGGTCTTTGGTTTCTATGGTGTTTCATGAATTCTATTGTATTTCTTTATTTTCCCGTGGGTGCCTGTAAGAAAATGAATTTCAAAGTTGGAAATGGTACCCATACTTCGATATTAAATTTACTTTGAACTTTGGAACTGAGATGTAAGCTTTCAATAATGTGCACAGGAATGCCCAGGCCCCTTCAGGCCCTAGCATCACCATTTAAAATAGACTTAACATTTCTGTTATTGTGTAACCGCTGGATAAATGCTTAATTTCCATGTTGTACTACATCTGCTGTGTGATTGTATCAGCTTCTCCATCCTCCTTAGAAGCCTTTTTTGCATCCTCTTCACTACTCACATTTTCAATTATTTTGTGTCATCAGTAAACCCGGAAACGTTACATTTTATCCTTTCAGCCATTTGATAATGATTATGAACAGTTAGGATATAATCATAGACTCCAATTGCACCCCAATAGTCAGAGCTTGCCAATATGTGAAGGAACCGCTTAACTTGCTAATAATTTTGCAATGTGTTTTAGTATTATATTTCCAATTCTTTGTTTTCTAATCCTGTCTAGTACCTCCTATGAGACTTTATCAAATTCAAATACATCACAATCATTGGTTCTCCCTTACCTTCCGCATGCGATAAATCCTTGATGACTCCAGCAGATCAGTCAAATACAATTTCCCTTCATAATTCCATGTTGTCTTTGCTTAGTTATAATATTATTTTCTAAATTTCTTGATAGCACATCCTTATCATTGGTCCAAGAATTCTCCCAAATAATTTTTATTTCTCTGTTTTCATTCAACCAACTTTTTTATAGAGTGTAGTCACATTTGCTACTCTTCAGCCTGCAGGTACCATTCCAGAATCTATAGAATATTGGAAGATAATCAGTAATCGGTTTACTATTGCCACCTGTACAGTGAAAATCATTGTCTTGCACGCCATCCATACAGATTATCAGCACATCAAGGCGGTTCAAGGGAAAAGAAATAACAGAATGCTGAGTATGGTGTTATTTTTACAGAGAAAGTACAGTGCAGTTAGACAATTCATTATCAGCATAGCCACTTCTATCTAAACTCTGGAACATAGATCATCAGGTTCTTGGGAATGATCAGTTTTTAGGGCTCATTAGCTCCTCACTTTTTGCTCTACTACAGAATTGCATAACATATTAGTGCTAATAGAGGTATTAGTGTACTGTATATTGCATTTGACATGCGGTCCTTTATAAATTATATGATATCGCATAAGGCACTCTGAGGAAATCATCTTATACATAAAACCTTTCAAAATGCTAACTAATGATCCTTGAATTATTAAACAGAGGTGATATAATATCAGAAGAAACCACCTTTGTGATAATGTGATTGAGTTTGCACTTTGTTCTACAGCAGAGTCCTTCATGAGTATCTGGGAGAAGTTATAATCATTAAGTATCATTGGAGTAGTAGAGTCGCGGGGTCATAGATCACTTACAATGCCATTTAGCCCATCTAGCATTTTGCCTAGTCCCATCAACCGGTACCCAGACCGTAGCCCTGCACACTCCTCTCATCCATCTACCTATCCAAACTTCTCTCAAATGTTTCAACTGAACCCATATCCAAAACATCCAACACTTCCACTGGCTGCTCATTCCACACTCATACCACCCTCTGAGTGAAGAAGTTTCCCCTCAGTTTCCACTTAAATATTTCACCTTTCAATCGAAACCTGTGACGTCTAGTTCTATTGTCATCCAAACTGAGAAAAGAGGCCTGCTTGCATTCACCTTACCTATACCCTTCATCATAGTTTGATATTTCTGTTCAACTATACAGTAGGCTATATTCACAGAATCATAATTGAATCCTCATCTAATTAGAGAGGTTCATGTATTGTACTGTGCAAAAGTCTCAGGCACATATAAATAGCTAGGGTGCTTAAGACTTTTGCATAGTACTATAGTAATGTTATATGTTACACTGTACTGCTGCTGCAATTTTTTTAAAATTATGATTTATAATGAGTTATGATAAACCTGATTCTGATATGGATCTCTATTGTGGACTGAAAATAGAAAAGGGGGCAGAGTGAGAAAAATCATGGTGGGGAAAAGGATAAAACAGAGGAGAGGGAGCAGGAAACACCATTCTGCAGTGGTCAATAAACCAACCGTTTGGAATCAAATGACCTCGCCTGGTGTCTCAGGGCTGGGTGTGTCTGCACCCACATCACCCCCTGGCACTCTTTCTCTGCCACCTGTACCAGACCCCTCCCATGGCACTCCACCCTTGCCATTCCCAACAATCTGCACCCATCACCAGATTTCACAAACCTGTTCTCAGCTCCATGTGGACAAGTACAGTACTGTGAAAAAATCTTAGGCACCCTAGCTAAATATATGTGCCTAAGATATTTGTGCAGTACTGTAAGTACATAATATATACACACAGTGGCCTCTCGCATGTTTAATAAAGTGGCTGAGTGTATGCTCATGATCTTCTGCTGCTGTAGCCCATCCACTCCAAGGTTTGACATGTTCTGCATTCAGAGATACCTTTCTGCACAACACTGTTACTTGAATTACTGCCATCATGCTGTCAGGTTGAAACTGTCTGGCTATTCCCCTTTGATGCCTCTCACTAACAGGCATTAGTCCCTACAGACTTGACACTCACTGGATGTCTGGATGTCTCTAGTGACTGTTGTGCATGAAAATCCCAGGATATCAGCAGTTTTGATAACACTGGCACCAACAATCACTCCATGGGCAAAGTCACTTAGATCATATTTCTTCCATATTTGGATGTTTGGTCTGAGCAATGACTGAGCCTCTTGACCATGTCTACAAGCTTTTATGCATTGAGTTGCTGTTACATGATTGGCTGATTAGATATTTGCATTAATGAGCAGATGTACAGGTAGTACCTAATCAAGTGGTCAAATGGTTTATCATTAGGTTGAAGGCTGCTTACAATTGGGTCATTTTTGTTTTCACCTTTGTCTTCAATGAGAAATGTTTTAAACACAAAATAGTTAATTTTAAGAATTTTACTATGTGATTTAACGGTGTTATACCGGTTTTCAGATTTCATTGCCTTGAATAAAGAATGTTCTGTTTGCAGCTCAGTTAGCTAGTTCATTTTAAGTAGGCTGTGGAATTATGTGATTGGAGCAGAATTGGCTGTTAATGATGTTCATTCCTTGTAACTTGAAGCTCTGAACATTCTCAACCTCAGTGCCATTGACTTAAAGAGGAGCATGTCTGCTGATTTCCTTCCTGGAGTTAACAACCAGCTCATTTGTTTTGCTGACATTGAGAGAAAGGCTGTTGGCATGACACCATGCTACTAAGCTTTCCATCTCCTTCCTGTATCCCAACTCATCATTATTTGAGATTTGACCTACTGTGGTGGTGTATCTGTAAACTTGCAGATGGAGTCAGAGCTGAATCTTGCTATCAGTTGTGAATCTATAGAAAAAAAGTGTAGGGAGCAAAGAGCGTAGCTTTCTTCACCACCATTGTTGAGGATAATAGTGGTGGAGGTGTTGCTGACTTTGCTGGCTGCAGTCTGTTGGTCAGGATGTCAAGGATCCAGCTGCAAAGGGAGGTGTTGAGTCCCAGGTCTAGGTGTTTGGAGAAGAATTCACTTTGATTTATAGTATTGGAGGTAAAACTTTCATCAATAGACTATAATCTATGGTAGGTGTCTTTACAATCCAAATGCTTAAGAAATGAGCATGGGGTCTCTTTCACTTATACTGGGCTCAGTCTCCCATTCTTCTCCAGTCCTCTCTACAACTTAGAAGATGCTTATTTCCAATGTTCTCCATTTTTCATGAAACTTTTTCATCCTAAAATTTTATCTCTGTTTCTCTCTCCACAGATGTTGCCTGACAAGCCTAGTGAAAACTTCCTGTTCTTTTTTAAAACTTCTGTATAAATTTATGCTGGTTTTATAATTTTCTGTGTACACTGAACTGGTGATATGGTAACTGAATGTAAATAGTTGAAAAAATGCTGGTGTTTACTGTTCTTTACATAAGAAACAATTAAGTATATCTCATGTACACTTATGACTTAGAACTACCCTTAAAACTTTTGAAATTGGATGGCTGTATTTCCACAATTAATCGATTTTGGTATGCATGGCATAAAGCTTATGTTAGTACGAGAAAATTACGAGATTATTACTTCTTCATAAGCAACCTAAATGTGACTTTTGATATCTTGTTTTTTCTGTGGTTGTTATTTGAGAGTTGAATACTTTCAAGAAAGATTTTCTTTATGTCGGTGCTCCTTCTCTGCTATTATCCTTGATAAACAGAAATATCAAAGAATACACCAATACTGAAAAGTTCAAAGTTCAAAGTAAACCTTATTATCAAAGTACATATATGTCACCATATACAACCCTAAGATTCATTTTCCCGTCAGCATACTCAGCAAATCTATAGAATAGTAACTACAGTAGGATCAAGGAAAGATCAACTAGAGTGCAGAAGACAAAAAACAGTGCAAATGCAAATATAAATAAGTAGCAATAAATAACAAGAACATGAGATAATGAGATAAAAATTCCTTAAAGTGAGATCAATGGCTGTGGGAACATCTCATTCTCAGTGATGTGCTGTTGAGTGTAGTTATCCCCTTTTGTTCAAGAGCCTGATGGTTGAAGGGTAGTAACTGTTTTTGAACCTGGTGGTGTGAATCCTGAGGCTCTTGTACCTTCTACCTGATGGCAGCAGTGAGAAGAGAGCATTACCTGGGTGGTGGGGATCTCTGATGATGAATGCTGCTTTCCTACAACAGTGTTTGAGAAAACCAACTATGAAATTGCATTAGTTACCCTTAATTCTCAGTCTTTGATTTAGAATGAAGTTCAAAAAAGAGACTGACAAAAGAGCTGTAAAATTCTGCGAATGAATCAAAATAACCCCTTCACAATGACTTAAACTCAATAAGCATTTGACCTGTGAAACTATTTATTTTCCTGCACTCTTATCAACAACAATACATACAAAATTCCTTGAGATGCGAAAACCAACAAAAACTTCCTTCTTGATGTTTCAAATTAGATGGTTTCATTTCCAGAATTAATTGAATTCGGTGTGCATAGCATAGAGTTTATTTTAAATCTCATAGTAGTGAAGGAAAACTTGGACATGTGTGTATTATTCATTTGCTACTTCATAGTTAGCAATCCCAATATTGGCTGCGATGTGACTTTGATCTCACCTCTATGACATATGAGTAATGCTTCTGCTGATCCGATTCATCCTTGAACAGGTGACATTATCCGTAACGCTATCACCCTGCAGTTCACTGCATTTAAGCATTCTTACCACAGCATATAATATTCAAAATCTGTTGCCTCACATTGCCTATCAGTAAAAAAAACAGCTTTTTAATCATGACAAATTTAAAAATGGGGGACTACTTTGGAGATTATGGAGGCATTTTTGATCGAGTTATAATGCACTTACCTCTGAAAGGTATTTCCACAAGGATTGAAAGTGTATTTCAAGAACTTCTTCATGTTTTTAAAATTCCCATTTACAGCAGGTGACCTTGATTAACTTTCTTTATTTTATTCTCAAGGTTCTTCTGTTGCACTTCTTGGACAAATGATCCATCGGACTTGAAAGTCACCATCCTTTATTCCAGTGGGACGAGGTGCCGGATGCACAGTATTCTTCCAGGCAGTAATCAGAATAGATAAGCAATGTTTTCTTTACCAGTTGTAACAATCCCAACTTTGCAACAGGCCCTGAGTATCTGGGGGTGACGAGGCATGACAGGTACATTTGAAATTCTTCTCATGGTTGCCTGCACTCTAGAAGGAGCTCTTTGTTTTGCTGCGCTATCCTTCTTTGTCACAGCTGGAGGTAGAGTATGTGCTGGGTTTAGAGGTAATTTTTCTTCTAAATTTTTCATCTGGTCTATCTATCCCACTGGAGACTCCAGAGACCTTCTTTTTATTTCTCTGTGCCATATTCCTTGTGAACTGGAATTCTTATCTGTAATAAAGGCAAAAAGAATCTTTACAGGGACAAGCAATAATATGATGCTTCTATACCCTTGTATTCTATTTCAGCACAGTTCGTTATTTTCCTACCCAGCCATTCTTCTATAAAGGATAAATGTTAATACATGGCTCTTGAGCACAATTGGAAAGGTGAAGAAGGAACAGACTTTTTAAATTATTTATTTGGATTTATCACATCCAGATGTTTTTGAAGGATTCCAAACTTACTCAAAGGATTCTCTGGTGCATTTGTTAATTATTTTTGTTGCAGAAGTTTTTGAAGATGTTTTCTTTAGTTTTGTTCTTATTACCACATTCTGTTGATGTGTCTTTACTTATTTCCTGTTAATTACTGTGAAACACAAGACTCAAACTAAATAAAGGGCAAGCTGATGACTGGGGTGGGGTGGGGGAGCACTAACCTTCATATATGCTAGTCTGCTGGCCTGACAACTGGCCAAAAATCCTGACCCAGCCTGCGGATGTCCCATATCCGTGCCACTGGCCTTCAAATGTGTCTCCAGCCTGTCCTCTAATTTCCCCCACAGCCCTGTTCCTAAGTGATAAACTGACCCCTGTCTCCCCTATGTGTCCCCAAAATCATCCCCATAAACCAAAAAGAAACACTAAAAACAACTAAAACTGAACTGAATGGAGGTCACAACTGAGTGCAGCCTTGAATCCTTTTGTGAAATGCAGAGATACATTTGCTCCATTCTCCTAAGAATCTTTTGGAATCAAGGGAATTGTGAAAAATAATCCTTAATGCACCCAACAGCTCTGCAGCTACCTCATTTAGAGTCTATCATTCAAGCGAGTCACAGCTATGACATGCATAATTTTGCAATAGGAAAATAGGACACATAAAACCATTTAGTCGGATCACTGCCATCTAAAAACTAATTCTATTTAAGCACCGTAGTTCACTTGGTCACTTAACTATTTAACAACATTGGCCCTAAAAATTTCTATAATCACTTCTGTGAAATAATGCTTCTTGATTTTTTTTTAATGGTTGAACTCAGATTTTAGAAGCAAGCCAAATTAGCAAAGCAACAGTGTTGATGTTTGTGTAGTCTGAAACTGATAATCTTATTTGGGAGGTAATAAAGTAACTGAGGTGGGAAATAACAAGTGTGAGACTTATGCAGCAGAGGTTTTTATGAGGCAGGGGTTGTTTTTGCTTGTAGGCATTAAAAAGAATTTGCGTCCTTTGTCTAATAGGAAGTTCCAGGGGATGACAGTAGTACAAGATAAGACAACTATTCACATACTCACTTTTGTAAAGAAATAAAAAGAGTATCACAAAACAAAAATAGATTCTCTTATATAGGGTTGTCGTGGTGGAAAATTTTAATTTCCTCAGTATTGATTGGCATCTCTCAGAGCAAGGGGTTTAGATGGGGTGGAGTTTGTTAGATGTGTTCAGGAAAGATTCCTGACACAATATGTGGATAAGCCTACAAGAGGAGAGGTTGTACTTGATCTGGTATTGGGAAATGAACCTGGTCAGGTGTCAGGTCTCTCAGTGCAGAGCATTTCGGAGATAGTGATCAGAATTCTATCTCCCTTACGATAGCATTGGAGAGGGATAGGAACAGACAAGACAGGAAAGCATGTAATTGGAGTAAGGGGAAATATGAAGCCATCAGGCAGGAACTTAAAAGCATAAATTGGGAACAAATGTTCTCAGGGAATGGCAAAAATGTGGCAAATGTTCAGGGGATACTTGCGTGGTGTTCTACATAGCTACGCACCAATGAGATAGGGAAAGGATGGTAGGGTACAGGAACCATGGTGTACAAAGGCTGTTGAAAATCTAATCAAGAAGTAAACAAAAGCTTAGGAAAGGTTCAAAAAACTAAGTAATGATAGAGATCTAGAAGATTATAAGGCTAGCAGGAAGGAGCTTAAGAATGATATTAGAAGAGCCAGAAGGGGCCATGAGAAGGCCTTGGCGAGCAGGATTTAGGAATATCCCAAGGCATTCTACAAATATATGAAGAGCAAGAGGATACGAGGTGAGAGAATAGGACCAATCAAGTGTGACAGTGGAAAAGTGTGTATGGAACCGGAGGAGATAGCTGAGATACTTAATGAATACTTTGCTTCAGTATTCCTACGGAAGAGGATATTGGCGATGGTAGGAATGACTTACAGCAGATTGAAAAGCTTGAGCATATAGACATTAAGAAAGAGGATGTGAACTATAGAAAAACATAGAAGACCTACAGCACAATACAGGCCCTATGGCCCATAAAGTTGTGCCGAACATGTCTCTACTTCAGAAATTACTAGGCTTACTCATAGCACTCTATTTTTCTAAGCTCTATTTACCTATCCAAAAGTCTCTTAAAATACCCTATCATATCAGCTTCCAGCACCGCTGCCTGCAGCCCATTCCACGCACTCACCACTCTCTGAGTAAAAAACTTACATCTGACATCTCCTCTGTACCTACTCCCCAGCACCTTAAACCTGTGTCCTCTAGTGGCAACCATTTCAGCCCTGGGAAAAAGCCTCTGACTCTCCCTACGATTAATACCTCTCATCATCTTATACACCTCTATCAGGTCACCACTCATCCTCCGTCGCTCCAGGGAAAAAAGGCTGAGTTCACTCAACCTATTCTCATAAGGCATGCACCCCAATCCAGGCAACATCCTTGTAAATCTCCTCTGCTCCTTTTCTATGGCTTCGAAATCCTTCCTGTAGTGAGGCGACCAGAACTGAGCACAGTACTCCAAATGGGGTCTGATCAGGGTCCTATATAGCTGCAACATTACCTCTCGGCTCCTAAATTCAGTTCCACGATTGATGAAGGCCAATACACCATACGCCTTCTTAACCACAGAGTCAACCTGCTCAGCTGCGTTGAGCATCCTGTGGACTCGGACCCCAGGATCCCTCTGATCCTCCACACTGCCAAGAGTCTTATCATTAATACTATATTCTGCCATCATATTTGACCTACCAAAACGAACCACTTCACACTTATCTGGGTTGAACTCAATCTGCCACTTTTCAGCCCAGTTTTGTATCTATCAATGTCCCGTTGTAACCTTTGACAGCCCTCCACACTATCCACAACACCCCCAACCTTTGTGTTATTAGCAAACTTACTAACCTATCCCTCCACTTCCTCATCCAGGTCATTTATAAAAATTACGAAGAGTAAGGGTCCCAGAACAGATCCCTGAGGCACTCCACTGGTGACTGACCTCCATGCAGAATATGACCCGTCTACAACCACTCTTTGCCTTCTGTGGGCAAACCAGTTCTGGATCCACAAAGCAATGTCCCCTTGGATCCCATGCCTCCTTACTTTCTCAATAAGCCTTGCATGGGGTACCTTATCAAATGCCTTGCTGAAATCCATATGCACTACATCTACTGCTCTTCCTTCATCAATATGTTTAGTCATGTCCTCGAAGAATTCAATCAGGCTCGTAAGGCATGACCTGCCCTTGACAAAGCCATGCTGATGTGTCTTGATCATATTATACCTCTCCAAATGTTCATAAATCCTGCCTCTCAGGATTTTCTCCATCAACTTACCAACCACTGAGGTAAGACTCACTGGTCTGTAATTTCCTGGGCTATCTCTACTCCCTTTCTTTAATAAAGAAACAACATCCACAACCCTCCAATACTCCAAAAACTCTCCCATCCCCATTAATGATGTAAAGATCATTGCCAGAGGCTCAGCAATCTTCTCCCTTGCCTCCCACAGTAGCCTGGGGTACATCTCATCTGGTCCCGGCGACTTATCCAACTTGATGCTTTCCAAAAGCTCAAGAATATCCTCTTTCTTAATATCTATATTCTCAAGCTTTTCAGTCTGCTACAAGTCATCACTAAAATCACCAAGATCCTTTTCCATAGTGAATATTGAAGTAATGTATTCACTAAATACCTCTGCTATTTCCTCCGGTTGCATAGACACTTTCCCACAGTCACACTTGGTAGGTCCTATTCTTTTACGTTTTATCCTCATGCTCTTCACATACTTGTAGAATGCCTTGGAGTTTTCCTTAATCCTGCCCACCAAGGCCTTCTCATGGCCCCTTCTGGCTCTCCTAATCTCCTTCTTAAGCTCCTTCCTATTAGCCTTATAATCTTCTTGATTGCTAACATTATCTGTCTTTATGAACCTTTTGTAAGCTTTTCTTTTTTTCTTCACTAGATTTATTACAGCCTTTGTACACCAAGGTTCCTATACCCTACCATAACTTTGGAACGTACCTCTGCAGAACTCCACACAAATACCCCTGAACATTTGTCACATTTCTTCTGTACTTTTCCCTGAAAACATCTGTTTCCAATTTAAGCTTCCAATTTCCTGCCTGATATCCTCATAATTCCCCTTACTCCAATTAAACGCTTTTCTAACTTGTCTGTTCCTATCTCTCTCCAATGCTATTGTAAAGGAGATAGAATTATGATCACGATCTCCAAAATGCTGTCCCACTGAGAGATCTGACACCTGACCAGGTTCATTTCCCAATACCAAATCAAGTGCAGCCTCTCCTCTTGTGCTGGAGCTTTTGGAAAGCATCAAGTTGGATAAGTCTCCGGAACTGGACAAGATGTACCCCATGCTACGGTGGGAGGTGAGGGAGGAGATAACTGAGGCTCTGGCAATGATTTTTGCATCATCAGTGGGGAGGTAGAGGTTCTGGAGGATTGGTGGGTTGCAGATGTTGTTTCCTTATTCAAGAAAGGGAGCAGAGATAACCTAGAAAATTATAGACCAGTGAGCCTTACTTCAGTGGTTGGTAAGTTGAAGGAAAAGATCCTGAGATGGAGGATTTATGAACATTTAGAAAGGCATAAAATAATTTGGAAGAGTCAGCATGGCTTTGTCAAAGGCAAATCATGCCTTACAAGCCTGACTGAATTTTTTCACAATGTGTCTAAACACATTGATGAATGTAAAGCAGTAAATGTAGTGCATATGGGTTTCAGCAAGGCATTTGATAAGGTACCCCATGCAAGGCTTATTGAGAAAGTAAGGAGGCATAGGATCCAAGGGTACCTGGCTTTGTGGATCCAGAATTGGCTTGCTCACAGAAAGCAAGGAGTTGTAGATGGGTCATATTCTGCATGGAGGTCTGTGACCAGTGGTGTGCCTCAGGGATCTGTTCTGGGACCCCTTCTCTTCGTGATTTTTATAAATGACCTGGATGAGGAAGTGGACGGATGGGTTAGTAAATTTGCTGATGACACAAAGGTTGGGGGTGTTGTGGATAGTGTGGAGGGCTGTTAGAGGTTACAGTGGGAGATTGATAGGATGCAAAACTGGGCTGAGAAGTGGCAAAAGGAATTCAACCCAGATAAGTGTGAGGTGGTTTATTTTGGGAGGTCAAATATGTTGGCAGAATATAGTGTTATGCCTGCAGCCCCCTCCTTTGTGAGAACTGCAAGATCACTATTGGGTGGGGTCAGGGGACCCAGGAAATGAGAGAGAGACGTGCAGAATGCCTTGTTCCCCGGCGATGTAAAGCTACGGAACATGGCCATTGTCTCTTGGAGACACATTTGTGGATTGAGATGCTATGCTACGTGACCGCCCTCAGGCAAAGTGGGCTGGGTGAGAAAGAGATTGCATCACCCCAACCTGATTGACATCTACGACCCTGCGAGTCAGGATAAAAGAGGGACTGTAGGATCAGCTTCCTCAGACGCACCAGAAGAAACGCTAGCGATCCCGTAATAGTGGGAAGCCATTTGAAGGAGGCCACGTGCGTTCAGTTCCGTTGCCTGGGGCTGGTGGCTGGTACCACGGCTTTTAACTAACAACGGGGAAACCAACTCCCCCGACTCAACGGATTGGCATCATAAAAGACCTGGGCAAGTTTAAAACCGTCTCTCTTAAACCCAAAGAGCTGCAGCTTGAATGACAGTGACTTTTATATTTCCATCGGACAATACATTATCCCCTAGACAACGACAGAGCTATTTCTTATTGATTATTATTATTATACCCGCGCTTTTAGATTTAGTATTGACGACGTATATTATCTGTATGTTTGCATTAATCTTATTTTGTGCCCCTTTATCAATAAATACTTTTAAAAATAGTACCATCAGACTTCAACGGACCTCTCTATCTTTGCTGGTAAGTGACCCAGTTACGGGGTACGTAACAATAGCATTAATGGTAAGTCTATTGGCAGTGTGGAGGATCAGAGGGATCTTGGGTTCCGAGTCCATAGGACACTCAAAACAGCTGTGCAGGATGACTCTGTGGTTAAGAAGGCATACGGTGCATTGGCCTTCATCAACCATGGGATTGAGTTTAAGATCTGGGAGGTAATGTTACAGCTATATAAGACCCCGGTCACACCCCACTCGGATTGCTGTACTCAGTTCTAGTCACCTCACTACAGGGAGGATGTGGAAACTATAGAAAGGGTGCAGAGGAGATTTACAAGGATGTTGCCTGGATTTGGGAGCATACCTTTTGAGAATAGGTTGTGTGAATTCAGCCTTTTCTCCTTGGAGTGGCGGAGGATGAGAGGTGACCTGATAGTGGTGTATAAGATGATGAAAGGCACTGATCTTGTGGATAGTCAGAGGCTTTTTCCCAGGAATGAAATGGCTAGCACGAGATGGCACAGTTTTAAGGTGCTTGGAATTCAGTACAGAGGAGCTGTCAGGGTAAGTTTTTTACATAAAGTGGTGAGTGTCTGGAATGGGCAGCCAGCAAGGGTGATGGAGGCAGATACGACAGGGTTTGTTAAGAGACTCCTGTATAGGTACATGGAGCTTAGAAAAATAGAGGGCAATGGGTAACCCAAGGTAACTTCTAAAGTAAATACATGTTCAGCACAACATTGTGTGCTGCAGGTTTTCTGTGTTTCTATGTTAGGAAATGCACCCGACTGTGTCAGCTTCCAGTTTTTCAACACTCCGACTCTACAGAATATGGATAGATGACGCAGCCCTTTTAAAGGCTCAGGCCCACCAGGAAGTTAATATTTAAAGAGCACCTAAACTGAGGTTTGGTGCTTGCTCATCAGCTCGACTTTGGATTCTCACCAAGTGATCTGTGTAGAACCCGGCCCTTGTTTCAATCTCCTATCATGTCTCTGTTCTAGTCTCAGATACTCTAGTCTGTGGGTCCTAACCATCCTCACCTCAAACTCTCATCACAATGATCAATAATAAAACAAATAGAAGCAACTTTCCATATCACTTCAAGACTTTGCTGTCTCCTTGGAGAGAAAAAATATGATCAGGCAATTGAGTTTCAAACTGTTATTAATCACGCACATGTATTAGTGGCTTCAGTCATACATTGATATGAATTAGAAGCAGGAGTATGCCATTCAGTTCATCAATGCTGTCCTGTCACTCAATAAGGTCAGAACTGATCTGGTTGTATCCTTAGTTTCACATTCCTGTCTACTTTGATAACCTTTCACCCACTTGCTCACCAAGTGCCAATCTATCTGCCCAAGAATTATTCGAGGACTCTGCTTTTACTGCCCTTTGAGAATGTGAGTTCCAAAGATTCACAACGGGCTGAGAGAGACAAAAACACCCATATTTCTGTTTTGATGGGTAAGAAGTTATTGTAATCTGTTACTTTTAATCCCATTAGAGGATACATCCTCTGCACATCCACCTTGGCACCCAAGGAAAAAGACAAATCCCTCATTGTTAAACACAATAGATTCTACAGATGCTGGAAATCCAAAGCAACACACATAAAATATTGGAGGAATTTAGCAGGTCAGGAAGGCTGTATGGAAATGAATATAACAGTTGATATTTTGGGCCAAGACTCTTCATCTAGACCTGGAAAGGAAGGAAGAAGACACCAGAATAAAAAGCTGAGGGAAGGGGATGGAGGACAATCTAGAGGGTGATAGGTGAGATAACACAAAATGCTGGAGGAACTCAGCAGGACAAACAGCATCTATGGAAAAGAGTGAACAGTTGACGTTTTGGGCAGAGATTCTTCAACAGGATTCTAAAAATCCTGCCTGGCCTGCTGTGCTCCTCCAGCATTTTATGTTTGTTGCTTGGATTTCCAGCATCTGCAGACTTTCTTGTGTTGGTGAGTGGTGTAGCTTGGGAAAGGTAAAGTAAAGGAGAAGAAGGAATCTGATCAAAGAGGAGAGTGGACTGCAGGAGAAAGGGAAGAAGGAGGGGCAAATGTGGAGAAGAGGTAAGAGGGCAGAGTGGGGAATAGAAGAGGAGGGAAGGGGAATGGAAAAGAGAAAAAAAAGAAAAACAATTACTGGAAGGAGATATCAGTATTCATGCTATCAGGTTGGAGGATACCTAAACAGAATATGAGATGTTGGTCTTCCACCCTGAGAGTGGCTTTATCATGGCAAACCAGAAGGCTGACACGTCAAAACAGGAATGGGGATAGGAATTAATATAGTGGGTGAAGTGGAGGTGCATGACAAAGCTGTCCCCCTATTGTCTTCGGGTCTGACCAATGTAGAAGAAGCCATTTCAGGATCACCGGATACAATAGACAATCCCAACAGATTTGCAGGGAAAGTGTTGCCTGACCTGAAAGGACTGTCTGGACCCTGTATGGAGCTTCCCGCTGTTTAATTAACAAGGAAATTAATGCTACACACAGCAATCTAGAGATGCTCTCTCTAAAACTTTATATAACCAAAGCATAACCACTCCACTTATGGTTCGGAGGAGCTGAGTCAGCCCTTGGTCCGAGGGCTTTGAGTGGGACCATTGAGGCATGGAATTCCAATCGGGTCCTCGGTTCGATGAAGGCAAGTCATACAGTTGGGCCGACGAAGGTGAGTTGGGCTGTCGAGCCAAGGAAGTCGAGTCAGGCTGTCAGTCCAGGTGAGGAAATTCACACCAGTTGGGTTGTCAGGCCATTGGGCTGAGGGATTCGAGTCGGGCGCTTGGGCTAAGGGAATCGAATAGGGCCATTTGGCTACTGGAGAAACTGGATTGGGCCCAGAAGAGCTGACCTGGGTGCAGACCATGCTGCTGCCTGCTATTTAGAGGCACCAGAGTTGTAATGAAAGTGTGAGTGACTGTCTTGGGATTTTTTTTATGATCTCAAGACCCTGTTGGACATTGATTGCCAGAGGCTTGCTTCCCTTGTTTTGTGGTGAGGCAGCAGTGTCGCCTCAGTTGTAGCGAGGACTAGGCCTCAAGTTGAGGGGTTGAGTTGTAGCATGGCATCCAGGCTCAGCTGGGGGTGACCTCTTACCTCGGTGCTGACCTCCAGTATTGGATTGGCTGGACTGCTAGGAACCATCTATTTGCAGGATCTGTCGCTCAGGGTCTTGAACTAAAATGTGAATTCTTATATGACTATGTTCTTTTTTACTCCACTTTATTCGTATTTTGAATGTGTGTGTATAGTTTTGCACCTCAGACCCAGAAGAACGCTGTCTCATTTGGCTGTATCCATTTCTGGTTTCAATGACAATTAAATTTGAGTTGATTTGATTCAATTCCCATAGCAAAGATTATAATATTCTGTTGGATTTCCTGTTTACTTTCCTTATTGTTCTTCTGGTCCTTTGCAGATCACATTCTCTGTACCTTAAACCTCTGCCATCTCTTCACATTTACATACAGATTCCATTCCTGTGAACGGCTTGTAACTTGGACCGTTTGCAAGTTGCAAATGCAGCAGCAAGCTGAGCTCCCAGATGGCAAAATGGTAAATTCATTCCCACCGTCTTCCAAATGTTCATTCATATGTACATAGTTCAGATGTTCATAAGCTGGGGTGGGCATGAAATATGCTTTCTTTTTTATTCTTTCTGCCAAAATAGATATTTTAACACTTTCCCACATTATATTCCATTTATCAAATCTTTGCCGATTCACTTAATCTTTGTAGCCCCTCGTGCCCTTTTGCACCTTTTTTAAAAAATCAATCTGTTGTCAGTATATTTAGTAGCCCAATTTCAGTTCCTTCATCCGAGGAGAACCATAGGATCCCAGCATTAACCTCTGTGACATATTACTTGTTACTTTTTGCCAACTGGAAATAAAATGAGACACAATTGACGACAGATATTGTTATTTGGTGGAACTCACAAAGAGCTGAAGGAATTGAATAGGTCAGGCAGCATCTATGAAGGAAAATAGAGAGCTGATATTTCAGGTTATGACCCTTCATCTGGACACAGAATTCTGAATCAAGATCATTGTCGCTGACATAAGTTGTGAAATTTGCTGCGCTGTGGCACAGTTAAGTCCAGATATAACAAATATCTATGTTACAAGAATAATAAAAAAAATAGTGAATAAGAGAATAGTGAAGTAGTGTTCACGGATTTAAAGACCATTCAGAAATCAGGTGGCAGGGGAAGAAGCTGTTCCTAAAACATTGAATATTGTTCTCCTGGCTCCTGTACCTCATCGCTAAAGGCACTAACAAGAAAAATATATCTCAGATGGTAAGGGTCCATAAGGGTGGCCACCTTTTTAGGCACATGAATCTCTGGATTGCATTTGGAGACATATATGGACTTATGTCTCCTTAAATTCACTTTGAAATTTGAACTTTTTGAAGATGTCCTCAATGATGGGGTGGATTGTTCCTGTGATGGAGCTGGCTGAGTCTATAATCCTGATGGCATCTCCATACAAGACAGTGATACAACTAGTCACATCACATCTCCATGAAATTTGCTAGAGTCTTTGGTAAAATTCCAAATTTCCTCAAACTCATAATGAAGTATTACTACTGGTGTGTCTTCGTCATGATATCATCAATATGCTGCCTGAACTCCTGAGACCCTCAAATCTTTCTGTGCTGCTGGAATGAAAAAATACATACTCTCTGTCTCAATTAGCCAGCTAACCTTTTATCTATGTCTAGTTGCAAGAACAATTTGCAGATCACCAATTTAATTTCTGGCTTGGTGTTAATGCTTGTACGTAGTGCTTGGCATTACAGATCATGTCTTCTCAAGTTTAAATTTATTGTTTATCAACCTTATATATGTATACTGCCAAATGAAACAATGTTCCTTCAAATCAAGGTGTGCAGCACAGCGTATGTAAGTCACACACAACACAAAAAGTAATATTACCACAAATAAATTAACAAATAATAAAATATATTCCAGAAAATTTACTTTTAGCATAAGGTACATTTAAAACGCAAGTCAAAAAGTTAACAGTATAATACTACTGGCACTTCATAAATGATGAAACCTGGTTGGAGGCTAGGAGTTCAATAATCATAGAGTTATGAAAAAGTACAGCATAGAAGCAGGGCTTTTGCCACACTTAGTCTGTGCTGAGCAATTTAAACTGCCTACTCATATTAACCTGCACTAGGACCATAGTCCTCCATACCCTAACTATCCATGTACCGATCCAAACTTCTCTTAAACAATGAAATCAAGTTTGCATGCACCAGTTGTGCTGGCAGCTCATTCCACACTCTCAGGACCCTCTGAGTGAAGAAGTTTCCCCTCATGTTGCCCTTAAATTTTTCACCTTTTACCTTAACCCATGATCTCTATTTGTAGTCCCACTGAACCTCAGTGGAAAAAGCCAACTTGCATTTATCTTATCTATACCCGTCATAATTTTGTATAGCTCTTTCAAATCTCCTCTTAGTCTTCTACGTTCCAAGGAATAAAGTCCTAACTGATTCGATCTTTCCATAAACGTATGTCCTCCAGCCCCAGCAGCATTCTTGTAAATTTTCTCTCTATTCTTTCAACTTTATTTACATCTTTTCTGTAGGTAGGTGACCAAAACTGCACACACTACTTCAAATTAGACCTCACCAATATCTTATAAAACTTCAACATAATATCCCATCTCCTGTACTCTAGGCCTGTATTTCTTTTGCCAATCAACTTCCCAACTCTTTACTTCACCCATCCCCCCCCCACACTTGGTTTCACTTATCACCCTGTGTACTCCCTCCCCTCCACCACCCTCTAACTCTGATTCCTCATCTTTTTTTTTTCTCCAGTCCTGTTGAAAGGTCTAGGCCCAAAATGTTGACTGTACTCTTTTCCAGAGATGCGGCTTAGCCTGTTGAGTTCTTCCAGAATTTTGAGTGTGTTACTTCAACTTCCAGCATTTGCAGATTTTCTCTTGTTCCCGTCCTCAATACTTTGATTTGTGCCAAAAGATTTCTTTTCAACACTATCAACCTGTGACACCTCTTTCAATTAATTATGGACCTGTATTCCCAGATCTCTATGTTCTACTGCCCTATCACTCATTGTATAAAACCTACTCTGGTTGGACCTACCAAAGTTTAACACATCTGTATTAAATTCCATCTGCCATTTTTCAGGCCATTTTGCCAGCTCATCCAAATCCTACTGCAGGCCATGATTACCTTCCTTGCTGTCCACTACACCATCATTCTTGGTGCCATCCACAAATTTTCTGATCTACTTAAACACGTTATCATCCAGATTGTTGACATAGATGACAAACAACTGACCTGGCACTGACCCCTGTGGCACTCCACTAGTCATAGTCTTCCAGGCAGAGAGACAACACTCTTCAACCGCTCTCCGGCTTCTCTCACAAAGCCAACTTCTAATCCAATTTACTACCTCATTCTGAATGCCAAGTGACTGAAACTTCTTGACCAGCTGCAGGACCTTGTCAATTTCCTTACTAAAGTCCATGTAAACAACATCCACTGCCTTCCTTTCCTCAGCATTCCTGGCATCTTTCTCAAAACTCTATAGGATTGGTTAGATGTGACCTACCACATACGAAGCCATCCTGACTAACCTTAATCAGTCCATGTTTATCCAAATACTCACATATTAAGTCCCATAGAATATCTTCAAAAAACTTCCCACTACTGAGGTCAGGCTCACGGGCCTATAATTTCCTGGTTTATTTTTAGAGCCTTTCTTAGGCATCAAAACAGCAATGGCTATCTTCCAATCCTCTGGCACCTTTCCTGTCACTGAGGATGATTTGTATATCTCTCCTGGCATCTGACAACCTGGAGGAAGAAGCTGTTTCCTAGGCAGTGCTCCTGAGAGATGGAAGAGACAGCCTAATGACAGACATCCCACGCTGCAAAAATTCATTTCAGGGAGGTAGTACCATCAGTTTGTGGGAGACTCCCAGGAGAGGTGGGATGTCTGCAATAGAGTAGCTCCCTAGCAGCTAGCCAGCTAGTTTAAATAATGTTAGCTATGCTAATGAACGAATGAAACCTGTTAAACTCATATATGTATATATATATATATATACACATACACACACACACACGTATACACATATCTCTCTCTCTCTTCCCCCCACCCCCAACTCACTCACTTGCTCGCTCTAAAATAGTCGATTTCCGGGATATTGTTTATAATTTGCAGGCATCAGGGAGCCGTTCTCAATTTGCGGGAGGCTCCTGGAACTTCCGGGAGAGGTGGGATGTCTGTGATGATCCTCGTAGCATTCTTTGCAATCCTTCTTCAACTGTTATGCAGGTGCACATGCACAACATGAAAACCTGCTATAAAAGAAAGATAATGAGGAGAAGACAAATCTTACCAGGATTATTTACACTGGGAGTCATGGGAGAAATCCTCTAATACTAACCTCAGTAGAAGTGCCACACGAGATGCTTATATTTCAGAAGTATATCTCCCTTGAAACCTTTATTCTTCAATAATAATGAACAACTAACCCTTTAATAGGTTGAGCCTGATCCAGCTATAAGCTTTGCTGATCTCTCTTAACCTGGGATCTAGCGATGTATCCAAGTAAACGAAGGCAGAGTGAGTGTTCACTTTACTAATTAATTATTTAGATAAGAATCTCGTCTTGCAAACCGATTCTGAAGCACAGGGTGTGGCCTCTTACTAAACTGTGGTCTGTATGTCTACTTTGAAGGCAATCAAACTTAGTTCACAAAGAATTTGATTTATATAAATTGTACTTTATCAAAACACTCAGCAAGCAGTTACGAAAATATGAAATGCTGAAATTATTGATCTGAATAAGAAATAGGATTTAGCCTGTATTTAAGGAACAGTTAATCCACTATATTGAAGAGTTCAGCAGTGAATCACTGTTTGACCTTCCATCTCTTCATAATAAATCTTACAGTTACATCACATAACTGGGATTAGAGAGTTTTATAATCATCTCTTGTGCTTTCTGCTTTAATAAACAATATAAGAAGCATTCTCTTTCTTTGCACGTGTAATCACTTAATACACAATGCTTACCTCCCACCATTGAGTACATCTACAAGGAACACTGCCACAACAAAGCAAAATACATCATCTGGAATGTCCACCATCCAGAGCATGCTCTCCTCTCGTTGCCATCGAAAAGGAGCCTTAGGTCTCATACCACCAGGTTAAGGAACAGTTATTACTTTTCAATCATCAGGCTCCTGAACCAGTGTGGATAACTTCACTCACCTTTCTCTGAACTGATCACTGAATGCGACCTATTGACTCACTTTCAAGGACTCTACAACTCATGTTCTCAGTATTATTTATTTATTTATTTATTATGATTACGATTTTTGTTTTTTTGTATTTGCCCAGTGATGCACCATCAATAACTCTGAGATGTGGGTTAAGGTAGGCCTTTATTGGCTGGAAGAAAGCACAAGCAGCAAGTGACCACCACACGACATCCTGGAGACGGAGGAAGGATCTGTGGCTCCAATCGCCTTTATACCGGGGTTTGTGGGAGGAGCCACAGGAGCAGTCAGCGGTGGGGGGGAGGGGGTGTCCAGACAGGTATATGTAGTTCACCACACCCAGTTTGTCTTCTTTTACACATTGGTTGTTTGTCAGCTTTTGTGTGTAATTTTTTATTAATTCTATTGTATTTCTTTGTTCTGCAAGGAGATGAATCTCAGGGTAGTACAAGATGACATATATGTACTCTGATAATAAATTTACTTTGAACTTAGGAAAGAGAGATAAAACTAGGAGGTAGACCAGTTAATCTATCATCAGTAAGTGCAAAAATATTGAAGTAGTGACAGTGTATTCAGAAGATAATAAAAGTTTTGGCAGAGCAAATTTGCTCTATGAAAGTGGAATCACATTTGACAAATGTGTTGGGAATTCCATTGGGCGGTAACCAACAGAATGGCTAAAGGCAAACCAAAGATAAGCCATATAATTTACGGTATAAACAACTTTTGAAGAAGTGCCATACAGGAAAGGTATCAGGATGAACAGAAAGAAGGAATAATTGGGTCATTTTCACAGAGGCAGTCTGTGATCAGTACTGAGTGGGAGGGAGTGTTATTGGCATTTCTACAGATGTACAGTAGAGAGCATTCTGACTGGCTGCATCACCGTCTGGTAAGGAGGTGCCAATGTACAGGATTGTAAAATGCTTCAGAGATTGATAACTCAGCCAGCTCCCTCATGGACACCAGCCTCCCACCATCAAGGACATTTTCAAAAGGCAATGCTTCAAAAAATTGGCATTCATCATAAAGGACCCTCTGTCATTGCTGATTAACAGGGCTCTGAAATCTCACATTCATTCTTCAATTGTACTTCATTTTACTTGTGTACAAGGAGAACAGCATGGCCCTTGTCACCACTCCATTCTGGATTCTGAACAGAGAAACGCCATTGTTATACAGAATTGACAAGCAATTATGGATATTGACTATTGAGTAAACTGTGTATGTTCGAATTCCTTATTGCAAGAATCAAAATCAGGTTTAATATCACTGGCATATGCTGTGAAGTTTGTTAACTTTGCAGCAGCAGTACAATTTGCGGGTTTGTCCTTAGGTTTCTGTACCTCCTTCCTGATGGCAACAATGAGAACAGGGTATCAATCTCCATTCAAAATATAGGTGTTAAAATTCAATAGAAACTACAAGCTAACAACTGATCATATTTTGAAGTTGCCCCTTAGTTGGTGCATATTCCTCACACTGATGAGCTAAAAGATGAACCGACACTCGTCCCAGCTGACTTTCCACCAATCTTACCCTCACAATGTCAATTTAACATCAGCCCTCCAAAGCTGAGTGAGCTGAAAGAGGCAGTGAAGAAGGCAAAATTGGCATCAGCGCCAGGCCTTAACGGTGTTCTGCATTGTGTCTACGATGAACGCCCCGGATGTTCTGAAATTTTTCTGGAGAAACATGAGAGTTGTGTGGGAAAAGCAAGTGATCCCCAAAGCCTGAAGAAGAGCAGGGGGAGTTCTGATCCTCAAAGAAAATAACTCATCCACCATCGAACAGTTTCACCAAATTAACCTTCTGAATATAGAAGGCAAGATCTTTTAAAGCAGGTTGGCGCAAAGACTTACTAAGTATCTGAAACAAAACCATTTCATTGATATGTCAATCTAAAAGGCTGGCAGAGCAGGCTTCTCGGGATGCCTTGAACATACCAGCGTCATATGGCATCAAATCCAGACAACTAAGAAAGAAGGAAAGGATTTGCATGTCTTGTTCCTCGACCTGGCCAACACCTATGGATCAGTTCCTCACTCCCTGCTGTGGACTGCTTTTGAGTTCTTTCAGGTGCCTGCAACAATAACAAATCTGGTAAAACACTACTTCCAGGATGTGCAAGTTTGTCTCACAACAGCAGACTTCACCACAGCTTGGCAACTACTGGAAGTAGGCATCATGGCGGGGTGCACCATTTCTCCATTGGCCTTCACTATGACAATGGAGCTCATTATCAGAGCCTCAAAATGGGTTGTGGGAGGAACATGGCTAGAGTTTGGTCAAAGATTACCACCGCTACGAACCTATATGGACGATATAACAATACTGAAGACAACTGTCCCCTGCACCAAGAAACTTCTGGAAAAGCTTCATTAAAACATCACATGGGCAAGGATGAAGATCAAGCCCAGCAAGTACAGAAGCATCTCCATTGTCAAAGGTCAAGTCACGGATCAAAGATTTCATATAGATGGAACACCCATCCCAACTGTTACAAAAATGCCAGTGAAGAGCTTGGGCCGATTGTATGATACTAAGCTAAAGGACACCGAGCAGTTTAAACAACTAAAAAAATGATACCATCACGTACATAGCTCGCATCAACAAGACCTGGCTGCCAGGAAAACTCAAGCTGTGGTGCTTCCAGTTCGGCAAACTCCCAAGACTCATGCGGCCTTTAACAGTGTATGAAATCCCCATCAACAAGGTGGAAAAGCTCGAAAGTGTGATCAGCACACATGTGAAACAGTGGCTTGGACTTCCAATGCTTACGTCCATTTGGACTGTACAGGAACGGCAAATTAGAATTACCAATTGCAAGTCTTGTGGAAGAATTCAAATCCACCAAAGCAAGGTTGGTCATGACCCTCACTGAATCTGAAGATACTGTTCTTCGAACAGCGGCCCCTGTGTGGCAACGGGGAGGAAGTGGATCCCGTTTGAAGCCATTCAGAGTGCTCTTTGCTTCAGGGATGTGGTTCGCCCAGTCCAACTTGGAAGAGCCAGGCTTGGGCTCGTCCCAAAGTCTCCTCAATGGCACAAGGTAACATTAGTGCAAAAGAGATGTCTCGTGGTGGAGGAGGTGAGAAGACAGGAGGAGGCAGAGCGACATGCCAGGGCCGTCTCAATGGTCAAGCAGGGCCAATAGACTAATTAGGAGAGCCTGGAAAAGAGGAAACTCAGGTGGCATGACATCTCGGAAATGGAGGGATCTCGGCTAAGTTTTGTCATCAGAGCCACTTATGACCTCCTACCCACAGCCCAGAACCTGAACCAGTGGTGGGGAGAAGACCCCGCTTGCTCTCTTTGTTAAGCACCTGGATCACTAAGGTACATTTTAACAGGATGCACCACTAGCCTCAGCCAGGGGCGGTATACTTGGTAGCATAACCAAGTTCTCAGTCCCCTGGCATCAATCTTGGAACAAAGGCGAATTACCACACATGCTCTACCACAAACATCGGCAAGAAAAGTTCACATCACACAATTTGTACCAGCAGGCCAACCTCCAGAGCACCATTTAAAATCAAAAGAAGTAAGCGTCTGCATGTTGCTCGGGATTGGAAAATGGACGTGGACTTGGAGAAGAAGCTTGTGTTTCCCCCAGACATTGCGGCTACAACACCCCGGCCAGACATGGTCCTGTGGTCCACACAGCCAAGCTGGCATATGTTTTGGAATTGACAGTACCGTGGGAAGATGGTGTTGAAGGAGCTTATGAGAGGAAAAAGACCAAGTACTCTGAACTGGCAACTGAAGCTGCCCAGAATGGCTAGAAGACCAAGATTTTCCCTGTAGAAATGGGATGCAGGGGATTTGTGGCTACATCTATGACCAGTCTATTTGAAGAAGATGGAGGTGAGGGGGTACTCACTCCAACAAGCAATCAAGTCTTTGTCAAATGCAGCAGAAGAAAGCAGTAATTGGATTTGAATTAAAAGGAAGGACAACTGGGCTGCATGATGAAGACAGGAGGGTATGGAACTGAGGGGGGTGTATCTGGGACACCAGGTAGTACTGTTGAGCCCTCTGGAGACATCGTGGGCTTATCAACGAAACATCAAAGAAGGAGGGTGCCCACCTGATGACCCTGATGCAGTACCTACCCTCCTTGTCACCACTCCAAGCCCACTGCCGACATCGAGAATGCCGACTTATCATAGGGATTGAAACATCAAGTCCTACTAGCTTTACTACTAATACTCATTCAAACCATACATAGATACAGTTGAATGAGACTGCATTCCTCCGGGGCTCAGCTGCATAACAACTAGCGAGAGAGAAAACACACACACACACACACACACACACACACACACACACACACACACACACACACACACACACACACACACACACACACACACACACACACACACACACACACACACACACACACACACACACACACACACACACAGATATATATATAGTCCAAGTTCTCAGGACAGACTTCAATGTCTTTGAGTAACAGTCAGCAGCACAGTCTGATCCCAAGTCAGCTCCTTGAATCCTCTCCCAGCCAGCCGGGCTCTTCCTTTTGCATGCTGACCGTCGACTCCTTCTCCCGATCACAATTTGTAGGCCACCATCCTATTGTAGCTTACGGTATATTTTAATGTGCTGCACTGTACTGCTGCCACAAAACAACAAATTTTACAACATATGTCAGTGTTCATGAATCTAAATTTGATTTTGATTTTAATTTCTGTTCAGGAGTGCAATGATCTGGATGAAGGAACTGATGACTTTGTGGCCAGCTTTGTAGATAATACAAAGATAGCTGGTGAGATGGGTAGTCTGAAGGAGACAGTCACTCTCTTGTTCTTGGACAGGGTAGGAGTGGCAAAGAAGTGGTAGATGGAGCACAGTGTCAGGAAATGTGAGGTGATGCACTTTGGTGGGAAGAATAATGATGTAGACTAATTTTCTAACTCTGGAGTCTGAGGAACGAGAGTCCTTGTGAATGGTTCCCTGAAGCTTAACTTACAGGTTGAGTTGGTAGTAAAGAAGACAAGAGAAATGTTAGCATTCATTTCAAGAAGACTGGAAAATAAAAGTAAGGTATTATATGGCTTTTGTCATGCCACATTTAGAATATTGGGAGCAATTTTGGACCCCTTTTCTAAGCGGAGGGTCCAGAGAATATTCACAAGAAATAATTCCAGGAATAAAAGATATGAGGATTGTTCGATGACTTTGGACCTGTTCTCGATGAAGTTCAGAAGGGTCATGGGGCAGCTCATTTAAGCCTACTATATATTAAAAGGCCTGGATAGAATGTACATGGAGAGAAGGTTTCCCTTGGTAAGAGAGTCCACAATATAAGGGCATATCTTCAGAATAAAGTGGCATCACTTTAGAAATGAGATGCAGAGGAATTTCTTCAGCCAGAGGGTGGTGTATCTGAGCTATTTTTGCCACAGAGAGCTATTGGGAACCAAGCTGTTGGGTGTAACAAAGACAGAGACAGATAGTGTCTTGACTGGTAAGCGGAGGGGGGGGGGGGGTGTTAAATGTTATGGGGAGAAGGCCAGAGAATGTGGTTAAGGAAAATAATAATCATCCATGAATAAATGTCAGTGTAACCTTGGTGGCCTATTTCTGCTCTTCTATCTTATGACCTTATGATTATATATTATATTTTGTGACAATGCAAAACTTGTCAGTTGTGTGTTCTGAGGAGGATAGAAAAGGATTGATGGAAGTGTACAAGCCAAGTGACTGGGCAGGGACATAGTATATGGACTATAAAGGGGAAAATCTGTGATCATCCACACTGTTTGAAAAAGCATGGAAGGATGGCTATTTATAAACGATAATGTTTCTTGAGGGAGATTAGATTAAGCGAGTTTAGAAGGATGAGTGATGATCTGATCAAAATGTATACAATTTTAATTAAAATAAGGGATTGGTCAAACATCTGGGAACCCTCCAACCTGATGGCATGAATATCAATCTCTAATTCAGGTAAACAACTTCTCTTCTACCTTTCCTCTATTTCCCACTCTGACCTTTTAATTCTTCTCACCTGCCTATTACTTCACCCTGGTCCCCTCCTCTTTCCCTTTCTCCTATTGTTCACTGTCCTCTCCTATCAAATTCTTTCTTCTCCAGCCCTTTCCCACCCTCCTGGCTTCACCTATTACCTTCCAGCTAGCCTCTTTTGCCTTCTCCCACCTTTTTATTCTGGCATCTTCCCCTTTACTTCTCAGTTCTGAAGAAGGGTCTCGACCCAAACAATGACTGTTTATTCTTTTCCATAAATGCTGCCTAACCTGTTGAGTCCCTCCAGTGTTTTGTATGTGTTGCATTAGAAAGATTGCCATTATCTCAAGGGTAGTGAATCTTTGGAATTCCTTACCTCAGAAATCTGTTGAGAATCAGTGCTGAGTACATTTAAGGCAGGTATTGAATTATTTTTTCGATATTTGACAGGTGGGGTTTATGAGGAAAGGTTGTGCTGAGGTAAACATTCCACCGTGATCTTATTGATTGGTGAAGCAGCCATGAGGAAGTAAAAACATAAAATAGGACCATGGATCGAACATTCATTCTTGGTATGTCCTCTGCATTTAATATCAACACTGATCCTTCATCTCAGAGCCATCTTTCTACACTATCCCATATCTCCCTTCACATCCAAAAATATTCTATTCTCCACTTTGAATGTCCTCTATATTTGAGTTACACCTGCATCCTGGATAAAGAATTATAAAGACATAGAAATCTCTAAGTGAAGATATTTTAATCCTATAAAGTTGGCCTATGAATATGAGCCTTTCCAGACGATTAGACTTTCCAACTAATGACACACCTTTCACCTTTTATAAATACCTTAAGAATGGCATATATTTGTAGATATTCTTAGCCATGACTTAACTTTAGATGCTAACAATCTTACAACAACTGTTTACATTAATGGCTTTCAGGCTGAGAGGGTTGTGTTTTAAGTTTCCAAGAGTAAAGATAACCAATAGCCTGTCCTGAGAAATACTGCATGTGAATGCCATGGCCAGGAAAACTCACCAGTGCCTCTATTTCCTCAGATTGCTGTAGAGCTTCAGCAGTTTGCATTGACCATTACTAGTTTTTATCAATGCATCATAGAAAATAACCTGTTTGAATGCATAATGCCTTGGCAAGGCATTTACTCTGCAATGAGTGCAAGATACTGCGGAGGTTTATGGCCACATCTCAGTACATCATGGAATACCACCGTCTCTACATACTGTAGACTCTGTCCATATTTCTTGCTCCCTTGGTAAAACGGACAGCATAATCACAGATTGCAGCCGTCCTGAACACTTTCTCTTCTTTCCCCTCCCATTGGACAGAAGGTACAAACAACTGAAAGCACGTACTACCAGGCTCTGGATTCTGCTGTTACAATTCTTGGATAATTGTAAGTAAGATAGACTGTTGACCTCACAATAATGCTCTTTCTGACCTTCAACCTTGCTGCCTATCTGTGCTGCACATACTCTGTCTTGTAACACTTTAATCTGTACTCTTTCTTTGTTTTATCTTGTAGTACCTCAATGCACTGTTGTAATAACTTGAACCATTTGGATAGTATTCTAAACAAGTTTTTCATTGTACATCAGTACATCTGAAAATAATAATAAACCAAAATACATTTACCTCTCTTTATCATGAAATGCTGCTCTTTACTAAGTAAGCAATACAAATTTGTATCAAAAATAGCGTGCTGATCTGTATGGAATTCCACCACAGATGGCTCCTACCTGGCTACGAAAGGAGAAGGGTTTGCTATAGGGCCACCAAACCCATTCCATAAAAGCCCAGAACTACAGAAACACCAACAGAAGCTCCAAAGACCCCAGCTCAGGGAGAGGAAGGATCTTTGAAGATGGGCTACACTTGGGGACAATTTGAAAGACTAACCTAAAACAAAAAGGACACTGGTGAGCTGCTGTCAGTGGCCCATGTCCCAGTAGGTGGGATAGCTTTAAGAAGAAGTTAATTATATGGGAAAAGACTGCAAAGTCACTAAGAAGGCAAGTATTTTAACGTAGTGTAACCAAATAGGTGAATATGGATGTTCTGCAATTTTATTTCTGATTTTGATTTGTAATTTACCACATTAGGAATGAAATATACTGCTTGTAAAATTACTAATACTACTTTATTTAACAGAAAGTAGTAAAGAAAACCAAACAGAAAGAATATAACCAAGCAAAATTAAGTCAATATTATGCTTCTTTATACAAAGAAAAATACCTTTGACATTTCTAAAGTTCTATTTGCTTCAAATGTGGCATCTTAAGAATTTTTTTTTAAGATCTAAAGAATGTTTTAATAGTTGTTTTATGACAGAACCTTTGATTTGTTATGACAGTACCTTAGATACAAGCTGAGTAAAATGGAACATGACAATCTTGGGTTATGTGATGTCAAGATCAGTCTCAGGTACGCTATGTGATATTGACATGGTTGTTGCTCGGGGGATACATGAGGAGAATGATAGTTTAGAAATCTAGGGTGGAAATTTCTTCTTGGTCAAGGGGCAAGGCACAGAGAATTGTAGTATGTAAACACAGAATATTAAGATGTATGGGATGCACGGTGTCTTATTGGCTTTCTCATAGACAATAGAGTGTGATGCCAAAAAAAAGGGTTACTCTGGCTGGATGTCTGTGCCCAGTGATCAAGCAGATCAGTACTGTTGCTTGTGATACATATAAATGATTTTTATTAAAATGCAGATGGATGTGTTAATAAGTTTGCAGATGACACAAAGATTGCTGGATTTGTTGACAATATAGAGGGTTATCAAATAATAAAGCAAACTATAGATCAGTTGCAGATATGGATGGAGAATTGGCAGATGAAGTTTAATCTGAGCAAGTGTGAGGTATTGCACATTAGGAGATCAAATGTAGAGGGGAAGTACACTGTTAGTGGTAAGAACCTTAGCAGTGTTGATCTACAGAGGAAACTTGGAGTCAAAGTCCATAGCTTCTGGAAGTGGCTCCACAAGTTGATAGTGTCGTAAAGAAGGGATACGGTATACTTGCATTTATTAGTCAATGTATTGATTTTAAGAGTTAGGAAGTTATGGTGCAATTCAGTAAAGCTCCAGTTAGGCCACCAAACTGAGTATTGCATACCATTCTGGTCACCCCATAATAGGAAGGAGATAGCTGCTTTGGAGAGGATGCAGAGGAGGTTTAAAACAATGCTGCCTGGATTAGAGGGCATGAGCTATAAAGAGAAGTTGAACAAACTTGGGTTATTCTCTCTGGAGCATTGGAGGCTGAGGGGAGACTTGATATAATTTCATAAAATTATGAGTTACATGAAATGATAGAATCCTGCTTCCAAGTGTAGCAATGCCAAATACTAGAAGGCATGCATTTACGATGAGAAAGGGGAAGTTTAAAGGAGATGAATGGAGCAAGTTTTCTTTTACACAGAGAGAGTGGTAGTTATCAAAACAGGGTGCCAGGAATACTGGTGGTACCATTTAAGAGGCTTTAGTGTTGACACATGAATATGCCAGTGATGAAGGGATATGGATCAAGTACAAGCAAAAGAGACTCTGTTTAATTTGGCACAGTTATTGTTGGCCAAAGGGCCTGTTCCTGTGTGTACTAGTATAAGAGACCAAGCCCTCCAAAGTACTGGTAGATAAAAATGGCAATTGTTATAAATATGGAGTATACTTACATCAAATGGGCACCACAGAAGTCTGAATTGCATAAGGTTTTCAAAATGACTTTGCTCATGTTAGCTTCCAGGACCACTGCTTCTCTGTAGGAGTAAATATTGCTTCTGTTATTCTTCCCTCAGATATCAGGTTTGTAGGTAAGGGCAGAATTACTTTTTTTTTACCCTAATTGCTTCTGAGAAGTATGAAAATCAGCTGCCTCCGTGGACCAGTGCAGTCAATGAGCTGAAGTTACATTCATAGAACTGGTAGTAAGGAGCATCAGTATTCTGAACAAACAGTGATGAAGGGTTGGAAATATATCTTGAATTGTGGATAGTTGGCATTCCCAGAGGTCTACTGTTCTTGTCTCATTTTAGGTTTGGAAGGCACTGACAAAGAAGTATTAAAGAAGTCTTGCAATTCATCAGGTAGATGATTCATACGGACATGTATACTGGCAGCGTAGATAGGGATTGTTTAACATCATGGAAGGGATGCCAGATAAATGGAGTGTTTTTACCTGAATGATGTCAAATATTCTGCATGTTTCAAAATGACATTCAGCCAGGTCTTCTATAATACTCTTGTCTTTGCTCCTTGCAGGTGGTGGAAAAGCTCTTGTAAAAACAATGGTAAATCACTTTCACTGAGCTCTCACCTCTGGCCAGTTCTTATGGCATAATATTTTCAGTATATGAGTGGTATTTTATTTGGTAAATGGTGAGAGTGAAGTGCTAGATTAAAGATTCAAGATTGCCTATTGTTATTCTTCAGTGCATGAGTGTAAAGGAAAACAAAATGATTGTTATTCCAGATAAAATACAGCATTAAAATAAAACACTAGAAGCATGAAGAACTAAAGAACACAATTAAAAAACACAAAAAAACACAATAAGTATAAATATAAATGTAATCCTATAAAACAAGTAACTACTATATCCATAGACTGATTGTATGTTCATAAAGTGATTCTAGGTAATGTGTATGTAGTGGTAGTGGGGTGGGTTAATGGGTGGAGGTGTTGATCGGCCTAATGGGGGGAAGTAGTTGATTTTGAGTGCTGATGTAGATGCTGCGTAGACTCTTCCCTAATGAGAGTGGAACAAACAGTCCATAAGCAGAGTGGTGGGATCTTTCATGATATTGCTGGCCTTTATCCGGCACCTTTCTGCATGTACCATATGTCCTTGATGTCGGGTAGGCAGTGTAAGTCATTTAAGTATTAATTACCTTTTTTCACACCCCAGCTGCCTACAGTGCAGTTTCTGTACCACATTTCCATTGAGAGTAGGGGAGATTCAAACAAGAGGACATGAGTTGAGACTTAGGGGGCAAAAGTTTAAGGGTAACATGAGGGGGAATTTCTTTACTCAGAGAGTGGTAGCTGTGTGGAATGAGCTTCCAGTAGAAGTGGTAGAGGCAGGTTCGGTATTGTCATTTAAAGCAAAATTGGATAGGTATATGGACAGGAAAGGAATGGAGAGTTATGGGCTGAGTGCGGGTCAGTGGGACTAGGTGAGAGTAAGCATTCGGCACAGACTAGAAGGACCAAGATGGCCTGTTTTCGTGCTGTAATTGTTATATGGTTATATGTTTATATGGTTATATGGTGATGTAGCATATTAGGATGCTCTCCACTGTGGCATCTGTAGAAGATTGTGGGTATTGATGAGCAGAGACCAGCTCTCTTCATCTTAATCAAAGAGTAAGGGCAACTTAGAAATAGTAATGCCTTTGAATATCAGGGAGCCATGGTTAAGTGCTACCATTGGGGGAAGTAATTTGCTTGGGCTTTTCAAAAGATACAATTCAATCTGCTTCTACCAGCCTTTTGGCAACGTAGAAACATAGAAAACCTACAGCACAATACAGGCCCTTCAGCCCACAAAACTGTGCCAAACATGTCCTTACATTAAAAATTACCTAGGGTTACCCATAGCCCTCTATTCTTTGAGCTCCATGTACCTGTCCAGGAGTCTCTTAAAAGACCCACCTCCACCACCGTTGCTGACAGCCCATTCCACACACTCAACACTCTCTGTGTAAAAAAACTTACGCCTGACATCTCCTCTGTACCTACTTCCAAGCACCTTAAAACTGTGCCCTCTCGTGCTAGCTATTTCAGTCGTGGGAAAAAGCCTTTGACTATCCACACAATCAATGCCTCTCATCCTCTTGCACACATATTCTGGATCCTTACAACTCCCCATAAGAACGGGGGGCAGTCCTCCTCCGGTCTCTGACAGTCAAATGAAGTCTGTGTCATTGTTTCACAAAAGGGGATAGTTTTTCTTTATAAATTCTAATTAGATCTTTTGTCTATGAAACCATTTCTGTAAATCTTTTCTCTACCTTCTCTGAGGCCTTTGCATCACTCCAAAAGAACAATGAAAAGATGTGGGAAATCATCGAAATATACTTAAAAGTTGTGGAAGATGTAAACTAAAAGTTTTGTTTTCAGATTAACTGGGAAAGGATGTGCAGATTAAATCGAAGATAAAATTAAATAAATTTAAGTTGTAAGAGTATTTTACATAAATATTTGAATAATTGTCTTTTTTTTGTAAAATATTCTTTGTACTTACCTGGATCTAAGGATGGGCCAGCTGGAATTATCGTCAAAGGGTAAATGGCCTTTCTTATCCTTGAATGGTATTTAGTATTCCTATATAGACTACCTTTGTTATGAAATCAGTATAATGTGGTTGTGTTTTCAATGCCAAATAATGAGTTTGACACTTGCTTTATATCTTATTGTAAGACTTTCTAGAATATAAATGCTTACCTAGGAAGGCACTTATTTACTACATGTAAGAGTACTGCCACCTATTATTTATAGTGTAGGGTCATGATCCTGCATTCATCATCGACTAGATACACTGCAAAAGATAAATGTCCCTGGCCAATATTTTCTCAACAACAATTTGGCAGTGTATGTTGTCAGGGAATATTATAAACATGTAAACAAAGATCAGCAAAAGCAACCAAAAATGCTTGTAGAAAATCGTTACATTGCTGAACAAACTTATATTGTGTCTTTTTATTTTATGTTCAGAGAGTTTCAATCAAGGCATAGAAAATAGAACCCATTCTTTTTTAAATCAAAAATCATTCAGGAGTATTTGTAGTTCAGTTGAAGGGTGAATTTATTGCATCTTTCATACCAGCAAAAAGTAATTCAACCCATCAGCTTGCACGAGCTTTTATGAAGCAATATTTCAATTAATTCATATTCTTCTGTTAAAAATTAGGAGTTTGATCAAAGGTAAAGTTTTCCAATATATGGGCAGAAATTATTTTTAATATATAAATGTATGAAGGAACACACACACACACACACACACACACACACACACACACACACACACACACACACACACACACACACACACACACACACACACACACACACACACACACACACACACACACACACACACACACACACACACACACACACACACACACACACACACACCCTAAAACACCCAATAAATCCAAGCAAAGTATAACCTTAATTGCAGTTTTTGAAGAATACCTCCAATTCGAGCAGTGCGAATTTTACAATTCACACCTCAGTTATCTTTACAACACCTTTATAAGGAATAAGTAATTTAGTCTGAATTGACTCAGAAGTTCATCTTGTGAATTCATTCTCGCCAGAAATTTCATTGAGTCTAGTCATACACATTGATCAATACAATGCAGATGAAATTTTTGCCCATCACTTTCAACTCTTCAGATCTCATGCTCCATGAGGAAAGTTATTGCTTGAGAAAATCCAGCTCACCCCGTGCATGGGCTGCACAGGCAAAGCAACGAGACATAATGACCATTTTGGTTAAGAGAAGTGTTTTTTGCTTCTCATTTGCTGGCCAAAGCCAGATCAAGAGGATAAGGAAGAGAGAGGGTCAGAGGCTGAGGAATGAAGACTGGATTTCCAAGGTGTAAGTGGAGAGGATTGAATCATCTTCACTGAGATTATGGGCATCCTCCACAGGGATTTCCACTATAGATACGTAGCTTTCACAAGCATAGAAATGGTGAAGCATGGGGAAGCAGAGAGAAGCAGATTAGTCAGCCATGATTGAAAAGCGCAGTAGACTTGATGAGCAAAATGGCCTAATTCTTCTCCTTTGTCTTATAATGGGGAGTGGTTAGAGATAGGGCGGCATGAAGTTCATGGCCTTTTCCAATGGGTCTGGACGTTGGCATAGAGGGTCAAAATCATGGATCTACATATGACTTTGGTGCTATATATGGAAAAGGGGAAAGGGAAAGTGAATGAAAGATTTGTAAGAGACCCACCGCAGAGCTCCACTTAGAGTGGCTGCACTGCTTCTCAATAGCCAGAATTAAGGTTTGCTTGGGGATTGACATCACCCTGTGCAGACCTGAGGCAGAATTGCATCAGAAACTCCATGAGTGATGAATGTTCAAAGTGCTCATTCCAACTTTGAGAGAGATGCAAACTGTCACAATGTTTCGTTTTGGGTTATGTCATTGTTTTAACAGCTGAACCCAGAAAAATGCAGCATTCTGCAAATTTTAATTTCTAGGCAATAGGAGCTCTGATTCAGATCTAAATGAAATAATATAACTAAAAGGAAATGCTTACTGTTTCTGTCATTCTTGTTTACCAATGCATCAAGCAAACTGAAATCCATTTAGCCTTTGGCACACTCTAGCAACAAACACTCATAGAAAATAGTTATATCATTGAACACATTTATTTGGCTTTTTTAATTTTATGTTCAGGTGGTTTTAATCAAGCCATGGAAAATAGAAGCCATTTTTTTTAACATATCCAGAATCATTCAAGAGAAATCTAGTTCATTTGTAAGGTGAATTCACTGCATCTTTCATACCAGCAGGAAGTAATTCAGCCCATTGTGCCTTAACCAGCTTTTATAGGAAATATTCAATTAATTGTATTCTCCTGTTAGAAGCTAGGAGTTGTGTGCAAGGTAACTTTCAAGTATAGAGTATAGAGTAGGTACAAGAAAGCTACAGTGCTGGGAAAAAGTCTTAGGAACCCTAGCAATATATATGTAATGCACCATATTGGTGCCACAAAGAAAAACAAAGTTCATGATATGTGTGAGTGATGATAAACCTGATCCTGATATGGGTCTCTATTGGGAATGAGAATGGAAAGGGGATAGGGAGAAGGGAATCATGTTTGGAAAATGGGAAAGGAGAGGGGAGTGAGAGGGAAGCATCAGAGAGACATTCTGTAATGATCAATAAACCAATTGTTTGGGATCAAATGGTATTGCCTGGTGTCTCAGGGCCGGGTGAGTCTGTACCCGCACTACCTCCTGCCCCTGGCGCTCCTTCTCTGCCACCTGTCCCACACATCTCCCATGGTGCTCTACCCTTGCCATTCCCGAAAAATACTGTGCAAGAGTCTTAGGCACCTCCTGAGGTTCTGTGTGTGCGTGTGTGTGTGTGTGTGTGCGTTTGAGTGTGTGCGTGTGCGTGTGTGTTTGCGTGTGCGCACATGCTAAAGACTTTGGCACAGTACTGTACAAGATCTTTTTATAAATCTACAACTCACCTACTTGTGTAAAAAATCAGCGATATGATTAGGCACTGAAAGTCATGATGACAATTCGTCTGGCAGAATGTCTCTGCCAAGCACAGCAGTTTTAGTAAATTGAAAAATTAATTCTGGAACAGGGAGTGTATAACTTACTCATATCTCAAAGTATTTAAACAAGCACATTGAGGGGTGGGAAGGGAATTTACACAGTCTTGGTCCTGGATGCCATCTCTTGCAATGAACTGCCATTGGCAGTTTCACCACTATCAGACGATGCATTAAACAGAGGTTATCAACTGTGTCAACACACCGTAAATATATACGTCAAATTATATATACTTACAAATTATATATACGGAGAACAATTAGATATCAAATGACTTATACAACCATTTTGATACAGTATGTGTAACTAAGAGAAGTCTGCAGAGAAATTAGGTTTCATTCTTTATTGGTGTGATAACTGATGCTGCTTTTAGCAATGATGATTTTTTTTGTTAATTTCATGAGATTGGTCAAAGAAACTTTAGAAACATAGTCTGATGGTTTATATCCAATAACATGGGCAGATCATTGGTCATGGCACTGACAGCATTTGCCACTGGGGAAACATTGGCAAACCTGTAAAAACTCCTTTGCATCCTCCTGTTTCACCTCATGTCCCTCGGGCTACTGGTATGTATCCTACTGGCACTGCCTGCAGCAGTCTGATTGCTAAGTTTTACAGTGTGCCAGCTTGGCATATAATGCAGACACTGCAAGGACATTTTCAGGATCTCTAAAGTATTGTCCACAATGGCCATGGAGTGGGTACAGAGGAGACTTCCCAGGATGCTGCCTGGATTAGAGGGCATGTCTTATGAGCAGAGTTTGAGCAAGCTATATATTTTCTCTTTGGATCAAAGTAGGATGAGAGATAACCTGTAAAGGTGTACAAGGTGATAAGAGGCATAGATAGAGTGAATAACCAGAGATATTATGTCAGGGTGAAAATGGCCAATACCAGAGGGCAAAATTTTAAGATGATTGGAGGGAAGTATAGGGGGGATGACAGAGTTAAGTTTTTTACACAGTCAATGATGGGTGCATGGAATACCCTGTCAGTGGTGGTAGTAGAGGCAGACATATTAGTGGCAGTTCAAAAACTCTTAGGTAGGCACATAGATAGATGATAGAAAAATGGATGGCTGTGTAGGAGGGAAGGATTGATTGATCTTGAGTGGGTTGAAAGTTCGGCATAACATTACGGGCTAAAGTGCCTATACTGTGCAGTTCCATGTTCTATGTGTCTTCACGTAGTGGAGCTACAATGAAGGCAAGATAAGCCATAGGAATAGAGGATAATCCTTGAACCTCTGTATCCATTTTCCAGGCAGCACTACCCATGCTAAATATCTGATAAAAGCGACGTTACACTCCATATCAGTAAGACCAAAGAATTTATTGTGGGATTCAAGAGAGGGAAGTCCAGACAACACACACCAATTCTCATTGAAGGGTTAGTAGTGGAATGGGTGTGCAGTTACTGGTTTTGTGGCATCAGCACCTCAGGGGATCTATCCTGAGCCAGACATACTGATGCAACTGGGATGAAGGCATGCTGATAGCTACAATTCATATCAGGGGTTTGCAGAGATTTGGCATGTCACCAAAAATTCCAGCAAATTTCTATCGATTTATCATAGAGATAATTCTGTCTCGTATGTGGTACCAATGCACAGGATCATAAGATACTTCGTAAGGTTGTAGACTCAACCAACTCCTTCAAGGGTACAATCCTCCCCACAATCTGAACATTTACAAGAGATGGTGCCCCACCAACCAGGACATGCCCTCTTCTCACTGCTACAATCAGGGAGAAAATACACAAACCTGAAGACCTACACTTAATGTTTCAGAAATAGGTTCCTCCCCTCTGCTATCAGATTTCAGAACAGTACATGAACTGATGGACACTATCTCGATATTTATCTTTTGTACTATTTACTTGTTTGTTTGTTTGTTTATTTATTTATTGTGACACATAGGAATTTGTTATGTCTGCACTATGCTGCTGCCACAAAGTAACACATTCCACAATTAATGTTGATGACAGTAAACATGATTCTGATCATGTGACATCAAGAAAGGATTAGGAAAGGGTATAGGAAAAGACAACAACCCCAAGTACTTTTGAAAATTCCTATTCCAGAACTAGAAATGATTCCATCATTCAAATGTTCCCACAATCAATAATCTCACTTTAAGGACACTTTATCTCATTATCTCATATTCTCATTATCTATTGCTATTTATTTATATTTGCATTTGCACAGTTTCTTGTCTTCTGAACTCTGGTTGATCTTTCACTGATCCTGTTATAGTTATTATTCGACAGATTTGCTGAGTATGCCACAGGAAAATTAATCTCAGAGATGGTAATAAAATTTACTTTGAAATTTGAATTTGAACACCAAAAATAAAATGGAAATTGTTGCAAATAGTAGCTCTTGCAGTTTCTGTGGTCTCAATAGTGTTTCAAAGATCTTTGATCTAATGTTGATTCTATTTCTCTCATTACAAATACAGCTTAATATTTGAAGCACATCTCGCATATCCTCACATGGTCCTAGAACACATTCCTCACAAACAGAAAACCTTACTAATGCCTCTATTTTCTGAGGAGGCTAAAGAGAGCTGGACTAAGCACAACAATGCTCATTTTATTCTATAGATGCGCAGTAGAGAATATCCTAACAAGCTACGTCACTGCATGGACAGCAGTTTACATACCACCAGCAGCCGACTATAATCAAGTGCTTGACCTACTGTAAAATGCTGTCACCAAACAGTCCACACTGATACATTTCAGATCAGAGTCTCAATATCTATCAGGATTGTTTAAAGAGATCCCTGCCCAGTTACCATCAGCATATAACCAACACACTAGACCACTGCTATACTTAGATAAATAATGCCTACCATTCTATGACCAGACCACATTTCTGGAAATCTGATCATTTGGCTGTGCTTATTCTTGTGTACAGGCAGAGGCTAAAGAGCAAGGCTCCAAGGATTAAAAGAGCAAAGAGATGGTTGCGGGAGGCAGAGGATCGGGAACAGGATTGCCTTAAGTTGGTGGACTGGGCCATGTTCAAAAACTCATCTGTGGATCTAAATTGATACAACACAGTTGTCATGAACTTTATGAAAACAATTGTAGATGAGTGTGTCGCCAGAAAATCATTCAGGGTCTTCCCCACCCAGAAGCCCTGCACGAGACACAAAGTCTGTTGAGCGCCAGATCAAAGGCGTTCATGTCTGGCAACCAAGACAGTTACAAGAGCTCTAGTACAATCTCACTACCAGATGTGCTCAATGCCTTCTTTGACCATCAAAACATGGAGGAACCATCTTAAATGCCCTCAGTCCCTAATAACACTGTGATTTCTGTCTCTGAGCCTGATATGAGAACATTTTTCAGGAGGATAAACCCACAGAAAGCATTTGGCCCAGATTCGGTACCTGGGTGTCTACTAAAGACCCGTGCTGACCAACTGAATGACATGTTCACTGAGATCTCTAACCTCTCACATAAGCAGTGTGAGGTACCCATGTGCCTAAGAAGGATGTGGTAAACTGCCTCAATGACTATCATCCTGTAGGATTTAACCCATGTTGATGAAGTGTTTTCAGAGGTTGATGAAGAAACATATCAACTCCCACCTGAGAAGTGACTTAGATCTGCCCCAATTTGCCTACCAACTCAACAGACCCACAGCAGTTACTATTTCATTGGCTCTTCACTCAACCCTGGAACATTTGGACAGCAAAGATGCATAACATCAGGATGCTCTTTTTCGACAAAGCTTGGCTTTCAATACTATCATCCCCTCAAAACTAATCAATAACCTTCAAGACCTTAGCCTCAATACCTTGTTATGCAATTGGGTCCTTGATTTTCTCACTTGAACACTCCAGCAGCATCCATCATCATGGACCCCCATCACCCAGGCATGTTCTTTTCTCACTGCAACCATCAGGAAGAAGGTACAGGAGCCTTAAGACTCATGTCACCAGGTTCAGGAACAGTAATTGCGCCTCAACCCTCAGGCTCTTGAATCAGTAGAGATAACTTCACTCAACTTCATTTGTCCCAAAACTGGGCTGTTCCCGTACATATAGACTGACTTTTAAGAACACTTCAGCTCATGTTCTGGATATATATTGTTTATATATTTATTATTATTATTATTATTTCTTTTTCCCTTTCTTTTTGTATTTGCATAGTTTGTTGTCTTTTGTTGTTCACTCTGTTGCTGTGGTCTTTCATTAATTCCATTATGGTTATGAATTTATTGGGTATGCCCACCAGAAAATCAATTTCAGGGCTATATGTGGTGACAAATATGTACTTCGATAATCAATTTACTTCAAACTTTGAACCTTGGTACAGAGGCACTCTGCCAGGACCATCAGTCTCAAACACAGTTACTGTCCCCATGCATTAAGGCTGATCAACACCTCCACCTACCAACCCACCCCACCACACCATCAACCACCATTACTTTATCATTTCCTGTCAGTACCCTCATGTTCAGACAATTCTTTGCCTACCGGTACTTTATGGGAATAGAGTCAATCAATCTGTCTATCTACATATATAGACACACACACATACACACTCACGCATATACATATATATATCTTGTGTATTCATGTTTATTGTGTTTATTCTGTGCTACATTGGATTTGGAGTAACAATTAATTGTTCTTCTTTACACTTGTATACTGGAAAATACATTAAACAATCTTGATTTTGATCTGGATGTGTTTTATTCTGCCAACATTAAATGCCTTTTCCTTTGATTTAATTTCTCGTTCAGTCATTCTTGGATCACTTTTTGTGGTATTTTGAACATTATAAGAATAAATACTTCTGAAAGTCATGTGCTACTTAGTATTTGTATTGGTTTGTTACACAGCACATGTACCAAGATACATAGATTGCTTTACATATTGTTCACACAGATCAAATCATTACATGGTGTATTGAACTAGAATAAGTTAAAGCAATAACAATGCAGAATAAATGCACAACATTATGGGCCAAATGGACTGTTCCTGTGCTGTACCGTTCTAAAGTATAAAAACTGCTGAAAAAGTACATGCAGGTCAACAATAAAGTGCAAGATCACAATAATGAGATAAAGCCAAGAGTCCATTATATTGACTCCATTCAGGAGTCTGAAAACAGAGGGATAAAAGTTGTTCTTGAACCTGGTGGGTGTGTGCTTTCAGGCGTTTGCATCTTCTGCCCAATGAAAGATAGGAGAAGGGAAAGGAAGTCTGGTGTGGGTGGAGTCTTTGATTATGCTGACAGCTTTACTGAGGCAGTGAGAAATATAGAAAAGGTCCGTAGAAGGGAGGCTGCTTTCTGTTATGTGCTGAACTGTGTTCACGACCCTCTGCAGTTTCTTGCAGTCACGTGCCACATGAAGTCGTGATTCATCAGGATAGAATGCTTTCTATGGTGTATTGATAAAAATTGGTAAGTGTTCACAGGGCGTGCCGTTTTTCTTTAGCCTCCTGTGGAAGTAAAAGTGTTGGTGAGCTCTCTTGGCCATGTTACAATGCATTCATAATTCTTCCTTTGAATTTCAAACCCCTGCATAGATCTTCACACCGATGCACCCAAAATGAATGTTAATCACCTCTGTTTCTCTAGCTGACCTGAGGTGTCTGCACATGCAAGTATCCCAAGTGAATGGGTATGCAGTCAACCCGAGTCTGCAGCTCCAAGAAGACCATTGTTCTGAGCTGCATTTTATATTCAATCTGGAGTCCACATTCAGATCTGAAGACTGGTTGCTGTTGAAAATAATATTTGCTATATTCCATAATTCCAGAATACACCTTAACAGGGGGAATGTAAATGGGATAAATTTGGGATTAATGCTATAGGTTCCTGATATTAAACCTAAAGGCCTGCTTCCATGTAGCATAACTTCATAAGTCCAACTATTCCACCATCAAATTTAATATATACAATCCTTTGCAGTCTCTGGTGACCCTGTACACTGGAGGCTCCATAACTGATTAAAAACTGGGAGAACACAATTGCTGGATGGAGGAGATTATCTCCTTCTTCAAAGAATGGGGTTTCCCTTTCTCCACCAATGATGCTACATTCACCTGCATCACTTCCATTTCCCAGATACCCACCCTCACCCCATTTTCCCACTGCCTTAACAGGGCTAAAGACTTTGTTGTCCTCATTACCTCCCCATGAGCCTTTACATGCAGCACATTGTTCTTCACAACTTCGTAACCTGATGAAGTGTCTCGGCCTGAAACATTAGCTGTTCATTCAAAGTCCAAAGTAAATTGATTATCATGCACATATATGTCACCATATACAACCCCGAGATTTGTTTTCTTACGGGCATACTCATTAAATCCAAGGACCATAATAAAATTAACGAAGGACAGCATCCAACTGGATGGACAAACAACCAATGTGCAAAAAAAAACAAAACTGCGCAAATACAAAATAAATAAAGAATTAATATCAATAAATAAATGAACAATAAATATGAACATGAGATGAAGAGCCCTTGAAAGTGAGTCCATAGGTTGTGGGAACAGTTCAGTGATGGGGCGAGTGAAGATATCCCCACTGGTTCAAGAGCCTGATGGTTGAGGAATGGTTATTGTTTCTGAATCTGGTGGTGTGAGCCCTGAGGCTCCTGTACCTTCTTTCTGATGGCAGCAGTGAGAGCAGAGCATGAACTGGGTGGTGGGGGTTCTTGATGATGGATCCTGCTTTGCTGCGACAGTGCTCTGTGTAGATGTGCTCAATGATGGACAGGGTTTTACTTGTGATGGACCAGGCCATATCCAGTACTTTTTGTAGGATTTTCCATTCAAGGGCATTGGTGTTTCCATACCAGGTCACGATACAACCAGTCAATGTACTCTCCACCATACATTTATAGAAGTTTGTCATTTACATACGAGGGGTGATTGATAAGTTTGTGGCCTAAGGTAGAAGGAGTCAATTTTAGAAAAACTAGCACATATATTTTTCAACATAGTCCCCTCCTACATTTATACACTTAGTCCAGTGGTTGTGGAGCATATAAATCTTGGACCCCCAGAAAATGTCCACAGCATGGGCGATTAATAAGTTCATGGCCCAAGGTAGAAGGAGATGAGTTATACAGCTCTTGTTACATGCACATGCAGTTCAGCTCTTTGAGTGATTATGCAGAAAGTTTGAAGTTAATAACTCATCTCCTACCTTAGGCCATGAACTTATCAATCACCTCTGATGAGTTATTAACTGATGAGTTATTATCTTCAAACTTTCTGCATAATCACTCAAAGAGTTGAACTGCATGTGTATGTAATGAGAGCTGCATATCTTATCTTCTTCTACCTTAGGCCACAAACTTATCAATCAACCCTCGTAGATGCTGCCTGACCGCTGAATTCCTTCTTCATTTTGTGTGCATTGCTCCACATTCAATTGAATAGATCTTGGCAAAAGAAACAGCATCCTGATGTTACCATACAGTTTCAAAAAGCAAAATATTACAGATGCTTCAGCAATCATTGGCCTGAAATATTAAGTCTGTTTATTCTTTCCACAGTTGCTTGACTTGCTGAGTATCTCTAGCATTTTCTACATTCACACTGTAGCATGTTCTGGCTACAAAACAGGGTGACATTGTAGGCTGCCATCTTTCAGAAAGATATTATTCTGGATGGAGGTCTGTGACCAGTAATGTTCCTCAGGGATCAATGATAGGACTTCTAGTGTTTTACATATACAGTATAGAGTTGATTCACACAAAAAGGTATGAGCGTTATTGCAGATGACACAAAAATTGGCAGAGTTATTGATAGTGGGGAAGGTTTCCAGTGGATACAGCTGGATATAGATCAGATGCAGATTCAGATTCATTTATTTAGCTTATTTATCAAAACATAGTGAAATGCGTCATTTGCACTAACAACCAACACAACCACACGAAGTGCTGGGGGAGGCCGCAAGTGTCACACATTTTGGTGCCAACATAACATGACCACCTTGTTCAGCAGAACAACACAAACAACAAGTACAGCAACAACAACATAATGTAAGACCCTGGGAAAGGTGGCATTGCTATTGTAATGTTTTTTCTAATAGCAACGGTGTTTGGGTTATGGCTAGAGATAACAGGGGCTTTGGAATATGAGCCATCCAATGAAGGGAGTGTTTTTTCGTGTTGTGTGCCTGAGATTGAGGTGATCTGGGTCTTTTGTTCAGCAAAAGATCAGGAGAAAAGATGCCAGAACGGAAAGGTCATAGACACCAGAAAGGAATGAACTTGGAGTGGGGCCGGGAGTCGACTAAGCCTGGGGAAATCGATGGAGGACCAGCGGAAGGGAAGCCAGGAACTCCAACCTGCAGATTAGACTGCTTCATTAAAATGGGCCCTTTTCTTTCTGTTTTACTTTACTCACCCTTTAGTCAAACTAAGAATTATAAAACCAAATCATTTAATTGCATATGGTGTACTGTCTCACACACAAAATGCTGGTGGAACACAGCAGGCCAAGCAGCATCTATAGGGAGAAGCGCTGTCGACGTTTTGGGCCGAGACCCTTCGTCAGGACTAACCGAAAGGAAAGATAGTAAGAGATTTGAAAGTAGTGGGGGGGAGGGGGAAATGCAAAATGATAGGAGAAGACCGAAGGGAGTGGGATGAAGCTAAGAGCTGGAAAGGTGATTGGCGAAAGTGATACAGAGCTGGAAAAGGGAAAGGATCATGGGACGGGAGGCCTCAGGAGAAAGAAAGGGGGGGGGAGCACCAGAGGGAGATGGAGAACAGGCAAACAACTAAATATGTCAGTGATGGGGTAAGAAGGGGAAGAGGGGCATTAACGGAAGTTAGAGAAGTCAATGTTCATGCCATCAGGTTGGAGGCTACCCAGCCAGTATATAAGGTGTTGTTCCTTCAACCTGAGTTTGGATTCATTTTGACAATAGAGGAGGCCATGGATAGACATATCAGAATGGGAATGGGACATGGCCTCCATGACTTCTCTAACTTCTGTTAATGCCCCTCCTCCCCTTCTTACCCCATCCCTGACATATTTAGTTGTTTTCCTGTTCTCCATCTCCCTCTGGTGTTCCCCCCCCCTTTCTTTCTCCTGAGGCCTCCCGTCCCATGATCCTTTCCCTTTTCCAGCTCTGTATCACTTTCGCCAATCACCTTTCCAGCTCTTAGCTTCATCCCACTCCCTTCGGTCTTCTCCTATCATTTTGCATTTTCCCCTCCCCTCACTACTTTCAAATCTCTTACTTTCTTTCCTTTCGGTTAGTCCTGACGAAGGGTCTCGGCCTGAAACGTCGACAGCGCTTCTTCCTATAGATGCTGCCTGGCCTGCTGTGTTCCACCAGCATTTTGTGTGTGTTGTTTGAATTTCTAGCATCTGCAGATTTCCTCGTGTTTGGTGTACTGTCTGTTGTTTCATGGTACTGATTTGTAACAGGTTAACAGCATCCACCCAAGCAGGAGGTTTTGCACCTCAATCTCATACGTTTGGTGGGGCCAGAGATTATCTTCCCTAGACTTATGCAGATGACAGAGCCAGAGGATTACAATTGTGGGGGCTCATCCGGGATTGATTTTGTTGGATGCTGCGTGCTTGCCCTGAGCATTGAACCAGTGGGTTGTGTGTTTAAAACTGTGCTAGTATGGATGCTGCCAGAGTCGATCAGGGCTGTTCATCCACGGGGTTACCGGTAACAAATGTGTATGTGTTGAGTGGGGTAGATATTGGTACTCTGGATGGAGCTGCCTGGTGCTACTGGGGCCCCAGGTGGGGGGGGGGGTCATGGGATGTCCATACTTGCCAGGAAGAAGAGAGTGTAGCAGAGCAGGCCTAATGGCAAGTTGTGTCTCTTGTAGCTAAGGGACAGACTATGCACAGGGCTGCTGGTGATTGGGGTGCCGCGAGAAAGGGAGTGGCTGATATTGTCTGTTGTAACTGTGGTGAAGAGGAGCACTTCAGGCGAGGGTGTGAACAATGGGAAACCCCTCGGGAAGTGAGCTCCTGGGTACCTAAGGAGAGAGAGACGTTGGGAAACTTAGAGGAGACCCAGTGAGGGAATGGCTTTGTGTCTCGGGGGAGTACGCTCCTAGCAATATACCAAGGAATGCTTGAAAATGAAAGACCCTATTCCTAAAGGCTTCATGGGATCACACTCCAATGTGTTCCTACAGTTAGAGGGTATTTATGCTAAAGTCATACCCAACACCAGGTCGCAGGTCACATTGTTGTACCGTTCGTTTTACAACTGGTATCTGAAGCATCTACCATTGACACCATTCAGGGCACTGAAGATCTGGTGCAGGTGATTATCCACACAATGGGACAACCTGATAGACACTGTACATGTATAATATCATGGGTGGCATAGATAGACTAGATAGTCAGAGTCTTGGCCCAGGGTGGAAATGTCAAATAATTTTGGGATAATTTTGGGATAATTTTGGGATTATAGTGAGAAAATGTAAAGAAACTTTCCAAGTAAGTTTTTTTATGTGGAGTATATAGGTGTCTGGAATGTGCTGCCTGAGGAAATGGTAGAAGAGATACAATATGAACATTTAGGAGATACTTAAACAGGTAAATGAAACAGTAGGGAAAGGAGGAATATAAACCATATGCAGCCACATGAGATTAGTCTGGTTCACAGTTCAGAGCAGACATGGTGAGCTAAAGGGCTTGTCCCTGTGCTGTCCTTGCTATGTTGCACATTATGTGAACTGGGATTTTGTCTGCAGGGGTACAAAATGGTTGTATAGTATCATGCAAAGGAACCTCTGTTATGGGCAATATCCATTCCTTAGCCATTGCTGCCAATTGCGGATCAGGTCAAATTGAGCCAGCTGACAGTCAGGGGTTCAGTAAGCTATCAACATTAAATTCACTTTGGATTTAGATGCCTGTTCTGTCAAACAGGGATTCTGAAATGATGTGGTAATTCGATTACACTTCATCTGACCTCTCGATGTACCATTGATTCACTACAGAGATTAGCACAAGACTACCAGCTTATTGAAGAGGGGATAGGTGAATGTGAGTTTTGTGAATGGTGAAGAACTGAAACACTGACCTTGTAGAAACACTTAAAATAGGCAATAGTTTGATTTTTTTACTTCATTTTAATGACTTTGTATTTCTTGCATGTTGTTTGAAATTAATCTTCTTTTTCCCAAAAGAAATGTATTTTTAAAATATTAGAAATCTATTTCCATGTTTTTGAGTGCCTGTCTGAGAGACATTTCAAAACAGTTCAAAAATCTTCGACAGTAGTGACCTATCAAAGACCATAAGGCCATTCTGCATTGTGGGACCTCAATAATATACTACCTTTGATTTTAGAACACTTCAAGCCATGCTTGAGTACAGAGGCTCAGCTGAGGTTTTAGGTCATCAAGGTAGGGAAGGGCAAAACACATTAATTTTTATTTTCTGTCAGCTATCCAAAGATTTTCTCCTCATATTTACCATGGAATCTAAAACTGGCTATGATTTTTCAGATGTCATTCCTCAACAGTTCAGTGACGACATAACAAAATTTTCACAATTAGGATAACGAGCTTGTTCCAAAATTTATCGACTACACCAGCTATTTGACAAAATAGCCTATTTTTTTATAGTGTTATTGAACTGTATTTGAGATGAACTGTTACTGAATTACATCTGCTGTTCCTGCACATTCTGCTATGTGGCATCATTCACTAAGAAATTGAAAAAAAAAGAATTAGATCGGCTGCAAATACCTAAATGTGTTAAAGGTGTTTGCTGTCAAAGTGTACTAAACACAAAGCTTTTTGATTTTTGTTAATTCAAACGGAACATGGATTAAAAATACTTGACTTTGTGACTGAAGGATTTTCAATAAATTTGGTTAAAAAATCTTTATATATTGGTTCTCACTAAATAAGCAAATAGAATTGTCTTTAAATTTGCTTTTGGACAAATGACTACCATTACTTGAATTTTATTTGAATTTACAGGGAATTCCCAATCCCCTCCCCCACACAGACCACAACTCATAAACTCTCAACCTGCACTGGTCACTGTTCATTTTTTTATTGATGAATTTTTACATATTTATACTACTGCTTGTTTTATTATAGTGGTACCAGTTACATTATACTGTCTTACATAAACATGCAGCTCACACTTTATGTCAATCTGTCAATCTTCAGGCCATGCCACTCAGGGATTTGTGCTAATATTACTTTGTAACTGTGTGTGTTGGATCGTAACCATATGCACTGGGTGTGACTATATGTACTGTGTTTTGTGCCATGGCCCCTGAGGTATGAAGTTTCATTTAGCTCTATAGTTGAATGACAATAGACTTTAACTTGGATTTGAACTTTAAAATGTTCTGCCCAGTTATAATATCCAATTGTGCGCAAAGATATGATGCTGAAATGCTAGGTATGTTTTCATTCTTTTATACAGTTATATGAATAGCTTAATTATCATAACCATTGTTAACCATTGTTATTCTTTCAAAAGTCTCATTCAAAAAAGGTATTTCTTCATCAGAATAGATTATTAAAGAGAAACAATACATATTCAGTTTATGTCTTTCATAACCTTGAGGTGTTCTATGGGTCTTATCATTTATGGAGATGTGCTCGAAAAGCTGGGTCAGGGATGCAATGTAAACAAGGTCACCAGTAATTATGCATATTGTCAGAGGAAATATTATACAGGTGACTGGATATAGGTCTACAAAATCATAAAGGGCTAGAATGGTACTGCACAGGACACCATCACCAGGTTGTCTCATTCCAATTGGTACGTAATTTCTCCATATGCATCTCTCACATTAACCTTCACACTAACCTGTACATTAACCTGTAGCTGAGAGTGACTTGTGAAACCAAGCCACATGCCACTTGAAGGGATAACTGGGAGATAGAAAAATCACCAAGAGTTAAAATGAATCTATCATGGAACAATACAGAAAACGGAAATGACATTAGATCAATGGGAGGAGGCAGCTTTCACTGGTTCAGTATAGAATAGATGGGTAAATGCAAGCAGGCTTTTTCCACTGAGGTTGGGTGGGACTACATCTAGAGGTCATGGGTTATTAGTGAAAGGTGAAAAGTTTAAGGGGAACATGAGGGTATTTTCCTTCGTCAGAGCGTCATGAGAGTGTGGAATGAGCTGCCAACACAAGTGGTGCATGTGAGCTTGATTTCAATGTTTAAGAGAAGTTTGGATAGGTACATGGATAGCAAGGGTATGGAGGGCAATGGTTCAGGTGCTGGCTGATGGGATTAAACAGATTTCAATGGTTCACCATTAACCAGATAGACTGAATGGCCTGTTTCCGCGCTGTTTTTTTCTATGACTCTAAGTTCTTGTGAAGAAAGGTTGAGCAAGCTTGGACTTCTCTCTTTTGAGTGAAGAAGGATGAGAGGGGATTTGACAGAGGTGTACAAGATGATAAAAGGCATAGATCAAGACTTTTTCCCAGGGCAGAAATGGCTAGTATGAGAGGGCATGCTTTTAAAATGATTTGAGGGAAGTATAGGGGAACATCAGAGGTAGGAATTTTACACAGAGCGGTAACTGCATGAATACACTGCCAGGAATGGTGATACTTCTGAGAAAGTCTTAGATAGGCACAGGGACAAAAATAAGATGGAGGGCTATCTGAAAGAGAGGGTTAGATTGACCTTGGAGTAGGTTAAGCCAAAGGGCCTGTATTGTGATGTACTGTTCTATGTCCTATATTCTTAGGGAGCATCTGTAAGGAGAGAAGTGAAGTACTGATTCAGGCTGGAGAGTAGAGAAGGTGAGCAGAGAAATTGGTGCCTCAGTGACACCCTGATCCAATTTCACATAAATTCAGTGACCTTACAGTCACTTGGCATCACTTGGGCTACTGGAGTCAAATATTTGCTGTTACTTCAAAACTCCTTCACACATCTCCATGCACATTTATTGATCATGAATATGCATTGAGTCAGAGTTGATATCATTCTTTATTGTCTTATCCAGGAAATAGTATGTCATATCTGTTGATAGTAGCAATATATTGGCAGACACTATAATTCCCTGCCCACTCTCCTTGCCATGGCCATATTTTGGGGCTTTCTCATTGCAGTTATACGAAAATTACTACTGGAGTCCTTGGCATTGGGACACAGCAGTGAAAGAAAGAAGAGGACAGTGTATATTATAGAATCTGAGTTTCAGATCCTCAGGATCATAGAAACATAGAAGCATAGAAAACCTACAGTGCAATACAGGCCTTTCGGCCCACAATGCTGTACTTACTTTAGAAATTACCTAGGGCTACCCATACTCTTCAGAGATTGTCTACATGGTGTTAATGGTTACATAACCAGGACTTATGATACACACCAGCTGCTCATACAAGCATCCTCCGCTCGCTCCCATGGCTTCATTTGACCCAGATCAGGGGGCTAAACAGATGCTACTCCTTGCCCAAGGATGAACTGCAGGATAGCGGAAGGAAGGAATGCTGTACATCTCCTTTGGTAGAGTTGTTTCTCCACCTGGACACCCAATTCTATACAGCGCATAGTCTAAACTGGGTATTAATTTACATATTCTTGAATCACATTCATGGAGATCTATCTGTTTGAAATTGTACAGGTATTGCTATCGACTATGCATCTTCTATGCACTGCATAATTAAGTGCATCATGTGCATGAAAATATGAGATTTAATGTCCCAATGGCCTTATTACGTCTCATGCATTATACAATATAACTATTATGTTTCATGTTGATTTTATGCTAAAAATAAATCATAAAACATGAGCTTTGTGACTAAATTTAATGCCAATCTGTTTTAATTGTGTTCATTGAAGGATAAATTTTGGCAAAGGCAACATCCTTGATTTTTGTTTCAAATAATCTTCAAGATCCTTTGGATAAATTCAAGAGGGAAAGCATAACGTTGGTGCAGTGTACTGGAATGTCAGCCAAATAACTTGCTCAGAATCAGGGTTAGATGTTAAGTTGACAAACTTTAGGACAAGTTTTGATGAAGGAACTTTGACTTGGAATGGTAACTCCATTTCTGCTCAAACCAGAAGCTGTTTCCCCTGATGAGATGTTCTGCATTGGGTACAGAACAAGCTGTTGGAGTAACCCAATGGATTAGGCAGCAGGTGTAAACAATCCTTGTTTTGGAGGAAATAGTGTGACAGGGGTGGGGTCAATTAGGCACCTCTTGGGAGGAGTGTGTGGGTGATGGCATAGGATATGGTGAGGCTGGTAGGTAGAAATGAGGTGATGGGGGTGGGGTATAGAAAGTTCCTCTTCCCATATTATCGTCTACCTGCCATCCCTTCATTATCTGATTCTAATTATCACCTTTCATAATCTGAAACCCATTGTTATCTCCATCCAGCACTTCCCATTTCTGTTATTATATATCTTCTCCTTAATTTCTTCTGCCAATTAGCCCCTCCTTACCTGGATCCATTAAATGCCTGCTAGCTCTTGTTCTAGCCTTCCTCCTCAACTCTTTATGTAGACCATTGTCATTACACCTTCAGTCCAGATGAAGGGACATGATTCCAAATGTCAACCATCCTTTTCCCTCCATAGGCATTCTCTGACATGCATAGTTTTGTTCCTGATGTCAACATCTGGAGTCTCTGACTGGAAAACTCTTAATCTCAAACCTCCACTGCCTTGCAGATATACTCATTCATGGGGAAGGCCTCGAGAGTAAATCACGAGGAAAAATCCAGAGTTGGAGTCCCTAAGGCAGTTCTGTGTTGAGTTCAACACTGACAATGGTGCTGATGCCAAACTGTATCAGTCCCTGCTATTCCTTTGGATTCATCAGGTGCATGGAGACAAGTTGCCTGCTATATGGGCATCAGCTTTCTCCCCACATCATACTGCCTTGGCTTGCTTATTATGTAGACAGCTGAGACACAACATCCATGGCTGACCTTGGCCAACAGTGAGCCTTCAACAGCTGTGTTAGCCATATAGTGTGGGGAAAGTCTGTTAAACAATTGCAGACATTCTGGATTTTTTCATGGATCTGAAAATTAAGAAATTCTCACAGACCATGAAGAAATGCATCATGATCTAGAGATGGGAAGTGAAGTTGGATTAGCATGATGGCACTGTTGAGGAGAGTCTCTGAATAATAGAAGTCTGAATACAGAGAGAAAGATGATACATGGTCATTGTCAATAAAGCGGAGATTGATTGGTTCTTGCAAGGGTGTCAAAGATTATGAAGAGAAGGTAGAAGAATGGAGTTGAGAGGGATAAAAAAAAAATATCAGCCATGATCAAATAGCGGAACAGACGGACTGGCCCAATTCTGCTCCTTATGTCTTATGGTCCGGTCAGAATCAATGATATGAAGCAATAATCAGAACATTTCTCAGAAAACAATTTAATAATATAATGGGGCAGAATGTTTACTTAGAGCCAGGAAGGAAATGAAAGAACATTTTTTGATGGAAACCTGGAAGCAAAGGTTTCCCATATGTCATCCAAAGTTTAACAGCAGGACGTCTTTGAAATTACTTCAGCTGGTTTCCCATCTGACTGCCAGGCAGATTGATTGGCTGTGTCTGGCTGTTGGTCAAAGAAGCTGCCAAGAAGTGGAAATCGAGAGGGGGAAGGTGGGGCAAGGTTTGGTTGAAAGAGAGATTCAATTTCATGGAGATGATATTGTTGCATAGAGGGTAATAATTCATGTCCAACTGATTCAAAAACAGAACAATAAACACATTTACCTCATGAATCCAGCCTTCTTGGTCACATTTTACATGGTAGAATTTCCAAGGTCTATAAAGCTGTATGTGTTGTAAAAGAAAACTGGGGACAAACTCAATGTGTTTTATGGAGCAAACCATCTCCCAAATACAGATTGTTCCCTCCATTTAATCCTTCTCCATTATTATTACAAGTGGCAGGTTGAAGTGGTCTCTAGTTGTATTTGTGACATTAAAATAGTGTTTCTTTTCCACAAGACCAACCCACCTACCTTGGATTCTGATATAAAAGTAAGGCAGAATAATTTAAGCAGAGTTTGGTATGTCAGCCAGACCACGTACCAACAAAAGGTAAGAAAGATAATCCTTTATTTTAACAGGATAGGTTGTCAGGATTTATGAAATAGGCTGACATTTTAGCCAGACTAAAGGCATTTGGAAGAGAACTTTTAAAAGATACATGGTAATAATTAAATCCAGCACCATATGGTCAGATATGATAAAGTAGGAGAGATTGCAGAGTTGGCATGAAACAGAGCACAGCACACATACTAAGGAATGTTTCATAATGTGTGGGAGTCAGGGCTGGCTGTAGAATGGGCAATAACCAACATCTCAGCCTAGGATGCTGGAGTTACTGAAGCAGTGGCTAGATGCCGAAAAGTGTAGAGTGTGATTCGTGGTCTGGAGGATGACATCCAAACTGCTTAAGGGTCTTTAGTTATATCACGGCTTGAACTGTGATCTTGTCAATTGAACAAAATGAATTGGCCTTTTGAAAAATCAGCAATTGGCTTGATTTTAATATTATGTATTTTTTAAGGAATGCTTTATGTTTTTTTGAGTAAAGGGGTTGCTTCTTGCTTTAAACAAGCAATTGTTTTCAACATCACCAGTAAAATACTTAAAGATTCAAGACAAATTTATTATCAAAGTTGTATATCACCATACGATGGCTGGTTCATCACTTGTGAAGATCAGGAGGGAAGAAGAGACCTCAGGAGCAATGGCATGATTGTTGGTGACTCCAGAGGCCAATTCTGGTTCTGCAGAATCAGGAGCATTAAGGGCATGGGAACAGCTGGGATGTGGGTGCTTGGGTAGTAGGATCCATCCTGCTTCATCTCTTCTCTTCAGCAGTTTTCTTCTGGATTCCTCCAAGTTCTCAGCTGCTCTATGGATCAGCCGACTCTGTCACAAGCCAGCTGCTGTCACTGATTGATCTCGATATTTGCCTGAGAGAGCTGCTGCTTAAGTTAGTCTTTGTACCTCTTGCGCAGGGCACCGTGATCTTTCATGCCCTGAGAGAATTCTGCATAGAGTACTGCTTTTGGTAACCTGGAATTATGTATGAGAGACACAGGGCCTGACCAGCAGAACTGCTTGAGTAGCAAAGTGGCTTCAATGCTTGGAATTTGAGCCTTCTCCAGGACCTCCTGGAGACACCCTCCTGCCAGCTGATACTCTTAATGGAACGGAGGCAGCGCTGATGGAAGTGCACAAGCAACCGATTTGCTTGCGGTACAAGGCCAAGTCTTTGGAGCTGTATTGAACTGTTGTGATGACGGCAGTCCCCTACACCTAGATTTTTGTAGACAGACAGCTGGTAGTTCTTGCACACGTATTTCTGGAGGTGCCCGAAGACACTGCTAGCCCTGGCCAGTCAATTGTCACCATCCCTTACTACCATAGTGTCATTTAAAGATGACACTGCCCAGGTAGGAGGACTGTTCAACAGTGACGAGAAGGTGGTCATCAATAATGATCATAATGATCATGGTTGTAAATGCCATGAGGGGCTTGGCTTCTGATGGAGGATCATTGTTTTCTTCAGACTGACCGTTAACTCGAAAGCCCTTGCAGCCTTGGCGAACTGAGTGATTGCAGCCTGTAGTGTGTCCTCTGTAGACAATACAATAGACAATAGGTGCAGAAGTAGACCATTCAGCCCTTCGAGCCTGCACCACCATTCTGAGATCATGGCTGATCAATTACTATCAATACCCGGTTCCTGCCTTGTCCCCATGTCCCTTGATTTCCCTATCCATAAGATACCTATCTAGCTCCTTCTTGAAAGCATCCAGAGAATTGGCCTCCACTGCCTTCTGAGGCAGTGCATTCCAGACCCCCACAACTCTCTGGGAGAAGAAGTTTTTCCTTAACTCTGTCCTAAATGACCTACCCCTTATTCTCAAACCATGCCCTCTGGACCTGGACTCTCCCAGCATCTGGAGCATATTTCCTGCCTCTATCTTGTCTTATCTCTGTATGCACGAGAAGAGCAGAGTCATTTGCATATAGTGGCTTGAGAATGGGCTCTTGCATGGTTTTTGATCGGGCAAGAAGGCAGCAGAGGTTGAAGATATTTCTGTCAGTGCAGAACCAAATTAGATGCACTCCAAAGTGGTCTCTTTTGTCTCACATAGCATCATGCTGAAAAAGACGGCAAAGACAGCTGCTGCCTCAACACAGTCTTCTTTCACACCGGTACTGATGGGGAATGACAGGTTGCCGTTATGTTTAACCTGACCGCTGGCCTTCATGGAGCTGCAGCAGGTTAGTGAGTAATTTCAGGGGACAATCGAGCTTTGACAGAATCTCAAGAGATGATAGACCGTAAGACCATAAAACGTAGGAGCAGAATTGGGCCATCTAGCCCATCGAGTCTGCTCCGACATTTAATCACGGCTGATCCTTTTTTTTTCTCTTTCTCAGCCCCAGTTTCCGGCCTTCTCCCCGTAAGCTTTGATGCCAGGTCCAATCAAGAACCCGTCAACCTCTGCCTTGACCTGGCCTCCACAGCTGCACATGGCAACAAATTCCACAAATTCACCACCCTCTGGCTAAACAAAATTTCTCCGCACCTCTGTTTGAAAGGGTGCTCCTCTATCCTGAGCCTGTGCCCTCTTGTCCTAGACTCTCCCAACATGGGAAACGTCCTTTCCACTTCTACTCAGTCTAGGCCTTTCAACATTTGAAAGGTTTCAATGAGATTCCGTGCCCCCCACCCCATCCTTCTGAATTCCAGTGAGTACAGATCCAGAGCCATCAAACGTTCCTCGTATGATAACCCTTTCATTCCTGGAATCATCCTTGTGAACCTCTCCTGAACTCTCTTCAATGCCAGCACCTCGTTTCTAAGATGAGGGGCTCAAAACTGTTCACAATCCTCAAGGTGAGGCCTCACCAGTGCCTTATAAAGCCTCAGCATCACATTCTTGCTCTTGCATTCTATTGCAGCTGGCTGTATCAAAGGCTTTGGACAAGTCAATAAACACCACATACAATCCCATGTTTCTTTCATGGTACTTCCCCTGTATCTGTTGCAGGATGAAGATCATGTTGATGTGTCTCTGTTTGCTCTGAATCCGCACTGACTCTCAGTGAGGATGCTTTCGGAAATGGTAGCGATGATTCTGTCCAAGAGAATTCTAGCAAGGATCTTCCCAGCAGTGGAGAGCAGGGTAGCACCTCTGTAGTTTGAGCAAACTGATTCTCCCCTTTGTTCTTGTACAGGGAGATAATTACAGCGTCATGTGGGTCATTTGAGACTGAACCTTTGTCCAAACAGAGTATGAACCGGTTTGTGAGTTTGCTCAGGAGAATGTCGCCAACCAGTTTGTACACTTCCATTGGGATCTCATTAATACCTGGGGTTTTATGGCACTTCAGCTTGGAAATAATGACCTTAACCTTGTCCAAAATTGGCAGGTCATCAAGTGTAAGTCTGACATCATGTTGGGATATCATTTCAATGGATGCTTCTTTGACTGGGCGATTAGCCCTGAAAAGGCTTTTGTAGTGCTCTCTCCATTACCTCGTGATGACTTCTTTATCTGTCAGCAGGCTGGAGCCATCAGATGAGTGTAGAGGGGTTTGAAACTGATGAGTTAGACCATTCACTATGTGCAGCCATTCATAGAAGGCTTGAATGTCTGCATAGTGCTATGTTCATTCCGCTAGGTCAGTCCGCCAATCATTTTGCATCTGTCTCAGTTTGGCTTAGAAGGTGCTGCATGCAGCTCTGTATTCTGCCTTGGCCGCTTGGCTGTCAAGTCTAGACAGTGCCACTTGATGGGAGGAGCGGTTCTTCTGGAGTAGGTTCTGGATTTCAATGTCGTTTTCATCAAACCAGGCCTTGTTTCTTCTTGAAAAGTACCTAGCTATCTCGACAGCTGCCTCTTGGATGACAGTCTTCAGGTGCTCCCATTTCTTTCCCGTGTCGGAGTCTGCTCTTGGGGTGCCTTTACTGTCCAATTTCTCCCTTACATCTTGGCGGCCAAAGAGCTTATCCATCTGCAGTCTCTTCGATCGTGGTCTGCTTTTCCTTATTGCTGGCTTGATAGCCAGTCTGACTTTTGTCCTGACCAATCTGTGAATCTGCATAGTAATCTGCATTCAGCACGACCCGAAAGTGCCAGTGTTTGGATCAGGGTGTCCCTAGGTCTTCTTGAACCTGGCTTTCTGATAAAACAGCGTATTTGTTATAACCTGGCCTAATTTGTGCAGAGCTCCAGGAACATCTTCCCATTGTTGTTTCAGTTTCTGACACCATGATTACCAAAGACTTCCAGCCATAACTCAACGTCTCTATCCTCCCTGGTCTAGGACGATAATCATGTTTGCCTTGAAGGTTTCCAATAGGAAGGACTTCCGCTCCCCATAGATACCTCTTTGATAGCACGGTGTGGGGCATAGTCATTTACAAAGGTGACAAATTGGTTGTCTTGCAGTGGGAGTCACCGGGACATAGATCGATCTGAGTGTCCGACTGGTAGACTTTGAAGCTTATTGACGATGGCGTTTTTGTTCATGAAGCCTGACCTGAGAGTCTGTTCTTGCTGCTGCTTCTGCCTGACCAGAATAGAGTGTAGCCTGCACCGGGCCGTATCAAAAGTCCTTGATCTGCAAGGCATACTTTCCTCATAGCTGCAAAGTCAATGTCCAGCCGAACTAGTTCCCGAGCCATAAGCACTGTCACCATATACTACCCTGAGATTCATTTTCTTGCAAGCATTCACAATAGATACAAAGAAAGAAAATAGAATTTCTTGCTTCGATTTGAACCAAGTTATGGCATTGGCACTAGGTACTGAGGATGCCTAGCTTCTAGTTATGTAACAATATAGTGCAATAGTAAAACTTTATATGGATTCATCATAAAATTCTGGATAAATATAATGATTGGGTAGATGCTACCACTTAACCTGCTTGATGATGAATGCAAAGGGATAATTTAATGGGTGCCAAAGAGAGGAAGTGCAGGTGGCATTTAATTATTAGGAAACTGTGTACAAGTGGTAAAGAGGATTTGGAAGAGGAAGTAGTAAGCAGTAACTCTGGTCTTCAAAACTTGTGCGATCTTAGTAAAAAGTTGAATTATGAGAGGCATTTCCAGCTACTATTTCAGCAGCCAAGGTATTGCTGAATACATTTACTTTCTTGTCTTCATTTCCCCCCAACTCAGAAACAGATACATCTGTTTGTGATGTTTGCCTGTTACCATCAGACTCTGCACAATGTTTTGCAGAGTGCTGTACAATACAGCCATTGTGAACATGCTGACGTGAGAGATCTGAATCCACACTCATTTCTGCCCAGGTACCCAAGGAACACTTTCAATCATACACTTGATGATCATGTTGCTTTCACTGTAATGCTGTTGGAATCATTTACACTTAGAGTCTGATCTAAATGTTAAGCCTGGGATAAGGTTGCTCCTAGTGAGCTTTTGTTGCACATTTTGTGGATTTTAGAGAATTAGGAATTGATTAGCATATGTATATCTCTTACCTGATAATGGATTAGTCAAATATCTTATTTGATGGCTTAGCAACTGCGTGTTTGCTCATATTTGGTAACTGGCTGAAATGACAAAACCTGTGTTTATATTATTTATAGCACAAGAATAGGACATTCCATCTACATGGAATGTATCAATAGTTAAACTCCATTTAAGTCTCCTCTTTCTCTCTTCACTTGTTCTACTGGCATATTCTGTTATTCTTTGCTGCTTATCCGGTTTTCATTTTAACTTAATTTGAGTATGTTTTCTGAGGTGCTCCTTGGTACTGAGGATGCCTTGTTTCTGCTCTAGTTCTGTAGGTTTGGACGTAGCTATTGAGGTCATTATGGGATTTCCAGACCTTTCTACAGATGGTGAAGAAGGTGACTTGCAAGATAGGCAGCTGTGTAGTTTAGGGTATATGCTTCTTGCTTTTTAAGGTAGGCCATTTTGTACATTTAATGCACTGTTTTGATAACATGGTTCCCTAAGGTTGCCGTAGCCAGAGAAAACGCAGGGGGAGGGGGGGTTGTAATGGGAATAAGCTCTCACTACCAATTAAATGCTCCCAATGGCATGCATATCAAATAGCACCTGACAACAAAGTCCAGTTCCTGGCCTTCACATGTGGCTTAGATACTGAGCCTGGAGGAACCTTTCTACTGACAGTAGAAGGGCTGCTTGCACCTTAAAACCAGTCACTTTAGGCAGATTGACTCACCAGCCCTGAATGGCAACTCAATTAGGAGAAGGAAGACTCGGAGCTCAAACCTCCATTGCGTTACAGTTATACCCACACGTGGGGAAGGGTTCAGGAGTAAACCTGAGTAAAAATCAAATGCATTTCTTTGTCTGCCTGGTATTCACCTTGCGTGGTTGAAGTAGGAATAGAAAGAAGGTCTTTCTTAGGGCATCTGCAAATAACATGGTTTGACAAATGAGGCTGAGCAGTGAGTAACCAGGGCTGCAGGGCTGGTGACTTTGGTTTGCAAGGTGACATTGGCATTGGTTTGAATACCTTTTCAGTAAATGTGGAGAAATTTACAAAGAATCTATGTTTGCAATGGATTGAGGCACATCTATGCTGCTCACTGTAATAATATTTATCTCCTTACTCTCTGGATAAAGATGATTATCCTCCATATTTATCGTACTAATTTTCAGGTCACTCTTGAATGGAAACATCTTCTCCAAATTGATCTAGTCATGCCATCACAAACTAATAAAAAGATCTGGTCTATTGATAGCAGAGTTGCCTCTTATTCCCGAGGCGACTGAAGTCCTTTAGAGTATACAGGTCTCTCCTTCATGTGTTCTACCAATCTGATGTTGCCAGTACAATCTTCTACGCAGTGGTGTACTGGGGCAATGGCACCAACATGAATGATGCCAACAGGCTCAATAAACTGATTAGAAAGTCTCGCTCTGTTATAGGAGTCAAACTGAACATGCTGCAGGCTGTGGTAGAACAAAGGACACTCTGGAAAATCCTGGCAATTCTGGACAATACTCATCACCCTCCGTGTGCCACTTTGACTAAACAGAGGAACATTTTCAGTGATAGGCTAAGATAACTGTACTGCTCCAAAGAGTGCTATATGTGGTCATTTTTACCCTCTGCCGTTAGGCTCTATAATGAGTCAATCAGGGAAGTGATGACCCCCCCCCCCCCTGTTAAATTGTTATTAACCTCTGTTCACCACACCCTGCTATCGTGGACACCCTGTGTAATACTGTGTAATACTACTATCCGTTATTTTCTGGATGGTGTGAATGTGCACCCATTACTGAATAATAATTCTTGAGCTTCCATCTTATCAGTCTGATCTTGGAAATCGTATAAATCTTGTAACCTTTGATTTGTAAATCTAGTACATCTTATTTTTAACTTATTTTTTATTCTTTCTTACTTCTCTTCTAATATTTGTATATCTGCGTACTTGTAATGCTACTGTAATTTCCTTTGGGATCAATAAATTATCTACCTACTATATCTATTCTTTGTGGCTGAGCTGAGCCAGAGCACAATAGGGTACAACAATGTCTTTGTGGACTCCAGGGTAGTCAATATAATTTAGATCAGTCTTTGGTGTATCATAATGGGAATAGTTTTGTTGTCAGATGAGAAAAGAAATGTTATGTTAGATATTCCTGTTAGTACGTTAACCTGCAAACATGCACTATCCCCCACATAAAAGAACATTCAGGATGAGATGGGAAAAACTTTCAGGACACAAGCATGGAAGCACTTCTGTGAGGTTGTAAGCTCTGTTTTAACATATAGAAGTTGAACTCCTTTTGGGTTGCACAAGATTCAATGAGTAAGTGAACTGGATTTGGAGGATGAAAGATAATTGGATCAACAGCGAATCTGGGCTTATTTTGTATTTCATTTAGTAAATGCTTCATTCATGTTTGAAATGAAAACTGCTGATGTGAATATGTCACATTACCACAATATGTCACAACAGTGATGATGTGCTTTGAGAGGTTGATCATGACCAGAAAGTTACTCCTGCCTGAGCGAGGACCTGGACCCACTGTAATTTGCCTACCACTGCAATAGATCTGCAGTGGATACAATTTTACTGTCTCTCCACTTGGTCTTAGACCAAGCAACAGGCTGCTGTTTATTACTATGGCTCAGCATTCTCTTCTGTCATGCTCGCAGGACTAATTAACAGGCTTCAAAACCTATATCTCTGTACCTCCCTCTGCAACTGGTTCTTTGATTTCTTTACTGGGAGACCACAGTAAGTGTGGATCACAAATAACATCTCCTTCTCACTAACCATCAACACAGATGCACCTTGAGCATATGTGCTTAACCCACTGCTCTATTCTGTCTGCACACATGACTGTGTGACTAGGCACAGCTCGAATGCCATCTATAAATTTTTTGATGACGCAGCGGTTGTCAGAATCTCAGATGGCGATGACAAGGTGTACAGCTCTGTCATGTGCACTAGACTTCCCACCATCGAGGTCATCTTCAGAATATGGTGCCTCAAGAAGGTTATTATTAATTATTATTATTATTATTATTATTATTATTATTATTATTATTATTATTATTATTATTATTATTATTATTATTATTTTCATTGATAATAATAATATGATTTTATTAATCCTCAGTGAGAAATTCTTTTGTTACAGCAGCAACATTTAAAACACACAGCAGTGTGCAGACTTAACTAATAATAAAGTACACAATAATAATGTACAAAGTAATAAAACAGAGACTATTGTACTATGACGTGTGTTCTGCTGTCACACAGAGATGAACTGTTGTATATGCATTTGGTAGGAAAGAGTTTCTGTAATGATCCTTGTGACAGCAGAGCTGAACGAGTCTGTTCAAAAAGGTGCTCCACTGCTTATTCAGCAGGTCACGGAGAGGATGTGCCGGATTGTCCATAATGGATAACAGTATCCTATCACAAGACCTGACCTTTTCTTGTTACTATCATCGTGGAGGAAGTACAAGAGCCTGAAGATGCACGCTCAATGTTCTAAGAAAAGTGTCTTCCCCTCTACCAATCAGATTTCTGAATGGTCCATGAACCCATTAAAACTACCTCATTATTTTTGCTCTCCTTTTGCACTGCTTATTGATTTATTTTATATTTCTTATTGTAAATTATAATCATTTTATTTCTTGCATTATATTGCTGCCACAAAAATACATTTCACGACATATGTCAGAGATAATAATCCTGATACTGATTCACATTATAATTACATGTATAGTATTTTGCAAGGCTGAGGCAAAGCACTTTTACTTGGCAAAGGGTGGAGAAGAGGAGGGTGGAATGAAAATTAATGTGAAGTTTGCATGGGTAGTCACCATTACATTTCAACACATATTATCATTGTAAAGTTATTGTATAATTATCTAGATATTTCAATGGTTTTTGCATATAAGTTTCACATCTTCACACACATTATGCATGGCTATTTAAATATGCCAATAGCTTGCTGATGTGGTGCTAATAAGACTCAATGCATTCATTTCACATGGACACCTCTGCAATAAATGGCATCCATATAATATTCAATCTATCATGCTAATTGGCAAATAAGTAGTTCAGAGTAAATACTAATTTAGATGAATCAAATTCTTTTAGCTAATGATGAGCAGTGAATCTAAAGTAATTGAAATTGGTTTTCTCTGGATTAATTTGAGAATATTTGAATTTGATCCAATTTAGAATGTAGAAATAACTTCTTTAAATTCTTTATTACTGAAAATTTGAAATCAGTATTTCTAATGTCTTTGAATGACATTAAAGGTCATCTCTGAAACTTTAATTTTGCTATTTGATTAAAGTGAGATCAGTTATAATCTGATAATTAAACAATGGGACAGCCAATTAAATTGCAGCTACTTGTTCAGTCACAGCTGATATTGAAAGTATTTAAACATTTGAAATAGCTCATAGCAGTACAAGGACTTGTTAGAAGAACAATTTGGAGATGGTAATAGAGCATAGAAGGTATTGAAATTGAGATAATGGATGCTCTGGAGGAATAGGTAAGTAAGCAATGCATCACTTATGGGACAGTGAAGCAACCTTAGAATTGCTTGGTCTGTTAGACATGGCAAGCAACAATGGAAAGAGTGAGCATTGTGCCATAAATGTTGTAGAGTTCTGTATAAAGGAGTAACTCCAGAGAAAATTGACACTTTTCACAATGGAGATAAAATGAAGTTATTTCTGACAAGTATTACCCTGATTTCAGTCCTAGAAAATGCATTGTGACTTCATGAGGGAGTTAATGGATTCAGTAGTGCCTTGAGATGTCCACTAAAATCCATTATTGACATTGAAAGAAAAATGTGAATATAAAGATAACATACTATGCTGGTAGACTATTTCAAGAGAATTTCTATGTATAGTGAACTCAGAAAGATGACATGTTTTCTGTTTCTATATCAGTTTGCTACACAAATCATGTCTACTCTAATACTCAATGTCCTTTAGTACCATAAAAATATGGAAGTTATTCCTCAACTTGTAGAATAGTATGACATTCAATTGCCCAAACTTTGAAACAATGACAGAACTGCTGAACACTCATCCTTGCCTCCCTTATCAACAACTCTGTTGTTCAGTCAAATATCTATTGCATCCCTGTCTCTTTTCCAGGTAATTCACCACCTTCCCTTCCCTCTTATTTTTCTGCCATGATTCATGAAACTTACAGGCTTTGTGATGTCCATCTAATGACTAGATGTTGAGACCATACTAAAAGGAGAATGGGAGGAAGAAAGCAAATCAACTAAGTTCATGGCTACGCTAATGTGTTACATTGGTCTATTAAGTCATAGAGCATAGAATGCTTGTGCATAGAACAAATACTTTGGCCAATGATGTTGTTTTGAGTTTTTAATCTAACCCTTCCCTCATACAGTGCCCACCATTTTTCTATTATCCATGTGCCTAACTAAGAGTCTCCTAAGTGCTTCCAATAAATCTAACTCTACCACTACACCTGGTATGGTGTTCAATGCACTCACCTCTCTGTGTACGCCTCCTGGTTTTTAACCATTTCTATAATGGGGCAAAAAAAGTCTTTGATGATCCACTTGATCTTGTTTATTTAGAGATGCAGCGCGTTAACAGGGCCTACTAGCCTAATGTGGCCAATTAACTTTCTAATATGTATATCCTTGGAATGTGGGAGGAAACTCACGCAGTCACAGGGAGAATCAACCATGTGGGGTTCCTCCAGCTGTTCTGATTTGCTCTCACATTCCAAAATGTCTAGGTTAGCAGGTCAGTTGGTGTAATTCAGGTTAACCATTATGGAAATCAACATTTCAATGCAATTTTGTTAACCAAAGCTACTAAAATGGGCGTCACAGTAGCGCAACAGAGTTTCGAGTTTAATTCCACCGTTATCTGTAAGGAGACGATACATCCTCACTGTGGAATGCATGGGATTTCCCTGGACACTCCAGCTTCCTCCCACAGTCCAAAGACAGGCTGGTTAGGTTAATTGGTCATTGTAAATTGTCCAGTGATTAGGCTGGGGTTAAATTAAGGTTGTCAGGATTGATGGGGTGGCATAGCTCAATAAGCCAGTTCTGCACTGTATTGCTAAATAAAATAAAATTTACCAAAATATTCTATATGTTACTAGTCGACTTCATCGTGGAACAAACTTACACAATTAAAGAATCTCAATGTTATACTTAACGTTTTGTTGAGAGAGTCATGTGGTAGCGGAGAGCCAGGTTTTTAATGAAACACCAACTCATGGCATAGAACAGTACAGTACAGCACAGGAACAGGCCATTCAGCTCACAATATTGTGCCGAACCAGCTAAAGAGCATGTCAAAAACACCCAAACACTAATCCCTCCTATCTACACCATGTCCATTTCCCAATTCCACCTCTGATCCTATGACTGAAGAGGGAGCATGAAGCTGAAACAATTAATCAACATAGCTGGAGAACAGCACGAGACCCCAGCTTAAAGAACTTGTATAATACTGAAACCTCATTAGGCACAACATACCTGTTCCACCCTTCAGAGACAGCTTTCAATTAAATGACTATTCTAGGCAAGTGATAGAATCTGGGGGTGAGGGTGTGACAGTAGTGTAGTTGATGGGTATATTGGGGGAGCAAGCTATATGGAAAATGAAAGAGAAAATGAGAGAATTAGTGAGGAAATAGAATGGGTTGAAGTGGCTTCCTTCTATGTAATAAATATAGAAGTATTGAACCAAAGTAAAGTGGAATTTATATTAATGATTTAGATAAGCACATAACAAGTAAACTAATAAAGTTTGCCAGTGACACAAAATTAGGGGAATGGGCTGATAACATTCAGGCAGCAGAATCCATACAGATAGATCTAAACAAAATCCAGATTTGGGCAGATAAATGGTGGGTGAAATTTAATGTAAGCAAATGTAATGTATTACATATAGGAAATAGAAATATGACATATAAATATACAATGGGAGATCCTGAGTTTGAAAGTGCACTGTATGAGAAGGATTTGTCCTTCCTGGTGGACTCATCACGATCAACATCTAGAAAATACACAGAAGTGATTAGGAAGGTTAATAGAAAGTGAGCTATATAATGCATTCAGTGGAGGTCAAGTTTAGAAATGTTGTCCTTAAACTGTATAGTACACTTTTTAGGCCACACCTTGAGTACTGCTTACAATTTTGGTCTTCATATTGTGTGAGGCATGAGAAGGTACTGGAGAGAGTTCAGAGAAGGGCAACTGGACTCATTTGAGGTCTGCAGAGTATGAGCTATGAAGAAAGATTGAAATCATCAATCTTTTTAGCATAAGTAGATGTAGAATGAGAGGAGACGTGATAGAAGTGCACAAAATCATTAAGGGTATAAGTAAGGTGGATGCAAGCTGTTACTTCAAAATGAATCCGTCACCAAGGACATTGCCCCACAGTTCAGTCTAACATCAGGAAGCATTTCTTTACACAGTGACTTGAGGACACATGGAACAAACTACCTAGTTGTGTAGTTGAGAGTAGTACCTTAGAGACTTGCAAATCTAAACGATAGTTATTTCCACACTCTATGTGAATTGGAATTTGGCAAGTGTTGTTATGAATGACCTGAATGGCCTGTTTTTGTCAAAAAACTTTCTAATACTTTAAAGTTCTAAAAACTAAGGGTATTTTGGTATGAATTACAGTGAACAGTGGAGAAAATGTTAATATTTGATAAGTAATTAAATAATCATGTTTTAATTGTAAAATCCATCTGCTAAATAAACTTGAAACTGTCAGTTTACTAAGCCTCTGTTTCATTGTCCCCGGCACTACTGAAGTCAGCCATGTTGAGATTTCTTTCATGTCCAGATGCATCAACATCTCCTCATAGAACCATAGAACACTACAGCACAGTACAGGCCCTTCAGCCCTCCATGTTGTGCCCACTCATATAAAAGTACTAAACCCACACTACCCCATAACCCTCCATTTTTCTTTCATCCATGTGCCTGTCCAAGAGGCTCTTAAATACCCCTAATGTTTTAGCCTCCACCACCATCCCTGGCAAGCCATTCCAGGCACTCACAGCCCTCTGTGTATATAAAAAATTTTTTTTTTTTAAAAATAAAAAAATAAATAAAAATAAAAAAAATAAAAAAACTTACCCCCAATGTCTCCCCTAAACTTCCCTCCCTTAATTTTGTACATATGCCCTCTGGTGTTTGGTATTGGTGCCCATGGAAACAGGTACTGACTATCCACCCTATCTATGCCTCTCATAATCTTGTAGACCTCTATCAAGTCCCCTCTCATGTGGGTAATCAACCTGCTACAGGAACAGTTCTGATACTGCTGTGCTCTTGAGCCATTTTTAATAACAGCAGAGAGTATACAGTTTGGGCTGCTCCTGATTATTGACTCTATGACGTTTGGACATAAGGCTGCTTTTGAAAATCAGCACTTTAATGCTCCTATTGAAGCAAAGCATTCCAGACAGCATAAAAAATTAAGACCTGATATTTAGGTCTCTGTCTATGTTCATCGTCTCTATTACAATGGTTACTGAGAGTCTGAAAAAACATACCTCGTTTGAACCAATTAACAATTTACCCAAAAAGTTAAACAGAAGACTGAGCAAATGTGTTATATCAGATGACTACATCTGAAAAGGACTCGTGTCTCCAGTTGTACTAACTCCCTGTTTCTCTATGGGAACTTCTACTGCAATATACAATCTTTGTGAAATAGTCATCGATTAAAAAGAGAGGCAACATGAGAAAAGCTTGTTATACAGTTTATCAAGAGACCAAGCTTTGGAAAAGACTGTTGAATAGTGTGATGGGTACAGAAACTGTATTTACTGGTCTTGCAAAGGGATTTTTCTTTTAGCTGCTGGTGGTTGTAAATTCTGGTTAAACTTTGACTACCTGCAATGATTCTGTCTGCTATAACATGAAGTAAGTGTCCCAGGTAGAGATTCTATGAAACTCATCTTCCCCACCTTGTTTCCTGCCAAATTTGGTGGTAGACTCAGTGTTGTAGTGCCCAGGACCACTCTGCTTCCTGTGTGCTTTGGTGCCAGACTCAATGTTGTACTGCCCAAACAGCTTCCAGTGTGCTTTGGTACTCTATTCTTCCAGTGAAATAAAAGCAACATGTGCAAGGTAGGAAGCCCTGCTTTAAATGTAGCTAAATCCCTTTAATCATTCAACAAGATTAATGCATAGAATCTTTTGATTAACACAGGGTCAAGTTGTAATACATGGCACTAATGCTAAAGCTGCTGTTTCTCCAATGGTGCAATTACTTAAGCAATGTCAAAAATAGATCTCCTGAAGTTACTGATGGCTCGTAAAAGAGATCTCACTGTGAAAACCCTTAAATTTTAAATATTCACACTGCAGAGAGGCCCTGGAATTCTTAAATTTATTGGTTATGCTAAGTAGCTCTTTTTCCAAATATAAACTGATACTGGAACGTTTGCACAGTGTAGCCAATTATTTGCTTTTAGGCAGCTTTTGTCATTATTTCCTAAATTCTTTTCAATTCTGAGTTAATTCCTTTTCCTTCCTCTAAATTGTCACTCTGGTCTCCCATCCCTTTTACTTTTGTTGGACGTTTCTGAGTAGATATTTGATAAAGCAACTTTCAAGCAAATGATACTGAGTACAGCGAATCATGGCTCAGAGGGAGGCCAACTGGTACATTATCTCTATGTAAGCAAAATTTCAGCCAATCATATATCATTGTTTTCTCTCCAAAGCACTGTTAGATATTTACCAGCTCTCTCATTTTGTTGCTCTGCTAAGGATTGTTCATGTACAATGGAGTTATGTACATAACATGTATTATAAAGAATTAGAAGTTAATATCAATGGTGTATGTCATGAAATGTGTTGTTATGTGCTAGTAGTACATTGCAATATAAAAGTAAAAGCTGGAAATGGTAAGGTGTGTGTGTGTGTGTGTGTGTGTGTTTATATACAGTGCCTATAGAAAGTATTTACTCTTGGAAGTTTTCATGTAGTGACTTGTCTTTCTTTGACACTGATCAACAGAAAAAAGACTCCTATCAAGGTGAAAACAGATCTCTAAAACATGATCTAAATTAATTACAAATATAACACAGAAAATAACTGATTGCATCAGTACTCACTCCCTTCAAATCAGTATTTAATAGATGCACCTTCATCAGCAATTACAGCCTTGAGTCTGTCTGGATAGGTCTCTCAGACCTATTGCACATCTGGACACTAACTTTTTCCCATTCTTCTTTACAAAACTGCTCAAGCTCTGTCAGATTGCATGGGGATTGTGAGGGAACAGCCTTTTCAGTCCAGACACAAATTCTCAATTGGAATGAGGTTCAGACTCTGACTTGGCCACTCCAGGACATTAACTTCAGTGTTTTTAAGCCATTCCTATGTAGCTTTGGCTTTAAGCTTGGGATCATTGTTTTGCTGGAAAACAAATCTTCTCCCAAGTCGCAATTCTCTTGCAGACTGCATCAGGTTTTCCTCCAGCATTTCCTTGTATTTTGCTGCATTCATTTTACTCTCTACATTCACAAGCTTTCCAGGGCCTGATGCAGTGAAGCATTCTCACAGGATGATGCAGCCACCACCAGGCTTCATGGTAGGTCTGGTGTGTTTTTGATGATTTTGGTGTGTTTTTGGTGTGTTTTTGCGAAAAGTGAGACAAGTCCTAAAAAGCCAGCTGAAGTGGAAGAAGAAGATCAGTGCCTCAACACATTTACCCTACCAGTCATTAGATACCCAGCCGCAGTAGTGTGTTGGCGAAGGAACAAACTGGAAGCCACTGATGTCAAGACCCAGGAACTATGAACAATATTTGGAGGATTCCACCCAATGTACAATGTCAAGTGATTGTACACCTACTGGAATAAAGGAGGACAGGGACTTGGAAGTGTCAAGGGCACAATCATGGAAGAAATGTGAAACATCCGTGAGTATGTCAGGAAGATGGCCGCTAAGGATGACCCGCCAGGAGAATACCTCAGTAGGCAGGGGATTTGGAAATGGAAGTAGGTGAAGCAGAGCCAGAGGGCCAGAGGCACTGCATGGGATGTACCATCACTAGATATCTGGGGTGGTTGACATCAGAAAGTCCTACCAATGGCTGGGAATGGCAGGGCTGAAAGACAGCACAGAGGTAGCACAAGAAGAGATGCTGAGCACAAGAGAAGCAGGGTTCTATCACACCAGACAAGACCCGTGACGCAGACTGTACAAGAAATCCACTGAAACAATCCAGCACGTAGTAGCAGGGTGCAAGATGAAGGCAGGGACAGCATACACTGAATGGCACAACCAACTTGCAGGAATTGTGTACAGGAACACATGTGCTGAGTATGGATTGGACACTCCCAAGTCCAAATGGGAAACACCCGAGAAGGTAGTGGAGAAGGACAGATGTTCATTCTCTGTCATTCTGTGGGAGTTCTGAATACAGACTGATAAGCAGGTACTGGTCAACCAAACAGACAAAGTAATATTGGGCAAGGAACTGAAGAAAGCACTAGTAATAGATATGGCAGTCCCGAATGACATTAACATCAGGAAGAAAGAATATGAAAGGCCAGAGAATACCAGGGTTACCAGATAGGAAGGAGGTGGAAGGTTAAAGCCAGAGTAATCCCAATGGCGATAGGAGCACTTGGAGCTGTGACACCTGGACTGGGAGACTGGCTCCAACAGATCTTGGGAACAACATCTGAAATCTCAATCCAGAAGAGCACACTACTAGGAACAGCAAGGATACTGTTCTGAACCCTCAAGCTGACAGGCCTTGCAGAGGACCCAAGATTAAAGCGAAAATGCACGGACACATCACCCATAAGGGGAATTTAAAAAAATATATATTAAATTAAATCAGTAGTGCAAAAAGACAAAAACAAGTAAGGTAATGGCATGAGTTCAATATCCATTCAGGAATCTGATGGCAGAGGGGAAGAAGCTGTTCCTGAATCATTGAGTGTGAGAAAATCCTTCAAAAAAACTTGTTCACTACTTAGCTTCCAGTAATTTTAATGTGATTGAAGGAAGTTATGGGGGAGGGATGTCAGAGGAATTTTTTTTTTACACAAAGTGTGGTGGATGATACAACACCCTGCCAGTGGTGGTGGTAGATGTAGATTCATTAGGGACTTTTAAGAAACTCTTGGATAGAAAAATGGAGGGTTATTGAAGAAGAAAGGGTTAGACTGATTTTAGAGTAGGTTAAAAGGACGGCACAACACTGTGGACCAAAGGGCCTGTACTGTGCTGGAGTAATATATGCTCTATAATACTCAAAGGGCATCAAGATCAGTCACTGGGTGTGGAGCATTCTGATTCAGAATCATTGTAACTACATGAGAAGACAATAAAGGAACACTCATATTAAGACCATATGATCATAAGATATAGGAGCAGAATTAGGCCATTTGGCACATTGCGTCTGCTCTGCCATTTCACCATGGCTGATCCAATTTTCCTCTCAGCCCCAATCTTCAGCCTTCACCCTATATCCCTTTGTGCCTTGACCAAACGAGAATTTATCAACCTCTGTCTTAAATATGAATAAAGACTGGGTCTTCATATCTGCTTGTGCAGGGAGGAGGGATTTGGGGGTTGATGATCATGCTGCTATTCTTTTCTTTCTTGGTTTCCTGGCTATCTGGAGAGGAAGAATTTCAGAATTGAAAAATGTAACTTGCATATTGTTCAGACAGATCAAATCATTACACAGAGCATAGAGGTAGAACAATGCAAAACAGTAACAATGCAGACTAATGTGTTTAAACTACAGAGAAAGTGTAGTCCAGGTAAGCAGTAAGGTGCCAGATCATAACAGGGTAGAACGTGAAGTCAAGAATCCATCCTATCAAACAAGAGGTCTGTACAAGAATCTGATAACTGTGAGATTGAAGCTGTTTTTGAGCCTGGTGGTACATGATTTAAGTGTATCTATACTCTGGATGCATGTGGTCTTTGATTATGCTACAGGACACAGTTTTAAGGTGCTAGGAAGTAGGTAAAGAGGAAATATGAGGGGTAAGTTTTTTAAGCAGAGAGTGGTGAGTACGTGGAATGGATTGCCGGCAATGTTGATGGAGGCAGATACAATAGAGTCTTTTAAGAGGCTCCTGGATAGGTACATGGAGCTTAGGAAAAATAGAATGCTATGGGTAATCCTAGGTCATTTCTATAGTAAGGACAGGCTCAGCACAGCTTTGTGGGCCAAAGAGCCTGTATTGTGCTGAAGGCTTTCTATATTTTCTGAGGCAGCAAGAAGTATAGACAGAGTCAATGGAGAGGAGGCAATTTTCTCTGATGAGCTCTGTGTCTGCAACTCTCTGAAGTTTCTTGTGGTCACATGCATTACTGTTGCCATACAAAGCCGTTATGCATCCAGGTAGAATGACTTCTATGGTGTATCGCAAAAAATTGATAAGGGTCAACAGAGGCAGGTCAACTTTTGTTAACCCCTTGAGGAAGTAAAGGTGCTGGGAAAGCTCTAAGTGGCCATCTCCTGTTTTAACTTATTGTTAATGGCACATCCTTGCCCTTTAATACACAGTCCAAGGCATGTCTGTTTTCTCAATATTTTGGTTGTTTGCATATCCAGGCATCATTCCATAGAACAAACTAAAGCAGTATGCTTTTTTGTTCATTGTTTTTGTGGTCAGTACATCTTAGACCAGCCACTAGTTTTTGAGTACCCAGAGGGGTTCTGCCAGTTGGGATATGCAGCCTTTGTAAATATATAATTATGTACAGTTACTTCTCTACTCTCAAAATGTTAGGTAGTTAATTATCACATTTGAAGATACATTGGTAATTATTGAACCGGTATTTAACTCTATTTTTGTCTTTGTATTTAAAAAGTATAAAACAACGCTGTTTTGTTGGGTGTGGGGAGAGCAGAAATAGATTCTACAGATGGCCTGCTTATGATGAAAGAACTTTATTATCTAATGTTTCCAATATATCCCGTGACACAGCTACTAGAGAAATTTCCTCCTCTTCAAGCCATGACAGCCAATTCCATTTCCTAGGCATTTGCTTTGTATATCTTTTTCCTTCAAATCACTTCTGATACGTTGGCCAGTAGCTTTCATTCTATGCATAGAATGAAAGCTATTGGGCGACATATCAAAAGGAGCTCTTGACTTCTTTGCTAATGCAAGCAATTTCTCTTTATCTGCTTAGACAACATCTTCCATGATTTTAAATACCCCCCTGCAACCTCCTCTTTACCAAAGAGATTAACCCCAGCCTCTCCAGCCTGTCAGCATAATTAAAGTCGCTCATCAGTGGAATCATTTGAGTAGATCTCTTTTGGATCCTCTCCAAAAGTTTCCATGTGTTAGAGACATTCAATTCAGTCCCATTACTAAGTTTAAGCTAACTATACTGTACAAATTGGGCTTATCCCTAGGTCTTTCTTGATATGTGACATTTGCAATTTTTCATTGCCCACTACCCCTGAAACTACAAATGCTTTTTCCACACAGGATATTTGACTTCTGAACTCACTATCACATAGACCTCGAAGTGTCCCTGGATAATTTGTATTGTACCCGATAATATTTAATTTATGCTACACACACAAAATGTATGCACTTTTTTATTTATGTGTAATTCATTTGTTGATTTATTCCTTAATTTCCTAAGATACTGTGTGTGTAATGCCCTGGTTAAGATTTCTACTGTTGTACTGTAGCTACTTCATTTTAGCAGTCTGTAAAAGTAGTGTGTTCTGCTGGTAGACTGCTTGATTTCAGCTAAAAAAAAAAGGGGTTATGATGTTCACGTTAGGAATGTTGTGTCAGCCAGTCAGGATGGTGGAATTGGGAGAAGCTTCTCAAGAGAACTGGCAGGAGTGAGATTTATGGCAGACGATGCAGTGTACGGCTCTTTTTTTTTGACGGGAGCTGTGGAGTGGACAGGAAGGTGGTTGAGGATGCTGTGGGAAGGAACGTCCCCCTTCCCCCTTTGTGCAGCTGAATGGCTCCAAGGAGGAAGGGTCAATAATTCCGAGAGAGAGCCCATTTGTTCTAGATGGATTTTGAATGTAATTCAGAAGGTGGTGTGTGCCTTCATGCAGACCATAAGTTCAGCATATGAGTATAATAACAATTTAAAGATGAGCTTCAACTTCATGTGCACATGTGGACTGGGTTAACTATAATGGGCCCTTTCATTTATTATTTTTTCTTTTTTTCCTGCTAACTGTTTGATAAAGCTGAAATAAGTAAATATACTTTATTTATAATTTTATGCAGTGTTTGTTCTGTTATTTTTATGCCAGATGATAATTGTGTAAGGGCAGTATTTACACAGCATTCACTCAGATCTTGGTTTCTTTAATCGGAACATCATGGCATTCCTGTTTGACTCAACCCCAAATCATACTGACCCTAGACATATAGTGTTCATGAAAGGTGGCCTTCTCACTATGGAGTCTCATGGCTGCAAGCAGAGCCGGCTAATGAGCCAAGTTTTCATATGAACCCAGTGAGGAGATTACATGTGTTATGACTGTATCATGAGTACTACTGTGCTTTACATCCTGGTTTGGAGAAAGCATTGTCTTATTTGCCAGTATACGTGTATACAGTTAATTGACAATAAACTTGGCTTGAAAATGCTGTGAAGATCATAGTCAGGACCTATTATTTCATTCTTTATTTCCCTCAGCAACATAGATTACATTCCACTGGGATTAGGGTATTTAAGCAATTTGAGTACAACTAGCTTTTTCTGCTTCCTCCTCTTTGCTGAGTTTTAATTTATGTGCCTATAGCTAGACTTTCCTCAGTCTCTCTCTTTTATATTTTCCCTTTGGACCTTCACTGATCGTTCTCTTATTGACCTGGCAAGTGTCATGACAGTGGAGCACGATGGAAGCACTCAACATGCATCCATGGTAAATGAAATAATCAATGTTGCAGGTTGAGGCACTTTGTCACAACTCTAATTGGTCCTGTAAATTGATAAATTGGTTTGTTATTGTACCCAGATAGAATGAAAAATGTATCGCATACTATACAAACAGATCAATTCATTACTCAGTGCATTAAGTTAGCACAAAGTGGAGCAATAACAGGATACAGAATAAGGTGCTATAGTTTCCAAGAATGTGCAGTGCAAGTAAACAATGATGCAAGGCAGATAGTGAGCCCAAAATACCATCTTAATGTACTAGGGAAATATTTAGTAGTCTTATAACAGTGGGGTAGAAGTTGTCCTTGAACCTGATAATTTGTGCTTTTAGGTTTGTTTTATCTTCTGCTTGATGAGAGGGAGGGGAAAGACAATGTCCAAGGTGATTGGTGCCAGCTGCTTAACTGAGGCAGCAGGAAGTGTGGACTGAAATAATGAAATCATGAAGAGATGGTTGGTTTCTACGACTTGATAATCTTCGTCCACAATTTTCTACAGTTTCTTGTGGTGATGGACAGAGCTTATGCTTACCAAGCTGAGATGCATCTAGACAGAATACTTTCTATGATGCATTAATTAAAAATTGGTGAAAGTCAAAAGGGACAAACGTCTTTTGCCTCCTGAGAAAATGAAGGCACTTATGAGCTTTCTTTGCCATGGTATCAATGTCGTCAAACAGGGACAGACTATTGGTGATGTTCACTGCTGGCAGCTTGAACCTCTCTACCCTCTCTACCTCAGTTTGTTCATTCGTTCAGAACTGTGTTGTAAGACATAAGCGATTATGCTCTTTCCATGATAGTGATAGTTGGCAAATTTTTCTACAGAAGTGACTTGCCATTGCCTTCTTCTGGGCAGTGTCTTTACAAGACATCTGACCCCAGCCATTATCAATACTCTGTTAGAGATTGTCTGCCTGGTGTTGGTGGTCACATAACCAGGACTTGTGACAAGCACCAGCGGCTCATATGACCATCTGCCACCTACTCCCATGGCTTCACATCACCCTGATCAGGGGTCTATGCAGGTGCTACACCTTGCCCAAGGGTGTCCTGCAGTCTAGCGGAGGTAAGAAGCACCTTGCACCTCCTCTGGCAGAGATGCATCTCCACTCCGCCACTCTGTGTAAACAAGTGCTGATGTTTAAATTGAATTTCTGCTTTACTTTCCTTTTGCATGAACAGAAATGGTAGATGGAGTATAATACTGACATATGTGTAGTGTTGCACTTTGGGGATCAAATGGTCAAGATAAGACATGTTATTGGCAGGACTCTTAACAGTGGTGTTCAGATGGATCTGGCATATGCCTTACTTTTATTAGTCAAGGAACTGAGTCCACCATGACTGAATGGCAGAGCTGACATGTTGGGCTGAATGATTTAATTCTGATCCTATGTCTCATGGTCTAATGAAGTTCAAAAGTCAGGAAGTTGCATTGCAACTTTAAAAAAACCTTGTGCCACATCTGGAGTATTGCATTGGTGAGAGGGCAACATGTGCGAGGCAAGTTCCTTGCAGAGGGATTGGTTGATATCCTAAATGTACCACCAGGGATGATGATTCAAAATTAAAAATAAATTTATTGTCAACGTATATATGCATACTACCCTGAAATTCATTTTTTGCGAGTATTCACAGTAAATAGGATGTAAAGCAGGGTGGCACGGTAATGCTTTTTTTTTACACAATGCTTTATAGTACAGGCAATCCGGGTTCAATTCCCACCACTGCCTGTAAGGTTTTTGTATGCTCTCCCTGTGACTGTGTGGTTTCATCTACGTGCTTCAGAGTCCTCCCTCAGTCCAAAGACATAACAGTTGGTAGATTAATTGGTCATTGTAAGTTGTCCCAGGACTAAAACGGGGGACTGCTGGGCAATGCAGCTCAAAGTGCCTACTCCACACTCTATCTTAATAAATACAATGAAACACAACAGTATCAATGAAAAACCACAGATGGAGAAACAACCAATGTGCAAAAGACAACCAACTATGCAAACACAAAAGGAAATAATAATGATAATAAATAGATAAGCAATAAAAGTTGAGAACATGAGTTGCAGAGTCCTTAAAAGTGTGTCCATAGATTATGGAATCAATTCAGTGTTGGGGTGAGTGAAGTTATCCCTTCTGGTTCGAAAGCTTGATGGTTGATATTGGAGGCAAACATTGTGCTGTTTAATATGCTTTTTAGGTGGGCACATAAGCATGGTGGAAATGACAGGATATGGAAATTGTGTAGACAGAACAGATTAGTATCACTGCACATTTGATTACTAATTAATCCAGCACAACATCCTGGGCTGATGGTCCAGTTCCTGTTCTATACTTTGTTTTATATACGATAAATAATATTGTTACAGAGGTGTCCTTACTGTCCAAATGTTCCAGAGATGAACTTTGGGCCAGGGAAATGCTGTAGACCTGCTTTCACAGTAGGCAAGCTGCAACTGGCCAAGGATTTCTGGAAGGCTGGAGTTAATGTGTGCTATGATGAATCCCTCAAAGCATTTCATGATGAAGGATGTCAGAGGCACTGGGTGGCAGTCATTCAGGCACATTACCTTGTTTTTCTAAAGGCAGGTAGGAACCACAAACTGAAGCAGGTAGAGATTAAAAATATCTGCAAATACCCTTGTCAGTTGATCTGCTCAGGATCTAAGGATGCAACCCGTGACACCATTTGTGCCACATACATTCTGTGAGTCCGGTCTCTGGAAGACTAAACACACCAGCAGCGGTGACTGTGGATTCAGTGCTTGAGAGACTGTTATGGTTGATGGTGATATTCTAACCCCGTCTGTTAAAAAGACACATAGAATGTGTGAAACACATCTGGAAGGAATGGTCCTCCCAAAGTACAACACCTTACTCATGTCTACAATAAATTCCATCTGTCATTTTTCAGCCCCTTTTTGAGCTGGTCCAGATCCCACTGCAAGCTTTGATAGTCTTTCTCACAATTCGCTGCACCCTCAATTTTGGTATCATCTGCAAATTTGCAGTGTAGCACATTATCATCCAAATCATTGATATAGATGACAAGCAACAATGATCTCTGCAGCACACACTAGTCACAGACCTCCAGTCTGAGGCCAGCATCTGCAACCACTCATTGGCTTCTTCCATGAAGCCAATGCTTAAGCCAATTTACTACTTCATCTTGAATGCCAATCAACTGAAACTTCTTGACCAACGTTCCATGCGGAACCTTGTGAAAGGTCTTGCTAAAGTCCATTGTAAGTTGCATCTAACCATGCACAAAACCATGTTGACTATCCCTCATCAGTCCCTGCCTACCCAAACACTTATGTAACACATTTCACGACATCTGAGTGATGATAAACCCGATTCTGATATGGGTCTCTAATGTGGATTGAGAATTGGAAGGGGGCAGGGAGAAGGGAATCATGGTGGGGAAAATGGAATGCAGGAGAGGATGGAGCAGGAAGCACCAGTGAGACACTCTGTAATGTTCAATAAACCAATTGTTTGGAATCAAATTACGTTACCTGATGTCTCAGAGCTGTGTGTGTTTGCACCAGTGCCAACCCCCATCCCTGTTACACCTTCTCTGCCACCTGTCTTATACCCCTCCTGTGGTTCTCCACCCTTACCATTCCCAGCATCCTTTGCTCACACCAGATTGACAAACTTGCTATCTGTTCCACGTTGGTAAATACCATACTACGCAAAAGTCTTAGGCACATATATATAACACAGCACTAAAATTTGTGAAATTTGTTGTTTTTTGGTAGATGTACATTACAATATATAATTTAAAACTATAAAAATAAGTATATACAAAAATATAAAATTAAATAAATAGTAAAAAAAGGCAAAAAATAGGTAGTTTTATGGGTTAATCGATCATTCAGATATCTGATGATGGAGGGGAAGAGGCTGTTATCGAAATGTTGAGTGTGTGCCTTTAGGCTCCTGTACCAGCTCCTTGATGATAGCAATGAGAGGAGGGCATGTCCAGAGTGATGGGTCATGAAGTTACTTCAATGTCCTCTTTATGAATGCAAAGAGCATATACAGTAGACCATAAGGCAGAGGAGCAGAATGAGGCCATTCATCCCATCGAGTCTACTCTGCTTTTCCATCATGGCTGATTTATCATTCCTCGCAACTGCATTTTCCAGCCTTTTCCTTGTAACCTTTGACACCCTTGCTAATCAAGATCAGGCAACCTCCGCTATAAATACTATATACCCAATGACTTGGCCTCCACAGCTCTCTGTGGCAAGAAGGCATTGTATTTCACTTTGTGTTTCAGCATACACATGATAAATAAAATGGGTCTGAAATCTGATCTGAAATCTTTTTTTTTAAGAAAATGATCTGATGCCAATATGATTTACTCTTAAACTGCTCTCTGAAATGATTGCATCAAGTCACCTCAGTGACTCTTCAAAAAGCCAGTCCTCCTGGAGAGTGACAGGGTGAGTTATTAAACTAAGGCCTTATCTGCAAAGGGCTTTTGCCCCATAATTAATACATTTATAGCTGCCACGTTTCCTTGAACACGATAATAAATGTTAAATTAACGGAGTTTTTTAAGACACAGCTGAACATTAGGTAATGGTGAACTGTGTTAGAATCACTGAATATCATTTGTCGTAGGTGTTAGTTCAGAAAGGTTATACTGTAGCTACTTTAGAATTCTTGTGAAGTGGCTTTGATCTGTACCAAAATACTAGTTTAAACATAAATTGGTTCCGTGATGTTGATGACTAACTCCTGATTCACCTCCAGTGGAGAATCTCACACCCGAGCAGACTCTAAATGATTAATGACATTCCATCTGCTTCCTAAATATCCCCACCATCCACTAATTCTTCCAAAATTCTTTGCAGATTCTGCTATTTCATTCACAGTTTAATTCATTGCTCCCTGTTACTATAATTTACTTGCAAAATTATTTGCAACATTCATGTCAACAAAATTTCGCATGTCTTCGTTATGAACGTTGTTTATCTTTTTGGATTTGATTTATGGACATCTGCTATACCTCTCTTCCTGCACACTCTGCGATTTACTTTTCATTCTGATTAATGAATTGGTTGCTATCAAGCTTGGAATAGCTTTCATAACAAATTGACATTCTTCATCATGCAAAATAGGGTGGTACATCCCTTTAATGGATTATTCTAGTTAATTCCCAACATTGTTAAGAGGAGAACAATTGAAACTTGCTCCATGGTTAAAATAATCATATCACAAATATTAATTTTGACTGGCTTTGGAATGCCTGGTCACTTACATTCTTCTTAATCTTAATCCTTTTCGCTCCTTATGGAGCATAGGGCCTCAACAAAATTCCTCCACTTCCTGCGATCTCTAGCAGATGTTTTTGCAGTCTCCCAAGTTTGGCCGGTGGCTTTCAGTTCATCCAAAAGCCTATGCCTCCAGGTTTGCTTTGGGTGACCTCTTCTTCTCTTCCCTTGTGGATTCCATTCGAGTGATTGTCGAGTGACATTCGACTGGCTCTTCCTCAAGGTATGGCTGACCCATCTCCACTTCCTCCTCCTTATCTGGAATACAATGGGCTCTTGGTTTGCTCTCTTCCATAGGTCTAGGTTTGACACTCTGTCGTACCACTTGAGGCGGAGGATCTGCCGGAGGCATTTGTTGAGAAAGGTCTGGATCTTGTTGCAGCTGGTGTTAGTGATTCTCCATGTTTTGGATCCATATAGCAGGATGGCTTTCACATTGGAGCTGAATACACGGAGCTTAGTTTTGACAGAGATGGCCATAGGTCTCCAAACAGGTCACAGGGTTGTGAAGGCATGTTGGGCTTTTCCGATCCTTGCTCTGATGTCCTCATCTGTACCTCCTGATTTACTGATTTTGCTTCCGAGGTAGGTGAATTTGTCCACATCTTCAACTATTTGTCCTTCAATCCGTAATGGCTCCTCTTGTTTTTTTATTAATGCGTAGAACTTTGGTCTTCTCCTGACTGATCTTAAGGCCTACTCGCTGTGAGGTCTCTCCCAAGGAATCTACTTTCTTCTGCATATCTTGAAGCCAGTGTGAGAGAAGAGCGAGATCATCTGCAAATGCCAGGTCCTCCGATTTCCCTGTTAACGTCCACTGGATGCCTCTCTCTGAGCCAGCATAGGCTGTTCTTGTAGCTCAGTTGAGTACCACAAGAAAAAGTAGAGGCGACAGCAGGCATCCCTGTCTGACTCCAGTAGTGACCAGGAACTCTTCGGACAGTCTCCCATCGTGGATGACCCTGCATGAGAAACCATCATAAAGCTGCTTGATGATATTCACCATCTCTTCCGGTACACCATAGTGTCGAAAGATGCTCCACATTGACTTTCTGTCCAGGCTGTCAAATGCCTTCTCAAAATCAATAAAACACACATATAGTGGAGTTTGCCATTCTATTGTCTGCTCCACAATGACTCTAAGTGTAGCTATCTGGTCAATGCATGATCTCTCTTTCCTGAACCCTGTCTGCTCATCTCTAAGTCTCTGGTCAATGGCGTCTTTCATCCGCTCCAAGATGACCCTGGTGAGAACTTTGCTAGGAATGGACAACAAGGTGATCCCCCTCCACTTGCCACACAGTGAAAGATCTCCAGATTTTGGCAGCTTCACAAGGAGGCCCTTCTTCCAATCTGATGGGATCTCTCCTGTTCTCCATATCAAATTCAGCAGTATATGCAAATATGTTATGGTCCACCATAACATCTCCACCCTCTTTTAGTGCTTCTGCAGGAATGTTGTCTTCTCCAGCAGCCTTACCGTTCTTCAGGCTTTTCAGGGCTTTTCGAATTTCTTGCTTGATGATTTCACCTATATTGATGTTGAGTGGGTCTCCAGGCTCCAGGTCAGGTGGGTTCTGTGTTGGTGGTCTATTCAATACTTCCTGGAAGTGTTCCTTCCATCTCGCCAGCTGATCTTCAACCAAAGTGAGCAGATGGCCTGTCTTGTCTCTAACAGGTCTGTTGAAACTGCTTTTCTTCCCTCTCAAATTTTAGTTGTTGTGTAGAGTGCCTTGAGGTCCCCTTTACTTGCCGCTGTTTCTGCTTGTTCTTTGATTTCATTGAAGTATGACCTCTTGTCCTTTCTGAGCTGTTTCTTTACCTCCTTGGCCATCACGCTGTACCTCTTGGCAGTGATTTGTTTCTGTTGCCGGGTTCTGGCCTGATTCAACTCCTGTTTGAGCTTTTTCCTCTCCTCCACCTTCTGCCATGTCTCGTCCCTGATCCAAGGTTTACTGTTGACTGGTGGTCTTCCCAGTACTTCTTTGCAGGCTCCTACAGTGGCCTGCTTGAAGGTAATCCAGGCGTGTTCCGCTGTTCTCTCATCTTGTTCCTCTATTTGAAGACCCCCAAAGCAGTTTTGCAAGGCGATGTGGAAATCTTTCTTGTTCTCTTCCGTCTGTAGTTTTCTAACATCAAACTTTATTCGTGTGTTCTGTTGCTTCTTATTGGCTGACAGCTTCATCTTCAGCTTTGTAACAACCAAATGGTGGTCAGATCCAATATCTGCTCCTCTTTTGGCTCTAACATCTTGCAATGAACTTCTCCAGCGCTGGCGGACTATGACGTGATCAATCTGGTTCTCTGTTTGATGGTCAGGTGAGACCCAGGTTATCTTGTGGCAGTGTCGGTGGGGAAAGAGGGTACCTCCAATGGTCAGTTCATTGAAGGCACAGAAGTCGGTAAGGAGTTCTCCATTTTCATTCATATTCCCCAAACCATTCTGGCCCATCTCTCTCTCCCTGCCAGTGTTATCGCTTCCTACTTTGGCATTCAGATCTCCCATGACGGTCAACATATCTTGCTTAGGTACCTTTCCAACTACTGCTTGAAGCTGGGTGTAGAAGAGATCTTTTTCTTCTTCCTCTGCATTGTTAGTTGGGGCGTAACACAGGATAATGGATACCTTCTGGAATCTGGACTCGAACCTGGCTGTGATGATACAGTCGGACACTGGTTCCCATTCTATCAAACTTCTGGCTGCTTCTTTGGACAACATCAGGGCCACACCAGCCTCATGCGGGTCTTCCTCTTTTTCTTTGCCGGAATAGAGCAGAGTTTCTCCCGTCTGCAGTTTGGTCTCACCAAAAGTATTCCACCTTGCTCCGCACATGCCCAGGAGTGTGAGGTGGTATCAGTTCATTTCCTTCACTGCCTGTGCGCACCTACCTGTCTCCCAAAGCGATCTCACATTCCATGTTCCGATTAGGATAGATTTCTTCTGTGAGAGCAGCTTTGGAACCTCCATTATGATTTTCCTCGGGTGAAGGAGGGTTGTCAGCCCTGCAGCTTCCTGACGGGTTTGGTTGCAGCGCGTCATCAGCCTCCTGAATGGGGCCCTGCTTTTCCCGAGATCTGGGTTAGTGGTTGACAATCTGTTGACGGTTTCTGTAACAATTGCTTGTTTTACGTGAACGGGTTGTTAGCCCATTGCACAACCCCCAGCCTGGAGGACCAGGGGTTTTCTGTCGGGGTCACCTTCCCCTAGGCGATGGCATTTCCATGTTAACGAGCTTCACCTGCCCGGGTTTGAAATCAGATTTTACCCTCTCCTAGATAGGCAGTCATCCAATGCTAATGAGTCCTATCTACCCGGGTTTGGAATCGGAGTTCCTTCTCCTAGGCTATGTTAGTTCACGGCACCTTCTTCCATATTATCCGGTGCACCCCTCACACGAGGGATCCCCCATCCACCACCCAGGGGACGCGCCTTAACACCGTATAGCCCCAGCGCGAGGTCACTTACAATCAGTGTGCACTTTATTAGGTGCACTCACCTATACACTTATCAATGCAAATACCTAATCAGCCAATCAAGTGGCAGCAGCTCAATGCAGCCATGGTCAAGTGGTTCAGTTGTCATTAGATGAAACATCATAATGGGGAAGAAAGTGATCTAAGTGATTGTTCGTGCCAGATGGGGTGGTTTGAATATCTCCAGAACTGCTGATCTCCTGGGATGCTTACACAAAATAGTCACTGATTTTTTCAGAGAATGGCATGAAAAATGAAAAACCATCCAGAGAGCTACAGTGCTGAGGGTGATAATGCTTTGTTAATGAGAGAGGTCAGAGGAGAATGGCCAGACTGGTTCAAGTTGACAAGAAAGCAACAGTAACTCAAATAGTGGTGAAATACAACAGTGACGTGCAGAAAAAAATATTTCTGAAGTAGATGGACTACAGCAGCAGAGGCCACAAACATACAATTAGCAGCCACTTTATTAGACACAGCAGATACCTAATAAAGTGGCTACTGAGTGTATAGCATTAGTTCAGTATCACTCTCTAATCAAGGAATATGAAACTTGTTTATTACTAATAAAATCATCAACAATTAAGTAATTAATAATTCACTGTCAACTGAATCCTACAGAAGAACAACTGTCTCATTAAATATATAGAAATGCATTAGCCAATCGATGTCTTGGCTCCACACGTACAATTCATTGATTTTAGGTACTCTGAACAATGGAAGGTGACTAAGACTGGTAATTAATATTCACACATATCTTGTGTGAATGACAAAATAAAACAAATGTTTGCCCTAATTAGCAATGAAAAGCTACCTTACATAAGTGTCTAGCTGTCCAGTAGAAGGTTCCGAACTTTATTCATATGGTAGGCAACTGGTCTGTAGTGACTGTGAAGCTGAATAGTGTGAGTTCCGACTTACTAATTGTGATCCAAATGAATTCATATCAAACGTACACCACAGAGTCTGATGATAATGTGTTCGATGTGAAGCCAGGACCATTTTGCATTATTGCAAATTGTGCAGTGTAAATATGGAGATCCTGTCATATTATATGCTCTTATGTATACCTTCACGCCTGACTTATTCCTCTCAAACCCTTTTCTCCGGCCTTCTCCATGTAAACTTTGATGCTCTGTTTAATCACAAACGTATCATCTTCTGCCTTAAATATACCCAATGATTTGATGAGCACTGCCATCTGTGGCAATGAGTTGTACAGATCCATCACCCTTTGGCTGAAGAAATTTTCCTCGTCACTGTTCTAAATGGATGCCCCTCTATTCTGTGTCTGTGCCCTCTGGTCTTAGACATGCCACCCCACATCCACCCTATCCAAGCCTTTCAATATTCAGTTGGTTTCAGTGAAATCCCTCCTTCATTTTTCTAAACTCCAGTGAATACAGGCCCAGAGCAATCAAAAGCTCCTCATAAGTTAATATTTTCACTTCTGGAATCATTCGCATGAACCTTGACTGGACCGTCTCCAATTCCGTCTCCAATTCCAATCTTTGATAATGAACCTGAAATTTCTCACAATACTCCAGTACAGTCTGACAAATGTATTATAAACCTTAGCATTACATCATTGCTTTAGTATTCTAGTCCTCTTGAAATGGATATAGATAGATAGATACTTTATTCATCCCCATGAGGAAATTCAACTTTTTTCCAATGTCCCATACACTTGTTGTAGCAAAACTAATTACATACAATACTTAACTCAGTAAAAAAAATATGATATGCATCTAAATCACTATCTCAAAAAGCATTAATAATAGCTTTTAAAAAGTTATTAAGTCCTGGCGGTAGAATTGTAAAGCCTAATGGCATTGGGGAGTATTGACCTCTTCATCCTGTCTGAGGAGCATTGCATCGACAGTAACCTGTCGCTGAAACTGCTTCTCTGTCTCTGGATGGTGCTATGTAGAGGATGTTCAGAGTTATCCATAATTGTCCGTAACCTACTCAGCGCCCTTCGCTCAGCTACTGATGTTAAACTCTCCAGTACTTTGCCCACGACAGAGCCCGCCTTCCTTACCAGCTTATTAAGACGTGAGGTGTCCCTCTTCTTAATGCTTCCTCCCCAACACGCCACCACAAAGAAGAGGGCGCTCTCCACAACTGACCTATAGAACATCTTCAGCATCTCACTACAGACATTGAATGATGCCAACCTTCTTAGGAAGTACAGTCGACTCTGTGCCTTCCTGCACAAGGCATCTGTGTTGGCAGTCCAGTCTAGCTTCTCGTCTAACTGTACTCCCAGATACTTGTAGGTCTTAACCTGCTCCACACATTCTCCATTAATGATCACTGGCTCCATATGAGGCCTAGATCTCCTAAAGTCCACCACCATCTCCTTGGTCTTGGTGATATTGGTAACATTGCATTTACCTTTCTTACCCCTGACTCAACCTGCAAGTTAACCTTAAGGGAATTCTGCATGAGGACTCCCAAGTCCCTTTGCACCTCAGATTTTTGAGTCCATGCATTCCTTCCTTCTACCAAAGTGGATGACCATGCACTTCCCACTATATTTCATCTGCCACTTCTTTGCACAATTTCCCAATCTGTCTAAGTACTTTTGCAGACATCCTTCATTGAAGCCATCATTCCTTCATTCAAATCATTGACATATAACATGAATAGAAGTGGTCCCATTACTGATACCTGCCTTCTGGTGGTTTTTAAATGCATTCTGATCCTTTGTTTTTCCACTGCTTTTGCTATATTGTACGCTCTCTCTTGAGCTTTTATGCTGTCTTTGACGTCCTTTGTCAGTAACAATTGCCTCATCCTCTCCTTAGAATACCTCATCATTGGGATGTATCTTTCAAGCACCTTCTGAATTGCTCCCTGAAACTCCAGTCTTTTCATTTCTACTGATTCCCTGTTAGTGTCCCCTTCCAATCAATTTTGGCCAGCTTCTCTCTGTAACTCCCTTTACTGCGCTGTAATATTGATACATCAGATTGTAGCTTCTCCCTCTCAAAATGCATGGTGAAATCTATCATTTTGTGATCACTGTCTCCTAAGTGTTCTTTTACCTTAAGCTCCCTAATCAAATCTGGGTCATTACATAAAACCAAATCCAGAATTTCCATTCCCCAAGTGGGCTCAATCACCGGCTGATCTAAGAAGCCATCTCATAATCATTCTACATATTACTCTCTTGGAATCCTTTACCAACCTGACTTTCCCAATCTACTTGCATATTAAAATCCTCTGTGACTATCACAACATTGTCCTTTTTACTTGGCTTTTCTATTCCCCATTGTAATTTATAGCCCACATCCCAGCTATTGTTTAGGGTCTGTGTATATCTCCCATTTTTAACCTTGCAGTTTCTTAACTCTACCCACAAGGATTTTACATCTTCTGATCCTATGACACCTTTAATTTCATTTTTCACCATCAGAGCCACCCCACCCCCTCTGCCTAGCTCGCTATCCTTTCTGAACGATGTGTAACCTTGGATGTTAAAAATTAAATAATTTATTTATTGATATACATATAGAATAGGCCCTTCTGGCCTTTTGAGCCGCACCACTCAACAGTCCCCCAAAATAATCCTATCCTAATCACAGGACAACTTAGAATGACCATTGACCATTAGCTGGTACGTCTTTGGACTGTGGGAGGAAACCGGAGCACCCAGACGAAACCCATGTGGTCATGGGGAGAATGTACAAACTCCTTTCAGGGAATGGTGGGAATTGAACCCGGGTTTCTGGTACTGTAGTGTTGTGCTAGCCACTACGCTGCCTTCCAAGTATGACTTTCTTTCAGCTACGACACAGCAATGCTCACAATGTCATACCTGCCGATCTCTAACTGTGCTGCAAGATCATCTGCCTTATTCTGTATATTGTATGCCTTCAAATAACTCCTTCAGTCCTGTATTCATCACCATTTTTGATTAAATCTGACTTGTGTATTTTGCTGAAGTTGCCTGGAATTAAAATTAACTAAAATTCTGGAAACAAAAATTAACAAAAAAAGGTGATGATTAAAACATATTTTATTGCACATTTCTTATAATAAATATTGCACATCTTCTGTATCCTTTGGCAGTTTCTTCTCCCATGCTACAAAATGAGATGGACTTACCTTACACATTTCATTCTATCTGTATTGAAGTGAGCTAAACTGCTTTAATTGGGAGCTGGTGTACCTGCAGTGGAAATATATATTTTATGAAATTCTATTAAAATTTAGTTACAAATGAAGCAAAATCCCAATATGTGATAAATTATATTTCGGCATCTTTTCCATCTCTGTATTTCATTGTTCCTTTTTCTTTATAAATGCCATACTCCTGCCACTTAAAATCCCAAGAGTTGTATGCTGCAAGCAATGTTTCATATTAATTCTACTGTATTGCAGTCAAAGTGTGAGAGCTTGGCTCAGGAAGGGTCTCATAGTACAAACGCTACCAGCACAGACCTGACAAATCCGACAAATCCTGACAAAAACAGTGAAGGCTGGAAGTAGTCATCAGATCAGATGGCAATAGTGGCTACAGAGAAAGAAGTTTTGCTTTAGGTCAGTGACTTTCCAACAGATCTGTTAGAAACTAATCAAGTTTAAGAGTTCCAAAGAAAGTAGTGAGGAATGAAGAGAAGGAAAGGGAACTTTTGTAATTAGAAAGAGACCAGGAGGGATTGAATGATGCAAGTGGTGTTGTTGCCAGCTGGAGGAAGATGCTAAAGGCATTTGTGGATAAGGTGTGAGTGAAAGGAAATGAAAGAAATCTGAAACACCAGAAGAGATGATGGGAATAAAAAAAAAGGTGTTGGAACTATGAGAGAGAACACAAGGATGACTGAGTGTCTGAAATTGTTGAATTTGTTGAATAGATAGAGTTGTTGTGTGGAGGATGTTTCCTATAGTGGTGGAGTCTAGGACCAGAAGGCGCGGTCTCAGAATAGAGGGACGTCCCTTTAGGATAGAGATGCAGAGGAATTTCTTTAGCCAGGGAGTGGTGAATCTGTAGACTTCATTGCCACAGACAGCTTTGGAGGTCAAGTCATTGACTACATTTAAAATGGAGATTGATCGGTTCTTGATTAGTAAGGGTATTGAAAGGTAGTGGGAAAAGACAGGAGAATGGGGTTGAGAAGGATAATAAATCAGCCATTATGAAATGATGGGCCAAATGGCCTAATTCTGCTCCAATGTTTTATGGTCCTATGGTCCTGTTCTTGATGCGCTAGATTTGAAGATAGTCTACTGTTCCTTGAGCTCACATTGGGCTTTATTGGAGCAACAAGAGGGGCAAAAGACAGAGGGCAGAATAGGTGCAAGATGAGGTTTGGAAGCTCAGGGTCACCCTTGGAGTAAATTGAGGCACTCTGCAATGTGATTACCACATCTGCATTTGCTGATGAAATATAAAGTTAGTAACTGGAATGATATAACTTGCTCTGTGAGTGGTAACATACTGTACAAATGTATTGTATATTTGAAAACTCTTGAGACATACCGGACACTCTTCGACAAAGCAAAATCTTCCACAGTTATCCTCTAGGATATGACTGCCTTGCTCCAGTAACTCTATAAAGAGTAAAGATTATGGCCTAGAAGTACTACAATGCATCACATTATCAGAGAGAAGGGGTGGAAAGACTTTTGGGAATATTGCATATGAATGACCTGTCTACTACTTGAACCCTGTGCACAGTAGAATTTTGCAATGGTGAGCCATAATCCAAAGCCCTTGCCTTTTTATAATGCCTTTCACAAGCCAAGAACTTCTCTAAAACTCTTAATTGCTGATAAGAAACTTCTCATCAGTGAATCTGATTTATTTATTTATTTATTTTACTGAGATAGTCTGGAACAAGCCGTTTGGGCCATGCCATGCCGCACAACATACCTCGATTTAACCCCAGCCTAATCGTGGGACAATTTACAACGCACAATTAACCTACCAATTGGACTGGAGAGGAAACCGAAACACATGGAGAAAACACACATGGTCACAGAGAACATACAAGCCACTCACAGGCAGCGGTGAGAATTTAACTCGGATCACCTGCACTGTAAAACTTTTTGTTAAGCACTACACTACCAGGCCACCCCACTGATTAAAGTGCAATGATGCAGGAAACTAACAAGCCATAACTGTGTACAACAAGACTCCAAAATTGACAATAATATAAACTAAGAACAAGTTACCTTTACGTTCACGGAAGTGGATCTAAAGAGGATTGTGGTGCTCTTCTTTGATGTGGAGCAACGGGACCTTGTATATGAAGCTTAGAACTTAAACTTTGTATGGTCCAAATGTTGTTATTTCCAGTGAGAGTGGAGTATGTGGGTTCAATTTCTACTTTAAAGAGAAATTTGGATGAGAGATGTATGGAGGGCATTCGTCTATGCTTAGATTGATGGGAAGAGGTAGGATAACAGTTCAGCTTGGACTAGATAGTCCAAAGGGCTTATTTTATGCTGTAGTGAAGGTTTACAAGGATGTTGCCGGGACTTGAGAAACTGAGTTACAGAGAAAGGTTGAATAGTTTAGGACTTTATTCCCTGGAGCGCAGAAGAATGAGGGGAGATTTGATAGAGGTATATAAAATTATGATGGGTATAGATAAAGTGAATGCAGCAGGCTTTTTCCACTGAGGCTAGGAGAGAAAAGACAGACAGACATACTTTATTGATCCCAAGGGAAATTGGGTTTCTTTACAGTCGCACTAACCAAGAATAGTGTAGAAATATAGCAATATAAAAGCATAAATAATTAAATAATAATAAGTAAATTTTCCAAGTGGAAATAAGTCCAGGACCAGCCTATTGGCTCAGGGTGTCTGACACTCCGAGGCAGTACATTATGGATTGGATGGGAGGCTCCGAGGGAGGAGTTGTAAAGTTTGATGGCCACAGGCAGGAATGACTTCTTATGACGCTCAGTGTTACATCTCGGTGGAATGAGTCTCTGTCTGAACGTACTCCTGTGCCTAACCAGTACATTATTGAGTGGATGGGAGACATTGTCCAAGATAGCATGCAACTTGGACAGCATCCTCTTTTCAGACACCACCATCAGAAAGTCCAGTTCCACCCCCACAACATCACTGGCCTTACCAGTGAGTTTGTTGATTCTGTTGGTGTCTGCTACCCTCAGCCTGCTGCCCCAGCACACAACAGCAAACGTGATAGCACTGGCCACCACAGACTCGTAGAACATCCTCAACATCTTCCGGCAGATGTTAAAGGACCTCAGTCTCCTCAGGAAGTAGAGACGGCTCTGACCCTTCTTGTAGACAGCCTCAGTGTTCTTTGACCAGAGGACATGGGTTAAGGCTGAAGGGGGATAAGTTTAAAGGGAACATTAGTGGAAGGGGGGCTTCTTCACACAGTGGTGGGAGTGTGGAATGAGCTGCCAGATGAAGTAGTAAATGCAAGCTCACTTTTAGCATTTAAGAAAAACTTAGAAAGGTACATGGATGAGAGGGGTTTGGAGGGATATGGTCGAGGTGCAGGTCAGTGGGACTAGGAAGAAAAATGGTTCAGCACAGCCAAGAAGGGCCAAAAGGCCTGTTTCTGCGCTGTAATGTTCTATGATTCTAGTGCTCTGTGAATTTATCTAGTTGCTTTCTTTCCTTAAACCTACCTACACCTTAAGTATAATGTGGATGTTTTTCAAAGTTCAAAAGTTCAAAGTAATTTTTTTTATCAAAGTCCATATATGTCACCATATATTACCCTGAGATTCATTTACTGTGTGCATACTCAATAAGTCTATAGAGTAATAACTATAACAGAATCAATGAAAGACTGCACTAACTTGAACATTGGACCAGAATGCAGAAGACCATAAGGCATAGGAGCAGAATTAAGCCATTTGGCCCATCGAATTTGCTTCACTATTCAGTCATTGCTGATCCTTTTTTGCCTCCTCAGCCCCACTATGCAGCCTGCTTCCTGTAATCTTCAATGCCATGCCTAATGAAGAACCCATTAAGCTCTGTCTTAAATACACCCAACGACCTGGCCTTCACAGCTGCCTGTGGTAGTAAATTCCACAAATTCACCACCCTCTAGCTAAAGAAGTTTCTCCGCATCTCTGTTTTAAATGGCCGCCCACCATCCTGAGGCTATGCCCTCTTGTCCTAGACTCACCCACCAGGAAAAACATTATTCCCACATCTACTCTGTCCAGGCCTTTCAACTTTTGAAAGGTTTCAATGTGACCCCACTCATCCTTCTAAGTTCCAGCAGGTACAGATCCAGGGTGATCAAATGTTCCTCATATGATAACCCTTTCATTCCTGGAATAATTCTTGTGAACATTCTCTGAACCCTATCAAATGCCAGGACATCTTTTCTTAGATGAAGAAAACCTGTTCACAATACTCAAGGTAAGGTCTGATTATGCATTATAAAGACTCTACCACATCCCTACTCCTGTATTATAGACCTCTTGAAACATTGAAACATAGAAAGCCTACAGCACAATACAGGCCCTTCAGCCCACAAAGCTGTGCTGAACATGTCCTTACTTTAGAAATTACCTAGGGTTACCCCTAGCCCTCTATTTTCTGAGCTCCATGTACATGTCCAGGAGTCTCTTAGATTCTATTGTATCCACTGCCTCCACCGTCACCGGCAGCCCATTCCACGCACTCACCGCTTTCTGCGTAAAAGACTTAACCCTGACATCTCCTCTGTACCTACTTCCAAGCACCTTAAAATTGTGCCCCCTCATGCTAGCCATTTCAGCCTGGAAAAAAGCCTCTGACTCTCCACATAATCAATGCCTCTCATCATCTTATATACCTCTCTCAGTCAGGTCACCTCTCATCCTCAATCGCTCTAAGGAAAATAGGCCGAGTTCACTCAACCTATTCTCATAAGGCATGCTCCCCAGTCCAGGCAACATCCTTGTAAATCTTGAAATGAATGCTGGCATTGCATTTCCCTTCCTCACCACTGACTCTACCTGCAAATTAACCTTCAGGTTGTTCTACAAAAGGACTTCCAAGTCCCTTTGCATCTCAGATTTTTATTTTTTCTCTCCATTTAGAAGATAGTCTGCACATTTATTTCTACTATGTATGACTATGCATTTTCCAATATTATATTTCATTTGCCACTCTGTTGCCCATTCTTCTAATCTGTCTAAGTCCTTCTGCAGCCCACCTATTTCCTCAATGCTACTTGCCCCTCCTCCATATCATGTGTAAACTTGGCAAAAAGCCATCTATTTCATCATCTAAATCATTAATATTTAGCATAAAAAGAAGCAGCCCCAACACCGACCCCTGCCGAAAACCACTGGTCACTGGCAGCCAACAACAATAGTATCCTTTTATTCCCACTTGCTGCCTCCTACCAATCAGCCAATGTTCTAACCATGCCAGTAACTTCCCTGTAATACCACAGGCTCTTAACTTGGTAAGCAGCCTCATGTGTGGCACCTTCTCAAATGTCTTTTGAAAGTCTAAATATACAACAACCACTGCATTCCCTTTATCTACCCTACTTGTAACCTCCTCAAAGAATTCCAATAGGTTCATCAGGCAAGATTTTCCTTTAAGTAAAGCATGTGGACTTTGTCCAATCTCATCCTGTGTCATGAATTACTCTATAGTCTCATTCTTAATAATTAACTCCAACACCTTTACAAATAATTGAGGTCAGGTTAACTGGTCTATAATTTCCTTTCTGCTGCCTTCCTCCTTTCTTAAAGAGTGCAGTGACATTTGCAATTTTTCAGTCCTTTGACACCATACCAGAGTCCAATAATTTTTGAAAGATCATTACTAATCTCTCAACGATCTCTACCATTACCTCTTTCAGGACCCTAGGGTGCAGTTCATCTGGCCCAGATGACTTTTGTACCCGTAGGCTTTTCAGCTTTTTGAGCTCTTTCTCCCTTGTAATGCATTCACTTCTCTTTCCTCACACCTTTCAACATTTGGAATACTGCTAGTGTCTTCCACAGTGAAGACTAATGCAAAATACTCACTTAGTTCATCTGCCATCTCCTTGTCTCCAGTTATAATTTCCTTGGCCTCATTTTCTAGTGGTCCTATATCCGATCTCATTTCTCTTTCATTTTTGACATACTTAAAAATGTTTTTACTATCCACTCTGCCCAATGAAGCAGTGGAGGCTACCTTAGTAAATATACTTAAGACATGATTGGATAGATTTTTGCATAGTAGGGGAATTAAGGGTTATGAGATAAAGGTAGATGTGTAGAGATGTGTCCATGGACAGATCAGCCAGGACCTTACTGAATGGCAGAGCAGGCTTGAAGGGCCAGATGGCCTACTGTTGCTCCTATTTCTTATGTTCTTGTGTTCACCTTGATATTGTTTGCTAACTTGCCTTCATATTTCATCTTTTCTCTCTTAGTGATTCTTTTAGTTGCTCTCTGTAGGTTTTTAAAAGCTTCCCAATCCTCTGTCTTCCCACTAAATTTTGCTTTGTTGTATGGCCCCTCATTTGCTTTTACATTAGTCTTGACTTCCCTTGTCAGCCTGGATGTACTATGTTACCGTTAGAGTATTTCTTTATTTTTCTATCCTGCACCTTCCTTAATTTTCTGAGAAACTCACGCCATTGCTGCTCTGCTGTTATCCCTGACAGAATTTTCTTCCAAATTACTTTGGCCAATTTCTCTCTCAAACCACTGTAATTTCCTTTACTCCACTGAAATACTGTTACATCAGACTTTACTTTCGCCCTATCATATTTCAAGATGAAATCAATGATATTGGGATCACTGTCCCCTAAGGGTTCTTTACCTTAAGCTCCCTAATCATATCCAGTTCATTACATAACACTCAATCCAGTATAGCCGATTCCCTAGTCGGCTCAATGACAAACTGCTCTACAAATCCATCTCATAGGCATTCCACAAACTCACTCTCTTGAGATCCATTACCAGCCTGATTTTCCCAATTGATCTACATGTTGAAACCTCCCATGACTATCATAACATTGCTATCTATTTCCCATTGCAATCTGTGGTCCACCTCCCAGCTACTGTTGGGAGGCCTGTATACAACTGCCATCAAGGTCCTTTTACCACTGCAGTTTCTTAACTCAACACACAGGGATACAATATCTTCGATCCTATGTCACATCTTTCTACTGATTTGCTGCCATTCTTTACCAGCAAAGCCACACCACCCCCTCTGCCTACCTTCCTATCCCTCCGATATAACGTGTAACCTTGGACATTCAGCTCCCAACTGCAACCTTTCTTCAGCCATGATTCAGTGATGGCCACAACATCATACCTGACAATCTGTAATAGTGCAACAAGATCACCTACCTTATTTCTTATACCCCGTGCATTGAGATATAACACTTTGAGTACTGTATTTGCTACTCTTTTTGATTCTGCATCCCTAATGCTCTGATAATCACTCTGCTGGTTGCAATTTGTCCTTTCTTCTGCCTGCTTTCCCTGACAGTTAGACTGCACTCTTTGTCTTTTTACCATCTATCCTATCCTTAATCCCCTCACATTGGTTCCCACTCCCCTACCAAATTAGTTTAAAGCTTCCCCAACAGCTCTAACAAACCTGCCCAAAAGAATATTGGTTTACCTTGGTTTCAGGTGCAACCCATCTCTTTTGAACTGGTCATACTTCCCCCAGAAGAGATCCCAGTGATCCAAGAACCCGAAGCCCTGCCCCCTGCACCAGCTTCTCAGCCACACATTTGTCTGCCAAATCATCCTGTTTCTACCCTCACTGCAACTTAGAGGTGACTACTTCCCTGTAACGTATTGTTTCTCTCTTGTGCAACAAACTGTGCAAATACAAAAGGAGAAATAATAATAATCAATAAATAAGCTGTAAATATCGAGACATGAGATGAAGAATCCTTGAAAGTGAATCCTATTCGGTGGTTATATGTTTCCTTCTCCCTTATGGTGGCCCTTCAACCTTCTGTGGATACAATTCTCCCTGACACCCATCACCCAGTCATCAACTGCCAATATGAGCAGGTCTAATGATAAAACCAGGGTGTCATTGAGGATCTGGGAACCCCATTTGAAATGGTAAAAATGTCTGGTTTATTTTGTATCTATTGGCATACAACATGGAATAGGCACTTCTGGCCCTTCAAGCCGTGCCATCCAGTAATCCCACAATTTAATCCTAGCCTAACCATTGGACAATTTACTATGACTAATTAACCTATCATTCGGCATGTTTCTGGACTGTGGGAGGAAACTGGAGCACACAGAAGAAACTCATGTGGGTACTGAGGAGAATGTACAAACTCCTTACAGTCAGTAGCAGCTACTTCAACATCCATATATTGTTTCAAGGGCCCATATCAACCATATTGTTACCTCTGTTCTACAGTTCATTGTTTTGGTCCTCTGGATTGCTATTTAGTTTGTGTCAGTTTAATCAGAATTTTGCTTCTTACTGGCCCCAACAATCCCCATAACTTGACTTTCTCCCTTACAGAAATGCAAAGTTGTACTGGGTGGGTTCTTGGTGAGCTCTCATGCAGTATTGCTTTTAACAGAATTGGCCTTACCCTCACAAATCATTTTGGCGTGACATTTTCAAGAAGTGCCAGGGACATCCCATGTGGTCTCTATAGTGCAGAATATCATGTTAAAAGTTTATTCCTATTTTTGTGGCACACTGTTCAACTCAACATGTATGAGGCCAAAGGTTTTGGCTCACAAAAGAAACAGGCTGCTGATGGAAATTCCCAGACTGCATTGAGTATCAGACACAATTGTTCTAAGAAAGTGTGAACGGTAACAATTAATTGATGTGTGCCATTACAGTGTGCCATGGGACAAACAATTAACTGTACTAAATTGCACTGAAAGTACACGGGATGCCTACCTCATACTGAAAGGCAGTAATTGTTATAGCATTAGGCCAATTCAATGTGTACAGCTACAATGACTGGTCACATTTATTCTCAATTAAAATTATGCTCATAAGTAGAAAAACGCAGCAAGAGACCCAGTACAATACGTGACTTATACACTGCACAATCTGTTCATAAACAAGACACAATCCAAAACCTTTCTCTGCTTTTCAGTAGCCTTTAAGTTTCGAATGGATGTCAGAAAATTGTCTCTCACAAAGCCTGTTCCTCCTTATGTCATTGTAGTAGTGCAAAATAAAACCCAGATAACCATGCTGCTGATTACGAACAGACTGAATGTTCTTCCCTTTGATAGAGAGACAGTACCCTTACAGTCTGTTGCCAATTAACATCTGCTGCCCACTTAAACCACATCTGATTTCACTGTGATATACAATCTTTGTTCATATAAATAAAAAAAAATCAAAACAACCTAAATTCCATAAGAGAAAAAAATATATGCTTTTTTTATGGACGATGTCAGAAATCACTATAAACTTTTACTCCTCAGGATTTATCGTCTTGTCAAATGACTACCTGGTTTGCCAGTCCAGATTGCACGATTCAGCAACCGTGTAATTTTGAATTAAGTTCAAAGTCTGCCAGGCTTGAAGGAGTAATCTGTCCCTTCCCTGAATGAATCTGTTGAACTATTTGGATGCCTGATAATGTGATGTGGTAGAATCCATATTACTGAATTCACAATTTTGATTGGCATGGGGGAAATTTAATTTGAATGTAATCATCATCTCTGAGGGCCCACAACATGAAGTCTGTTTTTTTGTAAAGATCACATATATTGCCTGTACAAGTTTGATCAAATAAATAGTAAATTTAAATTTGTTTATCTTAAAATTGCATCTTTGAAAATATAGAAGACTTTGACCAAATTAATGTAGGATTATATTTATATACATATGTTTCATATTGTATTGGACTATTAAATTGCACTTGTAGGAATTCAAAATAGCTTTGAAGTGAAGTGCAATACAAACATTTTCTTCTTTTGTTTAGACTTTCTTTCATTCTATGGGTGAGGAGGACCAGATATTTTGGAAGACTAGATCATCTGGAATTGTTCCCTTTGAATCAGAATCAGGTTTAGTATCACCAGCATATGTTGTGAAATGTGTTGTGTTTGTGGCAGCAGTACTATGCAAGTAAGTATATATGTGCATGTATATATTTAAATATATATATCAAAAACAGTAATGAGCTCAATGTCTATTCAGAAATCTGATAATCTGATAGCAGAGGAAAATAAATTAAGATGAAACTGCCACTGAATGTAAATTTCTTACTTCTCTCATTTAACCTTTTCTATGCTTGTATTTTTATCTAATCACCTATATAGTGAGTAGGCAGCCATTGATCCTAGGGGATCATGGGTGTGTGCCTCTGGTGGACTGTGTCTTCTCCAGGGCGCAAGCCTGGGCGGAAGATTTGAAGAACCTGCTGATGCCCATGCAGTGGTTTGGTTCCCTCTCTCTGTCACTGATATAGTCCAAGGGAAGGGCAAGCGCTGATACAGCCTGGTACCAGCGTCGTCGCAGAGGTTGCCACAGTGAAGTTGTAAACAGCATCAAACTGCCTTGGGGACCCTGGCTCCAGATTTCTTCCCCGACATTTACTTCCAAAGCTTTTCCCATGGGTGGGTATGGCCACAAGGCAGCGGAGGTTTAAAATCAAAGTTTTCTTTCTCCTAGGCGGGCTGCTGTCCAAGATTGAGCCCCGCCTGCCCGAATCACCTATATACAGTATGTGTAATTAGTGAATTTTCCTGTAATAGTAGTATAGCTGATTCCATATGTAGCCCTCTCAATGGGCTCATATGCAAGCTTAGCTTGTTTTCCAGCTCTGCTGCCAGTCATGTGACTCAGTGGTAAGAAAGCCACCTTTCATAAACAATATGATCATTACTCATGGTACTGAATTCTTATTACTGGTAGAGCTTCCCATCTTGACTCCTTTGTTTTGCAAAGCATTCCTTGCAAATGCGTTTTCCAGTCAGATCAAATCCTATGGCCATCTCTTTTGACCTTCACTTTTCCACATCTGCCGCCAAAATAATCACAAACCCCACCAATGTCCGACACAAATCTCTCTCCACCCTGCTCTCTACAACTTTCTCCCAATTCCACCACCCTGATTGAACATCATAGCCCCTTATCTCTAGCTGAAAGCAAAGTATTCTACCAGCAGGACGTACTGCTTTTAGAAAGCTACTAAGTGAAATACTCCACAGCATTAGCTGTAGAAATCTTAACCAGGGCATTACATATAGTTTTCTGGAAGCTTTTTAGTTATTCTGTAGCAAGTGTCAAGGAACTTGTATCAGACTTTTTTTATAGGGTAACTGTTATCATTGGAACTGTTATTTTTTTTAGTCTCAGCTAGTTTTTGTACAAACGTTTGTATAAGATGACCATAATTATTTTATTTTTCACCTTCCTTTTTCATTGTTTGTTCTTTGCTCTTGTAACGCTCAATAAGCGGCCATCAGCAACTAGTTTTATGCCCCATTCTTGACTTCTGAAGAACCTCTGGATTGCAAAATCACCAGGATCCAACATCGCAATGTTCAGAGTTTCAAGGTCTAAAGTCAAAACACACTTTCCACAGCAGTCTATGAAATGCTTATCAATTTCTTCCTCTGATTATAACGTCTCTTTGAGCTAATGTTGACATATCCACTACAAAGTTGCTGCTTGTCCACACTTGCGTCAGTCACAGGGCAATTTAAACTCATTACATGTTAGAAGGATCCAGGACAGAATACAAAAAAGATGAAATAGCTATGACTTTGATTTTTTTTTTTTGGTTTGTTTTGTATCATCAACACTATGATAAACAAACTCCCCATTTATACATTTGGTATTTCCTATAGGTTTCCAAAGGCTTTATTTAAGGGAATATTTTTTGTTCATCTGTGAATTCTGTGAGTCAAAGGTAATGGCAAATTTATTGCTAACTGGTGTTATGTTCTCTTCTTAAATATGCAGTCTATGCTGTGTTGTTAGGCAGGGTTCAAACGTTCATTTATTATCAAAGTATGCAACCCTGAAATTCTTTACTCCAGACAGCCACAAAACTAAAAAGAAGAATGGCAGCATGATTATCAACCCCCAAATCCTCCCTCCTCGCACACAGAAAAAAACAAGAAAGGTCGGGCAAAAAACACAAAATATAATTACTATAAGACTGAAGAAAAGCCCAAGTCCATACCCAAAATGCAGAAAACATTGGTAACAATCTCTGGGCACAAGTGATCGAAAGGCAGGCAGCCAGTGCTCACCTTCTGCATTCACCTTGATGTTTTAATCTCCTTCGTCACTTTAGTTGGTGAAATGGAGCTGAACGTTGACTCATGCTCCGTTCTGCAGCCTGCCCACCACGAGGTTCGCACACGCTGCCTCTGCCTCTCGGAGACCGCACAGTTCTGTACACCCAAACGATCTCCAAACTGCAAATCACAGGCTCCAGCAGTTCCAGAATCACATTCAAGATGGAAAAAAAAAGGCTAAAAAAAGCATCAAAGAAGTGAAATATATGGTTTCATGGTCTATCCAGAAGACCATGGGAGCATTGTATTCTGGCACGATCTTGACTGAAAGATCTAAGTGAAAGTTCTAGGAATTTGACACAACAGTAATGTAAAAATAGGAAGATACTTTCAAGGTAAAATAATATGTGATGGAGGAAAAGCAAGTCAAGATCTAGTTATAAGTTTAAATTCAGGAAGGTGGGAAACCTTATAGTATCTTACCAAGCTATATAATTAATTCTTCTCCACCCTACCCACAACAACCTTCAGTGTAACATCTGAATAGCTGGGTGGTGATCTATGCTCTGCCGTCATTTCAAGTCAGCTTCTAACGTGTCTGACATGATACCCATCAGCAGTTCTCACCATTAAATACCTCCTTTTGGAAAGGAATACATTGCCTCAGGCAAAACAAGTTAGCTTGAACTGCTGTGAGCCAACAACAGTCTTGAACATGTGGTGTCCGCTGCTTCAGTCAATGGCATGTTTCATATTGGCTGGTTATGAAATCACAATAATAAACAAATGACAAGAAGTCATGTGTACCTATTATCTTGGGTGAAAGGATGCAGTGCAATCATATATGGGTTCTACTACTACCCAGTTTACAGGCAAGAACCAGTAACTAGAGTCCACTGAATCCACACTGTCCAACAAGAAACCTTTTAATTGATTTTTTTCACCAGTTCCATTCTATTCTCCCCATATTTCCCATCAATTCTTGCAGATTCTACCACACTCATAGAGCACTGTGCAAATGTCTTAGGTACATGTACAGTATATAACTCGGGTGCCTTAGAACTTTTCGCACTACCATACTAATTCTATATATTGCACTATACTGCTGCCACAAAAGAAAAACAATTTTCATGATCTCTGTGAGTGATGATAAAATTGATTCTAATGTGGACTGAGAGTGGGAAGGGAGGAGGGAGAAGGAGAATCATGGTTGAGTAAAGGGGAAGGGAGAGGGGAGGTAGTGGGAAGCACCAGAAAGACATTCTGTAGTGATCAATAAACCAATTGTTTGGAATCAAATGATGTTGCCTGGTGTCTCAGGACTGCTTGAGTCTGCATCCAAACCTGTCACCTTCTCCCCTGCCCCTGGCACTCCTTCTCTGCCACCTGTCCCCCCCACTCCTCCCACGGCACTCCACCCTCGCCATTCCTAACACCCTTTGCTCCCGACAGATTTACAAACTCACTCCACTGCACATTGATAAATAGAGTACTGGACCAAAGCATTTGGCACTCTAGCCACACACACACACACACACACACACACACACACACACACACACACACACACACACACACACACACACACACACACACACACACACACACACACACACACACACACATATATATATATATATATATATATATATATATATATAAATAAAACCAGTTCAACCTGCAATGCCTTCACAAGATCATGAGCATCTGGTGGCAAGATAGTCTCTCCTCTCTGGTATGAAGGTCCGAAAGAGCTGGCACAGAGACGCTGATCGTGAAGGCTCAACTTCGATGGGTTGGTCATGTGCTCTGGACGGAAAATAACTGCCTTCCAAAGATGGTATTCTTTTATAAGCTGGCGCATGACACCAGAAAGCAGAGAGGCACCACAAATCACTAGAAAGACCATGTGAAAGTATCCTGAAGGCATGCAGTATCCCTGTAACTGGTTGGGAAGCTTTGGCCGAAGATTGCAACGTATGGCGCCTGGCAATCTACAAAGGCACCAACACACTCGAAGAGCGGTAGCTGAAGGACCTTGATCAAAAGCGCCAGAACTGCAAGGAGACATAACCAGACCTTTCAATGGCTGTAACATGCCTGACCTGCAGGTGCACCTGTGCTTTCCCAGTTCGGGCTTTGCTCTCATCAGTGGGGTCATTGACATCACTGTCATTCCCAACGGACTTCCAAGAAGAAGAAGATAAATATGTTGGACTCAGGGTAGATACTTAGAGCTGTTAGCATCCAGGAACTTGAAACTGCTCATCCTTTCCATTGCTGACCTTTCAATACGGGCTTGAATTGTGATGAGAGATCTTGGTGAGGATGATTAGGACCCAAGTGCTGGAGTAGCTGAGACTAGAATCGAGAAATGATGCAAAACTGAAATGAGAACAGGGTACTAAACTGGATGATAAATGAGAATCTAAGCACACTGATTGAACACCAAACTTCAGTTCAGGTACTTCTGGAATATTAAAATCCTGGTGCCAAAATATGGCAGTCAATCAGTGAGGCAGGCCTGAATTTTTAAAGGGGCCACAGCAGCTATCCCTATTACAGAGAATTAGAGCATTAAAATCCCAGAGGATGGCACAGATGGGTGCGTGTCACAACAGGGTCCAGGTCTTTGCTTAGGTAGGAGATAATTCTAGCCATGAGCAACCCCTCAAAGCACTTCATCACAGTTAATGGTAGACCTCTTAACAGTACTGAGGTGCAGAGGGAGCTTCAGTCTGTTTCTATTGTTCACTGAACCTGGTTACATAAGTGGATAAGGTAATAAAGGTATATGGTATGTTTGCCTTCATTGATAGGGGAGCTGACTACAAGAGTGAGGAAGTCATGCGGATATATATCAAACTTTATTCAGACCACACTTGGAGTGTTGCGTGCATTTGTGGTTGTGCTGTTATAGGAAGGATGTGGAGAGGATGCAGAAGAGATTTACCAGGATAATGCCTATGTAAAGGGACATGAGTTATGGGAAAAAGTTGGAGAAACTTTGCTTGCTCGCCCAAGATAGTCAGAGACCTCAAAGAAGTGTTTGAAATGATGAAAGGGCTAGATAATGGTAGACAGTCTTTTCTTCAGTAGAAATGTCCAACATCAGAAGACATGCTTTTAAGATTAGAGGGGTAGAAGTTTAAAGGTGATGTGCAGGGGAATTTCTATACTCAGACAGTAATAGTTGCCTGAAATAAGTTACTAGGAGAGTAATGGAATCAGGTAGTCTGGTGAAGGCTTTTAGACAGGCACATAGAAATAGAAAGAGATATCGATGATACACAGGAAGACAACATGATATACATTGGCATCGAGATTGGCACAAAATTGTGGGCCAAATTTGCCTATCCAGTGCTGTATTGATCTATGTTCTATGTTTCTCACAGACAGTATTGAAACTCCCATCGTATTGTGGTAAGATTATCACATAAATTGCTGCAAAGAAATATGGCTCAGCTTTGTTTTATCTTGGTCAAATTGCCAACTTTTTTGAAAACTTTTATCATCCATTCCACTTTTGGACATAGCATTAACCTACTGGGTTATACCTTTCAATGAGAATAACACTTCCTGTGGGAATATTGGTTGAAGAGAAAGGTCCTTCTTTATCAGAAACCTTTCACAGGAAGGCATTTGTGATTCTCCAGCAAACCAAAGCTTACTATAACACCATTTTTCTAACTGAAGTTTCTTTTCTGGCAAATAAAAAGTACAGAAACTCTCAAAATAGTTGCAACTGAAAGGCAAGATTTGAACATAGATTAAATATATATGATGCATGGTGGAGAGATTCCTAACTGATTGCATTTCAGCCGGGTACAGAAACACCAATACCCATGAACAGAAGAGTCTACAGAGAGTGATGGATACAGATCAGTCAATCACAGGAAAAGTGCTCCCTACCATGGAACACATTTACAAGGAGCTGTGCCACAAAATCAGCATTGATCATCAAGAACCCCACTATCCAGGCCATGCTCTCTTCTCACTATTACCATCAGACAGAAGGTACAGGAGAGTTTGGTGACACAGCACCAGATTCGGGAACAGTTATTTCCCTATGCTCATCTGGCTCCTGAACCATTGTGGATAATTTTACTCATCACATCTGTGAACTGATTCCATATCCTACAGACTCACTTTCAAGGAATCTACACCTCATGTTCTCAGCATTATTATTTTATATTTCAGCAATTTGTCTTTTCACATTGATTGGTAATCAATCTTCATCTTTTTTTCATAAGTTCTATTGTATTTATTATTTTCCTGTAAATTCCTGCACAAAGTTATCTCAAGGTAGTATATGTACACTATATGTATTTTGATAATAAATTTACTTTGATTTTAACTTTGGCTTTGTTAAGGCAAACTATAATTTCCATTGCAAGCGTGAAAATGTATGTTTGCATTCAAACCCAAACTTATGATACTCCAATGCATTTTTCTGACTTTTTACATTGGAAATTTACCTTCATAAGCCTGATCACACAACTCTTTCTTCTACCCTCACAAGAATGCCATTTCCTTTCCTTCTGTAAGGCTGTATCACTCACACTCCATCAAGTTAATAACAACAATAAACAGTATTAGCACTCCTGGCCATGCACCTGCCATGCACCGATGCCTTTTCAGTTATAAATTCTAGTGCCAGACTTATCTATTCATGAGATTTGATGGAGTCTATGGGACCAAGTGTCAGTCCATAAATTCAAGGCTTTGATGAGCATAGTGACATATTGAGTCTTCGCTGATAATGGGCAAGTTGATGAGGGAAAATAAACTCTTCTATATTGTAACATATGGATGGTCTACCATTCATCCACTGCAATTTGTCAACATCTTTATGGTTCTTTTAATGCTTAAGCACCTGTTAGAATACACCTGTTATACAGATCAGCAGAAACAAGGGACTTCAGCAGTAATGACTGATGGGACATTGCTGTCATTTGTGGAATCAACATCTGTCTTTGGGACAGCTGTAAAGTTGGAAGATTTTATTTTTAAACTGTTGACTTTTGTTTAAGAAAATATAGAGTCCAAAGCAAATCTGCAATGAGATTTCATCTTCAAATTTTTTTTGACATTCTCTAAGCATTACTTTACCACAGCACCTGACTAATTTATATTCATGTTTGTTATGTGAAGGAATATACACTATTGCCATCAAAAGGTAGTTTCTTATCTTCTTTGGCACAAGCCTAATTTATATTGAATAAAATGTGACCATAATTTAAATGTTTTTTAAAGACTAAGACAGCTCTGATATCAACTTTTCAAATTATACTTACTCATTACTTCCATGAAATTGACAGCTCTAGTGAACTTGGATTCTAGCTGAGCTGTTGCTCCCAAAAGTAGCCTCTTAGCTCAGCTTGTTAGACCTATAGGAAGGGACAATATCCATCATAAATAGGGCTCATCTGGGATAAGGCTTTAGAGGTTAGTCTAATGATTGCGGAAATCACGGAGATGATGGGGGTAGGCTATAGGGAAGTCATTGGGGAGGAAAACTGGAGCTGCAGAGGTTCAGATTATACTTGTATATCACAGTGAAACAGTTCAGCTACATTTTGGCCACACAAAAATAATTAAAAATCTTCCTTTATGGGATTTGTATACCTGGTTTATACCTCACTCCCTAAGTAACTTGATATTACCAGATCCCCATGAGTGAAGCTGACAAAGAGAAGATGGCATTTATATGTCCACTAGGATTCCTCCAGTTCGAAAGGATGTCCCAGGGCATATCAGGAGCAAACTTCCTTGCAAACTTCCAGCGTGCCATGGAGAAAACAGGTGGGGGATATGAACTTGCTTGAGGTATTGGTGTATCTGGATGACCTCATAGTGTTTGGGTCCACCTTGAAGAAACATGAAGTGAGGCTACTGAAGGTGCTGGGTCCACTGAAAGCTTTTCCTGGATAAGTGCCAGTTCTACGAGATGTCTGTCAGCTATGTTGGGCACATAGTCTCACTGCATGGAGTAGCTACGAATCCGCCTAAGATAGAGGTGGTGACCACATGGCCAAGGCCCAGACTGTGAGCTCTTTGCACTCATTCCTTGGGTTCTGCGGATACTATCAGAGGTTCATGAAGGGCTATGTGGAAGTGAGTCACCCTTTAAAGCAACTTCATTGTGGTTACCCTCCCTTGGAGGAGAACAAAAGAAATGGAGGTGTTATGTAGCCTTTTGGAGCAAGATCAGATGCGAAATGTGAAGTGGCTTTCAAGTTCGCTGAAGGAGCTGCTGACACAGGTGCCTCTGCTGGTGTTTGCAGACCCCCGATTGCTATATGTACTGCATATGGATGCTAGCAGGGAGGGCTTAGGGAGTGTCCTGTATCAGGATCAGGGAACAGCAATGAGACCTGTTGGGATGTCAGCCAGAGTCTGTCACCTTCTGAGAAAAACTATCCCATGCACAAATTGGAATTCCTGGCATTGAACTGAACTGTGGTGGATAAATTGAGTGACTACCTCTAAGGTGCCAAGTTTGAGGTGAGGACGGACAACAATCCCGTAACTTATATCCTGACTTTGGCGAAATTGGATGCCACAGGCCATCGGAGATTGACGGCTTTGTCTGCCTATGATTTCAGCCTGAAGTACCGCCAGGAAGTAGGAACATTGATGCTGATGCTTTGTCCTGACGTGCACATGAAGGGCTGGACAGAGACAAAGAGTGGGAGAGCATTCCTGCCCCAGGAGTAAAAGCCATGTGTCAGTTTTCCTTCATAGTGAAGTCAGAGGAAAAACAAGGGCAGGATCAAGTAGTCCAACTGGGAGGCATGATGATTCTGGCCATTTGGGATTGAAAGACCTACGGACTGCTCAGAGATCGGATCTACTGGCCCTGAATGAAGCCGGAGGTCGAAGAATACTGCAAGTGGTGTATTCGATGCATATGGAAGAAGACACTGTCTATGAGGGCCACTCCATTGTCTCACTTGCAGAATGCGGGGCCCCTGGACCTGGTGCGTATGGATTTCATGTCAACAGAATTGGATGCCAGCAACATGGTGAATGTCTTAATCATCACAGATCACTATACCAGATATACACAAGCTTTCCCTACCAAGGACCAGAGGACGTACACGGAGGCCAAAGTGTTATGGGAGATGTATTTCATTTATTCTGGCCTCCCAGGCAGATACATAATGATCAGGGACGGGATTTCGAGAGTAGTCTCACACACGAGTTACTGACCATGCTTGGAGTCGAGAAGTTGACGACTACGCCTTATCACCCGCAGGGCAATCCCCAGCCTGAGAGGTCTGATTAGACTTTGCTAGACATGCTCAGAACCTTGGAGATCAGCAAGAAGAACAAGTGGAGTTGACATATTTTACATCTGGTCCATTGCTACAACTGTACACAAAATTAAGCTACCAGCTACTTGCCATATTATCTGATGTTTGGGTGCAAAGCGAGGTTGCCTATTGATCTTTGTTTGGGACTGGCGAGGACGACCTACCACCAACGACTTATCTGAAATACATGTCTGATATGAGCACGTAACTGAAAAAGGCTTATAAATTAGCTGAGGTTGTTACACAGGCATGGCAGTGGACGAACCCAAGTGCAGAACACAGGTGCAGAGGCAGAGTTGGGAGGCATTATTGACATAGCGAGCGTGGAATCAGTATTCCAGAGCGATGCTAGGCTTAGAACAAGCAGTTCTAAGAACCATGAAACAAGGTTACTCTCACTGGAGTCAACCAATGAACTGGCAGCTCCTTGTTGTGGTCACAGGGTTTTTATACTGCATTTGCTGATGTAAAGCAGGTGTATGTACTTAAAGGAACCTGGGAATGATTGGAAACTGAACGAGGGGATTGAGGCCCAATTCCTGAGGTAAATAGCAAGGTGGGAGATTGCCAGAAGGGACCATGATAGAGGTCTTGGCTGCCAAGCAGGATCAAGGAAATAAGAAGAGGTATGATTAAAAGGTTAGGTTCTCCCAACTCATGGCATGAGACTGAGTCCTCATAAGGAATTTGGGGCTACCATTGGCTACACCCTATGCAGTGGAGAGTCAAATGCCAAATGTACCAGTTTTCAGGATGAAATTGGAGGATGGAAATGGGCTTGTCAAAATTCTTCATCAGAGCCACCTTCTGCCTCTGGGACAAGAGATGCAGGTTGACTCACAGCCCGACCCGGAGCCTACACCTAGTAAGAGGACTCTGCAGCAACACAGAATGACTGAAGGATCACCAGCAGGAGAGATTAAACCAACTCCCACCCCAAATGGGATACAGATTTGGAGGATGAGGAAATGGGGGTGTGGTATATGCTGCCTTTTGATAACTCCCCACTGATTGAGGAAGAGATTCCCAACCCTTCTCACACCGAGACAGGTGAAGTCATGGGGACTATCTGTGGACAGACTGGGTTTCAGCATGACCATGAAGGGGATGAAGCAGGGCTCAGCCAAGTGGCAGAGGGGTTCAAGTTGCAGGAGGGTACGAGTGACAGACCAGTGGAGGTCTTGCCATGTAGATCAGAAGTAATCTAAGGAATGTCTGAACCTGAAGAAGGAGATGATGGGGTAAGAAGGTCTCAAAGAATCAGGAGACCCCCCCCCCCCCCCAGATAAGCTGGCCTATGTAGCACCGGGGAACAGGCTGTGGCACTTGTCACCTTGGTGAACTATGTATCTGCCATTTATGCCTGGGTTGGACTACGTGCTTTGTATGAAGGGGTGGCAAATTACCTCAATGTCATGAGGACATGACTAAATTTGTCGGGGTGGGGGGGGGGGAAAGGTTTCACTCCTAGTGTAATGGTCTTTCTGTAGAAAAGCAGTGTTTGGGTTATGGTTAGAGATAACGGGTGTTTTGGAATGTGAGCCACCCAATGAAGGGAGTGTGTTTTCCATGTTGTGTGCCTGACACCGGTGTGAGCTGGGTCATTTGTTCAGCGGGAGATGAAGGGAGAAGACACCAGAGAGAAGAGGTCATAGGACCTGACCTGGAGCGGGGCCATGATCCGACAAAGCTCGGGAAGATTGTGGGAGGATCAGCCAAGGGGAAAATGTGAGCTCCAATTTGTGTACATTAGGCTCTTTAATTAAAATGGGCCCTTTTCTTTTATTGCTTTTTCTTTACTAACCTTTTAGTCAAATTAAGAACTATGAAACTAAATTGTTTAATTGTATGAGGTGTAATGCCTGCAATTCATGGTCCTTATTTTTAACAGGGTAATGGATTACGCAGCATCCACACAAACAAGGGGTTTGGGAGGCTTGCACTTCAATCTCCCATGTGTGGTGGGCCGGTGATTGTTTTTCCTAGACTTACAGAACCAGAGTGTTTCACTAAATAAGTACTGCTCCTTTACTGCATCAATTCAAATGGCAGTCTTCATCCTGGATCAAAGACAAAGGTAAGCAGGGATCATTGACATTGCTGTGCTTATGGTCAAAATTTGACAAAACTGAAACGAAAGGAAGGGAGTTAAATGCGATCACAATGAAACACTAATTGGCTGGAATGTGCATACTCGAGTGTGATTGCCGACCCTGCTCTGCAAGCTGCCTGCAAGGGTTGTGGCATATCCACTAAATATATAGAAAGTGAAAACGTGCAAATTTATTTACTGAGGAACTCTTACAGTTTGCAGAGCTTGAATTGAAGCCAGTTCCAGAAAGGAAGATATAGGGAAAGCAAATGACATACTGCGTGAGCTATCATTGCTAGTAGGTTGGTGTTTAGAAATAAAGTCTTGTTGTAATTGTACAAGGTGTTGGTAAGGCCACGCCTGGAGTACTGTGCAAATTTTGTTCTTCTTATTTATTGAAGGAAATCAAAAAGCTTTGTTCGGCTAATTTCTGAGAAGTTTGTCCTATCATAAGTGAGTAAAATAATTTTTTTTTTTTTTAAACTTTTTTTATTGTTTTCAAATAGTTACAAAATAAAAGTGTATGAGAAAAAAAAAATGTTACCCAGCCCCCCTCCCTTTAACCCCTCCCCCCTAACATCCCTAAAAAAAAAAGAGAAAAAAAAAAAAAAAGGAATGCCTGGATATTGGAAGATCCCCACACGCTCCACGGAGTTCGTAATAACTTTGGTGTATGCATTTATTTCTTTCCCCAAGTAACCAATTATTTCATCTTCGGAGCACCTATATATTTAATCCTGTCTTTTGTAAATAAGGGCGCCAAATTTTCAAAAATGTTTCATATTTATCTCTTAAATTGTAAGTGATTTTTTCAAGTGGAATACAGCCATAAATTTCGTTCTTCCAACGATCTATACTTAGATATGTATCCGATTTCCAAGTCACTGCAATAGCTTTTTTGGCTACTGCCAATGCAATTTTTATAAATTCTTTCTGATATTTATTCAATCTGGCTATCGGTTTTATCCCTTCAATATTACCCATAAGTCAAGACAAAAATGGGAAAGTGATTTGAATATCAAAATTGAAGAAAAAAACTGGTCAAGACTATGTCTTGAGAGTATGACAAATACAATAAACGTTCGATTAAGATTAGTGCAATACAATTTTTTACATCAACTATATATTACACCACAAAAAATAAACAAATTAAACCCAAATCTATCTGATCAGTGTTTTTGATGTAACCAAGAAATTGGTACTTTTTTACATTCTACTTGGTCTTGCTCCAAAATTCAACCTTTTTGGACAAATTTAAGAGTTTTACTGGAACAAATCATTGGAATACAACTTCCACACAACCCAACATTACTTTTACTAGGTGAGTAAAATAATTTGATCTATATTTTTGGATAACACAAGAATGAGTGATGACATTGACAAAACATTTAAAAAAATCCTTGAAGAGCATTGCAAAATGGGTGTTAAAATGTTTCCACGAGTAGGAGAGTCTTGAATGATAAGGTCAACAATATAACTATAGTTATTATTACTACTATTTACATAAAATATTTAATTTGATTCTTGATTTTCCATTCTGTTTCAAAATATACCAATTGACTCTGTATCTGCAGCTCACCTGGTAATCACAGTATTAGCTTGGCAGGTCTACAGTCCTGCTTGTCTTCAATACAAAAGTGAACAAGAAAAATTACAGGGAATGTTGAAGAAATGCAGTGGGAGTCAGGCAGCACCTGTGGAAAGAGAAACAGTTTATGTTTCAATTCAAAGACCGTTCATTAGAAGTGAAAAAGAAAATTAGTCTAAGTAGCAGGAAAAGTAGAGAAGAGCAGACAGAAGAGTTTGCAGTTGCTACATCATTTCATCCTATTACAGGCATGTCCTTTTTTCTAGCTATAGTCCTCTCCATCTTCTCCGCTACTTAATCTGACTTGCTGGTGTTATTCTTGTCAGTTCTGATGAAAAGTCTTCAATCTGAAACATTGGCTATTTCTCTTTCCACAGATGTCATGCGACCTGTTGAAATTTCCCCAAATTTTCTGTTTTTCAGCAGTTGCAATTTTTTTAGATTTTTTAGAATATTTAACACAGGGCTATGTGGTTAACTGGATACCAGTGGATATATGTTGACATTTCTGCATCTATCATCATTATCATCATCATCATCATCATGATGTGCTGTGTCATATGACATGAGTGATCATGGACTTCCATCTGTGCCATGATTGTTCTTGGCAAATTTTTCAATAGAAGTGGTTTGCCATTGCCTTTTTCTGGGGGCAATGTCTTTACAAAATGGATGATCCCCAGCCATTAACAGTGCTCTTCAGAAATTGTCTGCCTAGCGTCAGTGGTCACATAACACGGAATTGTGATATGCACCAACTGCTCATACACCCATTTTCCACCTGCCGCCTTGACTTCACGTGATCCTGATACGGGGGCTAAGTCATGACCAAGGGTGACCTGCAGGCTGGTGGAGGGAAGGAGCACCTTACACTTCCTTTGGTAGAGACATACTGTATCGCTGCCCCGCTATCCAACTGCATATATACCAGTTCATATATGCATCTATAATAGATCCGTATCCACTGAATGAATGATGTGAAGGCCTCTTTCCAAGTCATATAAGCTGTATTTGGCTGAGAGGAGTAGAACTAGTTGTGTTTAAAATAAGCAGATATTGCAATGACTTAGGGCAGACCTCCTCTGTTAATCCCACTTTGCGCACACACACAACTGTTTCCAGGAAAGTGGCGATCCAGCCAAAAATCAGTGCATATCTGAACAGAGCGTAAGGGGCATAGACAGGATGAATGCACACAATCCTTTTCTCAGGGTTCAGGAATCAAGAACGAAAGATCATAGGTCTAAGGCAAGAATGGGAAGATTAAATAGCAACCTGAGGGTCAATCTTTTCATCTAGACATTTGTCAAGCTGCAAGAGGAAGTCTTTGAAGTAGGTACATTAACAAAATTTAAAAGGAACTTGGACAGGTACATATATAGAAATGATTTGGAAGGATACGGGCAAAATGCAATTGCTTTGATGAGAATCTTGGTCAACATGGACCAACTGGGCTGAAGGACCTTTTCCATGTTGTATGACTATGACTCTGTGAAGAACCACACTTAGAAACATAAATGACAAAACAGAACCATAAAAATCACAGCCTTTAATTCCTTTCTGATCTCATTACTCTTTCTAATCAAGAATGCCATGTGCTGGCACCTCTCAGTTTAAAAAGTAATTTTGATAATCTTTGCATTTGCTTTTTACCAATGAGTATCAGTTTACGAACACAGGTTATTGACAGATAAATTAATGCACACAGTATTTTATTATAACTTTTGAATAAACTTTCTCTTTTAATTTGCCCCAGTGCTGTTTAATAGATGGACAGAGAAGCATTGTTGTTTCAGTGACAGGAGTCAAGTTTTCCATTAAATATATATTCCTGATGACGAAACTTTTCTTCTCCTTTTTGTCTACTCTTCTTAATACAAGAATATTGGGTTTCTATATCAGGTTAAAACATGACCTAGGGGGTCAGATGAAGAACTGGTGGTTAATAACAACTGAAATTTTGTCAACATACCATTGTCACTCCACTGTATCCACCCTCTCCTGGGATACTGTTGCCTCAACACTGAGTTTGATTATAGCATACTCTTTAGAGGAGTTGGGTGGCGGGGTGGAGAAGAGCTCCTTCCATCTGCTAGCCTGCAGGTCACCTTTGGGCAAGGTGTGGCATCTGTTTAGTACCCCGATCAGTGTCACATGATGCTATGGTAACAGGTGATGGATGGTCGTATGAGCAGCCGGTGCATATCAGAAATCCTGGTTATGTGACCACTGATGCCAGGCAGACAATCTCTGAAGAGCATTGATAATGGCAGGGGTCACCTCTCTTGTAAAGACACTGCTCAGAAGAAGGCAATGGCAAAGCCCTTCTGTAAAAAAAAAATTGCCGAGAAGTACGTTCACGTCATACAACACGGCGCATAATAATGGTGATGATTTAGAGGAGATGAATGGGATATGCAGGATTTTAAAAACTCGTCTGTTTTTTGCCTTTGACCAGTTGCATTATCTTCATATGTTAATTTTATATGCAGATAAGTTAACATATCTGCATACGTTTATTTTCATCTACATGGCCCACTAGGAGGTGTCAAAACCCTCTAGAAGGTGGCATCTATCATTAAGGATACTCACCATCTGGACCATGTCCTTTTCTCTTTATTACTACTGATAAACTTGAGCTGAAACAAGGGAAAATCTGCAGATGCTGAAAATCCAAGCAACACACACAAACTGCTGGAGGAACTCAGCAGGACAGGCAGCATTCATGGAAAAAAAGGACAGACGACTTTTCAGGCCGAGACCCTTTAGCAGGACTGTAGAAAAAAAGCTGAGGTGTAGATTTAAAAGGTGGGGGGAAGAGAGAGAAAACCACAAGTTGATAAGTGATGGGGGGGGGATGAAGTAAAGAGCTGGGAAGTTGTTTGGTGAAAGAGACAGAAGCCATAGAAGAAGGAAAAGGGGGGAAGGAGCACTAGAGGGAGGTGATGGGCAGGCAAGGAGATAAGGTGAGAGGAAAAAGGGGATGAGAAATGGAGAAGGAGAGGGTTGGGGTTGGACATTTGAAAATTTGATGTTCATTTTGAAGGGATTGGGAGAAGCTAAAGGAGAAATTATTGAGAGTGAGGAAGTTCCACTAGGCAGAGGAGTGTGGTGATGTTGGGGGACTGGCTAGGTCTGGTGTCTGAAGGAAGTGGGAGGACCTCTGTTGTTTCTGGACACCAAAGATAACCAGTACCCCTCCACCATCACTCTCCTCTGCCTAGCAGAACTTGTCCTAGCTCTCATTAATTTCTCCTTTGGCTCCACCCACCTCCTTCAAACAAAAAGGGTAGCCATGGGCACTTGCATGGGTCCCAGCAATGCCTGCTTGTTTGTTGTCTACGTGGAACAATCTATGTTCCAAGCCTACACTAGTATCCATCCCCCACTTTTCCTACGCTACAGTAACAACTGCATTGGTGCTGTTTTCTGCACATGTGCTGAACTTGTTGACTTCATCCACTTTGCCTCCAACTCCACCCTGCCCTCAAATTCACCTGGTCCATTTCTGACACTTCCCTTCCCTTTCTCCATCTCACTGTCTCTGTCTCTGGAGACAGCCTATCCACTGATGTCTAATACAAACCCACGGACTCTCACTACTATCTAGACTACACCTTGTCCCACCAAGAACAGCATGTTACTGAACTTACAAGGGAATGCGTTATCTTGGATCTGGTTCTGTGCAATGAGACAGGTAAAATTAGTGATCTTGTAGTTAGGGATCCTCTTGGAAAGAGTGATCACAGTATGATTGAGTTTCTCATACAAATGGAGGGAGCCATAGTTCGATCTAAAACCAATGTATTATGACTAAACAATGAAGGCTACAATGGGATGAGGGAGGATTTAGCTAGTGTAGACTGGGAACACAGGCTGCATGGTGGGATAGTTGATGAACAGTGGAAGACTTCCAAAGAGATTTTTCATGGTGTCCAACAATATTCCAGATGAAAGACAGACAGACATACTTTATTGATCCCGAGGGAAATTGGGTTTCATTACAGCCGCACCAACCAAGAATAGTGAAGAAATATACCAATATAAAACCATAAATAATTAAATAAGAAGTTAATCATGCCAAGTGGAAATAAGTCCAGGACCAGCCTATTGGCACAGGGTGTCTGACACTCCGAGGGAGGAGTTGTAAAGTTTGATGGCCACAGGTAGGAATGACTTCCTATGACGCTCAGTGTTACATCTCGGTGGAATGAGTCTTTGGCTGAATGTACTCCTGTGCCTAACCAGTAGGTTATGGAGTAGATGGGAGTCATTGTCCAAGATGGCATGCAACTTGGACAACATCCTCTTTTCAGACACCACCGTCAGAGTGTCCAGTTCCACCCCAACAACATCACTGGCCTTACAAATGAGTTTGTTGATTCCATTAGTGTCTGCTACCCTCAGCCTACTGCCCCAGCACACAACAGCAAACATGATAGCACTGGCCACCACAGCCTCGTAGAACATCCTCAGCATCGTCCAGCAGATGTTAAAGGACCTCAGTCTCCTCAGGAAGTAGAGACAGCTCTGACCCTTCTTGTAGACAGCCTCAGTGTTCTTTGACCAGTCCAGTTTATTGTCCATTCATATCCCCAGGTATTTGTAATCCTCCACCATGTCCACACTGACCCCTTGGATGGAAACAGGGCAAGGACAGTAAGGGTGGGGGGAGCCAGCCTTGGATCACTAAGATATAAAAGAAGGCATCAAACTAAAAGCTTGTGCATATAAAGTCGCCAAGAGAAGTGGGAAACTGGAAGATTAGGAAAACTTTAAAAAGTAACAAAGAGCCACTAAGCGAGCAATAAAGAAAGGGAAGCTACATTATGAAAATAAACTAGCACAAAATATAAAAATGGATAGTAAAAGTTATTATAATTATATAAAGTGGAAAAGGGTGGCTGAAGTGAACATAGGTCCCTCAGAGGATGAGAAGGGGGAATTGATATTGAGTAATGAGGAAATGGCAGGAACTTTGAATGACTATTTTGTGTCAGTTTACATGGTGGAGGACACATCTAACGTGCCAAAGAGAGATGTTATGGATTCAATGGAAGATGAGGACCTCAGTACAGTAGCTATCACTAAAGAGGTAGTGCTGAATAAACTTGTGGACCAGAAAATAGATAAGTTCTCTGGTCCTGATGGAATGCATCCCAGGGTACTGAAAGAAATGGCAGAAGTTATAGTAGAGGCTTTGGTGATAATTTACCAAAATTCTCTGGACTCTGGGTAAGTCCCAGTAGATTGGAAGATGGCAAATGTCAAGCCACTGTTCAAAAAATGATGTAGGCAAAAGGCAGGTAACTATAGTCTAGTTAGTTTAACATCTGTAGTTGGGAAAATGCTTGAAGCTATCATTAAAGAAGAAATAGCAAGGCACCTGGAAAGAATAGATCCATCAGGCAAATGCAGCATGGATTCAGCAAAGGCAGGTCTTGTTTGACAAACTTACTGGAGTTCTTTGAGGATATAACGAGTGCAGTGGATAGCAGAGGTTGGCAGTCAGTGGTGAGCAGCGTTCCACAGGGGTCGATGCTGGGCCTTCAACTGTTCATGATAGACACTAAGATCTGGAAGAGGGGACTGAGTGTAGTGTATCTAAGTTTGTAACACTAAGTTGAGTGGAAAAGCAAATTGTTCAGAAGATACGGAGAGTCTTCAAAGAGATATAGATAGGTTATATGAAGGACATGAAAAATCAGATTATTATTTAAATGGTAAAAGATTGCAGCATGCTGCTGTGCGGAGGGATTTGGGAGTGCTTGTGCATGAAGTATGAAAGGTTAGTTTGCAGGTGTAGCAGGCTATCAAGAAGGCAAAAGGGATGTTGGCCTTCATTGCTTGAGGGTTTGAATTTAAGAACACAGAGGTTATGCTATAACAGTACAGAGAATTGATGAGGGTGCACCTGGAATACTGTGCGCAGTTCTGGTCTCCTTACTTGAGGAAGGATATACTGGCTCTGGAGGCAGTGCCGAAGAGGTTCACCAGGTTGATTCCAGAGATGGGGGGTGGGGGGGGGGGGGTTAGACAATGAGGAGAGATTGAGTCACCTAAGAATTTATTCACTGGAATTCAGGAGAACGAGAGGAGATCTTATAGAAACATATAAAATTATGAAAGGGAAAGATAAGACAGAGGCAGGAAAGTTGCTTCCACTGATAGTTAAGAATAGAACTAGGGGACGTAGCTTCGAGGTTCAGGGTAGTATATTTAGGACGGAGATGAGGAGGAACTGGTTTGCTCAGAGAGTGGTGAATCTGTGGAATTCTCTGCCCTGTGAAGCTATGGACGCCACCTCAATAAATATGTTTAAGACAAGGTTGGATAGATTTTTGCGTTGTAGGGCAATTGAGGATTATGGGGAAAAGGCAGCTAGGTGGAGATGAGTCCATGGCCAGATCAGCCATGATCTTATTGAATGGCAGAGCAGGCTCAATGGGCCAGATGGCTTAATCCTGCACCTATTTCTTACATTCTTACATTCTCACGTTTCGTCAGCTACATGCTACAGTCCATTTACAAGCCAACACGAGGAACACCCCTTAACAGTTTCTATGCTACTACAACTGCATTGACGTCACTTCCTGCACCAATGCTGAGCTCATCAATATCATCAATTTTGCCTTTATTTGGTCCATCTCAGACACCCCTCTCCTCTTTCTTGATCTCTCTGTCTCCTTCTCTGGAGACAGACTGTCCTCTATAAATCTACTATCACAGCAATCTTGACCATACCTCTTCCCAGCTGGTAAAAATTTCATTCCCTTTTCCCACTTCTGCCATCTCTGCTGCATTTGTTCTCAAGATGAGGTTTTTCATTTGAGAACATCAGAAATATCATCCACCTTCAATGAACTGGGCTCACTGCCCTACCATTGAAGCTGCCTTCATCCATATCTGCTCCATTTCCTGCACATCAGCCCTCATTTCATCATCCCGTTACTAGAACAGAGATACAGTTACCCTCGTCTTTACTTACCATCCCAGGGGCTCCACATCCAGAACATCATTCTCCATTACTCCTGTTATATTCAAAGGAATCCTATAAACTAAACACATCTAACCCCCCACACCTACTCTCTACTTTATGCAGGAAGTGCTCGTTATGTGACTCCCTAGTCAACTCGTCCCTTCCTACTGATCACCCTCCTGTCACTCATCCCTGTAAACAGATTAAGTGCACCATCTGTCCCCACCCTGCTCTTTCACCACTATTCAAGGTCACAACATTCCTTCCAGGTGTAGTGGTACATCAACTGTCAGTCCTTTGAGGTTGTTTACTATATTCTGAGCTTCTGGTGCATTTGATACAGATTGGAGGGCCACTTTGTTGAGCCCTTTCACTCCATGAGCCACAAAAGCCTGGGTTTTCTCAGATGCTACCCATTTTAATTTGACTTCCTATTCCCATTCCCACATGTTGGTCCATGGCCTCCTCTACTACCACAATGAGGTCACTCTCAGGTTGGAGGAGCAACATCTCACAATCCATCAAAGTAGCCTCCAACCTGATGACATGAACACTGATTTTGTCTAGCTTCCAATAATTTTGCACCCCTGCCCTTCTCTCTTTTTCTATTTCCCATTCTGGCTCCCCTCCTACCCCATCTCATCTGCTCACTGCCTCCCTCTGTGCCCCTCCTCCTTTCCTTCCTCCCATGGTCCAATCTCATCTCCAATCAGATTCCTCCTCCTTCAGCCCTTTATCTCTTCCACCTGTCACGTCCCAGCTCATTTTATTCCTCCATTCCCCCACCCACCACCTTTCTCTTCACTGGTTTTACAAATCACCGGCCAGCTTGTACTGCTCCCCTTTCCTCCACCTTCTTATTCTGGCTCCTTCCCCCTCACTATCCAGTCCTGATGAAGTGCCTCAGCACGAAACCTGCTAAGTTTCTCCAGCATTTTGTTGTTCTGGATTTCCAGCAGAATCTCTTGTTTAACCAAAATCCTTGCCATTTTCACGTGATATGTTCAGCTCTGCTTGTGCCACAAGTTTTACACCAAGGTTCCATTAGAGACCATTGCTAGATGATAGCAAATGTTCTGCTGTTTTAGAAAGGCTTTAAGAATAAAGCAGGAAATTGCAGGTTGGTGAGGCTGACATCAGGAGTGTGAAAGTTATTTGAAGACATTCTGAGGGACCAGATATATCAATATTTGGATAGACGGGGACTGATTAGGGATGGTCAACATGGTGTTGTGTGTGGTAGGTCATGCCTCTAGACAGTTTAGTGGCATAAAGGGCCCTTTGAGAAGCAGTCTGTAGTTCTCAAAAGAGAGTTGCATAACATTTTCTCTTAGATGGTTGTGAGCCTTTAGAACACTTTTCCTCATTAAACGGTAGAAATAGACACCCCTGAAGAAGGGTTTCAGCATGAAATGTTGACTGTCTGTTCATTTCCATAGATGCTGCATGACCTGCTGAGAACCTCCAGCATTTTGTATGTGTTGCAGTGGAAACAGTAAATATTTTCAAGGCACATGCAGTGAGATGCTTGATAAATAAAAAAAAGATGGAATGTTAACAGTAGTAATTCAGGACACAATCAGATCAAAGTTCAAAGCAATGTTTTTATCAAAGTGTATATATGTCACTGTATGCTACCCTGAGGTTCATGTACTTCCAGAAATTCACAGAAGAACCAAAGAAATACAACCGAATCAATGAAAATCTACACAAAAACAATGACTGACAAACAATCAGTGTGCAAAAGGCAAACTGTGTAAATACAAAAAAAGGTAAGAAACAAATAAATAGATATTGAGAATGTGAGTTGTAGAATCCTGAAAGTGAGGCCATAGATCAGCTTTGATATTCATGAATGGTGGAACAGGCTTGAGAGAGTGAGGGGGTCATGTCTTCTGTTCCGAGTTTATATGTTTGTATGCAATGGCATTTCAAAGTGAAAAGACAGTCAGAAGCTAGAGAAAATCTGCAGATGCTGAAAATCCAAGCAACACATACAGAATGCTGGAGGAACTCAGCAAGTCAGGCAGCATCTATGGAGAAGAATACATAGATTTAGTTTCGGGCTGATGGTCCTTCATCTGGACTGGAGAGAAAAAAAGATGAGGATTCATAGTAAGAAGCTGGGGCGGGGGTGGGGGGGTGGGAGGAAGAACCACAAGGTGATAGGTGAAAACAGAAGGGGGAGGAATGAATAGAAGAGCTGGGAAATTGATTGGTAAAAGAGATACAGGGCTGAAGAAAGTGGTATCTGATAGGAGAAGACAGAAGGCCATGGAAGAAAGAAAAAGGGGAGGAGCACCAGGGTGAATTAAAATTGGTGGCCATTGGGGGATCTCGCTTTCTCTGGTGGTGGAGTGTAGGTGCTCGGCGAGACAGTCTCCCAATCTATACTGGGTCTCACCGAGTTACAGGAGGCCGCACTGGGGTTGCAAAAGATTCTCTCTTTGAAGAAAAGGAGCGGTGTTCTCCAGAGTTCATCACCTGTAAAAATACAAAACCTAGTCATTATAAGAGCATAAGGTCATAAAACATTGCAGCACAATTAGGCCATTTGGGTCTGCTGCGCTATTTCATCATGGCTGATCCATTTTCCCTCTCTGCCCCAATCTCCTGTCTTCTCCCTGTATCCCTTCCTGCCCTGACTAATCAAAAATCTATCAACCTCTGCCTTAATACCTGGCCTCCACAGCCACCCGTGGCAACAAATTCCACAGATTTACCATTCTCTCACTAAAGAAATTCCTCCTCATCTCTTCTAAAAAGACACCTCTTTATTCTGAGGCTGTGTCCACTAGTCCTGGACTGTGCCAACATAGGAAACATCCTCTCCACTTCCACTCTGTCAAGGTCTTTCACAATTCAATAGGTTTCAATACGTTCACTTCCCAGTCTTCTGAATTCCACTGAATACAGGACCAGAGTCATCAAACACTATTCATATGACAAGTCGTTCAATCCAGGAATCATTTTTGTAAACCTCCTTTGAACCTTCTCCAGTGTCAGCACATTCTTTCTAAGATTAGGAGCCCAAAACTGCTCACAATACTCCTAATGAGGCCTCACCAGTGCTTTATAAAACCTCAACATTACATCCTTGCTTTTCTATTGTAGTATTATTGTATTGAAATGAATGCTGACATGACATTTGCCTTCCTCACCAACAACTCAACCATGCAAATTAATCTTTAGCAAATCCTGCACGTGGACTCCCAAATCCCTTTGTGCTTCAGATTTTGATTTTTCTCTCCATTTAGAAGATATTGTACCATTTTTTCTTCCACCAAATGCATGACCATACACTTCCCAACACTGTACTCCATCTGCCACTTCTTTGCCCATTCTCCAAATCTGTTGAAGTCCTTCTATAGCCTCTGTACTTCCTCCAAACTACCTGTCCCTCCACCTATCTTTGTATTGTCCCAAAGTTTGCAACAAGCTCATCGATTCTGTCATCGAAGATATTGACGTATAACATGAAAAGATGCAGTCCTAACACAGACCTCTGTGGAACACCACTAGTCAGCCAACCAGAAACAGCTTCTTTTATTCCCACTCTGTACCTCCTGCCAATCAGCCACTGCTTTATTCGTGCTAGTATCTTTCCTGTAATAACATGGGCACGTAACTTGTAAAAAATATCCTTATGTGTGACATGTTGTCAAAAAATCCAAGTACATGACATATGCCGATTCTCCTTTGTCTATCCTGCTTGTTATTTCTTTAAAGAATTCCAACAGAGATATCAGGCAAGATTTTCCCTTGAGGAAACCATGCTGACTACAGCCTTTTTTTTTTATCATGTGCCTCCAAATGCACCAAAACCACAAAATTAACAACTGACTTCAACATCTCCCCAACCACTGAGATCAGACTAACTGGTCTATAATTTCCTTTCTTGTGTCTCTCTCCCTTCTTGAAGAGTGGAGTGACATTTGCAATTTCTCAGTCTTTCAGAACCATTCCAGAATCTAGTGATTCTTGAAAGATCATTACCATGCCTCCACAATCTCTTCAGCCACCTCTTTCAGAATCCTGGGAATACATTCGTATTCCATTTTTTCCTTCTTAGTGATGTTTTTAGTTGCCTTCTGTAGGTTTTTAATTATCTGACTGTTTGTGTTGGATCTTTTGTAAGGCTATCAAATTGTTTTTTTTTATAGGTGAAAAGTATTCAAAAACAAATTGCTACATTGTTTGAATGTGCTTTGGGGTGTCCTGAGAATAAGAAAGATGTGGTGGAGTTTTTTTGATTCACTCCCATCAAATTCCATCTTCTTCAGCCCTTTACCTTTTCTACCAATCACCTCCCAGTGTGAACTCCTTCCCCTCCCCAACTTCCTTTTTCTGATTTCCACCTCTTCCTTTCCAATCCTGATGAAAGGTCTTGGTCAGAAATACCGCTCTTTGTTACCTTCTAAGTATGCTGGTTGACCTGAATTAATCCTGCATTTCTGTGTGCATTGATCTGTATTTCCAGACTCTGAAGAATCTCTTGTGCTTATAGATATCAGTATCTTCTTTGCACCCACCCTGCACCAGTAATATCATAGTTGTCCATCACACTCCATTAATTTTCTTAACCTCTATATATTATTGCTGATTTGTATATTCATTGGGTGCAAACATTTGTTGTCAAGACCAACAGTTAACTCTTCATTACTAATTAGCTACCGTGTGGATGGTATTTTGGGCAAGTTCAAAGTCAACCACGTAAAGTCTGAACTTTCTTATAAACCAGACTGATTAAGGGTGGCAGAATTTTAATTCTGAAGGAAAGGTACATTTTTACACATATCCAATAATATCATAAGAACATAAGAGATAGGACCAGGAGTAGGCCAATCGGCCCCTCAAGCCTGCTCCGCCATTCAACAAGATCATGGCTGATCCAATCTTAACTCTAGTTTTCACCGAATCCCACAAGGCAACAGTGCCAACAAACAGGGCACCATGCCGCCCATTTTATTTTATTATTCATCCCGCCCAAACCCATGTGATCACCCGGGGAAAAAATCTGGAAAATTCCTCTCCGACCCATCCAGGCTATCGAAAACTGGTCTAGGAGATCACATGGCTGATCTAAACCTAGCCTCATGTCCATGTGGAGGAGAGTGAATGTTCTAGCGCTGGCTGTCTGCCTCTTGCTTGCTGCTGTGATAATCTCTTGCTATTGCGTGTGATGTACCTCTAAAGACCTTTGTGTTCGAGTGGTCGCTCTCCTCCATGCTGTCAGAGGATGTTATCATAGTTCTACAATTTATGGATTGGACTGTGGACTAGAGTTCAAACTAACTGTAGTTCAATTTGGTCTCTTTCAGTTCTATGTTTTTCTTTTGCATCTGTGCTTTCACTCATTTTTTTCTTGGGAGTGATCGGTTAGTATTTTGTCTGAGGGCGGGGGTGGGGGTTTGGGGTTTAATGTTCTTGTTGCTGTTGTCTGTGTGGAGCAATCTGTTAGTGTTTTTGTGTGAGGGATGGGGTTGGCAGCTGGGGTTTCATGTTCCAGCTGCAGTTCACTGTGCAGAGAGATCTGTTAGATTTTTTGTTCGAGGGAAGGTTGGGGGGGTTTGGGGTTTGAATGAAACTTTGAACCTTCGAACCTTCATGAATTCTTAGACTAACTATTTATTCAGATTTGTTTAATTATCTGTGTTCAAATTCCACAGATATCATAACAGAATATGAACTCGGATCTCCAGATATATGTTCAAGGCATCTTAATACTATTTCAGTGAAGAATACTATTCATACAGGAATACAAATCAGTCGTTGCAAGCTAACCTTTTAACTTAATAATTTCACTCCTGGAATAATAGGGTTAAATTATGATAAAGATTTTGCATAAAGAAAGGAATCACATGTCATGCCTGTATTAGACAATGCAAGGATAATTTTCAGCCTGGTCTTCCAATGGGGAGTCTTACCCTCTGAGAATGCTTACTGAGGAATTCAGCAAATGCTGTGAATGATTTTCTGAGCAAACGGTCTGAAAATTGTGCACAGTATGTGTCATAATTTCCAAGATGCACTCTCAGCAGGCAGAGCTCCCTGTCGCATGTGCAAAGTTGAAAATTACATCTGTCATCTGCATTTGTGGTGGTATAACTCATGTGTTGAGCTACAATAATATACTAGTTAAGATAGCCTGTGCAGAATAAAAGTAGGCCATATGGTAGAGTTGACTCCAAAACCATTCAAAAAACATATGTCACACTGCCATGCCAAATTATATAAGGAAAATAAATAAAAATCCATCATAATTAACAAACAAAAGACACTGGACAAATACATAATTAACACATATTATTCTGAACACTTCTCAAAAGCTTTTTTTTTGTTGAAACAGAATAAATTTAGCCACAAAGTAAAATTTGTGTGAATTTATATTCACCAGTAGACTTTGGATTGTAACAAAATGATTAAGAGGAAAGTTTTAGGATGGAAATTTATTCTCGATTATTGCCAACTCTGGTTATGAACGGTGGACTTATGGACACCTACAGTATACATACAAAGTAGTCTCTATAAATATTAATAAATTCAAATGAGAACTAGTCTTAAAAAACACTGCTTACATGTAATCTCTCTGCAATACTTAGGCACCATTGTCTCTTAAGAACACAGTCTGCCAGTTTGACTGAGGGAGATCACTTAAGAAACTTGTTTCGCAAATTGGCAAGCAATTGCTTTCTAGTGATACCTTTACAACAATACTCCACTAAACAATGTAAGATCCATGTATACTTCAAGCCATTGAACATGGGACCTCTTGATTCTGTAGCTAAGCAGGAATTGCAATCAATAAATGTTCAATGTAATTGACCCTCATCAACACATTCATTACAACACTATAGAGATATAGTTAACATATTGGCTGACTTTTGTGTGTTTTCTAACTTACGGACAAAATTGGCCTGTGGATTTCTGAGAAACAGAACCAGTCAGTAACCCAGGGACAGCCTGTAAGAGCACTATTATAGTAACTCCTGGTGGCTGTATTTTGCTTCAAAACACCAATTTTATTTAAGTAGTCAAACCAAATTCCATTAGTTTATTTGTTTTTATTTTTTATTTATTTAGAGATTCAATATGATAGGTACTTGATCGTGTTCTAGCCGGAGGTGGTAATGGGGACAAGCTCCCACTACTTTTTAAATGCTCTTCATGACATGTGCCACAAAAAACCTGGACAACCAAGTCATGCTCCTGACCTTCACGTGTGGCTGAGCTTTCAAGCCCGGCGGAACTGTTTCTACTGACAGGAGAAGCAGCAAAAGCGGGTTACTGCCATGATAAAACCATTGGCTTCTGGCAGATGGGGCTCAGGAGCTATGGTTGGCAGCTCAGCTAAGAGAAGGAAAACTCTGATCTCAAACCTCTGCTGCCTTACAGCTATACCCACTAATGGGAAGGCTTCGGGAGTAAACCCCAAGGGAAAAATCTGCAGCTAGAATCCTAAGGCAGTCCTATGTTGCGTTCAAAGCTGACTGGCAACTCCTTAACGCTTCTGGTGCTTAGCTGCATTGGTTTCTGCCTTTCCTTTGGGCTCACCAGATGCATGGAGAGGGGGTGACTGCTTCATGGGCAACAGCTCTCTCTCTATATTGTACTGCCCTGGCTTGTGTATCTGGACAGCTAGGAGGCAACATCCATGGTTGACTCTGACCAAAGGAAGCATCACTCATAATAGCAAGTCCTCCCTGGCCAACAGATCGCAATGCCCATTTACAGCTATGTAACCAATTAAGTACTCACTTTGAAATGTGGGAGGAAACCCAAGTAATCAATCCTTATAGACAGAGACATAACTGGACTGATGGCACTCGTGCTGTTCTAGTGTTACATGAACTACTGTGTGGCTCAGGCAATAACGGAACAATATCTGGATGTTAATATTGAATTTCTGAGAGAATGATTAGATTTTGTTGTATTGCAGATCATTGATCTTTTGGGGGGAGGTCTTGCTATTGTTTGCTTGGTGGATGGAGGGTGCTGATATTTGCTGTAGGGGGCTCGTTGCTGAGCTGTTGCTTGTGTGTGGGAGAGGGGAGAAGGGGACTTTGGTGTTCTAATGCTTTTACTCTCACTCGTTCTTTGGGGAACTCTTCTGTTTTCATGGATGTCTGTGAAGAACAAGAATTTTAGGTTGTATATTGAATACATTTGTTGGTATTAAATGGAATTATTGAACTATTGATATTACTAAATTGAATATTTAGTAAATAAGATCAAATCTATCTATAAATATTGCTATTACCCTGTATATTACTCATCTACAAACAATTCAGCTGCATTGATTCCCCTTTCTATTTCATTAAAATGATGGTCTCATTTATTGTACTGCAGATGTGTTGAGTTCATTGAGAGTTAAATCTGCCCAGATTCCCAGTTTCAGGTAATTACCATCTTAGCCAAGTGATGTCCTGAGCTCTGACAAGGGCTGGTGTCCCGAAGTGAGTAAAAATGAAACAGTTGGCACTGTAGGTCTTTGGAAGTGCACTATTGGTAATGGTCATTGAATGAGAGTAACTGAGCTACTGAAAGCATAGCAACAAGAAGTACCTTTCCACTCCCAAGTATCCACAAGACTTTCAGAAAACAGGAACATTTAATTTTAGATGTCCTTGGATTTGCTCAGTGGATTTCCTACATAAGCAATATGGAAGGCAAGGTAGTGCAGGGGTAGCACAACACTATTACCATGCCAGCAATCACTGAAGGGGGTTCAATTCCTGTTGCAACCCGTGACAATGTACGTATGATTCCTCTGGATATTATAAAGCAGTTAAGACCTTGCTAAAGAATCAGATTTAATTTTATTGTCATTGACATCCATATGTAGTCAAACCATTGAGCACATCTACATGAAAGGTTGCCATTAGGAAAACAGCATCCATCATCAAAGGTCCTCACCACTCAGACCACACTCTTTTCTCACTGCTGCCATCAGGTAGAAGGTACAAGTGCCTCAGGACTCTCACCACCAGGTTCAAGAAGAGTTACCACCACTCAACCATCAGGCTCTTGATCAAAAGGGGATAATTACATTAATCTGCCCATTGACTGAGATCTTCCCACATCTGATTACCTCACTTTAAGGACTCTTTATCTTGCCACTTCATGCTCTTTCATTTCTTGTCATTCCCTACTTGTTACTTATTTCTATTTATTTATATTTGCATTCGCACAGTTTGTTGCTCATTGATCCTGTTTACAGTCACTGTTCTATAGATTTGCTAATATGCCTGCAAAAAAGTGAATCTCAGGGTAGCATGTGGTGGCATGCATTTACTTTGATAATAAATTCTACTTTGAACATTTTTGAGCTTTGAAATTTGGTGTTTTGTGGCCAAAGTACAGTGCAAGTTGGCCCAATCAGTGGCAGGGGCATGCCACTACAGAGAGGTTTCTCCTAGGTCAGTGACTCTTGTATAAAAGGAGAGCTTCACAGGCATTCAGGTTCATTCTGATGGCACAATCAGCAGCAGGAACAGGCCACAGCAACGAGATTTCTCGCAGGTCAGCGACACCTGTATAAAGTACTGAAGGGATAAGCAAGGCGGACAATGTCAGCACGGCCATTGTTGGGAGTAGGTCTGTGGTGGGAGTAGGGATGTCTGGCTTCGCTTAAGGTTCCCTTTTTTTTTCTCTTACCATACCCAGTGTAGTAAATGGCTGTTGTGCGTTCTTCTTGCCCTATGTTGGAGTGCATCTGCATGAGGTGCATCCAGCTGCAGCTCCTTGAAGATGGTGTAATGGTTCTGGATCAGCATTTGGATGACCTTCGGCCTGTATGGGAGAGTGCGGAGATAATCAATCAGAGTTACAGGGAAGTAGTCACCCCTAAGTTGCCGGAGAAGAGTAGCAGGATGACTGTCAGGAGAAATGGAAATGGGAAAAGGTAGTTAGCACAGAGCACTCCTGTGGCCATTCCCCTCAATAATAACTATACCGTTTTGGATACTGTTGTGGGGAATGACCTCCCAAGAGAAAGCCACGGAGACCAAGTGACTGGCACTGAGCTTGGGTCCATGGTGCAGAGGGGAAAGAGGGAGAAGAGGGGAGCAGTAGTGATAGGGGACTCATTAGTCAGGGGAACAGACAGGAGATTCTGTGGATGTGAACAGGGACACCGAAGGTATGTTGACTCCCAGGTGCCAGGGTCAGGGACATCTCGGATCACGTCCACAACATTTTGGAGAGGGAGTAAGAGCAGTCAGATGACTTTGTACATATTGGCACCAATGACATAGGAATGAAAAGCAAAGAGGTCCTGAAGAGATAATTTAGAAAGCTCAATGGAAAGCTGAGAAGCAGGACCTCCTGGTTCATAATTTCTGCATTGCTGCCTGCCCATGCTCTAGTGAGGGTAGAAACAGGATGATTTGACAAATTAATGCATGGCTGAGAAGCTGGTGCAGGGGGCAGGTCTTCAGGTTCTTAGATCATTGTGATCTCTTCTGGGGGAGGTATGACCTGTTCAAAAGTGATAGTTTGCACTTGAAACCAAGGGGAACCAGTATTCTCTCAGACAGGTTTGTTAGAGCTGTTGGGGAGGGTTTAAACTAATTTGGTAGGAGGGTGGCAACTGGAGTGAAGAGAGTCAGGATAGGATAGTTGTTAAAAAAGCAAGGATAGCATGCAGTCAGGCTGTCAGGAAGAGCAGACAGATGATAGGAGATACTGCAGCCAGCAGGGTGAGTATCAGTGTATTAGGGATGCAGAATCAAAAAACAGGTAGGAAATGCAGTACTGAAAGCATTATATCTCAGTGCACTGAGTATAAGAAATAAAGTGGATGATCTTGTTACACTTTTACAGACTGTCAGATATGATGCTGTTGTCATCACTGAATCGTGGCTGAAGGATAGTTGTAGTTTGGAGCTGAATGTACAAGGTAACATGTATCAGAGGGATAGGAAGGTCGGCAGAGGGGGTGGAAAAGCTCTGCTGGTAAACAATAGAGTCAAATATCTGACAGGATCGAAAGATGTTGAATCCTTATGGGTTGAGTTAAGAAACTGCAAGGGTAAAAGGACCCTGATGGAAAATATATACAACCTCCCAACAGTAGCTGGGATGAAAATCACAGGTTGCACCAGGAAATAGGAAATGTATGTCGAAAGGGTAATGTTATGATAATTACGAGAGATTTCAACATGCAGGTTGATTGGGAAAATCAGGTTGGAAATGGATCTCAAGAAAGTGAGTTTGTTGAATGCCTATGGATTTTTAGAGCAGGTTGTCATTGAGCCTACTAGGGTATCAGCTATATTGGGTTGGGAGTTATGTAATGAACTGGATGTGATTAGGGAGTTTAAGATAAAAGAACCCTTAGGAGGCAGTGATCATAATATGATTGAGTTCAACTTGAAATTTGATAGGCGGTAAGTAAAGTCTGATGTAGCAGTATTTCAATAGACAATAAACAATAGGTGCAGGAGTAGGCCATTCGGCCCTTTGAGCCAGCACCGCCATTCACTGTGATCATGGCTGATCATCCACAATCAGTACCCTGTTCCTGCCCTCTCCCCATATCCCTTGACTCTGCTATCTTTAAGAGCTCTATCTAACTCTTTCTTGAAAGCATCCAGAGAATTGGCCTCCACTGCCTTCTGAGGCAGAGCATTCCATAGATCCACAACTCTCTCAGTGAAAAAGTTTTTCCTGAACTCCGTTCTAAATGTCTTACCCCTTATTCTTAAACTGTGGCCTCTGGTTCTGGACTCCCCCAACATCGGGAACATGTTTCCTGTCTCTAGCATGTCCAATCCCTTAATAATCTTATAAGTGGAGTAAAGGAAACTACAGTGGTATGAAAGAGAAGTTGGCCAAAATAACTTGGAAGGAGATGCTGGCAGGGATAACAGCAGAGGAGAAATGGCGTGAGTTTCTTGGAAAAATGAGGAAGATGCAGGAAAGGTGAATTCGAAAAACACACTCAAATGGCAAAAGAGTACAACTGTGGCTGACAAGGGAAGTCAAAGCTAATGTAAAATCAACAGAGAGGGGATACAACAAAGTAAAAAATTAATGGGAAGACAGAGTATTGGGAAGCTTTTAAATCCTACAGAGAGCAACTAAAAGAAGCATTAGGAAGGAATAGATGTAATATGAAAGCAAACTAACAAGCAATATCAAAGTGGATAGTAAAAGCTTTTTCAAGTATGTCAGAAATAAAAGAGAGATGAGAGTGGATAGAGGACCGTAGTAAATGAGGCCAGAGAAATAATAACGGGGACCAAGGAGATGGCAGATGAACTAAATGGGTATTTATATCAGTCTTCACTGGGGAAGACACTAGCAGTGTGCCTGATGTTGATGGGTGTGAGGGAAGAAAAGGGAGTGCAGTTACTATTACAAGGGAGAAGGCACTCAAAAAGCTGAAAGATCTAAGGGTACATAAGTCATCCGGGACAGAAGTACTGCTCCCTAGGGTTCTGAAAGAGGTCAGGATTATGGAGACGATAGTAATGATCTTTCAAGAATCATTGGACTCTGGCATGGTGCCAGAGGACTGGAAAATTGCAAATGCTGTTCCACTCTTTAAGAAAGGAGGAAGGCAGCAGAAAGGAAGTTATAGACCAGTTACTCTGACCTCAGTGGTTGGGAAGATGTTGGAGTCAATCGTTAAGGATGAAGTTGTGGAGTACTTGGTGACACAGTACAAGATAGGACAAAGACAACATGGTTTCCTTAAGGGAAACTCTTGCCTGTCAAACCCGTTGGAGTTCTCTAAAGAGATTACAAGTCGGATAGATAAAGTGGATATAGTGGATGTTATATATTTGGATCTTCAGAAGGCCTTTGACAAGGTGCCACACATAAGTCTACTTACCAAGTTTTAAGCCCATGACACTACAGTAAAGTTACTAGCATGGTTAGAGCATAGCCTGATTGGTAGGAGGTAGCCAATGGGAATAAAGGATCCTTTTTTGGCTGGCTGACAGTGACTTGTGGTGTTCCAAGGTATCGGTGTTGGGGCCACTTCTTTTTATGCTGTATATCAATGATTTAGATGATGGAATAGATGGCTTTGTTGCCAAGTTTGCAGATGATACGAAGATTGGTGGAGGGCAGGTAGTGTTGAGGAAGCAAGTAGGCTGCAGAAGGACTCAGACAGATTAGGAAATCGGCAAGGGAGTGGCAAATTAAATATAATGTTGGAAAATGCATGGTTCTAAACGGGAGGAAATCCAAATATTTGAAATGCAAAGGGACTTGGTGCAGAAATAACTCTAAAGGTTAACTTGCAGCTAGAGTCAGTGATGAGGAAGGCAAAGGCAATGTTAGAATTCATTTCAAGAGGTCTAGAATAAAAGAGTAAGGATGTGATGCTGAGTCTTTATAAGGCACTGGTGAGGCCCTCCTTTGAGTATTGTGAAAAGTATTGGCTCTTCATCTAATAAATGATATGCTGGCATTGGAGAGGGTTCAGAGGATGTTCATAAGGATGATTCCAGGAATGAAAGGGTTATCATATGAGAAATATTTGATAGCTCTGGGTCTGTACTCACTGGAATTTAGAATGATGAGGGGGGATCTTATTGAAACCTTTTGAATGTTGAAAGGCCTAGACAGAGTAGATGTGGAAAGGACGTTTCCCATGGTGGAGGAGTCTAAAACAAGAGGGTATAGCCTCAGGATAGAAGGGCATCCATTTAAAAGAGAGATGCAGAGACATTTCTTTTGCCAGAGGGTGGTGAATTTGTGGAATTTATTATTACAGGTAACTGTGGAGGCCAGGTCGTTGGGTATATTTAAAGCAGAGCTTGATGAGTTCTTGATTAGACATGGCATCAAAGGATATTGGGAGATCACTGGGGAGTAGGGCTGAGGAGGGGAAAAAGGATCAGCCATGATTGAATGGCAGAGCAGACTCGGTGGGCCAAGTGGCCCAATTCTGTTCCTATGTCTTATGGTCTTAAGACATAAAATCTGAATCAGGTTTAATATCAGTGGTAAATGTTGCGGAATTTGATGTCTTGGCAGCAGCAGGATAGATTTTTAATTGCCTTAAAATGGTGTTACTACTGTCCGGTCCATTGGTGTAGCTTTAGTAGGCTGAAAGGGGAATACTAGATGATTTCCTTCAGAGCTACTTACATGAGTTTTCTTTATGATCGTGCCTTGGAATTTGCTATATGTTACACTAAAAAATAGTGCAAATGAGGAATAACACAATTGTATATTCTATATTGAAGCAAACACTGCAAGATAATTTTGAAAACATTGGCCTTTACCTACCAAACTATTTCAGCTCACATATTGTACTATTTATACCGCTTTCTGAAGTGTATCGTGCAACTTGAACAAAGCTGTAAGTCGGGTTTATGATTTCCTCTACAGAAGCTATTAACTGTTTGTTTCTGCAGGGGAATATTCCCTCCAAGCTCAGCTGTGCAACATTGATTTTGAGATGGTGAATGACAGTTCCCAACAGCCTAAGTAGGTTATAACAAGGTAGCTCCGAGGTTATAACAGCTGGCAGACAATGGAAGGATAAAAATGTAGCCAAACTCTGCTCATGATTTCTCCCTGAAGAAAGAAACCGCCAATAACTTAGTCCCCATTCTCATATCGAGAGGCTGGGAGTACAATGCAATGTAATCACAAAGTTTCTTTAATTTATATCCTGGGGGATATTAAATACTGCAGAAATCCATGACAGATAATATAAAATTAGTGCTAATCTAATCATCAGCAGGCATATGCTTTGCTATATAATCCTCCCTATTCCTCAACATAATGAGTATTTAAAATCTGTTATCACAAAAACTGAACTTGCGATCATTTAAATATATTGATATAAATAAAATCTCAAGTTCTTTTTTGATCTATTTGTTATAGAGTAAACATTAGGAATCATTAAAAACAATGTTAAATATTCAGGCATGTGAAGTCAATGACAACTCATAAAAAAGAGACAGTATAAGTGAAACACATTCTTATTTTATTTTCTGATCCCCAATTGATAATATCATAGGCAGGTAATATTAGTTAATGCATGTATCAGTTTGACATAGCATCTCATGGACACAAAAGCATTTAATACAAACTTTCCTAGCAGAAATGCCTTTTCACCTGTAAGTGCAAAGTATTATGAATTACTTTGACTATAAGAATGTAATATTGTGTAAAATCAATGATCTGGTATGTAGGTTTTACATTAGCTGTCTCATTTGGCCTATCGAGTCTGCTCCACTATTTAATCATGGGGGATCCTTTTCTCTCCTACTCAACTCCATTCCCCCAGCCTTCTCTGCGTAACCTTTGATGCTGTGTCCAATCAAGAACCTAACAATCTCTGCCTTAAGTACAACCAACGACCTGGACTCCACAACTGCCTGTGGTAACAAATTCCACAAATTCAACACCCTCTTGCTAAAGAAAAAGAGTGGTCAAGTCCCCTTGACCAACTGTGTGACAACAAGATCTACAGTCTAATTATTCCCAGACAAATCAACTCCATATTTTCATCAGTAATTGTAATTAATTACCCAGTTCCAGACGCCCACAAGAATGGAAATAACTTCTTGATATCTATCTTACTTAAATATTTCATAATTAATAATAATTTTGTGTTAATAATTTCTTTCAGAGGATGAAGTTCCAAGCTATTTATCTTTACTGATAAACATTACCTTGCCTGCAACAGCAAGTAATGGATAGGGAAAAGCATTCTCAAAACCACTTGATCAAAGCTATAGATACTGATGTAAATGCTGATGTAAGGAATTCTAAACTTACCCCTTCTCACCTTCAATGTATGACCTTAACGACTTGCCCAGCACAAAGCTGTGCTGCATCTCCCAAATTTGGCTTGGTTTTCCAAATGCTCATAGAACCCATCCATAAGAATTCACTCCAGTAATCTCCTGATCACTGACCCAAGACTCACCAATCTATAGTTTTCAGGATAATCCCTAGTTCTTTTCTTGAATAATGAAACAACATTAGCTACTTGCCAGTCCTCTAGGCTAGAGAATACATGAAGTCAATGCCCCAGCAGTCTCATCCTTTGCCTCTCTCAGTGACCTCTTTAAGAGACCCAACACTACCTTCTCCTTTACCTGAAAATGCCCTTGCAAATCAATACACTCAGTACTGATCTCCCTTTCCTCTTTTCTTTTTTCCTTGGTAAATACTGATATAAAGTACTCATTAAAGAATTACCCATATTTTCTGCATCCAAGCAAATGTTTTCCCTTTTATCCTTGAGTGCTCTTAAACTCAGAGTCAGAAACAGGTTTAATATCACCAGCATATGACGTGAAATCATTGCACTGCTGCGGTACGTGATAAATAAATATAGAGGAAAAAAACTGAATAACAATAATCATATATGTCTCTTAAATGGTTAAAATAAGTAGTGCAAAAAAAAATGTAGTGAGGTAGTGTTCATCAGTCTAATGTCCATTTAGAAATTGAATGGTACAGGGGAAGAAGCTATTCTTGAGTCACTGAGTGTGTGTCTTCAGACTTCTGTACCTCCTTCCTGATGGTAACAATGAGAAGAGAGCATGTTCTGAGTGGTAGGGGTCTTTAATGATGGACACCGCCTTCCAAAGGTACCTTTCCTTGAAGATGTCTTGGATACTATGGAGGCTAGTACCCATGAAGGAGCTGACTAATCTGAAGAAGTTTCTACACCTTACTTCAGTCTTTGTCAGTACCCCTTGCCCCCACACCAGACAGTGATGCAGCCAGTCAGAATGCTCTCCAAGGTACATTTGTAGAAGTTTTTGAGTGTTTTAGTTGACAAACTAAATCTCCTCAAACTCCAAATGAAGTATAACCACTGGCTTGCCTTCTTCATAGCTGCATCATCATGCTGCATCCAGGATAGGTCTTCAGAGATATTGACACCCTGGAACTTGAAATTCCTCGCTCTCTTCATGTCTGATCCCTCTATGAGGATTGGCTTGTGTTCCCTCGTCTTACCCTTCCTGAAGTCTACAATCAGCTCTTTGGTCTAGCTGATGTTGAATGCAAGTTTGTTGTAGTGATGTCACTCAACTAGCTGGTATATCTTACTCCTGTACGCCCTCTCGTCACCATCTGAGATTCTGCCAACAATGGTTGCATCATCAGCAAATTGTCAGAAGGCATTTGAGCTGTGCCTAGCTACACAGTCATGGGTGTAGAGAGAATAGAGCAGTGAGAATAGAGAGTACCTGTGACGTACCAGTGTTGATTGTCAATGAGGTGGAGATGTTACTTCCGATCCGCACAGATTGTGGTCTTCCGTTTTGGAAGTTAAGGATCCAGTTACCGATGCCCAGTTTCTGGAGCTTTTTGATCAGAAATGTAGGAATGATGGTGTTAAATGCTGAGCTGTAGTCAATAAACAACATCCTGTCATAGGTATTTGTATCATCTATGTGATCCAAGGCCGCATGGAAAGCCAATGAGATCATGTCCACCATGAGCCTATTGTGGCACTTGCAGTGGGTCTAGGTCCTTGTAAGAGAAGTGTTGCTGCTTCTAGACATGACCAACTATAGAACATTACAGCACAAAAACAGGCCTTTTGGCCCTGCTTGGCTGTGCTGAACCATTTTTCTGCCTAGTCCCACTGACCTGCACCTGGCCCATATCCATGGATGACACCTCATCCATGTACCTGTCCAAGTTTTTCTTAAGTGTTAAATGTGAGCCCACATTTACAACTTCATCTGGCAGCTCATTCCACACTCCCACCACTCTCTGTGTGAAGAAGCTCCCCCTAATGTTCCCTTTAAACTTTTCACCCTTCACCCTTAACCCATGTCCTGTTTTTTTTTCTTTCCTAGCCTCAGTGGAAAAAGCCTGCTTGCATTCACTCTGTCTATACCCATCATAATTTTATATACCTCTATCAAATCTCCCCTCATTCTTCTATGCTCCAGGGAATAAAGTCCTAATCTATGCAACCTTTCTCTGTAACTCAGTTTCTCAAATCCCGGCAACGTCCTTGTAAACCACTCGAAGCATTTCATTACCATTGACACGTGTATTGTTGGACAATAGCCATTAAGGGAACTCTCCTTGGGCACTGGTATAATTTTTGCCTTTTTGAAGCAGGTGGGAACTTCCGATAGTAGTAACGAGAGATTGAAAATATCTTTGAATACACCTGCCTGTTGGTTGGCACAGATTTTCAGAGCTTTACCAAGTACTCCATCAGGCCCTGCCAGATTTCTCTATTTATTTCCCTATTTATCTTCTTGCTCTTGATGTATATATTGGGATTCTCCTTATTCTTACTTGCCAAGGACTTATCATGGCCCCTCACAGTTTTCCTGTTTCCTTTCTTGTGTTCTTTTCAGGCTTCTTTATAATTCTTAAGAGCTCTGTTTGATTCTAGCTTCTTAAGCTTTACATACCATTTACAATGCTCTCCAGTGTAGAAATTTGCTAGTTATTTCCATTTTACAATATGCTCACTGTCCATTGTCTCCAACGATGACAGGAAACCTGTGCAGGAAAGTTTTGAAAGTGGAAAAGACATTGCACTGGGGCATTTCCACACTTATGACCTCAGAAGTCTGGGCTCAGTAGTATGAAAAAGTTTCACAAACTGGGGTCTTCTTTGGTTGAAATGGATGGCCAGGACATCTTCTGTGCCCTGTCATGCCTTTTGCTCTTCACAGAGCATTACAGTATCGCCTTCCTAGCCGTTGTCATTTTAAGTAAGATTGGATAGGTATATGGACAGGAAAGGAATGGAGGGTAATGGGCTGAGTGCAGGTCAGTGGGACTAGGTGAGAGTAAGCATTTGGCACAGACAAGAAGGGCCAAGATGGCCTGTTCCTGTGCTGTAATTGTTATATGGTTATATGGTTGCATCCCACTGTAGATCTCATCTGCCCAGCATGCCAGAACTGACTTTGTGTGCTAAGACAGGCATGTCCCTATCACACCTGGATTTGAGGCTGCTGGCTACCCTCACCTGGTTTAGCCAACCTTTTGAAGCTGTGTCCTAGGGTCTGGCCACAGTCGCATGCTAACAATTACTTGGAGCCACAGGTGAGAGGTGAGTGTTGGGTGGGGAAAAAGGTGAGTGAGCTTCCCTGGAATGGACACAACAAGCCCCTTTATCAGAGGTGCTTCCCCTCCCTGGACATTCCACACACCTCATGCATATGTTTTATATATGAGAATTAATAAGTTAGAAAGTAAGCAAGTACATAAATATTTGCAGCATGGTAGCATAGTGGTTAACACAACACGTTACAGTGCAAATGATCCAGGTTCAATTCCTCCTGCTGCCTGTAAGGAGTTTGTACATTCTTCCACGACTACATGACTACATGGGTTTCCTCCCACAATGCAAAGATGTATCGGTTGCTGTTTAATTGGTCAATGTAAATTGTCCCATGATTGGGCTAGGATTAAATTGGGAGATTGCTGGGTGGTATGACTCAAAGGGCTGGAAGGGCCTGTTTGGTCCTGTTTCTCAACAAATATATAGACAGGTGGATAAAAATAAATAAGTTTAACTGCCTTTTGACCAATGTATACATGATGCATGAATGTATACTGTTGAAGTTAAAAATAAATGGAAATCAAAGGGCAAAAATTCCAGGGATTGGAATCATTGCCTTACATAAAGCAAAAGGATTGTGGTTGTTGGAAGTCTGTCATCTCAACATCCCTTGATTTGATGAGGAAAGAATGGCTGCAACATGTCCCATTCCTCTTGCAGTCCTTACTTCAGCTATCTCCTCCTGTTACTAACCCCTGCTCGTTGTCCGAACTGTTGGATAATAATTCAATTTAGAGTTTAAGGACATGGAACGCTATAGCACACAACAAGCCTTTCGGCCCGTGATGTTGCGCTGAATTTTTAACCTACTCTAAGAATAATTTCAATTCAGCATAATTAATAAAATTAAACATTTATTATGTAATCTATAAGTAAACTGGTTTAATTAATACCCAGTTCATTCATGCCATATTAGCTCAATTGTAAATGCTGATTATAAATTTGCAAATCAGGCTACAGTTTGAGATCGGTATACTGTAAATTGGTGACACTAATGTAGGATTAGACTTGGTAGATCAGTAACAATTTAACAGCATTTGGTTGACAATCCAATGAATAGATTGCACTATTTACTTGTAATTAGCAGTGTTTCAGAGTTTATGCTATCATGTCATTATGAGCTAGTGTAGATGCATGAGTTGACTTTCCCTCCTCTGGGAGATGTCAGATTGATGAGGCATTGTGCATGTATTAGCCATTCATCTTGAATCCTTTACTTGTGAGTAAGTCTCCTTCCAAACCAGCTGCTGAATCTGATATAACTGGTCTTTTCCTTGCCTCCCAATGATTTCAGAGTAACTTCTGTGCAATTAAGTAAAATAATTGCACTGGTTTGTATCTGGTTCATATAGTTATACACTCATACGCAGTTTTACTTATCACCCAGGAATCTAGGAGCTTTGCATTGTTCTGCTTTCCATATACATACTTTGTCCTCTTTATTGCAAGTGTTCACATTCATTTTGGGAGGACTAGAATATATAGTACCTGACAAAAGCCTAATACACATATCCAAAGCTAAGACTTTTGCACAGTACTGCATTTTTCAATGTAGAGCAAAGAATGCTGGGAATGGCAAGGGTGGAGCATCGTGGGAGGGGTGTGGGACAGGTGGCAGAGAAGGAGTGTTGGGGCGGGGAATGGTGCAGGTGCAGACACACGTAGACTTGAGACACCAGGCAAAATTAATGTGGGGAGTTTAGGACCAGAGGGCACAGCATCAGAATACAAGGATGTCCCCTTTGAACAGAGATGAGGAGAAATTTCCTTAGTCAGAGGGTAGTGAAACTGTGGAATTCACTGCCACGGACAACTGTGGAGGCCAAGTCACTGGGTATGTTTAAAATGGAGTTTGATAGGTCCAAGTGTTACTGGGTTAAGGCAGGAGAAATAAATCATGATCGAAAGGCAGAATAGACTTGAAGGGCCAAATGGTCTAATTCTGCTGCTATGCTTATTGCCTTATCGTCTAAAATGTGCTGTGATGCCAGGCTGCTTCTGTGTATGATGGTATTCAAGTGGAAGCTGCAGCTGGAATGTAAACATTTAGAGATTTCCCCATGGTTACGTTAGGATTTAACATCTCAGTTTCCCATTTCCCCACACCATTCACAAAGGAAAGTATGTTTACTGTCTCCCTTGGTAAGTAAAATGAATATTGCATTGATAAATCTAAAAATAAATTACCTTCCTTGGCAATCTGAAGCCAAATTATCCTTCCTGCATATTTTGCTTCTGGAGCATTCTTTGAAAGGCTAAGACCATTGCGGTTCTTTCTGAGGGACAGGAATTTCACCTGTAAATAAGGTATGCAGGTGAAAATCTGGAATTGTGTGCATAGAGTATTCAAGCTATTTGTTAATATATTAATTTTTTCTCATTGGATTTTGCGCAAACATTAAAGAGTGGTAACATTTTTAGACATTGCAGGCTTTGTTACTAAAAATATAAAACTAATATGTTTATTTGATAACTCATCTGCTCTGATACCATCACCAGTGCCTCAGTGATGACAGACAAATAATGCCGAATATTTTCAGAATAGTTTTTTACAAATGGATGACCTCTTCTAACAAACAGAAAACCAAATAAAATTGCTCCAGTTTAATGGAGATCTAACCAATTATTTTTGAATTCAGTAATGTGAGCTGCAAATCTATTCACTAAGAGTGTTGACATCAGAATTACAATCAGGTTTAATATCACTGGCATTTATCATGATATTTGTTGCTTTGGGGCAGCAGTACAGTGGAATACATAAATCAAACTATATATTACTATATATAAATTTAATAAATAGTACAAAAAGAGAAAACAAAAGAAGTATAGTGAGGTAGTGTACATGAGTTCATTGTCTATTCAGAAATCTGATGGCGGAAGGGAAGAAATTGTCTCTGAAACGTTGAACATGTGTCTTCAGGCTTCTGTACCTCCTTCTTGAGTGTGAAGAGCTCCATCTTTTAACCATTAAATTAAATACTTGATATATCATGAATTTTTCAATCTTCCAATTGCCTAGAGATGGTTACTGGATATAAACAGTACAAGGACAAAAAGCAGATACTTCTAAAAGTACTCAGCATGTTAGGCAGTATCTGTAGAGAAAGTCAATAGTGCTTCATCAGAGCAGAATCAAAATCATTGGCATTTGTTGTGAAATTTGTTGTTATGCAGCAGCAGAACATTGCAATACAGAATAATAAAAACAGTAAGTTACAGTAAGAAGTGTACATATATTTAAAAAGTTAAATTAAATAAGTAGTGCAAAAAGAGAAAAAAAATGTAGTGATGTTCAATGGGTTCAGTGTCCATTCAGAAATCTGATGGCAGAGGGGAAGAAGCTTTTCCTGAATCATTGAGTGTGTGCTTTCAGACTCCTGTACCACCTCCTCGAGTGTAGCAATGAGAAGAGGGCATGTCCTGGGTGATGGGGGTCTAATGCTGGGTGTTGCCTTTTTGAGGCATCACCTCTTGAAGATGTCCTGGATGCTGGGGAGGCTAGTGTCCATGATGGAGCTTTCTGAATTTGCAACTTTCTTGTTGCAGATTTGTTTTGATCCTGTGCAGTGCCCCTGACTCCTGTACCAGATGGTGAAGCAGCCAGTTGGAATGCTCTCCACGGTACATCTGTAGAAATTTGAAAATGTCTTTGATGACATAGCAAATCTTCTCTAACTCCGAATGAAATATACACACACAAAGCCAAGTCTGACATAATCCTTTCAGAGAATTCCATTAATAGATGAATGAGTCACTGAGTCTTCGATTAAGGCAACATGGAAACCTTTGGCCAGTCATCAAGTGCTTATCTGCATTAATCATTTTCTCTAACACATAGCTTCAAGGTCTTCTGTATTACGATATTTCAAGTGTTCTGTGTCATGAGGGTACTTGCTTCCACAGTCTCATCAGGCAGCACTTTCGAGTGTTCATCCACTCTCTGAGTAAATGTATTTCTCAAGCCCCCTCTAAACCTCTTACCCCCTAATTGAAGCATATACCCTGTGGTTTAGGCATCTCTGCTACGAGGAAACATTCTCACTGATCACCCCATCTGTGCCCCTTAGAGTGTTGCATATACCTCATCCTTCAACCTTGGAAGAAGTACAAGCAAATGGTTATGTCACCAGGACAGTTTGGATGGTGGGGGAAAGTGAAGAAGCAGGTGTTGCATTTCCTTGGGTTTCTGCGGACAGTACAGTGAGAAAAAGATTGACTGGTGGCCATGGAAAAGCCAGCCTGGGTGGGAGCCATGAAGGGAACATATCCATTGGTGTGCTGAAAGATTGTTTGTTCAAAAACAATTAGTTGAACTGTTTATATAGGTTAGCACAACATCATGGGTGAAGGGCCAGTCTGTGCTCTTTTAGTCTATGTTCTGTGTTCTGTGATGGTGCACACATCCACATGTTGCCCTTCTCGTTCTTGGCAGAACAGTTTGCACGATTACTTGGTGCAGTTGGAATAATAAGTTACCGCAGTGCATTTTGTAAATGCCAGACACTGTGTATTAGTGACACTGGGATGAATGCAGTCCTGCCAAAGGGTCTCGGCCTGAAATGTCGACAGTACTTTCTTCCATTGATGCTACCTGGCCTGCTGAGTTCCTTCAGCATTTTATGTGTGTTACTTTGATTTCCAGCATCTGCAGATTCTTGCTTGTTTGTAAATGCTTAGTGTGATTGATTGGGTACTGATAACGTGACTGCTTTGTCCTAGATGGTGTTGAACTTCTTGAGAGTTGCCAGTGCTGTGCTCATTTTGACTTGGTGGAAAGTCCCATTGAAGTGTGATGAAAAGTGCCCTACCTGGATACAAAACAGCTCTTTCATCTATGGTGCCTATGTGGTTAGCTAGATTTCTGATGGTGGTTGTAAACTCAGCCAGCTCTATCATGAGCACAAGCCTCCCAAACATTGATTCTGGTTCCTTGGTTTATGTTCTTACTCTCAAGCTGCCCATAAACCCAGCCACAGAACAACGTCACTCACACCTTATCCCCATGTAAACCATGGTCTTATCTTTACACACATTTCCGTTGTCTTTTCCATCACCCTCTGCCCCAACTAACATCTTCTGTACATCTTATTTTCACTCTTTGTCAGATTTGATCAAAGGCTTTCAGTCAGTAAAATTAACTCATTTATACAACCGTTGCCTGACTTGCTCAATATCTTGAGAATTTTCTGTTTTCATTTCAGCGTTCCAACACATTTTGGATACTTGACAATGGACTCCTGCCTTCTAGTCATAGAAATTACAAAATATTTGATATTTTGGGCAATGTTATAGATTTGCATCCTGTGATCTCTTTAAGCATTATCGATCTGGTTCTTCTTAGTCCATAAGACCATAAACTATAGGAGCAGAATTAGGCCATCTGGACCATCATGTCTGTTCCATCATTTCATCATGGCTGATCCATTTTCCCTCTGAGCCCCAATCTCCAGCCTTCCCCCATGTATCCCTTCATGTCCTGACTAATCAAGTATCTGTCAACTTCTGGCTTAAATATACAGAAAGCCTTGGCCTCGACACCTGCCTGTGGCAACAAATTCCACAGATTCACCACTCCCTGGCTAAAGAAATTCCTCTTCATCTCTACTCTAAAAGGATGCTCCTCTACTCTGATACTGTGTCCTCTAGTCTTTGACTTACCCACCATAGGAAACATCCTCTCCACATCCACTCTATCAAGGCCTTTCACCATTCGATAGGTTCAGTGAGGTCACCCCTCATTCTTCTGAATTCTAGTGAATACAAGCCCATAGCCATCAAATGCTCTTCACATGACAGGTTTTTCAGTCCTGGAATCATTTTGTGAACCTCCTTTGAACCCTCTCCAGTTTCAGCACAAGCTTTCTAAGTACTTCACCCAGTTATAATGCTGTGAAAAGGTTTTAGGCACATATATGTAGCTAAGGTGCCTAAGATTTTTTCACAATACTGTATTTATCAATGTAGAATGAAAAGCGAGTTTGTAAGTTTGCTGGGAGCAAACAAAAAACCAGAGAAAATCTGCAGATGCTGGAAATCCGAGCAATGCATACGAAATGCTGGAGGAGCTCAGCAGACCAGGCAGCATCTATGGTAAAAAGTACAGTTGATATTGCGTGCCGAGACAAAGGACATTGGGAATGATCCATTGTCTCAGCCTGAAATGTTGACTGTGAGTGTGGAGTGTTGTGGGAGGGGTGTGGGACAGGTGGCAGAGAAGGAGAGCCAGTTGCACCCAGCCCTGAGGCGTCAGGCAAGGTCAGTGGATTCCAAACAACTGGTTCATTGATCACTATAGAATGTCTCTCTGGTACTTCCCACTCCATACCTTCTCCCTTCCCCTTTTCCTCACTATTGTTCCCCTCTCCCTGTCCCCTTCCCAACTCAGTCCACAGTAGAAAACCACATCAGAATCAGGTTTATCCTCTCTCACATATATCATGAAATTACTTTTTGTTGCAGCTGTACAGTGCAATAGATAAATTTACGACAGTACTGTACAAAATCTTAGGCACCCTATTTATATATATATGCCCAAGACTTTTGCACAGTACTGTTGGTCTAGTGAGACCTATTTTGAATTGGAAATGAACAAACAGCAGCATTTAAATGTTGATGAGAAATTAGCACTTATGCAAGTTTGCTAGTACAGTGAGATAATTGTGTGCAAAAATCAGAAAGCCATATCAGGTACTGGTCAAACTATATCTGGGATGCTTTGTGGTATGACCTCCAGTGGTATGAACCCCTATGCCTTGAGGTCTAAGGACTTATGGAATGCTGTGAACAGGAATGTTCTTATTGAAACAAAATGTAAATACGTGGAAATATGTCAGACAAGGAGTATGAGAATAATCCCGGACAGAATGGGTTGGCATATGATGAAGAGTTGAACAAGTTAGATTTTGGAATGAATTGTCACACTAGGTAATGAAGGCAGATACTAAGAAACCAAAGTTCAAAGTAAATTTAGTTTCAACGAACATAAGGATACATCACTATCTACTACGCTGAGATTCATTTTCTAGTGTTACTCCGGGACTAAGGTGCAAAGCACAGTACCAACAGTCACACACAGCACAAGGCACATATGGTGGCATCTGTTAGTCTCGCAAGACCATGGATCTGCGCCTGGAAGATCTTGGAGTTTCCTCTCCAGGGCGCAGGTCTGGGAAAGGTTGTATGGAAGACCGGCGGTTGCCCATGCAGCAAGTCTCCCCTCTCCACGCCACTGAGGTTGTCCAAGGGAAGGGCAAGGGCCGATACAGCTTGGCACCGGTGATGTTGCAGGAGTTGCCAGAACGAGGTTGAAGACAACGTCGGACTACCTTAGGGACTCCAGCTCCGGATTTGTCCTCAGGGTTTACTCCCGAAGCCTTTCCCATGAGTGAGTATGGCTGCAAGGCAGCGGAGGTTTGAAATCAGAGTTTTCCCTCTCTTAGATGGACTGCCTTCCCAGGCTGATGAGCTCCATCTACCCGAAGGCACATATAGCACACATAAAATAACAAGCATATATGAGATATCAGTAAACTACAGTCACACCAAAAAAAATATGGTCCAAGACCGTAGTCCAAGAATGTTGCTGAAATCTTCAGTTGGACACAATATGGCTTATCTTCTACTGAGCGAATGCTGGGGGCAGCACTGATTTCAGCTTGGATGCTATGCCACACAACCTCCAGAGGAGTGCACTGACTCTAACACTTCTCCCCTGGGTGGCTGTAAACAGGAAACACCATGGCTTGAGGTCTAGGTGCTTCCCCACCAATATTGATATTAACACTGAGAACACGAGTTGTTGGGTCCCTGAAAGTGACCCAATAGTAATAGGATACTATTATAATACTTAAATGGCATTTTGCCAAGTTCTTGAATGGGAGAGTAGAAGGGTATGAGCCAAATATAAGCAAATAATATTCGTGTAGGTAGGTGCCATGGCTGTCATGGACAAGATTAATTATGAGGGCCTGTTTCTTTGCTTTATGGTTCTATGGTACTATGTATCAGCTGGAGCTTCAGTGAGAGAAATGGGACAATTGAAACTATGCAGGATCGTTGATGGGTGGATATGGAAGTAGTGTTTTCTGTTGTGGAAGAAACGAAAGCTAGTTTATACTGCTCCAAAACAAAGGCAAGGATGAAGCAAAAATTTTCACCTTAGTGGAATTCTGAAACTCTCAAAGTGTGGTGAGATCAGAGACTTTGAATATTTTGGCCGGAGTTAGGTGGTCTTTGAGTTTACTGGCGGAAGGCAAGAATATGGAGTTAACCCATATTTTTGCCTGCAAAAAGATGGAATATCACAATCAAATAATCAGTAAATCCAGAGGACAGACCATTAGCTCACATATTCATGCTGGCTTCCCAAGCCTCAATAAATATCAGATGCTGTGTTGCTAAAACAAGCAGAGTTGTTTTTTATGGGAGCAAAATACATCGTCAAAGTCCCACAGCCATAATATTGGTTGCTTCACATCAATATTGCAACTTGCCTAAGGGTTTTTAAAAATACCCGAAAGCTACTATTAACAAATTCATCTGAGGCACTTTTACTTTGGGGAGGAGAGTCAATCATATGAAGATTCAGAAGGACAAGTTCCTTTCAAAGACAGGTATTGCCATTAGATGTTCTGTTGTTTGAAAATTTACTGTAGTTTTTTTTTCATTCCAAAGATACAAAATTTGATAAAAGGGGTAAAATAGTCCTTATTCACTGCTCATGTCACAAAGTCTAACCTGCCGTTTTTTTCCAGCTATGTCTGTTACAGATCCATACTGCTCTGAAGTGTGTTGCTTGTCTTATCTGAAATTTCTAATTTACATATCCAATGTTTAAGTCAAGTTTATTGTCATGTGTACAAGCACATGTATATGCAGGTGCGATGAAAAATACTCACAGGCACGTACTCTGCATGGCCTTTCTTTCATCCATCATTTCCTTGCAAGTGTACTTGGTTGGTCGTAAGGTTAGTGGTATGCTGAAAGTGGGGAAGTAAGATAACGTATTCAGGGAAAAAAGACTCAGATCTTTAGGTTTACCCCTGAATTTGAGAGAATTACCGGTTGCACCTTGTAACAAAGAACAAGATGAATATAAGTCCAGTCACGTATCTTTTTAGACTCTTCTGGGTCCATTTTCCCTTTCATGCTCTTTGTTCCCTGTGCATTAATTTCCCAACTAAAACTTCAAATGAGTTTAAAGTTAGATTGCATGCAGTCCAGGGAGAACTCGAGTATTGGATTCACAATCGGTTTAAAGGTAAGAAGCAGAGAGTGGTGGTGGAATGTAGTTTTTCAGACTGGAGGTCCATGAATAGTGCTGTATCTCAGTGGTTAGTGACAAGTCAATTATTATTTATCAGCCATATCTGCAATTTGGATGAGAACGTACTAAACTTGGTTAATAACTTTACCAATATCACTCAAATAGGCAGTGAAGATAGTTATCGAGAATTACAGTGGGATCTTGATCAACTGGGTAAATGAGCCAAGGAATGAAAATGGACATACAGTAACTACAAGATGTTACAGTTTGGGAAGACAAATAAAGGTAGGTCTTCTACAGTGAACTGTGAAGTCCCTGGGATGTGTTATAGAACACAGAAACCTAAGAATACAATTATATAGTTCCCTGAAAGTAGCATGATAGATGGACAGGGGTAGTGAAGGATGCATCTGGCATGTTGGCATCCTTCTTTCAGGGTGTTGAGTATGGCAGTTGGGATGTTATATTGCAATGCACAAGATTTTGGTGAGCCTCATTGGAGTATTGCATTCAGTTTTGGTCACACTGTTATAGGGAAGATGTCATGGAGCAGGAAAGAGTGCAGAAAAGATGTACAAAGATGTTGGCTGGACTGGAGGGACTAAGATGTGGAGAGAGGTTGAGACTTTATTCATTAGAGCACAGGAGAATAAGCGGTGATCTTATAAAAATTGTACAAAATGATGATGGACATAGAGAGGGTGAATGTGCACAGTCTTTTTCCAGGACTGCGAAATCAAGAACTAGAGGGAATATGTTTAAGATGAGAGGGGAGAGATTAAGTAGGAACCTGACAACTTTTTCACCCAGCGAGTGGTCTATATGTGGAAGGAGCTGCCCACAGGAGTGTTGAGGTTCATTAACAATATTTAAAATGCACATGGATAGGAAAGGTTTAGAGAGATAGAGAGTTTAGAATGCAAGCAAATGGGACAAGTTTAGATGGGAATCTAAGTCTGCATGGATCAAATGGGCTGAAGAGCCTGTTTCCATTAAGACTTACAAGCTTGAACTTTGTTGCAGTGTTAATTACTGCTATACAAACCCACACCAGTTAATTTTTCTAAAATAAAGTTTAAAATACTTAGATTTGAGGGGGCATTGGAAGATTACAGATAGGAAGTGATTTTAGCCTTGCCTGTCTTTTGGAAGGGAATGGGATGGTGGGAAAATGGGTTAGATGAATTCTGAAACAATTAAAACTGAACTATTTACCAGCAGTGACATATACAAAGGGCCCAAAGCAGTATTGAGGATCCCTAACACCCATTTCACAATCTCTTTGACCCATTATCATCAGGAAGGAGGTATAGGAGCTTTAGGACTCAGACTGACAGACTGGGTAACAGCTTCTATCCCCGGGGTGTGAGATGAATGAATATTCTTCCACCGCTAAAGTCTTGTCACAAAGAATCAGAATCAGGCTTATTATCACCGGCATATGACATGAAATTTGTTAACTTAGCAGCAACAGTTCAATACAATGCATAATCTAGCCGAGAAAGAGAAAAAATAATAAATAAAATAAAGCATAATAATAAATAAACAATTATGTATATTGAATAGATTATTAAAAATGTGCAAAAACAGAAATATTTTATATTTTAAAAAAAGTGAGGTAGTGTCCAAAGGTTCAATGTCCATTTAGGAATCGGATGGCAGAGGGGAAGAAGCTGTTCCTGAATCGCTGAGTGTGTGCCTTCAGGCTTCTGTACTGCATCTCCTACCTGATGGTAACAGTGAGAAAAGGGCATGCCCTGGGTGCTGGAGGTCTTTAATAATGGACGCTGCCTTTCTGAGACACCGCTTCCTAAAGATGTCCTGGGTACTTTGTAGGCTAGTGCCGAAGATGCAGCTGACTAGATTTACAACCTTCTGCATCTTCTTTCAGTCTTGTTCAGTAGCCCCTCCATACCAGAGAGTGATGCAGCCTGTCAGAATGCTCTCCAAGGTACAACTATAGAAGTTTTTGAGTGTACTTGTTGACATGCCAAATTGCTTCAAACTCCTAATAAAGTAGAGCTGCTGTCTTGCCACCTTATGACTACATCAATATGTTGGGACCAGGTTAGATCCTCAGAGATCTTGACACCCAGGAACTTGAAGCTGCTCACTCTCTCGACTTCAGATCCCTCTATGAGTATTGGCATGTGTTCCTTCGTCTTACCCTTCCTGAGGTCCACAATCAGCTCTTTTGTCTTACTGATGTTGAGTGCCAGGTTACTGCTGTGACATCACTCCACTAGTTGGCATATCTCACTCTGTACGCCCTCTCATCACTACCTGAGATTCTACCAACAATGGTTGTATCAATGGCAAATTTATGGATGGTACTTAAGCTATGCCAGAAAACAAGCTATTTAGCTGAATTTTTACTATTTACTGGTGCTGCACATTCCACGTGCATTTTAAATTATATTTTACAAACTTATTCATGGATAATATTTTGTTCGATGTTTTGTGTGATATATGTATTGATTGTGCACCATGGTCTGGATAAATATTGCTTCCTTTGTCAGATGACAATGAACTTGAACTTGAATTTACTCACCTGGTAGCCAGCAGGATGGGCACAGTAGAGAAGCAGATAGCAAAGTTCTTTACAGCGCCAGCGATCACTGATCGACGCTCAGCTCCCACCACAGTCTGTAAAGAATGTAAAATCTTTGTGGGTGGAGTTAAGAAACTGCAAGGGAAAAAATATAATGGGAATTATATATCAGCCTCCAAATAGTAACCAAGACGTGGGGTTGAGATTGCAAAGGAAGCTACAAAAGGCATGGAATAAGGGTAGTGTCAAAATTGTAATGGGGGACTTCAATATACAAGGGGATTGAGAAAAATAAGGTTAGTATCAGATTACAAGAGAGGGAATTTGTTGCATACCTCCAGGATGGATTTTTAGAGCAGCTTGTGCTTGAGCCTATTAGGGAAAAGGCTCTCTTAGATTGGGTGTTGTGTAATAACCAAGATCTGATTAGGGATCTTAACATCAAGGAACCCTTAGAAGGCTGTGGTCATAATATGACTGTATTCATACTGCAGTTTGAGAGGTTGTATCACGATGGAATAAAGAGAATTACAGAGGCATGAGAGAGGAAATTGCTGAGGTGGATTGGAGGAGGATACTGGCAGGGATGACGGCAGGACAGAGGTTGCTGATGCTTCTGGGAATAGTTCACAAGGCACAGGATAGATATGTCCCACAGAAGAAGTTGTTCTCAAATGGCAAGGGTAGGCAACTGTGGCTGACGAGGCAAGTTAAGGACTGCATAAAAGCCAAGTAAAGGGGCATAATGTTGCAAAAGTGAGTGGGAAGTTGCATGATAAGGAAGCTTTTAAAATCCAGCAAAAGGCAACTAAAAATGCTATAAGGGAAAAGATGAAATGTGAGGGCAAACTAGCTGATAATATAAAGCAGGATACCAAAGTTTTTTTTCAGTTATATAAAGAATAAAAGGGAGGCGAGAGTTGATATTGGACCACTGGAAAATGATGCTGGTGAGGTAGTAATGAGGAACAAAGAAATGGAAGATGAACTTAATAAGTGCTTAATACGTCTTCAGTGTGAAGACGCTAGCAGTGTGCCAGAAGTATGTGAGAGTCAGGAGCAAGAGTGAGTGCCTTTGCTATTACAAAGAAAAAAGTGCTAGGCTATCTGAATAAGTCCCCTGGACCAAATGGACTACAACCCAGAGTCCTGAGAGAGGTTGCTGAAGAGATAACGGATGCATTGGTCATGTTCTTTCAAGAAACACTTGATTCTGGCATGGCTCCAGAGGACTGGAAAATTGCAAATGTCACTCCACTCTTCAAGAAGTGAGGAAGTCAAAAGAGAGGGAATTATAGGCCAGTTAGCATAAGCTCAGTGATTGTGAAAGTGTTGTAGTCCATTATTAAGCCAAGGTTTCAGGGACTAATGAGTCAAAGTCAGGATGGTTTCTATGAAGAAAAATCTTGCCTAACAAACCTATTAGAATTCTTCAAGGAAGTGACAAGCAGGGTGGATAAAGGAGAAGCAGTGGATGTCATTTACTTGGATTTTCAGATGGCATTTGATAAAGTGCCTCACATGAGGCTGCTTAACAAGATAAAATCCCATGGGGTTACAGGAAACATATTGGCATGGATAGAGGAATGGCTTACAGGCAGGAGGCAGCAAGTGGGAATAAAGAAGACCTTTTCTGGGTGTCTGCCAGGTACTAGTGGTGTTCCTCAGTGGTCAGGATTGGGACTGCGATTTTCCATAATGATTGTGAATGTTTTGGATAATGGAATTGATGGGTTTGTGACAACATTTGTGGATGATATGAAGTTAGGTGGAGGAGTAGGTAGTGCTGAGAAAGCAATGCGATCGCCGCAGGACTTAGACAAGTTAGAAGAATGGGCTAAAAATTGACAGATGAATACAGTGTTGGAAAATTTATGATAATGCATTTTGGTAAAAGGAATAATAGTGCAGACTATTATCTAAATGGGAAGAAAATTCAAGCATTAGAGGTGCAAAGAGACTTAGGAGTCCTTAGCAAGACTCCCAGAAGATTAATTTACAGGTTGAGTCTATGGTAGAGAAGGCAAATGCAATGTTGGTATTTATTTCAATGGAAATAGAATGTAAAAACCAGGAGATAATGCCAAAGCTTTATAAATACTAATCAGGCCACACTTGGAGTATTGTCAACAGTTTCAGCCCCATATCTCAGTAATAAGTTGCATTTGGAGAGGGTCAAGTGTATGATTCTGAGAGTAAAGGGGTTCACATATGAGGAACATTTGGCTGCTTTGGGCCTGTGCTCACTGGAATTTAAAAGAATGCATGGGTATCTCATTGAGACCTACTAAATGTTGAAAGGACTAGATGAGGTGGATGTAGAGAGGCTGTTTCCTCTGGTGGGGGTATCCAGAACTAAAGAGCACAACCTCAAAAATGAGGGGCAGTCTTTTAGAACAGAAATAATGAGGAATTCTTTTAACCGAAGAGTGGTGATTCTGTGGAATGCTCTGCCACGAACTGTGGTGGAGGCCAAGTGCATATTTAAAGCAAAAGTTGATAGATTCCTGATTGGTCAGATCATCAAGGGATATGGTGAGAGGGCAGGTGCATAGGGTTGAATGGGATCTGGGTTCAAGCCATGATGAAATGGCAGAGTGGACTCGATGGGCTGAATGGCCTAATCTTGCTCCTGTGTCTTATGGAGTTTGAATGTTCTCCTCATGACCACATGGGTTTACTCCGGTTGCTCTGATTTCCTCCCACAATCCAAAGACGTACAGTTGAGGTTTGGGTTAGTGAGTTGGGTCCATGCTGTGTTGGCGCTGGTACCCCATCTGGGCCAGGTGCTTTCTGTAGGTTCACGCTCCTGAAGGATGCTCTCATGTCAGCCTCAGCAACTAAAGTCACAGGGTCATCAGGGGCTGTGGGAGGTTGTGAAGTTACCTCCATGTTTTGATGGTCCAAGTGAGCATAAAAAGCACTACATTCTCCTGGGAGCAAAACCTAGGAAGCGAAGTCACACGAGGCACAAGAGTGTTTGTGCATAAGGTGAATGACAGGAAATGATAAAGTAGTGGTGAACGTGGGGTGTGGAAGGTGGGTTATTGGGAGGAGGTGTTAATCAGCTTAACAGCTTGGGGAAAGTAACTTTTTTAGTCCAGTGACCCTAGTATGGATGTCCTCTGCCCTCCTCCCTGATGGAAGTGGGACAAACAGTCCATGAGAAGGGTAGGTGAGATCTTTACCCTAGTCTGATAGGGCCAAAGAGATCTCTTTCAAAAAGATAAGGAAAATCAAATAACTGTCTCATTTTCAATTCAATTCAAGTTTAGTTGTCATTCAACCATACATGAATACTCAAGAATACAGCCAAATGAGACAGCATTACTCTGGGGTCGAGGTGCAAAACACAGTACCAATGATCATACACAGTGCAAAGCACACACAAGGCAGCATGCACGAATAGTACCACAATCATGGAATCAAAGAGACCAAAACTCGCACAACCAATCCACAGTTGACCACACTAAAGCCCGTCTCCCATCGAGCGAACTCTGGGCGCTGGAGCAAACCAGCCCCAATAACACCACCAGCCAGGTGACACCACGGCCTGAGGCCCAGACCTTGCATATACAAGACAACAAGCCCATATAGAATATCAGCATAAATAACGACAAAAATATACATGTATATAGTCCAGACTCCCCAGCCCATCAAGATCTTCAGTTGACTACAATAGAGCTTATCTTCTGCCAAGTGAACACTGTGGGAGTGTAGCACCAACTCCAGCTCTGCCATACCGCTCTTGGTGGAGCACACTGGCCTGATGCCACCCCCCCCCCCCGACCCCCATGGGACACCCCAGCTTGAAGTCCATCCTTGCATATACAAAATAACAAGCACATATAAAAATACAATCCCACAAAATAGATAGATAGATAGATAGATAAATACTTTATTCATCCCCATGGGGAAATTCAACTTTTTTCCAATGTCCCATACACTTGTTGTAGCAAAACTAATTACATACAATACTTAACTCAGTAAAAAAAATGTGATATGCATCTAAATCACTATCTCAAAAAGCATTAATAATAGCTTTAAAAAGTTCTTAAGTCCTGGCGGTAGAATTGTAAAGCCTAATGGCTTTGGGGAGTATTGACCTCTTCATCCTGTCTGAGGAGCATTGCATCGATAGTAACCTGTCGCTGAAACTGCTTCTCTGTCTCAGGATGGTGCTATGTAGAGGATGTTCAGAGTTATCCATAATTGACCGTAGCCTACTCAGCGCCCTTCGCTCAGCTACCGATGTTAAACTCTCCAGTACTTTGCCCACGACAGAGCCCGCCTTCCTTACCAGCTTATTAAGACGTGAGGCGTCCCTCTTCTTAATGCTTCCTCCCCAACACGCCACCACAAAGAAGAGGGCGCTCTCCACAACTGACCTATAGAACATCTTCAGCATCTCACTACAGACATTGAATGACGCCAACCTTCTTAGGAAGTACATTCGACTCTGTGCCTTCCTGCACAAGGCATCTGTGTTGGCAGTCCAGTCTAGCTTCTCGTCTAACTGTACTCCCAGATACTTGTAGGTCTTAACCTGCTCCACACATTCTCCATTAATGATCACTGGCTCCATATGAGGCCTAGATCTCCTAAAGTCCACTACCATCTCCTTGGTCTTGGTGATATTGAGACGCAGGTAGTTTGAGTTGCACCATATCACAAAGTCCTGTATCAGTTTCCTATACTCTTCCTCCTGTCCATTCCTGACACACCCCACTATGGCCGTGTCATCAGCAAACTTCTGCACATGGCAGGACTCTGAGTTATATTGGAAGTCTGATGTGTACAGGGTGAACAGGACCGGAGAGAGTACGGTTCCCTGCGGCGCCCCTGTGCTGCTGACCACCGTGTCAGACCTACAGTCTCCCAACCGCACATACTGAGGTCTATCTGTCAAGTAGTCCACTATCCAATCCACCATGTGAGAGTCTACTCCCATCTCCGTTAGTTTGTGCCTTAAGATCTTGGGCTGGATGGTGTTAAAGGCACTAGAGAAGTCAAGGAATGTAATCCTCACAGCACAACTGACATAAATATGCACATATGTAGTCCAGATGCTTCAGCCGACCACAATAGACCTTGTCCTCTGCTGAGTGAACACCAGGTGGGCAGCACTGACTCCAGCTGGATCCTGCATCACATTGTCCCTTGCGGAGCCATCCAGCTCGGGCACCTCTCTCTCAGCGGCTGTAACAGAAAAGGAAAGCCTAGTGGCCTCAACAACAGACTCAGCTGCAATAATCGACTTAAAAACTCTGTGGTAATATAACATTGCTGCAAATAACATCACCAAAAAAAAAAATAGAAAAATAGAGTTCAACCCAATTCAGTGTGGTGGGAATCCTGGCATTTAATTGAATGGGAAACCGGAAAATAAAGAATGAGTCATTGGCGGGATTGTTGAAGAATCACTTTATCCCAGAATCAACTGTACAAAGATTTCAGTTTGATTTAAGTTAAGAAAACCTGGAGAAACAGTGACTGAGTTTTCAAGGAATTTTTCATAAGATTGTAATTATGGTAACACAAAGGGACAGGTCACTGTGTATAATCAGTAGTGATTGGATTTAAAAAAATATATATTGTTATCAGAGGTGAATCTGACCTTTAAAAACAGCAAAATTTGCCTGAGCAGTGGGAATCAGCATTTGAGCTTATAGCTGTAGGCATGCCGTGTTGGCAGCTGAACGCATGTTGGTCTGTGTTGGTTGTTGATTCAAATGATGCATCTCACAAAGTGCTACACTTGCCCATTCACCTTCTCCCTTATCTTCATTCAAGACTCCAGACAACTCTTTCAGGTGAGACAACAATTTGCTTGTGAATCTATTTTGTCCACTGCTCCCGATGCGGCCTCTCTAACATCCACTCTACCAAGACCTTTCACCATTTGATAGGTTTAAATTAGGTCATCCCTCATTCTTCTGAATTTAGAAAATACATGCCAGATCCATCAAATACTCTTTATATGATAAACCATTCAATCCTGGAATCAATTTCATGAACTTCCTTTGAACCCTCTCCAGTGTCAGCACATCCTTTCTAAGATAAATGGCCTAAAACTGCTCACAATATTCCAAGTGAGGGCTCATCAGTGCATTATAAAGTCTCAACGTTACATTCTTGCCTTTATATTCTATTCCTCTTGAAACGAATGCTAACATCGTATTTGTCTTTCTCACCACAAACTCAACCTGCAAATTAACCATTAGGGACTCCTGCACAAGAACTCCAAATTACCTTTGTGCCTCAGATTTCTGAAATTTCTCTCCATTTAGGAGATAGTCTACCCTTTTATTACTTTTACCAAAATGCATAACCATGCACTTCCCAACACTGTATTCCATTTGCCACTTCTTTGCCCATTGAGAAAAAGTTAGAAATCAACTGTGGAAAGCACTACCGGTATGGTAGAAGGTCCAGGTGTCAGGGGGCATGAAGTGTGTGAAGTTACCATTACTAGAGATAAGGCTCTTGGGAAACTTAATGGTCTGAATGTAGGTAAATCACCTGGACCAGATGGTATACACCCCAGAGCTCTGAAAGTGGTGGCTGGAGAAATCGTGGATGCAGTAGTAATGATCTTTCAAGAATCACTAGATTCAGGAACAGTTCTGGATGACTGGAAAATTGAAAATATCACTCCACTCTTCAAGAAGGGAGAGAGGCAAAAAAAAAAAGCAAACTGTAGAACAGTTTGTCTAACCTCAGTGGTTGGGAAGATGTTGAAGTCGATTATTAATGATGAGGTCTCAGGGTACTTGGAGGCACATGATAAAATAGTCCATAGTCAGCATGGTTTCCTTAAGGGAAAATCCTGCCTGACAAATCTGTTAGAATTCTTTAAAGAAGTAACAAGCAGGACAGACAAAGGAGAATTGGTTGATGTTGTGTACTTGGATTTTCAGAAGGCCTTTGACAAGGTGCCACACATGAGGCTCCTTAAAAAGATACGATCCCATGGTAATATAGGAAATATTATGGCATGGATAAAGCAGTGGCTGAATGCCAGGAAGCCTTTTCTGGCTGGCTGCCGGTGCCTAATGGTATTCCCCAAGGGTCTGTGTTGGACCGATTCTTTTTATATTATATGTCAATGATTTGGATGATACAATTGATGGGTTTATTGCAAAGTTTGCAGATGATATGAAGATAGGTTGAGGGGTGGGTAATTTTGAGGAGGTATAAAGGGTACAGAAGGACTTAGGCACATTAGGAGAACAGGCAAAGAAATGGCAGATGGAATATAGAGTCAAGAAGTGTATGGTCATGCACTTGGTAGAAGAAATGAAAGAGAAAAGCAAGTCTATGATGAGAAAGGCAAATGCAAAGTTAGCATTCATTTCAAGTGGATGAGAATATAAAAGCAAAGATGTAAAGTTGAAATTTTATACAGCAGTGGTAAGGCTTCACTTGGAGTATTGTGAAGCGGTTGGGACACCTTATCTTAAAAAAGTTGTGCTGAAATTGGAAAGGGTTCAAAGAAGGTTCATGAAAATGATTCCAGAATGGAATGGATTGTCATATGAAGAGCACCTGATGGTTCTGGGCCTGTATTCACTGGAATGCAGAAGAATGAAGGGTGACCTCATTGAAATCTATCGAATGGTGAAAAGCCTTGATAGAATGGATGTGGAGAGAATGTTTCCTATGGTGAGAGAGTCTAAGACCAAAGGACACAGCCTCAGAAGGGTATCCTTTTATATCAGAGATGAGGAGTAATTTCTTTAGCCAGAGAGTGGTGAATCTGTGGAATTACTTGACGAGGGCCAGCTATGGAGGCCAAGTCTTTTGTGTATAGTTAAGACAGAGGTTGATTGATTTTTTCATTAGTCAGGGCATGAAGAGATATAGGGAGAAGGCAGGAGATTGAGGCTGAAAATCGTATTAGACATGCTGAAATGGCAGAGCAGACTTGAAGGGCCAAATGGTCTACTTCTGCTCCTATATCTTATGATCTTATTGTCTTATTCTCCTAATCTATCTACTTCATCTTTGTATCATCCACTATCTTTGTCACAAAGCTATCAGTTCCATCATCCAGGTCATGTAATATAAAAAAGATGCACAATATAAGAACAATAATGTGATTCTAAGGCTTTATAAGACTGCGCTCGAAGTATTATGGGAGTTTTGGGCCCCTTATCTAAGAGAAGATGTGTTGGCTTTGGAGAGGGTCCAGAGGATGTTCACAAGGATGATTCCAGGAATGAAAGGGTTAACACATGAGGATCAGCTGTTAGGTCTGGGTCTCTACTCACTAGAATTTAGTAGAATGAGGGGCGATCTCATTGAAACCTATCAAATACTAAAATGCCTAGACAGAGTTGATGTGGAGAGGATGTTTCCTATAGTGGTTGAGTCCAAGTCCAGAGGACACAGTCTCAGATTTGAGGGGAATCCATTTGGATAAGAAGGAATTTCTTTGGGGTGGTGTATTTGTGGAATTCATTGCCTTGGACTGTTGTAGAAGCCGAGTCATTGAATATATTTAAAGCACAGGTTGTTAGGTCCTTAGTTAGTCAAGGCATCAGGATGATTACAGGGAGAACTCAGGAATATGGAGTTGAGAGGGATAATATATCAGCCATAATGCAATGGTGGAGCAGACTTAATGCACTAAGTGGCCTAATTCTGCTCCTATATCTTATGGTCTTATGGACTTGTGATTTCCTAACGATGAAATAGTAAAGATAGGGTAAAAGTTTACCACTCGTTGTTACTGCATGCTTTGAGTGAAATATGTTGGGAATCACCTGAATGAAAGTAGTTCCCTTGGGTTAGAGCAAAGTGATTGATTGATGAAGGATATTGGAAAACTCCAGCAAATTCTTGGGAAATATACCAAGAATTTCAAAGATGAGCCAGAGACCACATAACCAAGAAGTTTACAAAACAAATTCTCACTGAATGTCAGCAAAACCGAACTGCTGATTATCGACTACAAGATGAAAAGGACTGGAGGCTTGTGAGCTAGTCCTCATTATGGAATTGGAGAAGGAGAAGTTCAGTTGCTTTAAGTTCCTTGTTGTTAACATATCAGACTATCTGTCCTGGGAATAACACAGTGTTATCACAAAGAAGGCATAACAGCACCTGGTCAGCTTGGACAACTTCACTCACCTCGACTCCGAACTGAATCCATAACAACAGATTCATTTTCAAGGATCCTTTACCATGCATGTTCTCAGTACTATATTTGTTCACACAATTTTTCTTTGTTTGCACATTGGTTGCCAGTCTTTGTTTATATATATTTTTCCATAAAATTCTATTGTACTTTTTTTCTCTTGTGAGTGTCTGCAAAAAAGTGAATCTCGATATAGTAAATAGTAACATGTATGTAAATTGATAATAAATTTATTTAGAAATTTGAACTTTTAACTTTGCTCACAACACTCCACATATTTGGTTCTTCAAGCCACAATACAATGAAGCCAGACTAAAACCAATCCTGATGAAGGTCTCTGCTTAAAACATTGATTATTCTGGTATGGTAACTGCAAGGCATCTGACCATAAGTCCCTACAAAGGATTGTGAGGACTGTTGAGAAGATCATAGGGATCTCTCTTCCACCCTTCAGAGATATTTATCAGGAGCACTGTGTATACAAAGCTCTTAGCATTGTCAGTGATCCCTCTCAGCTGTCCAACAATCTCTTTGACCTTCTTCCCCCAGGCTGTAAGACTACAGAAATCCTTGCCACCACCTAGGTCTCATCACCTATGATGTGCCAGTAGCTTTATACTGATTACTTTTTAATGTGTTGTAAATGCACCTTACTATTTGTTAAATTATTTGTGAAAATATAGTGCATTCTGGTCAACTGGGACACATTGAGTCTAGTGAATTTATGCCCATTTAAGCAACTGCCCCAATTAACTGAAGTTACACAGAAATAATTCAGGTATAAAAAAGGGAAACTACAGTTTAACTGACTAACAGATTATGTATTTACATAAAATACAAAGCAAATTGGAACACTCTCAAAACCACTGCAGTAAGATGAAACTGTATATTATTTCATAATTGTTATCGACAGAGGAATTAATTCAGTGCATCTGTATGCTGCCATGTTCTTTTGATTGACTGTAAATGTACAAAATCATCATAGACACCTAGTTTAGATAATGAACTGCATTCATACAATGCTATTGATGATTGCATCCTCCAAATCTTCATTTTCATTGTGATATTCAAGACAATTTTTGATCAAATTCTTTGTATTTTCTAACTTGTTGAAGTAGTGAAATCATTTCATTTTCACTCGCGTCTGTTTCAGGCATCTCCCAGCCCAAATGTCTGAAACTGCAGTTAGTGAAACAGTTCTGAATTGTCTTACAGTTTACTTTTTGCCAATATTCTGTGACAGAAATCATGGATTTTTGATCTCAAGTGCACGTAACTGATGCTATTTCAAAACTGTTTGCTCTAAAAATGATATAGCATCTAATGGCCACACAGGAGCATTCATCTGGTGCTAGTTAGAAACTGTTCAGCAACGCACTCCTGCCTGAATTAAGCAACATCGTGTCCCAAATAAACTAAGGGAATCTTGGCTATTTTCTTGATCAGTTTTTGTTCTTTAAGAGTGTTCCAAATAAGCACGTTGGTCCAGAGAAATGTTGTTTCATTTGACGGTATACATATGCACAGCTGAATGACGAAAAACTGAACTTGAATTTATAATGTATTGTCTATAATTGATAGTTGTTCTCCAAACTAACAGAGGTAATGGTGCTTTTGAAACTCCACTTCTGAAACCGTTTTGATCTTTGGTAGTTAGGATAAGCTCCGTCTGGATTGTGTATGCAGACGTATGCACTCGTCACCTTTTTTGTTTACGAAGATATAATTGTTTCACTGAACCACACCACTTCAGGCCTTTTACCTGAATGAAGGCCTCACAGAATTTGTTTCAGCAAGCTTTATTACCATAGTCAATTTACCATTTCCAAGTCTTATTTTGCTTCATTCAGCTTCACAGAAAGAAGAGATCAAAGTTTTTTTTAAGACAATGGATGATTCCTATGCTATTGATTTCCCAAATACTCTAACAAGTTTTTTGTTGTTCTGTTTGCCGAGGGGAGGAAAAGAAATGTGTGTTGTTTCTTGAAATCTTTTACCTAGGTTTCTTTCATTAAAACTGTTAAGTACACACTCAGTAGTCAAATATGCTGATTTGAACAAAGTATTCCTACGGTGCCTTCAGTTGTGGACCAAAGTCCATAACAGATGACTGTATTTGTCAATGAGGAGCAAAGAGCATTTTTGAAAATCTGGTGGGAGCAAAGAATATTGGGAATGTCGAGGGTGGAGCGCTGGGGGAGGTGTGTGGGACAGGTGTAAGAGAAGTGCTAGCAGTGGTGTGGGCGGGGGTGGTGAAGATTCAGACGCACCCATCCCTGAGATACCAGGTAAGGGTAATTTGATTCCCGAAAATTTGCTTATTGATTATTCTAGAACGTGTCTCTGGTGCTTTCCACTCTGTCCTCTCTCCCTTCCACTTTTCCCAACCATGATTCCCCTCTCCCTGCTGCTTCCCACTTTCAGTCCATGCGTGACAGATCCGTTACAAAATCAGTTTTATCATCACTCACATATGTAATGAAATTTGTTTTTCTCTGCTGCCGCAGTACAGTGCAATACATAAGTTGCTGGGCAGTGTAGCTCGAAGGGCCGATTCCATAAGATCATAAGATATAGGAGCAGAAGCAGGCCATTCAGCCTATCGAGTCTGCTCCATCATTCAATCATGGGCTGGTCCAATTCTTCCAGTCATCTCCACTTCCCTGCCTTCTCCACATACCCTTTGATGCCCTGGCTAATCAAGAACCTGTCTCTGCCTTAAATGCACCCACTGACTTGGCCTCCACAGCCGCTCGTGGCAACAAATTCGACAGATTTACCACCATCTAACTAAAATAATTTCTACATCCTCTGTTCTAAATGGACGTCCTTCAATCCTAAAGTCATGCCCTCTTGTCCTAGACTCACCTACAATGGGAAATAACTTTATTGTATCTGATCTGTTCAGGCCTTTTAACATTCGGGATGTTTCTATGAGATCACCCCTTATTCTCCTCAGCTCCAGCGAACACAGCCCAAGAGCTGCAAAATGTTCCTCATTCATTCCTGGAATCATTCTTGTGAATCTTCTGTGAACCCTCTCCAATGTCAGTATATCCTTTCAAAGTAAGGAGCCCCAAACTGCACACAATACTCCATGTGGTCTCACGAGTGCCTTATAGAGCCTCAACATCACATCCCTGCTCTTATATTCTATACCTCTAGAAATAAATGCCAACATTGCATTCGCCTTCTTCATCACCAACTCAGCCTGGAGATTAAACTTTATTGAGATACAACTAAATAAATAATAAATAATAGTAATATATAAATATATATAAAAATAATAGTAGCTCAACAAATAAATAAAAGTAACATAGTGGATTATGGTTAATCGGGCCATTGGTTAATTGGGGAAGCTGCTTATCTGGGACAACTCTTAAAGATCAAAAGCAAAACAAGAAAATAGCCAAGATACCCTTTGTTTATTTGGGACACTATGCCTTCATTTACTTGTGCATTCTGAATCAGTTTTAAATCATGAAAATGTCAGATTATTTCTGTGTGCTGTGTTCACTTGGGTGACACAATGTACATGTTGTGCTTCTTTTACATTAAATTTTATTTTACAGCAGTTATTTAATAATTCACTGGTATTTGTTGCAAGGGAATTCTTATCAATAATTTAGACTGTTGTACAAATATGTCATGCTGAAGGAGAATTAACAAAGTAAGTAGGAATTTCAGAAGTGTAGATATAACTCTCAAAGCATGTTTTCACAGAATTTTCTGCAATTTCTGTTCAGAGGTTAAAATAGTTCTCATTAAAACATTTCTATTGCTGAGGGATGAAGGAGTTTTAGCTTTAGGTATTATTATCAACATTAGCACTCACAGGTTATGTAAAGATCAGATGGTAACATCTACCTTGTTCTTACAACCCCTTTCTCAAACCACTGCCCATTTTGTTAACTCATCTCATCTTTAATTTTCCTCCTCTTCTTTCCCCTGGAAAACTCTAACTCAGACAAAAAAAGAGGAGTCCTTGAACATTTTAAGGCAAATGGATAGATTCTTTGTAAGCAAGAAAGAGAAATTGTTACCAGGAATGTGAAGCTGAAATTACAATCAGATCAGCTGTAATGTTATGAAATTGTTGCACAGTAATTTAGCAGTTCAACACATCACAGTACCAGCGATCAGGGTTCACTCCCGCCATTGCCCATAAAAAGTTCGTAAGTTCTCTCAGTGCCCATGTAGATTCCTGGTTTTCTTCCACATTCCAAAGTATGTGTTCATAAATTGTGAGCAGGCTCTGCTGGTGCTGGAAGCACAACGACTCCTGCGGGCTGCCCCTAGCATATATTTGGACTGTGCTGACCATTGGTCAAATGATGCATTTCACTGTATGTTTCAATGTGCATGTGACAAATAGAACTAATCTCTATATCTTTTAAATCTTTAAATGGAAAGCTAGTCTCAAGGGACCAGTTTATTCCTGTTCATGTTCATATCTGTATGTCTTTTAAAGGTGTTGCCTCGTGTTATTTTGACTTTTTATGAACTTAACAACTGTAAAAATGAAATAACTCTTGGAAATGACAAAATGAGCAGCAACCAACACTCCTTGTGGAAAAGATCAAAGGATTATGCTTAGCAACAGATAGTAGATGAAAAATGCTTGTGATGCACACATTAGCTGCATAGTCGAACATGGAACACAGATCATGGAACATGGAATACAGAACATAAAACATAGAACATACAGTAGAGTATAGGCCCTTTGGCCCACAATGTTGTGCTGACCTATATAAACTAACTCCACAGTCAATCTACCCCTTCCTTCCTACACAGCCAATAATCCTCCATTTATCTTTCATCCAAGTGCTTTATCTAAGAGTCTCTTAAATGTCCCTAATGTATCCCCTTCTATCACCCTCACTCAGCTGTGTGTCCCAGGCAACTACCACTCTCTGCGTAAAAAGCTCCATGTGACATAATTAATTAATCCCTTTAGTAACATAATTTTTAACTGAAATTTTACAACTATTCACAGTTATTTGAGTTTACTTGATTCTGGACTTTACCTACCCCATGCTTTGTTAACTGTCTCTGTACTCCTCACAATTTCCCTGATGTCAGTATTTTTTTTATTTGTTCAAATAAAGGCGCCACGTAGCATAGCGGTTAGAGTGACACTATTCCAGATCAGGACATTGGAAATCAGAGTTCTATTCCAGTTTCCTCTGCAAGGGGATTGTAAATCCTCTCAGTGATACATGAGGGTTTTGGGCTATGTGGTAGGGTAATTCTTGGCAGTCCCTACATTGTGGGCCGAAAGGCCTGTAATGTGTTGTAGATTTCTATGTTCTATATTCTTCTTCATTCTGTACATCCTCTGGAGTATTTGCATCTTTATCATGTTCAAATTGAGTATTCTTCAGGGAGCAGATCTCCTCTCTGCAGCAACATGGGACACAGGAACGTTTTGTTGTCTTCAGCTTCACCTGCATTTACCATTCCTGTCATCATTTGCCAGTTCGCTGACACGATTGTTATTCATTGATTCAATTTTCATACAGCTCTGCATTCCACTGAACAATTGACCTCAGTTACATGAACACCAGCTTCTCAAACATGTTTCTTATTGATTAACACAGCAGGGAAGGCTTCGAGATATTAAGTACTTCTGTTAACTCATCACAATTGCACCTATTCAAACAAAATCCAACATCCTTTCTGAATGATCTCCATCCATCGAGCATTAAATGCAGAAAATATTTTATGTTGTAGTCCATCAAACTGCGCCGAAATTTCCCGGCTTTATGTGCAACAGATAATTTTACCCTAACGTCTGGCATTTTTAACTCTTTCTCAGAGGCAGGGTCAACAGACTGAGTTTCAGAAGTGGTGTGAAGTAAACTGCTTGCACAGTAAAAGGCAAGTCTGTACACCATTCTCTGCAGGATGCTTGAAAGTGGGCTTTGATAGATCTGCCTGAGGAAAAAATGCAACCAAATTACTCAGTGTGTTTACTAGCCTGCACACTGTGTCAAAGAGCAGGGGGCAAACCCGAATCAAATCTGCACAAGAATCAGGAACACATACTTTTAGCATGGAAGTGACTATATCATCTCTGCAGCACCTGGCCTCTACACTGTGTTAGTACACTGAGTTCCCAGCTTGTTTTCTAGTGGAAAAGCCCACAAAAAGTAGTGAATACAGCCCAGTCTTCCCCACCAGTAAGTACATCTACAAAGAGCTCTGCCACAAGTATGCAGCACCCATCATTAAGGATCCCCACCGTCCAGGCCATGCTCACTTCTCGTTGCTGCCATCGGGAAGGAGGTACAAGACCCTTAGCTCCCATGCCACAACGATCAGGAAGTTATTACCCTTCAGTGATCAGGCTTCTGAACCAGGATGGAAACTTAACTCACTTCAACACTGAACACATTCCACAAACCTATGGACTCACTGTCAAAGACTCTGCAACTCATATTCTCAATATTATTTATTTATTAGTATTTACACAGTTTTTTACATTGCTATTTTGTCAGTCTTTGCATTTAGTTTTTCATTGATTCCATTGTATTTCTTTGTTCTACTATGAATGCCTGCAAAGAAATGAAACACAGGGCGGTATATGGACTTTGATAATAAACTTTACTTTGAACTTCCAACTTTTGTAACCTATTGATCAGTACAGTCAAAATTTCCCCCAAAACTTTGCTGCAGTGGAGATTCAGGCTGTGACCATGTTCAGACAAGTGTCAACATGGCTCTGGCAGCAGTGTTGAATGGGGCTTTAACAATGTCACACCACTCAAGCAGTCTATCTCCAGCAGGTTACTGGGATTGCTGATGGACAGGCCTGAGGGAGTGATGGTGATGCAATTCTCAAAATGATTCTGTTCACCCACACAAGCCTGGCACACTGCCAGAGCGTTTACTTTCCTTTGTCAGACAGCCAGCCCAGGCTGCTGCTACACATGGTGATACAGGTCATTCTGTCATTGCCTATAATCATCTTGCTAGGCTGTCTCAAACCTCCCGTGCTCCATGCCAGTAGCCTTCACCTGCCACGCTGCAGCTTCTGAGAAAGAAGTGAGAAGGAATGCCCGTAGAAGCAAAGTCATACACAAAACAAATATTAATACATACAAAAGCAAAAAAAAAAATTGATTATATTGGTTGATCCACTTAGTGGCTGCTTTTTAGCCACACATGTACACATGCTGGTTAATACAAATATCTATTCAGCCGATCATGTGGCAGTAATTCAATGTATTAAAGCAGGCAGACATGATCAGGAGGATCTGTTGTTGTTCAGACCAAACATCACAACATAGAAGAAATGTGGTCTGAGTAACTTTGATTGTAGAATGATTGTTGGTGCAAGGCAGGGTGGTTTGAGTATTTTAGAAATTGCTGTTTTCTGGAACAGTCTCTAGAATTGACAGAGAATGGTGTGAAAAACAAAAAAACCATCCATTGAGTGGCAGTTCTGTAGGTAAACATGCCTTGTTACTGAGAGAGATTGGAGGAAAATGGCCAGAATAATTCAAGCTGATAGGAAGGTGTCAGCAACTCATAACTGTGTTACAACAGTGGTGTGTAAAAGAGCATATCTGAATGCAGAGCACATTGAAACTAGAGTTGGAAACACTACAGTTGCAGAAGACCACAAATATACAATCAGTGCCTCCCTTATCAGGTACAAGATGTACAGGGAGAAGGCAGAAACATGGGGTTAACAAGGAAAATAAATCATATATAAATGATTGTATAAGATAATGCTGAGGCTTAATTTGAAGTGTTGTGTGCAGTTCTCACCTATCTGCAGAAAAGATATCAATAAGATTGAAAGAGTACAGAGAAAATTTACAAGGATGTTGCCAAGACTTCAGTATTTAGTGCAAAAGACAGGGCACTAATCTAGCAAGCTGTTTTATTATAGATGGTACAAGGCTACTGGAATGATAAAAGATTCAAAGAACCGTTATTATAGAAGTATGAATGCAAAATACAACTGGGAGATTAGTTCCTCTGCCAACAGACATGAAACAAAGAAACACCATGAAACCCAATCAAGGAAACATCAAATACCCAACATGTGGAAAAAAAGGCAAGTTGCACAAATGGCAAACAGCGGGCAAACAACACATAGCATATCAAACATCAAATCAGGAGTTCAGTAGTATTCAATTTAGTTCAGTTCAATGCCTCACTGCTATCCCACTGCAGGCCACAGGGCAAAGCATTCTTTGCTGAAACGCCCCAGGCCACATTCATCAAACTGCTCAAAAGACTGCAAAGAAAAGGAGTAAATCAGATTCCAGAAATACATGCACCATGAACCACAAAGTCCTTGAAAGTGAGTCCACAGCCTCACCAATCATTTTATCCTTGCATCCTAAGCATTACACCTAAACAATAGTTGAAGAATATTCCATCAAAGACTTCACTTTTACCTTGTATGTGGTGGAGAGGCATTAAGATAATTAAATTCAAGATATCCAGCCTTTTGCCACACTTCTGGCCATGATATTAATGTGGCATTCCTGTTAAGCTTCTAGTGGATAGTAACTCTGGAATACTGATGGCAGGGAACTCAGTGATGATTGAGACTTTGGAAGTGCAGATGATTAAACTTACCGTCATTGGAGGTGGCCATTAACCTGTACGTTTGTGACAGGAGTATTAGTTTCTTGGGGCAAATCTGCTACACAGTGGGTGCACCTCTTGTTTAAAGGGCTTGTCATATCAATTCTGGGACAGCTCACTGAACTTTGGCCCCCTCCAGACACTATGAAACCTACAAAAAGTAATACATGCAGCCCAGACCATCATGGGTAAAGCCCTCCACCAGTGAGCACATGGAGCGCTGTTTCAGGAAAGCTGCATCCATCATCAAGGACCCCTACCATCGACACCATGTTGTCTTCTCTCTGCTGCTATCCTGAAGAAGATACACGAGCCTCAGAACCCACACCACCAGATTCAGGAACAGTTATTACCCCTCAACCATCAAGCACTTGAACCAGATGGAATAACTTCACTCTCCCCATCAATGAATTGTTCCCACGACCAATGTATACACTTCCAAGGACTCTTTGTTGCCTGGATTGGGGAGCATGCCTTATGAGAATAGGTTGAGTGAACTCGAGCGGCGAAGGATGAGAGATGACCTGATACAGGTGTATAAGATGATGAAAGGCATTGATTGTGTGGATAGTCAGAGGCTTTTTCCCAGGGCTGAAATGGCTAGCACAAGAGGGCACAGTTTTAAGGTGCTTGGAAGAAGGTACAAAGGAGATGTCTGGGGTAAGTTTTTTATGCAGAGTGGTGAATGCATGGAATGGGCTGCCGGAGAGAGTGATGGAGGCGGATACGATAGAGTCTGTTAGGAGACTCCTGGACAGATACATGGAGCTGTGAAAAACAGAGGGCTATGGGTAACCCTAGGCAATTTCTAAAGTAAGTACATGTTCGGCACAGCATTGTGATCTGAAGGGCCTGTATTGTGCTGTAGGTTTCCTATGTTTCTTCGTTTCCTGTCTCGAGTTTTATTTCTTATGTATTTGTTATCATTAATATTTTTTTTTTGTTTTTGCGCAATTTGTTGTCTTTTGTACATTGGTTGTTTGTTCATTCTGTTCAGTGTGGTCTTTCATTGATTCTATTATGGTTATTGGATTTATTGAGTATTCCCACAAGAAACTGAATCTCAGGACTGTTTGTGGTGACATAGACATACTTTGATAATAAAGTTACTTTGAACTTTGAAGTCAACTCTCACCTGTGACTCCACATAGCTGTTTAAATGCGAAAGTTATATTGCTTCATCAGGCAGGCTAAGCCAGATGAGGGTAGCCAGCAGACCTTCTACACTGGTGAGTTAGGGACATGCCTGTCCCGGCTTGCGGAGATAGCTCCAGCGGGCTGGGCAGATGAGACCAACAATGAGATACAATGGCCAAAAGGTGGGTCTGCAACACTTCATGGAGAGTGAAGGGCATGACAAGACACAGAAGAAATCATGGGCATCCACCATAGCCAAGGAAGACTCCAGTTGTGAAAACTTCTTGTACCGCCGGACTCAGACCTCTGAGGCTGAGAGAGACAAACTGCTCCGGTGCAACTGCCATTCAACTTTAACAAACTCTCCCACAGAGGTTTCTTCATGCAGTCCACTGATCTCAACAGCCACACAACAGAAGACCTGCATAGATGTCATCATCAGATGTGGCTGACAACCGTATCATCGATCATTAGTCGCACTTTACAGTTCACACCTACATATTGCCAAGGTCATGCTGCATGGAGGAATGGACTGTCTGAAATGAAAGTGGAATGGAAACTCTGTGAAGACAGCATCAATCCTTCCTGCTTCTGATTTATGTGGGAAAGGAGCTCATTAATAAAGTAGATAAAGGTGTTTGAGTCTAGGCTGGTGCCTTAAGGAAGTCTTGGGGCTCAGATAATTTAAAGATAAAGATATCAGCTATATTTGTCACATGTACATCAAAATAATTACAGGATTGAATTGAATGGCTTGTCATATGAAATGCGTTTGATGGCTCTGGGCCTGTATTCACTGGAATTCAGAAGAATGAGGGGTGACCTCATTGAAACCTATCGAATATTGAAAGGCCTCAGTAGAATGGACGTGGAGAGGATGTTTCCTATGATGGGACAGTCTAAGACCAGAGGACACAGCCTCAGAATAGAGGAGCATCCTTTAGAATGGAGATGACGTGGAATTCCTTCAGCCAGAGAGTAGGGAATCTATGGAATTCTTTGCCACAGATAGTTGTGCAGACCAAGTCTTCATGTATATTTAAAGCAGATGTTGATAGGTTCACGTTTGGTCAGAATATGAAGGGATACGGGGGATGGCAGAAGCTTGGGGCTGAGAGGAAAATTGGATCAGACATGATAAAATGGCAGAGCCGACTCGGTGGGCTAAATGGATTAATTCTGCTCCTATACCTTATGGTCTTATGGACTAAAACAACAATACATACAGTGAAATGTGTAATTTACATCGAACCAAATCAGTGAGGATTTTGCTAGGAACAGCCCAAAAGTGTCACCACTCATCCCGCACCAACGTAGCATGCCCACAACGTACTAATCCTAACCTAAACAAGTCCTTAGAATGTGAGAGGAAACCAGAGCCCCTGAAGAAATCCATGTGATCACAAGGATAAGGTACAAACTCCTTACAGACAGTGGCAGAAATTGAACGCAGATCTACAGCTAGCATTGTAAAGCATTACACTAACAACACACTGTGCCACCCCTCAGAGTTTAATACTGAACCTCAATAAGCCATCTGAGTCATTGTAGGGTATGAGCAGACTCACGTCCCAAACCAGTGACACCATTTACATCAAACGTTCTAAAATGCAGAACCAAGTAGTGGAGAGCTATCTTGCAAAGGGATTTAATAGAGGAGTAAAAATATCTCACTGTTATCTCAGGACGACGATGAAATGAAAAGGTTTTATTTTCTATACAAGCCTATTTCAACTACAGTAACTTTAAGTAAGAAGATTGTAGTTGGTATATTTGATTTGATTGTGGACTGCAGAAAGGGTAAGACAAGGGAACACACACAAGTCCTGAACGAGGGATCAGAAATGGAAAGGGTGAGCAATGTCAAATTTCTGGGTGGTAACTTCTCTGTTGATCTAACCTGGGCCTAACAATACCACTATCTCCTCAAAATTAATCTATAAGCTCCAAAGCCATGGTCTCAATATCTCCTTGTGCAATAGGATCCTGGACTTCCTCACTCAACAGACCCTAGTCAGTTTGAATTAACAACAACATTTCTTCCACAATCTCCATCAGCGCAGGTGCGCTTCAGGCTGTGTGCTTAGCTCACTGCTCTACTTACTTTACACCAATGATTGTGCGACTAAGCACAACTCCAACACCATATTCAACTTTGCTGTTGGCACCATTGTTGTGGGTTGTATCAAAGGTGGTGATGAATCAGCATACAGGAGAGAAATTGAAAATTTGGCTGAGTGGTGTAATAACAACAACCTCTCACTCAATGTCAACAAGACAAAGGAACAGATTGTAGACTTCATGAGAGGAAAAACAGAGGTCCATGAGCCAGTCCTCATCAGAGGATCAGTGGTGGAGAGGGTTACAACTTCAAATTCCTCATTGTCATTATTTCAGAAGAGCCGGCGCATAAATGAAATTGCAAAGAAAGCATATCAGTACCTTTACTTCCTTAGGAGTCTGTGGAGATTCAGCAAGACATCGAAATCTTTGATAAACTTCAAAGTGTGCTGGAAAGTGTAATAGCTGGCTACATGCCCTCGTCTGGAAACACCAGTGCCTTTGAATGGAAAATCTTACAAAAGGTAATGGATTCAGCCCAATACATTATGAGTAAGTCCCTTCCAACCATTGAGCAGGACTACATGAAACGTTGTCGTAAGAAAACAGCATCCATCATCAGAGATCTCTGCTGCACAGGCTATGTACAGGACAGGAAAGGAATGGAGGGTTATGGGCTGAATGCGGGTCAGTGGGACTAGGTGAGAGTAAGCGTTCAGCACGGACTAGAAGGGCCGATATGGCCTGTTTCAATGCTGTAGTTGTTATATGGTTATATGCTCTTTTCTCACTGCTGCCATCAGGTAGAGGGTACAAGACCAGTTTCTACCCCACAGCCATCAGGATCTTGAACAAAAGGCAATAACAACACTCACTTGCCCATCCACTGAGATGTTTCCATAACCAACAATTTCACTTTAAGGACTCTTTATCTAGTTATTTCATGTGATTGTTATTTATTGCTATTCAGTTATATTTGCATTTGCTCAGTTTGTTGTCTTCTGCACTCTATTTGATCTTTCATTGATCCTGTTATAGTTACTATTCCATAGATATGCTGAGTATGCTTGCAGGAAGGTGAACCTTGGGGTTGTATGTGGTGACGTATCTGTACTCTGATAATAAAATTTACTTTGAACTTTGAATACTGATGCAGTTCCAAAGAAGAGACAACAGTGGCTATATTTCATTAGGAGTTTGACTAGATTTGGTATGTCACTAGAAAACTCTAGCAAATTTATACAGATGTACCAGGGAGAGCATTTTAACTGGCTGTATCAATGTCTAGTTTTGATGGAGGAGGGTGTGGAGGGCCTATTGCACAGGAGCAAAATAAGCTGCAGAAAGTTGTTACGAACATCGACATTGTAGCAGAATTAGGCCATTCAGCCCATGGAGTCTACTCTGCCATTCCATCATGGCTGATCCCGAATCCCACTCAACCCCATACATCTGCCTTCTCACCATACCCTTTGAGGCCCTGACCGATCAGGAAACAATCATCTTCCTCCTTAAATATACCCATGGCTTGGCCTTCATCGTAGTCTGCGACAGAGCTTTCCGCAGATTCACTACTCCCTGGCTAAAATAACTCCTCCTTACCTCTGTTCTAAAAGATCGCCTCTCAATTTTGAGGCTGTGCCCTCTAGTTCTTGATACCCCCACTATCCTATCTAGTCCTTTCAACACCTGGTAGGTTTCAGTGAGTTCCCCATGCATTCTTCTAAATTCCAGTGAGTACAAGCCAAAAGCTGCCAAATGCTCCTCATATATTAATCTGTTCATTCCTGGAATCATCCTCGTGAAACTCCTCTTGACTCTCTCCAATGACAACACAGCTTTTCTGAGATATGGGGCCCAAATCTGTTGACAATACTCCAGGTACTGCCTAAATAGAGTCTTATAAAGGCTGAACATTATCTCTTTGCCTTTACATTCTATTTCCCTTGAAATAAATGTCAACATTGCATTTGCCTTCTGTACCACAGACTCAACCTGTAAATTAACCTTCTGGGAGTCTTGCACGAGGACTCCTAAGTCCCTCTGCACCTCTGATATTTGAACTTTCTCCCCATGTAGATAATAGTCCATGCTATTGTTCCTTTTACAAAAGTGTATTATCATACATTTCCCAACACTGTTTTCCATCTGCCACTTTTTGTCCATTCTTCCAATTTATCTAAGTCAGCATCCCGGACATCTCCAAGAAGTGATGGCTCAGAAAGTCTGTATTGATTGTTAAGGACTCCCAGTATTTACACAACATCCTCTTTTCTCATTGCTATAATCAGGGAAGGGAACAAGAGCCTAAAGACAAACACCCTCTTCCATCAGATTTTTGAATTGATATTGAACCCATGAACATTACCCCACTACTTTTTTTTTTCCTTTTTTGTAGTAGTTATTTAACTTAACCTTAAAAATAACTATATACTTACTGTAATCTACAGTTGTTATTATGTATTGTAATGTACTATTGCCACATAAAAAGAAATTTACGACATAGGCCAGATATTAAATTTGATTCTGAACACATAAGCTGAACTGATGCATGAGTACAGAGCAGCAGTTATAATGAAATGTGAAATGTGTATTCCTATGGATTAACAGTGAGACATGCTTCACCTTTTGATTTTTTTGAGGCCCCAGTGGAAAAGATCAGGACTGTGTCTAATAATCAGTGGTCACATAAAGTTGTAGAACACTAAACCACAGAAACAAGCCCTTTGCCCCATCCAGCCCATACTAAACTATTGCTCTGCCTAGTCCCAACGACCTGCACCCAGATCATAGCCATATATACCCCTTCATCAAAGTATTTGGAGCTATGATGAGGTGGCCATTACAGAGACTTGGATGGCTCAGGGACAGGATTGGTTACTTCAAGTGCCGGATTTTAGATGTTTCAGAAAGGACAGGGAGTGAGGCAAAAGAGGTGGGGATGTTGCACTGTTAATCAGAGATAGTGTTACGGCTGCAGAAAAGGTGGACACCGTGAAGGGATTGTCTATGGAGACTCTGTGGGTGGAGGTTAAGAACAGGAAGGGGTCAATAACTTTACTGGAGTTTTATTTTATAGGCCACCCAATAGTAATAGGGATATCGAGGAGCAGATAGGGAAACAGATCCTGGAAAGGGGTAATGATTACAGAGATGTCGTGATGAGAGATTTTAATTTCCCAAATATTGATTGGCATCTCCCTAGAACAAGGGGTTTACATGGGGTGGAGTTTGTTAGGTGTGTTCAGGAATGTTTCTTGACACAATATGTAGATAAGCCTACAAGAGGAGAGGCTGTACTTGATTTGATATTGGGAAATGAACCTGGTCAGGTGTCAGATCTCTCAGTGGCAGAGCATTTTGGAGATAGTGATCATAATTCTATCTCCTTTACAATAGCATTGGAGAGAGATAGGAACAGACAAGTTAGAAAAGCATTTCATTGGAGTAAGGGGAATTATGAGGCTATCAGGCAGGACATTGGAGTCTTAAATTGGAAACAGATGTTCTCGGGGAAAAGTACGGAAGAAATGTAGCAAATATTCAGGGGATATTTGTGTGGAGTTCTGTATAGGTACATTCCAATGAGACAGGGAAGTTATGGTAGGGTACAGGAACCATGGTGTACAAAGGCTGTAATAAATCTAGTCAAGAAGAAAAGAAAAGCTTACAAAAGGTTCAGAGAGCTAGGTAATGTTAGAGATCTAGAAGATTATAAGGCTAATAGGAAGGAGCTTAAGAAGGAAATTAGGAGAGCAGAAGGGGCCATGAGAAGGCCTTGGTGGGCAGGATTAAGGGAAACCAAAGCATTCTACAAGTATGTGAAGAGCAAGAGGATAAGACGTGAAAGAATAAGACCTATCAAGTGTGACAGTGGGAAATTGTGCATGGAACCGAAGGAAATAGCAGAGGTACTTAATGAATACTTTATTTCAGTATTCACTATGGAAAAGGATCTTTGTAATTGTTGTGATGACTTGCAGCAGACTGAAAAGCTTAGGCATGTAGATATTAAGAAAGAGGATGTGCCAGAGCGTTTGGAAAGTATCAAGTTGGATAAGTCGCTGGGACCAGACGAAATGTACTCCAGGCTACTGTGGGAGGCAAGGGAGGAGATTACTGAGCCTCTGGCAATGATCTTTGCATCATCAATGGGGATGGGAGAGGTTCCAGAGGATTGGAGGATTGTGGATGTTGTTCCTTTATTCAAGAAAGAGAGTAGAGATAGCCCAGGAAATTATAGACCAGCAAGTCTTACCTCAATGGTTGGTAAGTTGATGGGGAAGATCCTGAGAGGCAGGATTTATGAACATTTGGAGAGGTATAATATGATTAGGGCACTTCAGCATGGCTTTGTCAAGGGCAGGTCATGCCTTATGAGCCTGATTGAATTTTTTGAGGACGTGACTAAACACAGTGATGAAGGAAATGTAGTAGATGTAATGTATATGGATTTCAGCAAGGCATTTGATAAGGTACCCCATGCAAGGCTTGTTGAGAAAGTGATGAGGCATGGGATCCAAGGGGACATTGCTTTGTGGATCCAGAACTGGTTTGCCCACAGAAGGCAAAGAGTGGTTGTAGACAGGTCATATTCTGCATGGAGTTCGGTCACCAGTGGGGTGCCTCAGGGATCTGTTCTGGGACCCTTACTCTTTATGATTTTTATAAATGAAGTGGGGGGATGGGTTAGTAAGTTTGCTGATGACACAAAGATTGGAGGTGTTGTGGATAGTATGGAGGGCTGTCATAGGTTACACCAGGACATTGATAGGATGCAAAACTGGGCTGAGAAGTGGCAGATGGAGTTCAACCCAGATAAGTGTGAAGTTCGTCATTTTGGTAGGTCAAATATGATGGCAGAATATAGTATTGATTGTAGTGTGGAGGATCAGAGAGATCTTGGGGTCCGAGTCCATAGGACACTCAAGGCAGCTGCACAGCTTGTCTCTGTGGTTATGAAGGCATATGGTGTATTGGCCTTCATCTATCGTGGAATTGAATTTAGGAGCCAAGAGGTAATGTTGCCGCTATATAGGACCCTGGTCAGACCCCACTTGGAGTACTGAGCCCAGTTCTGGTCACTTCACTACAGGAAGGATATGGAAGCCATAGAAAGGGTGCAAAGGAGATTTACAAAGACGTTGCCTGGATTGGGGGGCATGCCTTATGAGAATAGGTTGAGTGAACTTGGTCCTTTCTTCTTGGAATGACGGAGGATGAGTGGTGACCTTATAGAGGTTTATAAGATGATGCGAGGCATTGATCGTATGGATAGTCAGAGGCTTTTTCCCAAGGCTGAAATGGTTGCCACAAGAGGATACAGGTTTAAGGTGCTCGGGAATAGGTACAGTGGAGATGTCTGGAGTAAGTTTTTTACTCAGAGAGTGGTGAGTGTGTGGAATGTGCTGCCAGCAACGGTGGTGTAGGTGGATACGATATGGTCTTTTAAAAGACTTTCAGATATCTACATGGAGCTTAGTAAAATAGAGGGCTATAGGTAAGCCTAGTAATTTCTGAGGTAGGGACATTTTCGGCACAACATTGTGGGCCAAGGAACCTGTATTGTGCTGTAGGTTTTTTATGTTTGTATTTTGCCTATCCAAATTTATCTTAAATGTTGAAATGTAGCCTGCATCCACCACTTTCGCTGGTAGCTCATTCCACACTCTCACCAGCCTCTGAGTGAAGAGGTTCACCCTCATGTTCCACTTAAACTTTTCAGCTCTCACCCTAAAGGCATAATCTTTAGTTCTAGTTTCACCCAACCTCAGGAGAAAAAGCCTTCTTGCATTTACCCTAACTGTACACCTCAAAATTTTGTGTACCTGTGTATCATTTTAGCATCTTTTATATCATAAATAACCCCAAGATGTTTTGCAATTATTTCATCAAACAAATTTAGATACTGAACTATATTAAGGAAAGGAAATGAATCTTGAACAAAAATTCTTTTAGAAAGCATATTAAACTAAAGAAATGGGAGAAAATTGTGGAGGGGAGACGTGAGGTGCTGGGGGAGGATGCAGGCAATTTTGGAGTTTATAACCTCAGCTGGAGAAATGGTAATGGACCATTAGTGACCCATTTAAAACTGGACATGAACAAACAAGAATCCAGAACTGGATCAGTCTGGATAACTTGAACTGTTAAAGGGATGGCAGGTGCAGTCATGGTAGCTTAGTGGTTAGCATAAAGCTTTACAGTACCGACAACCCGGGTTCAATTCCCACCACTGTCTGTAAGGAATTTGTTTATTTTTCCTGTGACCGTGTGGGTTTCCCTCAGGTGCTGCAGATTCCTCCAATAATCCAAAGTTGTAGGTTGGTAGGTTAATTGATCATTGTGAATGGTCTCCTGATTAGGCTAGTGTAATGCACTAGACTAAATTTCTACTGCGACGCTGTGAGGTATTTTATTTTAGCAGCTTTCTGTAAGAGCAGAGTGGCCTGCTGGAAAGAATGTTTTGGATTTGGCTAAAGATTAGGAGCTATGTTGTCCAACCTATGAATGTTGTGTCAGTCAGTCAGGATTGTGGGATGTGAGAGAAGCTTCTGGAGAGCTGGGCTGGAAGAATGTTCTGAAGGACAGTAGCCTGGTTTGCGGTCTTTTGGTTGAAGGTGTGGAGAGAAGATCACCAGGGAAGATACCTGGAGGATTCCATCTGAACGAGAGACCCATTTGCAAGGAGTGCTTCGCAAGGTGGAGGTTCTCAAAAAAGGAAGTTCTACCTACGGTTGGTGATGAGAATTTAGCACCATGAGTAAAATGATACACCCAGCTAATACAGGAATGAGCTTCAACTTTTATATGCACATTTAGACTGCTTTAACTGTAATGGGCCCTTTTATCTTTTTTCTTTCTTGGTTAATTGATAAAGTTGAAAATTGATAAATATACTTTCTTTATAATTTTATGTTGGTGTACAATCTGTCATTTCTGGACTACCATTAACTGTGTATGGGGCATTCACTCAAATAGAGGTTCCTTTAGTTGGAACATCACAACGTTCCTGTCTGGTTGAACCCCAAATCATACTGACCCTGGACGAATAGTACTCATGAATGGCGGCCTTCTCACCACTAGGTCACACGGCTGTTAACCGAGTTAGCTAATGCTGCTAGTTGGGGTACGAGCCCCAGTGGGAGAATGACTCACAAGACATGTCCCCCTCCCTTGTTTTTTTGAGCTGATTAGAGAAGTAAGAGAGGAGAAAAACATGACAGAGGAGCAGGAGGCCTTCACCGGCTGGACAATGCCCTCAGTAGTGGCCTCTGTTGCTGAAGTGACCCCTGATATCACACAAGCGGTGGTTTTGCCAGATGAAGTGAAAAGCCTGCAAGCCAAGGTATCCTAGTTGATGTCAACTAGTGCTGCAACCAAGTGTGACAAGTCCGATAGAAAACGAGTTAGAAGGATCTTGTTCAAAAGGGTCTATTGACGAGGGAAGCAATTGGTAGTTTCTGCTGCAAATGTGGAGAGCACAGACATTTCAAGTGGCAGTATGAAGGATGGAAAATCTTTGGAAAGTAACCCTGTGGTTGTTTAAACAGAAAAGAAAATCAGGAAATTCTGGAGGGACCCAGTAAGGGAACTGCCTGCCATTTCAGAGAGAGCATGTTCCAATCAATGTATCAAGGAAAACCCTAAGGTGCAAAACCCCAATCCTGAAGGCTTAGTAGGACCAAGCTCAGATCTAACCTTATGGATGGAGGGTATTTATGCTAGAGCCATACTTGACACAGGCCCTCAAGTTATTCTACTTTACAGATCCTTTTACAACCAGTATTAGATGCATTTACCATTAACACCATTCAGTGCCCTTGAAATTTGGGGCCTTAGTACCAATGATTACCTAAATGATAGTTACTTATCATTGAAACTGGAGTTTTTGGAGCCAGAAATGGGAGTAGCTGAGACCTGTGATACATTAGCGTTGGTCTGTCCGGACCAGGTTGAAAAAGGTGAAGCTTCCACTGTTGTGGAAACAAGTACTCCCATTGTGGGAAGGTTCGTGGGGGGCAAAGAAGGAGAGAAAGGGAAATAATTTTTTCCAATGTCCATTCACCCAGTGTTCAGAGTAGCTTTTGAGAAGGTGCGAGTTTTTCCTAAGCAGGATGATGAGCATAAATTAGGAAATGTGTGGTACACCCAGTCCAAACCCATTGTATTACATCTTGGGAAGGTAGCTAGAGTGACGGGAAACCCCATATTCCCCAGAATGCCTGATACCGAGGCCCTCTTAGTAGATGCTCTGGAGGATCATGAAGAAGAGTCACGCTTACCTGCTAGAGTGCTGGTGAGACCTGAACTGCAGAAATCTTTCTCTGTCCATGCAAACAGGATGACAGTGATTGTCAAGAACACCTCAGAGGGAGAGGTTACATTTGGACGTGGGACGCTGATAGCACACCTTTCCCCTGTGAAAGTAACATCTAGTTTTCCAGTGAGAAAACCGGGCGAGACATAATCTCCTGGAGCAGAAAAGTTAACAGCAAAGTCATTCAAATTTGTTGACTGCCCGGTACACAAGGAACAGTAAAGGAGACTAACTGAGAAGATGTTGAAGCTCAAAGATGTATTTTCTACTGATGAGTTTGATGTTGGTTGCTGCAAAAGTACTCACCGCACTATTAGAGTGATGGAGGACACCCCGTTCAGAGTCTTGATGGTTAGCACCAGTAGAGGTGGAAGGTCTCTGGCAGCATCTGCTGAAACTGAAGGAGGCTGGGATTATCACTGAGTCAAGAAGTCCCTTTGTGTCACCCATAGTGGTAGTGAGGAAGAAGAATGGGAAAGTACAGAAGTGTGTTGATTATCGGGCACTGTACAGTCTCGAACCAATATACTGTTCCACACATTGAGGATGCTCTGGCCTGCCTGAGAGGAGCAAAATGTTTTAGTGTTTTGGACCTCAAGAGTGGGTATTATCAGATACCCATGAGTGAGGCTGACAAAGAGAAGACAGCATTCTTAGGTCCACTTGGATTCTTTCAGTTTGAAAGAATGCCCGAGGGCGTATCAGGAGCATGGACCACTTTTCAATGTGTCTTAGAGCAGACTGTTGGAGACATGCACTTGGATGATCTCACAGTGTTCAGGTCCACACAGGAGAAACATGAGATGAGGCTGCTGAAGGTGCTAGACAGCCTGAAAGATGAAGCATTAAAACTGTCATTGGACAAGTGCCAGTTCTGTAAGATGTCAGTCATCTATGTTAGACATAGTTTCATAGATGGAGTGACTGCAGATCCATGCAAAATAGAGGCAGCCACCACATGGCTAAATCCTACGAATGTGAGTGCTCTACCCTCATTCCTGTTGCTCTGTGGGTATTACTGCAGATTTGTGAAGGACTACTCCAGAGTAAGACACCCTTTGAATCATCTTCCTGAACAAAAGGAGAGATTTATCGTAGCCCTTCAGAGCCTTTCAGGGAAAGATGGGATGCAAAATGTGAAGAGGCATTTCAGCTGCTGAAAGAGTTGCTGACTAAAACATCTCTGCTGGCCTTTGCAAAACCCTAGTTGCAATATGTATTGCATCAAGCTACCAGCCATGAAGGCTTCGGTGGTGTTTTAAATCAGGACCAAGGTGAAGGGTTGAGACCTGTTGTTGTCGTCATTCTGAGTCTGTCACCATCTGCACTGAACTACCCTACATACAAATTGGAGTCTCTGGCATTGAAAAGGGCCATGGTGGGATAAGTTAAATGACTATCTATATGGTACCAAGTTCGAGGCGAGGACTGAGTTCAGTCAGGTGATCAGGTAGCCTGAGTCACAAGAAGGTACAAGTGATAGATAAGAAGAGACATCCCCAAATAAACAGGAACAGTTACAAGTGGTGCCTGATGCTGAAGAAGCTGAAGATGAGATAAGAAGGTCTCAGAGTCAGGAAACTCCCAGACAGTCAGGCAGATGATGCACCTGGAAAACAGAGTGTTGTGTCCATCGCAATAGTAAGATATGTTACTGTCATTTGCAAACAGATTGGGGGTCCTGAAATCACAAAATTCATTTGAATTCTGCATTATTAATAACAGGTTAATACGTTTCAAAGTCATGAGGACGTGACTGTTTTTGGTGGGGAGGGGATAATGTAATGCCCTGATTAAGATTTCTGCTGCTATGCTGTGAGGTATTTTATTTTAGCAGTTTTCAGTAAAAGCAGTGTGTTCTGCTAGAAAGAGTGTTTTGACTCCCGTTAAAGATAAGAAGCCTTGTAGTGTAACTTAGGAGTATTGTGTCAGCCAATCAGGATTGAAGGATGTGAGGAAATGTTTGAAGAGCTGCGGGAAAGTATTTTCTGAAGGACAGTAGTCTGGTTTGAGGTATTTTGCATTTTGACGAGAGGTGTGGGTGAAGAGTGCCAGGGAATATGCCTGGAGGACCCCATTTGAAGGGAGAACCTTTTGCAAGGAGTGCTTCATGAGGCAGAGTATTCCAAGAGGGGAAGTTCTACCTGTGGTTGGTAAGGAGAATTCAGTGCTGTGAGTAGAGCGATACACTCAGCTAATACAGGAATAAGCTCCAACGTTTATTGAATTGAATTGAATGATCTTTATTGTCATTATACATAGGAACAATGAAACTCTGTTTGGCTTCCTCTCAGGCAATCAAACAAAGTGGTAGATCAAAACAAGACAGTAATAGAAAAATGGTATTAAATAGATAAGTAGCAGAAAATAAGTTACAGCAGCACCAGAATGTCACAGTAATGCACAAAGTGCCATTAGTGCAAGTATTTGAGTCCTTGTGTGTGCTCAACGTTTCAGTCATTGTTCTGTGGGAGTAGTGTGATGGAGGCCACAGCTGTGGGGTAGAAGCTGTTCCTCAGTCTATTTGTTCTGGTTTTTAGTGTCCTGAACCTTTTACTGGATGGCAGCGGGTCAAACAGGGAGTGGCCGGGGTGTGTGGTGTCTCTGGTTATGCTGATTGCTTTCCTCCTGAGTCTGCTGGAATAGATGCTGTCCAGTCCTGGGAGCTCCCAGGTTTATGTGCACATTTAGAATGGTTTCACTGTAATGGGCCCTTTTATCTTATTTTTTCTCTGCTAACTGTTTGATGAAGTTGAAAATTTGTGAATATACTTTCTTTATAATCTTATACTGGTGTACGATCTGTCATTTCTGGGTTACCAATAACTTTGTATGGGCAGTATTTACACAGCATTCACTCAAGTAGAGGCTCCTTTAATCGGAACATCATGAAGTTCCTATCTCATTGAACCCCAAAATCATACTTTGGCCCAAGACGTGTATGAAAGGTGACATGCTCACCGCTGACTCACATGGCTGTTAGCCAAGTTAGCTAACAAAGCAAGCTGGCGTACCAGCCCCGGTGGGAGGGTTGCACTCGGATTAAATAGGGGTTGCTTGGCAGTGCGGCTCAAAGGGGCAGAAGGGCCTATTCCACCACTGTATCTCAATAAATAAATTTTATAAATAAATAAAGAGAGAAGACATCATGGAGATTATTGAAAATTTAGATATTGGTTTTGGAGAAGACGTGGGATTTGACTTTAGGCATGAGTGTATTAGCACATATTCTCTGGAATATTCTGTGATATTAGTTCTATTGAGCTTGGGGGTACACAGAACAACAGAATCATGTTGATTACATGAAAGATAATAAGAATCTTTGTTAATTGTTGTAGTTAGTTCAATATCTACTTTAATTAGAGTTGAAATTCAGGTGTACCTATTACAAAGCTGCAATTAAAAAAAAGAGGCTGTGTTATACGTTGAGTTCACTTAACCAAGAAAAATATGGAGTGGATAAACAGGTCTGATAAAAAATTCCTTGATGATTCTTATCCCTAACGTAGATACAGGCAGATAAAATATACAACAGGATCCCCATTATATGTAATTGTAAACATATGCAGTACTTTTTTCAAATAAAAATAACCAGAAGTTTGTCCAAGTAGATCAAAGGATTACGAGCACACATTACACTAATTTTTGAATCTTTTGGACTAAGTTTAAAAGCATTATGCTAAAAACTGCTTGAATCATGTGACTAGCCATGTCCTTATCTGATCAATCACTACTATCAACCTTCACAATTTGCCCCGCTCTCAATTCTTGAGAAGGATCTATTAAATGCAAGGTGCATTTAGGAATATGAAAATATGACATTAATATGTGTCTATTCAAAGAAAACTGAATAAGAGTTTTAAAACCAAACACTAGAACCACTTAAACATTATTAACCATGAATTTTATTGAAATTACAGCATTGGAAGTGCCCATTCAGCTGTCCAACACTTTGCCAGTGCTTATTTTCCTCCTAAAATCTAATCCAAATTTCATCTACTCCTGCTGTTTCCATATCTTTTCATGCCTCTTTTCTTCAACTATCTCTTGACAAAACTATTCTTAAAAATTTATATGGTCTTTGCTTCAGTATCTAATTCTAGGATTACATTGCAGAGTCTCATAACACCCTATGTTTAAAAATGTATTTTGTTCTCAGTTGTAAATCTACTACACTTTAATATCAATGGTTGGCCATTCTGGACCCTTCACTCAAAGGGGAAATTTCTATTTGCCCCATCCCATCTTTTCAAATTTCAAATCACTCTGTGACACCCCCATTGTAATCTCAGCTATTCGAATGAAAACAGATAATAATGATAAGTGTGTAGGTTGTCTTATTCTGAGAATTCTCTTTTTCCTTAAAGTTTGTTAACCTTTAGACATTTTACATGCACACAATACAGTTGGAACACATATTTTAAACATAATAAGATTACAAATCAAATCACATTAATTTATTTACATGAAAGGATCATCAAAAGAGCCTCTGAAAATACTTGGTATCAATCATATGGTTTAATTTAAAGAAAATCACCTTTAAAAATAAAATGTACACTTAATCAGAACTCAGCAAGAAAATAAAGTTTTCATTTGTCCCTTGATCCGGCCAGGACTGGCATAGCTATCAACGTTGATCTTCTGCATGAAAGAACAAAATTCATCCAGAACCTTCCAAGAAGCATCTTTGTCTTTTCTGCTCATTTCTTTTATGCTGAACAGTCAGAATTTTATGAGTGTATTCATAGAACCATTCCTCTGAACTGCAGAAGGTGTATTGCTTTATAATCAGAACATTACCAGGGTGAAATTTCATTACACAGATGGCGATGAACCAATTTATATCATCAAAACACAGCAGGTATAAATGATCTTGTAGGCACATTTTTGCTATGAAATTACATTTATATTAATGTCACTCCAAATTTCATTGCCTGGAAAATGATATTGCACTGTCTTCCCAATGGTGGAGAATAGATCGAGTGACGAGCTTTCAAGTATCTGCCAAAAAGAAACTCATTTACGAGTTCTACTTGAATCACCTCTTTGATTGACATTGACCCAAATCCCTTCCAGCCTCTGATGGAATGTTTAAAAAGTCTCTGATGGACAAAGGCAAAATTTACAGTTAATTTTCATTAATGTATGCTGACAACCTTCCCTGCTCATCTGACAGATACAGCACCATTCAAATTGATTGTCCTCTGTTTTGAATGCATTTTTTACATTCCAAAACATAGTTCTCTGCATCATAAATCATTTAACAGAAATTTATTTACCTTGTTTTTAATATTTGATTTATTCATTGAACACATTGAAATAAGGTAGTCTTGTGAGACAGCTGGAGTTTACAGCGTTCACTAAGAGTATGCAATGTTATCAATTACATATTATAAATAATAATAATGTAATTAATTATTATTACTCATAATAATATTTCCAAAGGTTTAGCCTTTCTGAAATTTTCTAATTGCAGTATTGAAATTAGAAGTGATAAGAAACTGATATTACCTATTCATATACAGTATATCCTCTCTGACAGAAATATTTGACTTCTGAATAGATTTTTAACTTTATTCTCACTTCAGGATGTAGAACAGTGACCAATAATCCACTTTAAATCTCACACACCACGGATTAGAAACTCATCTGCAATTGTAATGATGCAAGTTTCCATATCTCTAATAAAATTGTGCCATCAAACTTGTCAATCATTTCAGCTAGAAAATGTCATTAGGGATAATAATTAAAAGAATATTTTAAAAAGCGTAAATTCCAGGGTACATGGTAACACCAACAGTCCCTTAATGAAGAGTATTATTTATTTAAAGGGTTATAAAGGCAAGCTGGGCTGGCCGGTGGTGTAGTGGCATCAGCACTGGACCTTGAGGCGGATGGTCCTGTATTTGCATCTGGCAGCATCTCAACCGGGGCAGCAGCAGTATCTGCACGGAAGAAAGGCCTGGCAAACTGCTTCCCTTTCTTGCCACAAAAACCCTATGGACAACTGCACTATCCGTAGGGTCGCCATGAGTTGACGGCACATCGATGGGCTGTCAACAACAACAAAGACAGGTTTAAGCAACTGTGGTGCCCTGCACAGCCACTATAACCATTTTTTTCAACAGTGTATTTTTCTATTTCCATAATACCTAGATAAAATAAAGAATAAATACAGCAGTGGCCGAACAGTAAAGAATAACTAAAAAACTATTAAGATGTCCCGTCATCTTTTATTTATTGATGAACATGTCCATTGTTTTGAGAATATTTAAAATAACACAGGGAGCTGATAAGACCATAATAGAAACTGGTAAATTGATTTATTATTGCATATGTACTGAGGTACTGAGAAAAAGTTACCTTGCATGCCATCCATATAAACCAATTCATAACATCAATGTATTGAGATAGAACAATATTAAACAATAGCAGAGTGGAGAATAAAATGTCACATTACTGAAGAAGTGAATTGCAGGTAGACAATAAGGCGCAAGTACATAAAGAGGGAGATTGTAAGGGCAAGACTTCATTCTTATTGTCCTAGAGGACCATTCAATAATCTTATAACAGTCTAACAGAAGCTGCCTTTGAGCTTGGTAGTACGTGTTTTCAGGATTTTGTATCTTCTGCCTGATGGGAGGGTGAGAAGAGAGACTATCTTGAGTGGGTGGGATCTTTGATAATGTTGGCTGCAGTACCAAGGCAGCAAAATGTTCATCGACAAGTGATTGGTTTCCTGATGTGCTGAGCTCTGTCCACAACTCTCTGTAGTTTCTTGTTTTCATGAGCTGAACAGTTGCCACAATCATCAAAGAAGCATGCATTTGGATAGGATGCTTTCTATAGTGCTTCAATAATGGTCAAAGGGAACATGCCAAATTTATAAACATAGAAACATAGAAAACCTACAGCACAATACAGGCCCTTCAGCCCACCAAGTTGTGCCGAACACGTCCCTACCTTAGAAGTTACTAGTCTTACCTGTAGCCCTCTATTTTACTATGCTCCATTTGCCTATCTAAAAGCCTCTTAAAAGACCCTATCATATCTGCCTCCAGCACTGTTGCCAGCAGACCATTCCATGCACTCACCACTCCCTGAATAAAAAACTTACCCCAACATCTCCTCTGTACCTACTCCCCAGCACCTTAAACCTGTGTCCTCTTGTGGCAACCATTTCAGCCCTGGGAAAAAGCTTTTGACTATCCACATGATCAATGCCTCTCATCATCTTGGACAACTCTATCAGGTCACCTCTCATCCTCCTTCGCTCCGAGGAGAAATGGCCGAGTTCACTCAACCTAATCTCATAAGGCATGCTCCCCAATCCAGGCAACATCCTTGCACTCTGCACTCGTCTGCACTCTTTCTATGGCTTCCACGTCCTTCCTGTAATGAGGCGATCAGAACTGAGCACAGTACTCCATGTTATGATATACTTGTACGTGCACCAGTGAGCAGGTGATTAAAGTTGGTGCGCATGTGCCGTAGTTTTATTCTGAAATACATGTCTCGAACCACGGTGGCAGCGGTGGAGCTCGGAAAATTGCTCTTTTTCAACCAGAGCGCCCTATTTTTTCAACTTGCAGTTGGCAGCATAATAATAGCTCAACTCTGAAACATCGGAGGGTAAGTGTAAGAGTAGAAAAATGTCAACCGAGACGAGCAACCAGCCACAAATAGAGACGGGTGCAGTAGCAATGTCTGGAGGTGAGACAGCAGAATCTCAGCGGCACCCAGCACCCGCGGGAGACCCCGTGCTGGGGAACCATGGTCGGGCCAGAAGTCCGCCCCCATTCAGCGGCATTCGCCCGCCACCAGCCGTGATGGTCAACTGCCGACTGATGGACAGGTGGAAGACAGGGCGGTAGATGTGGACTAACTACAGCGCCGTAGCACAACTGCACAAACAAGTTCCAGCGTACCAGACGGCATTATTTTTACATACAATTGGACCGTCGGGACTTAAGGTCTACGACAGTTTTGTGTTCGCAGATGAGGCTGAAAGCCAAGACCTCACAAAGATTTTAGCTGCATTTGACAGATATGCTATTGGTGAGAAAAATGAGACATGTGAATTGTACTTGTTCAACAAGCAGCAACAAGAACAAGGTGAGACCTTTGAATCATTTCTTGCCAGCCTTAGATCTCTTGTAAAGACATGTAATTTTTGCTCATGTATGTCAGACAGTCTGCTGAAAGACAAGATCGTACTGGGTATTAACGACTCCTAAACCAGAAAATGTCTGTTACAAGAGAGAAAGCTAATGCTCAATAACTGCATTGACAACTGTAAAAGCACAGAAATGGCTGAATCACACTTACAAGCATTCAGGACAGCTGCAGATAGCAGGTCCGCTACTGTCCATGAGATTAAACCTCGCACTAACAAGAAAAGTTCAAAGCATCCTGGGCAGAAAGCTAGTGCTAGTAGTGGAGCCAGAGCAAAAAGCACCTTGAACAACCACAGAAGCAAAGTGAACTCTTGCAAGTACTGTGGCACAGAACATGCAAGAGACAAGCAACAATGCCGAGCATACGGACAGGCGCGCAAGGCCTGTGGCATTCAAAATCACTTTGCAAAGGTATGCAAGCAGAAGCCTGTGCATGGGGTGGAAGCACAAAGCGATGACCAAACCAACCGTGACAGCAGCACCGAGTTTATCGACAATGTCATACTGGTGGTCAACAGTTTGAAGAGAAAGGATGACATATTCACACAGATAGTCATCAATGGAAAGTCGACAGCGGGGTGAGCATTAACATTTTACCCTGCAAATACTTGGAGGGAGTAGACCGCACACTAAGACAATGCACAAAAAAGCAGATGATGTGGAACAAGATGACCATGGATGCAGAAGGGATGTGCAGATTGAAATTGTGTAACCTGATGACGAACCGCAAATATTCTGTCGAATTTGTCGTGGTCACTGACGACTTTACACCATTGCTGGGAAGCAGAGCCGGCCAACAAGTGAAGCTGATTACGGTCAACGATGACATCTTTCGCAGGGTGCATGCATCTACACTTACAGAAAACCAATGCACACCAGAGGAACGCTATGCAGAGGTGTTCGATGATGTGCTCGGGGAGCTTCCAGGTGCAGCCCACCTGCAAATTGATGAGGAAGTTCAACCCACAGTGTTGCCCCCCACAACATCTACCTCACGCTATGAAGCAGAAAGTGAAAGCTGAGCTTGATCAACTGGTAGACCGCAAGGTGATTGCTCCAGTCCATGAACCTACAAGGTGGGTTAGCCAGCTAGTGGTCGCAGAGAAGAACAGCAATCTTCGTATATGCGTTGACCCTCGACCATTGAACAAAGCGCTGAGGAGAGAACACTACCCCCTTCCAGTGATAGAGGACATTTTGCCAGATCTGGACCAGGCTAAGGTTTTCAGCAATCTTGATATGAGTTCTGCAAGTGAAATTGGACAGTGAATCAAGCGTGCTCACCACCTTCAACACACCTTTTGGGCACTATAGATGGCTCAGACTTCCGTTTGGAAATGTTTCATCAGAGATCTTCCAGCGCAAATTGCATCAGGCGATGGAAGGACTACTGGGAGTGATTGGCGTCGCAGACGACATTCTGGTGTACGGAAAAGGGGAAACGCAGGGAAAGGCAATCACCAATCATGATGTGAAACTTGAGCAGCTATTACAGCATTGTGCAGAGCAGCATATCAGGCTCAACAAGAACAAATCTGTCTTCAGTGTGACAGAGAAACCCTTTTAGGGGCATCTCATCACAATTGAGGTACTTCAGCCTGATCCTAAAAAGGTCACTGAAGTTCTCAACATGCCGGCACCCACAGATGTGTAGGGAGTGCAGCGATTGATCGGATTTGTCAATTACCTGAGCCGTTTTCTACCAAGTCTCTCAGATACCCTTGAGCCAATAAGACAGCTGACAAAGCCAGATGCAGCATGGGAGTGGTCAGCTGAGCAGCAAGATGCTCTCTCCAAGATCAAACGGATGGTATCGGAAGCACTGATGTTAGCACACTACAATTCTAAGAGCTAACCATCCAATGTGACGCCAGCAACAAAGGCCAGATGGTGGCGCGACGCAGCTTGCAGTGGCCACTCCGGAGTTGATATCTGTTACTTGTTAAGCGGGGTGCCGTGCGCAACCATAATCTGATGAAAAATGGATATGGGAGCACGGAGGAACATCTGGAAATCTCCAGGAAGGCCTTCTTCGTTACTACTGCTGCTGTGAGGTCTGGGTCTCTGCTGAGAAGAACAGGCCCCCATTCCTCGGGGTCACGTTGCCGATGGCTGTTGGCGGGGGCATCTTAATGTGCTCGGCAGAGGATGGTGCTCGGAGAAGCTGTGCCGGAGGGGATGGTCGGAGGTTTGGAGGTTCGACGGACTCGGAGTCCGCTGCGGTCGGGGTGCTTTCACAGTGTGCTGTGTTGGTGAGGCTGGATCCGATGGAGCTTTCATTGTGTGCTGCGTCTGCGAGGCTGAGTCCGGTGCCGTGGAAGTCCATAGCAGGGCTATTTCCTTCTGCTGTCTGCGTGGGATGATGAGTCTATCAGGACTCTGAGGACTTGTGGAAACTGTGTGGTGGTTTCTTTCGAACTTATAGTCTTTTAACATTTTTGGACTATTTTTACTGTGCCCATGGACTGTCTTTTTTTTATCAATTATGCTATTGTTTGCACTGTTGTAACTATGTGGTTTTGTGCAGGTCTTGTAGCTTTAGTTTTTGGTTTGTTGGGTGCTAGAGTTGGTCTCCTGACTTTGTGTGTCTGGGTAGTCTTGTTTTGTCTGGTGGATTTGGAGCTCCTTTCCGGGAAATGCGCTAAGATGTTGGTGCGATATTAATACGCAGCAGCCTCTCCAGAGTCTGGACTGGGGATCGCCAAACGTTATGTGGATTTTCTGGTGTAGTCTGTTTTGTCATGTGCTTTTGTGATATCATTCTGGAGGAACGTTGTCTCATTATTTTAACTGCATTGCATTTGTGGTTTCTAAATGACAATAAACTGAAACTGAACTGAAGGCCGAGGGGCAGCAGTCCTCCAGAATGGGCATCCGATCGCATATGCAAGCAGAGCACTAACTGACACAGAAATGTGTTACGCAGCGATCAAAAAGGAAATGCTCGCAATCGTTTTCGCACTTGAGCATTTTTATCAATACACTTTTGGCCACTTCACAAGAGTACTCTGCGATCACAAGCCGCTCGAAATGATAGTTAAGAAGCCATTGGTGAAGGCACCAAAGCGCCTATAGGGAATGCTTCTTCGCCTGCAGAGCTATGATTTTGACATCACCTACTGTCAAGGAAATCTCATGCACCTCGCGGATACGCTATTGCGAGCAGTTAGCGGTACTCCAGGCCAGCAGAACAGCTTCAACGAAGTCAACATCATATCGCACCTGCCAATCTGCGATGAGCGTCTAGAGCAGATTGGCAAAGAAACAGTGAAAGATGACACACTACAAATGTTGAAACACGTAATCATCAGCAAACGGCTGAGTGAACGTGACGCGCTACCAGAGTAACTCACACCTTACTATAGTTATAGGGATGAGCTCACAGTCTAAGACACCTTAATCTTCAAACGTGAATGTGTCATCATACTGCAAAGTGAGTGAAAGCAAATGAAGGAATTAATTCATTCATCATACTTGGGTGTAGAAGGATGCCTCAGATGCGCACGTGAATGTCTCTTTTGGCCAAGCATGAGCAGTGACATCAAGCAATATATTGCTACATGTGATGTTTATCACATGTAGTCAGCAGAAAGAATTGCTTATGAGTTATCAGGTACCTGCTCGGCTGTAGGAAAAGATAGGCACCGACCTATTTACATTCGAAGGAAAAGAGTACCTCGTCACCGTTGATTACTACAGTAATTTCTTCAAGGTAGATATTCTCTGCGATCAGCGCAGCTGTTATTCACAATTTGAAGGCTCATTTTGCAAGATGTGGTAGCCCAACACAAGTGGTTAGTGATAATGGGCCACAATACACGTCAGCAGAGTTTCACAGATTTGCAGGAGACTGGAATATTGAGCACTTGTGCAGCAGTCCTGGAAATAGCGAAGCAAATGGAAAAGCTGAATCAGCAGTTAAAACAGCTAAGCGGAACATCACAAAGAGCAACAAATCGCGGGCAGATCCCTACATCGCAATTCTAGACCATTGCAGAAGGTCTTCGCACATGCACTCCTGCCTACAACAGCGAGTTTACTGGAACCCAGAGTTGTACGCGAATGCGAGCGTATGAAACAACGCGTCCAGCAGCAGGCCGACAATTACAACAAATCAGCCAAAGATCTTGCCCCACTCGACGAAGGGGATACCGTGTGCATGCAACCCCTGGTGCAAGGTAAAAAGAATTGGGAAAAGGCAATTGCGTGTCGGCGCCTTGATGAGCGTTCATATGTAGTTCAAACTCCTTCTGGGATCTACTGACGTAATCGCACACATCTACGAAAGACGGCTGAGGAACTGCCTGAAAAGCTAATCACACATGAACAGGCAAAATCAGGTCAAACAACCGAGATCAATGACCACAGTGTGCCTACCGCGTCAAATGCACACAGCCAAACACTAGCAGAGGCTAATGACACAACACAACCACTAACACAAACGTTAAAACATGCAAATAACAATCAACAGGACTCGGATAAAACAGTAAAAACTCGTTCTGGTCGCACAGTGAAAAGGCCACAATATTTCGAAGACTTTGTCCCACATTGAATAATTGCATCAACAATTGAACAATATGTCTGTGACACTATTTGGCATTTTAATGTCATGTTTATACTCAAAGAAGGACCGTGTCCTATTTCAGGTTGTGTAGTTTGTAGTTTGAAGTTAAAGTCGAATTTTAGAATGTTTTATATTTTGTATATATGCTCATACAAATGGAAATAATGATTGGTATGTATTTGTGACAAGCATAAGAGAAATAAAGCATGATTAATGAATGCTTTGAAAGTTAAATCCATGAAAATATACTGGAAAGCAGATTCCAGAGAAATAGAGTTTAATAGTTAATACAATTGTTCCTTTTCTTTGTTTTGATAAAAAGGACAATGTTATGACATACTTGTACATGCATTCGTGAGCAGATGATTAAAGTTGGTGCGCATGTGCCAATGTTTTTATCTGAAATATCTGCTCGAAACACTCCAGGTGGGGTCTGACCAGGGTCCTGTATAGCTGCAACATTACCTCTCAGCTCCTAAATTCAATTCCATGATTAATGAAGGCAAATACACCATACGCCTTCTTAACCACAGAGTCAACCTGCGCAGCTGCTTTGAGCGTTCTATGGACTTGGACTGCAAGATCCCTCTGATCCTCCACACTACCAAGAGTCATACCATTAATACTATATTCTGCCATTGTATTTGACCAACCAAAATTAACCACCTCACACTTATCTAGGTTGAACTCCATCCGCCACTTCTCAACCCAGTTTTGCAACCTATAAATGTTCCGTTGTAACCTCTGACAGCCCTCTACACTACCCACAACACCTCCAACCTTTGTGTCACCAGTAAACTTACTAACCCATCCCCCCATTTCCTCATCCAGGTCATTTATAAAAATCACGAAGAGTAAGGATCCCAGAACAGATCCCTGAGGCCCTCCACTGGTGACCGTACTCCATGCAGAATAAAACCCATCTACGCCCACTCTTTGCTTTCTGTGGGCAAGCCAGTTCTGGATCCACAAAACAATATCCCCTTTAATCCCATGCCTCCTCACTTCCTCAGTAAGCCTTGGATAGGGTACCTTATCAAATGCCTTGCTGAAATCCATATACACTACACTTACTGCTCTTCCTTCATCAATGTGTTTAGTCACGTCCTCGAAAAATTCAATCTTTGACAAAGCCATGCTGATGTGCCCTAATCATATTATACGTCTCCAAATGTTCATAAATCCTGCCTCTCAGGATCTTCTCCATCAAGCTACCAACCATCCTACTCACTGGCCTATAATTTCCTGGGCTATCTCTACTCCCTTTCTTGAATAAGGAAACAACATCTGCAACCCTCCAATCCTCCGGAACCTCTCCCATCCCCATTGATGATGCAAAGATCATCACCAGATGCTCAGCAATCTCCTCCCTTGCCTCCCACGGTAGCCTGGGGTATATCTTATCCAGTCCCGGCGACTTATCCAACTTGATGCTTTCCAAAAGCTCCAGCATATCCTCTTTCTTAATATCTACATGCTCAAGCTTTTCAGTCTGCTGCAAATCATCACTACAATCATCTAAGATCCTTTTCCATAGTGAATACTAAAGTATTCATTAAGTACCTCATCCGGTTCCATACACACTTTCCCACTGTCACACCTGATAGGTCCTATTCTTTCATGTCTTATCCTCTTGCTCTTCACATACTTGTAGAATGCCTTGGGGTTTTCCTTAATTCTGCCCGCCTAGGCCTTCTCATGGCCTCTTCTGTCTCTCCTAATTTCCTTCTTAAGCTCCTTCCTGTTAGCCTTATAATCTTCTAGATCTCTAACATTACCTGGCTCTCTGAACCTTTTGTAAGCTTTTCTTCTTGACTAGATTTATTACAGCCTTTGTACACCATGGTTCCTGTACCCTACCATAACTTCCCTGTCTCATTGGAACGTACCTATACAGAACTCTACACAAATATCCCCTGAATATTTGCCACACTTCTTCCATACTTTTCCCTGAGAACATCTGTTTCTAATTTAAACTTCCAAGTTCCTGCCTGATAGCCTGATAATTCCCCTTAATCCAACTAAATGTTTTTCTAACTAGTCTGTTCCTATCTCTCTCCAATACTATTGTTATGGAGATAGGATTTTGATCACTATCTCCAAAATGCTCTCCCACTGAGAGATCTGACACCTGACCAGGTTCATTTCCCAGTACCAAATCAAGTATAACCTCTCCTTTTGTAGGCTTATCTACATACTGTGCCAAGAAACCTTCCTGAACACACCTAACAAACTCCACCCCATCTAAACCCCTTGTTCTAGGGAGATGCCAATCGATATTTGGGAAATAAATATCTCACATCACAACAACCCTGTTATTATTACACCTTTCCAGGACCAGTTTCCCTATCTGCTCCACAATATCCCTGTTACTATTAGGCAGCCTATAAAAAACACCCAGTAAAGTTATTGACCCCTTCCTGTTCCTAACCTCCACCCACAGAGACTTCATAGACAATCCCTCCATGGCGTCCACCTTTTCTGCAGCCATGACACTATCTCTGATCAGCAGTGCCACGTCTCCACCTCTTTTGCCTCCCTCCCTGTCCTTTCTGAAACATCTAAAACCCAGCACTTGAAGTAACCAATCCTGTCCCTGAGCCATCCAAGTCTTTGTAATGGCCACCTCATCATAGCTCCAAATACTGATCCACGCTCTTTATTTATCTTCATGAGGAAGTAGAGGCACTGGTGAACTTTCTTAGCTGTGGCATCTATATGGTTAGACCAGGACAGAGCAAATTTCATACTTGGTAACTTGAAGCTCTCAACCCTTTCTGTCTCAGCACTATTGATGTAAACAGCAGCATGTGCATCACACATTTTCCTGAAGTCAACAACCAGCTCTTTTGTTGTGATGTCATTAAGGGGAAGGTTGTTGTCATGATGCCATGTTCAGATTTCTAACTCCCTCCTGTACTCCAAATCATTGAAATACTTTCCAAAATTCCATCGGTTTATATTGCTGAAATGATATCTTCCACTATTGATTAAAGGCCCTACTGACCGGAATAGTGCTGAGTTGGTCAATATTTTTAAGTTCCTTTATTTGGAAATATCCTCCCAATGTTCTTACAGTGCATGAATAGTTTACAGACCACAAGAGGCACATGCTGCTGTCTCCTTCTGTTATCTTCCAACTAAGCTCTCAACACATAGAACTTAAAATAGTGCAGCGCAGAAACAACCTTTTCAGCCCACAATGTTTTGCTGAACCAATTAAGTCAGTAATCAACTGGCCAAATAAACTAATCTCTTCTGCCTACACGATGTTGATATCCTTCCATTTTTCTCATATTCATGTGCCTATCTAAATGACTCTCAAAAGTCTTGAATGTTTCTGCTTCTATCACTACCCCACATAGCATATCCAACCATCCTCCACTCTCTGTGTGCAAAAAACAACTTACACCTCCTTTTAAATTACTCCCTCCACCTTAAAAACATGCCATCTGGTATTAAGCATTTCAATTCTTGGAAAAAGATACTGTCTGTCTGCTTAATCTCATAATCATGTAAGCCTCTGACCTCCCTTCTGTCTTCACTGCTTAAAAAAATAACCAAAGCTTGTCCAACCTCTTGTTATATACATGCCCTCTAATCCAGACAGCATCCTGGTAAACCTTTTCTGGCCCCTCTCCAATGCCCCTATAATGGGGCAACCAGAACTGTATGCAATATGCCAGATGCTGCCTGACTAGACTTTTTAATAAAGCTGCAACATAACTTCCTGATTTTTGGACTCAATATCTTATTTAATTAAGGCAAGCATGCCTTATTAACCCTATCAACCCATGCAGACACTTACAGGGAGCTATAAACTCGGACCCTAAGATGCCTGCGCTCATCAACACTATTAAGGGGTTTGCCCTTAACAGTGTACTTTCTCTTTATATTTGACCTACCAAGATGCAACTCTTCATACTTGGCCAGATTAAACTCAATTTGCTATTTCTGTACCCATAATCAGAAACTGATCCATATACCATAGTGTTCTTTGGCACTCTTCTGTGCTATCCACAACACCACCAATCTTTGTGTAATTTGCACATTTACTAACCCACCCATCAACATTTTCATCCAGGTCATTTATGTACATCACAAACAGCGAAGGTCCCAGTACAGATCCCTGCAGAACACCACTAATGACAAACTTCCAGCTAGAATAAGTCACTTCAACCATTACAGTTGATCTTTTACGGGCAAGCTAGTTCTATTTCTAACGGCCTATTCACCATGGATCATATGCATCTTAATCTTCTGGGTGAGCTTCTCATGAGGATCCTTGTTAAATGCCTTATAAAATCCATGTGGACAACATCCACAGTTCTAATTTTATCAATCCTTCTCATCACCTCATAAAAAAATCTCAATCAAGTTATTCCCCACAAAAAGACACTGGTTCTCCCTAGTTAGGCCATAGATTTCCAAATGCTCATAAATCTTATCCCTAAGATTTCTCTCCAAGGGACTTCACTACACTTCTCTTCTCCCTTCTCTACTCGTTCTACACCTGTGTCTGAATGTCTAAGCACAGCTCAAATGCTATCTATAACTTTGCCGATAACACAATTGTTGATGGTACAATCTCAGCTGGTGATGAGCAGGCATCAACCCAGAGATTCATTTTCCTGCAAGCATACTCTGTAAATCCAATAAACATAAAATAATCAATGAAAAACCACAGCAACAGGGTGAACTACCAGTGTGCAAATACAAGACAAAAAGAAATGATAATAATAATAATAATATTGGAACTAAATTTGATGCACCAAAATGTCACCAAGCCTTGCACAGAATTACCAACAAACACAGAGATGATGAACATTTGTTCTAAAGTCTGGTTAAACAGGGTGTCGCATAATCAAGAAGCAAGCTGGATTAGGAGAGCACACACGACTGAAGAAATGCTGAAGTTTCAATGGATACGTGGAAAGAGTTTATAAAGAATATCCACAAATGGAAAAGTACTGAAAGTGATAATATTCATGATTATTGGTATGAAACATTTATTTGCCTTCATTCATTCTTATTAGTACATTATCAAAAATTTTCTTAAAAATTCTGAAAAAGCATCTGAATTTTTGACCCATTTTCACCTAAAGGGGAAAATCACAAAATATCCATCAAAAGATCGTCCTATTACTTGTTTAAAAACTATATACAAAAATTGTAACATCATGTATCTCACAACTAATCACCACTCACTTAGATGGTGGTGGCATCCGTTGGTCTCGAGAGATTGCTGGATCTGCACCTGGAGTTTCCAGGTCGCAGGCCTGGGCAGGGTTGTATGGGAGACCGGCAGTTGCCCAAGCTGCAGGCCTTCCCCTCTCCACGCCACCGATGTTGTCCAAGGGAAGGGCACTAGGACCCATGCAGCTTGGCACCGGTGACTTCGCAGAGCAATGTGTTGTTAAGTGCCTTGCTCAAGGACACAAACACACTGCCTCAGCTGAGGCTCGAACCAGTGACCTTCAGGTAACTAGTCTGATGCCTTGCCCACTAGGGCACGCGCCAACACACTTAGACACTCACTTAGATAAGCATAATATATTTACAGAAGAGCAGGAAGAATGCCGTAAGGTAATGAAAGGATGTAAAATGCAACCGATAATAGAGTCCATAATTCTAAATCAAGCCCAGTGCAAAAGCAGAAATCTTTCATGTTGTTATATTGACTACCAAAAACCATTTGACTCTCTCCCACACTCATGGTTAATAAAAGTTCTTAATATTTAAACTATATCCAATACTCGTGAAACTCCTACCAAAATAGAACAACTAACTTTATCAAAATAAACCAAGGTATTTTCCAAGGCTACTCTCTAAGTCCACTATGGTTCTGTCTAGCTTTAAACCTGCTCTCTAATTTACCCAATCAGTCAAAATTGGATATCAATCAGAAACAACAAAATGAGCTATACCTTAACACATCTTTTATACATGGGTGATTTGTGAAATTATATGCCCCTTCATCAGTTAAGTTAAAGCAACTAATTGAAATAGTAGATTTATTTTTGAAAGATATAAGCATGCACTTTAGATAACTGCAGAACATTAAACATAAAGAAAGGTGCAATAGAGCTAATAGATTACAAAACAAAGTTGCAGGATACAATACAACTGATGGATCAATATGAAACATAAGTATCTCAGATATCAACCAGGAAAGAAAATAGATTATTGTGTGATAAAGGGAAAAAAAAACTTCTGACAGAATTTACTTCAAGACTTAAGAAAATCTGCCAAACAGAGTTCAACAGTAAAAATATAACAAAGGCAATAAAGACTTCTGCTATGCCTATATTAATGTATTCTTTTGACATAATATCTTGGTCTGAAAACAATCTGGAAAATTTATAAACAAAAATAAGAACCTATATGACAAATTTCAGAAAACATGTACATTCAAATACATTTAGATAACACTACCTAGGACAGAAGAGGGACGAGGGATAATAAACATTACAAATCTACACAGCTGTCAGATTGAACTTCTAAGGATACAGTTACATCAATGAAAACAGGATTCAGTGCTCCATGCGAGCACATGCAATTCTCATAAGTATACACTACTAAACTTAAATGAGAGCACAACCAAAAAAATGAAGACATTATCACTATTAAAGGAAAAGTTAACCAATGGAAGAGTATGACCCTCATGGAAGACATCCCTACAATCTAAAGAGACTAGATGCTGACAAGAAAGCATCGAATGCCTGATTCTGAGTTGAAGGCTTCTTCCAGGAATCAAAAGGGTTCCTTGTGGCAATTCAGGATCAGATAGTTAACATGAAAAATGATCAAAAATACATAATACAGACCAACAAATTCAAGATAATATATGTAGAAAATGCTAAGAAAAAACAGAAACAATCCAACACATTACAGGATCCTGTAGCGTGTTTAACACAACCTGATTACTTGCTCAGGTACAATCGAGTGGCAAACATCATTCATCAAAATCTTGATTTAAAATTCAAATGCATAAATGAAATCAGATCTTACCCACTTTAAACAAGCCTGATCCAGTTTTGGAGTCAAAATACCTCAAATTATATTATATCTGATCAGTTATTACAGACAACACACTCCATAATAACCATATACATATAATGATACATGATAAACAAGCAAGATGAACTTACTTAATAGATATAGCCATTCCAAACACATATAACTTACAGAAATCAGTAAGTGAACAACACCAGAAATATGCTAAATTAAAAGAGGAAATTGAAAGATTTTGGAATATGAACAAGGTACACATTGTCCTGACAGTAATATCTACAACTAATGTCATCCCAAGGTCACTACACAAAAGCATTAAACAACTAGAGCTACACAGTAATATTTATGTAAATCTTCAGAAAGCCACAATACTAAACACCACTAGAATAGTCTGAAAGTTCCTAACAATTGACAAGCAAGGAAGCTTGGCTGTGCCTATACCTCAGGTTTCACCAATTTGAGCTGAGATAGATAGATAGATAAATAAATAAATAGATAGATAGATAGATAAATAAAGAGCATGAGATGAAGCATCCCTAAAAGTGAGGAGTCCACAGGTTGTGGGAACAGTCAATAATGGGGCAAATATGTTGAGTGAAGTTATCCCCTCTTCATCAGGAGCCTGATAGTTGAGGGGTAATAACTGTTCCTGAACTTGATGGTGTCAGTCCTGAGGCTCCTGTACCTTCTTCCTGAAGACAGCCATGAGAAGAAAGCATGACTGGGTGATGGGTATCCCTGATGATAGATGCTGCTTTCCTGCAAACATTTTGTGTAGATGTGCTCACTTATGTTGAAAGAACTTTACCAGTGATGGGCTGGGAAGGATTCAATATTCAATGGCATCTTATGTTTGTTCTTAATAAAGACAAACTTAGCATGCGTAAATGCTAAAAAAAAATTTTATTTACCGAGCATGTGTGATCAACTTCCCATTGAAGCTTCCATTTCCAAGGTGAACCATCCACACTGCCCTCCGGGAACAGAAGCTTTTTATTATGTACACATATCTTCCACTTTTAAATAAAAAACAAACATAATATGATATCCTCATAAACCTGCAAGGAACAATAATCCTTTCCTACAATGATATCTATATTAACTTCAATTGTAATGAGCAAATAAAGTTCCGTATTCACTCATCAAATTTCAATCAGTCACTGAGGTAGTTTCATGATTCTATTTGTTCTGCTACTTGTTTTCTCAGATATATAGCTTTAATTTTCTGTCTCTTTCTGAGAACTCTGACCAACGGTTTCTTTTTTTACATCTGCTGGCCCATCGTGTACTGACACGTGATGTGTCAAAGTTATGGATTGGAGCTTGTGGTCATAAATCCACATGGTCCCTTCTCAGTAGTGTCCCTCACTCCATCTGGATCTGGTCTACTTCCTCTTTCTCTTGTTACTTCATCATGGGCCATGTATCAGAATTGTAGTCTTGGATCTATTCTTGATCCCAAGGCTTCTGGATCGGTAGGTTTTTTGCTGTCTTGTAGTTATGCTGTTTCTGTTTTTCTTTCCCTTTCACTTTAGCCATTTTGACCCTGTGTGCTCCTTTAGGTGTTAACAGGTTTTTGTGCACTGTTAGTGCGTCTGCATCAACCCATCAGCAATTTGGGTCGCACACTTCCATAAATCATTAGACTTCTGTGGAAATCCTCTCATCCATCTTGCACTTCCCTCATGAGGCCCTTCACTACCTTGACCAAACTCTCTGGTAGGCCATTAGATTTTGGGTGATGTTGGCTTGAAGTTATATGTCAAAACCCCAATCATTGGCAAAGGACTCAAGTTCACAACCTGAGACTTGTGGACCATTGTCTGATACCAGGGAACTCCTTCCCTGGCAATCACAGCTTTCAGGAAGGTGATGGCTGCATTGCTGGATGCTGATTGCAGTGTTGCAATCACTGGGTAATTCCAAAACTGGTCTGTTGCAGCAATATGACTCTTCCCATTATATTCAAACAAATCCACTTCAACTTTGAAGTATAGCCTGTTTGGTACAGGATGTGCTGTAAGGGGTCAGCTTGCTGCTTTGCTCTGTAGGTAAGGCATATTTCACATGAAGCAATGGTTTGGCTGATGTCTTGGTTCATTCTTGGCCAGTACATCATTGCCCTGCTCTACACTTAAATTTTTCCTCACCAAGATGCCCTTCATGTATCTCTTGGAGCATTTCTGTGTGTTGCAACACTGGAATCACAAACCTGTTCCCTTTGAAGACCATACCTTTCACTACTGACAGTTCAGCTCCACATGCCTGATAGTCCCAAATACCTATTGGACAGTCATTCTCAGCTGCTGGCCATCCTTTCTGTAAAGTCTCTTTCAGCACTTCCATTGTTTTCTCTGTCCTTGCTGCAGTCCTAATCTTCTCTGTTCTAACAGGAGATACTAGAATGACGATGGCAATCATGTCAATGTAGGCCTGTATATCAGCATTAATTTCTTGGTCACTCTTTGTCTCTCGTTGACTGCTGGAAACAGCACAAACCTTTATTTTTCCAGTGTGTAGATCATATTTCTACAGCCTTATCAACTTGTGCTGTCTCCTCATGGGACAGACATTCAGTGGTTTGGACATAATTGAGACCAGAGATTTGTCTTCACTTCAAAAGGTTGTCCATGGATATACTGATGGAACCTTTTGCATGCATATATGTTGGAAAGAAGCTCTTTCTCTATTTGTGCATTCTTGGCTTCCATACTTGTTGAAGCCCTTGTTGCATAAGCCACAGGTTGCCATGTGTCGTCATGTTGCTGCAGTCATACTGCTCTCAGGCTGTACCTAGTTCCCCTTTCTGCATCATAAAATTTCAGCACAGGGTCTTCAGTTAGGGCTCTTTTCAGCCTCTGGAAACATGCTTCTTGCTCATGGCACAAATCCATTTATTTCGCTGCTCAAGGAGTGACCCAAGTGGTGCTGACACAATTGACAGTCGAGGGATAAACTTAGCCAGATAAGTCACCATCCAGAAGAAATGTCTCTCCTCCTCCTCCTTTTGGGGCCTCTCAATGTTTCAAAGGATGACATCTTCCTTGGGTCAGGCTTTACTCCCTCTTCCCTTATAACATCTCCTTCGAAATTCAGTGTATTAACACCAAAGTAACATTTCTCTTTATTTAATTTCAAATTGACTGTGCATGTTACATCAGGAACTGTCTTAGCTATGTATCATTTTCATCCTTGGTGGACCCCTAGATGATGATGTCATCCATTATGGTCTCGACACCAGGTATGCCCTCAAAGATCATGTGGATGGTTTTATGGTAGACTTCACTTATGGACGGAATCCCATTCGGTAGTTAAAGAAAGCAATACCTTCTCTGTGGTGTGTTACACATTCTCAAACTTGCCTTCTCAAGCTTCATCTCACAAAACCTAGAGGACATGTCAAGCTTGCTAAACCACTTGACGCCTACAAACTTGGACTTGATTTCCTCCTATGTTGGCAATTTAAAATGCTCTCTTTTTACTGAGGTCTCTGGATCTAGACATATCGGCAATGCTCCATCCTGTTTCTTTTTGCATGATGACCAGTGAGCTCACCCAATCTGATGGTTCTTTAATTTTCTGTATGGCATTTATCCATTCCGTGCATGCTAGTTTTTGTTCGAGTTTATCTCTAAGTGCAAGTTGAACTTTCTCGCATGCATAAACAACAGGAGCCATTGTCTCATCTGCATGAATTTTGTGTACACCAAGTAAGGATCCGAAAACTTCAAAGACATCTGGGTACTTTGCAATGAGTGTTGTGTGGTCATCTTTGGTCTGTGAAGCCACTACACAAACTCTTTTCACAAGGTTGAGCTTGTCACATGCACTCTGATCAAATATTGAGTTTTCTCTCTTTTCTACAATCAGTAGCTGTGCTTTAGGTGCTGCCTCATGTGCTTGAAAGTCACTGTACAGCCTCCTTTTACTAGAATATTCTCTCCAGTGTAGCTTGTCACTTTTAACTTCACTGGATAAATCTTGCTCCTTACTTTGAGAGTCTTGTAATCATCCATGGATAACAGATTCACCTGGGCTCCGGTGACAAGCTTGAGTGGAAGTACTGTTTCATTCATAGTCACTGCAACAATCCTTTCTGTCTTTCCGGCATCAGCAGTCTGTAGAGAAGCTACGAAGACTCCTCCATTTCCTCATCAACTGTGTGCGCCATTCTCTTGGCATCCCCAGCTTTGCAGCACTTTGCAAAATGTTTCTCCTTTCCACAATTATCGCAGGACTTTCCATAAGAAGGAACGTCTTTGGCATGTGCCGACCTCCACACTTGCTGTCTGAGCCTTTCTTTTTGTTTTGTTGTTGCTTTGTGAAATGCCTTGTGCATACAATGTTACAGCTGCTCTGAGCATCTCCTACATTTGTGCACGTGTCGTCTCTGCTGCCCTATACATATTTACAACTTTTCTGGTGTTACGCAGCAATCTTTTTCCGAACCTTTTATCTGGGATTCCACAAACTATTTTGTCTCTGACTAATGAATCTCTCAAATCTCCAAATTCACAGTACTCACTCAGTGTGTAGCTCGACTAAGTATTGGTCAAAGTTACTACCTTGCTTCTGGTCACAGAAACAGAACTTATATCTCTCGAGCATGTTGTTTTTACCTGTGACAAAATACTCCTCGAATTTTGTCATCATAGTGTCCCCATTTGAAAGCATTTATAGATATCCAAAGCATTTCCCCTATTTGTATATAGAAAGATGCTGTCAATTATTCATCAGTGCCTCCCACTTCACTAGCTGCTAAATGTATACTGAATAGTTGTTCAAAGCACTTCCAGTTGTCCGTTAAATTGCTGAAAGACAGCACAGATGTGGGAGGTTTTAGATTATCCATGACAGGGATTTTGGGTCTTTGACCTGAATCTCGTGGCGAGCTTAGGGACACAACGTGCTCTCTTGCCTCTCTGACTGCCTTTATTTTCGTTGGAACTAGCGTTTCCTTCGCAGTTGCTCACAGTATTCATTTACTCTCTGTGTTACGAACTCACCCCAACTTCTGATACTAAGTTGTTTGTTTTAATGAAGAAAACAGTAGAACATTTTTTTTTTATTTACTGAACTCTCAGCTCAACACTGACCAGCTTCACAATTAGGCTTCCAGTTCCAGTGTGAGCTGCCCACCTTGCCCAGTGTGAACTGAAGTTCGTTATTATGTACACACATAATAATGCAGGGCATTGGTGTTACCATACCAGGCTGTGATGCAGCCAGTCAATATACTCTCCCCTACACATCTGTAGAAGCCTGCTAAAGTTTCAGATGTCATGCCAAATCTTCACAACTCTTAAGGAAATAGAGGTGCTGTTGTGCTTTCTTCCCAATTGCACTTAGGTACTGGGCCCAGACAGGTCCTATTTAAATAAAACACAGAGGAATTTAAAGTTGCTGAAACTCTCCACCTCTGATCTCCTGCTCACAGATCTCTGATTTCTTCTACTTCAAGTCAATAATCAGCTCCTTGGTCTTGCTTGACATTGCATAAGAAGTTGTAGTCGTGGCACCACTCAGCCAAATTTTCAACCTCCCTCCTATATGCTGATTCATCACCAGCTTGGATTTGGCCTGTGTCAGTGGTGTCATCAGCAAACTTGAATATGGCATTGGAGTTGTGCTTTGTCACACAGTCATGAGTGTAAAGCGAGTAGAGCAGGGAAACCAGCACAAAGCCCTGTGGTGCACCTGTGCTGAAGGACATTGGGAGGAGATGTTTTTGCCAAACCAACTGACTGGCGTCTGCAAGTGAGGAAATCGAGGATTCAATTGCTCAATGAAGTATTGAGGCCAAGGACTTCTAGCTTATTGATGAGTTTTGAGAGGGTGATGTTATTGAATACTGAGGTATAGTTGATAAGGAGCATTCTGATGTATGTACCACTGCTGTCCAGGTGCTCCAGGGTTAAGTGAAGGTCCAGTGAAATAGCACCTGCTGTGGACCTGTTGTGGCAGTGGACAAACTGGAGCGGATCCAAGTCAGCTGAGTTGAAATGCTTCATTCACAACCTCTCAAACTCTTCATCTCTATGGATACAAGTGCTACTTGACAATAGTCATTGAGGCAGGTTACCACGTTCCACATCCAGGCACCAGTATAATTGAAACCTGTTTGAAGAGTGGGTACCTCAGACTGTTGAAGCAAAATGTTAAATATCTCAGTAAACACTCCAGCCAGTTGATCAGCACAGGTCTTTAGTACTTAGCCAAGTACCCCATCTGGGTTGATGCTTTTCGTGGGTTCATTCTCCTGAAGACTGCTTGCATCTCACCCTCAGGATCTGAAATCACAGTATCATCGGGCAGCATATATGGAGGGGGATAGGATTCAATATTTTGGGTTGAAATTCTCAGAAGGACTGGAACATGAGGGGGAAGAAGCCAGAATAGCAGGTGGAGGGGGAATGGGAAAGAGTACAAGTTGGTAGGTGATAGATGAAATGAGACGAGGGGGAAGGTGGGTGGGAAATAAAAAGCTGAGAGGTGAATGGAAGAGATAAAGGGCTGAAGAAGAAAGAATCTACTTCTCCTATCCTGACCTTCTTATTCTGGCATCTGTGCCCTTTGTTTCCTGTTCTGCTGAAGGGTCTCAGCCTGAACTGCCAACTGTTTTTTTTCCCTCCATAGATGCTGCCTAACTTGCTGGATTCCATCAGCATTTTGTATGTGTTGCTTATGATTTCAAGCACCTGCAGAATTTCTTGTGTTCTTTAATATTGTGTGTGGTTTGCAAGGTTATTTCACAAAGATTTTAGCACAAATATGATACAGAATAGGGGTGTCGGTGGCAAGTTTTCTTTCCAATGTTAAACAGTGACTATTTGGAGTCCATGACTATGAATCATGCCACAATTTCTTGATTCTATTTTGAATACAAACTGCACATCATTTTTGTGCTATATACCTACATAACTCAGTGACCACTGTGCAAGTCCTTGAACAGATTTGCTCTCTTAAAACTTTGCTTTGAATGTAAAGAAAGAGGAACATGATAAGAGGAACAGAAAAAAAAAAGATTTAAAAACTTCATCTGCATAGAGCTCAGTATAATTAAAGCAACACCACTCAAGGTCTCCCCCAGAATTTGAATGTGAAGTCAAAGGACAGCAATGATCTATATTTTAATTTTATTTTTCCTCTTTCTGTTCTGATTGGTCAGGTCATTTAAATCAGGGGATAATGTGAGCAAGTTCTGCACATTTAGTGGGAATTCTAATACAAATTAATTTAGATATTAAGTTAGAAAAGATGAATAAGCAGATGATGTGTTGTTTCTAGTACATGTAGGAACTAGTGGGGCCCACAGTAGTAAACAGAGATCATATCCGCAGGATGTGTTAACGACTTAAAGAACTTAAAGAACACAGTATTCCAGAAGGCAGTCAATGTACATAAACTGTTACTGCAAATGAGGCAGGTGGAGGGATTCAATGCATAGGTCCCCATTAGTGCTGAAGAGGTGCAACTTCCTTGCTATATGTGCAGACATTAGTGAGGTATGCAGGAAGGATGTACAAATTGTCACAGGGAACCATTCAAATTGGGGCAGGGCAAGAAAAAGGAACATAGGAGTCAGAGGGAATAGCATTGTTAAAGAAACAGATGCTGTTTATGTAATAATAAAGATAGTATCCCAAAGGCTATGTTATCTGCCTAGTGCTAAGATTAAGGATGTCTCTTCTGTACTGGAGAGAAATCTGGAGTGTGAATTGGTATTAGTATTGATTTGTTTTTGCCACATGTACTGAAATATAATGAAAAACATTCTGTTTCTAGCCATGTAGACAGGTCATGTTGTCATATTCTATGTAGGCACTGATGACATAGATAGGACTTGAAAGGAGGTTGTGTTGAGGGAGCAGGAGAAACTCAAAGGGAAATTGAAAAGCAGAATCACAAAGGAATTAATCTCCAGATTATTACCAGAGGCACATGTAAATTGACAAATATGAGCAGAGAGGTAAATGTTTGGCTCAAAGAGTGGTGCTGCAGAAATAAGTTCCAATTAATGGGATACAGCCTCCAGACTGGGGAAGGAGAGAGTTTTTCCATTTGTTTGAGCATCCTCGGAGTTGTGCTGAGCCGATCTCCTAATGAGCCACATATAGATGGCAGCAGAAAGGGTTTTAAATGAAATACGAGGAAGAAGTCCAAGAACGGGATCTCTAATGAATCAAAAAAGGACAGAAATGTGGCAGAGGTTAATGAGGGTGAAATAGACCAACAAAGTGTGACGGACAAGAGCAAAAAATATAATCAAAAGTTTGCAACACAAAGCAAATCCTGAGATGGTATAAGCTGTAAAATATTAAAACTTACTGGTTTTTATTTGAGTGCATGTAACATCTGTAATAAGACTGCAAAAACAGTAACATATTGCCTCTGGCCATTCTAGCCTGAAAACAGCCAGTCTCATCTGGACTTGGAAGTTAGGCAGTCTCATGCTTGGTAAGTATTTGGATGGGAGACCATCTGTGATCACCAGGTGTTTTGGGAGTCACGATAGTGCAGTAGTTGGTTTACAACACCAGCAACCCAGGTTCAATTTATACAAATTTGTAAAGAATTTATAATTTCTCCCTGTGACCACGTGGGTTACCTCTGGGTGCTCTGGTTTCTTCCAACGTTCCAAAGATGCATGGATTAGTAGATTAATTGGTCACATGGGTGTAATCGGGTGATGTAGATTTGTTGAGCTGGAAGGGCCTATTACTGTGCTGTATCTCTAAAAAGAATGAAGAGTATCATATAATAACTACTACAGAGACAAAGCTGCTGGGTGACTAGGACAGACGAGTATTCAGGATTTCAGATTATCAAACGTTCCGAAGGAACAGACTTAAAAGGAATGGAAGCAGGCTAGTATTGTTAATAAAAGGAAGGACCAGACTGATGTGGTATAGAGGAAATGGATATCAATATAGAATCAGTCCGGATAAAAATCATAAAAAGCAGAGGAAAGTAGATATACAGTAGGTGGGAGTAACACACACAAAATGCTGGAGGAACTCGGCAGGCAGCATCAATGGAAATGGATAATCAGTAGACATTTTCGGCCAAGATCCTTCATTGGGACTGGAAAGAAAGGGGGAAAGATGCCAGAGTTAAAAGGTGGAGGAGGGGGAAAGAGAACATGTTAGAAGGTGATAAAAGAAGCCAAGTGGTTGGGAAAGGTGAAGGACTGGAAAAGAAGGAATCTGATAGGAAATCAGAGTGGACTGTGGAAGAAAGGGTATAAGGAGGGGCACCAGGGGAAGGTGATAAGCAGGTGAGGAGAAGTGCTAACATATCAGAGTGGGGAATATAAGAGGGAAGGAGGAGGGGAAAGGAAAATAAAGTGTTGCTTCTCCACCCGGAGAGTGGAGGAGAGGAGACCATGGACTGATATGTCAGAACGGGATTGGAGAAAGAAATTAAAATACAAAAATACAACTGCAGATGCTGTAGATCAAAGAATATGAACACAACACTGGAAGAACTCTGCAGGTCAGGCAGCATCCGTGAGAAAAGAGTAGCCAATGTTTCGGGCCGAGACCCTTCATCAGGACCCTTCCTTTCTGGGAACATGTTTCGAACTTCTGGTAATGCACCCCGTCCACCCTTTCATTCACCATTTCCCTTTCCTTTTTCCCTCTCTTACCTAATCTCCTTGCCTGCCCATCAATTCCCTCTGGTGCTCCACCACCCGTTCCTTTCTTCCATGGCCTTCTGTCTCTTTTACCAATTTACTTCCTAGCTCTTTACTTCATCCCCTCCTCCTTCAGGTTTCACCTATCACCTTGTGTTTTTCTCTCCCCCCCCCCCACCTTTTAAAACTACTCATCAGCTTTTTTTTTCTCCAGTCCTGACAAGGGTTTCAGCCCTAAAAGTCGACTGTACTCTTTTCCTAGATCATGCCTGACCTGCTGAGTCCCTCCAGCATTTTGTGTGTGATACAAGTTTCTGTCCTGTTTTCAGATACCATAGAATTTGCAGCTTTGGCCTTCCCTTTGCTGTTTAATTTGATATTTACTAAGATATTATTGTCTGTCTATATGTGACTTCTGACCTCCCTATCTTTTGGATTACTCTATTCCGTAAGACCGTCAGGCAAAGGAGCAGAATTAGGGCTACTTGGACCATTGAGTAGCTCTCTCATTACATTATGATTTATTATCACTCTCAGCCCCATTCTCCTGCCTTCTCCCTGAACATTTTGACACCCTGAATAACCAAGAACTTATCAACATCCACTTTAAATATACTCAATGGTTTAGTCTCCACGGCTGTCTTTGGCAATGTATTCTGCAGATGTCCCTCTATTTTGAGGCTATGCCCTCTAATCCTAGACTCTCTCACTATAGGAAATATCCTCTCCACACTCTAGGCCTTTCAATATTCATGTTTCAATGAGATCTCCTCTCTTTCTTCTAAACTCCAGTGAGTACATGCCAAGAGCCATAGATGCTCTTCGTACTCTAACCCGCTCATTCCTGAAATCATTCCTGTGAACCTCCTCTGGATGCTCTCTAATTCCAGCACATTTTCTCTTAGATAAAGGGCCCAAAACTGTTCACAATACTCCAATTCAGTCTGACCAATGTCTTACCACAGCATCACGTTCACTCGTATATTCTATCCCTCAAAATGAATGCTAACATTGCATTTGCTTTCCTTACCATTGACTCAGCCTTTTGATACTATCTACTGTCTTTGCTGTCAGCCTGCATCAATGATCCAGTAATATTCCATTCACTTATCCCTGCTTGATCAGTATTGGAACCTATCAGTTTCCTCCTCGAAGAATGTAGAAGAGTTTCATGGAAGAGGCTATTTAGTTTTCACCAAGTTTGAGACAAGTAAATAATGACAGCAATGAAAATCAGCCGAATGGGTTTTCCACAGATCACTGAGGAAAGAAACGCTGTATGAGAAAGATGAGATAAGTAACAGGGGTATAATAAATGTTAACTTCCTATGTATATACTAAAACTATTACCAATATTTGGTCCAGAGCCTGTTGTGCCTTGGTGACTCAAGTGGTCACTTAGAATATTTTCAAATATTATGAGGTTCTCTTCCTTCAGGCAGTACATTCCAAATTCCAATCACTCTCTGGGTTAACAAAAGTTCTTCTGCTAAGTTTCATACATCTCATCTGTAAACTTGTGAAAGATATTTCCTACATTCCTGTTTAATTTGTTGATGGGGTTGGTAACTGCCATGGGATATTTTAATTTAAATATATTGATTGATGATCCAAACTGGCAAGGATGTCATAGAAGAAGAATTAGCGGAGTGCATCAGGGAATGCTTTTAGTGCACTATATTTTGGAATTTAACTGAGAACGGGCTATCTTAGATTTGGTCATAAGTAATGAGGAAGGATTAATAGACATCATGTGAATAAGATCACGATGGAGGTAACAGCCACAATAGGTTAAAATTCCAGGTGCACCTTGGGGTTGAGTACCACAAGACCAAAAGGAAAACTGCCTTCAATTTAAATCTTTTCATTTATAATAGTATGAATTTGGAATTCTGTTGTGGATACTGGGAAAATCAACTATGACACAGGACAGTAACAGATATTCAAATAGATGATGGTTATCACTCAGTAGGAACTTATCCTAATAAAAAAGAGGATTCCTTGAGAAAGAGGCAGAACCTGTGGTTAATCAAGGAGGTCAACGAGGATGTTCAATTAAAAGACAATGCATTCAATGTGGCCAGGGCAGTCCAAAGGACTGGGAGGTTTTTAAGAATCAGCAGTGAAATACTCAAAAGAAGGGAGAAAATTGATTTTGAAAGAAAATTTGCATGTAATATCAAAATAAAGGGTAAGGATTTTTATGCATATATAAATAGGAGAAAGTTGTGAGACTTCCAGGGACTGTGATTGGTGACAAGAAATAATGAAATGGCAGATATATTAAATCATTTCTTTCATCAGCCTTCAGCATGGAGGACAGTACAAATATTCTTATGATAACAGATGGACTAATTTCAAATAAAATGGAGGAACTTGTCTAAATCCCAGTGACAAGGAATAAATTATCTGTGAAACTCACAGGGCTAAATGCAAGTAAATCACTCAGATCCACTCACCAATACTTGAAGTTCAAAGTTGAATACAGATTTATTATCAATGTACATATATGTCACTATATACAACCCTGAGAATTGTTTCCTTGCGGGCATTCATAGTAAATACAAGAAACACAAAAAAAAAATCAATGAAAGACTGCCTCCAGCAGGATGGACAAACAATCGATGTGCAAAAGACCACGAACTGTGCAAATACAAAAATAATAAAAGATAAATAATTAAGAAAGAAACAATCCAGCATATTGCAGGATCCTATAGCATTTTACAATCAAATGGCAAACATCGTTCATCAAGATCTTGCTTTAAAATTCAAATTCATTAAAGACACCATACCTAACTATAAATATGAACCTGCTGCAGTTTTAGAGTCAGACTCATGCAAATTATATTATGACCAATCCAATATTACAATAGGTGTATCCATAATATTCATCTGGATATAATATGACATGTAAACAAGTAGGAACAATTTACTTCACAGATTTAGCCACTCCAAACACACATAACATGCAGAAATCAATAGACGCAAAACACCAGAAATATGCAAAATTAAAAGAGGAAGCTGAGAGTCTATGGAACATGAACAGGGCATCTACAACTGGTGTCACCCCAAACTCACTACACAATAGTATTAAATATTTAGGCCGACATTGCAATACTTATGTAAATCTTCAGAAAGCCACAACACTAAACTCCACTAGAATAGTTCAAAAAGTTTCTAGTAATTGAGAAATGAGTTGCCTTGACTATGCCTGCACCTCAGGTTTTACCAAACCGAGTGAGAAAAAAAATTGGCAGACAGGAAACAAAGAGTAGGGATTTTGGTAGACAAGAAACAAAAAGTAGGGATTTTGGCATATAGGAAACAAAGCGTAGAGATTAACAGGTCCCTTTCAGAATGGCAGGCAGTCACTAGTGGGGTACCGCAAGGATAGGTGCTGGGACCACAGCTAGTTACAATATATATTAATGATTTAGATGAAGGGATTAAAAGTAACATTAGCAAATTTGCAGTTGACAGGCATACTTTATTGATCCCGAGGGAAACTGGGCTTCATTACAGTCGCACCAACCAAGAATAGTGTAGAAATATACCAATATAAAACCATAAATAATTAAATAAAAGTAGGTGAATTATGCCAAGTGGAAATAAGTCCAGGACCAGCCTATTGGCTCAGGGTGTCTGACACAAAGCTGGGTGGCAGTGTGAAATGTGAGGAGGATGTTATGAGAATGCAGGATGAGTTGGACAGGTTGGGTGAGTGGGCAGATATATGGCAGATGCAGTTTAATGGGGATAAATGTGAGGTTATCCACTTTGGTGGCAAGAACAGGAAGGCAGATTACTATCTGAATGGCATCAAGTTAAGAAAATGGGAAGTACAATGAGATCTAGGTGTCCTTGTTCATCAGTCGCTGAAAGTAAGCATGCAGGTACAGCAGGCAGTGAAGAAAGCTAATGGCATGTTGGCCTTCATAACAAGCGGAGTTGAGTATAGGAGCAAAGATGTCCTTCTGCAGTTGTACAGGACCCTGGTGAGACCACAGCTGGAGTATTGTGTGCAGTTTTAGTCTCCAAATTTGAGGAAGGACTTTCTTACTATTGAGGGAGTGCAGCGTGGGTTCACGAGGTTAATTTCCGGGATGGCAGGACTGTCATATGTTGAAAGATTGGAGCGACTGGGCTTGTATACACTGGAATTTAGAAGGATGAGAGGGGATCCGCTTGAAACATATAAGATTATTAAGGGATTGGACACTCTAGAGGCAGGCAACATGTTTCCAATTTTTGGGGAAGTCCAGAACCAGAGGACACAGTTTAAGAATAAGGAGTAGGCCATTTAGAACGGAGTTGAGGAGAAACTTTTTCACCCAGAGGGTTGTGGATCTGTGGAATGCTCTGTCTCAGGAGGCAGTGGAGGTCAATTCTCTGGATGCTTTCAAGAAAGAGTTAGATAGAGCTCTTAAAGATAGCAGAGTCAAGAGATATGGGGAGAAGGCAGGAATGGAGTACTGATTGTGGATGATCAGCCATGATCACATTGAATGGTGGTGCAGGCTCGAAGGGTTGAATGGCCTACTCCCGCACCTACTGTCTAAAAATAATAATCAATAAGAAATAAATATCGAGAACATGAGATGAAGAATCTATGAACATGAATCTATAGGCCATGGGATCAGTTCAGTGATGGGGTGAGTTAAGTTGAGTGAAGTTATCCCTTCTGGTGCAAGAGCCTGTTGGTTGAGGGTAATAAATTTTCCTGAACCTGGTGGTGTGGGTCCTGATGTTCTTGCACCTTCTTCCTGATTACAGCAGTGAGAAGACAGCATGGCTTTGATGATGTTGGTCCCCGATGATGCATGCTGCTTTCTTGCAACAGTGCTCCATATAAATGTGCTCAGTGGTAGAGAATGCTTTACCCTCGATGGACTAGTCTGTACCCATTACTTTTTGTAGTTTTTTTTTAGGGCATTGAGATTTCCATGCCAGGAAGTGATGCAATCAGTGAATATCCTCTCCACCTCACATTTATGGAAGTTTGCCTAAGGTTTAGATGACATGCCAAATTTTTGCAAACTTCTAAGAAAGTAGAGTTGCTGCCATGCTTTCTTCATAAAGGCACTTGTGTGTTGGACTGAGGATTGATCCTTTGAAATGATAACACTGAGGAAAGGAATTTGAACATTCAGGGGTTTTAAAGGACATGACAGCAGCAATTATGAACTCATTGGTTGATTCTTTTACAAAAATCACAAAATTCAGATAAGGCAGTAGAATACAGGAAAACAAGCTTTTTTTTTTCTCCTGGACCTCTGCTATGTGACAATGTCACCTACCTAAGCAACATGTCATTACAGAGAAAATAAGATGGCTCCAAGTTGGCTAATGCCATTTCCCAATGTATATATCAAGAGATTTTTAACAACTCTAGTAGGCTGATAAACTTACACTTCTTTTCTCCCTCAAAGTATCTTAGTTGTGTGTCAAATATTGGAGAAACAAGATAGAGATGCTTTAATCTAAAATGGATGGCTGTGTCAATTAAATTGTCACACATGAGATTTTTGAATTATAAGGGCTTAGGGAGAAAGACAGTGGGCGGGCAGCTTGCAATGAGCTACATAGTCAGGGCATCCTGAGTTGTTTCCATGGTAAATTCTACTTAAAATAATCTGAATTTCAAGAATAAGTAATATTTTGAAGTTAAGATTAGCTTGCAAGGGAACTGCAAAAAGAATTGAGCAAAGAGAGCAACAGCGAGCGGGAGAGTTATCAAGAGTTATACTTGAGGGTTAAAGCCATGGAGGTACAGAATACTGAGTTTCTATTAGAGTTTGACAGTTTGTGGTATTTTACATCATGCTTTAGTAAGTTCAAGGAACATTCAATTCCATATTATTTGTAGTGTTCATATTTTCATATGTTTTATTCATGGCTTCTGCTTGTGTTCAATAAATGTTTTTATAAGAGTCCTGGGATCATCTGCTCTGTGAAGCTTAACTGAGTTTCTTCACCTGGAAAGCTGTGTGGGGAGCTGTAGGAGAAATGACCTACAATGCCGTGTGTGCTCAACTGTGACAGATATTAAGGAAAAGAAATGGACACATTGCCTACAGAAGATTTTACTTGCCTTCTACTCAAAGACAACTTTAGCGTGAATGTCTCTGAGGCCACTGCTTGTACACTGAAATGCAGATCAACCAGATATGTAAATTATTCCAGATATTTATCACTCTTCAACAGGGGGAGAAAAAAAAAACACTGGAGATGCTGGACATGTAAAACAGAAACATTCAATTCCATTCCGTTCTCCAGTTCTCACTGTTTCCATTGTATCTGCTCTGAAGCCAAAACTTTCCACGCAGATGTCCCTGAGGTATCACCCAAGTGGTGGTTTATGATAATTGTGCAGATCTAATCCTTTTCCTAGATTTCTAGTCTCATCTTTTCTCTTCTTTGTCTGAGCAAAGGGTAGGTTTCCCTTGGTCTTCACCCACCCCTGTCATCCTTTTTTGTACTATTTTCAATGGAATTCCACCACCAGATACATGCATCCCCTCTTCTCCACTTTCAGTAATGTGGAGACTGTTCCCTTTTGTGACCTTTCTGTCTGGTCTTCTATCTCCTACTGCAATGCCTTTTCTTATACATTTTCCCATGCAATCACATCTGTTCTTTTATCTCATCTCTTCACATCATCCAGAGTTCTAAATTGTCCCTCCAAGTGAAGCAAGGACTCGCTTCAACCCAGTGTATTACACAGGGTGTTCATAATGTTGGCTCCTGTGTATTGGAGGATTGGACTATGCTTATTGGATCACTTCTCTACAGGGAACAGAGGTGACTAGGAGTTTCCAGTCATATTTTATGTTCTCATTCTCATTGACCTATCTTTGGGTGTCTTTTCTCAGCGTGACCTCTGCACTGTCCCATGAAAGCTCAGCATGAACTTGAGAAACAACATCCTCAGTCTGGCCAGGTGGCAACCTTAAGGTTTCAATATCAAATTTCAAAAAAAATTCATTCTCTACGTTCAACACTCTGTGGCAACTTTTATTAGGTACACCTGTACAGCTGCTCTTTAATGCAAAACTCAGCCAATCGTGTTGCAACAACACAATGCATAAAAGCTGCAGACATGGTCAAAAGATTCAGTTGTTTTTCAGGCCAAACATCAAAATGGGAAGAAATGTGGTCGAAGTGACTTTGAATGTGGAAAGATTTTTTGGTGGCAGATGGTGTGGTTTGAGTATTTCAGAAACTGCTGACCTCCTGGGATTTTCACGCATAACAGTCTCTAGGGCAGTGGTTCCCAACCTTTTTTTGGCCATGCCCTACCTACTCACCTCTAAAATCCTGATGCCCCCTGTGGTGATATATAATTCTTATTATTCAGAAAGTGAACTCCAATTCACCTGGAGGAAGCCTAAAAGACCATTAACTTGGTTTAAACAAGCTTCCAAAGAACATGGCATTCATGAAAGAGAAAAATAAAAGAACCAAAGGACTGTTAAAGTTCTGAGGAAGAAATTACTAAGAAAAAAGAACATTAAGTGATATTAAAATAATAATAATAAATAAATAAAACAATGCCGATTCGTTTCTACAGCATGCAAAGACAGATACACCATTTAAAAGAGATGACTCAATGTACACACCTTCACACCACCAAGAACCGAAAGCTACTGCAAAAAACAGCATTGGCGCGACCTCGTACGAGTTTCTTACGCGTTTGGACTTGTTCATTCGTTCCTTCCTACATCAGTCAATTCATTAATTTAATTATGAAAGCCATTTGATGGTTGTAATGATGGTGATACACTATATATACAGTACACACGCCATTACACATGTACATACACACAAGTATGTTTACGTATGCATACTGTATATACACATATGTATTAACTCGCACACACACTCATACTCACACAGACTTACTAGAAAAAATTCACTGTTAATAACTCATTCTCGAATTGCCCCCCTTAAAAATCAAATTACCCATGTTGGGAACCACTGCTCTAGAGTCTACAGAGAATTGTGCAAAAAACACACACATCCAGCGAGCGGCAGTTCTGTGGGTGAAAACCTCTTGTTAATGAGAGAGATCAAAGGGAATGGCTAAACTAGTTCAGGCTGACAGTAACTCAAATGACCACGTGTTACAACAGTGGTGGGCACGAGAGCATCTCTGCATGCACAACACATCAATCCTTAAAGTGGTTGGGCTACAGCAGGAGAAGACCATGAACATGCACTCAGTGGCCCTTTTATTAGGCACAAGAGATACTAAAGTGGACAGAGTGCATCTTCATGCATCTATTGACACTGCATATGTGTCCTGCAAACCCCTTCCCAAGAATATTGTGGGAGCATCATCACCAGAATTTGGCAGCAATTCAGAAAGGGGATCTCCATCATGTTTTCTAGGGCAGTTCATGATGTGTGATAAATGCCGGTCTTTCAGGTGACACCCACTTGCTGATTAAGGATAAAAATGCACCTTCTCAAGCTCATTGAATATTTTATGAATCAATAAAATTGTCTCTCATTTTTCTAAGCTCCAGAGAGAATAGGCTCAATCTATTCAATGTTTCATTTTACTCCCCACTGAAATGTTTCTGAACTGCCTTCATGATATGTATAACTCATTTAAATAAGGCAACGAGAAATCTACAATGTACTGCAGGTATGATCTTACTAGTAGTTATAGCAAGACATTTCTGCTTCATCTGTCTTTAAATAAAGGGTGGTATTCTGTTTCTTTAGTTATTTATAGCATCATACAGCTGTAACTTCCATTGTTTCTTTTATATATTTTCTCTTAACACAGAACGAAGCTGTTCAACCCATCAAGCCTGTGCAATTCTATTTCCTCCCTTATTTCTTGACAAACTCTACCCTCTCACCTGCCCATCATCTTACCCAGATTCCCGTCTCACATGAAGAGCCACTCACAGTAGCCAAATAATTTACAAAGGAACAAGTCTTTTGAAAGTGGGGGAGAAATACAGATCACCCAGGAGAAATCCATATTTTTGTGGATCTGAATGTACAAACTCCACAGTGACAGAACCTTTCCTACCTTGGATTCAAAGCAAGACTTGGAAAAAAGAAATTCCAATATATTTAGTACATGTTGACTCAGAATTGGAAGTCCATTTTGAGGGCAAATTTTTAAGGTGCTTGGAAGTAGGTACAGAGGAGATGTCAGGGGTAAGTTTTTTTAAGCAGAGAGTGGTGAGTGCGTGGAATGGGCTGCCGGTGACGGTGGTGGAGGCGGATACGATAGGTTCTTTTAAGAGACTCCTGGGCAGGTACATGGAGCTTAGAAAAATAGAGGGCTATGGGTAACCCTAGACAATTTTTAAAGTAAGGACATGTTTGGCACAGCTTTGTGGCCTGAGGACCTGTATTGCGCTGTAGGTTTTCTATGTTTCTATGTTTCCAACAGAAGGGGATAGGGACAGAAAGTCTATCAGTACTTCACAACAACAGTATTCTCAGAGGCTTGTAACCTGGAGCTAGGATTCCAAGTTTAGAGATATGAATAAGGGGGATAGAATGACAACTTGCCACAGACTAGACTATATGGATCAAAGCACCTGTTTCTGTGCAGTTGTGCTCTGTGAATCCTTGGCTCTGTATTCCTTACCTGATCCAGCAGCGCTTGGAAAACCAATGTGTCCAGCAGGGAAATTAATATCCCTCATCTAAAAAACCTCAAAGAAAAGCAAAAAATGTAGGGAACACTCAACTGGTTAGGCTGCATCTATAGATATATTTTTAAATTTCAACCATGCTATATGGAGTTACGGGAACTACATTCCACAGCTGCTGTGACATGCAAGAATTCCAGAAGCTACTGTGTTTGCATAAGTATAATATTGCCTTTTTTATACTCATCTATATCACCTGATCTGAGTCCATCCTTGCTTCAGCACATCTACAGGTGATTCTCTCACCTGTCATTACTATCATTAGATCTGGGTTGGACTCTCATTGTTATCTCTGAATCTCAGGAGTTTGGTCTGATCCAGAACATTGCTGTCCATATTTTAATTTCTTCAAGTTCCATTCATTTTTAATCACATTCCCATTAGCATATGATGCCTTTATTTACTTTTATGCAAATAATTGACTTTTATGAATTAAATCATTTTAATAATTAAGGTTAAAAATTATATTTTCTCCTACATGGTTGATAGAGATCAGACAGAAAATGCATCAGCCTTCCGAGCTCAGGTCAATAGAGACTGCTTTGGTTTTAATAATGCATTCTAGGATGGAGCCAGAGGCCAGATCCACGTGCATCTAACCTCCAGCATTTTCCACTTGAAGAGGAAAGGAAATTCAATATGCTGCAGATGCAAGAGATCTGAAATAAAAAAAGAAAATAAAGCAGGTCAGGCAGTGCCTATGGACAGAGGAAATTAATACTTCCCCAACATCAGATCTGAGAAAGACAGAATCAGATTAGTTAAGTCAGCAGGTTGGAACAAAGGAAACTACTCTGATATAGTGAAATAATGTGGATGTTAAGGAGCAAAAGGATCCGTGGTCTGTGTGTTCTATTTTGAAGTATTTTCAAAGGGGGCCACTGGTTTCACAACTCCCTGTTCCACACTTCCATCACCACCTATTTTACTTTATCCTATCACCTCGCTGTGCAGCACTTGCCCTTTCATCTCTACACTTCCCACCATCCAGTCAGGCAAACAATCTTTCCAGCTGAAGCTGTAAATCACTTGCACTTTTTCCAATCTAATATACTGCATTTAATGTTCACAATTTGGGCGTCGATCAAGATTTCCAAGGCAGAGTTTTGAGACAGTTTCTGAGTTGAGGAGTGACCAGTCAGCAAGAGGTAGTGCATAGAAAGAACGACCTTCCAGTCAGGTCCACATCAAGATTTAAACCACAGAGCTTTGAGCCAGTTTTCTCTGAGTTGAACAATCAGCACCAGCTTTGCATAAAAAGAACTACTTTTAAATCAGGGCAACAATCACAATTTCAAAGGTAGAGTTTCATGGCAGTTTCTCTGAGTTGAGGAGCGATCTATCAGTAAGAGGCATTCATTAGAAAGGGCCAGTAAGTTTAGCATTAGTGCAAATGAGCAGCCATCCTTTTAGTGGCCATTGTTTCGGACTGTGCCAGTCTTTGGAGTGGCTTTGGCTCATCAGGCTTAGGCGAGATCAGGTTTGGGTAAGGTAGATTGTTTTGTACTTTACACTCTCTCTGTTCTTATTTGTTCAATATTGGTTCCAAGGTTGTCAAGCTGAGGAGTGGTGGTGGGGACAAGTTCCCACTACCTAAAAGTGCTCCTCACGGCATGCACCTCAAATAGCCTCTGACAACCAAGTCCAACTCCTGGCCTTCTCGTGTGGCTTAGACTCTAAGCCTGGTGGAACTGTTTCTACTGACAGGAGAAGGGGTGAAGGCGGGTCCTGGCGCCTTAAAACCAGTGCTTCAAGTAGATCGAGCTCGTCAGCGTGGGAAGGCAGTCCATCAAAGAGAGGGAAAACTCTAATTTCAAACCTCCACTGCCTTGCGGCCATACCCACTCATGGGAAAGGCTTCGGGAGTAAACCCTGAGGACAAATCCGGAGCTGGAGTCCCTAAGGCAGTCCGACGTTGCCTTCAACCTCGTTCTTGCAACTCCTGCGATGACACTGGTGCCAAGCTGTATTGGCCCTTTCCCTTCCCTTGGACAACATCGGTGTCATGGAGAGGGAAGACTAGCTGCATGGGCAACTGCTGGACTTCCATAAAACCTTGCCCAGGCCTGCGTCCTGGAGAGGGCACAGATCACTGGTCTCATGAGACTAATGGATGCCACACACATACCTCATCTATTAGTGCATAGCCTGGTGAGAATGGCTCCAGGGGTAGTGATTTGTACTGTATGTGGGATGTGGGAAGTCTGGGAGACTGGAGGTCTCTCAGATAAACATATCTGCACCAGGTGCACCAAGCTACAGCTCCTGAGAGAACATGTTAAGGGAGTGGAGCTGCAACTCGATGACCTTCAACTCATACCGGAGAATGAAGAGGTGATAGACAGGAATTACAAGGAGGTAGTCACCCTAGCTTGCAGGAGACAGGTAACTGGGTGACTGTCAGGAGAAGGAGGGGAAATGCACAGCCAGTGCAGAGGCACCTGTGGCTGTTCCCCTCAACAATAAGTATACAACTTTAGATACTATTGAGGGGGATGACCTTCCAGAGTGGAGACAGAGTGACTGGGTCTCTGGATCTGAGTCTAGTGCTATGGCTCAGAAGAGCAAAGAGGATAAAGAGAACTTCAGTGTTGATAGGAGATTTTTTAGTCAGATCGACAAATCGAGGTTCTGTGAGTACGACAGAGATGCCCGGATGATGGTGCCAGAATCAGAGATGTTGGTACAAATTGGTGCCAATAGCATAGATAGCCAAGGTGAGGAGGTCCTGAAAAGAGCTTTTAGGGAGCTAGGTAGGTAGCGGAGAAACAGGACCTCCAGGGTAGTGATCTCTGGATTGCTGCCTGTGAATGCATGACTAAGGAACTGGTACAGAGGGGAGGGATTCAGATTTATGGATCATTGGGATCTCTTCTGGGGAAAGAATGACCTATACAAAAGGGACAGGTTATACCTGAACCCACGGGGTCCAATATCCTTGCAGGCAGGTTGGCTAGAGTTGTTTCTTTGGGTTTAAACTGATTTGGTGGGGATGGGGGGTATTGGAGTGATAGTGCTGAGGATGAGCTAGTTGGTTTACATACAGAGGCAATATGCAGTGAGACTCCTAGGTTGTGATAGGGAAAAATTTCAATCAACAGTGTAAGTTGCAATGTAAAAGGCATACAAAATTGAAAAGGGTGAATGTAGGACTAAAGGTGTTGTATTTGAATGTGCGAAACATATGGAGTAAGGTCAATGAACTTGCAGCACAGTTCCAGTTTTGTAAGTATGATGTTGGAGCCATAACTGAATCATGGCTGAAAGAAGATTACAGCTGGATGCTTAATGTCCAAAGATACACATTGCATTGAAAGGATAGGCAGGAAGGTAGAGGGAGTGGAGTGGCTCTGTTAGTAAAAAGTGAAATTAAATCATTAGAAAGAGGTGACATAGGGTCAGAAGGTGTTGAATCATTGTGGATAGAGCTAAGGAACTGCAAGGGTAAAAGGACCCCGATGGGAGTTACATACAGCCTCCCAAACAGCAGTAAGGATGTGCTCTACAAGTTACAATGGGAGACAGAAAATGCATGTCCAAAGGGCAATGTTACAATGATCATGGGGGTTTTCGATATGCAACTAGATTGGAAAAATTAGATTGGAACAGGATTCTAAGAACAGGAATTTCTAGAATGCCTACAAGATGGCTTTTTAGAGCAGCTCGTGGTTGAGCCCACTAAGGGATCAGCTATTCTAGATTGAGTGTTATGTAATGAATTGGAATTGATTACAGAATTTATGGTAAAGGAACCTTTTGGGGAAGTGATCATAATATGATCAAATTCACCCTGAAATTCGAGGAGAATCTAAAGTCATGTGTATTAGTCTTACAGTGGAGTAAAGGAAATTACAGGGACATGGAATTTCTGGAAGCAATTTAGAAGGCACAGGACACGTACATCTCAAAGAGGAAAAAATTATTCTAAAGGCAAGATGACACAACCATGGGAAACAAGGGAAGTCAAAGCCACCACAAACAGAAGGCATATAATGGAGCAAAGATTAGCGGGAAGTTAGAGGATTGCAAAGCCTTTGAGTACTATCAGAAGGCAACTAAAAAAAGTCATTATAAAGGTAAAGATGGAATATGAAAATAAGCTAGTCAATGAAACCAAAGAGGATTCCAGAAGATTCCAGAAGATGCATAAAGATAAATAAGAAGCATAAGTGGATATTGGACTGCTGGAAAATTATGCTGGAGAGGTAGCAATGGAGGATAATGGATTGGCAGATGAGCTGAGTAACTCTTTTGCATCAGGCTTCACTGTGGAAGACACTCGCGGTATGGTGGAAGTTCCGAGTGTCAAGGAGCGTGAAGTGTATGAAGTTACCACTACTAAAGAGAAGGTTCTTGGGAAACAGAAAGGTCTCAAGGTAGATAAATCACCTTGACCAGATGGTGTACATCCCAGGGTTCTGAAAGAGGTGACTGAAGAGATTGTGGAGGCATCAATAATGATCTTTCAAAAATCATTACATTCTGGAATGGTTCTGGGTGACTGGAAAATTGAAAAGGTCACTCCGCTCGTCAAGAAGGGAGAGAGGCAGAAGAAAGAAAATTATAGGCCAGTTAGTCTGACCTCAGTGGTTGGGAAGATGTTGGAGTCGATTTTTAAAGGTGCGGTTTTGGGATACTTGTGGGCGGATGATAAAATAGGCTGTAGTCAGCATGACTTCCTCAAGAGAAAAACTGTTGGAATTATTTGAAGAAAAAACAAGCAGGATAGACAAAGGAGAATTGGTTGATGTTGTATACTTGGATTTTCAGAAGGCCTTTCACAAGGTGCCACACATGAGGCTGCTTGACAAACTACAAGCCCATGGTATTACAGGAAAGATTCTAGCATGGATAAAGAAGTGGCTGATTGGCAGGGAGGCAAAAAGTGGGAATAAAGGGAGCCTTTTCTGGTCAGCTACTGGTGACTGGTGTTTCACAGGGGTCTGTGTTGGAAACAATTCTTTTTACATTATTTGTCAATGATTTGGATGATGGCTTTGTTGCAACATTTGCAAGAGCACAGGTAAGGCCTCGTTTGCAGTATTGTGAGAAGGTTAGGGCCCCTTATCATAGAAAGGATGTGCTAAAACTGGGGAGGGCTCAAAGGAAGTTCACAAAAGTGATTCCAGGATTGAATGACTTGTCATATGAGGAGTGTCTGATGGCTCTAGGACTGTATTCACTTGAATTCACAAGAATGAATGGTGACCTCATTGAAAAATCTTGAATGGTGAAAGGCCTTGATAGAGTGTATGTGGAGACGATGCTTCATATGGTAGGAGAGTCTAAGACCAGAGAACACGGACTCAGAATAGAAGGATGTCCTTTGAGAATGGAGGGTGAGGAGGAGTTACTTTAGCCAGAGAGTGGTGAATCTGTGGAATTCTTTGCCACAAGCAACTACAGAAGTCAAATCTCTAAGTATATTTAAGGCAGAGATGGTTAGATTCATGAGTGGTCAGGGCATAGAGGGATATAGGGGAAGGCAGGAGATTGGGGATGGGAGGAAAAATGGATCAGCCATGATGAAATAGTGGAGAATACTCGATGGGCCAAATGGCCTAATTCTGCTCCTGTCTTATAGTCTTACATTGGACATTATATGCAGTCGCAGACTTACAGAGCACCAGTCTCTGACTTTCAGGCTCACCGACCCAATGCCTTGACCATCGGGCCACAAACTTCCAGACTTGACCATTTCAGTCTCTGACTTTCAGCCTTCATCTCCAGTATCAATCCCAGAACTCCTCAATGCAAGCTTAAGGAATAGCCCCTTATATTTCCTCTGAATATGTTGTAGCCTGATTGAGTCAATATTGTCTTTGCTAATTTTAGGTGACTTGCTCTTTCTTTCTGTTTGTATCAGAACTGGCTATTTTTCCTGCCATTCTTTTTTGCCTTCCTCCTTCATTTCTACAACCTAGCTTGCTGGGCATGTCGCAGTTAGCCAGTCTATATTTTTAAATTTTATTTTACTTTACTTAAGATACAGCATGGAACAGGCCCTTCCAGCACACCGAGCTGTGCCACCCAGCCACCCAACTATTTTAACACTAGCCTAATCATAGGGCAATTGACAATGACCAATTAACCCGCCTACCCATCTTTATATCGTGGGAAGAAATCAGAGCACCTAAAAGAAACCAACGCAGTCATAGGGAGAACTTACGAATTCCTTAGAGATGGTGCTGGATTTGAACTCTGAAATCTGACGCTCTGAATGGTAACAGAATTGTGCTAACCGCAATGCTACTGTGGCATCCCAAAATTATATGTTAGTAACGCATTACACAGTTATCTGCTCTATTACTGCATCCTATCAGAGAAATTCCCTTTATTCCAGCCATCACCCCATTCTATCTTTTCTACCTAAAAAAAAGCTAGCTTCTCTTTTTCTCAGTTCTGATAAAGAGCCCCAGACATGAAATATTAAAATCGTAGATGCATTGGTAATCATTTTCCAATGTTCTATAGATTCAGGAACAGTTCCTGCTGATTGGAGGGTGGCTAATGTTGTCCCACTTTTCAAGAAAGGAGGGAGAGAGAAAACAGGGAATTATAGACCGATTAGCCTGACGTCAGTGGTGGGAAAGATGCTGGAGTCAATTATAAAAGAGGAAATTACGACACATTTGGATAGCAGTAGAAGGACAAGTCTGAGTCAGCATGGAGTTATGAAGGGAAAATCATGCTTGACTAATCTACTGGAGTTTTTTGAGGATGTAACTATGAAAATGGACAAGGGAGAGCCAGTGGATGTAGTGTACCTGGACTTCCAGAAAGCTTTTGATAAAGTCCCACATAGGAGATTAGTGGGCAAAATTAGGGCACGTGGTATTGGGGGCAGAGTACTGACATGGATTGAAAAGTGGCTGGCTGACAGGAAACAAAGAGTAGCGATTAACGGGTCCCTTTCGGAATGGCAGGCTGTGACCAGTGGGGTACCGCAAGGTTCGGTGCTGGGACCGCAGCTGTTTACAATATACATTAATGATTTAGATGAAGGGATTAAAAGTAACATTAGCAAATTTGCTGATGACACAAAGCTGCATAGCAGTGTGAAATGTCAGGAGGAAGTTATGAGAATGCAGGGTGACTTGGACAGGTTGGGTGAGTGGGCAAATGTATGGCAGATGCAGTTTAATGTGGATAAATGTGAGGTTATCCACTTTGATGGCAAGAACGGGAAGGCAGATTACTATCTAAATGGAGTCAAGTTAGGAAAAGGGGAAGTACAATGAGATCTAGGTGTTCCTGTACATCAGTCAATGAAAGCAAGCATGCAGGTACAGCAGGCAGTGAAGAAAGCTAATGGCGTGCTGGCCTTTATAACAAGAGGAATTGAGTATAGGAGTAAAGAGGTCCTTCTGCAGCTGTACAGGGCCCTGGTGAGACCCCACCTGGAGTATTGTGTGCAGTTTTTGTCTCCAAATTTGAGGAAGGACATTCTTGCTATTGAGGGAGTGCAGCGTAGGTTCACAAGGTTAATTCCCGGAATGGCGGGACTGTCATATGTTGAGAGATTGGAGTGACTGGGCTTGTATACACTATAATTTAGAAGGATGGGAGGGGATCTGATTAAAACATATAAGATTATTAAGGGATTGGACACGCTGGAGGCAGGAAGCATGTTTCCGCTGATGGGTGAGTCCAGAACTAGAGGCCACAGTTTAAGAATAAGGGGTAGTCCATTTAGAACTGAGATGCGGAAAAACTTTTTCACCCAGAGAGTGGTGCATATGTGGAATGCTCTGCCCCAGAAGGCAGTGGAGGCCAAGTCTCTGGATGCATTCAAGAGAGAGTTAGATAGAGCTCTTATAGATAGTGGGGTCAAGGGATATGGGGAGAGGGCAGGAACGGGGTACTGATTGTGTATGATCAGCCATGATCACAGTGAATGGCAGTGCTGGCTAGAAGGGCCGAATGGCCTACTCCTGCACCTACTGTCTATTGGCTATTGTCTATTGATTGTTTTTCTTTCCACAGTTACTGCCACATCAAGGGGAAAATGAGATTCTTATATTTGCATATTTCTGATCCACTTAGCATTAATATCTATTTATTTAAACACAAGAGATTCTGCACGTAAAATGCTGAATGAACTCAGCAAGTCAGGCAGCATCTTGGGAGAAGAATAAACAATCGGCATTTTGGCCCAAGCCCCTTCATTGGGACTGGAAACAAAGGATGACAAAGATAGAATAAGAAGATGTATGTGTGTGTGGGGGGTGGGGAAGTACAAGCTTGAAGGTGATATGTGAAACCGAGTGAGGGAGCAGTTAGGGGGATGTGGAATGAATTTTGTTGTGGTAGCCATTTTCCCCTCACTTGAGTCACCTACCATCTGCTAGCTTGTGTTCCTTTTCCTCCCTTCATCTTCTTATTCCAGCTTCTTCCCCTTTCTTTCATTTTGGGTCTTGGCCTTGGCCCTATCTGTCTATTAAGATTCCATACTGTATATTTTCAAGATTTTGTTATTACTGTTATTAATACTCAATTTTTTACAAGTGTACATATCCTGTACTCCTGTTTGTCTTATTTTTCATTCTGGATGTATTCTTTGATAAAACAGCACATTATTCACAAAATTACAGCTATAATAAAGCTCCACTCAGCTCGAAGTATTGAAGCTATGATCTTCAGTCTGTTCTATAACAGTGTTCGTGCTCTGCTGCAGTCTACGTTAATTTTGAAATGCTGTCTCATATATATTCAGTATTCCTCAGCCCAAAGGCTGTCTACAGTTTCTACAGATGATTGTTAAGACAGTTTCAAAGAATCTGATATACCATAACATTGTTGGCAACCCAGATTTTCACTATACTAATAGACTATTGCAACTAATAAACTTGATAGAGAATAAATATTTTGATAAGCAGATGAAAGCCAGCATCAGGCAGCATTGGCAGGCAGCTTGGAGGAAAGTGCAAAAGGCAATACGGGCCATACAAAATGAGTAGTGGACTGAAAAGGCACATGAAATCCAGTCCTTTGCCAATAATAATAACATGAATAATTTTTATAATGCTGCCAAAACCGTCTGTGGTCCAATAAATCGATGTGTTACTCCCCTCAAAACAGCAGATGGTCTAACACTTCTGAAGAATCAGAATACTATTCTGCTGAGGTGGGATGAGCATTTTAACACCCTGCTTAATCAGGTCTCTGATGTGGACCCCGCCATCCTGGCCGAACTGCCTGAACCTCCTCCTGTCCATGACCTCAGTCTACCACCAACCTTCCAGGAGGTTCTATCAGCTGTCCATTCCCTTAAGAACAACAAGTCCCCGGCACTGACAATATCCCTGCTGAGTTACTGAAGAACGGAGGGTACATGTGTATGCACACCCTCTACCAGTACATCACCAAGGCCTGGATGGATGAGAACATCCCACAGCAATGGAGAAATGCAAACGTCACTGTCATTTATAAGAACAAGGGTGACAAGGTCATCTGTGGCAATAGTTGGGGCTTATCACTCCTTTCTGTTGCTGGAAAGGTCCTGGCTAAGGTGATGCTTCAGAGGCTCATCAGCAACATCACCGAGTCAATGCTGCCTGAATTGCAGTGTGGATTTAGGAAGAACAGAAGCACAATTGACATGATCTTCGCGGCCTGGCAGCTTCAGGAAATGTGCTGGGAGCAACATCAGGACTTGTTTATAGCCTTTGTTGACCTCTCCAAAGCATTTGACACTGTGCAAAGAGAGCTCTTATGGGATGTCCTCCTCAGGTTTGGCTGTCCCAATAAATTCGTTAACATCCTCCGCCAGTTCCGCAATGAGATGACTGCTCGGGTGACCATAGGAGGACAAGAGTCCGAGCCCTTCCTTGTACACACAGGGGTGAGGCAGGGGTGTGTGCTAGCACCAGTGCTCTTTAACATCTTCCTCTTGTGTGTAACCAAGCTTCTCCACAACGAGATTGAGTACAGCAGTGATGTGGCAGTGGACGTCAGATTAGATGGCAACCTCTTTGGCATCAGGAGGCTCCACGCAACCACCAAACTCTGTAGAGAACGGGTCCTGGAACTGCAGTATGCAGATGACTGTGCTCTTGTGGCCCATACTCCAGAGGATCTTCAGCCTGTCCTTGCTGCGGCAGTGAGAGCGTACAGCAGGATGGGGCTGACCGTCAATGCCACCAAGACAGAAGTGGTTTCTCAATGGAGTGCCAGTGTCCCACCCACCCTACCTGCCTTCACTGCTGGTGATGAAAAGCTGTGGTAGTGCCATCTTTCAAACATCTGAGGAGAATTCTCTGAGGATAGCAGCATTGACAACAATATCCAGAGCCGCATTAAACAGGCATCAGCTGCCTTTGGGAGACTTCAGCACAGAGTCTTTCAGAACAGGAACCTTCATCCCTCCACAAAGGTCGCTGTATACCAAGTGGTCTGTGTCACCACCCTCCATTATAACTGTGAAGCTTGGGTAACCTACAGCCGTCTCATCAAGTCCTTAGAGTGCTTCCACATAAGCTGCCTTCAGCACATCCTGAGACTTATCTGGCGTGAGCGGTGCGTCACACTTGTAAAGACCAACTGCAGACCATGTCGGCTACCCCGCAGAGTGTTATATGTACAGCCAGTGACATCATGGTCAACGCTCAGCTGGAGGGCCGAAGAAGCGCTGTAAGGATCAGATGCAGAATATCTTAAGGAAGTGTTAGATCAGACTCGGGGACCTGGAGGATGTTGCTGCTGACCGTAACACTTGGCGACAGTTGTGTAGGGACGGGGTTTGTATTCTGAAAATGGAAACAACAACCAGAAGACAGCCAGGAGAAATGCAGTTAGGTGTGTGTGTGTGTGTGTGTGTGTGTGTGTGTGTGTGTGTGTGTGTGTGTGTGTGTGTGTGTGTGTGTGTGTGTGTGTGTGTGTGTGTGTGTGTGTGTGTGTGTGAGAGAGAGAGAGAGAGAGAGAGAGAGAGAGAGGAAGGAACATTTGCTTGAATTAAATTGGCTAGTCTTATTAATTCATTCAGTTTAACTCTGATCAAATATGTTGCCCACCAGAATAAGTGGCGTGTAGAGAGACAATGAAAAATGTGCTAATTTATTTAATTAGTAAATGCCTGATTAGGATGTAACTACTTGCAAAATGTAGCAAAATTAATACTGCAAACTGATGACACCAGATGCCATGGACAGGCGCAGTCTACTTAATGTTAAACCTGCTAAGTATGCAGTCTACCGTTCCAGCTAGCTTTTTTAAAAAAAGACAAAACCTTCTGCTGTCATTATCAGTAGAATTTTGTCCAAATTACTTTTCTTTCAATCCAGCATCATGGCAGCACTCAGTTGACACAATAGGGTTGCAGTTCACATTCCCACCCACTCAGTGTGCTAGTCTCAGACAGTCGAAGCACCAAAAGTTCCTTTCCCAATTCTACTGATCCACCTAGGTTCTATTTCGCTTGGTTCATCCTTTCCAACTCCTCTCCCTACTTACCCAGAGTCATTACCTTGCCCCACCTCGATCCATCAGCCCATCACCCACACACCTCCTGGGTTTATTGTGATCTTATCTACCTTTCCTACATGATCCATCATTCAGTTACATCTGCTCATCATTCTTCTCTACCCATTCCACTCATTACCTTTCAACCTTTATCTCAAATTTCCCTCTCTCCTATCCCACTCAGCTTCATCTGCCAGTTTTAATTTTCTTAATGTTTTCCACCTCTTAACTACCAGTCTCTTGTCGCTAACCTCATACCCCTCACCTGGCTCTGTCTGTTGATCATCTCCCACTTCACCCAGTCTCTGTCTCTTCTCCTTCATCTCACCTCTTTATACTGGCTACTCTTCCCTACCCTCTCAGTCCTGGTCCAGGGTTTCAAACCAAAACTTCTGCCATCCTTCTGTCTCCACAAATGCTACTTGACCCACTGAGTCCCTCCAGCAAATTGTTGTCTTTTCTTCATCAATGACATCCAAGAAAGATATGGCACACTTACATCTAGAGTACAGCTTTCCTCCTATTGTACCTCAGTCTCCTTTGGAAAGATTTGACAGGGAAGAGAAAATCCAGTGGGGAGAAATTATCAAATTGTTTATTACAACAGAAAATGAAGTGGGAGTCAACTAGGATTCTACTTTTTTATACTAAAGAAATGTTTAATTGTACAAAACTCATATAATGCCTGTGACACACCTTTTTATTTTATATGATCTCTCGCAATGCCTTCAGTTATAGTTACTCTCACACAATGATCCATACAGCCAGCTAATGTCCACAATGCTGTACTTTCACTAGCTCTGCTCTACAATCTGAGGCCACGTTAGTTGCAAGTATGGTCAGAGCACTGAATGAAATTGGAATTGGATATGTGCCAAGATACAATGAAAGGCATGTCTGCATATTGTTCAGGCAGATCAATTCATTACACAGATCATTGAGGTAGATCAAGATAAAACAATAACAGAATACAGAATAAAGTATAACAGCTGTAAATAAAATGTAGTGCAGGTGGACAATAAGTGCAAGGTCAAAACAAGGTAAATTGTGAAGTTAAGAGTCCATCTTATCGTACTAAGAAAATTTAATAGTCTTATAACAGTGTGGTAGAAACTGTCCTTGAGTCTGGTAGTACATGTTTTCAGGCTTTGGTATTTTCTGCTCAATGGGAAGGGCGGGACAGAATCTACAATACTGTCAATGTTCAGGGCAGAGTCAATGTTTGTGAATCTCTTTGACGAATCACACAGTAAACATAACTTCAAATTTAAAAAAAACTTAGAAGTAGAATAAAGCAACACTATTTTATCTTGCTTCCAAGCAATGATATCTCCCAGTGTATGAATAAGAATTGCTATTCTTGTGCCAGTTTTATTCGAGTACAGGTTCAAGGATGGGTATTCCAGCCTGAGGGCTAAGAAGCCTGTGGCTGATCATAGTGGACCAAGGACTGTACACGTACATGGGACTGGTACAGATGGAGTAAATGGTCAACAAAGCTATGAAGAGCCAATGGGCCCACTTTTGTCATGTACGGCCACTGGAATTGTACAAGAGACGCTTTATCCTGTAGTGACAGGATGTAAAACATTGCTGCTGGAAATTTGAACTTCCATAAAGATACCTAAACAAAAACCAGTACAGCTGCTGGCATCATATTATAAAGCCATATGACCATTGGAGAACAGGAGCAGAATTAGGCCATTTGCTCACCGTTCCATCATGGTTCATTTATTATCCCTCTCAACCCCATTCTCCTGCCTTCTCCCTGTAACCTTTAAAACTCTTACTAATCAAGACCCTACCAACATTCACTTTAAATATCCCAAATGACTGTCTATGGCAATGAATTCCACAGATTCACCACCAAATGGTTAAAGAAATTACTCCTCAACTATGTTCGAAATGGATGTCCCTCTATCCTGAAGCTGTGCTAGAGTTCCCCACTATAGGAACACCCTCTCCACATCTACTTTATCCAGGCCATTCAATATTCAATAGGTTTCAATAAGATCCCCCTCATTCTTCTAAACTTCAGTGAGTATTAGCCCATCAAATGCTCCTTATACATTAAGATTGAAATATTCTCTATTAATAATAATACAAATGGCTAGCTTCTCTTTTTCTATCCCTCATGCATGTAAAGTAGTCCACAACTCTACTCTTTGTGTATTTGCTCATATCAGTACCAGTGGAAACATATTGCTTTGGAACATTGCCATCAGATTGAATGTTCCTCAGACTGAGAAGTATGAAAACATTGAACTCAAAAAATAGAATCACTCCCTCAAACACAAAGTCATAGTTCCCAAAAATTAAGTATTGCTATCCTTTATTGTTCCCATATTTTTCTTTAAAATAATACCTTTTACAAATTCAATACATCCCAAAGTTCTTTAAATCTATTGAAGTTTTGTCAAAGTGTGGTCACTTTGACAAAGCATGGACACGAGGTGAGGGAAGAGATTGCTGCACCTCTGGCTAGGATCTTTATGTCCTCGTTGTCCACGAGAATGGTACTGGAGGATTGGAGGGAGGTGAATGTTGCCCATTGTTCAAATAATGTAGTAGGGATAGTCTGGGTAATTATAGACCAATGAGCCTTATGTCTGTGCTGGGAAAGTTGTTGGAAAAGATTCTTAGAGACAGGATCTATGGGCATTTAGAGAATCATGGTCTGATCAGGGACAGTCTTTGTGAAGGGCAGATTGTGTCTAACAAGCCTGATAGAGTTCTTGGAGAAGGTGACCAGGCATATAGGTGAGGGTAGTGCAGTGGTTGTGATCTACATAGATTTTAGTAAGGCATTTGACAAGATTCCAGACAGTAGGCTTATTCAGAATGTCAGAAGGCATGGGATCCAGGGAAGTTTGGCCAGTTGGATTCAGAATTGGCTTGCCTGCAGAAAGCAGAGGGTTGTGGTGGAGGGAGTACATTCGGATTGGAGGGTTGTGACTAGTGGTGTCCCACAAGGATCTGTTCTGGGACCTCTACTATTTGAGATTTGTATTAACGACCTGGATGTGGGGTTAGAAGAGTGGGTTGGCAAGTTTGCAGATGACACAAATGTTGGTGGTGTTGTGGATAGTGTAGATGATTGTCAAAGATTGCAGAAAGACATTGATCAGATGTAGAAGTGGACTGAGAAGTTGCAGATGGAGTTCAATCCGGAGAAGTGGTCCACTTTGGAAGGATAAACTCCAAGGCAGAGTACAAAGTAAATGGTAGGATATTTGGTAGTGTGGAGGAGCAGAGAGATCAGGGGGTACATGTCCACAGATCCCTGAAAGTTGCCTCACAGGTAGATAGGGTAGTTAAGAAAGCTTGTGGAGTGTTAGCTTTCATAAGTCGAGGGATAGAGTTTAAGAGTTGTGAGGTAATGATGCAGCTCTATAAAACTGGTTAGGCCACACTTGGAGTACTGTGTCCAGTTCTGGTCGCCTCACTATAGGAAGGATGTGGAAGCATTGGAAAGGGTAGAGAGGAGATTTACCAGGATGCTGCCTGGTTTAGAGAGTATGTGTATGATCAGAGATTAAGAGAGCTAGGGCTTTACTGTTTGGAGAGCAGGAGGATGAGAGGAGACATGATAGAGGTGTACAAGATATTCAGAGGAATAGATAGTGTGGATAGCCAGTGCCTCTTCCCCAGGGCACCACTGCTCAGCACAAGAGGACATGGCTTTAAGGTAAGGAGTGGGAAGTTTAAGAGGGATGTTAGAGGAAGGTTTTTTATTCAGAGAGTGGTTGATGCGTGGAATGTACTGCCTGAGTCAGTAGTGGAGGCAGATACACCAGTGAAATTTAAGAGATTACTAGACAGGTATATGGAGGAATTTAAGGTTGGGGGGGGGTTATATGGGAGGCAGGGTTTGAGTGTCGGCACAACATTGTAGGCTGAAGGGCCTGTACTGTGCTGTACTATTCTATGTTCTATGTTCTAACCTGATTATCTGTTTCACTTTGAGATAAATGTTTTCTCCAGTGGATGGACAAAAAAATGAAACCTTGACAGAGATTGGTAGAACTTCCCTCTTCTTTATTAGATACTGCCAAGTGATCTTTTACTTCCTTGTGCGAGGTTTAATCCAAAAGATGGTAACATCAACAGTTTGATATGACATTGTGGTATTAGCCTGCATCATTAGCTTGATTCCCAGAGTGGGTTGCAACCTACAATTTTTCTGACTCCCTGCTGATAGTATGACTTAGCCAGTGCATCTAATGCATCAGAATGTTTAATATGTCATTATTTATCCATTAACCAGACTGCAAGATTCCCACATCACTACTTTCCTGAAGTATTCATGGGCTCATATTTTGTTATCCATCCTACCACCTAGAGTCACCAAAGACTCTACTAAATCTCTATAGATGTACCGTGGATAACATTCTAACTGGCTGTATGACTGTCTGGTCTGGAGGAGCCACTGCACAGAATTCGATAAAGCTGAAGAGGGTTGCAAACTTAGCCAGCTGCATTATGGGAACTAACCTCCCCAGCATTGAGGACTTTTTCAAAAGTTGATGCCTCAAAAAGATGGCATCAATTATTAAGTACGCCCTTCACCCAGGATATTCCTCCACTCATTGCTGCCAGCAGGGAAGAAGTACAGGAGTCTGAACCCACACACACAACATTTTAGGAACAGCTTCTTCCCCTCCACCATCAGATTTCTGAATGGACAATAAACCCGTAAACACTACCTCACTGTTTTTGCTCTCTTTGCACAACTTACTTAATTTATTTTATATGCATATGTATAGTTTTATTGTAATTTATAATACTTTTAAGTATTGCAGTGTACTGCCGCCACAAAACAAATTTCATGACATATGTCAGTGATTATAAACCTGATTCTGATTCTGGTTCCCATCCCAAGGTCCAACCTTTATTGCAGTTAGCGTTGTTATGCACTTTGCATGCTCCACTTTCATGGATCAGTATGGGGACCAAGAGATCTTGCATGGTGCGTCTTGATTATTGTGAGATCAGTATTTTTTAAAGAAGGGAATGCACAATTGTTTTGAATTATCAACAGGAAAATACATTAATTAAATAGAATGCTATTAAACTTAGTCTCCTTTTTAAAGCAATAGTTTACCTACAGGATAAGCTATTGCAGAGGACTGAGAACATGCTGACGATGTTAGGAAAAGGACTGCAGGTCATGTCCCTCAATCAATCAACCTTTCTTCTGTTTCCTGCTCGAGTATGATTGCAAGTGCATTAGTACTTTTCAATCACACCTTGTTATATTTTACAGAACATGTCAGCAGATGCATCGAAGTATGAAGAGACTGTCTATAATTTACTGTCTGGAAATGCCACCAGTGTCAAATTTGATTTTCAACATTGCTGCAGGGTGTTACCAGTCTCATGAGAGCATCTGTGATCCTGCAACTGTGGTCCCATTTAATGTTGAAAGGAACAAAAAAAAATGAAGAAAACATGGATTTGTCTTTAAACATTCAAAACATTTGGAATTCAAAACACTTCCTCATGCAACCTGTCACTTTTCATTTAGACTCTTGGCAACTTCTTAAGTCCCATACGTTCCATGCAATCTGATTTTTTAAAAACTTTACCACTGTTGTTTGTTATCTTACTTACAAGGTATTGGCAGGGTTGATAAAGAATCAGGCTGTTGATCACTGTATTATAAAGGTGTGGGGCTTTACCTGGGCATCAGACCTTTTTGGTGAATTGTTGCCAGGGCAGCTACTGAGCAAACACCTTTTAAAGGTGAGGGAAGCTGGTGGAAAGATGTTGAAATCAGAATCAAGTTTATTATCTCTGACACATCATAAAATTAGTTGTTTTGTGGCCACAGTACAGTGCAAGGCATAAACATTACAGTACGTTGCAAAGGATAAATATGTGAATTTGTGGAATTTGTTACCACAGGCAAGGTCGGTGAGTGTATTTAAAGCAGAGATTAATAGGTTCTTGTTCAGACTCAGCATCAAATGTTATGGGGAGAAGGCCAGGGAACAGGGCTGAGGAGTGGAAAAAAGATCAGCCATGATTGAATGGCGGAGCAGACTCAATTGGCCTTATGGCCTAATTCTGCTCCTGCGTCTTACTGTCTTATGGTAAACAGTGTCAAATAAGAATGGTGAGATACTGTTCATTGGATCATGCGCTATTCTGAAGTTTGATAGCAGAGAGGAAGACGATGTTTCTAAAACACTGAGTGTGGGTCTTCAGACTCCTCTACCTCCTCCCTAAAGGTAGTAACAGGACACGAGCATGTCCTGGGTGGTAAAGGTCCTTAGTGATGGATGCTTTTTGAGGCACTGCTTTTGAAGAAGTCCTTGATGATGGGATTGTTGTGACCATGGCGGAGTCAACAAGATGATTTACAGCAGCAGAATCATAAATTTGTTGTTTTACAGCAGCGGATGGAGAACATCTTAAACTGAACCTGTGCCCAAGTGAGCTGGTCAGGTGCCAATATGTATAAATGAGGATAATCTATAGCACTCAAATCCTGTGACTGTGACAATGGACCGAAGACAACACATCTTTGAATCTGGCCAGGCTCATTCAGCAGGGAAACAGGCCATTCAGGTCATCACATCCATACTGATCCCTGGGTACATAATCCCATCATCTAGCACTTGATCTATAACCTTCAATGCCTAGGTAATTCAAGTGCTCATCTAAACACCACTTAAAGCGATTCCTGCTTCTGCCATTCACTGCAGCCGTGCATTTTAAGTTCTCACCACTCTGGTGATAGAAGAGTCCCCTCAGATACCCACTGAATCTCCTACCCCTTACCCGAAATCTATATTTTTATTTACATTTGTTATTAGACCATAAGATATAGGAGCAGAATTGGGCCATTTGGCCCATCGAGTCCATTCCGCCATTTCATCATAGCTGATCCATTTTTTTTGTCTCAGCCCCAATCTCTTGTCTTCTCCCTGTATCCCTTCATGCACTGACTCATCAAGAATCTATCACCCTCTGCCCCAAATATACCAAATGGACTCCACAGCCGCCTGTGATGACAAATTCACCACGCACCCGATAAAGAAATTCCACCTCATCTCCATTCTAAAAGGACACCCCTGTATGCAGAGGCTCTTCACTCTGGCCTTAGACTCCCTCACCATAGAGAATATGCTCTCTACATCCAGTCTATCGAGGCCTTTCTACATTCTATTGATACCATTTTTTAAATTATTTTCTACAATATCATTTAACAGTCACTTGGGCAGGTACATCGATGGGAAAGGTTTAGAACAGGGGTTCCCAAGCTTTTTAATGCCATGAAACCCTACCATTAACTGAGCGGGTCCATGAACCTCAGGAAGAACCCTTGGTTTACAGGGATGTTAGCTAAGCACAGGTAAATGAGGAGAACTGGCATAGATGGGAATCTAGATCTGCATAGTCAAGCCAAAGGGCCTTTCTTTGTGCTGAATGACTCTATAACGTTATATTTGAGGACAATCTTGCATAATTTGTGAGTAGACTGAGGGCAACCTGATAATAGACAAATCAATGATTTTGGTAGATGACCAAGTGTCATGGGGGGGTGGTGCTGAAGGCAGACCCAAATGCAAGACACAGACATGGAAGTACTGGCAACTGGTCTGGACTAGAGTTAGGGATGGGACTGGACACAGACTAGGAGCTGGGACAGGAACAGAAACTTGGGCTAGGACTTTGGCTAGGAAAGCGGGACCAGGACAAGGAACTGGGAACTAGGAGCCTGGGTTTGGCCTCTGAGCCACAGACTGGACAAGGACCCAGAACCTGGGTCTTGACTCAGGGTCGGACGCCAGAACTAGGTGAAGACATGACGTGGCTACAGAACTGGATGTGGCTAGGGTTCTTCGAGGCTTGCCCGGGCAGGACGAGGTACTCCTAGGAAGGATGAAGTACTCCTTAGAGCACAGGGCCGCGACCCATCCTAGGACGCAGGGCCGGGATGATATAGCAGGGCTGGGCCCCTTCATTGCACGCCAGGCCGGGATGACTGCCGAAGTGAACCGCCAAGGAAACCGTCAGGGATTCAGATGGGGAGGAGAAGAGAACAGTCCTGCCTCAGGGTGATGGCAAAGATGGCCTGACTTACCCCACAGAGGCAAGGACAGGAGGGGAGCTCAATCCGGGGTGGCTCCGAGTCTCGGGGCAGCCAGCAACCTTGGCTGGCTATGGAAACAGCTGAATCCATATCTAGCTCGGAGTGGCAGATGGCCACTCAGCTGGCCCTGGAAATGGCCATATCCCCAAACCCCGATGACTGCTCCAACTAGAGACAACAAGGCTTCATGAAGCGGTGGTCCTCCAACCAGGCCTAGAGATCACAAATGGCTATTCTAGCTTTTCACCGGCGTGTTGCTCCAAGGCGATCTGACGAGACAAACCGGCACCTACAGTCGAACCCAGGGCCACATACTGCCAAGCCCCAAGATGAGAATCAGGTACCTATGATTAAGCCCAACTGAAACAAGGGACAGCCAGAAGAGCCAGAGTCCAGAGTCCACAGACCAGACTGTGACCCGGAATGCGGTCTTCACGGACCGGACCATGACGCCAAGGGAAGATGATTTAGATATTGTGTAAAGTGAGTATCAGTTAGGCCAATCTCAACCCTGATGGACTGCCTAAAAAGAAGATAGAGTTAAAACAGAGAACGTGTTTGATAATGAAATTGATGTTTAAGAGGATGATATATGATAAACTAAAAGATCAGAACGTTTTTGGATGATGAACTCAGATGATAACATTTATAACATTGCATTTGACATATCATGATATTCAAATTATCAACAGAGTCTGTTGATTTTATTATATTAACCAATCCACCGATCCCTGCACTGGAATTTAATGAAGCCTCAGTGAATATTGTTTTCAAAATATCTCCACCATGTAAAGTAAATTTATATCTATCATTTTTTAAATCACTAACTCCAGTGAACTATACATCAGCACTTTCATTTTCATGAGACAAATGAACTATGGACATTAAAAGATTTTTGATAACTAACCATGGAAAGATTGGTGTACACTCAAACTAAAGGAAGCACTATTTCCTAAAAATGTAATCACTCCTCCGAGCAGACTGGTTCCAACCTGAGAATGCCTGAATTTTCAGTCATGAATTTTATGCTGTACTTCCTGTGTTGTTAAATTGACACAATAGGCACTAAACTATAAATAGTGAGTAATCAAAGATTCACAATAGACACACTATCAAATTAAGAAAGGAAAGAAATTGCTGGAGTCCTGACAGAGATCTTTGCATCCTCTTTATCTACAGCTGAGTGTCCAGAGGAGTGGATTCAACATCATCCCTTCGTTTAAGTGAAATGCAACAGAAACAAACCAGGAGATGGTTGGCTGGAGAGCCCTACAACAACAGTAGAGAGATCATTGGCAAAGTTTCTTAGGGTCAGAACTTATTCACATTTTGAGAAAACATGGTCTTATTCAGCATGGCTTCTCTAATGGAGAGGTCCTGTCTCTCAAACTTGATTGAGTTTTTTGAGGAATTAAATAAGATGATTAACAAGGGTAAGGCGATAGATGTGGCCTTGTAGACTTTAATAATCCTTGATCGTAGGTTAGTCCAGAAAGTTGTCACAGTGAGTTTAGTATTTGGACACAAAATTGTCTTGTTCATAGAAAATAGACAATAGGTACTTCTCTGACTAAGTTCAGTAAGAGGCTCTCTATGATTCGTGATACAAGTGTAGGTGGTCTGATTAGTAAAATTGCTGATGACACAAAATAGAAGAATTTTGGCTAGTAATGAAGGTTTTCAAAGAATACAGCAAGATATAGATCAATTGGAAATATGTGCAGAGAAGTGATAGATGGAGTTTAAACCACACTAATGGGAGGCGTTTTTTGGAAGCTAAGATGTATGGGGACTGTATACAGTAAATGGCAAGAGCCTTAACAATGTTGGCATACAAAGGGATCTTGGGGTGCCAGATCACATTTCCCATAGCTCTGCATCTTGCCGAATTTACCTTTCTTACCTCACCCCTCTTCACTAACCTATCCAACGTATTGACAGCGTGTGAAAAATTGCATACGTTGTCTGTGTCCAGTCCATCTCTACTACCCCAACCCCCAACCTTTCTGTAATTTAAAACAAATATATCTTCTCTCTTCAAAAACATGATGAAATCTGCAGATGCTGGAAATTCAAGCAACACACACAAAATGCTGGTGGAACGCAGCAGGCCAGGCAGCATCTATAGGAAGAAGTACAGTCGATGTTTCGGGCCAAGACCCTTCTCAGGACTTCTCTCTTTGACAGTTCTGACAAAGGACATTTGACCTGAAAAATCAGATTCACTATTTTTATTTCCCTTAGATGCTGACTGCTGTGCTGAGGTTCCGGTTTTTTAAAATTTTTGAGCATCTGTATGTTTTGATTTTCTTTTGCAATAAGAATATTTCCTGTGGGCAACCAAGTATTTCAAAAGATCAAGATTTTCCTTTTGCCCCTCTTAACCTCATTGGGTTCTGCCTAATTCATGAGCACTTTTATTGAGTGGCAATTTAAATCAAGAAGATTGCATAAGATGAATAGCAATAGCAGCAGGATCCACCATAGCAATCACAAGCACCATATTAAGAGCAGCAGGAATAACAGGTTGATGGAGGGGGACAAACTGTCCCAACACAGAAAATGCTTAGGCTGCGAGACACTTCTCAGGGATATTGCTATGGGATTATTCCTGACTGTCATAGGTATAAAACGAGTTGAGCAGAGGGCGAACCACATAGCTTTGGAGTGCACCTGTGGTGATATGGATTGTGAAGGAGATGGTGTTGTCAATCCAAACTAACTGAGATCTACAAGTGAGGAAATTGAAGATCCACCTGCACAAGGAGGCATTGAGGTCAAGGTCTTGAAGCTTTTGGTTGTTTTGAGGAGATGATAGTATTGAATGCTGAGCTGTAGTAAATGAAGAGGACTCTGATGCAGGCATCTTCAAGTCCAGATGTTCCAGAGCTGAGTGAAGAGCCAATGAAATGGCATCTGCTTTGGAGCTATTGTGCAAAATAATGTGGATGTAGAAAATATGAAATAAAAACAGAAAATAATAGATGTATTCAGTGAATTAGTATCTGTGGAGTATTAAACAGATAGTTTCAAGTTGATTATCCAACTTAACTGATGTTCAAGTAGAGAGTTTCAATGTTCAAAGTAAATTTATTATCAAAGAACAAATATGTCACCTTTTACAACACTGAGATTCATTTTCTTGTGGGCAATCACAGTAAATCCAAGAAATACAATAGAATCAATGGAAGGCAATATCCAGCATGATGGACAAGCAATCAATGTTCAACAGACAACAAACTGTTCAAATACAAAAGAAAAATAAATAAATCAACAATAAATATTGGGAACATGAGATGAAGAGCCCTTGAAAGAGAGTCCATAGGTTGAGGGAACAGTTCAGTGATGGGGTCAGTAAAGCTGAGTAAAACAATCCCCTCTGATTTAGGATTCTGACGTTCTGGTACCTTCTACCTGATGGCAGCAGCGAGGGAGCATTTGTCTGGATGGTGGGTGCCCTTGATGTTGGATGCTGCTTTCCTGCAATAGCACTCCATGTAGACGTGCTCACAGAAGGCTTTACCCATGATGGACTGGGACGTATTCGTGACATTTTGTAGGATTTTCCTTTTAAGGGTATTGATGTTTCCAGACGAGATTATGATGCAACCAGTCAATATACTTTCCACTACACAGCTATAGATGTTTGTCAAAGTTTTTGATGCCATGCTGAATCTTCACAAACTTCTAAGGAAGAAGAGGTGCCACCATGTTTTCTTCATAATGGCACTTACCTACTTACTTGCTGGACCCAGGGCAGCTCTTCTGAAATGGTAACACTGAGAAATTTAAAATTGCTTGCCATCTCCACCTCTGATCCCCCAATGATGACTGGTTCATGGACTTCCCGTGTTCTCCTCCTGAAGTCAATAATCATCTCCTTTGTATTGCTGACATTGAGTATGAGGTTGTTGTTGTGACACTACCCAGTCAGATTTTCAATCTCCCTCCTATATTCTGAATCACCACCCCACTTTGATTCAGCAAATGACAATGGTGTCATCAGCAAACATAAATATGGCTCTGGAGCTGTGCTTAGCCACACAAGTGTAAAATGAGTAGTGCAGGGGGTTATGCACACACAGTTGTATTGCACCAGTGCTGATGGAAATTATAGAGGAGATTTTTTTTGTCAATTGGAACTGAATGGGGTTTGCAGGTGAGGACATTGAGGATTGAAATGCACAAGGAGGTACTGTGACCAAGGACTTGAAGCTTAATGATTAGTTTTATGGGGATGATAGTATTGAATGCCAAGCTGTAGTCAATGAAGAACATTGTGAGGTATGTATCTTCACTATCCAGACGTTTCATGGTTGAGTGAAGAGACAATGAAATGGCATCTGCTGTGCTCCTGTTGTGCCGGTAGGCAAGTTGGAACAGATCCAAACCGCTTCTCGGACAGGAGTCAATATGTTTCATCTAAAAGCACTTCATCACTGTGGATGCATGTGCTATTGATTGATAGTCATTGATGCAGGTCACCATATCATCGGGGGCTGTGAGAATTTGTGAAGGTTTTTCCATATTTTGACAGGGAAAGAGAGCACAGAAGGCATCTGAGAGTAAAGCCTTCTTGTCACTTATGTCACTTGGTTTCACTTTGTAAGAGCTAATAGCATTCAAGCTTTACCACAGCTATCAAACATCCATCAGTGTTTCAAATTTGGAGTGGATTTGCCATTTCACATGTGAGATGGCTTTCTGGTGATCACACTTGGACATCTTGTATCTTACTTTGTCTCCAGACTCGAACGCCACTGATCTAGCCTTCAGCATGTTGCAGATCTCATGGTTCATCTAGGATTTTTGTATGGAGAAGACTGAATGATTTTGTTGGGCACACTCTTCTACCACTATACATATGGGATTAGAAAACACTATACTGCAGAGATTAGGCATTATATCCGTGAAAGATGGACATCCACAATAAGGAGGGCATTATAAATAGTGGTAAATCTTTGTCCATTAGAGCATGTTGAAACTTTTTAGAATCAGAATCAGAAACAGTTTTACTATCACCAGCATACATTGTGAAATTTGTTACCTGAAATTTGAAGCTTAACAAGTTGAGCAATGTAAAATTAAATGCATTAACTTTGCTTAAGTGCAATTCAACTGACTGGAATTGATTTTTTTGAGAATATTAGAAAACTAATTACAGAATATAGGTTAGCCAATATAATATAAAATGAGGAAGATTTTATGAAAATTAAGGTACAAAATGTACTGTTTGGAATACAGCAATGATGCATTAAGCAGTTGTTTCATGCCACAATTTTATTCAGAGGATTCCCTCTCCTCACAGTTCCAATTTCAGATAAGTACACTGATCTTCTTGCAAATCGGACCCATGCTGCCCTGTGTCATCAGAACAGGATCAGTGGAGCACTGCAGCATTCAGAAATTGGAAACACAGAAGGAAGCGCATTCAAATAAATGTGTCTGTAGGAAAAATATTGTCAGAATCCTCCAGCTATGAAGAGAAAACACTTCTGACTGCAAGTTATATGAAGGAGAGGGGAAAAAAATCTTTTTTTTTGTGAATTTTCAAGACTTCAGGACATCCCAAGCTTCTTCAAAGCCAATGAAATTCTTTTAAAGCGTAATAACTTTTATGATTTTCACAGAATTGTCCCTCAAACAGTATGGTGATAATCATCAGATAATCAGATTCTTCATGGATACGTATTTCTTGAATAAATATTGGCACTGGAAGTAACTCCTTTTGCTCTTCTTCCAAAGTATCTAACCACCTGACCAAGCAGATGCCCTTCAGATTAATACTACACTCAAAAAGGATTCAGAGACAAAAAAAAAATGTGTTTGAGGCTTAAGAGAATACTGATCTCTTGTACAGGCAAATACAACAATATTAAGCAGTATTGTTTTCCATAGTTTGCAGAGGCTCCCACCAGACACTCTGGAATGTAAAGCTACTAAGATCACCATTTAACAATTCCACATAAACCAAAAGAAAGCCAACAAGCTCAAAAGAGAAACACACGTTTTGTATGTGTTACTCTGGATTTCCAGTATCTGCAGAATATCTTGTGTTTAGGTCCAATAGAACAATTTGGAATTACTAGTCAGGCATATTTTATGTTATTTAGTTTAATTTTTTTTTAAATTAATGGCATTTTAAGTTCATTATACACCTCAATCCCAAAATCCCCTACACTCAGATGTTGATTACATATGACATGAAGACAAAAAAAAATTCTAGTAACATGGTGTCATGACAACAAACTCTCCCTCAAAGTCAGCAAAACAAAAAACATGGTCATTGACTTCAGGACAAGGGTCAGTATATATACTCCTGTTCACATCAAAGTTGTTGAGTTTTTTTTAAACTTCAGGTTCCTAAGATTCAACATCACCAATAGCCTGTTCTTGTCCACTCACACAGAGCTCAAAGCTCGGCAACAGCTCTACTTCCTCGGGAGGCAAAGAAATTTGACATGTCCCCTCTGACTCTTACTAATTTTTGTCAATGCATAGAAAGCATTCTATCTGGATGCATAACAACTCAGCATGCCAACTGCTCTGCCCACGAACTCAAGGAACCTCCTAGAGTTGTGAACATAGCCGAGCATATCATACAAACAAGCTGCCCCTCCATGGACTCTGCCTATACTTCTTGCTGCCTCAGTAAAGTCCCCTGAACATTCTCTCTTCTTCTCTCTTCCATCGGGCAGAAGATACAGAAACCTGAAAGCACATAAAACCAGGCTCAACGGCAGTTTCCAGCCCCACAGTTACTTGACTGTTAAATAGTTCCCTAATATGATAAGTTGGACTCTTGATCTCATTATCTACCTTATTACTATTGTTTACCTGCTTTATATTTGCTGTATAGCTGTTGCACTTTATTCTGCTTTGTTATAGTTTTGTCTTATTCTACCTCAATGCACTATGGTCTGATCTGTATGAGCAAATGCAAGACAAGCTTGTCACTGCCACCTCAGTACATGTGACAGTAATAAATCAATTCCAATTCCAAAATCTTTATGCAACATTCATTATATAAAGAAATATCTGAGGGAGTCCTGGAGTTTACTAAGTAAGTAAACATTTCCTCACATTGATTTTCTCTTTGCATCTAGGAAATAATAAAAAGCTGAAGCAGATGCCAGAGTTAAATGTAAATGTGAATAGCATTACTCAATCTCAGTCAGTACCAGAAAGATCACAAATTCCAAAAGTAGATAGCATATGTTGATTTGTTAGCTTATTTTATAACACCCTGTTTAAGCACCATGTGGTCTCATCAATCTTGAAAATATGGACAGAGAGGCAAGTTAATGAAAAAGCTTAGAAGTAATATCAGTGGTAAGAAAGTTATTGGAGGCTCATCTGAGGGACAACATCCATTAGTACTTAGAGAAGCAAAAACAAATTTTGGATAGTCAGCATTGCTTTGTGCTTGGGAAATCATGTCCTACTAATCTAAGTTTTTTGAATTTTTGAATAGTGAACATAAAGATTGTGGAGGATAGGGCAGTACATATTGTCTAACTAGACGATAGTATAGCTTTGGCAGGTAGAGCTAGTCTGAAATGTTAGAAAACATGGGATCTAGGATAACCTAGCAAATAACATACAAAATAGGCAGATTATGGTAATGCAGGGTAGCTTTTCAGATTAGGGACCTGTGATCATTTGTGTGCAGTAGGGATCAGTGCTAGGTCCCCTGTTGTTTATCATATATGTTAATTATTTTGTTGAGAAAGTAGTTTGCATGATTAGTAAGAATAACAGCAAAATTAGTGGTATAGTGGGCAGTCAGGAAGGTTGTCTTGGAGTCAGATAGCGATAGAGCACAACAGCACAGAAACAGGACTTTGGCCCATCTAGTCCATGCTGATATTTTATTCTGCCTAATCTATCAACTGCTAAATATTTGAAAGGATAAAGTAGACATGAAGAGGATCTTTCCAATTGTGGGAGAATTCAGAACCAGAGGGCACATTCTTAAGAACTAACTGCAACACTTTTTCAAAACAGATATTTGGCTAACAACCTCATTCTTTACTGCCTTTCCTTCAATCCTTTCTTGAATAATAGCATTACACTTGGGATTTTCCAATTCACTGGGACCATTCCAGAATCTGGGAAATTTTGAAAGATCTCTACTATTATATGTTATTTCTCCTGCAACTTATTTTTAGAATCTTAGCAGGCTTGCCCCTAAGTAGAGCAGAGGCCTCCAAGCTGGGGTTCACAGATCCTTCAGTTAATGGTAGGGGTCCATGGCATAAAAAGAGGACGGGAACCCCTGAGTAGAGAGTAATTGTCAACCTTAATTTATTTGCTTATCTAGGTACTTATTGTTAGTTTTAATTTCCTCTCGCATTTCCTGCCTTATTTCCTGAGACTGAAGGATGATCTTATTGAGGCCAGAGGGATAGAGAGAATAGATGCCTACAGCTCTTTGAACAGACCTCATTTTAGAGACTAGAGCTTGGGGCCATTCTGAGGATAGTGGTCTCAGAGTTTAGAATTGAAATAAAAAATATTACTTCACATAAGAGGTTGTAAATCCATAGATTTCTTTGCATCAGAGGGCAGTGAGTGCTCAGTCGTTGAGTATATTCAAGGCCAAGGTTGATAGATTTGTTAAAAATCTATCAGTCATGTGGGGATTGGACAGGAAAATGAACTTGAAGTATCAGATCAGCCTTGACCTTTTTGAGCGGCAGAGTTCTGTTCCAGCTACTGTTCAGTATGTTCTTGTGCTTAAAATATATATTTTGCATTCAGCAATTGAGTCTGAAAGCAGCACCACATTCTAATAAATATTTAAATGTGATCCTGATGGAAAATACAATGCAAGCCTACTTTCAACAAATTTGTAACCACATGATTAATATTATGTGACTGCTAAAATTGGCTAGTCACTGCATTGAAAATGAGCTCACTGTCTCGCACTGGGCAGTGCTCCCTGCCATCTAATTCAAATCAGTACTGACATAATCTCTCTTCTTGTCCCATTATATCTAGAGGAAGCATTTCACACTGCACATTTAATATGTACTGTGCCATGTCAAGCTGAGGTGGTATGGAATAGCAAACAGCACTTAGATGAGAATTTGCTATACCACAAGAAAAATATATTCGGAATAACCATTTCTAGTAAGTATTTTCCAGCCTGTGGAAACAATATAGACCCAAAATTTTGATGGCAGTACAAATCCTGTAGACTTCAGATTCATTTAAAGTACAGAGGTATCAAGCTGTATAAATTCAACATATAATGCTTCAAAATTATCAATGATTTGGGAACTGGGAAAGAAGCAAAAGTTAAGCCAAACATTGGTCCTGAAATGCCTAGAGAAGTGAATCAAAAAATGGCAGGATATAAGTGCTATATCTAGGAGCAGGGTATAAAACTTGAAATTGTTTGAAGTAATAGCAACAATGCTGAAAGAAGCATTCTACAAGACGATCGTCTCATCAGAGACGTTCAACAAAACGGAGAGCTGCCTGTGAATACGTTAATTGAGGTTCAGAGCAAGTGGAATGAATATTTTGCTTAGGAAGCTCACCAAGCAAAAAGATAAAGTTTATTTGTCTTATGCACAATTAAACAAAAAGTGGCCAATGGTGTAGTAGCATCCCCACTGGACTGTGAGGCAAGTGGTCCTCGGCTCGTACCCAGCCGGCTCCTTGCACACTTTCCATCTGTGCTGGGTTGAGCGTTGAGTTAGCAACTCAGCATGATAACAAAAAAAACAAAGAAATGGCAAAGTTGCCACCCAAAGTGCTACAAGGTATAGAAAGGAACAACATATTTACAGCATACATTGAAACATATGGTGAAATGCATTATTTGTGTCATATCAAATCAGCGAGGATTGTGCTGGGGGCAGAACACAAGTTTTGACCTGGTTCTGGTGTCAACATAGCATGCCCACAACTTTCTAAACCTAACCCTAAGCGCAAGTCTTTGGAATGTGGGAGGAAATGAAAGTTTCTGGAGGAAACCCATGCAATCATGGGAAGAACACACAAAATCCTTACAGCCAGCAGTGGGAATCGAGCTCCAATCAGAGATTGCTGACACTAATTGCACTATTTGCCACACTACTGTGTCGCCCAAATGACGCAGATAAAACACAAACTTGAATCCTTGAATTACTTTTCCAGATTTGAAAGAATTTTAACAACATCCAAGAGTAGGCTTCTTTCCTTGCATGTTGACTGCAGGATCGACGAAGGGACATCTGAAAAGTAGACTCCCATCAAGTTAAGCACTTGGCTTTCTGAGCAAAGGTCGACTTCCATGGTGATTGCATTACTGATTGATGTTCCATCCCATATACTGGAGAAACAATGAGGATAACCACAAAATTTCAAAAGCAGGAATAAAATGGGATGATTCCTATTGTTTGATTCCATCTCATGTTTTATTTATAAAAGGCAACTTTTGAGGTTAGTGGGGGAAAGTTTTAAATTGATGTGTTTGACAAGTTTTTTTTGTGTAGAAAGTGGTAGGTGCCTGAATAGAGTCCCAGGTACAGGAAGCAAGTAGCTTGGTGGAATTTAAGAGGCATTTAGATAGACACATGCTTATAAAGGGAAGGGAGAGATATGGGTGATACAGTGGAAAAACATCCAATGAGAGGCAGTTCTGTGGGTGAAAATGCCTTGTTAATGAGAGAAGTCATGAGAGAATGGCCAGACTGGTTCAAGCTGACAGAAAGGCAACAGCAACTCAAATAACCACACATTACTACAATGGTGCACAGAAGTGTATCTCTAAAAGCACAACAGCAAGTGGATGGGGTACATCAAATAAGACCAGAAACACCCAGTGGCCACTTTATTAGGTACAGGATGCACTTAATAAAGTGGTTGCTGTGTGTATGTTCTAGGTTTACATATAGTTTAAGATACTTAACAACTGCATTGAGGATCATTTTAGCCATCACAATGATGGGGAAAATATTGATGCTCTAACAGCAGATTAAAGAAATAATTGTGGAACTTCCCCGAGGTCCAAAAAGATACAACAAAATTCCTTCAACAGCTTCAATCAGGATTGATATGATGTTCCAGGTGGAAGTTGGAAAATATAAAGAAAGATCAGAAATCAGAAACTTACTTCACTTCTCTTCAACCTTTCCAGTATTAGCTATAGAAAATGGTAAACTAGGGAGAGAGATTAAGGGTTTGTTAAAAAGGAATGTTTAAGTCTTTAGGTCACAATTGGATGATTAGTGCAAATGCCTGACTTATTTCATTAGGAGTTTGAGGAGATTCAGTATGTCACCAAAGACTAAAGCTAGTTTCTGTACAAGTGCAGTAGAGAGCATTCTGATTTGTTGCATCACTGCCTGGTATGGTAGCTCCAATATGCAGAAACGAAAGAGCCAACAAAATGTTGTCGACTCAGCCAACTCCATTACGAGCACAACATCCCTTGCCATTGAGAACATCTTCAACATGCAGCATCTCAAGAAGATGGCATCCATCTGGGACATGGCCTCTTCTCACTACTTTTGGGGAAGTAGTACAGAAGTATGAAGACCCACATTCTGTGTTTCAGGAACAGATCCTATCCCTCTGATATCAGATTTTTGAATGGTCCAGGAACTTTGCTGTTCCTCTTTCATAATATCTATCTGTTTGTTTGTTTATTTATTGTAACATAGCAAAATGTTATATCTTGCACTGTTCTGCTGCTGTAAAACATAAAGCCTCACATCATACATCACTGATAATAAATCTGATTTTGATTCTGATTCTGACCATTAAATGAAAAATGGACTTCAACAGAACTTCCAGACATTATTAAAGAACCAGAATGGCTCAGATTTAGGAAGAGATGTTTAGAGAAATAAGGTTGATGACTACAGGCAGCAGATTTCACAAATAGGACAACATTGCTAGAGGTGGTTATAAGTGCAGAATGGAGGAAAGCTGGATTTAAAGATAAGGAGGGGGATCTTAAATTTAAAATATATAGCTGGAAGGAAGCTGCTGACAAACTTCTCAAAGGCAACTAGCGAAAGGCACTGCATGCTGAATGTGATCTTGAAAATTGAGGAAATGGAAGGAAATTAGCATTAGGAGACTTGATAATACAGAATGCAAAGTCAATACAGGATACCCTCCCTCTTCTCTGTTTTCCATTCCCCATTGTGGCTGTCCTGATACCCTGTTTCTCCTCACCTGCCCATCAACTCTTTTTGGTGCCCCTCATCCTGGGTCCTTTCTCTCATGGTCCACTCTCCTCTCCTATCAGATTCCGTCTTCTTCAGCCCTTTACCCCTTTCACCTATCACAAATCAGCTTCTTAATTTATCATCCTCTTTCCCCTCACTTGGTTTTGCCTATCAAATGCCAGCTTGTACTCCTTCCCTTCCCTTCCCCCCATTTTTATTCTGGCTTTTTCCTCCTTCCTTTCTAGTCCTGATGAAGGGTCTCAGTATAAAACGTTGACTGACAATTGAGTGAATTCCTCCAGCATTTTGTGTGCATTGCTCTGTAGAATCATTTGTGTTCAATATAATATGAATTTCATCCAAAACTATAGTACCAGCTGGAATTAATTCAGCCAACTAGATTCTAGTACAACAACAGGAAAGGAAAATATTGTGTTCATGGGTTCAACGTCCATTCAGAAATTGAAGGCAGAGAGGAAGGTGTTCCTGAATTGTTGAATGTGTGTTTTCAGCATCCTGTACCACCTCCCTGAATGCAGCAATGACGAGGGTGGGGGGAGTCAGGACTCTGACAAGTCGTGTCTTGTTTGTAGTCTGTGCTGTGACTACATATTTAAAGATACATCCCTGGTAATGTCAGCTGCTGGGTGATTGAACCCTTCGGTGTTTTTCAGATTCTGTAATTTATAAATTCTTTGGTTTCTGATCTTATTGAGAGCAATTGAGCGGTGGCATGAGTGTGCCTGCATGTTTGATCAGTTCCTCCCTCCCCCTCCACCAAGCCTTTATACTCCACACAATCTGAAAATTGCTGCAAGATTGGATCGGTAGTTAAATTAACTAGCCAAGTAGAATCACAACATATTGATGCAATCATAAAGAATGTATACAGAGGTTTTATTTCCTTAGCATTTTGAGAGGAAATTTGGTGTGTCTCCAAACCCTCTTGCAAATTTCTACAGGTGCTCTGAGCTGAGCATTCGTACTGGTTGCATCACAGCCTGGTTTGGAGGTTCCACTGCACAGGATCAGTTGTAGACTTGGTCAGTTCCATTACAGGTACAACCCTATTTTGTAATTTAAGGTAATTTTATGCCTTGCACTGTACTGCTGCCACAAAACAACAAATTTCATTACAAATGTCACTGAATATGTACCTGATTTTGATTCTGATATTTGTTTTTGATTTTCAAAAGAAATTTACATCTACATTTTGAAAGATTATTGTATTACTTCCCATAGCAAACAAGGACATGCAAAAATATTAGAAATGGTAAATTGGCTTCAAAGTTCAACTTCTGTTCTAAAATACTTTTATCTTAATTCAATAATTAAATTCTATTTCTATGTAGTTAATGAAAAATAATCTAAATTCACATAGAGATATATTGTTTAGCTCCAAAACCGGCTCTTCGGCCTAACATGTTCATACCAACCTGTTTGCATATCACTCTAAACCCATTTAACCAAATTAGGTCTGTTAGTTAAAAGCTATTGTGTCACCTCTTATTGGATTACAACAAAATATCAGCTTCATTAATTCAATTCTTGAATACAGTGCAGAATAGAAATGATTCTACTATCTTCCACAGAATTTACTTCCTACAATCAGCTCAGATCTGTGTCCACAATTGTACCAGTTCTGCCTGTTTCTCAGTAATTTTGGATGCCTCTTTTACCCAGGTTGGTCACAACTAGAGACCGACACGTGGTCTGATACGATCTTTTCAAAAGTATACTCCTTGATGTTTTCACTTAAAATTACTCAGTCCATTAAAATAAAGTGCATTTCAATACATGAGGCTCTGTCAGTCTTATATGGAAGTATAAACTTCTGACAAAAATTTCCATGGTCTTCAATAAAGTGTTTTTTTCTGAAGCAAAGATTCCTTTGCTTTGATCAAACAAACACAGCAAATCATTTGTCTCTTAGGAGAAACACCTTGTGCTCTGAAATTTCACTACTCACATTGTTTTTTATACATCCAGTGTGGTTTTATATGGTTTATGGATGGATCTCAGAATAAAGACTTTTGAATAATGTGGCCAGTTGTTTTAAGATTTTTACAACAGTAGTTGGGGTGGGAGGTGGGGTGAAAGGGATGTATTAGGATTTGTTATTGATTATGTTCTGAAAAACAATTATATTCTATTTTCTTTTGCGTGTATGGGATGTAAAGGGAGGGGTAGCCCTTCTAGTTCTGTGGTAGCTCATTCACCTTTGGTATCCACCAGATACTCAGCTCTCACCTATGACTCCGAGTAGCTGTTTGCACGTGACAGCAGTCACACCCTCGTACACCTCTTTCACAGGAAGGTTAAACCAGGTGAGGGTATGTAATGGGCCTCAAACCTCCCTGGGATAGGTGTATGTCTGTAATAGCAAACAAAGTAATCTCTGGTGTACTAAGCAGATGAGATTGATAGTGGAATTCAATGGCCAGAAAGGTGGCTCTACAACACTTCATGGAGAATGAAGGGCATGACAGGGCACAGAAGAAGTCATGGTCACTCATGGCAACTAAGGAAGATCCCATTTCTGAAAACTACTTGTACCAATGGTCCCAGACTTCTGAGGTTGAGAAAGTGTAGCTTCCCCACTGCAATGACTTTTCCACTTTAAAAGCCCTCCTGCAGAGGTTTTAAAAAAGCCTTAGTTGGATGTGACAGACAACCAATCATTCTATTTTCTGAAAGCAAGCCAGTGGTCATTGTATCATTGTAGGTGGATCACCACAATAAAAAATCTTCAGGGATGAGATCTTGGCCTAGCTATCTTTGGTTTCCACATCAATAAACTTTCATCCAGCTTAAAGTCAGAAGGGGAAAAATACATTTATGATCAATTCTTTCTGGGAACCCTTAGCAAATGAAGCAGTCCATGCCTGCATGCAGCATGACCAAGACAATATTTTGACACAAACTTATCATCGTGGCTATCTCTCGAGATCGAGGATGATGCTCTTCATTCCGTGATCTAGTTATGTGCTTGCAAGTGGTTTATGAGTCCAATCTTGGCTTTGAAAGTTCAAGCCCACAGAGCAAATACACCTGTGCATTTATTTGTTTAATGTGTACTTGATGTTGCACTCCAAGAAGCACACGATACTTCACAAATCAACCAACTGATTCCAATGGCATGGAAACCACGACGATTGCAGCTGATGGATTTGTTGCAGCCCTCATCTGCCTTCACAGCCATTGAGTTCAAAGCAACTTCGCCTGCCTGTTCCATTGTTGAGGTCTTGGTTGGATTGTTCTTTGTCAGAGACCTCACCCTTGACTTTACAGCCATGGGTGACCCTACCAGGAGCATAGCTCCAGACAGCATTGCTCTCGGGATCTCAGGACCTCACAAGTTTCTCCACCACGACAAGGTGACAATCCACAGAGAAGACAGACTTATAGGTGGCGAGTAAAGTCACATGTCAAAACAATCTTGGATATAAGAGAGTCTATCCAGTCATGGACATATGATAATCTATCTAGTCACTGACATATGAGAATCTAACCACCTCCCTCTGATATTCAAAGTCATTTCCATATTAATCAGAAACCCACATGAATACTATGGCTCCTAGAGTGAGTCAGAGGAAAGCTGTCCTCTGACAAGTGATACATGCTCTGATAACCCAAGGTCTTTACTGTTATCTGAAAAGTAAATGCCAGGAATGCTTTAGAATGCTCTCCACCTGCAGCACGAGGAAATCTCAAGATGCGCAACGTCATCCATCACAATCAGCCCTTTTGACTGGCCCTGCCTCCATAAAGGTTCATCCCATATGCAACAGAGCAAAATAACTGCAGTGTGTTTTGAATTCACATTTACTCCCTCAGGCTACTTCCAACAGCAGCAGAACCTCTGACATTGAGAAGATGAGAGTAATAAGTTCACTTACAATTTGTATACCACCCTGACTTAGTAAAAAAAATCTACTAGTCCTTCAATGTGCTTGGTCTAAATCCTGGAAGTTTTTTTTTTCCCCTACAGTGTTATGGGAGCACCTTCATCACTACAGCAGCTTAAGGGGCTGCCTCAGCTCCAGCTCTGAAGTGAACCTGGGGCTAGGCAATAAATGCTAGTGAGATGCAGGTTCTGGAAATGAATTTATCAATTCTCTTAATTTGCAGTGTAATGATCACCTATCCATGACTCCCCATTCAAGTATGTTACAGTGATCAGAGTGCAAAACCAGTTTGATTTTAAAAAATCCTGAATAAGTACAAAAAAGCTTAGGAACCCAATCTCTACTTTTGCACAGTATTGTCACCATGTCTTTGGACAGTGGAGTAAACCAGAGCACCCAGAGAAAATCCATGCATTCCACAGGGAGGACGTACAAACTCCTTACAGAGGACACTGGAATTGAACTCTGGATTCTGTTGCCCAAGCAGTAACAGCATCACAACCACTGTGGCACCTGTATGAAAACAATTATACACCAAATATTTTTTTTTATTCTAATGAAGTGTAATGTTTCTTCATTTAAGCTAAAAGATAATGTAAAAGCCTATTTTATTTGTGGGAAAAGATTTCCTAAACCAAACTTTCCAAAATAATTTTTAACCTTTTCTCTTCAGGCTTATATTAAAATTGAGTGAGCCATGTGATTTAAACACTTTAATCATAAGTTTGCAAAGCTCTAATGATGAGTCCTGAAACCAACTGAAATAATGATGATTTGGTTGAGCTCTTTCTTACCATTAACAGATCCAGAATCTCTAGACCACTGACTCCATCTAGACTTTCTGCAGCCTTGGGAAAGTGACTAACACAATCAAGGATGCCTCCCACCTCATTCATTCTTCGCCACTCCAGTCAGACAGATGATACAAAAGCCTGATAGAACAAACCATTGGATTCAACAACGGTCTCCAATCTACTGTTATCTGATTTATGAACAGATGAACTTTTGGTTTCAAAGTTTTCCTCATGTGTTTCTTGTAATTTACGTACCCAACTGCACTCAACACTCTCTAGAGCTGCAACAAAATACCGATACTATTGATACGTTGGAAATGGCTGAGCTGGGGCCAAAGCAAATCAAAGTTCAAAGAAATTGATAATCAAAGAGCACGTATGTCACCATATACTACACGGAGGTTAATTTTCTTGCAGGTATTCATAGTGGAACAACGAAATACAATAGTATAGTCAAGATGGCACTGGCTTAATACGTTTTGTGGACAACTCACAAAACTACTAGCAAATGGAAAGCCTATTTAGAGACCACATCTCCCCAAATTTTGTTGGCATGAAGCGAGGAGGAGTGTAGTTCCCTGGCTCACTTGCCAGCTGAAGCCATTCAAGAGTCAAGACTGCAGAGAAAATTTACAAGGATGTTGCCAGAACTTGTGGAAGGATGAATAGGTTAGGACTTTATTCCCTGGAGTGTAGGAGAATGGGGGAGGGGAGAGATTTGATAGTTTATGAGGGAGTTAGATGAAGTAATGCAAACAGACTGTTTCCGCTGAGGTTGGGTGTGACTAGAACTAGAGATCATGGGCTAAGATTGAAAAGTGAAGTGTTGAAAGGGAACCTGAGGTATGACCACCTCATTTTCATCATGGGCGTTCAGTGCCTATACACTTCTATCCCTCATCAAGAAGTCCTTAAAGCTCTCCAGTTCTACCTTAATAAAAGAACTAACTAGCTTCCCTCCACCACCACCCTCTTCTGTCTGGCAGAAATAGTTCCCCCCCCCAACAATTTCTCCTTTGGTTCCTCCCCGTTTCTCTAAGCTCAAGGGTCAATTGGCACCTACATTGACTCCAGCTACGCCTGCCATTTCATTGACAACGTGGAACAGTCCACATTCCAAATGAAACCGCTTTTTATTGGGCGACTCTGGAACCACAGCTGATTAGCCTCTCGCTAAAAGCTGCTGGACTCCGAGGCAAGAAACCCACTTTCCTCAGGCTTTATACATCTCGGGTGTAAATGACTTTAGTCCTGCCAAATCCCTGAGACTGGGGTGACTCGTCCACCCAGACCCCAGCTGGTGCGAATGCTGTGTGTTTTATACCCCTGCCAATTGCCCGTCGGCAAGAAATAACAGATCATGCAATGCATACAATTATAAAGTATATTTAATAATGTTAACTTAAGCAAAAAGTTATTGAAGGCAAGAAAGAAGAAACAAAAAAGGCCCATTGCTCTTATACAATAAAATGTGCACTTAAGTTGGAGTTAATTTTGAACTTGTTTGTCACTCATGCACTGAATTGAATTGAATTGACTTTATTTCTTACATCCTTCACATACATGAGGAATAAAAAATTTTACATTACATTTCTGTCTAAATGTGCAATGGTAATCATAGTAATTTATAATAAATAGAACAGTCAATGTAACATTGACTACACTCAAATCAGCTTGATGGCCTGGTGGAAGAAGCTGTTGGTTTTGGCTTTTATGCTGTGGTACCGTTTCCAGATGGTAACAGATGGAATAGATTGTGGTTGAGATGACTCGGGTCCCCAATGATCCTTCAGGCCATTTTTACACACCTGTCTTTGCCTTGAATCATGGGAAGTTCATAACTACAGATGTGCTGGGCTGTCCGCACCACTCTCTGCAGAGTCCTGCGATTGAGGGATGTACAGTTTCCATATCAGGCAGTGATGCAGCCAGTCAGGATGCTCTCAATTGTGCCCCTGTATGAAGTTCTTAGGATTTGGGGGCCCATACCAAACTTCCTCAACTATTTGAGGTGAAAGAGGCGCTGTTGTGCCTTTTTGCCCCCCAGCTGGTGTGTCCAGACCACGTGAGCTCCTGTGTTTTTGCGACATTGAGGGAGAGGTTGCTTTCTTAACACCACTGTGTCAGACAGATGATTTCTTCCCAGTTGGCCACCTCATTATTGTTTGAGATAAGGCCAATCAATGTAGTGTCGTTGGCAAATTTAATTAGCAGATTAGAGTTGTGTGTGGTGACACAGTCATGGGTATGTAGGGAATAAAGGAGGGGACTTAGTACACAGCCCCGAGGGGCTCCTGTGTTGAGAATCAGAGAGACCCTTGGTCTGCTTTAAAACACACACCACCTTCCGAACGTTGCTCATAATCAATCTTGAACAAATGGGCCTCCCACGGGAGATTTGCTCCTTCCTCCTTGAAGCCATTCATCTTCACAAAGCACCTTATGCAACAGGGATGGCATGCTCAGCCACCGCCCCTCCTGTCTTTTCCCAGCTCCAGCCAGCCAAGACCTTCCCACACCAATGTTTTCAATGTGTGCAAAATGGGACAAAAGGGAAGGAAGCGAAATCATTTAAGACCAGTGGAAATGTAAATTTCCTTTCTGGGATCCAGAGAAGAATAATGTTGCCATCTACATCAGTGACTGTTGATGTGAAACTTTGTTTTCAATAAGAAATAAGGATTGGGGGAATGTTTTTGTTAGATCATGTCAGTCTATTTGAGGTTGCAGCTGACCTTTGACAATGAGTGAGGCATCAAATGAACGTGTGGAATGCACCTCCATGAAAATTTGCAATAGTTTTTGTTAAGGTTGATGGTGTTAGGAAAAAACAGTGATCTGATTTCCATACTGTTACGAATGTGCCACAACTCTGAGGGGTCGAAGGGTACAAAGTAGCCCCCTCCTTTTTGAGAATCGCAAGATCGCTATTAATTCGGGTCTGGGACCCAGGAAATGAGAGAGAGATGTCCAGAATACATAGGTTTGGAATGTGTCCTGGCCTCTGCAAGGCAGAACCATTGATAACGGCTATTGTCTCTTGGACGGAATTGTGTATTGAGTACTGTACTATTCATTGAAGCCCTCAGGGGGTGACCAGAGTGGGCTGGTTGAGGGATTGCATCATCCCAACCTGATTGACATCTGAGACCCCGTGAGTAAGGATAAAAGAGGGTCTGGGGAACAACCCCTTCAGACGCACCAGGAGAAACGCTAGAAATCCCGTGAGAGCGTTTAATAGTGACAGCCAGTGGGGGGCTCGCGTGCATCCTTTCCCTTTGCCTGGGATTGGGGCCTTACCACAGAAGAACGGCTTAGCTAAAGAAGAGGCCCACACCAACGAAATTTCGAAGGATCGACATCATAAAAAGGAAAAGCTGGCAAGTTTCTAAAATCTCTCTCTTGACTCCAACCAAAGGCTGCAGCCTGAATGAACTGAGTGACTTTTATATTTCCATCGGACAATACATTATCCCCTAGACAACGATAGAGCTTATTTCTTATTGATTATTATTATACCCGCACGTTTAGATTTAGAATTGAAACGTATATTATCTGTATGTTTGCATTGATATTATTTTTGTGTATTTTTACTAATAAATACTGTTAAAAATAGTACCATCAGACTTCAACGGACCTCTCTATCTTTGCTGGTAAGTGACCCAGTTACGGGATTCGTAACAATACCAGCAGTGGGTGCTCTCATGGCCATGTCAGATTTCAGATATTTGTTACAGGGAAAACTTTGGAAAGTCCAATGGAGCTTTTCAGGAAGAATGTATGAGGATGCCATCTTTTAAAAAAAAATACCAATTGTTACGTGCATCATATCACAAACCCACATTCTGTCCCATCTCCCTTACCTTTCCTTAAGTTTGTCATTAAGTAAGTCCTATTTCTACTGCCTCGAAGGATAATCACTTAGTCATGGTGGAGAGGCTTCTGAGTTCCTGAGATCCTGAAAGTGATGCTGTCTGGAGCTTCGCTCCTGGGCAGAACTAAGCATTGGTAATAAGGACCAGGGTAAAGTTCCAGACAAAGAGTGGTCCAACAAAAACTTCAGCAGTGGAGTTGGTGGAAGGTGATGGGACATCAGATTGGCAGTGAAGGAAGAGGAATGCTGTAGCAGTGAAGAGTCCCAGTCAACTTGCATTCTACGTCACTGGACCCTGACCCCGGTCTGTCAAGGACCATGTGGTGTCTGCCCATGCATCAGCCTCCCACGTTAAACAATTTAATGCAAAGGTGTTCTCTATTAAGGGAATAACCCTTTTGGAGAACATCATACTCGACTTGAGTGATCACACTACTATCTAATCCTACCATTGATCAGTCGATTTTCTGGTTGCAGTTCTACTGGACTAGCACTACTCCCTCGGAGGTGAGCGATTGCAGAATATCCCAAGTAAACAGAATCCCTATTTCTGGCCATGGTCATCAAGATTTCCCTTTACTGAAGTTAGAGAAGACGAAAAGGAGACCAGGACCAGAGGGCACAGCTTTAGAGTACAAGTGCATCCCATTAGAACAGAGATGATGAAGACCATGTGATGAAACTGTCGAATTCATTGCCATAGACAGCTGAGTATGCTGAGTCATTTAGTATACTTAAAGCAAAGGTTAATAGGTTCTACACTAGTAAGGGTGTCAAAGGTTACAAGGAGATGACAAGACAATGGAGCTGAAAGGAATAATAAATCAGACATGTGTAATGGCTGAACAGACTGAATGGGTCAAATGGCCTAATACTAATATCATTCCTTTATCATATGGTTTTGTCAATTATATCTACTTATATGTTGATGTTTATCATGGTTGATGCTTCTCAAGAAACAGATAAAATATGATACTTTGCAACCTTGTCCAAGTATTTAGTTTAGAGATGGAGGGGATGCCCTACTTTGTTGGCTAAATCACCATTCAGTCTGTATGTCTTTATCAGTTTCAAAGAAGTGGCAGGTTTAGTTAATTGATGTACTGGCTCGAGGAAGTGTGTTTACCAGCTCAGTCTTCTAAAATGTTAATATAGAGAAAAGGAATGTTTTTGTAAATTATGCTGTTGTACCTGTTACAGACCACTATCTGAGAGGTCAAGAATGTTTTGCTGAAACATTCTTGAGGAGTTTTTTTTAAAATAAAGGTAAAGATCAGCTTTATGGGTCACATGTACATTGAAACATACAGTGAAATGCACTGTTTGAATGAAGTCACATCAGTGAGGAATGTGCTGAGCAACCTGCAACTTCCAGTGCCAACATAGCATGTTTACAACTCACTAAAATTAACCATACACCTTTGGAAAGTGGAAGGCAACTGGAGCACTTGGAGGAAACAAATGTGGTCACAGAAAGACTATACAAATTCCTTATGGGAAGCAGTGGGAATTGAACTCTGATCTGTAATTCCTGGCGAGGTAAAGTATTGCCATAATCGGCATGCTAACATGTTCTCACAAATGAGTGGGGCTTCCTGAGAACACATGAAGCTTCTCAAATGGGAGTGCCACTTCAAAGATGGGAGGAGGATTCATTTTAACATGTTCCCTGAGGAAAGAGCTGAGTGCAGTTGTTAAAAATTTTATATATATATATATATATATATATATATATGTGTGTGTGTGTTTGTGTGTGTGTCACCATATACTACCCTGAAATTCATTTTCTTGCAGGCATGCACATCAGAACCAAGAAACACAACAGAGTCAATGAAAACCTACACAGAAAGACAGACTGACAAGCACCCAATTTGTAAAAGTAAACAAAAGTGAAAAACAACAGCAATGGACTGCCATAATACATTGTTGATTGGTGAAGGGATATGGGGAGAAGGCAGAAGAGTGGAGCTGAAAGGAAAATTGGATCAGTCATGATGAAATTTTGGAGCAGACTCAATGGGCCAAATGTCCTAATTCTGCTCATATATCTTATGTTCTTCTGGTCTTATAATACAAGGAGAAGCTGATAAAAAGCTTGCAAGGAGCAAGTGTGAAGTAATAGATGTGTTAAAGGTTGTAGACAGTTGTATGTAGTTGAAAGGCTTTAATACAATGTTAGTACCTTATTGTATCTGTCCAGCCTCACTCACATAATTGTCAGCTGTATACTTAATACATGGCTTATATCTATTGAATTATTAAAGATTTTAGAAATTATAAAGATTTGATATTTCCCTACAGCAGAGACATATCAGTCCATTGGGATTTTAGGTGATTCACAATTAATTTTATCTTAGTTCTAGGCCTGTACAGATGAAATTGTTACTGCTTGACTGGAATGGATTGGAGGCAATATCTTCAGGTGGGTATGGTGATTGTAGAGTTTGCCTGTGTTGGTAGGAGATGAGAGTCTACACGGGTATTCAGAAAGAGAAAAACAAGCAAAAAACAAGTACAAGAGATTCTGCGGGTGCTGGAAATCCAGAGTTATACACACAAAATGCTGGAGGAACTCTGCAAGTCAAACAACATCTATAGAGAGGAATGAAAAGTTGACATTTCAGGCTATGACCTTCAGCAGGATCAGAAGCAAGAGCCAAAAATTAGAAACAAGGAATTTGTTAGAACATTTGTTAGGAAAAGGTTAGAGAAGTAGTAAGTGAAGTAAAAAAAAACAGCAGAAACAAAGTTTGGCAGAAAAAAAGGTGAAAATAAAGAAAAAAATAAAATAGCAACTTTGAAATTTCAACTTCTATGCCCTTTTAGCTTTTTGCAAAAAGGTAATTTACACAAATAGAAGTAAATGCATCTGACCAATTTCCAGAGAATAAAAATATTTACAAGATAACCAAAGTCAGGAACTGAATGTTCAGAAGTGTTCATCAATTAGGAAGAGCAGATAAATAGGAAAAGAATGGGGTAGAATTCTTAATAAGGGATGAGACTGGTGCAGTTGTGAGAAATGATCTTGGTTTACTTAATAGCATGTAGAACTAGAATCTGTTTGAGTTGAAGTAAGAAACAAGAAATGGCACAAAACATTAGTTAGAATTATTTATAGCTGACCAAATAACCATTGCAATATTGAGTATGACATAAATCAGGCAATTAAAGTGGCTAACAGGGATAATGCAGAACTTTAATCTATATGAAGACCTGACAAGTGAGATGGGCAATAATAAGGTGGAGAATTCATGAGATGTTTACAGGATGGTTTTCCAAATCAATACATTGAAGAACTGATTAGGTTAGATCATTTTGTGTGCTGAGGAAAGGTTAATTGATAAAGTATGGATCTTTCCAATGACTGGTAAAGTACATTGAAAGGTATGATGGCAGCCAGACATTTTCTAACACTTAAAGATATAATGTGAAATTTGTAGAGAAAAAGTATTATTTTAAGCACAAGAACCTAATTGTAATAGAGTTCCAGTCACAGCTAGTATTAAAGATAGTATTGAATTTAAAGAACTTGCCAGAAATAGCGGTATGGTTGACAAGCTTCTATAGAAGTGTAGTGGAGAGTATAACAACTAGCTGCATCATGGCCTGATATGGAAACACCAATGCATTTGAACAGAACGTCCTACAAAAAGTAGTGGGTACGGCCCAGTACAACCATTGAGCACATCTACATGAAACACTGTCATAGGAAAGCAGCGTCCATCATCAGAGATCTTCACCACCCAGGACATGTTCTCTTCTCGCTGCTGCCATCACTTAGAAGGTATAAGGGCCTCAGGACTCGCATCACTGGGTTCAAGAACAGTTATTGCCTCTCAACCATCATGTTCCTGAATAAAAGGGGATAACTACACTCACTAGCCCTGTCATTGAAATGTTCCTACAACCAAAGATCTCACTTTAAGGACTTGCGTGTTCTCGTATTTATTACTATTTATTTATACTAACATTTGAGCAGTTTGTTGTTCTCTGCACTTTGGTTGACTGTTCATTAACCATGTTATAAACATAGAAACCTACAGCACAATACAGGCCCTTCAGCTCTCAAAGTTGTGTCAAACATGTCCCTACCTTAGAAATTACTAGACTTACCCATAACCCTCTATTTTTCTAAGCTCCATGTACCTATCCAAAAGTCTCTTAAAAGACCCTATGGTATCCACCTCCACCACCGTTGCTGGCAGCCCATTCCACGCACTCACCACTGAGTAAAAAACCTACCCCTGACATCTCCTCTGTACCTACTCCCCAGCACCTTAGACCTGTGTCCTCTTGAGGCAACCATTTCAGCCCTGGGAAAAAGCCTCTGACTATCCACATGATCAATGTCTCTCATCATCTTATACACCTCTATCAGGTCATATTATAGTTACTATTCTACAGATTTGCAGAGTATGCCCACAAGAAAATGAATGTCAGGTTTGTATATAGTGACGTATATGTACTTAGATAATAATATTTGCTTCAGACTTGGAAATGTTGGTATAGTGTAGGGATCTGAACGTCTTGATCAAGCATGATCTTGGTGGGATTCAAAGGAACATGGGAACACAAGGAAGTGCAGAGACTCATGAGACTTAGCAGACAATAGGGAATGGTGAACAGTGAATTTATCTACAATCAGACCATATCTCTCCAAACCATTCTCAAACATCCCTCAAATGCTACAATTATACATGTAGCTAGCACTTACACTGGCAGTTCATTCCACACCTCCACCATCACCTGAGTGAAGAAGTTTCCTCTCAGTTCCCCCTTAAATATTTCACCTTTCACTCTTAACCAATGACCTCTAGTTCTAGTCTCACATAACCTGAGGGGAAAAGGACTGCATGATTTCTCCCTTGCTATACCCCTCATAATATTGTATACCACTACAAGATCTCCTCTCATTCTCCACCACTCTAAGGAATAAAGTCGTCACCTATGCAACCCTTCTGTGATCCAATGGCAAAGTGAATCAAGATCACAGGAGCCCTTCAATAGATGTCAGCCAGGAAAGTCATATCCAGAACTGATGTGTGGAATTCATCCATATTACTTGCTGTGACTGCACATGAGTCTTTTGCTGACCATTTACTTACTCACTGTACATCACACCACTGGCATTTAGGGCAGCAGTGAAAGTCCTCCATCTCTGGTGGTGTTACAGGGCTTCCTTCATCATGTCAGTAACTTCCTTTTGATTTTCACTACTGTCAGTCATGCAATTCCGGAGTAGAGACTCAGGAAATCCATTGCACTGGGGAGTAAAAAGAATTCTTCATTGCTGTTTCTGTAACAGTTTTGTTTTACTAGTCAAGGATGTTAGCCCAGAGCTGAATCCCTGAGCCTAGAGGACTGATGGACCACTCTTAGTCTGGCCTCTACCTTTTGAGTTGTTTGGCATGGGTAACCCTACCAAGAGCCGTAGCATAAAGTCCTGGCTCCAGCCAACATAGTGTTCCGAGTCATTGAGGCATGCTAGTCTCCTAACCCAATGACAAGGTTGTGGTCCTCTTAGAGAGATCATTTAATGGGATGCAAAGGCCTCTCAACATCTGTGAGCTCTGCATGCACTCACCTTCAAAATAATAGGCTTCTATTTTTTTCTGCCTTCCTTGCTCAAGTACATATTTCCATATATACACATTAGGTTCTATTCACACATTAGACTCCATTTATTTATTTTATTGGGGATACACCACAGAACAGACCCATCCGTCCATTGATCTCCACTGCCCAACAGCCCACAGATTTAATCCTAGCCTAATCACAGGGCAATTTACAATGACTCTACTAACCGGTACGTCTTTTGACTGTGGAAGGAAACTGGGGCATCCAGAGGAAATCCATATGCACACAGGAAGAATGTTCAAACTCTCTTACAGAAGACAGCAGAACTGAAATCCTAACTTCAACACCTGAACTGTATTCAAATGTCTGTTCACACACTCAATCTACCTCTATCCCTATACCCTCAGTATATCTTCTTGTCTAACTTTAATGGAAAGCAAATATGGGAAATTTCATTTGAAGGAGACCTGAGAAGCAATTTTTTCACAGAGAGGTTGGTGAGTGTACGGAATGAGTTAGTGTGGTAGAGATGGGTACAATTACGTTGTTTGAAGGATGTTTGGATAGCTACAGATTCAAAGATTCAATGAACATTTATTATCGAGGTGTATATATATGGTATAGAACCCGGAGATTCATCCTCCAGTAGACAGCCACGAAACAAAGAAACAACATGGTGCTCATTCAAAGAAAGCTTCAAACACCCACCACCCAAAATAAAAACGAACAAATCACACAAACAGCAAAAAGTGAGTGAAAAATACACAGAATATTAAACATCAAACTGCAGAGAACTCAAAATGATGTTGTAGTGCTCAGTTTAGTTCAGTGCTGTCATTCCTTGACTGCAAGCCACAGAGCAAGTACGAGCCTAAGCACCCCGATCACGTCATGCTAAATAGCAAAAAAAAGAGAATCTAAAAGCTCATGTAATATGAACCATAGAGTCCTCCAAAAATAAGTCCAAAGCCACAAGCATGCTGATCAAATTTGCAGTGTGGGAGCCAAGCCTCCTGCACCTTCCACGGAGAGCACCGATGGGAGTGAGGGACAGAGGCTTGTCCAAAGCTGGCAGACGGCACTGAATGACCGCTTACCTTCCACTCTTGTGCTCTTCAATTTCAATCTTGCTCAAAGCTTTAATCAGCAAGAAGGCATGATAGGAAAGGTTTAGAGCAATATGGCCCAATTCAGCAAATGGGACTAGCTTGGCTATGCAACTTTGTTGGTACGGATGAGTTAGGCAGAAGGGCCTGTTTCTGTGTTGTATAACTCTATGACAGCTACATAAATCAGCAGACAAATGTCAAGAGAAGACTTCTCAGTCAACTGAATACCTTCTGTCTTTGTTTGCAATAACAAGCACTGGTTAGTCAGAAACTAATGTGTTCTGGTCAGGGAGCTGTGCAAATTTAATTTCATCTTCAGGTCAAGATCATCATCATTAATTACGTTTTATGTTGCTTTGTGCCTGTAAAAAGAATATGATTTATGAAGATGATGTTTGGACTGTGCTTGAATGACAACGTTAACATTTGGAATAGATAAAAAAGATTAATATTATCAATTAATCTTTTTTTTTCTCCACTTCAGTTGTAGAAGGACAAGGGGAATGGGATGGAATTCTTTTTTCACATCTGGCTTCAAATAAAGAAGAATTGGTGAGTAGAAAAAAGACAAACAAAAGAATTGGATACCCAAAAAGGGGTAACCAATCTAAGTTTTCACTTTAATGACACCTTAAATTTTATGGTGTCTTAGAATTATGAGGCAAATAGAAAGTTATTTTGAGATAGGTTTTAAGCCATCTTTTGAAGGTAGGCTCACGCTACTTTAACTTGATTGCAGTACAGTTGTAGTTAAAAAAAATCATATTACCTTTGAATAATAAACTCTTGATGACACGTGGTGCAGCTTCAAGGTAGATTCAGCATAATAAATCTTTTAAAACACATTTATTTTACCACACAATCTTGACTGATTGCCACCCAGCTGCAAAAAAAAAGTTTTACCATATGGTTCATTCTCACGTCACTAATAGTGAACTCCTCAGACTAAAAGTGAAAAAAACCTGTGTGTTGTCTTTGTTCTGGTGACAAACTTATAGGCAAGTCTTTTTAAGGATGTAATGTGATCAGAACCATCTATTATTCTATGCACAGCAAGAGTGCCTGGATAAATTAATTACACAATAAATTGAATTGTCATTTTTATGATGCGTCAGTACAATTACATTATGTAATCCTTGGGGCTCTTCTCACCAGAGTATTTTGTACCAGCAGAAACAATGGTTATGCTTGTTAGTGAAATAGTTCTTGGGGCCTGGTGAAGAAATCAGAAAATTAAAAAAACTGAAATTACTATTTCCAATCTTGTAATTTTTAATAGAGAAAATTCCCCTTGGAGAAACACACTCTAATTGACAAGTCTTGCTGAAATTTCTGCTCCCAGCTGCAATGGCTATTTGTTGATATCTTTGAAGGTGTTACCTTTCATCTTTCTGTTTCTTTTTGCCTCTCTTTTGTCTTACACCATTATTCTTGTTGATTATAATTATCCCATGTCCTCCATCTAATATTTCAAGCTCCTTACCCTGTTTCCATTGGCTACATTTATCTTTATTATCAGTTAATACGTAACATCTGAAGATATCATATACAATTTTATGTTTATTTTTACAGGCTGAACGGTTTGGGCTGGAAGTTATGAGGAAAAACGGTAGACTCCTTCAAAGCAACAGTGAAAATGTGGATTAGATTCACTACATTTATATTTATTTGCAAGATCTTATTATCCCTAACATATTTATCTGTTATTATCCACCCAAATCCCTCTTGAAACAATGGCAATAAGATGTCATCTTCAGATGCTGCAATCTTTTCTATTATATGAACTGTTGTACTGTTGACTCTTGGAAAATTCTAAAAATTATGACCAGTGATGCAGGGATGTCCATATATTTCCAGTTCAGAAGAGTGAAGAATTCAATGTTCAAAGTTAATTTCTTATCAGAGTACATACAGTATACTGTATGTCACAATATACTACCCTGAGATTAATTTGCATGAAGGTAATCACAGTAGAACAAAGAAATACAATAGAACCAATGAAAAGCTACACATAAACAAGTCTGACAATCAATGTGCAAAAGAAGACAAACTGTGTAAACACAAAAGCAAAAATCAAGAAAAACAAATAAGTAAAACTAAGGAATAAGATCATAAGAGATAGGAGCTGAATTAGGCCATTTAGCCCCACGAGCCTGCTCTGCCATCCCATCATGGCTGATTTATTATCCCTATCAACCCCATGCTCCTGTCTTTTCCCCATAACCTTTGAATCCTGACTAATTAATCTCTGCTTTAAATATACCCAATGACTTGACCTCCAGAGCTCTTTGTGCAATTAATTCTGCTGATTCTTTACCCTCTGGCTAAAGAAATTCCTCCTTATCTCAGTTTCAAGTGGGCATCCCTCTGTTCTGAGGCTGTGCCCTATGGCCCTAGACTCCCCCAGTATAGGAAAGATACTCTCCACGTCTTCTATATCTAGGATTTCATTATACCCTATCAATGAGAACACCCTCATTCTTCTAAACTCCAGTGAGTACAGGCCCAGAGCCCTCATATGACCCTTATACATTAACCCTTACATTTCCAGAATCATTTTCATGAATCTTCTCTTGATCTTTTCCAATGCCAGCACATCTTTTCTGCTCATGATACTCCAAATGTGGTCTGACCAATGCCTTGTGAAGCCTCATCATTATATCCTTGCTTTTATATTCTAGTGCTCTTGAAATGAGTGCTGACATCGCATTTGTCCTCCTCAGCACAGACTCAACCTGCAAGTTAACCTTTAAGGAGTCCTGCACAAGAATTTCCAAGACCTTTTGTCTTTGAATTTTCTTCCTATTTAGAAATAGTCTATGCCTTTCTTCCTTCTACCAAAGTGTATGATCATACACTTCCCTACCCTATATTCCATGTGCCACTTCTTTGCCCATTCTCTCAATCTGTCTATGACCTTCTGCAGAATTCCTGCTTCCTCAACACGATGTGCTCCTTCACCTATCTTTGTATGGTCTGCAAACTTAGCTACAAGTTGTCAATTCCATCATCCAAATCATTGACATGTAATGTGAAAAGAAGTGGTCCCAACACTGAACCCTAAAGAGCACCACTAGTCACTGGCAGCCATACAGAAAAGACCCCCTTTATTCCCACACTTTGCCTCCCACTAGTCAATCAATCTTCCATCCATACTAGTATATTTCCTCTTATCTTGTTAAGCAGCCTCAGATGTGGCAGCTTGTCAAAGATTTTCTGAAAATCCAAGTATGCAACATTCACTGACTTTCCTTTGCCTATCTTGCTTGTTATTTCCACAAATAATTCCAATAGATTTGGCAGGCAATACTTCCCCTTAAGGGGTAATGCTGACTTTGGCTTATTTTATCATGTACCTCCAAGCTCCCCAAAACCTCATCCTTAATAATAGACTCTAACATCTTTCCAACCATTGAAGTCAGGCTAATTGGCCCATAATTTCCTATCTTCTAACTCCCCAGCTCTAAGAGTGGAATGACATTTTCAATTTTCCAATCCTCTGGAACCATTTCAGAATCTAGTGATTCTTGAAGGATCATTACCATACCTCCACATCTCTTCAGCTATCTCTTTCAGAACCTTCGGGTATATTCCATCTGGTCCAAGACTACCTTCAGACTTTTCTGCTACCCAAGCACTTTCTCCTTAGTAATACCAACTTCACTTACTTCTGCCCCCTAGAATTCTTGAATATCTGGCATACCTCTAGTGTCTTCAACAGTAGAAACTGATGCAAAATACTAAGTTCATCTGCTCTTTCTTTGACCCCCATTACCTCCTCTTCAGAAAGAAGAGAAAATCTGCAGATGCTGGAAATCCAAGCAACACACAAAATGCTGGAGGAACACCGCAGGCCTGGCAGCATCTATGGAAAAATGCACAGTCAACATTTTGGGCCAAAAACCTTCAAAAGAATTACCTCTCCAGGGTCATTTTCCAGTAGTCCGATATTAACTCTCACTTCTTTTTCACTTTTTACGTACCCGGAAATTACTTTCAGTATGCTCTTTTGTATTATGGCCTAGCTGACCTTCATATTTCATCTTTTGTCTCCTTATGGCTTTTTTTTTAAGCTGCCATCTGTTGGTTTTTAAAATTTCCCAATCCTCTGACTTCCCACTAATGTTTGCTATACTATATGCCCTCTCTTTTGTTTTTTTATAAAGTCTTTGACTTCTTTTGTCAGCAACAGTTGCATGCTTCTCCCTTTAGAATTCTTCTTCGCCTTTGGGATGTAGTTATCCTGTGCCTTCTGAAATGCCTCCAACAACTCCGGCCATTGTTGTTCTGTTGTCATCCCTGGCTAATGATCCCTTCCAGTCACACTTGGCCCACTCTTCCCTCACTGCTGTAACTGTGCAATAAGAAAGAACAACAAAAATCGCAAAAAAATGTTATCTAGAGCCCTCTCCTCTACTTGCTGATGCCTATATGAGCTAAAGCTTGATCTCTCCACTCTAACATCGGCCCACTCATGTAATGGCCACTCCTACCATGGCTGTTCCAGTTAAACAGCTTCTTCTTATAGTTCCTTGCCATGTGCCTGATCATGCATAATTCAATGTCTCCCTGGGAGCTGTGGCATGCAGAATGTCCTGACTGTCTCTGCTCACTTCTTTAGAACTCTCTCTTCCATGACATTATCCAACATCTCCTTGGGAACTGTGGCACCCCAGTATGGTACAGTCCTTGAAAGTGAATACACTGATTATTGAATCAGTTCAGAGTTGAGGATTAGAGAGAATCCTACAGAAGGTTTTGCACCGATGCCTTGTCCTTCTTGGTAGAGGCCTGTATTGGAATATTTATTCAAAAGAAGACTATAATCTGCAGTGTATTTTATGGCATTTTGCAGTAAAGTCATGGTGCAACACTCGTGAAAGGCGGACATGTTTAGGGTAGAACACGTAGTGTAGCATTTACTGTAGCACTTTGCAGCCCCAGCTGTAAGACTGAGTTTCAATTCCCACTGCTGACTGTAGGGGAAATGTACAATGGTCACCCCATGACCATCTGGCTTTACTCTGGGTACGTTGCTTTCCTCCCCAAATTCGAAAGGATTATAAAATAGTGTTTGTAATTTATGGGCACACTATGTGGGCACTGGAAACATGGCTAGACTTGCAATCTGCCCCCGGCACATCACTGACTGTGTTGGTCATTGACACAAAAACAACGCAAGTGCTGCCGTGATGCCAAGTGAAGTCTCTCTCTGAAACTCAGATCTTCATATCAGGGGTTCCCAATCTTTTTTATGCCATGAAAGGGGTCTATTCAATCCAGGTTTGGAACCCCTACTTTAGACCATGTTTAGAATAAGATGGTAATAAGCTCGGGAGGTAGTGGTCCCAGGAAAACGTTGTTTAGACGCTGGTGAGAAGATTATTAGTGAGCTGCCTCTTCCTCATAGCACTGTAGATGACATTTTCCATCCTTTATCTGATATTTGAGAGCAAGTTAAAATGAGTGGAAATTTACTATATTTTGCTTGTCCAGTCCTTAAGAATGAAACATAACCAATGTTTAACATTGATAGACTGATGCTGGTATGTTTCTATACTGGAAAAGCTTAGCTTGAGAATCAGTTAGTTCTGAATTGCAAAGCCAAGATGCTGTCTGATACATTATCCTTTACTGTATTCTGCAGTTTCATCATCGGCATTATTGGTGTTAGTTCCATTTTTTTTTAAGCCAAATCAAGATTTATTACATGAATTTAAATTCCCCATAGTGAAATCTAGGCTTTATCTTTGGATTAAAAGTCCAGGTTTCTGGATGCTAGCGGTGAGTTCACTAAAAATCTACAACATGTATGACCTACTTTGTGATATTTCCGCTACCGAATTGACGAAAAAGAGATTGAAAGAGACTTCCTCCCCTTTCTCCTATGGTTCACTCTCACCTCCTATCAGCTTCCTTCCTCAACCCTTTAACTTTTCCACCTATCACCTCCCAGCTTCTCACTTCATTTCCCCCTCCTACACCCACCTATATTCCCTCTTACCTTTAGAACAGTATAGCACAGGAAAAGGCCCTTTGGGCCACACCTGGCTTCATCTATCACCTTCCAACTTGTACTTCTTACCCTCCCTCTCCCTAATTTCTTATTCTGGCTTTTTCACCCTTTCTTGCCAGTCCTGATGAAGGGTCCTGGCCTGAAACATAGACTCTTTATTCTTCTCCATAGATGCTCCTTGACCTGCAGCATTTTGTGTGTATTACTCAGGATTGCCAGCATCTGAAGAATCTGTGTTTTTTGAAAGAGAACCTTAAGGCCATTCAAACAACATTTCTATGCACAGGTGACAATATCAATTCTACAATGCCTTTGGCTTGACATAATCATGTCTCAGAATAACAAACATAATTTAAAGAAGTTGTCCACAGTGGAGTTCTGGGATAAAAGTCATTACTGAGCTTGGTCACTGTGGAAATTTCCCAAAGCCCTGGTGTGTTGTGAATCTCATCTGTATGGGATTTTGTGTGAACATATGAAAAACATAAATAAAGTTTATAGCTCACTAACTATGTGCTGCAGTGAGTTATTTGAGGGGGTGATTGGCTGCAGCTATAGCTACAATACAGACAGAATTGTCATAACATTCCATTCTGCGGATGTGAAAGCCCCTGCAAGGTACAGAGACAGATGAATTTACCACCATCAATAGAATTGCTGAGAAGCCTAATGAGATAAAAAGCTTCGAAAACTTGGAGCAGGCTCCCTTCTTAGAAATAATGACAGTGAGTGGCTCTATGTGAAGGAAAAGTTTTCACAGGAGCCGTTACAGTTGGATCAGTGCTCTGCTAGTAGCTGAAATTAATCTATTCATCACCACAAGAAGAAAGTGCATTTGAGCCCAGATTCTGCCTGCTGTTCAGTGTGCTATAAAGCTTGTCAGTTCTCATAATGCTATATTTGAATGCAATACTTATTTAAGTTGGTCTGCCAGCACACGAAATGTCCGTGGAGGAATGCTGCCAACTGGCACATTCCGGGCCGCAGGAGTACGTGCTGCGATACAGTGAAGCTTGGCGCAGCCACTGCAAGGGCTCAATGGGGAAGGATCACAGAGCAGGGTTTTTCTGCAACTGGAGAGGGCAGGGTGAGGAAGCCCCTCACTTAAACAAGTACAAGAAGAAAAAAAGAATTTATATCACCAAAATGAATACCAGTGATATTCTAAACCAGCAAATATGACATTAGTTCTGAAACTTGCAGATGGCACTATGGATACCCGGGAAGCTTAGTCCCAATTGAATGAACTGAGTTTTGATAGAGATGCTGAAAATGAAAGAAGTTGCCACTAGAGAGAAACAAAAGATGATGTTACTGATACCATAGATTGGAATGCCTACTGATCAGTAGCTTTGCAGATTAGGTGGTTGTATTTTGAATGAATCTCTGATGTTTTGAGTGTATCTCTGATGTTTATTGTGAATCTCTTCTGCCAGTCTTTTCTAAGGTCTCACAATGGAAATGTGAGTGTGGTATTACTTCTATTTTGGAACAAATATTTCAATATTCAAGATTGCTAGGTGCCATTTCCAGTACACGAGTGTAAAGGAGAATGAAATAATTGTTACTCTTGGTCCAATGCAACACAAAAAACACAAGATGATAAAGAACACAAGAATAAAAAAAAATCACAACAAATATAAATATTTAAGATAGCTTATATACATAGATTAATTGCATGTCCATACAAGCGATGCTAGGTACTGGAGTGCCTGTACATAAGGTGACTTTGACAGGCAATGATGCTGGTCATTGGTGTGGAGGGGTAAGCAGGGAGTGGAGCTATTGATCAGCTTTACTGCTTGAGGAAATTAACTGTTTTTGAGTCTGGTGGTCCTGGCACAGATGCTATGTAAACTCCTCAATGATGGGAGTTGGACAAATTTTCTATGAGCAGGGTGAATGGGATCTTCATGATGTTGCTGGCCATTTTCTGGAAGTTTTCTGTACAATATGTCCTTAATGGCTGATAGTGTTGGTGATGCAATGGGCAGTTTTTGACCACCCATCTTAGTGTCCTCCTGTCCGCCACAGAGCAATATCCATACCATGTAGTATGCTAGAATGCTCTCCATTACGCATCTGCAGAAGGATGAGAATATACTATAGATGTGCATAGTCCAACTGTCTTGAGGTACTTACTGGATGCCAACATTACTGGGATCTCTATTCCTTTGTGTCAGAGCTTCCTTTAATTTCTCGTAGATTTTGTTACCCATCCAAAGTGTTTTTAGGCATGACTCTCTTTTATGGTAAATAAGTCAGGAAAGTGATTTGAAGAAGTTCATGGCCAAATTGATCAGTCAATATTCTGGTGGAATTTTCTTGACACTTTACAAATGGAAGCACATATACACTGGATCTTGCAGTAAATGCTTACACATATAAAGATATATGAATTCTAGTGTATTCTATATGTTAATCACAGATATAAATTATTTCATCAATCACAGTAATTCCAAGAAAGACTAAAATGGAAAAATGTTCAATGCGACAAATTTTCAACGATGTATAGCTTGGTACTGAATTGCTACAGAGAAACTTTTTGTTTACCTGGCCTTAAATTTATGAATTTTCTACTTTCACAATTTATTTTAAGGCAAATATAATTTTATCTATGATTCTTATATAGCTTAATGGGATTTGCTCACATGAATTGATAGAATTGTTCAGTTTGGCAATAACGTACATCATATTTACAAAAACATGGAATTTTGGAGGTCTTCTACATTATAGATCAGATTCAAACACAAATACTCCTATTGTTAAGAATAATTTGAATGTAAACAAATTAATTAATAAAAATTACAATGATGAGGTTACACTTATTAAGTAGTGACTTACACTTAACATCAACAATCCTTTGATCTGAGGCTAATCTCTACCACATAATTATTTATTTGTTTATTGAAATAAAGTGCAGAGCAGGCCCTTATGGCCTTTTGAGCTGTGCCACCCAATAATCCTCCCATTTAATCCAAGCCTAATCACAGGACAAGTTACAATGACCAACTAACCTGCAAACCGGTGCATCTTTAGACTGTGGGGGGGAGCTGGAACACCTGTAGGAAACCTACACTGTCATGGGGAGAACGTAAAAACTCCTTACAGGCAGTGCTGGGAATTGAACCTGGGTCACTGGTATTGTAAAGTGTTGTGCTAACCATAATGCTACCATGTTGCCTCACGACATTTCCGGCTGAGACCCTTCATCAGAATGAGTACTGATAAATTGTCTCAGTCCGAAACACAGGTCTTTATTCATAGATGCTGCTTGACCTGTTGAGTTCCACCAGCACTTTTTCTGTGTTATCCTGGATTTTCAGCATCTGTGGAATCTCTTGTATTTGCAAAAAATCCTAAGTAGGCTTCAAAAGATGTAGATATCCCTTCACATGTCAGCTGACTGCTGATCCAAACTTCTTGCCCTTTTCTTCCTATCTTTTCAGCTCCACCAGTAGAGTACATCTTCAGGTGAGCTGCTATTTGATGGAGGATGTGACACATTGAGCCTGCTCTCACTTGTTTGAGATACGTTGAGATACATTATCAGGGTATGCTTGTAATATTTCTGCAGAGCACTAATGTACCTCACACTGGGTGCACTGGGATTAAAGTGAGATGAAAATCAGTGATCTACACACAACATCTGGTCCAACTGAACTGATGTGGGAAGACCATCGTGTCAATGCTGTTGACATTAGCTTTTGTGAGAATGCTGGTAACACTAAAGTAATCTGCTCACTTGATTTGTGGGATCTTCCAGAGGCATCATTGGTTGTACTTTTCAAGACTTTTGAGGGTTTGCTGGTAGGTCACCTAGGTTTCTTTTTTGCAAAGGGATATGGGGGGGCGGGGGAAGAGGGTAGAAGTGCTTGCTTCTATGATGTATAAATTAGATCCTGGAGCATTGCAGAGATACCATCTGCTTTAGGAATCTGGATATTAGTGTCTTTCACTCGTGAAATTAGTGAAAACACTTGAGGGAAATTGCCCTAAGAGAACCATTTGTGCACAGCAATGTGCTGAATCTCATTTTAAAGGGAGTAACTGAAAGAATGTTCAAATGTCTCCAAGGCCCCTACTTCAATAACAATTTCTGCTGAGTCACGTGTATGATCTGAGGCAGCTAGAGATAGAGAAGACAAAGATTAGCTTTATTTGTCACACATATGTCAAAACATTAATCTATACAAGTACATTGAAATGTCTTATGTTACGTCAATGATCAACATGTTCCGCGTATTAAGCTAGGTGCAATCTGCAAGTGTCACCACACTTCTGGCACCAAGATACCATGCCCTCAACCTACCAACCCTAATCCTCACCGTACATCTTTGGAAAGCAGAAGGAAAATGAAGAACCTGGAGTAAAACACACATGGTCATTGAAGAGAATGTATAAACTCCTTACAGGCAGTGGTGAGAATTAAACCATGAATGGTGATCGCTGATGCTGTAAAATATTGCTAACTGCTACACTACTGTACTGGCCTGCTAGAAAAATTTCATAGTCTTCATAAGCAACAAACACACACAAAATGCTGGTGGAAAACAGCATCTATAGGAAGAAGCACTGTTGACATTTCGGGCCGAGATCCTTCGTCAGGACTAACTGAAAGGAAAGATAGTAAGAAATTTGAAAGTAGCGGGGGGAGGGGGAAAATGCAAAATGATAGGTGATTGGCTTTTTCCAATCACCTTTCCAGCTCTCTGCTTCACCCCACCCCGTCTGGTCTCCTATCATTTCGCATTTCCCCCTCCCCCTTCTACTTTCAAATTTCTTACTATCTTTCCTCTCAGTTAGTCCTGACGAAGGGTCTCGGCCCGAAACGTCAACAGTGCTTCTCCCTATAGATGCTGCCTGGCCTACTGCATTCCACCAGCATTTTGTGTGTGTTGCTTGAATTTCTAGCATCTGCAGATTTCCTCGTATAGTCTTCACAAATTCATGTGAAAATCCAGGACAACATGTTGTGCATTTAATATGTAAGTAATGTTCAAGTAATTATATATATATATATATATATATATATATATATATATATTGATTAAGCATTCATGGTCATTTAAATAATTAATTATAGGTTATATGTAAAAATACGTGAATTGCACACATTATCTCACAACCTGATGATGTGTGCACAATTTGCTTACAGTAAACTCAAAGCTAGACCTGCATTTTGGACCTGTGTCTTCCTTTCAATTACCTTAATAATTTGAAGTTACAAAATATAACAAATAGTAAATTTACAGCAGAATGATCCAGTGCACATTGTAATGTACAATTAATGTTCAAGTGATGGAGAACTGTTCAATTAACTATAATGATTTCAATGTTAAGTTAAAGCTTACAATTCCAAGTGAACGCAGAGACATTCAATAGAAAAAAAACAACTTAAAAGCCCAGATTTTCTGGATCAGTGTAATTTTATTGCTGGTGACCTGGGTTACCGTTAGCACTAACATGATACCAATCGGAAAATTCAGACCTCTGAGCAAGATTTATGATTTAGAAAAGTGAGGCAGATTGGACGCTATTTAAACAAGTAGAGACCTATTGATTTTTAAAAGTGACATTTATCAAAATAGGTTGCATTTTAAAAAAAATCAGTGTCTGTCACTTTAAATAAGTAGATCTGTTTTCAGAGTGAATCCTACAGGCTTGCTAGCATAATGCTATATGTTGCATGCCACTGTGTCAATATGAAGATTTACTCCACCATGATATAATGCTAGCGTGGTGCTGATACGGAAGTTACATATACTCCAGGCTGACCTTTTGATTTACCTCAATGTCTGCAGGCAGCTGGTGAGGCTGTTATTTATAAAAATATAAAAATAGAACATAGTAAAAGACTCTGCAATACAGTGTTCAATCCTTCCCTACATAATTGGTTTTCAAACGACCATTGAAGTCTGAAAACAGTGATTTGCTGCCAATTTAAAACCAGTAACTGGGGTATGCTTATCAGAATCACTCCAGGTAGAACTGGAAACACAGTCAGGCTATAGGATATGATGTCAGAGATGAATGAAACATTGAGCGTGTCAGTGTCTTTAAGCAGCAGTCCGCTTTGTAATGTCTACAGCATTGCAGTATTACGAGGCATTTTACATTCTTTTATTTGACGTTCAGTTATGAATGCCAATGGTCAAAAAGTGTAAAGCCATAACTATAATGGCTCTAAGCTGTTTAGCAATGCTTGAAACAAAGTGCAAGTGTTCAGATAGGAAAGAGTGCTTGGAATTGACTTTGATGACTAGATCCTGGGGAGGGAAATAGAATTCTGGGGCTTTTGCTTTTCTTTATTTTTCACAGTTCATTGTTGCCAGACTAGCTCAAAGGATAACTGAGAAATGACCACAGCACTATCGCTCCAGAATCACAGAGTTTTTGAACAAGCCAACAATTTCATGGTCACAATTATCTATTTTTAATTCAAAGCTGCTTAGTTATCTGTATAATTCTCCTTCCTCATTTCGGTAGCAGTGTTCATTCCACTCCTGGCTGATGTCAGGCAGGCACTGAAGGAGCAAAATACCACGATTAACTGGCATGAGACAGCGCACCCAGATGCCTTCCCGATCATTGTGAAAGATGTCAACCAGATCAGTTTGCAGAACTCTGACCAACTACCACCAATGTGTCACACGTGGAACCAAAGCAGCCAACATACTGTTGCATCACCATCAAGAATGCTTTCCATGCCAGGCCACACCCACATTTCAGCAAGTTTGATCACCTATCTGTACTACTTCTGCTTCCAACATACAGGCAGAGACTGAGCACAGCAATATCAGTGGTGAAGACTGTGAAGGTATGGCCAGAAGGTTCAAAGGTTCATTTTATTATCAAAGCACCTATCCTTTTACAACTCTGAAATTCATCTCCTCCAGATAGCCATGAAACAACAAAAGAACATGAAAGTCATTCAGGTAGAAAAATCAAACCCATCACCCTCCCCAGCAAAAAAAAAAACGGCATTCCACTCAGCATCCAAAACCCCCCTCCCCTGCACAAAACAGAGTTGAAGCATCAACCTCCAAGAAAACAACCCCTCCCCACACAAAAAAATAACTAACAGAAGGCAACAGAACATCAACCCACAAACACCCTTTCTTCACATAACAAAATGGAAAAGGAATGGGAGATAAAAAACACAGAATATACAAAACCCTAAGTCTGAAAAAGTTAATAGTCCATAAATGCAGTAGTCCAATCTATAAATACAGAACCACAATACCATGCAAGCTTTGAAAGGGAGACTACCACTACACATGTGCAAATCCCTACTACATCTTGCAATCACTGTCCTTGAGACCAATGTCCAAGTATACTTCAAGGCAACATACCCCAATGGTCTACTAGTCAGGGACTGAAAACTTTTGCTGTCCACTAGCTGGAGTTTTCAAAGACATCTTCAACCTCTCACAGCTGTAGTCTAAGTTACCACCTATTATATATGGCAGGAATCATTCCAGTGCCCAAGGAGAGCAGGGTGGACTGTCTTAATCAATCACATAATATCATTTGTATCTACTCTAATTAAGTGCTTGTTAAGGCTTGTTATGGCTAGAATTAACTCTTGCTTGATCAGGAACCTGAACCCAATTTGCCTATCACCACAATGGGTCTATAGCAGACACAATCTCACTGGCTCTCCACTCAGCTTCGGAGAACCTAGACAACAGCAAGCCAAGTGTCAAGCTATAGGTTATCAATTACAGTTCAATATTCAACACCATCATTCCCTCAGTACTAATCAGTAAGCTTCAAAACCTGGGCCTCTGTACCTTCCTCTGCAACTGAATCCTCAACTTTCTTTTTGGGAGACCATAGTCAATGCAGATCGATAACAACTTCTCCTCGTTGACAACAAACACAGGCACATTTCAAGGATGTGCTCTGCTCTCTCAATACTCATGACTATCTGGCTAAGCATAGTTCAAAGGATATCTATAAATTTGCTGATGACACCACTGGTTACTGGTAGAATCTCAGATAGCAATGAGAAGGCTTACTGCAGCAAGATAGATTGACTGGCCGAGCAGTGTCACAATAACAATTTTGCAGTCAATGTTAGCAAGACCAACAAAGTGAGTGTAAAGTTCAGGAAGGGAAACTCAAGAGATGATGTATTGGCTATCCAGTTCTCTGTCCTGAACACACTGAATGCTGTGACCACTTACCTTCTGAGCTAAACATTTATGTCATACTTTACTGAATGCCTTCTGGAAACGCACATACACTACAACTGATGAGTGTCCTTTCAAATCTGGTGTCTTTATTGATATTTATCTACATTTATCTGTTGTACTTATTCTATTCTCAAAGAACTCCAGTAAATTAATCAAACAGATTTTTTTTGTTAAAACACTTGATTATGTTTTGACTTTCTTAATGTCCCTTCATTTTTATTAACAGATTTCAATATTTTCTCAGTGGCAGATATGAGACTAAATGGTCTCTAGTTTTCTGCTTTTCTTTCTTGAAACAGGTGCTCCATTTGTGCTTTTTCCCCTCATTCCACTGCTACCTCTCTGGAACATTAGGAATGTTGGAAAATTACAACCAATAGATCCCTTTTACCTCCAGCCATTCTGACCCCAGAAGCTGCTCATTGGACCAAGGTATTTGTCAGTCTTTAGTCCCATTTGATTGCTTAATACCTTTTCTCAAAGAGTAAGTGATAACTATGTTCTTATCTCCTTGTTGTAGGTGAAGTTTCTGTTATTGATTGGTGCTTATTGTCTCCTATCTTGATAACAAAAGCAAACATTTATTTAATGAAAGAGTCTCTGCCCAAAATGTCATCTGTTTATTCCCCTCTTTTGATGCTGCCTGACCTGTTCAGTTCCTCTTTCATTTTGTGCATGTTATTTTTAATTCCCAGCATTTGCAAGATCTCTTGTGTTTATTCAATGTTTCTACTACCGTATTCCTATATCACTCATTTTTAGTTCCACAGCATCAATCACTAAAGAACCTACTCTCATCTTTTTAATTCATTTTCAGAAACTTGCAGTTTGTTTCTGTTTAGTATCTTCTTACAAGCTTACTTATTTACTACCACCCTAAAGAAGGGTCTCGGCCTGATGCGTCGGCTGTTTATTCACTTCCATAGATTTTGCCTGACTTGCTGAGTTCCTCCAAGTTCTTACAAGCTTGCTCTCATAAACTACTTACTCCTAACAATTTCTATTTATTCTTTTCAAGTCTTAAAAATGTTTTGAACCTTCTGGTCCCATTACTAATATGGGCACCTTTGTATGTCTCCTCTTCTAATTTGAAACTGTCTTTAAAAGGCTTTATAAGCACAGATAGAAATATACACCAAGTTCACCACCAGGTTCAGGAACAGTTATTACCCTTCAACCATCAGGCTCCTGAATCAGCATGAATAACTTCACTCACTTTGTCTCTGCATTGATTCCAGAACCTACAGACTTACTTTCAAAGAAGGACATTGCAACTCATGTTCTCTGCATTATTTTTTAAATTTGCATAATTTGTTTTATTTTCTATATTGTTTATTTGTCAGCCCTTGTTATGGAAAGTTTTTTATAAATTTTATTGCATTTCTTCATTTTCCTGTAATTGCCCTCATTTGCAGGAAAATGTTTAGTCATGCAGTCTCTGCTGAAATCCAGACAGATCAGAGCCTCACAATGTAAAAGAACAGAACTGTTTCACAGTTGTCCCTTACCAACAACTAACAACAAAATACTATGAAACATGCAAGTGTGCACTTCCATTTATTGCAGCTACTTTTGCACAATGCACTCAGGATGGTTGAAAAACTCTTAAGCATTTGCATCACTTCACTGGAAGATTAATAAAATCAAATTTATCATTTGAGTTGATCAAATACAGTGTTTTTTTGTACTAAATATATCCCAATTTAAAATGAAAGTAACATTTGTGCTTTGGATCCTAAGTTCTTGTAAGCAGCAAAGGTCTGGCAATTACTGTTCTAAATGGTCGCTGCAGAAGGTTATTATGCAAAGACCCAGATGGTTGATTTCATGTGATTTACATTGTTCTCTAGTTGCTTCACTATTCACCCATTTTTCCATTGTAAAATATTCCACAATCCATCCATAAAACTGAAACCAATCTATCGCATAACACAAACGACGTTTTATGAATTGTGTCTTTAATGTGATGCAGGCATTTGATATACCAATTTTGCCCAAAAATGCTGAACAAAATTTGTAAATAAAATAATAAATGGACTTGTCCACTTGTGTAAATTTAGAATTTGTATCTCTCAGCACACTGACATATGCTAATGGATTTCAGCCTCTCAGTGTGAATGTGGGCCCATTAAATCCAGACTCTATTTTTCTGTAATGGATTAACTCACATTCTTTAAGAATGAGGACAAAACATTGTGACATGCTTAATACTACTGCTGCCAGCCTGTCCACTTAGATTTCTTCCAATTTTAAGAACTGCTGATTGCATCTTGTAATAGGCTGCCAAAGGACAAATCTATGCACGGCAGTGGAGCGGGGATAGAATGAATTATGCATTAGGCGCACTGGTATTCAAGCTCAACTTTGAAAAGTTTAGTATTTTCAACACAATGTGATTTATCCAAATACATTTAAAAGAGACAATGACTGATTCAGTAGTATTCATCACTTCTGTAGAGCTTATGTTTAGTAATGAAAGTTTCCTTCTTGTTCACACCACCACATATATCCAATTTGATCCTCTTCATGCAAATGTTGTTTGTGCTGCATGCATAGGTATATATTTCATTAAAATGTACAGGATTTTATTTAAAGATAAATGGTTCATGTGCATCCAAGTAAAAGCTGCATATGAATAAATGCTAAGTGACAAAAAACAATACAAAGCTCGATTCTGCAGGTTATTTCTAAATGATATATGTATATACACCAAAGAGATACATAACATTGACACAAGCTTCTCAAGTACAAGTCAATTTACTTCTACTGGCCCAGGTCTTCTTCTGAACTACTAGCTGCTGAATGTCACTCAACTTCTACCTACTGAACTTGTTGCTATCTGGTGTGGTCTTGGGACCGAACATTGATAAGCAAGCTGGCTTGACCAGTTTGCACTTTGAACTTTGAGTGTTGAGGTTGTGATTGGTCTCAGCCAGTCACAGGTGACAGCCTCCAACTGTGGTCAAGCTACACACTCCCAGAGTGAGCAGCTGTCAAAACTGTCAAGGTGATTGAACATTTGTGAATATCTCAATCATTCGCACATCCTCAAAAATGTTAATGATATTAGGAAAACGTTCCTAAGGGTCTCAAAATGTTGACTGTTCATTCATTTCCATAGATGCTGTCTGACAGCTGAGCTTCTCCAAAATTCTGTGTGTGTTGCTCAGGAAAACTATAACAAAAACAAATTAAAAGCAGCAGAAAAATACTTAAAACACCTAATTAACCCAATAAAAATCAAAATAACAGAGGTAAATTATACTTACGCTTCATGCTCATAGTCATTGGTCTCCATTTAAGTACAGCTTGCTGTGCTGCACATTGCCTAGTTTCTAGTGCAGGAGATCTGCAAAAGCTCAGCCCAGTTCCCATTAGGAATCCAGCAGGCAAGCATGATTAGGAAACTACTGGTAATCAGAAATTTGATAAAATCCTGGTGTTTCTGCAATGACCGAGGTCAATGGACCTCATTGACAAAGGCTGATGACCTTTTGGTTGGCAAGATATCCCCAAGGCTGGTGAGTTCTGGGATCGGAGCTCCATGTAGGCAGGAGAGATGGGGGCTGGTGATGCCTTCAGGACAGCAGGTCGCTGGGTCGGAGGTCTGTCCAAGCCCAGAGTTCCTATCAGCTTGAGCCAACCTGGCCAAACTCCTCTGATCATTCTCACTAACAGGGAGATTTCACCCACACAATGACAGCTTACTGGATGCTTTTTCTTGTTTTTCACAAAATTTATTCCATTAGGTACAAGGTGACAGGAAGGCGACAGTAACTCAAATAACCACAGATTACAACAGTGGAGTGCAGATGAGCATTTCGGAATACACAACATATTGAGCATTAATGTGGAATGGCTTTAGCAGCCAAAGACTATGAACATACACTCAGTGGCCATCTTATTACGTGCAGGAGATACCTAATATAATATACACTGAGTGTATATGTTATCTGTTTAAAAAGTGACAATTCCTCTCCACCATATTCATCTTTCTTCACAGCAATGATTGTTCTATTTGTACTTGAATGAACAAAATATTAAACATACACTCATAAGAAGGAAAACAGAAACCTAGAATTAACCACTAAGTATTTTTTGGATTAGTTGAAACATGTTGGTACTCAGTAAGAGTAACATGATTGCATAGATAGCATTTACCTAACAACATCATCACTGACAATTTTGTCACTTATCCAACCAGAACCTATCTGGTATATTTATTTACTTATTGAGAATCAGTGTGGAATAGGCCTTCCCAGCCCTTCCAGGCCTTCAAGCTGGAAACATGAAGGGAACATGAAGGGAACATGAAGGGAACATGAAGGAAACATGGAAACTGCCCAGAAACATGATTTAACCTGCCCTAATCACAAGACAATTTACAATGACCAGTTAAGCTGCCAACCAGTATGTCTTTGGGCTATGGGAGGGAAGTGGAGCAAATTGTAGCAAACTGGAGTAAACCCACACAATGACTGAGAGAACATTCAAACTCCTTACATGTGGATAATTTGCACTGTTCAAGATAATAAGATTAAAGAATAATAATTTTGGTTTAAGGTCCTCCATTTTAAGTAGGTTTTTGGGATTAAGAATAACTTGCTTCTGCCCTGGTTCAATTGGTTTAAAGAGAGCTGATGAAGTTAATATGGAAATACAGAATAATGTGGTGTAGAAGATAATGGATGAGATGGTCATTTGATAAATTCATGAAGTCTGTTACTCTGTAGGTGATTTACTTGGGTTCTGTATGCCTTTGATGAATTTTCAGAAGATTCTTAGTGGCATCTCGACTTATCCTTCTCCAATTTTGAGTGATCATGAGTCAATAATTCACCAAAGAGAATATTGCATCACTTATGGAAGGTTTTGAGAGCATTCCTAATATTTTTCTTCAGCCCACCTTTTTTTTTCAATGATTGCCACAATTAGCTCAGGGCTAACAGCCTCTGACTGGTAAAACAAAACTTTCGGAAACAGCGGTGAAGAATCTTTATACATCTGAGTGTGACGGTATTCTTGAGTCTCCTCCAGGACCTGGATGATCAACAGTAATGGAAACTGAGCTACTGACATGATGAAGGAAGCCTTGAACACAGTCAGAGACAGAGGTCCTTCATCGCTGCCCTAAATGACAGCAGTGTCACAGACAGTAGAGAGTTGTCACAAATATGCATCTGCTCTGGTGTCAGGCATATAAATAATAGAGTCCATTGAATGGAGGCAAATTGAGACTAACTAGTTCATCAGTGCTGGGAGGTGCTGACCTGGGAAGGGATACCGATGTTAATTGATTGATACCTCCAGAAGATTTGGCACACCTTGTACAGAAAGTATTGGTGGGACTTCTCCAGAGCTTTGTATGCATTCCATGTCTCAAAGCAGATAGGAAAGCAGGGAGTACTGCTATCCAGTAGACCATGAGGTCTGAGCCAAGTTCAGGTCTTGATTCTATAATACCCTTATTATGTTAAGATTAATTCACATTAAGTTCTTGCTTTTTAGTCACCATCAATATCAGCCTGTAATAACATCTACGCATGTAAGATAAAATAGGAGATTAGTGTAGGAAGTAGACATCCGAGAAGATCATTTTGAATAAATGAAACAGTTGTCTACACAACTGTCACACGGTGGGGGCAAGGGTGCTGGGAGAGGACCCACAAGCAGGACACAAACACATCTTTCTTAGGTTCAATAAAATAGCATTTATTACTCGCTACATAGAGAACCGGGAAATCCAGGAGGATAAAGAGGAACACGAACCTCGGAATAGGAGACTAGGGACTTGGATTGCCGTGGACCTTGGACTTGGAAACTGGGAACTTGGATCGCCGCGGTCATGACTTAGACACTGGGAACTTGGATCGTCACGGACCTTGGACTTGGAGACTAGGACCTTGAATCGCCGCAGGCAGAAACGTGGACACCATGGATCACCACAGTCAGAAACGTGGACATCATGGATCACCGCAGCCAGAAACGTGGACATCATGGATCACCGCAGACAGAAACGTGAACACCAAACACAGGACAGGAACGTCGAGCCAGGACTCCGCTTTCAACTCAGGCACCGAGCTGGGACTCTCTTTCAAGGGATAGACACGGACACTGGGCATAAACATCAAGACAGGACTCCGCCTTCAACTCAGGCACCGAGCAGGGACTCTTCTTTGAGGGATAGACACGGACACTGGGCATGAACATCGAGACAGGACTCCGCCTTCAACACGGGCACCGAGCCGGGACTCTTCTTCGAGGGATAGACATGGACACAGGGCATGAACATCAAGCCAGGACTCCGCTTTCATCTCACCCCTGGTAGATTGACCTTGCCCAGACCCACTCTGGCGAAGGAGGGCGAATTGCCAGCACTCCGATGCGGGCTAGATAATTCTGGCTTGTGGTAGTGATGGCGACTTGCTAATGCTTCTTAACACTCTTGCCCCGAACGGCTAAACCAAGGAATTATAAGCTGCCGTTTCGGGTCGAGAGTAGATTACCTTAATGGCCAAGCTCAGGGGACACATGAAACGGAATTATAAGGGAACAAGGAGTCAATGGTCCGGATCATAATGCAACCTAACTAAATTTAAAGAGAAACTGATCCGGACCATGATAACAACAGGTAATAGAAATCTGGAACTCTCAAAAAGCCGTGGATGCTTGGGGAAGAAAGTTCTGGACTTAGACCATCAGATGTAGGAGTAGAAGTAGGGTATTTGGCCTATCAAGTCTACTTCGCCATTCGTTCATGGCTGATTTATTTTCCTTCTCAACCCCATTCTCCTGCTTTCTCCCTGGAACTTCTGATGCCCTTTATTCTTTGCATCGAGAACTGTTTCCTGTATGTTAATGGAAAATGAGATTCATGGATTGCTCTGGGATCTAGCACAAATAAGGTAGGCTAAATTGTCTCCTTCTACAACATAAGGAAATCACGGAAAAAGTAATGTGGTGAACTGCTCTAGTAATTCAGAAATGAGATTATTACTGTGGTGTAACAGTCTGAGAATTTTAACTTAGTTTTGTTAACAAGAAGAGCTACATCTAAAGACCTACTGTAGATAAAAGGGACTGCGAAGCTCCCTTTGTTTACAACAAAGACTAACTGGTTCATAAGATCATTCAGAGAAGGACACTTGCTATTCTGATATTTTCCAATACTTCCGCATGAGGATAATTCAGAAAGGTCCTTTGACGTGTTTCAGCCAGCTGTAGAAGATGAACATCCACTATGGCTTCCTTAGAAAGGATTAATAAATATGACGTTGCCAACAAAAATATAACCCACAAATGAGTGCATAAATACTACCTGCAGCTGAACGCTTGGTTACGCAGACTAACATTACCTCCATTACACTCCTGCACCCCCCTCCCACCCATCAATCCCTGGCTGTTTCACAAGGGCACTCTTACCTCAGCAGCACCCCCAGTTCACCAAGATCCATTCCCTCACCAAATTCTATTAGTTCAGTGATCCTTTCTCCTTGACGATTATCTGTGCATCGGTTTCAGCTACAAATTACACTTCCACTGTATTCTTGTGGAGAAGAAATATTGATCCACCTTTGGGTGATTTTTTTTAGGTGACTTTAGGAATTTGTGCACCTCACAGAAGCCACTCCTGGGAGATAACAGTGCAAGGATGTTAAGCACCTGTTGCAGTTGGTATTGGCAGGAAGAAGGTCACTAGGGAACAAAGCACAACAAATTTCAGGCATACTCTGAAGAGTGGAAAATCAGATGTTACACTTTGAGCTTATTGATTTACCATCTCAGAAAATAAAATGCGTGCAGATTTGTAGACAGTGCATATACTGGCTAGGCCTCTGCAGAGTTGCATTGGCCTTAATAACCTCTTTAAAGAAACTGTTTCCATGCTTGCTGAGCCCTCCACTGGCAATTCTGCACAAGATTCTGAAATATAAGCCAAAACAAATCAAAATATTAACTTTTTATCAAAATAATATGGATTGGTGGTGCAAGCAATACGTCACATAAACAGAAGAGGAAATCTTGAAATCGCTAAGCCTTAAGATCAAAATAATTTACGAATGGACAATACCCCCAGAGACATCCCTTTTGTTTTCCATGGGGAGAGCACAGCCATGGAAGCTAGAGATATTTGTAAATGTCATTGTCATGTACAATGCTTAGCAAAAGAAGGACAACAAAATACTAATCAATAAAATGAGCAGACATTGAAAACATAATTAAATTGCAATAATAAAGGAGTGATATTAAATTCCACAGTTATTGAGATTAAGAAGCTTGATTGAAACAATTGACCTGTCATTAAATCCCACATATCCATTTTTCACCTTAATTTCATAGTATTCCTACAGGGGTGTATTGGCTACAGACTTACTTATAAATAAGCCTGTGGCCAACACACCCCTGTAAGAATACTATGACTCTACAAAAATCTTTGCTAACAAAAAAATGCTAAGGTTCATTAAGTTGGTGTTTATTTAATCTTATGCAGTAATATAGGACAATGCAACACAAGGCTGTAGGAACTCAATAGGTCAAGCAGCATCTAGGGAAACGAGTAAGCAGTCAACGTTTCAGGACCAGATGCCTCTTCAGGACATCTTCAGGACTTAAGTACTGAAGAAAGGTCCTGGCCCAAAACATTGACTGTTTATTCTGTTCCATGGATGCTACCTGATCTGCTGAATTCTTCCAGCAATTTCTGTGTGTTGCTTTGGATTTCCAGCATCTGCAGACTTTCTCACATCTGTGATATAGTAGAATGTCGGATTTGATTGTTAATGGAAGGGTACAGCAATAGTTTTCATTACATCAAACATTTTGTCTGCTTTTCCTGTCAGTTAGATAAGAAGAAGAGAAGAATCCCTTCAAGGCTTGGGATGAGCTATGGCAATGAGGAAGCAAGATATGAAACCAAATCAAAATATTAAGGAATTTTATGTCACATTACCAACTTTGACTCTTGAAACCAAAACACCGTTTTCCAATTATTTGGCTTTTATACAACAAATATATAATACTGGCTATCAATTCTTCTTGGTTATTGTATATAATGATCAATAATGTAATAGGAGCCTACTTTGCATCAAATTGTATTGCCATTTAAAAACAACAATATACACATATATAAATACGTATACATCTGACTCCACCAAATTCTTCTGCACTTTTCCCTTCCTTTCTGAAACTTGTAAAGAAAGTGACAAATTTTGTAACTGATAGTCACTTTTTTGCTGCAACAAAACAAATTTCTTGGCAAATGTCAGTAATAATATACCTGATCTGATTCTGATTAAAGTATCTATACCCCAAGAAGAGTGGGCAACTGTTTTGATATAACACTGACGGACAGCTGGAAAATACAGATGGTTTGTCCAATCACAAACAAGAGAAAATCTGTCAATGCTGGAAATCCAAGCAACAGGACTGATAAAGGGTCTTGGCCTGAAATGTCGTCTATACACTTTCCCATAGGTTCTGCCTGGCCTGCTGAGTTCCTCCAGCATTTTGTGTGTGTTGCACAAATAAGCTGACCAAAAGTTTGTTATCTTAAATGTTGTAAGAGTATTCAGTGCACTGATATTGTCCAGGCTGTGAAAGAATAGAGGCACATGCACTTATTAAAGTTTAGCCATAGATTTCTTCTCTAACTTACTGTTGACATTGACTTGTCAGACGTTTTAAAGTTTCAATAAAGTCATATCTCATATGTAGAAGTTCATTCAAACAGGACTGATAGGTATAAGTTCTTCTTAAAACTTGTAGAATTGTTAATTGTAGATACTGAATTAAAAATCATTGAAATAAATACTCCAGTTAAGTAAAAATAAGCAGAGATTATAACTGTAAATCTGACTGTGTGTCTGAAGGATACTTGTTTAACGTGGCATTTCATTTCAATATGTGATTAGCTTGTTTCAACAGAAAGGGTGCCAGTGGGAACTTCTGTGTTTCCAACTTGAAATGTAGCTCCTCTGGAAAGATATAATAACAATGAAACTACCTTCCCTTTTAAAAAGCCTTTTATAAGTGGAATCCCATTATGTCTATTGAAATTTTGTTTAACTATCTTGAATGTATAAGGACTGTAAGAATACTTGAAGCATATAAGGGATGTAGCAGTACACTTAGAAAGGAAAATTGAAAGAAAAATGGGTCAGGGGGTAGATAAGATAACAGACAACCTAAAAGATTCTGATAAGTATATTAAGAGCAGAAGGGTAACTAGCAAGAAAATAAGTACCCTTTAAGATCAGTGTGGAACCATGACTGATGTGTGAGGTATTTAATCAATACTTGTCATCTGTATTTATCATGGAGAAAGTTTATGGAAGAGAATGGCGATATCCTGATACATAAACATTTTAAAAGAAAAGGTGTTGGTAGTTTTGTAGTGTGTATAGTTGGAAAGATCCCTACTGCATGACCAGATATATCATGGAATATGAAGGAGAGTAAGGGGAGAAATTGCTGGGATCCTGGCAAAGATTTTTGTTTCTTTGTTAGCAAAGGTGAGGTACCGAAGACTGTAGAGTAGTTAATATTCTATATTTAAGAGGGGTTGCAAGGACAAGCCAGGAAACTACAGGCCAATGAACCTTATACCGGCATGGAGAATATTACAAGAAGAGATTCTGAGAGACACAATTTATGAACATTAGGAAAGACAAAGAATGATTAGCAGAAGTCAGCATGGTATTTTGCATGAAAAATCATATCTCACAAATTCGATTGAGTTTTTCTGAAAAGTCTTCCAAAAGGATTGTCGAATGGTTTTGACAAGATTGTGCATGGCAGGCCGATCTGAAGGTTAGATTACATTGAGAGTGAGGGTGTCTGAGGTCATGTGTGAAAGAATCAGAATCAGGTTTAATATCACTGGCATATGTCATGAAATTTGTTGTTGTGTGGCAGCAGTACATTGCAATATATAAAAAATAATAACTATAAATTACAATAAGTACACATAAAAACAAATTAAATAAGTAGTGCAAAAAGAGAGGGAAAGATAGTGTGGTGGTGTTCATGGGTTCATTGTCCACACAGAAACCTGATGGCAGTGGGGAAAGAAGCCGTTCTTAAAACCTTGAGTGTGTGGCATCAGGCCCCTGACCTCTTCCCTGATGGTAGCAATGAGAAGAAGGCATGTCTTGGGTGATAGGGGTCCTTCATGATGACTGCCGCCTTTTTGAGGCATCACCTTTTGAAGATGCTGTCAATGATGGGGAGGCTAGTGCCCATGATGGAGCTGGCTGAACTGACAATGTTCTGCAGCTTTTTCCAATTGTGTTCAGGAGCCCTTCCATTCCAGATGGTGATGCAATCGGTTAGAATGCTCTCCATGATATATCCGTTGAAATTTGCGACTATTTTTGGTGACATACTAATTATCCTGAAACTCCTAATGAATATAGCCTAATTATCCCTAATTAAATTCCTAATGAAAGAAGAGGGTATATAGAATTAACTACAAGAGGAGATGGTAGAGGCAGGTATATTTACAACTTCTAAAAGAGGGCCATGGGTTTAATGCCGGCAATTAGGTGTCTTGGTTAGCATGAACAATTTCAGCCAGAGTCTATTAACCTATAAATCAAAACTATGATTTGATAGTATATTAAACTTCTCTACAGCAGTTGATGCAATTACCGAACATAAGAAGGTGAAAGAGTTGAATTTCCTTTACTTGCATCAGGAGGGTGAAACTGATCAATTCAAAGGTTTAAAGTAAATTTACTGTATTATTAAAGTATGAGTACAGTGTACACCCCTGAGGTTTGTCCTCCTGCAAGCAGCCATGAAACAAAGAAACACCATGGAACCTGTTAAAGGAAACATCAAACACCTCATGTGTGAAAAAAACAATTTGTGTATACAGCAAAAAGCAAGCAAATAACACACAGAATATTAAACATTAAGCTGCAAAGTCTCTGAAAAATGATCCAGGCGTGACAACAACTTAGTCAGTCCAGCTTAGCCACAAACAACAGAAAATCTGCAGATGCTGCAAATCAGAACAACACACACACAAAATGCTTGAGGAACTCAGCAGGCCGGGCAGTATCTAGGAAACGAGCACGTGCTGAAGGGTTTTGGCCTGAAATGTCGACTGTACTCGTTTGCTAGATGCTGCCTGGCCTGCTGAGTTCCTCCAGCATTTTGTGTGTGTTGCTCAGTTCAGTTTAGTGCTGTGTTGATGACTGCATGCCTCAGCCACAGAACCAGTTCCGCATCAAAGCGCCTCAGTCAGATAGCAAAGAGAGTGATCAGAAACTCATGGGACATGAAACAGCGAGTCCTCCAAAAGTGAGTCTGTGAAGTGTGTTCAGTGCTGAGGACATTAAGTATCAACTTACACCCTTAAAAGAGTCGCAAAGCCACAAGCTGTGATGCTGAGGCAATCGAACCCAGAGACTCCTGCACCTTCCTCCGGCAGCAGTGAGAGGGAGACTGGTCAAACACAGGTGGATGACACTGTACGCCCTCTCATTTTCTGCCCTCATCCTAGTCGATTTCAATCTCCCCTGATATTTTAATCCGAAAGAAGTACTGGAGCCCACCATAAGTTTGTGTTCCGCCATTAGTTCACACACTATACTCCGAACCTCATCGAGCTCCCCAGGAGATAGCAGAAGCACCAGCTTGCTCATTTGGCCCAAAAATACATTATCAAAATGGAAATTACGGACTGCAATCAGTCATAGTTCAGGAGAGGAGTCATATTGAAATGAAGAAGTAGTTCCATGACTGTCTGAAGGATGTCACCGTTGGACATGTTTTTCGCTTGCGTTATCTATTACAATCTAACGCGAGTGATTTTTCAGAATCAAGGATTAAATAGTGCACCATGTTACGTGATTCTTTCCCTCCCTGTACTTGTTCTACAGAACATAGATCAGTACAGTACAGAAACATTCCCACAATGTTGGGCTAAACCAAATAAATTTATAATCAATTCATGTGGTAATTTATTTTCTTGAGCATTTTTCTTTTGTAACACTGTATTTTACAGTGACCTATAGATCTATTGAAGACCTCTGAAATACAAACATAATTATTGTTGGTCTTTTTATAGATGAAAAAATCAGTTACTAACATATCAAATTTTAATTTCAAACTCTGACTATAATATACAAAGGTGTGAACAATCAACGGTTCACTTAATTTATACTATACATCAAAAAATAGCTAGATTTTTGCTGCAGAGTAGACAATTCTTGCTCCTCAGTTTCACCTGTTGAACAAGCTTTTCTTTGCTTTTTTAAGAAGTTATAGCATCTCCACACCTACTAGTGATCCATAGTATAAATCATATATGTCAAACTCAAGGCCCGCGAGCCAAATCCAGCCCGCGGTGGAATTATCTTTGGCCCGCGAGATAATATCTAATTACTATTAAAGCTGGCCCCAGTAATCGAAGCACCTATGGCGAATGATATGGCTAATGCTGAGTTTATTCAGGTACCAGGTTTTCAGGGTTTTTAGTGTTTATTCGGCAGTCTTGCTCGGCAGTCTTCTTCATAAGAAACGGAATTTGTAAAGTGAAACACTTTGTAGTTATAGCAGAGACTGAGACACATGAGAGCAGGCTGAAAAAACGGAGGCAACGAAAGCTGCGTTCGCACGCGTCCGACTGATCCAGCCCGCATGAAGCTGCATTTTGCTCAATCCGGCCCGTGACCTAAAATGAGTTTGACACCCCTGATATAAATGGAATTATGTACAATGGAAGGATTTCTATATTTGATTGCTAAATTCTATAATAATTGCACAAACAAATCAAAGGCAGTACTATATGCCACAATACATATATCATACATTATATGTGAAAGTTAACATATCAAAATTCTTTTGCAAACCTGGAGCACAAAGATAGATCATTATCCTTTATAATTCCTATAAACAAACACTTCTAAGCATGTGGTTAATTAGTTGCTGACATATTACATCACACACATGAAAGTATTTGAATACCACTGTTAAATATAACAGTTCTGTGTTATATTGTAATATTAAAATTTGTATGAGTGTTTCACATAAGTAGCATGTTTCGGTGTCAGAACTTCCTAATAATGATTTAATACTCCTTTAGTTTTAAAATGATTTGTTTGTAGAGGAATAATATTTTAGAATTTACCATGTCACTTTTAATCTTCTTGAACATTTTTTATATTAGGTATTTCACTATATATTTGGATTAAATGTAGATTTATTTCAGAACTCACTGGAAAATTAGGAAGCAAGCTAAACCTTTACTCATTAAGAAGAAGAGGGTTTGTAAGGTCAACAAAGCAAAAGTGAATACCTCTACCAAAGCACTGAAGTAAGAGGGCTACCAGTGATGAGTTTGCAAGGGAACTTCAGGATTGGCACCTGTGTTTTTGGCAACATTTACACTTCCATCGAAGTACTTATCCATGTGAACTACATGCACAATAGTTGATCATCCAAGACTCTTCTCCCTTATCTCTCATGGTTCTTGATTGAACGTGTTCACGTGAATTCAATGCATCAACTTGGGGCTGAGTTGTAACGTTACTCTTCATTAAATGCCATAATGTTGGTAAAGGGTTGACCTGTAAAATAAAGGAATGGAATGATTGAACCAAACTGTTTGCTTCTGTGCAAGAAGTTTCCTAAAAGTGGAATATAGAGACTGGCTAATCAAACACCTGACAAGTGGAAGTATATCTCAGCAGGTATCAAAGTCTTCTCAATGAAGGAGAAACAACAGAATACAAAGAATCTGTCCCTACAAGCGGGACAAGCGCCCCTACACATCCTCCCTCACCACCATTCAGGGCTCCAAACAGTTCTTCCAGGTGAGGCAACACTGCATGTCTGTCAGGATCATCTACTGTGTCCAGCACTCCTGCTATGGTTTCCCTTATGTTAGGGGTACACAAAATAGATTAGGGGATCACTTCAGAATCAGAATCAGGTTTGTTATCACCAGCATGTGTTGTGAAATTTGTTAACTTAGCAGCAGCAGTTCAATGTAGTACATAATATAGAAGAAGAAGAAGAAAAAAATAAGTAAATCAATTACAGTATACATATATTGAATAGATTAAAATAGTGCAAGGTTGCTGCTGCGACTCCACTCTACTAGTTGTCATATCTCGCACCTGTATGCCCTCTCGTCTCCATCTGAGATTCTACCAACAATGGATGTATCATCAGCAAATTTATTGATGGTATTTGAGCTATGCCTAGCCACACAGTCATGGGTATAGAGACAGTAGAGCAGTGGGCTAAGCACACACCCCTGAGGTGCACCGGTGTTGATCATCAGTGAGAAGGAGATATTATCACCAATCTGCAAAGATTGTGGTCTTCTGGTTAGGAAGTCGAGGATCCAGTTGCAGAGGGAGGTACTGAGGCCCAGGTTCTGCAACTTATCAATTAAGATTGTGGGAATGATGGTGTTAAATCCTGAGCTATAGTCGATGAACAGCATCCTGACATAGGTGTTTGTGTTGTCCAGGTGGTCTAAGGCTGTGTGAAGAGCCATTGAGATTGCATCTGCCATTGACCTATTGTGGCGATAGGCAAATTGCAGTGGGCCCAGGTCCTTGCTGAGGCAGGAGTTCAGTCTTGTCATGACTGACCTCTCAAAGCATTTCATCACTCTCTATGTGAGAGCTACTGGATGATAGCCATTAAGGCAGCTCACATTAATCTTCTTAAGCACCAGTATAATTGTTGCCTTTTTGAAGCAAGTGGGAACTACTGCCCGCAGCAGTGAGAGGTTGAAAATATCCTTGAATACTCCTGCCAGTTGATCACCTACGCTCCGTCCACCAGAAAAGGAGGGATTTCCCAGTGCTCACCTACTTTAATTCTCCTTTCCATTCCTATTCCAACATTCTAGCCTATAGCTTTCTCTACGGCCACATTAAAGGCACTCTCTGATTGGGGGAGTTACCCCTGATATTCCATCTGGGTAGTCTCCAACTTGAGGGCATCAACATTGATTTTCCTAACTTCTGGTAAACTCTTCCCCCAACCCCAACTCCACCTTGTCTGATTTTCCATTCCCTATTCTGGCTCCCCTTTCACCCCTTTTCTCTCTAATCACCTGTCAATCAATTCCCTCAGGTGTCCTCTGTCATTTGCCTCCTCCCACCTTCTTAACCCATTCATTTCCAGACCTGATGAAGGGTGTCAGCCCGAAATATCGACTCTTCATTTAGGATTTAGCAAGAAATACTAGCCTTATCAACAATGTCCACATTCTACAAATGAACAAAAGGAAGGTGTATTAATGTAAACATGAATTTAAGCAACGACACGTCTTCCCGCAGAACATCTCTCTGTTCCCAAAAGCTTGACTTACTTACTGAGTTCCTCCAGAACTTTGTCTATGTTATTCAGGATTTCCAGCATTTGCAGAGTCTCTTGAGTTTAGAAGTCAAAGGATTTTGTTCCTGAATTGATGCCAGAAATCACTGAAAAATGGTCAGAATTTTTCTAGAGTCATTACTGATTATTGTGTTCTAGCTAAAGTAGTAAGTTAGCATTGTTGCCCATACCATTAGTCATTTATGCACAACATTAGTAAAGCTAATACAAGACATAATGATCAATGTGGCATCTGCTGTGTCATTTTTATATCTTTTACATTTATAGCATTGCCTGCAGTCAAAATTAACATTAACTGATATAGTTCACTTGAACTATTACTTGAATCTCAACAGACTTATCTATGATTATTTAAGCACCGGAGTATTGTTCTTGATATAATAATTTTGTAGCAATATCTATGAATTACATCGATCAGAAACTATCTTTATAGTACTGTCATTAATGGAAGCAGAAGATTGAAGGAGATTTTGCAAGGTGAATGTGGGTCTTTTGGTAAGGAGTGACAGCTGCTGAGATTTCAAGTCTGATATACTGTAGCTGCAGAAACCTTGTTTCCCTTCCAGTTCTGGCCTACACGTTCAGAAACAGAGAGACGTCCATTGGGTAACAGTGTCATCGGTTATAAAATTCCTTTTTATATCAATGCATCTTAACATCAATTCATTTGTGTAATGCACCGTGGTCAGTAAGGCTAGCATTTGTTGTCAATTCCCAATTGTTCTTGGGAAGACAATGGTGAACTGCCTTTCAGAGACACTGCAAGAAAGCAAAGATATTTGTGTAGATGGTTCCCTGGATTCATGTTCATTGACAATAAGATGTCAATTCTTATTTTCATATTTTTTTGCTTCTGTGAAGGAAAATGTCTTTATATTGGGACACATGACTTCTGTTCAGCTGATTAAAAGGAGGGAACAAGGAATAAATGAGCCACTCTGTCTCTCAAACATAAGGTTAATGTGAGAGATGGAGAAGGTGGTGACTGGTCAGATGAGCTGTATCTTGCTCTCTGCCATTTCTATATGGATTTGGGAGAAGACTGGTGGAGTGGTGGACATTTGGGCATACCATGTTGGTGCCAGAATTTGTTGGGACACCTGTGGCTGCCACCAGCACATATTTAAGCTGTGTTGTTTATTGACACAAATGACACATTTTACTTTATGTTTTGATATGCATGTGATAAATAAATGAAAATGGATCTGGATCTGAAGTGCCATAGTACATAGTTGAAGAACAAAATGTTGATAAACCTTCTGCTCTCAATCAAGTCTTTCCAGCTATTTTTCAAATAATCAAATGGATGTTTGTGAGATACTTCCAGAAAGATGACTTTGCCTTTAGAAGAATGGGGGTGGGGGCTGCCTCATTGAACCCTATTGAATATTGAAAGCCTAGATGGACTGGACATGGAGAGGATGTTTCAAATAGTGGGAAACTTTAGGACCAGAGGGCACAGACTCATAATAGAAGGACATTCCTTTAGAACAGAGATGAGGAGCAATTAATTTATTCAAAAGGGGGTGAATCTGTGGGATTTATTCTCACAGATGGCTGTGAAGGCCAAGATATCATGCATATTTAATCCAGAGGTTGATAAACTTTTGATTAGTAAGGGCATCAAAGTTTATGGGAAGAAGGCAGGAAAATGGGGTTAAGAAGGATAATAAATCAGCCATGATGGAATGGTGGAGCAGACATGATGGGCCTAATGACAATTCTGCCTCTATATCTTATGATTATATGGTCTTATGAACAAAACAGGTGGTGTATCATGAAGTTATTTAGAGAATGCAATGTATTTCCAGACAGTGGAAATATGGTAATTGAACACCACCAAAGTATAATTCTGCCTTTCTTGAAAGTTCATCTTTTTTTTATCCTACTACAGGATTAAGGAGAGTATTTTGGAAACAGCAAAGCAAAAGTGACAGTAACAAAAATGCTTTGTATACAGTATTAGTAAGAAGGGCACTGTGGTCAAATCAGCAAATGTCTCCTCACAATTCTGTAATAATGGCAGAAACTTCAGTTAGGTATATACAGTATGCATGAGGCACATTTCACCAGGAAAAATAGAAAACTTGTCACCCAATCCCTCATACCTCACTTGCTCACGCCTTATTACAGAACAATTCATTCATCTGAAATTGAAGTGAAAAATACAATGAAAGGATGAAATTGTCTTAGCGATTTGTATTCAGGCCTTTCCTTTAGCAGTGTGCACTATGTTCTCATCCGTCTTTGTATTTAATGATGCACTAACGTTGTGAGGACTGTGGCAGCATTTTGTTTCCTTTCTGAGAATAACAGAAGTCTGGATTTTCCCCTAACAACCAGGGAATTCATTCGGAGTTGCCAACACATTTTACTGTAAATAGAATCAAACATACAAAGCATATTTTAATAAGGAAATACATAATCACAAAGTAATTGATCATAGAAAGTTAAAGGCTATTCTTTGACAAATTAGCATGAGCACTGGAAATTAAAAACAGAAAGTATTCTCAGAACTTCCACACAGAGGTTTGATTGGACATTGGAGTCTCTGGGGCCTGTTGGTCTATGCTGATTTTCTCCACATCAAAGAGTGGCATGATTGAAATATCTTTCACATCATTACAAAGATGTAATGCCGATGCTTTATAAAGCATTGGTCAGACCACTCTGAGTATAGTGAGCAGTTTGGACTCCTCGTCTAAGAAGAGATGCTCTGGCATTGGCGAGGGGAAATTCGTGAGAATGATTCTGAGAATTAAAGGGTACTGTATGAGGAGTTGATGGCACTGGGCCTGTTCTCACTGGAGTTCAGAAGGATATGGGGTAGTTCAGATTTAGTACTTTTTTTAAGGAATATATGGGTCAGCACAACATCAAGGGCTGAAGGGCCTGTACTGTGCTGTAGTATTCTAGTGTTCTAATGATGTCGGGATCTCGTTGAAAACTATCAAATATTGAAAGGTGGATGCAGAGAGGGTATTTCCTAAAGTGGGGGAGTCTAGGACCAGAGGACACAGGTGAATTTCTTTAGACAGGGGGTGGGGTATCTATGGAATTCATTGCCACAGAGAGCTGTGGAGGCCAAATCATTAAATAAATTCAAAGTGGAGGTTGATTCAGGAACAGCTTCCTCTGCCATCCGATTCCAAAATGGACATTGAATCTTTGGACACTACCTCACTTTTTTTTAATACACAGTATTTCTGTTTTTGCATTTTTTTAAAAATCTATTCAATATATGTAATTGATTTACTTGCTTATTCATTATTATTATTATTTTATTTATTATTATTTTTTATCTGCTAGATTATGTTTTACATTGAAATGCTGCTGTTGTTAACAAATTTTACGTCACATGCCGGTGATAATAAACCTGATTCTAATAGGTTCTCGGTTAGTCAGGTCATCAAAGGTTACAGGGAGAAGGCAGAAGAAAGGGGTTTAGAGGGATAACAGGACATGCCCTCTTCTCATTGCTACCATCAGGGAGGATATACAGGAATCCAAATGCACCCACTCAATGATTCAGCACAGCTTCTTTTCCTCTGCCATCAAATTTCTGAATGGACATTGAACCCACGAACACAATCTCACTATTCGTGTTTTCTCTTTTTTTGCAATATTTGTTTAATTTAACATAATTATATATATATTTACTTACATTAATTTACAGATTTTTATTATTATGTATTGCAATGTACAGCTGCTGCATAACACCATGTTTCATGGCTTATACTGGTGATAATTAAAATTGACTCTGATTTTGATCCTGATTCTGATTCTAATAAATCAGTCATGATGGAATTTTGGAGCAGAGTCATTGGACCAAATGGCCTAATTCTACTCCCATGTCTTAAGATCTTTTCTTACATCAATTTATTCAGTATCTCAGGTAATTTTTGGGTTTAACCTGCTGCTGAATTTTATAACAGTGGGCCTTAGAGTAAAACTTTTGTTAGTGTCAGCAGCATATAGTACCTAAACTTACACCATTTAATTTCTAAGCATATTTCTTTTCTGAAAGATGTGTACAGTATATGTGTATAGCTGTGGGCTGTCACAGTTAGCATGAAGTTACTAGACAATAGGTGCAGAAGTAGACCATTTGGCCCTTCGAGCCTGCACCGCCATTTTGAGATCATGGCTGATCAATTCCTATCAATACCCGGTTCCTGCCTTGTCCCCATATCCCTTGATTCCCCTATCCATAAGATACCTATCTAGCTCCTTCTTGAAAGCAGCCAGAGAATTGGCCTCCACTACCTTCCGAGGCAGTGCATTCCAGACTCCCACAACTCTCTGGGAGAAGAAGTTTTTCCTTAACTCTGTCCTAAATGACCTGCCCCTTATTCTCAAACCATGCCCTCTGGTACTGGACTCTCCCAGCATCTGGAACATATTTCCTGCCACTATCTTGTCCAATCCCTTAATAATCTTATATGTTTCAATCAGATCCCCTCTCAATCTCCTTAATTCCAGCGTGTACAAGCCCAGTCTCTCTAAGCTCTCTGCGTAAGACAGTCCAGACATCCCAGGAATTAACCTTGTGAGCCTACGCTGCACTTCCTCTACAGCCAGGATGTCCTTCCTTAACCCTGGAGACCAAAACTGTACACAATACTCCAGGTGTGGTCTCACCAGGGCTCTGTACAAATGCAAGAGGATTTCCTTGCTCTTGTACTCAATTCCCTTTGTAATAAAGGCCAACATTCCATTAGCCTTCTTCACTGCCTGCTGCACTTACTCATTCACCTTCAGTGACTGATGAACAAGGGCTCCAAGATCTCTTTGTATTTCTCCCTTACCCAACTCTACACCATTCAGATAATAATCTGCCTTCCTGTTCTTACTCCCAAAGTGGATAACCTCACACTTATTCACATTAAATGCCATCTGCCAAGTATCTGCCCACTCACCCAGCCTATCCAAGTCACCCTGAATTCTCCTAACATCCTCATCACATGTCACACTGCCACCCAGCTTAGTATCATCAGCAAATTTGCTGATGTTATTTTCTATACCTTCATCCAAATCATTAACGTAAATGGTAAACAGCTGTGGTCCCAATACTGAGCCCTGTGGCACCTCACTAGTCACCACCTGCCATTCCCAGAAACACCCATTCACCGCTACCCTTTGCTTTCTATCTGCCAACCAGTTTTCTATCCATGTCAATGCCTTCCCCCTGATGCCCTGAGCTTTGATTTTACCCACCAATCTTCTATGTGGGACCTTATCAAATGCCTTCTGAAAATCGAGGTACACTACATCCACTGGATCTCCCCCGTCTAACTTCCTGGTTACATCCTCGAAAAACAACAGATTAGTCAAGCATGATTTACCCTTGGTAAATCCATACTGGCTTGGCCCAATCCTATCACTGCTATCTAGATATGCCACTATTTCATCCTTAATAATGGACTCTAGCATCTTTCCCACCACCGATGTCAGGCTGACAGGTCGATAGTTCTCTGTTTTCTCCCTCCCTCCTTTCTTAAAAAGTGGGATAACATTAGCCATTCTCCAATCCTCAGGAACTGATCCTGAATCTAAGGAACATTGGAAAATGATTACCAATGCATCCGCAATTTCCAGGGCCACCTCCTTTAGTACCCTAGGGTGCAGACCATCTGTACCTGGGGATTTGTCAGCCTTCAGTCCCATCAGTCTTCTCATCACCGTTTCCTTCCGAATGTCAATCTGTTTCATTTCCTCTGTTACCCTATGTCCTTGGCCCATCCATAAATCTGGGAGATTGCTTGTGTCTTCCTTAGTGAAAACAGATCTAAAGTACTCATTAAATTCTTCTGCCATTTCTCTGTTTCCCATAACAATTTCACCCAATTCATTCTTCAAGGGCCCAACATTGTTCTTAACTATCTTCTTTCTCTTCACATACCTAAAAAAGCTTTTGCTATCTTCCTTTATATTCCTGGCTAGCTTGAGTTCGTACCTCATTTTTTCTCCCCGTATTGTCTTTTTAGTTAAGTTCTGTTGTTCCTTAAAAACTTCCCAATCATCTGTCCTCCCACTCACCTTAGCTCTGTCATATTTCCTTTTTTTTTAATGCTATGCAATTTCTGACTTCCTTTGTCAACCACTGTGGCCCCTTTCCCCCCTTTGAATCCTTTCTTCTCTGGGGGATGAACTGATTCTGCACCTTGTGCATTATTCCCAAGAATAGCTGCCATTGCTGTTCCACTGTCTTTTCTGCTAGGCTATCCATCCAGTCAACTTTGGCCAGCTCCTCCCTCATGGCTCCATAGTTTCCCCTGTTCATCTGCAACACTGACACCTCCGAGCTGCCCTTATCCTTCTCAAATTGCAGATAAAAGCTTATCATATTGTGATCACTACCTCCTAATGGCTCCTTTACTGCGAGATCGCTTATCAAATCCTGTTCATTACATAACACTAAATCCAGAATAGTCTTGTCCCTGGTCGGCTCTCGTACAAGCTGTTCCAAGAATGCATCCCGTAGGCACTCTACAAACTCCCTATCCTGGGGTCCAGCACCAACCTGATTCTCCCAGTTCACCTGCATGTTGAAATCCCCCATAACTACTGCAACATTACCTTTGCCACATGCCAATGTTAACTCCCTATTCAACTTGCACCCAATATCCATGCTACTGTTTGGTGGCCTGTAGACAACACCCATTTGGGTCCTTTTGCCCTTACTGTTCCTCAGTTCTATCCACACAGACTCTACTTCTCCTGACCCTATGTCCCCCCTTGCAAAGGACTGAATCTCATTCCTCACCAACAGGGCCACCCCACCCCCTCTGCCCTCATTTCTGTCCCTAGGATAGCACGTATACCCTTGTACATTCATTTCCCAGGTCTGATCTCCCTGCAGCCATGTCTCCGTTATCCCAACAACATCATAGTTACCCATTCGCACCTGGGCTTCAAGCTCATCCGCCTTATTTCTGACACTTCGTGCATTCAGATATAGCATTTTAACCCATTTCTCCTCTCTCTGTTTGAATCACTGCCTATTGTGCTTAACCCAGCTCCCCGAACTCCCATCAGGCTATACGCCCCTAGAATTTTGTTGTCCTTCCTACATTTACTTATTCTTCCAACACATTTAACTCCAAGTTCTATCAGACCATCCCTCTGTACACGAATCCTCCTTATCACTTGTTCCGCCCCACCTTCCTCTACTACACACTTAATATTCCGGAACCGTGTAGTCCCCACCTGTCCTTTATTCTTCCTCTCGCTATCCTCTCTCACATTCTGGATCCCCGCCCCCTGCAAATTTAGTTTAACCCCCCCCCCCCAAGAAGCTCTAGCAAACTTCCCTGCAAGAATGTTAGTACTGCTCCAGTTCAGGTGTAAACCGTCCCTTCGGAACAGATCCCACCTTCCCTGGAACAAGGCCAGGGCAGAGCTCAGGACATTCAGGAGATTGGAGTTCAATTCCGATGCCTTCCTGTAAGGAGTCTGAACATCCTTCCCATGGCATGTGGGGATTTACTCAGGGTGCTGCAGTTTCTTCCAAACTCCAAAGAAGCAGACTAGGATAATTGGTCATTGTAAATTGTCCTATGATTATATTAGGGTTACTCGGGTTTGTCAGGGGTTGCTGGGGCAGTGTGGCTGGAAGGGCATGTTGATGGGAGTAGGCAGTTTAAATGGTTTGGCATGGGCTAGTTGAGCCAAGGTGCCTGCTTCTGTGCTGTATTTTTCTATGACTCTATGGAGAATTTTGTGTGAAAATGTGTGTAAAAACCTGGACATAAATTATTTGAAAGCTTCACAGTTTTCCTCCTCACACCAGTCATGGAAGAGTTAGCTAAGCAGTTTCTTCCATCTAGCTAATTAAGTTCTCATCGGGTGAATTCCAATCATAAGAGTCAACAGGTGAGAGTTGAAGAGCTGAATTAAACGATATTCTGTCCTGAGGTATATCATATAATCTTCCTATAAGTTATCATCCATGGACAAGTTGGTTTGACTTTTCCATTCCAATAGCAGCCATGGCTCAGTTGTTTGTGTTATTATGTGTGTACATGATAAAGAACTTTAGTTCCCAGTGGACAATGCATGTGGTTCACCCCGGAACCAGAAATGACATTAGTGAGCTGGCCACACATGCTTATTGTCAGGCTGAAGCACTCTGTAAATAAAATGTTCCTGTGTTTATCCACGCTAAGTTTGTCTCTATTAAGAACAAACATAACAAGCCGTCAAAAGTTGGCATGTGTGCTGGGGCAGCAGGCTGAGGGTAGCAGACACCAACAGAATCAACAAACTCATTCATTAGGCCAGTGATGTTGTGGGGGTGGAACTGGACTCTCTGACAGTGGTGTCTGAAAAGAGGATGCTGTCCAAGTTGCATGCCATCTTGGACAATGTCTCCCATCCACTCCATAATGTACTGGTTAGACACAGGAGTACGTTCAGCTAGAGACTCATTCCACCGAGATGCAACACGGAGCGTCATAGGAAGTCATTCCTGCCTGTGGCCATCAAACTTTACAACTCCTCCCTCGGAGTGTCAGACACCCTGAGCCAATAGGCTTGTCCTGGACTTATTTCCACTTGGAATAATTTACTTATTATTATTTAATTATTTATGGTTTTATATTGCTATATTTCTACACTATTCTTGGTTGCTGCGACTGTAATGAAACCCAATTTCCCTTGGGATCAATAAAGTACGTCTATCTGTCTGTCTATACACAGAGTCTGAGAAAGACATGCTAGTACCAGAGAGAGATTGGCCAGTGAGGTGACAGTGCATGTGGGTTCAGAAGTTCACCAGATTCTTCAAGTTCAGGTAAGAGTGTCATGGTCCCTTCTGGCAATGCCCCACCTGGCTACTACCTCAGAAATTGGGCCTCAATCCCCTCGTTTAGTTTCCAATCATTCCCAAGTTCCACTAACTACAAAAACCTGCTTTCGATCAGCAAATGCAGAATAAAAACCCTGTGATCACAACAAGGAACTGCCAGTTTGTTGATTGATTCTGGTGTGAGTAACTTCGTTTCATGGTTCTTAGGACTGCCGGTTCTAAGTCTAGCATCGCTCCTGGATACTGATTCCACGCTCGCTAGCCAAGAACACCTCCTGACTCTGTATCCGTGCCCGTGTTCTGCACTTGGTTTTGTGCACCACCTCTCTTGTGTAACAGAGAGGTTGACAATTCCCATCATGGATAAGCCAAGTCTACCTGCACCTCTGCGGTTTACTGGCAATCTAATGGATAACTGGAAATGTTTCAAACAGTGATTCAATATATAGTGGCTAGCAGAGTGGGAGGGACAAATAAAACATTGGAAGTATATTTCTTTCTACATGTAATTGGCAAAGATGCTGTGGGCATCTGTAACAGCCTTCAAATGGTTGAGACTGCCTTTGATAGACACTTTGATGACAAAATTTGAGGAGTATTTTGTCACAAGTAAAAACATCATGTTTGAGAGATACAAATTATTTTCCTGTGACCAGAAACAAGATGTTAGCTGAGCATCACACACTGAGTAAGTCCAGTGAGGTGGGAGATTTGAGTGACTCACTAGTTAGAGACAAGGTAGATTGTGGAATCCCAGATAATAGGCTCAGAGAAAGATTGCCCCGTGAAAAAGATTTGATGCTAGAAAAGGCTCTGGATATGTGTAGGGCAGCAGAGATTGCAGAAGCACAAGCTAAGACAATGCACAAAGCAGACGCAATAGTGCATGCTGTGATAACAGCAGCAGAGCACAAGGCATTTTTCAAAACAACCTTAAAACAAAGAGAAAAACAAGAGAAAATCTGGCAGATGCTGGAAATCCGAGCAATACACATAACATGCTTGAGGATCTCGGCAGGCCAGGCAGCACCTATGGAGAAGAGTACAGTCGATATTTCGGACCGAGACCCTTCACCAGGAATGACAAAAAAAAGATGAGGAGTCAGAGTAATAAAGTGTGGAGGGGGGAGGAATACCTACAAGGTGATAGGTGAAACCGAGAGGGGGAGAGCTGAAGTAAAGAGCTGGGAAGTCGATTGGTGAAAGAGATACAGGGCTGGAGAAGGGGGAATCTGCTAGGAGAAGACTGAAGACCATGGAATAAAGAAAAGTGGGAGAAGCACCAGAGGTAGGGATGTGATAAGGAAATAAGGTGAGAGAGAAACGGGAAAGCACAACGGTGAAGTGGTGGGGGTGCCTTTACTGGAAGCTTGAGAAATTGATGTTCATGCTATCAGTTTGGAGGTTTCCCAGATGGAATACAAGGTGTTGCTCCTCCAACCTGAGTGTGGCCTCATTGCAGCAGTAGAAGAGGCCATGGATTGACATGTTCGAATGGGAATGGGAGGCGGGATTAAAATTTGTGGCCCCTGGGAGTTCCTGCTTTTTCTGGAGGTTGGAGCATAGGTGCTCAGCGAAATGGTCTCCCAATCAGTGTTGGGTCTCACCAATATACGGGAGCACCAGATATGGTAGATGACCCCAACAGATTCACAAGTGAAGTGTTGCCTCACCAGGAAGGAACGTTTGGGGCCCTGAATGATAGTGAGGGAGGAGGTGTGGGGGCAGGTGTGGCACTTGCAAGGACAAGTGCCAGGACAGAGATCAGTGGGGAGGGACGAATGGACAAAGGAGTTGCGTAGGGAGCAATCCCTGCAGAAAGCAGAAAGTGGGGTGGGGGAAAAGCAAAGCAAACAGGAATAGTCAAACAGCAAATGTGGAGGTAGGCACACCCCAAAGATGTGTGCTACTTTTAGAAATTCCTGCAATAATTGCAGGAAGATGAATCATTTTGCAAAGTGCTGAAAAACTGGAGCTACCAAGTGAAAGGTGCACACAGTTGCTGAGGAAATGGAGGAAGTCTTTGTGGAATCTCTACAGACTGCCAGTGCTGGTAAAACAGAACGGGTCATTCCAATGACTGTGAATGAGACAATACTTCCCTTCACGCTTGACACCGGAGCCCAGGTGAATCTGTTATCCAGGCATTATTACAAGACTCTTAAAGAGCAAGATTTGTTCAGTGAAGTTAAAAGTGACAGACTATATTGGAGAGAACGTTCCTGTAAAAGAGGGCTGTATCGTAACCATCATGTACAAGGGGCAACACCTAAAAGCATAGCTACTGATTGTAGAGAAGAGAGTACATCCAATATTAGATTTGAGTGCACATAAAAAGCTCAACCTGGCGAAACGAGATTCCGTAGTGGCTTCACAGACTAAAGATGGCCGCACAATATTAATAGAAGTGTATGCTGATATCTCTGAGAGGAGCGCATGCTCACCTGGCGTACACAAAATTCATGTGGATGAGACAATGACTCCTGTTGTGCATGCATGTAGCAGAGTCCTATTTGTATGTAGACCCCTGGTAAGCCTCAGGCTCGCTCAGCTCGCTTCCGTCTAGGGGGAGCAGCCTTTGGCCCCGCCAAACTGGGTAATCAGCTTGTGTGGATGCTGTGTGATGTCCCCGCCTCGCCAATTAACAGACAGTACACAATATGCAATTAAATGATTACACTTTATAGATCATATGGTTATATGTTGTATGGTTATCTAATTGAAACTATGTACTTAATAGAGGTACAATATAAAAGGAAAAAGTAAAAAGCACCAAACTTATCAAAGTTCAATCTCTTTGTGCACAACCGTTGGAGCTCAATTAACGAAGTCTTCTTCCCACCATTCGATCTCCTCCGAGCTCCTCCACCCACCACCTGGGATCAACCACGCTGGTCGACCAGATGCTCCACACGAGTCTGTCCTCGCCTCCTCTCCTTGCCGAAGACCCTGGGCCTCGGACGAACGTCCGGGGTCCGATCCGTCGCCCAGCTTACAGCATCACATCTCCTATCTCCATCCCCATCACGCCTTCTTCCTGAAGTCCATGAGACAATAGCTTACAGACCCACAAGAAATAATAACATCTATCCCAATTGGTTAGCAAATGAATACAATTCTCGTTACCAGTAATTATAACCCAAACAAGCTGTGAGAGAAAAGCACTTTCTCAGCAGTTACCGTAACAAAGAAGTCATTTTATTAGCCTTAGCTGTAACATAAAAGAAGAAACCCCTTACATGTACTTGGAGACAAATTCTAGCAAGAACTAGCACATGTGGAACAAATAAATATTGTGCAGAAAATTGAAGAATAAACAGATTGGGTGAGCTCACTGGTCATTGTGCAAAAGAAAAATGGAGCATTGCAGATATGTCTCGATCCAAGAGACCTCAATAAAAAGAGTGCACTTTAAATTGCCAGCAAAGAAGATCATTTCCCGCTTTGCAGGTGCCAAGTTAGTTAACAAACTCAATGATTGTCTGGGTTTTGGCAGATGAAGCTTGATGAGGCAAGTTTGAGACTGCGTACGTTTAACATGCCAAGGGGAAATATCACTTTCATCAGCTACTGTACAGGTTTCTGTCCACACCAGAGGTCTACTATAAAACTATCCACGTGATCTTTGAGAGCATACCTGGTTTCGAGACCATGGTGGATGACATCATCATCTGGGGGTCCTTCAAGGAGGAACATGATGAATGACTGCAACAGGTGCTTGACATGACCTGGAATGCAGTTTGAAATTAAATAAAGTGAAATGTGAGTTTGGTGTTGATACTGACTTTCAATGGCTGTCATCATTTTTGAATGAGGCTTCACTTCTTCTCCTCCTTTCATCTCCTACAAAAGAGAGAAAGGGAGTGAAGCCTGACACAAGAAAGATGTCAGCAATTAAAAACATGGAGAGGCCCCAAAACAAGGAGGTGAAGCGTTTCTCGGGGATGGTTACTTACCTGGATAAGTCATCCCTCAATTGTCTGCAGAGCCAGCACCACCTAGGTCACTTCTTGAGCAGCGAAATAAGTGGATTTGCTCTAACGAGCAAGAAGTGTGTTTCCAGAGGCTGAAAAGTGTCCAAACTGAAGAGCCTGTGCTGAAGTTTTATGATTTGGAAAGGTGTACAAGAATCTTGGCTGATCCGTCTCGGTATGGTATTGTAGCAGCATGATAACACGTGGCAACCTGTGGCCCATACCATTAAGGGCATTAACAAGTGTGGAAGCCAAATATGCACAAATATAGAAAGTGTTTCTCACCAGCACATACACATGTGAAAGGTTTCATCAATACATCTATGGACAAGCTTTAGAAGTGGAGACAGACTTCTGTTCTCAATTACGTCTAAACCACTGAATGTCTGTCTCAAGAGGATCCAACGCTAGTTGATAAGGCTGCAGAAGTATGATCTACAATATGGAAAAATAATGATTTGCTGCTGATATATCATCTCAAGCAGTCAACAAGAGACAAAGAGTGAGCAAGAGATTAATGCTGATATACAGGCCTACATTGACATGATTGTCATCTCCATTCTAGTATCTCCTAATAGAACAGTGATTAAGAAAGCAGCAGGGTCAGATGAAACAATAATAATACTGAAAGTGACTTTACAAAAAGGATGGCCAGCAGCTAAGAATGAGTGTCCAATGTGTACTCAGAATTATTGGGCATGTAGAGTTGAACTGCCAGTAGTGGAAGATATGGTCTTCAAAGGGAACAGGTTTGTGATTCCATTGTCGCTATGCAAGGAAATGCTCCAGAAGATACATGAAGGGCACCTTGGTGAGGAAAAATGGGAAGATAGAGCTTAGGAAGTGAAGTACTGGGTAAAAATGAACCAAAACATTGGCCAGACTACTGCTTCTTGTGAAATACGCCTTATCTGCAGACCAAAGTACCAAGCTGAATCTCTTACAGCACACCCTGTACCAAACAGGCTGTACTTCAAAGTCTGATTGTCTGATTGTAATGGGAAGAGTCATATTGCTGTAACAGACTACTTTTCCAATTACCAAGAGATTGCAAAACTGCAATCAACATCCAGCAAATTGGTCATTACCTTCCTGAAAACTGTGTTTGCGAGGCATGGAGTTCCATGTGAAGTGGTATCAGACAATGGTCCACAATTGTCAAGTGGTGAATTTGAGGCCTTTGCCAATGATTAGAGCTTCTGATATATAATCCCCAATGATCAGAGATTAAGGGAGCTAGGGCTTTACTCTTTGGAGAGAAGGAGGATGAGAGGAGACATGAGAGAGGTGTACAAGATATTAAGAGGGATAGATAAAGTGGACAGCCAGTGCCTCTTCCCCAGGGAACCACTGCTCAATACAAGAGGACATGGCTTTAAGGTAAGGGGTGGGAAGTTCAAGGGAGATATTAGAGGAAGGTTTTATACTCAGAGAGTGGTTGGTGTGTGGAATGTACTGACTGAGTCTGTGGTGGAGGCAGATACACTAGTGAAATTTAAAAGACTACTAGACAGGTATATGGAGGAATTTAAGGTGAGGGAGTTATATGAGAGGTAGGGTTTAAGGGTCAGCACAACATTGTGGGCTGAAGAGCCTGTACTGTGCTGTACTATTCTATGTTCTATAACTTCAAGCCCACAGCACCCAAAATCGAATAACCTAGCAGAGAGTTTGGTGAAGGTAGTGCAGCACCTCATGAAGAAAGCACAAGATGGACAAGAAGATTTCCACAAAAATCTAATGATTTACAGGAGTGATTTCCAAGATGGTGGCGTGACGCAGCTTACAGCGGCCACTCCGGAGCTGATTATCTGTTATTTGTGAAGTGGGGTGCCGTAAGCAATCATAATCAATTGAAAACGGATGTGGGGGCATGGAGGAACATCGGGAAATCCCCAGGAAGACCTTCTTCGTTGCTGCTGCTGCTGTGAGGTCCGGGACTCTGCTGGGAAGAACAGGCCCCCAGTCCTCGGGGTCGCGTTGCCGATGGCCGTTGGCGGGGCCGTCTTATTATGCTCGGCAGAGGATGGTGCTCGGAAAAGCTGTGCCGGAGGGGATGGTCGTCGGCTCGGAGGTTCAACGGACTCGGAGTCCGCTGCGGTCAGGTCACTTTTGGTGTGTGCTACTTCTGTGAGACTGGTTTTGATGGAACTTTCGTTGTGTGCTGCATCTGCGAGGCTGAGTCGGGCGGCGCCATGGAAGTCCATAGCGGGGGTATTCCCTTCTGCCGCCGGCATGGGATGGCGAGTCTGTCGGGACCCTAGGGACTTGTGGAAACTGTGTGGTGATTTCTTTTGAACTTACAGTCCTTTAACATCTTTGGACTATTTTTACTGTGCCCATGGTCTTTTTTTTATCAATTATGCTATTGTTTGCACTGTTGTAACTATGTGGTTTTGTGCAGGTCTTGTAGCTTAATTTTTGGTCTTGTTTGTCTGGTGGATTTGGAGCTCCTTTCTGGGAAACGCCCTAAGACGGTAGCGCGATATTAATACGCAGCAGCCTCTCCGGACTCTGGATTGGGGATTGCCAAACGTTATGTGGATTTTCTGGTGTAGTCTGTTTTGTCACATGCTTTTGTGATATCATTCTGGAGGAACATTGTCTCATTTTTTAAATGCATTGCATTAGTGGTTTCTAAATGACAATAAACTGAATCTGAATCTGCATCTGAGTGTGCCCTGCAGAATAGCTTATTATCAGCCCAAATGCTAATGGGTTGACGCATATGCACTAATTTTCCTGTACACAAAAACTTGTTGACAACTAAACGAGCACCCAAGCTCAAATTAGCTCAAGTAAAAGAGGAAAAAAAAACATTAAAAGTATCATGACAAAACTGTAAAAAGCCTACCAGTCCTGAAACCTGGAAATCAATGAGAATCCAAGATCACGACTCTGGAACATGGTCCATGCAAGGATACTGTATGTGCAAGAGGAGGAATCTCCACATTCTTACTAGATCCAGATGGAGTGATGGATATCACTGAGATGGAGCCATGTGGATTTATGAACGCAGATCCAAACCGTGGCTGTGACACGTCACCTGTCGGCACACCAAATAAACTGGCAGATGTAAAAAATGAACATGTTGATCAGAGTTCTCAGAAATTCATGAATATTAATGTAGCAAATGAAAACAATACATCTGTGGAAACAAACCACAGACCAAAAAGGATAATCAAAACACCTCAGAGACTGATTGTGTATAAGGGATTGTATTTGCTCATTACAATTGAAGTTAATGTCGCTATTTTTGTTGGAAAGGATTATTGTTACTTGCTGGTTTATAAGTACATAATATTGTGCTTTTTTTAAGGGGAGAGACGTATTATTATGTGTGTAGATAATAAACTTCAGTTCCCTGGGGACAATGCGAATGGTTCATTTTAGAACTAGATATTGCATTGGTGAGTGGATCGCACACACCCTGGCTGAAGCCATTCTATAAATAAAATGTTCTCGCATTTACCCACACTACATTTGTCTTTATTAAGAACAAACATAAAATTGCTCATATTCTCCTTTGACTAGGAAGTTTCTATGTTACAGTCCCACTCTAGCGGCTGACATTCAAATTGGGCAATGAAGAGATGATCACAGTCACATGTGTTAATTTTTGGATAAGCTGCCAAACTAGGGCTTATCTAGCATGTGTCTAGGCACATAGATGAAGGGAAAATGGAGGCTAAATGAGATGGAAGAGTTAGGTTGATCTTGGAATAGGTTAAAAAATTGTCACAACATTGTAGGCCCAAATGCCTGCACAATCCTCTACAGATCTCTGTTACATGTTCTATCTCAAGGCTCCATTATGAAGAAGAATAGTCCTGACCAATATTGATCCCTATAAAACAATTATAATTGTACAGCTTTTCTAAATTAAGGCTATATAATTGTTCTATTCTCTTAAAACAACATTTTTTAAACCAGGATTAAAGAATAAATTAATATTACAGTATACATCTTCAGTAAATCCAGCTAGAGAATGATTGGGGTAAACTAGACAGCCCGTAAAATCACGAGGGTGATTGTGAGACATGATTAACCCACATTTGTTGAGTGCAAGGAAAGCAACATGTCAGCTTCATGCTGTCTACTTATTATAATGATTTCTGCATGCAGCCAGCACTAACTGCAGTGTTAATTGGCTTGATGCATCAGCAGGAACCCCGAAATCATAACCTCCTAGCACTAATTAAAGCTGGTCCGCATTGCTTAAAGAGAGATGCCTTATGACAGGAACAGATGCCGGCAGTCCTTAAGGAAAGAATCCGACGTAGGAAACATTGTGGAAAAGAATATTTTTAAATGATTTCAAACACTGCAATAAGAAGCCTTGTTAGATATTGAGGTATGCAGTGGAAATATACTGGGCTTAAACTTGTTCAAAAATGCCAGTAGTTCTGCACCTAGTGTGGATGCACTCCTCAGTGTAAATGCAATTAAATTTGGAGTTCTCAACATTTACAGAAGTCCTAAATGTGCTTGCCAAACTTTGATAGAGTTTTGCTGAGAGTTAGCACAATAATTCAGCATTTCCTTAGCACATGCCCCTGGAACGTCCAATGGAAAGGAATGACTGTGAAGAGCTCCATACAATACTATGGTCCAAATCTGATTGCTACACCAACATCAATATTTAAATACTGATGTAGAAAGGCAGACCAGGATTTTTTATTTTGGTTAAGGATTATACTTTCCAGGGTCTTCCATGGTTTTTTCTTGATTACATTACTGGGATGTCTGAATAAAGTGTAAAGTTCTCAAGTTTGAGAGGCAGCAATGGAATAGCCTAGGCTGGCAGTCACGCTGCAGTTTGTAGTTGATACAATACCATATTGCACAAAGGTACAGGAATTAATATTGTGTAGATGGTGGATGATGAATAGGTTGCTTGAACTTGAATGGTATTAAAATTTTGATTTGTTGATGCTGTGTTTATCCAAGCCAATACAGAGTATTCTTTTGCATTCCTGACACATACATTGTCAATAATAGCAACAGCGTTACAGGATAAACAAGCAAGAACAACTTACTTAATAGATCTAGCCATAGTGTGCAGAAATCAACTAGTGAAAATCACTAGAAACATGCTGATTTAAAAGATGAATTTAAAAGACTATGGAACATTGTTACAATAATAATATCTACAACTGGTATCATCCCAAAGTCACTACACAGTAGCATTAAACAACCAGGCCTACACAGCAATATTTATGTAAATCTTCAGGAAGCCACAGTATTAAGCAGAACTAGAATATGAGATCATGCTTTGATCTTTTACTCCAGTGCCAATTTCCTGTTCTAATTCCAATCCCTGATTTCCCTTAATACTGAAGACATAGTAGATCTTAATGGTGAACTAAGCCTTTCCAACTACTTTAGGTAGAAGACTTCAGAAATTCACTCTCCTTTTGGTGAAGATATACATTTCCATTTTTATAAGACTATAAGATATAGGAGCAGAATTAGACCATTCATCCCATTCTGCTCTGCTATCTCATCATGACTGACTTAGCATCCCGCTCAACTCCATTTTCCAGACTTCATCCCTTAACCTTTCACGTTCTGACTTATCAAGAACCTATTAAACTCCATTTTAAAAATACACAGTGACTTGGCCTCCACAGACATCTGTGCCACTGAATCCCACTGATTCACTTCCCTATGGCTAAAGAAATCCCTACTCTTCACTGTTCTAAATGGGCGTCCCTCTATTCAGAGTCTGTGCCCTCTGGTCCTAGGTGCCTCCACTGCAGAAAACATCCTGTCCGCATCCCCTTTATCTAGGCCTTTCAATATTCGATAGGTTTCAAAGAGATCCTCATCATTTTTCTAAACGCCAGCAACTGCAGACCCAGAACCATCAAACACTCCTCATACATTAACCCTTTCCTTCAGAAAAGGTCTCTTTATTCCTGTTCATTCCTCTTGCCAGCCAACAAATCTTCTGTTCATGCTGGTATTTTTTCCTGCAATACCATAGCCTTTCATCTTGTAAAACAGCCTCATGTGCTGCACCTTGTCAAAGGCCTTCTGAAAATCTTACATAACCTCTACTGATTCTCCTTTGCCTATTCTGCCTGTTATTTCCTAAAAGAGTTCCAATAAATTTGTCAAGCAAGATTTACCCCTTAAGGAAACCAAGCTGACTTTGGCCTATTTTATAATGTACCTCCAAGCACCCCATAATCTCATCCTTAATAATAGACTCCAACATCTTCTTATCCACTGATGGCAGTTTATTTGGTCTTTCTTTCCTATCTTCTGCCTCTCTCTCTTCTTAAAGAAAGGAGTGACATTTGCAATTCTCTAGTCCTCTTAAACTATTCCAGAATCTGGTGATTCTTGAAAGATCATTACTAATGCCTCCACAATCTCTTCACCTATTTCTTTCAGAACCCTGGGGTGTAGTCCATCTGATCCAAGTGACTTTTCTACCTAAAAACTTTTCAGCTTCACATGCCACGAGAAACACCATCAATATATCCACCTTAACAATATTTTAATGATGTATTATTTTATTTTTCAAAATTTAGGTAGTATAAACTAAATGGCATAATCCCATGATTAATGCAATCGCATATAGTCCTAGGAACCAATCTGGTTGAGTATTGGTAGAGCTGTGTTCTTAAAATTATAGAGCAATCTATCACATTCTTAACTTGTGCCTTGAATACTAAGGAAAGACTTGGGGGAGTCAGGTGGTGCGTTATCTAATGCAGAGTATTCAGTCTATGACTTGTTTGTGTAACAATACAAGTTACCCAGATGGAACAGAAAGAGGAAATCTGAAAATAAAGAGCTGAGTCATGAGGAGGAGGTCCTCCAATAGTGAGGGTCTACCATGGATGTTGCATCCCAGCTGGGTATGCAAGCCAGGGTAGTATGATATGAAGAGCAAGCTGTTGCCAATGTCGTAGGCGTCACTTCTCCACACAGCTGCTGAATCTAAAGGAACAGCAGAGAGCAATACAGTCTGGCATCAATGGTGTCATAGAAGTTGCCAGTCAAAATTGAACTCAACATTTGACTGCCTTAGGGACTCCAGCTCTGGATTTTTCCTCTGGGTTTACTCCCAAAGCCTTCCCCATGGGAGAGAGCAATGGGAACTCTTTGCGGTTGTTTTGTTGCTTGCTGAGTTCTGTTTTGTTGTACTCTGTATTGTTCTGCGAGCGTTGTGGATGTGTCAGAATACTTGATAATTATGGGCTGTCCCCAGCACATCCTTAGGATGTATAGGTTGATAGCACAAACAACACATTTCATTGTATGTTTCGATGTAGAAGTGATAAAATTAATGAATCTCAATCTAAAGTGGCATAGAAAGGGAAGAAAGGAGGAGAGAAAAATGAAAAGGCTTGTAACAGATAGAAAAGCAGGAGAGAATGAAAGAAAATGGATATAACTGTAAAATGCAGAGACCATAAGATATGCAGCACAGTAGTGAAGTGGTTAGCACAATGCTTTACAGTACAAGTGACCTGGGTTCATTTCCCTCCACTGCCTGTAAAGAGTTTGTACATTCTCCCCATGACCACATGGGTTTCCTCTAGATTCTCCAGTTTCCCCACACAGTCAAAAGGCATATTGGTTAGTAGGATAATCAGTCATTGTAAATGTTCCTGTGATTAGGGCAAGGTTAATCTTGGGAATTGCTGGATGGGTTGGCTCAAAGGGCCAGAAGGGCCATGCTGTATGTCAATAAGTAAGTATGTGAACAGAATTAGGCCAATAGGGTTATAGAGTCTCTTCTGCTGTTCAATCATGGCAGATATATTTTCCCAAACCTGTTTTTAAGGTGTGCATTCCATTATACTTTGAAATGCCATTTACCAGTTGGAAAGTCTCTGAGAATCAGCAGGTGAATATTTGCTTTTGAATGTCCACTCATCTGAATCGTTCTGAATCAGCCAAAAATTCCATCAGCCCTATTGCAATGAAATCATGTACAGTTCATAAGCAGATCATTTAAATATCCCAGTGATCACTTTTTTTTTGTTTATTGTGGTGGCTCAAGATAAATACAAGAGATTGCTGGAGAACAAGCTTGGGCAGAGTAGCACACAGAAGGTGTGGAGAGGCATGAAGAATATCACTGGCTTCAATCATCCTAGCTGTAGAACCTCAGAATGCAGCCGTGAAAGGGCTAATGAGTTAAGAAAAATTCTTCAATAGGTCTGACAATTGTCCTCCTGTTCACACCCCTCTCAACATACCAGTCCAACTGCTGAGGCACCCAATGCTCCCACAACACCAATGACTCCCTCCAGTTCAACATGTGGATGAACAACACAGGCTACCTCTGTCTACACCCCTCCTTGTCCTACTCCTACCATTCACACCTCCATGTACCAACTGCTATTGTCGTGATCTTCACCTTCCACCAACATGGACAAGGAATCCTTCTATCATCATGGACTCACCTTCACAATGAAGCAGGTTAAGAAGGGCTCTGGGGAAATTCAGACACGGGAAAGCATTGGGACCAATTGGTGTGAACCCCAGGATCCTGAAGGAGTGTGCTGAGCAGCTGAGCAGCTGTGCGGAGTTTTCCAGCGCATTTTCAATTTGGGTCTCAGCCTGAAAAGGGTCCCGACTGTGTGGAAAACATCATGTGTGGTCCCAGCACCCAAGATGAGCCAACTGAAAATCCTGAATGAATACCATCCAGTGGCTCTGATCTCACACATCATAAAGACCCTAAAGAGGCAGGTTCTGGCTCAACTCCGACACCTGGTCAGATCAGCCCTCCATCCCTTGCTGTTTTCTGTTGGAGTCGATGATGCTGTCATCTACCTGCTAAACAGAGTCTACTCCCTTTTGGATAAGCAGGGCAGCACAGTGAGGATCATGTTTTTTGATTTCTCAAGTACCTCCAATTGCTAAGGGAAAAGCTCTGTTCAATGCACGTTGACACTTCCATTGTATCCTGGATAATAGGCTACCTGATTGGCAGAACAGTTTGTGCAGCTTCAGATCTGTGTGTCAGACATGGCTATAAGCAGCACTGGGGCCCCACAGGGGACTGTATTGGCCTCCTTCCTGTTTACCCTGTATACCTCGGACTTTAGATATAACACTGTCATGTAATCTGCAAGAAATTCTCTAATGACTCAGCAATAGTTTTGTGTATAAAGGGAGGACAGGAGGATGAAAACAGGGCCCTGGTGGAGGATTTTATCAAATGCTGCAAGCTGAATCATCTGCAGCTCAACATCAATAAGACAATGGAGATGGTGATGAACTTTAGGAAGACTAAACCTGCATTGCTGCCTGTTATTATTGATGGTGATGACATGGATGTGATGAGGAACTACAAGAAACTGGGGGTGCACCTGGATGACAGACTTGAGTGGAGCACCAACACAGAGGCTGTGTACAAGAAGGGCCAGAGTCGCCTCTACTTCCTGAGGAGACTGAGGTCCTCTGGAATATGCAGGCATCTCCTTCACATGGTCTACTAGTCTGTTGTTGCCAGTAAAATCTTCTATGCAGTGGTGCCCTGGAGCAATGACATCAACACGGGTGATGCTAACAGGTTTTATAAACTGATTAGAAAGGCTAGCTCCATTATAGGAATCAAACTAGACACACTAGAGATTGTGGTAGAACAAAGGACCCTAAGGAAAATCCTGGCAATTCTAGACAATGTTTCTCACCCTCTGCATGCCACCTTGGCTGAACAGACGAGCACTTTTTGTAATGGGCTAAGACAACTGCGCTGTTCTAAAGAGTACTATATGAGGTCATTCTTACCCTTGGCCACTAGGCTCTAAAATGGGTCAACCTATAGCTGGGGAAGTGATGACCCCTCCGGTTAAGACTGTTTGAGATAACTTATTTTTTTTATTCTTTGTTACTTATCTTCTAATATTTGTATATCTGTGCACTTGTAGTGCTACTGTGACACTGTAATTTCACTTGGGATCAATAAAGTATCTATCTGTATATCCTTCTATCTAATTATAGCTGGCAGAGCAGAATGAATGTTTATGATTTTGAGCACAGAGCTGTAGGATTTATTCACTTTGATCACATACCAGTTAGATATCAAGAGTTTGGAGTTTGGAATCCTGTTCATCTCCAGAGTGGGCATGTGACCCTTGCAAATTAATGTGTATATAGTAGGTGGAACTCTCCATCATGAGGAATGCTGCACCTCTTGTGCGGTGGGGGTGGAGATATATCTCTGCTAAAGGAGATGTCAGGTGATCCTTCCGTTGGCTAGCCTGCAGTTCAGCCTTGAGCAAGGTGTAGTACCTGCTTAGCCCCCAGTCATTGTCATGTGAAGCCATGGGAGCAGGTGGTGGTTGGCCACATGGAGCAGCTAGGACAGAGTGCATGTCCTGGTTATAAGACCACTGAAACCAGGCAGACAATATCTGAGGAGTATTGATAATGGCTGGGGTCACCTGTCTTGTAAAGACACTGCCCAGGAAAAGGCAATAGCAAACGACATCTGTACGGAAAATTGCCAATATCAATCATGGTCATGGAAAGACCATGATCACCCATACCATACAACACAGCACATAATGATGATGATGTACCTCTAACAAAGCCAGGTAATTCTACAATGACCACTGAGAGGGAATCACAAAATGTTGCATGAAGGGCAGCATCTATGGAGGGGGATAGCAATCAGCAGTTCCGGCCGAGGCATTTCATCAGGACATGCTGCCTGACCTGCTGAGTTGGTCCAGCATTTTGTGTGTGTTTGTTTATTCCTCTTCACAGATGCTACGTGATCTGCTGAGTTCCTCTAATTTTGTGTGTGTTGCTCTGAATTTCCAGCACCTGCTGAATCTTTTGTGTTAAACATGTTCCATATGTCTGTAACTCCACACTCAGAAGGCATTTGACACATCTAAATTCAATCTAGGTTTTGTCTTGACACCCATTTGCTTAATATATTTTGACCTGTTCTGAAGTAGCATTTGTGGCTGACTTAATAGTATGCGCCAAGATTCAGCAAAGATTACCCAGCGGAGGTGAAGCTCTTCCATACACTGTCTTCCACTCAGTTCCAAGTAAAATTGTCCCTTGCACTTCATGTCTTTTCTGCTACGAATACTTCAAGATTCAAGATTCAAAATTGATTATTTTAATTTTTCAGTGCATAAATGTAAAGGAGAACAAAATGATTATTAGTCCAAGTCTGGTGCAGCATGTAAAACTTAATAAGCAAAAGAAAACATAGTAAATGTAAATATAAATACAATCCTATAAAACACAAAGTGCAAGGAACAGTTCAGAGTGGCTGTATGTACATTAGATTAGTTTATATATACAGTACATAAACTGAGTGCATGTACATAAAGTGATGCTAGGTGAACATAAGGTGACTCTGACTAGAAATGATAAAGTGGGCTGATGTCTATGTATTGGTGGTGTTTTTAATACTGTAAATGGGGGTAACCAGGATCTAACCTGGTCCCAGCATTTTGATGTAGCCATAAAGAAGGCAAGACAGCGGCTATACTTTATCAGGAGTTTGAAGCGATTTGGCAATTCAACAAATACACTCAAAAACCTCTATAGTTGTACTGTGGAGAGCATTCTGACAGGCTGCATCACTGTCTGGTATGGAGGGGCTACTGCACAGGACCGAAAGAAGCTGCAGAAGGTTGTAAATCTAGTCAGCTCCATCTTGGGCACTAACCTACAAAATACCCAGAATATCTTTAGGGAGGGGTGTCTCAGAAAGGGAACATCTATTATTAAAGACCTCCAGCACCCAGGGCATGCCCTTTTCTCACTGTTACCATCAGGTAGGAGATGCAGTACAGAAGCCTGAAGGCACACACTCAGCGATTCAGGAACAGCTTCTTCCCCTCTGCCATCCAATTCCTAAATGGACACTGAACCCTTGAACACTACCTCACTTTTTAAATATATATTATTTCTGTTTTTGCACGTTTTTGAAATAATCTATTCATTATATGTAATTGATTTACTTGTTTATTTATTATCATGTTTTTATTTTATTTATTATTATTATCTTTTTTCTCTCTGTTAGATTATGTACAGTATTGCATTGAACTGCTGATGCTAAGTTAACAAATTTCACGTCACATGCTGATGATAATAAACCTGATTCTGATTCTAATCAACCTGATGGCTTGGGAGAAGTAACTGTTTCTGAATCTAGTAGTACTGGCATGGATGCTGTGTTGATTCTTTCCTGACGGGAGTGGCACAGTCTATAAAAGCAGGGTGGGTGGGATCCTTTATGATATTGCTAGCCTTTTTCAGGCATTTTTCTGTATATATATATCTTCAATGGTGGATTTCCCTTTATTATTCCTCCTACTTCCAACAACTTGGCTTGTTATGTTGGACCCCTACTCATTCTCCCAGCCATGCGACAGTTACAGGGAAATCCCCAGTAATGAATCCAGTGGGTTTGAATGCATACATGTTCTTCAGCATTTGTCCTATCGCTTTGACTTTAAAGACATGAGAACAGAACAGTACAGCACAGGAACAAGCCCTTTAGCCTACAATGTTGTGGCAAATCAATTAAATTAGTAATCAAATGGCTAACTAGATTAATCTCTTCTGATTACACAACATCCAAATCCTTCTATTTTCCTCACATTCATATGCTTATTTAAAAACCTTTTAAAAATCCCTAATGTTTCTGCCTCTACCTCCACCCCAGGCAGTGCATTCCACCCACATCCATTGAACTCACTTTCAAGGACACTTCACCTCATGCTTTTGATATTAGTTGCTTATTTAAAGTTCAAGTTTAAAGAAAATTTTATTATCAGAGTACATAAATGTCACCACATACAACCCCGAGATTCATTTTCCTGTGGGCAGGCTCAGCAAATCTATAGAATAATAAGTACAACAGGATCAATGAAAGATCAAGTGAAGTGCAGAAGACAAGAAACTGTGCAAATGCAAATATAAATAAATAGAAATAAATTACAATAACATGAAATAACAACATTAAGAGTTTATAAAGTGAGATCTTTGGTCGAGGGAACACCTGAATGGATGGGCAAGTGAGTGTAGTTATCTCCTTTTGTTCAATTGCCTGATGGTTGTGGAGTAGTAACTATTCTTGAACTGGTGATGTAAGTCCTGAGGCTCTTGCACCTTCTGCTTGATGGCAGTAGTGAGAAAAGAGCATTGCCTGAGTGGTGATAATTTTTGATGATGGATGCTGCTTTCCTATGACAGTGTTTCATGTAGATCAGTTCAGTGGTTGGGAGGACTTAACCCATGATGTACTGGGCTGAATCCATTACCTTTTGTAGAATCTACCATTCAAAGGCATTGGTGTTCCCATACCAGGCCTTGATGTAGCCAGTCAACACACTCTCCACTACATAGAAGTTTGTCAGAAGTTTTAATCTAATGCCGAATCTCCGCATACTCCTGAAGAAGTAGAGGCATTGTTGTGGTTTCTTTGCCATTACATTTACATGCTGGGTCCAGGACAGGTCCTCTGAAATAGTAACACCCAAGAATTTAAAGTTACTGACCCTCACCACCTCTGATCATCCAATGCAGATGGCTCAGACTTTTGTTTCCTTCTGAAGTCTACAATCAGTTCCTTGGTGTTGCTGACATTGAGCGAGAGGTTATTGTTATGACACCACAGCCAGGTTTTTAATCTCCTTCCTGTATTCTGACTCATCACCATCTTTGATATGACCCACAGCAGTGGTGACGTCAGCAAACTTGTATAGGGTGTTGGAGTTAACAAACACTTGAAGATTCATGCCATCCGCTGAAAGTTCAAAGCAAGCAACAAACTTCAAAAAACACTGGTGGAAGACTTGTTCAGCTGAGAAAGCTTAAAAGAGAGTGTCATCTGGAAAGCTATTTCAAACCTAAATCTAGTATCTGCCTGTTTTGTATCTACTTAGTATAAAATGACTGCATATTCGCTCATGTTATAGAGTCATAGAGCAGTACAGCACATAAACAGGCCATTCGGCCCATCAAGTTTGTGCCTGTGTTTTACAATGGGTGTAAAATTATTAATTATCTTGCATAAAAATCCAACTATGAAGGGTGATTAATAAGTTCGTAGCCTAAGGTAGAAGGAGTCAATTTTAGAAAACCTAGCACGTTTATTTTTCAACATAATTGCCTCCTACAGTTACACACTTAGTCCAGTGATCATGGAGCATACGGATCTTGAACCTCCAGAAAGTGTCCACAGCAGGGGTGATTGACCTTGGGCCTTTGTGGCCTAAGGTAGAAGGAAATGAGTTATACAGCTCTCGTTACATGCAATTGCAGGTCAACTCTGAGTGATTATGCAGTAAGTTTGAAGTTAATAACTCATCTCCTTCTACCTTAGGCCATAAACTTATCAATCACCCCTGCTGTGGACACTTTCTGGAGGTCCACGATCCGTATGTTCCACGACCGCTGGACTAAGTAAATGTAGGAGGAGACTATGTTGAAAAATAAATGTCCTAGGCTTTCTAAAATTGACTCCTTCTACCTTAGGCCACGAGCTTATCAATCACCCCTCGTACATTCCATTGTGTTTCTCAAATAATATGCATAATGACAAAATAGTGTGTCCAACTGAGTCCAGTCGAGCCTGTTATACCCATGTCCAGTATTTCCCCTTTAAATAAAACTTTTATTACATCTCCCGTGTTTTATTCTTCATGGTGCTGCAGTGGGGGTTTGCAAAATCAAGGATTAAGTAAAAAGAATGTTCTGAATATCAGTTTATTCCCAATGAAGCACAGCATTCACTTTAAGGAAAGCCTTTCTGACATTATTAATGGGAGTGGGAAGAGCCAGTATGCAAATTCATCTGTATTCTTAAATTAATTGGAGAATTAGCTGAAACATAGAGGGAAATTAAAATTCTCTACACTACCTCTCCCTCCAAATTGGCTCGTGATTCCATCTAAAATGAATGATCCTACTGCAATAGATAAAATGAACCTTTGTGATCAAGAGATTAAAAGTTTTGATTAGTTCAGTGAAGTCTTCATGTGTTTTACCACTTAAAATAATTTATCAGTTAAAGGAGTCTCAAAGAAATATTGGGAAGATAAGGTTATAATGTAATATATGTATCACAAAACTCAACTGTATGAAAGACAAGGAGTTCCACAGTAAATGACTATATGGAAGATGAATCATGAACTTATTTTGCTCATTGTGTGTCTTTGTTCATGGTACATCGTCCTCACTGACTGATTTTCTTCAGTATTATCTGCCAATGGAGCTAAATCACTTAACTTCACTTGCTCAATCATTGAAATGTTCCTACTACCAATGGACTCACTTTCAAGGGCTCTTCATCTCATGTTTTTGATATTAATTGCTTATTTAAAGTTCAAGTTCAAAGTAAATGTTATTATCAGAGTACATAAATGTCACCACATACAACCCTGCGATTCAATTTCCTGTGGCATACTCCGAAAAACTATAGAATAATAACTTTAACAGGGTCAATGAAATATTAACCAGAGTGCAGAAGACAAGACACTGTGCAAAAGCAAATATAAACAAATAGCAATAAATAACGAGGACATGAAATAACAACATAAAGAATTTTTAAAGTGAGATCATTGGTTGAGGGAACATCTCAATGGATGGGCAAGTGAGCTTAGGTATCCCCTTTTGTTCAAGAGCCTGATGCTTGTGGGGTAGTAACTGTTCTTGAAACTGGTGGTGCAAATCCTGAGGCTCTTGTACCTTCTACCTGATGGCAGCAGTGAGAAAACAGCATGACCTGGGTGGTGAGGATCTCTGATGATGGATGCTGCTTCTCTATGACAGTGTGTACATGTAAATGTGCTCAACGAATGGAGTGGCTTTACCTGTGATGTACTGGGCTAAATCCACTACGCTGTTTCTATCCAAAGGCATTGGTGTTTCCATTATTTATTATTATTATTTCTTTCTTTTTGTATTTGTATAGTTTGATGACTTCTGGACTGTGTTTGAATGGCCAAGTTGCATGGTCTTTCATTGATTCTGTTAGGGTTATCATTCTATCGATTTGTTGAGTATGCCCTCAAGAAATGAATCTCAGGATTATATATGGTTAGGAGAGATTCTTGGTCACACAGCTCAGGGTGTTGGGGCTTGGAGTTATATTCAAGGGTCTTCTAAAAGGAGTTTGCATGTTCTCCCCATGAACACATGGATATCCTGTGGGTGGTTCAGTTTCCTCTCATAGTCCAAATATATACCTGTTATTCAGTTAATTTGTCATTGTAAATTGTCCTATAATTAAGTTAGGGATAAATTGGGGGTAATTGGTGACACTGCTGTATCTCTAAATAATAAAAAAAAGTCAAGTAATTCATTCTTCTTCAATAGGATAAAATGCACTACACGACCATGGGACCATAAGATATAGGAGCAAAATTAGGCCATTTGGCCCATCAAATCTGCTCTGCCATTTCATCATGGCTGATCCAATTTTTCTTTCAGCCACAATCTCCTGCCTTCTCCCCATACCTCTTCATACCCTGACCAGTTAAGAACCTATCAACCTCTGCCCTAAATATACATCAAGACTTAGCCTCCGCAGCTGTCTATGGCAAAGAATTCCACAGATTTGCCACTCTTTGACTAAAGTAATTCCTCCTCTCCGTTCTAAAAGGACACCCCTCTATTCTGAAGCTGCATCCTCTGATCTTAGACTCTCCCACCAAAGGAAACATACTCTCCACATCCACTCTATTAAGGCCTTTCATCATTCAATAGGTTTCAATGAGGTCACCCCTCATTCTTCTGAATTCTAGTGAATACTGGCCCAGTGTCATCAGACACTCTTCATATAACAAGCCATTCAAATCTGGAATCATTTTTGTTGACCTCCATTGTACCATCTCCAGTTTCAGTACATCCTTTCTTTAAAATAGGGGCCCAAAACTGCTCACAATAATCCAAGTGGGGCCTCACATGCTTAATAAAGTTTCAACATTACATTCTTGCTTTTATATTCTCGTTCTCATGTAGTGTCAATGCACTGTACTATGCTTCCAAAAGTCATGTTGTTAACTTCAATGAAACAAATTTTAGAGATGAAGTACAATATAAAGCACTGCAGATTGGGAAGGGATTTTCAGGCAAACAACTATGTTTCCGGGTTGTCTGACAACCTCTCTATCATAGAGAATTGCCACAGATCCTTCCTTTCAATCCAAGCCTTCAAACTTTGGTTATGTCTTGAGCTAATCAGGACAGCAAGAAAGACAAGTCCATATCTCAAATAATTATATCTAACCTGAAAATGTCAGCTTCAGTCAACATCACAATGTTGCAGATTCATGCCCTGCTCTAGGATACCAGAAAGTGGTCTCGGGCTGATATTTCATGGCAGTACTGAACTGTCAGAATACAGCCACCCTCATGAAAAATTGAATGGTTTGAAAGTGGCTCAGTTAATAAGACTTTGGTGGATTCTAAGTCATATATGAGAGGTTTTCCAGTTGGTTGTTACATCCCAAGAAAACTATGATGATTCATCTCATTTACTATTTGTAGAAATGTGTTACACATAGAATGATTGTCAAGCTTATCTCACAATATCTATAATCAGTGGCCACTATATTAGATACATGAGGTACCTTGTAAACTGGCCACTGAGTACATATTTTGTGAATAATTGATTGACCATGAAATATTTTGTGATGACATGATATTTTTGAAAAATGCTACATTGCTAGAAATGTTATTTTTAAGCAGTTAACTCCCCTCTTGACTGTTAACAATATTAAACTTCAATGATTAAGCTTGGAATGCAGAAAGACTGGAGAAAGTCTTTGAATGAGAGCGTGCAGAGAGTTAATACACAGACATAATCCCCTGCGTATGAACAGAGATCACTCTCCGTCATCAGAAAGGTAAGAGAAGTTGTTATTGAGGGGGTAATGAAACTGTACTTACTCATCAATTATTTTTCACTGATGCCCCATTTTGGGTGTCCAGGACCTTTGAACCCAGATATCATCACCTCCATCCAAACGTGAACCAAAGAGCCCAAGTCTAGAACTGAGGGGATGTGATTTTCTTTGGCATCAGGAAGTCAGAAGTGCAGATTATATTGATGATAGGGCACAGCAGCTGCAGCCAGGCTAGTTGTGCAGTGGCCGGCTCTGAGGCTTAGCAGGGAAGGATAAAGGTAGGCAGTGAGGTACTGATAGAGGAGCAAACTGGAGATTCTGTGGCTGCAAAAGGTAGACCCCAGCAGTCCTGAAGAAGGATCTCAGCCCCAAAACAATACAAACTGCTTACTGTTTTCCATAATGCTACCTGGGCTGCTGAATTTCTCCAGCATTTTGTGTGTGTTTCAGCAGGATGGTGTGTTGTCTCGCGAGTGCTAGAGTCCAGGATGTATGAGTGGCTGCAGGATATTTTCAACGGGGAGGGTGTACAAGCAGAGATTGTGGTGCATATTGGGCCCAGAGATCTAGGCAGAAAAGGGAAAAAGGTCCTATGCAGAAAGTATATAGAATTAGAAAAGAGGCTGAAGAGAAAGACTTCAAAGGTAGCAATGTCCAGTTTACTCACTGTGTTATGGGCTAGTGCAAGTAGGAGTGGAATGGCAGCTCAGATGAATGAGTGGTTGAAGAGTTGGTGCAGAGGACAGAGTTTCAATTTCTTAGATCATTAGAATCTCTTCTGGGGAAGGGATGAACTGTACATAAGGGACGGCTTGCACCTGAACTGGAAGGGAATCCTTAACCTGTTCAGAAGATTTGCTAATGCTACTCGGGAGGGTTTAAACTAGTTTTGCAGGGGTCTGGGAAACAGCACCAGGTCAGTAAGTGAAGGATCGGACAGTAAGATAAATGTTAGGGAAAGTATTGAAAGGCAAAATTGAAATGATAATTATGATGTGTTGGATAGCTTGAAGGGTATGTATTTTAATGCTTGGAGTATTATGGCTAAGGAGTCTGTGGGGTGTCTAGGGAGGGGTAGCACCTCTGGTGAGGGGCCTGCCATGCCCTTTTTCAGGACAGTTCATCCACGTTTGGTCCCCACCTGGCGCTCAGCTCTCATCTGTGGCTTCAAGTAGCTGTAACACGTGCAGTGGCCACACCCCGGTAAACCGTCTCGGCAGACAGGCCAAACCAGGTGAGGGTAGCCAACAGGCCTTCGACCCTCAGTGAGGTAGGGGATCTGTCTATCCCAGCGTGTGACATCTGGCCCTGGCAGATTGAGAGGAGGAGATTGATTAATGGTCCAAAATTCAAGAAGACAGGCCCAGCAGGCGTTGTGGAGCACTAAGAGACGACAAGACACTTAGATGTCCTGGTCATCCACTGCAGCAGGAGAGGTCTCCAGCCGTAACGGTTGTCCATGCCACTGGATCAAGGTCTCTTCTGCCGAGCGAGTGGGATTGCCCCGTCCACTTAGAACTCCATCACGCACAGGTTTCTGTTGTTCCTGCACAACAGCGCACCTTCTTTGAACATAAAGGACTACCAAGGGAAAAAAGCTATGGCTAAGGGTGATGAGCTTAAAGTACAGATCAGTACATGGAACTATGATGTTGTGGCAGTTTTAGAAACTTGGGTGAGAGAAGGGCAAGAAAGGGTGATTAATGTACAAAATTTTAGAAAAGAGAGAAGGACACAAAAGGGCAGGGGTTGTTGGAGAAGGGTGGACTACTAGTTAGAAACAATATCACAACAGCACTCAGGGGAGACATAATGGAGGGTTCAGACACTGCGTCCATTTGAGTAAAACATAGTGGGAGGCAAGTGAGGAGATTGCTGAGCCTCTGGCAATGATGTTTGCATCATCAATGGGGATGGGAGAGGTTCCGGGGGATTGGAGGGTTGTGGATGTTGTTCCTTTATTCAAGAAAGGGAGTAGAGATAGCCCAGGAAACTATAGACCAGTGAGTCTTACGTCAGTGGTTGGTAAGTTGCTGGGGAAGATCCTGAGAGGCAGGATTTATGAACATTTGGAGAGGTATAATATGATTAGGAATAGTTAGTAGTTCTTTGTCAAGGGTAGGTCATGCCTTACGAGCCTGATTGAATTTTTTGAGGATGTGACTAAACACATTGATGAAGGAAAAGCAGTAGACATAGTGTATATGGATTTTAGCAAAGCATTTGAAAAAGTACCCCATGCAAGGCTTATTGAGAAAGTAAGGAGGCATGGGATCCAAGGGGACATTGCTTTGTGGATCTAGAACTGGCTTGCCCACAGAGGGCAAAGAGTAGTTGTAGATGGGTCATAATCTGCATGGAGGTTGGTGACCAATGGTGTGCCTCAGGGATCTGTTCTGGGACCCTTACTCTTAGTGATTTTTATAAATGACTTGGATGAAGAAGTGGAGGGATGGGTTAGTAAGTTTGTTGATGACACAAAGGTTGGAGGTGTTGTGGATAGTGTGGAGGGCTGTCAGAGGTTACAATGGGACATTGATAGGATGCAAAATTGGGCTGAGAAATGGCAGATGGAGTTCAATCCAGATGAGTGTAAAGTGGTTCATTTTGGTAAGTCAAATATGATGGCATAATATAGTATTAATTGTAAGACTCTTGGCAGTGTGGAGGATCAGAGGAATCTTGGGGTCCGAGTCCATAGGACCTTCAAAGCAGCTGGGCAGATTGACTCTGTGGTTAAGAAGGCGTACAGTGTATTGGCCTTCATCAATCATGGAATTGAATTTAGGAGCCGAGAGGTAATGTTGCAGCTATATAGGACCCTGGTCAGACACCAGTTGGAGTACTATACTCAATTCTGGTCACCTCACTACAGGAAGCATGTGGAAACCATTGAAAGCGTGCAGAGGAGATTTATGAGGATGTTGCCTGGTTTGGGGAGCATACCTTATGAAAACAGGTTGAGTGAACTCAGTCTTTCCTCTTTGGAGCAACGGAGGATGAGAGGTGACCTGATAGAGGTGTATAAGATGATGAGGAGCATGATCATGTGGATAGTCAGAGGCTTTTTCCCAGGGCTGAAATGGCTGCCACAGGAGGGCACAGGTTTAAAGTGTTGGGGAGTAGATACAAAGGAGATGTCAGGGGTACGTTTTTTTATGCAGAGAGTGATGAGTGTGTGGAATGGGCTGCTGGCAACGGTGGTGGAGGCAGATACGATAGGGTCTTTTAAGAAACTTTTGGATAGGTACATGGAGCTTAGAAAAATAGAGGGCTATGGGCAACCCTAGTAACTTCTAAGGTAGGGACATGTTCGGCACAACTTTGTGGGCCGAAGAGCCTGTTTTGTGCTGTAGGTTTTCTATGTTCCTATGTTTCAAAACTCAGGACTCCATTTGGGTTCACTAGACCTGGAATACCTTGCGATCAAATGCCACTATGTTACCTGCTGCAAGAGTGTTGATTGATCATTTTAGTAGCGGTGTGCATTCCAATGTCAAACAGGCTCTCCACAAACTGAGTGATGTAATCAACAGGCATGAAAAAGCACAACCTGATGTCTTCCCATCATTTTAGGATATTTACAGCAGGCCAGCTTGAAAAAGGTCACCCAATAATGATTATCAACAAATCACTTGTAATACCCAAGAAAACAACACACTAGACCACAGTTACACTAAAATCAAGAGTATTTACCATGTTATTCCACACCCACACTTTAGAAAGTCTGATCACCTGGTCGTTTTTCTACTCTCTGAATATAGGCAGAAACTGAAGACTGCAGGACCAGTATTGAGGACTGATAAGGTCTGGACAAAGGAGGCATAGGAGGGCTTACAGGACTGCTTTGAATTGGTGGACTGTACTGTATTCAGGGATTCATCTTTGAGTCTGGTTGAGTACGTCACAATTGTCACCGACTCTATTAAAACGTGTGCGGATGAGTGTGGGACCATAAGACCATAATATATAGGAGCAGAAGTAGGGTATTTTGCCCATCGACTCTGCTCTGCCCTTCAATCATGGGCTAGTCCAATTCTTCCAGTCATCCCCACTCCCCTGCCATCATCCCATACCCTTTGATGCCCTGGCTAATCAAGAATCTATCCATCTCTGCCTTAAATACACCCAATGACTTGGCCTCCATAGCTGCTCGTGGCAACAAATTCCACATATTTACCACACTCTGACTAAAGTAATTTCTCCACATCTCATTTCTAAATGGACGCCCTTCAATCCTGAAGTCATGCCCTCTTGTCCTAGAATCCCCTACCATGAGAAATAACTTTGCCCTATCTAATCTGTTCAGGCCTTTGAACATTCAGAATATTTCTATGAGATCCCCCCTCATTCTCCTGAACTCCATGGAATACAGCTTAAGAGCTGCCAGAAGTTCCTCATACGCTAACCCCTTCATTCCTGGAATTGTTCTTGTGAATCTTCTCTGAACCTTCTCCAATGTCAGTATATCTTTTCTAAAATAGAGAGCCCAAAACTGCACACAATACTCCGTGTGGTCTCACGAGTGCTTTATAGAGCCTCAACATCACATCCCTGCTCTTATATTCTCTGCTTCTAGAAATGAATGCCAACATTGCATTTGCTTTCTTCACAATCAGATCAACCTGGAGGTTAACTTTAGGGTACCTTGCACAAAGACTCCCAAGTCTTTTTGCATCTCTGAGTTTGAATTCTCTCCCCATCTAAATAATAGTCTACCCATTTATTTCTTCCACCAAAGTGTATGACCATACACCTTCCAACACTGTATTTCATTTGCCACTTCTTTACCCATTCCCCTAAACTATCTAAGCCTCTCTGCAGGCTCTCTGTTTCCTCAACACTACCCGCTCCTGAACCTATCTTTGTATCATTAGCAAATTTAGCCACAAATCCATTAATACCATAGTCCAAATCATTGACTAACATCATAAAGAGCAGCAGTCCCAACACCAACCCCTGTGGAACTCCACTGGTAACTGGCAGCCAGCCAGAATAGGATCCCTTTATTCCCACTCTCTGTTTTCTGCAAGCCAGCCAATGCTCCACCCATGCTAGTAACTTTCCTGTAATTCCATGGACTCTGATCTTGCCAAGCAGCTTCATATACGGCATTTTGTTAAAGGCCTTCTTAAAATCCAAGTACACCACTACCCTGCTTGTAATTTCCTCAAAGAATTGCAGTAGGCTTGTCAGGCAGGATTTTCCTTTCAGGAAACCATGCTGGCTTTGGCCTATCTTGTCATTTGCCTCCAGGTACTCCATAATCTCATCCCTAACAGTCAATTCCAACCACTTCCCTACCACTGATGTCAGGCTAACAGGTCTATAATTTCCTTTCTGCTGCCTCTCACCCTTCTTAAAGAGCGGAGTAACATTTGCAATTTTCCTGTCATCCAGTACAATGCCAGAATCGATTGATTCTTTTTTTATATATAAATTTTTTAATTGAATTTTCAAATAAGTTACAGAAAGAAAAAAAATTATCAACTCTTCCCCCCTCCCGCCTAACATATCCCTATAGAAAAAAAAGAGAAGCAAAAAGAAAGAAAGAAAGAATGCCTGGATATCGGAAGATCCCCACATGCTCCATGGAGTTTATAATAGCTTTAATATGTATATTTATTTCCTTCCCCAGATAACCAATAATTTTATCTTTGGAGCACCTATATATTTAATCCTATCTTTTGTAAATAAGGGCGCCAAATTTTTGGCAATATTTCATATTTATCTCTTAAATTGTAAGTAATTTTTTCAAGTGGAATGCAGCTAAAAATTTCATTCTTCCAACGATCTATACTTAAGTATGAATCTGATTTCCAAGTAACTGCAATAACCTTTTTGGCTACTGCCAATGCAATTTTTATGAATTCTTTCTGATATTTATTCAATTTGGATTTCAATTTTATCCCTTCAATATTGCTTAGTAAAAATAATGTTGGATTATGTGGAAGTTGTATTCCAATAATTTGTTCCAGTAAAACTCTTAAATTTGTCCAAAAAGGTTGAATTTTAAAACAAGACCAAGTAGAGTGTAAAAAAGTACCAATTTCTTGATTACATCAGAAGCATTGATCAGATAAATTGGGTTTAATTTATTTATTTTTTGTGGTGTAATATATAATTGATGTAAAAAATTATATTGCACTAGTCTTAGTCGGACATTTGTTGTATTTGTCATACTGTCAAAACATAGTCTTGACCAATTTGTTTCTTCAATTTTAATATTCAAATCAGTTTCCCATTTTTGTCTTGACTTATGAATTCCTTGTTTAATTGCCTGCTTTTGAAACAAACTATACATATAATAAATAATTTTTTTAATTTTTCCTTTTTGAATTAAAATTTCTATTTCATTAGGTTTCGGCAATAACATTGTTTGATCCAATTTATCTCTTAATTAAGCCCTTAATTGGAAATAACAAAAAAGAGTGTTGTTTGATATTTTATATTTATTCTTTAATTGATCAAATGACATTCATATACCTCCTTCAAAACAATCTCCTATATATCTAATCCCTTTTTGAAACGAGTTGCATAAAAGTTGGTTATCCATTGTAAAAGGAATAAGTTTATTTTGAATTAAAGATCTCTTTGCTAGTAAAGATTTCTTTATCTCATCATCAACATTTACCTTATTCCATAAATCAATCAAATGTTTTAATATAGGAGATTCTTTCTTTTCCCGTATCCATTTAGATTCCCACTTATATATAAAATCTTCTGGTATATTTTCTCCTATTTTATCTAGTTCTATTCTAATCCATGCCGGTTTATCTTCATCAAAAAAAGATGCAATAAATCTAAGTTGATTTGCTTTATAATAATTTTTAAAGTTTGGAAGTTGTAACCCTCCTAGGTCAAATTTCCGTGTCAATTTTTCCAATGATATTCTTGACATCTTACTTTTCCAAAGGAACTTCCTCACACATTTATTTAACTCTTGAAAAAACTTCTGCGGTAATTGTATTGGTAGTGTTTGGAATAAATATTGTAATCTAGGGAATACATTCATTTTTACAGCATTTACTCTGCCTACTAATGTTATTGGTAACATCATCCATTTATCAAGGTCTTGAATTTTTTTCAATAATGGTAAATAATTTAATTTATATAAATTCCTTATATCATTATCAACTCTTATACCTAAATATTATATACCATTTATCGGCCATCTAAATTGAGTGATTAATTGACATTGAGTATAATCTCCTTTAGTAAGGGGTAGAATTTCACTTTTATCTCAATTTATTTTGTAGCCTGATATTTTCCCATAGTCTTCCAATCTAGAAGATAATTTACGCAGCGAATACAATGGGTTTGTTAAATAAAGCAAAACATTGTCAGCAAATAAATTAATCTTATATTCCTCCTGGTTAACTCTGAAACCCATAATATCTGGGTCTGTTCTAATTAGTTCAGCTAATGGTTCTATCGCCAACACAAATAAAGTAGGTGATAATGGACAACCTTGTCTAGCTGACCTTGTTAACTGAAATGATGTTGAAATTTGACCATTTGTCATTACTTTAGCTTTGGGATTAGTATTTAAGGTTTTAATCCATTTTATAAAAGATTTTCCTAACCCATACTTTTCCAATACCTTAAATAAAAAATCCCATTCCAATCTATCAAATGCTTTTTCTGCATCTAAAGCAACTGCCACACTCATTTCCTCCCTCTTTTGTGCCAGATGAATTATACTAAGTAACCGAGTTACATTATCTGCTGATTGTCTATTTTTGATAAATCCTGTTTGATCCATATGTATTAATTTTGGTAAGTATTTAGATAATCTACTAGATAAAATTTTTGCTATTGTTTTATAGTCAGTGTTCAACAAAGAAATAGGTCTATATGATGTTGGTTTTAAAAGATCTCTATCTTTTTTTGGCAATATTATTAAAATAGCTGTCGAAAAAGATTCTGGAAGTTTATTCATTCTTTCCAATTGGTGTATTAACTCCATAAAAGGAGGAATTAGTAAATCTTTAAACTTTTTGTAAAATTCAGGTGGAAAACCATCTTCTCCCAGGGATTTATTACTCTGAATTGATCCTAGAGCTTCTTCGACCTCTTTTAATGTAAAAGGCATATCTAATCACTTTTGTTCTTCCAAATTCAATTTTGGGAGAGTTATTTGTGATAAAAACCTTTCTGTCTCAACATTATCATTTTGTAATTCTGATTGATACAGTTCAGAATAAAATTTCCTAAAAATTTCATTAATTTCTAAAGGTTTATAAGTAATTTTATGTACACTTGTTCTAATTGCATTTATCATTTTGGAAGTCTGGTCTGTTTTTAACTGCCAAGAAAGAATCTTGTGTGATCTTTCACCTAGTTTGTAATATCTCTGTTTAGTTCTCATAATTGCTTTTTCTGTTCTGTATGTCTGAAGTGTATTATATTGTAACTTCTTGTTAACAAGTTGTCTTCTTTTTTCTTCTGTCATATATCTTTGAGATTCTTTTTCTAATTTTGTAATCTCTTTCTCCAATTGATCTGTTTCTACCATATATTCCTTCTTAATTTTAGAAGTATAACTTATTATCTGACCTCTCAAATATGCCTTCATTGCTTCCCATACTATAAATTTATCATCAACTGAATTTGTATCTAAAAAAACTAAATCTGCTTTATCAAGAAATCACAAAAATCTTGACATTTTAATAATATTGAATTAAATCTCCATCTGTAAATCGATTCCTCTTTATCCATCATTATCATTGTCATTATCAAGGGGGAATGATCTGACAATATTCTTGCTTTATATTCCATATTTTTCACGCTGCCTTGAATATTTGTTGATAATAGAAAAAAATCTATCCTTGAATAAGTTTTATGTCTATTTGAATAAAATGAATAATCTCTTTCTTTTGGATTAATTCTTCTCCATATATCAATCACATTTAAATCTTTCATCAATGATAAGGTTAATTTTGCTACTTTTGATTTTGTAACAACCTTTGTTGATCTATCTAAAACTGGGTCTAAACAAAAATTAAAATCTCCACCTATTAATATTTTGTCATATGTGTCAGCCAAATTCAAAAAGGCCTCTTGTATACATTTTACATCATTTTCATCTGGTACATAAATATTCATAAGAGTTCATAGTTCTGAAAAAATTTGACAATGTATAATTACATATCTCCCTGCAGAATCAATTAATGCATTTTGTATTTTAATTGGTAAAGTTTTATTAACCAAAATTGCAGCTCCCCTCACCTTTGAGTTAAATGAAGCTGCGATAACATTTCCGACCCAATCTCTCTTTAATTTCTGATGTTCTATCTCTGTTAAGTGTGTTTCTCATAAAAAAGCTATATCTATTTTCATTTTTTTAATATATGTTAAAATTCTTTTTCTTTTCACCGGTCCATTAAGCCCATTAACATTAAAACTTTTAAAATTCAGTAAATTAGTCATTATTTTAACAGGGTTACTCCAATCTATAATAATCACGTAATTACACACGTGAATCCCATAGCAATCGATCCAAAGTTCCTCCAGCTCTGCCGTAACATAAAGAAGTATATATAAGAGAAGAAAAAAAAACACTACTCTTGATTAATATTTCTCAAATTTTAACCTTTCTCCCCCTGTATCATATAATCAAGAATATATTTAAATATTCTTCTGTCCTTAAACATCCATCAGTTTCATTCACTGTCCCTATCTTCATCTTTAGTCCATTTCACTTTTAAATCTTTGACTGTAATTAGTGAATATTTGGGAGTTCTTGTGTGAATTCTTCTGCATTCCGATAATCAGTAAAAAATCTTCTTTTTCCATCATCCAAAAAAATTGTCAGGGTTGCCGGATGGTGCAATATAAATTTATAGCCTTTTTCCCATAAAACTTTTTTCGCTGGGTTAAATTCCTTCTTTCTCTTCAAAAGGTCATAACATATCAGGATAGAAAAGAACTGTTTTCCCTTCTATCATTAATGGCCCGTTTCTCTTTCTGGAACATTGGGCAGCCGCCTTCAGGATCTTTTCTTTATCTTGATATCTTAAGCATTTTATCAAGATTGATTGTGGGTTTTGATCAACTTGAGGTCTTGGTCAAGGCTTTGTGAGCCCTTTCAATTTCAATTAACTGGGTTCCTTCTTCAATTTCCAAAATTTCCGGGATCCATTTTTGAAAAAAAATTATTGGATCCTCTCCCTCTATACCTTGTTTAAGTCCAACAATCTTAATATTGTTTCATCTTCTAAAATTTTCAAGCACATCCACTTTTTCCAACAACCGTTTTATTTCTGATGTCCTGGCAGAAATATTATCTTCCATTTTATTCACTCTATCAATGGTGTCTCCCATTGTTTCTTCCAAGTTTTTAATTTTCTTGTCCATTTTGTCCTGTCTTTTCATCATTTTATCAAACATAATCTTCATATTTTAATATCTTTTTTATTACTTTTAATGCTTTTAATTCATGCATTATTTGCACCAAAGTTTTTCTTATGACTCCATCACCTCCACCCTCTTCCTGTTGCTCTTCTGTATTTGTCTCTTCATCTTCATCTGATTTATCCAGAGAATCTGATTCCACCTCATCTTCACTTTCACTTTCAGTTCCGATCGTAGCTGGGATTTGTAGTTTGGGTTGCTCGTGTTTGCACATGCCCTTTCCTTCATGCATGCACAATTCCTGTTGCTCTTTTTTTTTGGAAATGGTTGATGTTGCCGCAGTTTCCTGTTCTGTATCGCCAGAGGTAAAATGCAGTTGAGACCGAGGCTCTTTCATGGCGGCCGGCCTTGATTCTTTTCCAACTTGTGTTGTCTTCAAAGCAGTAGTTTTCTTCTGCTTCTGTTTAGGGGGCATATCTTAAGACAATCCTGAATAGTTTATAAGTAGTTTTTAAAAAGTATTTACTAACTTTTCTTCACTTAAACGTTATTTTACTGGTTTTTAACAGGAGAGCTGGATTTCCACGTCTCGATCCTATGTCATCACATGACGTCCCCCTCAATTGATTGGTTCTTGAAAAATCATTGTTAGTGCCTCCACAATCTCTCCAGCTACTTCCTTCAGTACCCCAGGGTGCATTCCATCAGGTCCAGGAGATTTATCCACCCTCAGACCATTAAGCTTCCTGAGTACCTTCTCAGTCATAATTTTCACTGCACAAACTTCACTTCCCTGACACTCTTCAATGATAGATAGATAGATAGATAGATAGATACTTTATTCATCCCCAAGGGGAAATTCAATGTTCCTCCAGTATGATATCACATAAGCACAAGACAGACCAAGACTAACTGACCAAAAAAACCACATAATTATAACATACAGTTACAACAGTGCAAAGCAATACCATAATTTGATAAGAGCAGACCATGGGCACGGTAAAAAAAAAAAGTCTCAAAGTCCCAGATAGCCCATCATCTCACGCAGATGGCAGAAGGAAGAAACCTCCAACGTGGCAAAACTTCCCGATGCAGCCTCTGGAAGCACCCGAGCACAGCCCAACTGTGAGTCCGTCCGAAAACTTCCGACAACTTCGTGCCTCCGACCAGCCCTCCGACACCGAGCTGCAGATGACTTCCACTGTAAAGACTGATGCAAAGGATGCATTCAGTTCCTCTGCCATCTCTGCATCTCTCATTACAATATCTCCAGTGTCATTTTGTATTTGTCCTATATCTACCCTTGACTCCCTTTTACCCTTTATATACTTAAAAAAGCTTTTAACATATTCTTTGATATTAGTCAGCAGCTTCCTTTCATAATTCATCTTTTCCTTCCTAATGAACTTCTTAGTTTCCTTCTACAAGTTCTTAAGAGCTTCCCTATCCACTAGCTCTGGCTTCCTTGGATGCTCTCTCTTTTGCTTTTACTTTGCACGTCAGCCACGGTGGTGTCCTTCTTCCCTTTGAAAATTTCTTCTTATTTGGAATATATTTGTCTTGCGCTGTCCTCATTTTTCACAGAAACTCCAGCCATTGCTGCTCTGCTGTCCTTCCTGCAATTGTCCCTTTCCAGTCAACTTTTGCCGGTTCCCTTGTCATGCCACTGCAATTTCCTTTATTCCACTGAAATACCGACACACTGGATTTTATTTTTCCCTCTCAAATTTCAATGTGAACTCAATCATATTGTGATCCTTAACTTTAAGCTCTCTTAGCTCCTCTGGATAAGAAATTGTGCCTACGAAAACTTACCGCATATTTCCAAATCAAAAGCCATGAATGAACCAAGAGGTTTGTAGTCTGCTGAGTGCTAGATCTGTGGCATTTAATTCTGGCGACCCAGGTCTGTACAGGGAACCAGGTGTAACTTGCAGAGGGCTATTACAAGAGCTAAGAAACTATTCTGAACAAGGTTGGAGTTGACTTCAGATGCATGTCAACTCTGGCAGGGTTTACGGGCCATTACTTCCTACAAAGTTAAATCCAACATCATTAATAGCAGTGATGCTTCACTACCAGATGATTTCAATGCCTTTTATGTTTGCTTTGAAAGGGGAAAAAAAACTACAGTTATGAGGATCCCTGCAACACCCTGTGATCTCATGATCTCTGTCTCAAAGGTCTACGTCAGGCTGTCTTTCAGGAGGGTTAACCCTAGCAATATACATGGTAAGGTTCTGAAAACTTGTGCCAAACTACTGGCAGGGGTATTCAGAGACATTTTCAATCTATCACTGCTGCGCTCAGAAGTTTCCACCTGCTTCAAAAGAGCAAAAATTATACCAGTGCCCAAGAAGAGCTGTGTGAGCTGCCTTAAAGACTATTGTCCATTAGTACCAACAACTAACATGATGAAATGCTTTGAGAGGTTGGTCATGGCCAGAATCAACTCCTGCCTCAGCAAGGACCTGGGTCCACTGCAATTTGCTTATTGCCACAATAGGTCTACTGCAGGTGAGATCTCATTGGCTCTCCACACGGCCTTGGATCATCTGGGCAATGTAAATCCCTATATCAGGATGCTGTTTATTGACTAGAGCCAAGCATTTAACACCTTCATTCCTATAGTCCAGATCGAAAAGCTACAGAATCTGGGCCTCTGTCCCTCCTTCCACATCGGCATCCTCACTTCTTAACCAGAAGACTACAATCTGTGAAAATTGGTAATAACATCTCCACTTCACTGGAAAATACATTAGAGTCTTTTAAGGGACGTTTAGATAGGAATATGAACGTGAGGAAGGTGGATGGATATGGACATTGTGTAGTTGGGAGGGATTAATTTTTGGGGGGATAATGATTTGTATTTCAGCTGGTTCAGCACAACATTGTGTGCTGAAAGTCCTGTTCCTTTGCTGTACTCTTACACGTTCTATTTCTATGTTCAATTCTATCCACAACTTGTCATGAGCATTTCACGTTGGCATCCAACAAATCATCAACATTCAGACAAAGGTTTCTGTGGCATCACAAAAGTACCAGTTAATGATATTTCTAACACTGGAGTAAATAACCATCCTGGTGTTGACGTTGAAAGGTATTACCATCAGTTAATCTCCCCCTGTGAATGTCTTAGGATTCACCATTGACCAGAAACTCAACCTGAGCCAGACACATCAGCAATGTAGCTTACAAGAGCTGCTCAGAGACTAGGTATCCTGTGGGAAATGACCCAACTCCTGACCAAAGGCTTTTAAACCAAATACAAGATAACTTCAAATGTTTAATACCTAACATTATTCAAATGACGTAGACACCAGCAGATGGGATGACTGTTAGATATTGGCACAAGGAAGTATCAACTTTAACTATGAATCAAAGCAAATGCTCCTGATTTTTGAATTCTGTAAGTCAGATTTGTTTGTAAAAGCAATAGGAAAAATATCAAACACAAGGAAATCTGCAGATGCTGGAAATTCAAGCAACACACACAAAATGCTGGTGGAACACAGCAGGCCAGGCAGCATCTATAGGGAGAAGCGCTGTCGAAGTTTCAGGTCGAGACCCTTCATCAGGACTAACTGAAAGGAAAGATAGTAAGAGATTTGAAAGTGTTGGGGTGGGGGAATGCAAAATGATAGGAGAAGACCGGAGGGGGTGGGGTGAAACTGAGAGCCGGAAAGGTGATTGGCAAAAGGGATACAGAGCTGGAGAAGGGAAAGGATCATGGGATGGGAGGCCTAGGGAGAAAGAAATGGGGAGGGGAGCACCAGAGGGAGGTGGATGACAGGCAGAGTGATGGGCAGATAGAGAGAAAAAAAAAGAGGAGGGGGGAGAGAACTAAATATATCAGGGATGGGGTAAGAAGGGGAGGGGGAGCATTATCGGAAGTTAGATAAGTCAATGTTCATCCCATCAGGTTGGAGTCTACCCAGCCGGTATATAAGGTGTTTTCCCCTCTCCTTTTTTTTCCTCTCTCTCTCTGCCCATCACTGCCTGTTCTCCATCTCCCTCTGGTGCTCCCCTCCCCCTTTCTTTCTCCCTAGGCCTCCCATCCCATGATCTTTTCCCTTCTCCAGCTCTGTATGCCTTTTGTCAATCACCTTTCCAGCTCTCAGCTTCATCTCACCCCCTCTGGTCTTCTCCTATCATTTCACATTTCCCCCTCCCCCTCCTACTTTCAAATCTCTTACTATCTTTCCTTTCAGTTAGTCCTGACGAAGGGTCTCGGCCCGAAACGTCGACAGTGCTTCTCCCTATAGATGCTGCCTGACCTGCTGCGTTCCACCAGCATTTTGTGGGAAAAGTATCAGCATTCTCTGTCACTAAAGAATACACCAGACAACAACATGCAGTTACCATATATAGGCAGCTAAATATGGGAATCAGCAAATTACTGCCCAAGCTGCCCTCCTCCTCCAGAAACATTATAAGAGAAGCACACTGGGAGATGTGGTTTCAATTACATGGAAGCTGCCCTCCTCCTTCAGAAGTATTATAAAAGAAACACTCTGAGTGACGTGAGTTTCACTTACATGGAAGGGATGAAGTTAATTGGATTTACATTAAAAATACTTGCAAAACATGCCAGAAAGTAATAGTTTGCCCATTCTCTTATTAAAGTACTCTTCAAAACAGATTCTCTGGGCTTGAAATTAACTTTAATGTATGTGAAGTGTCAATCATTCTGACTGCAATGCATTATCTTATTGTACAGTTTTATTTTATGATCCTATCATTAAAATCCCATATTTGTATTTCCACATTTCACTTTCTATAATTGATTTTGAAGTAATTTCAACATTTTTAATGAACCTTCCCCATTCAAGTTCTACACTGCTCATTAACATTTCTTTACGGGTTAAGGAGATTCCGATTTAGATTAGCTTACTGTTGCACACACCAGGGTGCAATGAAATTACTTTGCTCTCGTGGAGTTCATGAAGTAAACAGTTAATAATAAATATAGCAATAAGTTCAACAAAGAATGCAAAACCTGTGGTGCGAAATGAAGAGGAGCAAACAGAAATGCTAAACCTACATTAGTGTGAGGCATAATTAGGAACCCAAGAAGGTGGCAGCATACTGGGAAGAGGATGCAAAACAGGTGATTGGTTCAGAAGTCTGATGGCAGCAGAGAAGGAACTGTTCTTAAGACTGGTTTCAACATTCTGTATGTTCTTCCAGAAAACAGGAGAGAGAAAATGGAATAGCTGGGTTATAGGGGATGGATGCAAGCAAGCATCTATGACAATACTATTAGTTTCCTGAAGCAAAATACCGTAAAGATGGATTGGATGGAAGGAAGTGATGAGCCGATGATGATTCTACACCCAGAAGTTCTTCAGTACATGGAATTGGAAATAGTTAATTATGATCAATGATTGGCTGATTAGATATTTGAATTGATGAGTAAGTGTACAGGTGTAGCTAATAAAGTGGCTACTGAGTGTAGAGTAAAAGTTACAATTACAAAGGAAGTCAATAATTCCTTCACCCCCCCCCCCCCACCCACAGAGGCTGTTCGACCAGCTCAGTTCTTCCAGCAGATAATTTGTTGCTCCAGATTCCAGCATCTGCAGACTCTTGAGCATCAGCTTCTGAACTGTGCTGCCTCTGTTGCTAATTTTTTTTTTACTGAGTTAAGTATTGTATGTAATTAGTTTTGCTACAGCAAGTGTATGGGACATTGGAAAAAAAAGTTGAATTTCCCCATGGGGATGAATAAAGTATCTATCTATCTATCTAAATGTGCAATTTGAGGACTTAATGGCACATTTCAGTATACCAATTGATAAGGATAAGGAGTCCAATGAATAGTCTGGGCTTGCTGGTATTTCCAGCATTATGCCAGATCATCAGGTCTCAGGATTTTGTATTCCACATCCAATTCACCAGAGATTCCAGAGCAAAGAATCAGATAGATGGAAACATTATTTAAAAAATCAGTAAAATTCACATTGTTTTTTTCAAAGGGCAAAGTCCCATCACAGCTATTATGACTAGCAATCAATATGAAGGAAGGTTTCAGCTGGGGAGACAATGTTGCTCTGTTGGTAACTCAGTCATCACTGAGCACAATAATGTTATTAGCTGAATCACAGGTGGTAACAAATCAGTATGTAGAAGGGAGAATGGAAATTGGGTTGAATGGTTCCTTAACAATAACCTCTCACTCAACATCAGCAAAACCAAAGAACTGATCATTGAATGCAGGAGGAAGAAACCCGGGGTGTATGAGCCAGTACTCATTAGGGGACCAGAGTTGGAGAGGGTCAGAGGATCTATCCCGGAACCAGCATAGGGTGAGTGAAGATGAGTGAGGTTATACCCTCCAATTCAAGAGCATAATAGAACCATAGAACACTACAGCACAGTACAGGCCCTTCAGCCCTCCATGTTGTGCTGACCCAGATAATCCTTAAAAAAAAGTACTAAACCCACACTACCCCATAACCCCCAATTTTTCTTTCATCCATGTGTCTGTCCAAGAGGCTCTTAAATACCCCTAATGTTTTAGCCTCCACCACCATTCCTGGCAAGTCATTCCAGGCACTCACAACCCTCTATTAAAAAGCTTACCCCTGATGTCTCCCCTAAACTTCCCTCCCTTAATTTTGTACATATGCCCTCTGGTGTTTGCTATTGGTGTCCTGGGAAACAGGTACTGACTATCCACCCTATCTATGCCTCTCATAATCTTGTAGACCTCTATCAAGTCCCCTCTCATTCTTCTACGCTCCAAAGAGAAAAGTCCCAGCTCTGCTAACCTTGCTTCATATGATTTGTTCTCCAAACCAGGCAACATCCTGGTAAATCTCCTCTGCACACTCTCCATAGCTTCCACATCCTTCCTATAATGAGGTGACCAGAATTGAACACAATACTCTAAGAACGGTATCACCAGAGATTTGTAGAGTTGCAACATGACCTCTCTACTCTTGAACTCAATCCCCCTGTTAATGAAGCCTAGCATCCCATAGGCCTTCTTAACTACCCTATCAACCTGTGTAGCGACCTTGAGGGATGTATGGATTTGAACCCCAAGGTCCCTTTGTTCATCCACACTCTTAAGTAACTGACCATTTATCCTATGCTCAGATTTCTGGTTTGTCCTTCCAAAATGCATCACCTCAAACTTGTCCGGATTGAATTCCATCTGCCATTTTTTTGCCCAAGTCTGCAGCCTGTCTATATCCTCTTGTAATCTTCGACCACCTACAGCTCCATCCACAACTCCTCCAATCTTTCTGTCATCCGCAAACTTACTCACCCATCCTTCCGCCTCTACATCCAGGTCATTTATAAAAATCACAAACAGCAGGGGTCCCAGGACAGATCCATGCAGCAATCCACTAGTCATCGATATCCAGGCAGAATACTTTCCTTCCACAACTACCCTCTGCTTTCTTCCTTTAAGCCAATCTTTTATCCAGACAGCAAGGTTCCACTTATCCCATGCCTCATGAATTTCTGGAAGAGTCTCTCATGAGGGACCTTGTCAAATGCTTTGCTGAAGTCCATGTAGACCACATCTACTGCCCTACCCTCATCAATTTCTTTTGTTACCTCTTCAAAAAACTCTATCAGGCTCATGAGGCATGATCTTCCCTTCACAAAGCCATGTTGGCTATCCATGAGTAGACTGTACTTCTCCAAATGCTCGTAGATCCTTTCCTTAAGAATCCTTTCTGGTAGTTTGCAGACCACCGACGTAAGACTCACTGGTCTATAGTTCCCAGGTTTCTCCCTATTACCTTTTTTAAAAACAAAGGAACTACATTTGCCATTCTCCAGTCCTCCAGTCCCTCCAGCCAAAGAGGATTCAAAAATCATAGCTAATGCTCCTGCGATCTCTTCTCTCAATTCCCACAACAACCTGGGGTGTATCATATCCGGCCCTGGGGATTTATCAATCTTAATGTTTTTAAGAAGATCCAGCACTTCTTCTTCCTTAATCTCCACATTGTCCAGCACACAGGCCGGCTCTACTTTGACCTCATCCTGATCAAGATCCTTTTAGCAAAGTATTCATTTAGGACCTCCCCAAACTCCTCTGCTTCCAGGCACATGTTGCCCTCTTTATCCTTTAGCGGTCCCACCTTCGTTCTTGTCATCCTCCTATTCTTCACATACGCATAGAATGTTCTCCTTAATCCTACATGCCAAGGATTTCTCATGCCCCCTTCGAGCTTTTTTAAGTCCTTTCTTTAGCTCCTTCCTGGCTACCCTATATTTCTCATAAGCCCCTCCTACTTCCTGCTTCTTATATCTAAAATATGCTTCCTTTTCCCTTTTGACGAGTTGCCTCACATGTTTCGTCAGCCACGGTTCCCGTTTCCTACCATTTTTTCCTTACCTCAGTGGGACAAACCTATCCTGAACCCAGCTCAAGTGGTCCCTAAACTTCTCCCACATTACTTCTGTGCTTTCCGCTTTGAAAATATGTTTCCAATTTACTCTCACTAGTTCCTGCCCCATACCTTCAAAGTTAGCCCTTCCCCAGTTAAGCACTTTACCATTTCATCTGATTTTATCCCTTTCCATAGCTATGCTGAAGCTAAGGGAGTTGTGGTCACTCTCACCAAAATGCTCCCCCACCAAGAGGTCTGTCACCTGACCAGGTTCATTACCCAGAACTAGATCCAGTATAGCCTCTCCTCTCGTTGGCCGGTCCACATACTGTGTCAGGAATCCTTCTTGAACACACCTGACAAATTCAGCCCCATCTATCTCCCTTGCACTCAGGAGGTGCCAGTCAATATGAGGGAAGTTGAAATCACCCATAACTACTACCCTGTATTTCCTGTTCCATTCTAAAATCTGCCTGCTTATCTGCTCCTGTGTCCCGAGGGCTATCTGGGGGCCTATAGACTACTCCCAGCACAGTGATTGATCCCTTCCTATTTCTGACTTCCACCCACACCAACTCAGTGGACACTCCTTCTGCAGTGTCCTCCCTATTCCTTTTAAAACACCTGATCCCCGGGACTTGCATCATCCAATTCTGTCCTTCCTCCAACCAAGTTTCAGTAACGGCCACAACATCATAGTTCCACGTACTAATCCATGCTCTAAGTTCATCCTCCTTGTTCCTAATACTCCTAGCATTGAAATAGACACATTTCAGCCCCTTTAACTGGCTACAATTATATTCTGTTCTCTGCCTGTCCTTCCTCATCAGCTCAGAACTCTTAGCATCATGCCCTTGTCCTTCTACCTTAATCCCTGCACTCACATTCTGATTCCCACCCCCCTGCCAAACTAGTTTAAACCCTCCTCAACAGCTCTATCAAACCTGCCCACCAAGATATTGGTCCCCCTGGGATTCAAGTGCAACCCGTCCTTTTTGTACAGGTCACACCCACCCCAAAGGAGGTCCCAATGATCCAGAAATCTGAATCCCTGCTCCCTGCTCCAATCTCTCAGCCACGCATTTATCCTCCACCTCATTCTATTCCTATTCTCACTGTCGCGTGGCACAGGCAGTAATCCCGAGATTACTACCTTTGAGATCCTGCTTTTCAACTTCCTTCCTAACTCCCTGTAGTCTTCTTTCAGGACCTCTTCCCTTTTCCTACCTATGTCATTGGTACCAATATGTACCACGACCTCTGGCTGTTCTCCCTTCCACTGCAGGATATCTTGGACGCGATCAGAAACATCCCGGACCCTGGCAACAGGGAGGCAAACTACCATCCGAGTTTCTTTCCTGCGTCCACAGAATTGCCTGTCCGAACCCCTGACTATAGAGTCCCCGATCACTACTGCCTTCCTCTTCCATTCCCTATCTTTCTGAGCCACAGGGCCGGACTCTGTGCCGGAGGCACGGCCACTGTTGCTTCCCCCAGGTAGGCTGTCCCCCCCCCCCCCCCAACAGTACTCAAATAGGAGTACTTATTGTCAATGGTTGAGGCTTTTCCATTCAAGGGAATTAGTGTTTCCATACTAGGCCATAATTCAACCTGCTAGTATACTCTCCACTCCACATCTATAGAAGTCTGGTAAAGTTTTAGATGACATGCTGATCTTCACAAACTTCCCAGAAAGTATTTACACTTACACTTATATGCTGGGCACAGTACAGATTCTCTGAAATGGTAATGCCAAGAACTTTAATGCTGCTGATGCTGTCCATCTTGGATTCTCAAGAGGACAAGCTCAGAGACTGTTGTTTCCTCCTCCTGAAGTCAGTAATCAGCTCCTTGGTCTTGCTAATATTGAGTGAGAGGTTGATCTCGTAGCACAACACAGTCAGATTTTAAATATCCCCAGTATATGCTGATTCAGCCAATAATAGAGATGTCATCAGCAAATCTAAATATGGCATTGGAACTATGCTTAGCCTCACAGTCTTAAGAGTAAAGCAAGTAGTGCAGGGGGCTAAGTAGACAACCTTGTGGTACACCTGTGTTGGTAGTGATTGTGGAGGAGATGTTGTTACCAATCCGATCCAACTAGGTTCTGCAAGTGAGGAAATTGAGGAACCAATTGCACAAGATTATATTGATGCCAAGGTTTTGAAGCTTACTGATGAGCTTTGAGGGCATGATAGTACTGAATGCAGAGCTGTAGTCAGTGAAGAACATCCTGGTGTATGCATCTTTGCTGTCCTGATGTTCCAGGGTTGAGTGAAGAGCCAGTGAAATGGCACCTGCTGTTGACCTGTTGTGATAGTAGGGAAATTAGAGCAGATCCAAGTTGCTCCTTAGACAGGAGTGGTTATGGTTCATCATCTACCTCTCAAAGCCCTCCATCACAGTGGATGCAAGTGCTGCTGGAAGAATCTATACTCAGAGTCTTGAAGGGATCTCTTGCATGCTTGTTCAAGATGAATTCATAGTCTATTTTATTATGATTTTTCCCTTTATTATTTACCTACAATACACTTTCTCTGTAGCGTTTACACCTTATTCCACATTGCTTTTGTTTTATCTTGTTCTATCTTAATGCTCTGCATAATAATTTGATTTGTACGAGAAGAAAAGCTTTTAACTTTATCTTGGTACATGTGATAATAATAAACCAAAGCCAATTCTGATAATAATTGCAAAAAGTAAGAATCCTAGGGGAGTTGAAGGGGATTAAAAGTAGGAATTAGTTGTTGGGAAACAATGGTGTGCATGTCTCAAGATCGTGCCCCTAAGAGCCAGCAGAGATGTATTGAGCAGAATTGCTGCTGATTGTGTCACTAACATGGTAAGAACAATAAGGTAACTAGGTTTAGTTGAATTTTCCTGTAAGTTTATTCACAGTTAGTTGGGGCGCCTCAGTGACTCAGTGTGCTGGCTGGTGGTGTAGTGGCATCAGCGCTGGACTTCGGGCCGAGAGGTCCTGAGTTTGAATCCAGTCAGCTCCCTTGCACTCTCACCATCCATGCCTGGGTTGAGTGTCGAGCTAGCAACTCGACCTCATAAAAAAAACCTGGAGAGGGATGGGTTCTGCCAGGTTTCAGATGCCCAAGACACGCCGTATAATGACCGAAAAGATCAGTGCAAAAAGCTTGTCATGACAGTGCCCCGGCGACTCCACCAGGGGTCAAACACACAGTCGTATAGTGGTTAGTATAATGCTGTTACAGTGCCAGCAATCCGGATTCAATTGTGCCATGTTCTGTAAGGAGTTTGTACATTCTACCCATTATCACATGGGCTTCCTACGGGCGCTCCAATTTCCTCTTACATTCTAAGATGCAAACCGGTTGGTAGGTTAATTGTGTCAAATGGGTAGAATTGCATTACGTGGTCTCATTGGGTTGGAAGGCACTGCTACCACGCTGTATTTCTAAAGAAGCAAATAAAATAAATATAATCAGTAGTGTTCAAATGTCAGTTTGAAGTTTTACTATCTTTTATTTTTTTTTACTGAAATTTGACCACTGTAGATTACATGGTTGGCAGAACATTGGGGGCCAAAGGACCTGTAATGTGCTATACATTTCTATGTTCACTTAATGGTTAAGTGGTATTGGTATTGGTCCATGGTATAAAAAAGAATGGGAACCTTAACCAATTATATAATTTCTTGTGCAGAGACCAATTCTATAAGTCCCATTCCACCACTTAATATATATTCTCTACCACTTGTACAACAAAGTCATTCTAATCTCCCTTCCTCTCACCTACAGTAAGTATAATTTACAGTAACCAGTTAACCTTCCAATCTGCAAGTTGTTTTGGATATGGTGGGGCAAGAATATGGGCAACTTGGGAAAAGACGCATGGTTACTGGAAAAATGGGCAAGCTCCATACAGACAGCATCAAAGATCAAAGTTCCCAGAGCTAAGAGGGCAGCAGCACTTCATATTGTGCACCAGATGCTCACTCTATACTCTATCTCAGAAATTCAGTTCCATTGATTGCAGCAGAATAATTTCTTCAAACCCAAGGTTGAATTTCAAAACACATAGATATCATTTCAGAGTTACAGCATGCAGGGCATTGGACTACTTTTCAATAGATTATCACAATTTATTTTAAAGAAGACCAAGTATAAACTAAATAAAATGTTATGATTAATGTATTTTTCACTCCATTACAATATAGGTCATTTCATCCTAAGAGACAAGGGCTTTGACTAACGTGTTCATCTTGATAAGATTGTGGGGGAGCTTGTGATTGAAAATCCCTCTGTCTTATGAAAGAAAACGAGGCAGCACCTCGAAGCTTTTGAATTACGGCTGCACTTGTGCTGAAGGGGAATCATAATTTATTAGGCTGCATAATTAAATTATGCTTTTAGTGCACCCTTTGTGAGCATAAAACTAACATGTGTAAAAACACCATTGTGTGTTCCAATATTGGAAAAGATGCACAGTAAGATTTCTTTCCTCCATGCTGTGTGGGGATAAAGGAAATAAATTACCTCGAGGCCCATCTGAATGGGCAAAATAACTAAATGCAAATTGATGATTATATTAACATTCCTAAGAAATAGCTTGTATTTCGACTACTAACAATGCAGCACCAAGTACTGACTAACAATGACTCTTAAGAGACACATCGCATTAAAAGACACAATCTTTAAAAAACAATTTAAACATCACTACCTCACTGCAAACACCCACCCCGAGAAAAATCAGTTGTAGTTAGTGAATTTAAGTGGTGTTCTCACTTAACTCTTCCTAATTTTTACTTTCAACGAAATATAAAATAGCATGTGTAATTTTCACTCCATCTGACCCAGTCAATGAGTTAGGTTAATATTAATCCCAGTAATGATCAAATATCATTCACAAATATAAATTAGTATTTAAAGTTTATCTTAAGGACACAGATAATCTGATAAACTCCTAATTTACAAAACACATATTGCCCAAATAATTAATATAAACACTGCCAAACTTATCTTCAGAATTCACTACAATGAAGGTAAATTACTGGTACAGCTACTAATTATTTAACACACACAAAATATTAAAGGAACATCTATGGAGAAGTACAATATCTATGGAGAGATAAAATACTGTGCAAAATATGTTTAGGAGCCGAGAGGTAATGTTGCAGCTATATAGGACCCTGGTCAGACACAGTACTACTGTGTTCGGTTCTGGTTGCCTCACTATAGAAAGGATGTGGAAACCATTGAAAGGGTGCAGAGGAGATTTACAAGGATGTAGCCTGGATTGGGAAGCATGCCTTTTGAGAATAGTTTGAGTGAACTCAGCCTTTTTTCCTTGGAGTGACGGAGGATGAGAGGTGAACTGATAGAGGTGTATAAGATGATGAGAGGCACTGATCGTGCAGATAGTCAGAGGCTTTTTCCTGAGGTTGAAATTGCTCGCATGAGAGGGTACAGTTTTAAGGTGCCTGTAAGTAGGTACAGAGGAAATGTCAGGGGTAAGTTTCTTGCACTGAGAGTGGTGAATGTGTGGAATGGGCTGCTGGCAAAAGTGGTGAAGGCGGATGCGATAGGATCTTTTAAAAGACCCTAGATAATTTCTAAGGTAAGGACATGTTCGGTACAGCTTTGTGGGCTGAAGGGCCTGTATTGTGCTGTAGGTTTTCTATGTTTCTAAAAAAGCCTTTGGTACAGAGATATATATAGCCAGTGTGCCTAAGACTTCTGCAGAGTACTGTAGTAATTTTTATTGCACTGTACAGCTGCCACAAAAGATACAAATTTCATGACATATGTGAGTAATGATAAACCTGATTCTAATACGGGTCTCTAATTTGGACTGAGAGTGAGAAGAGGGGAGTCATGGTTGGGAAAAAGGGGAAGGGAGAAGGGAGGGAGTGGGAGACACCAGAGACACATTATATACTGATCAATAAACCAATTGTTTAGAAACAAATGACCTTGCCTGGTGTCTCATGGCTGGCTGTGTCTGTACCTGAGACCAATTACCCCCTCCACCCCACACCGCCCCTAGCACACCTTCTCTATCACTTCTCCAGTACCCCTCTCACAGTGCTCTTCCCTCGCAATTCCTAGCATCCTTTGCTTCTGTCGGATTTACAAACTCACTCTTCATTCCACACTGATAAATACAGTACTGTGCAAAAGTCTTAGGCTCCTTAGCTATGCATAGGCATCTAAAACTTTGCACAGTACTGCATGAAGAGTCAACATTTTGGGCCAAGAGTCTTCATCAAGATTGCAATTCGGTGTGTAATTTTCCTGTAATTCCTCTACAGAAACCCAGGGAATCACACCGCATCCATGTGAAAAAGCAGATAGCTTGCACTTTAGGATTTAGCTAAATATTTTGCCTATTGGACTTTAATGGCAAACTGTGAATTTCATGGAATTCCACAGCAGATGTGATCCCATTCATTTCAATAAAGAAATTGTTGCAAGGAACCTTGGGAAATACTAGATAGGTTAGAATATTTTATTTAACTGATTGACTTTCCTGAAATGCTTTAATTAACTCAAATTCTTTAACTGTTTTTAATCTTTATCATGTCTTATATATTGAAAGATAAGCTATTTCAACATTAAATGAGTTATATAGTAATCTGTGATTCTTTTGTGGGTTTTGATACAAATATTGTGAACATATGCAGCATTTTATAAAGAGAAAGCCACTCAATCAGTTTTAAATGGGCCAGCTTTCTTTCTAGGTGAATTGTTAATTTATTCCTACCCATCTGTTATTTCTCCATACCCATTCTAATTTCAATTCATAGATTTTTCCACATCATTTTTAAGAAGAATTGCCATTCTACCTCTTGTGCTGACCAGCTAACACCCTATTACTATTTTCTGCCCTTTCATGTGCTTTTGACAGTCTTCTGAATATGAGGTATCTAAAAGTGGGCGCAATATTCCATCTGTTAGCTTGATATTACCTCTGCACATTGAATATTTATACATTGTTCTTAAATTGCCAATGTAGATGAATATTACCATAGTCCATCATAATATTCTATTTTGAATGTACTATGCATCAACTGTTCTCTACCTGGACTGATTGCAATGTTGTCACCAAATCAATTACATTTTATGTAAATTAGTTTTACGAATCAAAATTGGGTCATCTGCCGGTTGAAATTTGAAACAAACATTTGTCCTACACTCCCATTGACAAAACGGCATCATTTTTTTTTCAATTCACTCAGAAATGTAGCTTTATTTGCTTAGTCAGCTAGGTCGAGAAAAACAAAATGTTGGCAAAAAATTGGAAGATGAGGAGGTGGAAGGGGGAAGGGGGAATGGGGTTAGTTGGATGAGGAAATGTAAGGGTAGGTTAGTAAATGTGCAGATGACACAGAGGTTAGTGGTATTGTGGAGAGTGTAGAAGGTTGCCATATCAGATCCTTTGTTCTCCTGAGCCTTCTCTGTTATTCAATAAGAATATGGGTGATCCTGGGTCTCAACCATTGTCTCACCCAATCCCAAAACTAAATAGAGGGTTCAGAAAACATTTACAAGGATTCTGCCTGGATTAGAGAGCAAGTTAGGGCTTTTCTTTTTGGAATCCAGGAGGATGAGAATCGACTTGGTAGAAGTGTACAAGATGATAAAAAGTATAGATCAAGCAGATAGCCAGAGATTTTACCCAGTGCGGAAATGGTTAATACCAGGAGGCATCATTTTAAGGTGATTGGAAGAAATTATAGGGGGATGACAGAGGTAAGATCACACCACAGAGAGTGGTGTGCACGTGGATCGCCCTGCCAGGGGTGGTAGTAGAGGCAGATACAATAGGGATATTGATGAAACTCTTAGATAGGCACATAGATGGTAGACAAATGGAGGCTGTTTAGGAGGGAAGAGCTAGATTGATCTTAGAGTATATTATAAGGTCAGCACAACATTTTAGGCTGAAGTGCCTGTACTGTACTGACATGTTCTATGTAAAACTGGAGTAATAAATATGTGACGCAATGATATGTCTATACTGGTGGATAACAGTAGATAATATCTATGCTGACTATCCCTAATAAAGAGTCAACAGTCCATTAAATCTCTACGTTTCCAACATGTCAACCCCCCCAGGTTGTCCACACCATGACTTACATATTTTGTAATGTGTCCACTACATTAGACACACTAGACTAATTCCTGGGATATGGAGATTGTCTAATGAGGTATGATTGTCCTCCACTCACAGTACTTTAAAAAAGTTAGGAGTTTCATTGGGATGTACAATATTCTGAGGAGTATTGAAAGGTTAGATGAAAAGCCAGAAAGCCTAGCATGAGGGCTATAGTCTCAGTAAAGGAGTTAGTTGCTTCAGAATAAAATAAATAAATAAAACAAATAATATGCTGAAGGCTGTAACTCTTTCGACTTCTCTTGACTAAAGGCTCAGGCTGGGATCAATACTGCATTTTATTTTATTTAGAGATAGAGTGAACAGGCCCTTCCAACCCAACGAGCAGCACTGCCCAGCAACCCATCTATTTAACCCTCACCTAATCACAGGATAACTTACAATGTCCAATTAGTGTACTAACTGGTACACATTTAGAGTGTGGGAGGAAACTGGAGCACCTGGAGGAAACCCATGCACTCACGGGAAGAACATATAAACCTCCTACAGATGCTGTCAGAATTGAGTTCCAAACTCTGACTCCCCGAGTTGGAATAACATGGCACAAACTGCGACACTGTCATGGCACCCTTGAATTATCTTCTAATTCAATCAGATCCAAAATGTATTTCGAAAATAATATTTTTGAATGAGATTGAATTTGAAAATAAGATTGGGTGAGACAATGGTGAGACTAAGAATCACCCACAGTCTTATTGAATAACAGAGAAGGCTCAAGGGACCAAAAGATCTACTTCTGTTTCTAAAATATTTTTCTTTACTTTTGAAAAGACCCATTAAAATGTTTTTCATATAATGTATTACCTCTACAAAATGAAGTTGAGACATATATGTGACATACTTAAACAGAGATTTGATTTTATGTTGCCAATTTATTTTTGTGCAGGAAGTAAATGCTACAGGCTGTCATTTAGTCCCTTGTGAGATCTCGGTAAAGCAGAACTGCAGCACTTCAATGTGATTGACAAGACAGCTTAAAACATCAAGCATTAAAACATACAATAATTTATATGGAATCCAACTTTAATTCAGAAGAAATGAACATTAGAGACACAGGAGAAGAACTCTGTCTTTGGTTGTGAACACCATAAGACCATGCATCTATGAATGGTTAGGTTGAATTGAATAGGCTAACAGCAGCAAGAATGTATTGCACTGCACTGATGCCAAGAAAAAAAATACATTTCATGGCATATGTGAGTGATGAAAGACCTGTTTTCTGATATGAGACTGTATGATGGACTTAGAGTGGGAAAGGAGCATCAGAGGCAAAAGCCTTAGGAACCCTTGCTATATACAAGTCCCAAAATCTTTTGCACAACGCTTTATTTTAAAAAAAAACCTGAATGGGAAGCTTCTTTTGAGTGCACAGTTTCTTATTGAAGGAGCACCAACATAAACTATGACTGTGACCCACCTCTTTGTATCTTTAGATGAGTTAAATCAACAAAGGGAGAGTACATGATGCTCAAGAAGACCATTTCAAAGATTAGGAGGCAAGCAGTATTTTTTTACCAGATCAAAGCCTACAAAGAACCTCCAACAAAATGTTCCCCTACTCCTCAATTCCTAAAAATGCTAAAAAAAAAATGCCTAATTACTCATTAAGTACCCAGAATGATCTAATTTCCACAGACATTTAATAAAGGTGATACCAGAGATTTTCTGCCCTCTGCAAAAAGATGGTCCTACAGAGCTTGGTTTTATATTACCATCCCCTAGTATCACAATTATCAAATCAAATCAAATGAGGTTTAGTTATCTTTCAACCTTAATAGGTACAAAACTGCGTTCCTCTGGGCCCAAGGTGCAAAACAAATAAAAATGCACATTCAAAATAGCGAGCGAAAAACATATTCACGTGAAAAACGAACATATAGTCCAAGACTGGTAGTGACATGTCCCACAATTGATGGTATAGTCTCCCGGCAGTGCGCAAACACATACAATCCAACCTGTCATTCCACTGCTTGATCACAGGAGGGCAGCACTAACAGGAGAGGCCAGAACCCCTCCAAGCACGGACGCCATGTTACACCGCCTCCGTTCTTTCCTCACCTGATCTGCAGCAATAGGCAAGCATAAGGCTTGAGGCCTAGTCGTTGATACAACTGAGGCTACATAGCTTCCATGTCATCTGTCGTGCTACTAGACAAGGGTAACAGGCCTGTGCCAGCTTACATTGTCACTGTCCAACAGAGTCTTGCGATTGCAAGTGAAATGTCTGAGACAATCTCCCACGGTTATACTGCGTGCTCCTTTCACACTCCAAGACCCCTCATTCAAAATGTTTACATTGGTAAAAACATCTCAACATCCACATGTAACATATCCGTCATACTGTAATGCACTGGATTAATCAGGCCCAGGCTATTTTAAATGCAATGTGACACAAATATCCTTCAGGAACTTTATATATTTCATTATAAAATCTCTCATTCTTCTCACCTCTAAATAATCTAAATACAATTTTTTAACTGCTCATGTCATCTCAAAAATTAGTTCGTGATTGCCTCTGATGCCAATAAAATATTAACATGATATTTGGGAGGAACAACAGTAACTATGGCTTCTTTCTGAGCTCCATCATAGAAAGGAATTGCCAGTGAACTATGGAAAAGTGTCATAGAGTCTCTTTGAATGAATGTGTCATTCCTACTGACATTTGGTAATACCAGCCCAGTTAATGAAACAGTAGTCACGATGATACTGAGAACTTTGAGTCCATGAATCTGGTGCTCAGGAAGCCTCCATAATTGGCAGAATTTCACTTCACAAGCCACAGCCCTCTCTTCCTCTACCCCCAATCTGCCCCATCAAAATCCTCCTGCCTCATCTGAAGTCAATATAGTGGTTCCTCCATTGGCTTCATTAGTTACCCCAGTACTTACAAAACAGAGTGAAAACAAGTCATTCTCAATTGGAAAGGGAGAAAAACAAAGGTAATTAAGAAGAAAGTAGATGCAGGCTGGTGGAAGAGAAATCTACTCAGGCCCCTTGCCAATGATGTTTGTTGTCTGAGAATATGTATCATGACTTACATTTTTAAATGACCTTGAACCTTACTGGAATTCACTTGATTGGGTCAACCAGTTTGCTAAGCAAGGGGCTATAAATTCTAGAATTCAGCCTTTTTTCAGATTTGTGAGTTATGCAGCAAGGGTTATGTGTATATAAGTTTTATTTGTGAGTGTCTGGAAAATTAAAGGTGCCACGACTGGGAGAAATTGGGAGAAAACTTCTTGACAACAACTCATAATTTTCTTGCACCTTGAAACTTTTTCTTTTTTTGTATTTGCTTCTGGTTTTTCTGCTGGCTTCCTTAATGTATTTGAAAAGCTGCTATTAAGGCTTCATTAAAGATCAATGAGCAGTATAAGTTGGGAATCTATACATGTTACTAAAATAATATTACAATATTGCTATTGTTGTACCCCATAAGAATCTTGGTGGATACATCAGAGCTGATGGCTCTGGCTTCATGGTCATTAAAACCGATTTGTAACCAATTCAATATCAGGTACCTTGCCCTATCTCCAGGTATCATTATTCATTTCATGAAGCTCTACCTAAAGTGGTCCAGTTTCAAAGTATAAAGGCAAACTTTGATGGTCAGATCCTGATCAGGAAGATCAGCTAATTAAATTACAAAATAAATGACAGCTAAGAAAGACAGCTAATTGGTATCGAAACCATAGGTCTCACGCTGGGTTCAGAGATAGTTATTACCTTACAACCATCAGGCTCTTGAATCAGCTTGGATAACTCAGTAACCACAACTTTGAACAGATCATACAACATACAAACTCACTTTCAAGGACTCTTTACAACTCATGTTCACAACATTATTTTTTATCTGTAGTTTGTCTTCTTTTGCGCATCGGTCGGTTGTCTCTCTATGTATAGTTTTCTTAAATTATATTGTTTTTTTTTCTTTTAACTACCTGCAAGAAAATTAATCTCAAGGTAGCATATGGTGATGTCTATGTACTTTGATAATAAAGTTACTTTGATTTGGCATGATATTGGTTTAATACCTCATGTACCAAGACAGTGATTTCATGATAACTGAAAAATAAAGTATAAACTTCACACAAAAATTTCTCTGACACAAAAGCATTCATTTTTGTGACTAGTCTTTCAAGACAAACAAATTGATAAAGAAACATTCATAATGGTGACTCCTGCTGTGACAACCAATCATATTTCCAATATTGAATATGTGCATCATGAGAGGAAATCTCATCTGTTAAAAACTTCCCACTTTTAGCGATTGGTGTATTGGGTAAAGTAAGAAACAAAACAAGTTTTAAATTGCTGTCAAAGAGCCAAGATGATAATTGGGGATGGAAAGAGGGTGGGAAATTGGGAAATGTGGCTGGTGGTGGAGGAAAGCGAAGGGAATATCTGTGACAAGATGCAGACCAACAGAGATAGATCATTTGGTTTACCAGTTGTGGTCATATATGATAGATATAAACCTCTGGAAGATTTATTTTGTTTTGCTCGTCATCAGAATTATCAGGCATTACAGCCCAGCACATCTGTAGATGTGTACTTCCTACTATTCAGGACATTTACAGAGACAGGTGCATGAAAAGAGCTCGAAGAGTCATTGGGGACCTGAGTCACCCTAACCACAAGCTGTTCCAGCTGCTACCATCCAGGAAACAATACTTCAGCATAAAAACCAGGACCAACAGGCTCCAGGACAGCTTCTTCCACCTGGCCATCAGACTGATTAATTCACGCTGATACAATTATATTCTTATGCTAAGTTGACTGTCCTGTTGTACATACTATTTATTATAAATTACTATAAAATGGAAATTGCACATTTAAATGGAGACGTAACATAAAGATTCTTACTCCTCATGTATGTGAAGGATGTAAGGAATAAACTCAATTCAATTCAATTCAATTCAATTCAATATTGGTGTCCCAGGTAATATTTTGAGTGTATTGATTAACTGGGAAGAGTTTGAATAAAAATGGCACAGTGGCACAACATTAGTACTGCTGACTCACTGTTCCAGCAACTTGGTTCAGTCTGAATTCCAGTTTTAAATGTATAGATATGCACGTTCTCCCTATGACTGCATGTGCTTTCTCCATATTCTTTGGTTTCGTCACATCCCTCATATCCTTAGGGTGACAGGATAAGTTTAAAAGAAACGCACAAGTGTTTTACACAGAATGGTAGGTGCATGGAAGGGTTGCCAGGGGTAGTGGTGGAAACTGACACAATATTGGTACTTTAAAAAATTGCACAGAACAATTGCAAGTATATAGGTGATTGTTTATTTATTTATTGAGATACAGCACAGAGTAGACCATTATGGCCTGGCAACCCCCCAGTTTAATCCTAGCCTAATCACGGAACAACTTACAATGACCCATTAACCTACTAACCGGTTTGTGTTTGGACTGTGGGAAGAAACCAGAGCAAATGGAAGAAACCCACACGGTCACGGGGAGAACGTGCAAACTCCTTATAGGCAGCAGTGTGAATTGAACCCGGGTTGCCTGTACTGTAAAGTATCACACTAACCATTACCCTACTGGGCCACCCATTATAAAAAAACAATACAGACAAGCATAAGAAAGTTAAACTACAGGGAAGATAACAAATATACAGTCCAATCCAACACTCCACAGATGCTGGCTGATCTGCAGTTCACTGCTCGCTGTTTTGATAAACACAAGAGATTCTACAGATGCTGGAAGTTCAGAGTAACACACAGAAAATGCTGGAGGAACTGAGTATGTCAGGTAGCATCAGTGAAGGGGAATAACCAATCAACATTTTGGGCTGAGATTCTTCATCAGGGCTCTCCATTTTAATTTCAGAGTTCCAGCACTAATTTTCTTTGAATCAATTTGTTATTTTTTCTACCAATTTCGGTGTAGAACAAAGTCACGGCAGGAAAAGTGGAAACGCAGAAAATATCAGGATACATTCATATTATTCACAATTTGCAACCTGACGTTAGTATTCTGCATTAATTTTAAAACTCAATTTAAAAGAAACTGGAATTATTGCAATGGATGACTCTCTAAGTTCTTCTGCCCGATAATGCACAGACTAGGAAACAGGCCACATTGGAACATTAATTACCCTGCTAAAGTTCACTCATCTTGAATTTGTCACCAGTACATTTTCATTTAACAGAATATACTGTATACTTTTCACCAGATAATGGGAATATAATTAAGTTTTTTTTCTTAATTTAAAGGATGTTCCTCAGTGGGACCACTGCAAACAAAAATTCTATTCATTCACATATTACTACTCAGCAAAGATAATTAAAATTATGTGTAGTGTGGCTAATTTCTAATGATCACATAGTTTATATGCTTAAGGACTAATTTTATTAACCTATATATAACAAGGGCATTACTTTGAAAAGAAAGAAAAGCTAAGCTCTTTAGGATTAATTATATTTTGCATGTTGAATGTGAGATATCCTTCAAAATCTACATTGCTATAAATCTAAGTAATGATAAATTGTAAGAAATGACTGCCTGTGAAACATTCGCTACAGGTTTAACTAAACTTGAGACCTTTCCATTAAGCTGCAAGGGGAGAGTGTCTCCGAACAAAATAACCTAACAACAAGATTGTCATTGACTTATGTGTATGGCAGCTTAACTCATAGTATTTTTTCCCTATCTTTTCTACAGTTAATTATTAGGAATGGAGAGTTAGAAGTAAAATTTTAAAAATAAAAAAGAAAATACTTTACTCGTTTAATGCCCAGTTAACTGCGAGTACACTCATCCTTGGTACCGAATCCCCACCACCCTCCTCAACCTCTCCCTACCCTATCACCTGCCAGCTATGTCATTGCTGTTTTTAGATAGTACAGCGCAGGAGCATGTTGGCCCGAATCCAGCTAAAAAGCAAATCAAAAACACCCAAACACTAATCCTTTCTACCTACACAATGTCCAAATCCCTCCATCTTCCTAAAATCCATGTGACTATCCAAAAGCCTCTACCACCAAACTTGGGAGCACATTCCAGGCATCCATCACTCTCTGAGTAAAAAACTTAACCCTCACATCCCATTTGAACCTATCCCCTTTCACCTCCAAAACATGCTGTCTGATATTAGACATTTCAACCCTGTGAAACAGATACACTCTGTTGACTCTATCTATACTTCTCATAATCTTATAAACCTCTATCAAAGCTCCGCTGAGCTTCCAGCGTTGCAGAGAAAACAACTCAAGTTTATCAAACCTCTCTGGAAAAAACTTAAAGAACAGGATAATCTTAGTCAGACGCCAAAACAAAGCTCCCTGAAATAGGAACTGGAATTTAACAACACTAATCATTTTGATCTCTTTGCATTAAAATAGATTCCTTTTTGTTCTAAAGTTGTTTTCTTGTAAAAATTGTTTTATTGATGTTTATGGTCTTCTTGTGAATGCTACTTATATGATGCTATGTGCCTGTGATGCTGCTGCAAATAAGTTTTTCTTTGCACCTGTGCCTACATGTACTTGTGCAGATAACAATAAACTTGACTTTGACTTTTGATTGGGTTACTATCAAAACATAACCACAGCTTGTGATATGTTAAAAGCTATGCCTTCTATTCTCAATCAGAGGAACATTTAATTCAATGAAATTATAGAAATGGTAATAGACATTCCGCAAGTCAAGTCAAATCAAGTCAACTTTTATTGTCATTTCGACCATAACTGCTGGTACAGTACATAGTAAAAATGAGACAACGTTTTTCAGGACCATGGTGTTACATGGCACAGTACAAAAACTAGACTGAACTACGTAATAAAAAAACACACACAGAGAAAGCTACACTAGACTACAGACCTACACTGGACTGCATAAAGTACACAAAAACAGTACGGGCATTACAATAAATAATAAACAGGACAATAGGGCAGTAAGGTGTCAGTCCAGGCTTCGGGTATTGAGGAGTCTGATAGCTTGGGGGAAGAAACTGTTATATAGTCTGGTCGTGAGAGCCTGAATGCTTCGGAGCCTTTTCCCAGACGGCAGGAGGGAGAAGAGATTGTATGAAGGGTGCATGGGGTCCTTCATAATGCTGTTTCCTCTGCGGATGCAGCGTGTAGTGTAAATGTCCGTGATGGCAGGAAGAAAGACCCCAATGATCTTCTCAGCTGACCTCACTATCCGCTGCAGGGTCTTGCGATCCGAGATGGTACAATTTCCGAACCAGGCAGTGATGCAGTTGCTCAGGATGCTCTCAATGCAACCCCTGTAGAATGTGATGAGGATGGGGGGTGGGAGATGGACTTTCCTCAGCCTTCGCAAAAAGTAGAGACGCTGCTGGGCTTTCTTTGCTATGGAGCTGGTGTTGAGAGACCAGGTGAGATTCTCTGTCAGGTGAACACTAAGAAACTTGGTGCTGTTTACAATCTCTACCGAGGAGCCGTCGATGTTCAGCGGGGAGTGGTCGCTCTGTGCCCTCCTGAAGTCAACAACCATCTCTTTTGTTTTGTTTGATACACAATATCTCTATGGTGGGATACCTTATTGAAAATGCAACATGAGTATAAATTATAAATTAGATCAACAAAGAAAGCACAGTTAATGAGACTTGGAGAGGATCATCAGTTTATACATCTGCTTCAAAGGGAACAAGAAGTATACAAAATGCCAGAGGAATTCAACAGGTCAGACAGCATCTATGGAATCTCAGACCAAACCTCTTCATCAGGAGTCACCAAACAAACAGTTGATGTTTCAGGCTGAAACCCTTCATCAGGAATTACAATTGAGTTCCTCTCATATTTTGCACGTGTTGCTCCAATGTTCCATCATCTGTAGTCTCTCTTGTGTCTCCAAAAGAATTAAAACTGATCAATAAGGAAATCTAATTTGAAAATTATTGGAATAAATTAGAAAAGCAATCATGATATATAAAAGTGAGTAATAGGTAAAAGGAGCTTTTACTTATTTTTTTCTCCAAACATACCTTTGCTCATTGCGGCCAAAATTCAGCATCAGAACTTAGCAAAGCAACATCTAAACAAGCCTGATGCATTTTGGAAACAAGTCCTGTGGACTGATGAAATTAAAAAGGTGCAGAATTTTATGAAAAGAACACCTCTCCAACTGTTAAGCACAGGGGTGGATCGATCATGCTTTGGGCTTGTGTGCAGCCAGTGGCACGGGGAACATTTCACTGGTAGAGGGAAGAATGAATTCAATTAAATACCAGCAAATTCTGGAAGCAAGCATCACACCGTCTGTAAAATAGCTGAAGATGAAAAGAAGTTGGCTTCTACAACAGGATAATGATCCTAAACGCACCTCAAAATCCACAATGGACTACTTCAAGAGGCACAAGCTGAAGGTTTTGCCATGGCCCTCACAGTCCCCTGACCTAAACATCATCAAAAATTGGTGGATAGACCTCAAAAAAGCAGTGCGTGCAAGATGGCCCAAGAGTCTCACAGAACTAGAAGCCTTTTGCAAGGATGAATGGGCAAAACTCCCCCAAACAAAAACTGAGAGACTCTTAGCTGACTACAAAAAGTGTTTACAAGCTGTGATACTTGCCAAAGGGGGTGTTACTGAGTACTGACCATGCAGGGTGCACAAACTTTTGCTTTGGGCCCTTTTCCTTTTTTGTCATTTTGAAACTGTAAAAGATGGAAATAAAAAAGTAATCTTGCTTAAAATATTAAAGAAACGTGTCATCTTTAACTTTATGCCTTTTGAAAATCAGGTCATATTTTACTCTCTTAGCTATTTGCAGTAACATAAATTTTGACCGGGCTGCCAAAACTTTTGCATGCCACTGTAGCTTGCCTTTTCTTTCTTCCTTCAAGAACACCTTGCATTTGCTCCAATTTTGTATTTTTTTTTTGAGGTAATGAATAAAGCCAATGTGAGAACCAGAGAACTTTTCCTCAGGTGTGGCAGGCCACATGCAGGTGGGTAGCTTATGAGATTGTGTGCCCTTTCTGCTGCTTATGCAGGCCCTCCTTACATGGTGCATGGCTTCAAGGTTCTCATTAATGTCCCAAATGCTCCTCCTTGCTTTTGAGTGGTCATGGATAAGTAGTTCCCAGGAGAGAGCAGGATATTGCACCCCTGCAAGGAAGTTTTAAACACATCTTTGAAATTTTTACTCTTTGCATGCCTGGTAATGCCTGCTATGATAGAGCTTGGAGCAGAATATCTAGATTAGGAATCTGGTGTTGGACAAGTAAGTGTCATGGCAAGCACAATATATCTGATTAAGAATAAGTAGGATTTTAATGCTCAGGATATTGGCTTGGCAGAGGATGTTCTCACTAGCTGTTTATCCTTCTAGAGAATTTGCAACATGTCATGGAGATAGAATACGTGGATATTTTCAGTGGCTTGAAATACCTGCTGTATGTTGTCCAAGTCTCTGAAACTACTGCAGCTACTCAGTAGGTCATGAGATTGGTATCAGCCCTGAGCCCTTGTTCTTTGAGTATTCTTATTTTAACAATCAATCAAAGGCTAGGGCTTGAAAAACAATGAATTACATCCTTGATGTCTGCTGTTGCATGAAGTGACTCTTGAAAGAGAGTGCAGAGGAGATTTACAAGGATGTTGCCTGGATTGGGAGGCATACCTTATGAGAATAGGTTAAGTGTATGTGACCTTTTCTCCTTGGAGCAACGGGGGCTGAGAGGTGACCTGATAGAGGTGTATAAGAATGATGAGGGGCATTGATCATGTGGAGAGCCAGAGGCCTTTTCCCAGAACAGAAATAGCTAACACGTGGGAGCATAGTTTTAAGGTGCTTGGAAATAGCTACTAAGGGGATGTCAAGGTTAAGTTTTTCACACAGAGAGTGGTGGGTGCATGGTATGCACTGCCAGTGGTGCTGGTGGAAGCGGATACAATAGGGTCTTTTAAGAGCCTCTTAGATAGGTACATGGAGCTTAGAAAAATAGAGGGCTATGCATTAGGGAAATTCTAGGCAGTTTCTAGAGTAGGTTACATGGTCGGCACAACATTGTGGGCCGAAGGGCCTGTAATGTGCTGTAAATTTTGATGTTTTGTGTTCTACATTCTATGAGATACAGAAGCTAGAACATAGCTCACAGAAAAAAAGACAGACAGGAATAAGCCCTTCAGTGCACAACATCTGTGTTGAGTGTAATGCCATATTAATCCCTTCTGCTTCTATTTGATCCATATCTTGCCTTTCCCTGCAGATTCATCTGCCTGTCTAAGCACCTCTTGAATGCTACTATTTGCTTCCACTATCATACCTGGCAGCTGGTCAAAAGGTATCTCTCTCTCCCTGACACTTTTAGAGTTTGGTGCTGGAGTTCTGGGTCTTGGGCAAGGTTTAGTCGACACGATTTGTGGATTGAACACCTTAGTTCATGTTATGATGTGTTGCTGGTTTCTGGTCACTCCTTTTTATTGTTCTATAGTGAGAAGCACTGTCGACGTTTCGGGCTGAGATGTCGAAGGGTCCTGACGAAGGGTCTCGGCCCGAAACGTCGACAGTGCTTCTCACTATAGATGCTGCCTGGCCTGCTGTGTTCCACCAGCATTTTGTGTGTGTTGTTGTTTGAATTTCCAGCATCTGCAGATTTCCTTGTGTTTCCTTTTTATTGTTGCTATTTTGGATGATTTTGATTGAGTTTGCCTTTAAATAACAAACTGAGCTGAACTGAATATGCCTGGTCTCTTTTCATTTTGTGTTTTATGTCCTCTGTTTTTCGCTCTCTTTCTTTTTGTTGCTATTTGCATGATTTGATTTTTTTTTGTCCTTGGGTGAGGTTGACGTTTTTCTTTTGAGCAGGTTTTCTTTGTTCCATGGCTGTCAGTGGGGAAGATAAATCTCAAAGCTGTCTACTGCATACATACTTTGATAGTAAATGTGCGTTTGTACTTTGACTTTGCCTTTTCCAGGCACCTATCACAATCCATCCAAAAAGCAACTTGTCCAGCACATCCCAATTGATGTTTCCCCCTCTTTGAAGCCCTCGTGTATTTGACACTTCTACCATGGGAAAAAGGATTTTGGCTGTCTATGCCTCTCGTAATTTTATAAACTTTGATCATGTCTCTCCTTAGCTTCAGTGGCCTGTGTTTTATAAGGACTTGTATGATTTTTTATTGACAGATTGCAGTGGGCAGATTAATGGAGGTCTCTGGTCATGCAAATAGTGATTATAAGATATATCCTCGCATGAACGTCAGAGAATCAATCATATCCTGAACCTCAGTTTTTCTTTGTTGGCCACGAAGGAGTTAAAAATTTTAAAAGCAGCAATCTGGAAAGTGTCAAGGACAGTGGGAGCAGACAAAATAAATGTCTTTGTTGTTGCCATGTGGTGAAAGGAAGTAAGACCACCATTTTGTGTAAATGTACTTGTAGCCAGCATTTTGTGAACTATCTCCTGAAATGGTCCCTGCTGGATTAAAGTGATTGAAAGTAGATCGTAGGAAGCTGCTTCCGATAACCTGCTTCACAATCATAGAAGAGTAGCCTGTGTCAGAAGTGAAGTAACCTGAATCTATTGTCAGACTGTAACTGATTTAAAATAGACACAGGGAATAGCAAGAAAATTACATCAGATCATTTGGAGAATTCCAATGAGGTCAGTACCTGTAGCCTTGGGCTAGAGCCAATGAAAAACTGGAGAAGGGCTAGCCAGATAAGTCAGAACCAATAGAAAACAAGCAGAACTAATGAGAAAAGAAAATAATAATGAAAGATTTTGGATGCAGAGTGCCAAAAACTCTAGAGACTAACTATCACAGTGACAACCCTATGTCTGTACCAGGGCTGTTTAGCCAATGAGAGATTCCTATTTTGGTGTTTCAAATTGGACCCGGGGTCTGGATGAGTACTGGGTCAAAAGGACTTCAGGAACCTAAGTTGTTGGTCAAGGGCAAACACAATTTATGTGGATATTTGTGTTTATTCATTAAAGTGCAAGTTTTGATGTAATTTAGATGTGTGTGGTAATTTACTGAGGTGAAGGGTAGACGCTCATTATCAACATGCTGCAGTATAATTGTTTCGTTTCAGGTGACCTTGGTTCCAGGATATAGTCACCACAGAATACACCATAGAACAGTTTCCTGATGGTTCTGAAGATTAGCTTCTCGTCCACAGGAAATACTTGCACTGTGCTAAAAGACTTAGACTCACGTAAAAATATTCTTTAAAGCAAAGATGCTTTCAAAAGCAATAAAAGGAAAATTTTCAAAATATCAAAAAAAACTATAAAGTGCAGTAAGCAGTAAAAAACAAAATCAAATCGATATCTGGTGTGACCACCCTTTGCTTTTAAAACCACATTAGGGCTCTTAGGTACACTGTTATGCAGTTTTATAAGAAAATAAGCTGGTAGGTTGTTCCAGGCATCTTGGAGAACTTGCCACAGTTCTTCTGCAGACTTTGGCTCCCTTGCTTACATTTGTCTCTCCAGGCAATCCCAGAGAGCCTTGATGATGTTGGGATCAGGTCTCTGTGGATGCCATACCATCTGAAACCACATAAAAAATCTAGGCTGCCTAAGACTTTTGTACAGTTCTGCATGGTAAAATAAAACATTACAGTGAGACAGATTGAGGAGAGTGTTGGGGCAACAGCATGCCCCTGTTTGACATCAACCTATTGACAATGTTTATGTGTGCACCCACAGGTTAATATCATATCTGGAATGCTGTCGAAGAAGAAGAAGAAGAAGAAGAAGAAGAAGAAGAAGAAGAAGAAGAAGAAGAAGAAGAAGAAGAAGAAGAATAGCCCTTAGCTCGGCAGTGGAGTTATCGGGGCACCGTCATGATGGTGTTTCTGTAGCAAATGTTGTCATTGAGCACACATAAAATAGTAGCCAAATCTTTGGAAGGTTTTCCACAGTCCTACCCTCTCAACGAAGTCAAAAGGTTTAGTGAAGTCAAGGAAAAACATGTTGGAGCTTCTCACTGTATTTTGCCGAAAAAATTGCAAGGTAAAAATCACATCCACTGTGCTTCTATGTGGATAGAAATGATGCTGTAATTTGGGGAGTAGGGCTCAGCTTCCACATGGCAGATATTATGGAACACCTCCCGACTTACCACAGTTGAACTGCTCTCCTTTCCTTGAAGATGATAGATAGATAGATAGATACTTTATTCATCCCCATGGGGAAATTCAACTTTTTTTCCAATGTCCCATACACTTGTTGTAGCAAAACTAATTACATACAATACTTAACTCAGTAAAAAATATGATATGCATCTAAATCACTATCTCAAAAAGCATTAATAATAGCTTTTAAAAAGTTCTTAAGTCCTGGCGGTAGTATTGTAAAGCCTAATGGCATTGGGGAGTATTGACCTCTTCATCCTGTCTGAGGAGCATTGCATCGATAGTAACCTGTCGCTGAAACTGCTTCTCTGTCTCTGGATGGTGCTATGTAGAGGATGTTCAGAGTTATCCATAATTGACTGTAGCCTACTCAGTGCCCTTCGCTCAGCTACCGATGTTAAACTCTCGAGTACTTTGCCCACGACAGAGCCCGCCTTCCTTACCAGCTTATTAAGATGTGAGGCGTCCCTCTTCTTAATGCTTCCTCCCCAACACGCCACCACAAAGAAGAGGGCGTTCTCCACAACTGACCTATAGAACATCTTCAGCATCTCACTACAGACATTGAATGACGCCAACCTTCTTAGGAAGTACAATCGACTCTGTGCCTTCCTGCACAAGGCATCTGTGTTGGCAGTCCAGTCTAGCTTCTCGTCTAACTGTACTCCCAGATACTTGTAGGTCTTAACCTGCTCCACACATTCTCCATTAATGATCACTGGCTCCATATGAGGCCTAGATCTCCTAAAGTCCACCACCATCTCCTTGGTCTTGGTGATATTGAGACGCAGGTAGTTTGAGTTGCACCATATCACAAAGTCCTGTATCAGTTTCCTATACTCCTCCTCCTGTCCATTCCTGACACATCCCACTATGGCCGTGTCATCAGCGAACCTCTGCACATGGCAGGACTCTGAGTTATATTGGAAGTCTGATGTGTACAGGGTGAACAGGACCGGAGAGAGTACGGTTCCCTGCGGCGCCCCTGTGCTGCTGACCACCGTGTCAGACCTACAGTCTCCCAACCGCACATACTGAGGTCTATCTGTCAAGTAGTCCACTATCCAATCCACCATGTGAGAGTCTACTCCCATCTCCATTAGTTTGTGCCTTAAGATCTTGGGCTGGATGGTGTTAAAGGCACTAGAGAAGTCAAGGAATGTAATACTCACAGCACAACTGACCCCCTCTAGGTGAGAGAGGGATTTGTGCAGCAAATACGTGATAGCATCCTCCACTCCCACCTTCTCCTTATACGCAAACTGAAGAGGATCCTGGGCGTGCCTAAAATATAGAACAGTACAGCGCAGTATGGGCTCTTCAGACCATAATATTGTGCCGACCTATATATATTGTATCTTTTGTGCAAATGAATGTGTCTACCTTTCCAACATAGCCAGACATTTCTGTTATTATTATTATTATTATCACTCACTGTTAATGAACCCGTGAATTCTGCCCGTTTTCTGCCTTTGTTTTAACTTGACTATCTTTCTCCCCTTGCGAAGAAAAAGCATGCTGCGTTTTTTAACTTGATCATCTCTTTCTCCCCCTTCGAAGAATAAAAAGCATGTTGTGCTTTTTTAAACTCCAACGTCTCACTGTGCTTCAACAAGTAGGTAGTAATTTCACACAGTAATGACACAGTGGTCAGCAGCACAGGAGCGCCACAGGGAACCGTACTCTCTCCGGTCCTGTTCACCCTGTACACATCTGACTTCCAATATAACTCGGAGTCCTGCCATGTGCAGAAGTTCGCTGATGACACGGCCATAGTGGGGTGTGTCAGGAATGGACAGGAGGAGGAGTATAGGAAACTGATACAGGACTTTGTGATATGGTGCAACTCAAACTACCTGCGTCTCAATGTCACCAAGACCAAGGAGATGGTGGTGGACTTTAGGAGACCTAGGACTCACATGGAGCCAGTGATCATTAATGGAGAGTGTGTGGAACAGGTTAAGACCTACAAGTATCTGGGAGTACAGTTGGACGAGAAGCTAGACTGGACTGCCAACACAGATGCCTTGTGCAGGAAGGCACAGAGTCGACTGTACTTCCTTAGAAGGTTGGCGTCATTCAATGTCTGCAGTGAGATGCTGAAGATGTTCTATAGGTCAGTTGTTGAGAGCGCCCTCTTCTTTGTGGTGGCGTGTTGGGGAGGAAGCATTAAGAAGAAGGACGCCTCACGTCTTAATAAGCTGATAAGGAAGGCGGGCTCTGTCGTGGGCAAAGTACTGGAGAGTTTAACATCGGTAGCTGAGCGAAGGGCGCTGAGTAGGCTACGGTCAATTATGGAAAACCCTGAACATCCTCTACATAGCACCATCCAGAGACAGAGAAGCAGTTTCAGCGACAGGTTACTGTCGATGCAATGCTCCTCAGACAGGATGAAGAGGTCAATACTCCCCAATGCCATTAGGCTTTACAATTCAACTGCCAGGACTTAAGAACTTTTTAAAGCTATTATTAATGCTTTTTGAGCTAGTGATTTAGATGCATATCATATTATTACTGAGTTAAGTATTGTATTGTATGTAATGAGTTTTTGCTACAACAAGTGTACGGGACATTGGAAAAAATGCTGAATTTCCCCATGGGGATGAATAAAGTATCTATCTATCTATCTATCTATCTATATATTTTAAAACTGCCTGTTCGCCACTGTCATGTTTTGTAACTCGAGAAACTAATTGAAAGAAAAACACGGGAGCTGGGAGGTGAGTGTCTGCTTTGTGTTTCTTTAGTGAAGTGCTCATTCATGATGTAGTGGCGTAATGGTGTATGCCGTTCACGTACTTTTACCGACAGCATAACCCATAATTAACTATGCAAAATATGAAGAATAATTAATCAAACACTGTATTTAGAATATCCAAGTCAAGTCACTTATATTGTCATTTCGACCATAACTGCTGGTACAGTACTCAAATTGAGTACATTACTCAAATGTTAATGATATATTAAATACACAACAAACACATTACAGCATAGTACAGGCACTTTGATCCATGATGTTTTGCTGACCAATTATCATACTCTAAGATCAATCTAACCATTTCCTCCTACATAGATCTCCCTCTTTTCTAACATCCATGTGCCTATCTAAGTACTTAAATGTCCTGAATATATCTGCCTCTATCTCCACTCCTGACAGGGTTTTCATGCACTCACCACCCTCTCTGTAAAGAACATGCCTCTGACATCCCCCCTATACGTTCCTCCAATTCCTTTTAAATTATACTCCCAGGTAGAAGCCACTTCTGCCCTGGGAAAAAGTCTCTGTCTATTCACTCAATCTTTGCCTCTTATCATCTTGTACACTTCTCCAAGTCACCTCTCATCCTCCTTTGTTCCAAACAGAAAGTCTAAGCACAACAACATATCTTCATAAAACATGCTCTGATTGGACAGCATCCTAGTAAATCTCCACTGTGCACCCTTAGGCTTAGACTTGGGGATTATACTTTGTGGGCTTTGACTGATAATGCTGCTGACTTTCCCAGTATCCCAGCTAAACAGCAATGTAATGATAACTGTTCCTGATAATGGTTAGAATGTTAAAGTGTGACGATACAGAATAAGTGTTACAATTCATCTTGGCTGTTGGTTTTTCTTGAAGCATACTCCAGTGAGGAACTCGAGTGATGTAATTATTGTTCTCGATAAATATGCTTACAAAGAACATTCCGAAAACAATATAGTTGTTAGGATCTAGGCTATCAAAGTCAGCCTGAAGCACTGTTTAAGCTTTTATCGCAGTGCAGATTCATCAGGCACGGGATGTTGCTCATCTCTGCAACCTTTCAATGATCTTAAATGGTAACTGCAATAAAGTGATTTTGTTCTTAATACCCGGAGCACAATTCAATCATAAGGTGGTCGACAAAAACCAGTATTCATGTCTGAAGACTTCACACATTGCTAATTTATTTATTGATTTAGCCCTCAGCAATATTCATGTGGTGATATTATTGATAAGTTTTTGTTGCCGTATTTGTTTAATATTTGTATCCAAAGTTCTCTTGAATGAGATGGACTAATACCCATTGAAAATTAATTAATAGACTAATACTCCTTGAAAATAAAATTAAATATTTATCAAATTTCAGTGTTAAATTCAGCTCAGTCTAATGGATCCTTACATTAATCGATTATTTCACCAAATACATCGTAGCTCCCAATAAACAGTAAACTTCTTCTTGGTAGTCCCTTAGGTATGAGACTGACTTGACTCCACTCCAACACCATAGGTTCTGAGATGGTTGTAGAGTCCTATGCGGTATGCACAGACTCTGCCACTGAAGGTGTCTGTTTTGCCTAGCGTGTTCGGTTAACTACAGCATAGTTTGGGCTCTTTGGCTCATGATGTTTTTCTGACCTATATAGTTCTTTCTGATAATCAGTCTAACTCTTCCCTCCTGCACAGCCCACAGCCAAACCATCTTCTTGCATCAATGTGCCAACCTTAGTTGTTTGTTTGTGACACTCTGCTTTTCTTCTACCATTTGCTACATCTTCCTAATGAAAGGAACTGAGTGCACAATTGCTATCCAGAGCACCTCCTCCAGTCTGAATGATAAGAGATCAGAGATTCCCATGAGCAATTGTGGGGTGCAAGTGTTCAATGAGGCTTTAAGACATTCCTTGAAGTAGGTGGCACTGTGACACAGCTAGTAGAGTTTCTGACTTACATCCATAGAGTCATAGAAAGTACAGCACAGAAACAGGCCCGTAGGTCCATCCAGTCCATTTTGAAACCATTACAACTGCCTACTGCCATCAATCTGCACTGTGACTATAGCCCTTCTTACCTCTACTATCCATGTATCTATCTAAACTTAAGTTAAGCATGGAAATCGAGCTCACATGCACCACTTGTGTTGACTGCTTATTCCACACTCCCATGACCCTCAGAGTGAAGAGGTTCCCCCTCATGTTCCTCTTAAACCTTTCACCTGTCACCTTTAAAACATGACCTCTAGTTGTAGTCCCACCCAACTTCAGTGGTAAAAGCCTGCTTGCATTTACCCTATCTATACCCCTCATAATTTTTTATACTTCTATCAAATCTCCTCTTGATCTCCTACATTCCAAGACATAAAGTCCTAATCTATTCAATCCAGCCCAGCCCAGCTCCTTACAATCCTTGTTGACACAGGACAAGAGGCACGTACTTGGGTGTTAGCAGGACCAGGTTGTGATCAGTTCAGCCAAGGATTGTCACTAGTAATACTAGGCACAGGATTGTCAGCACATATAGTGACTCTGACAGGTGGTGGTGGTGGGGGGGGGGGGGTATAGAAAGGTGAGTTAGTGAGTGGAGGTGTTGATCTGCCCTACTTCATGGGGAAAGTAACTGTTTTTGAGTCTGGTGGTCATTAATGTATGCCACAAAAGTTGTTGTTTTGTGACAGCAGTACAGTGCATTACATAAAAATTTTGTAATTTATAATACATAAAGCAAATGAGGAATAGTGTGATAGTGCTAATGGGTTCATGATAGCAGATGGGAAGAAGCTTTTCCTAAAACATTGAATGTGGGTCTTCTCACTGTTTATAGTAATGAAAATAACTTTAAAAATGACAAGGTTCATGAGGGTCCTTAATGATTGATACCACCTTCTTGATCCATCACCTTTTGAAGATTTAGAACAAAAAGTATACATTTAAATTTCCAGACATCAGAACATAGAACATAGAATAGTACAGCACATTACAGGCTCTTTGGCCCACAATGTTGTGCAGACACTTAAACCCTGCCTCCCATATATCCCCCCACCTTAAATCCCTCCATATACCTGTCTAGTAGTCTCTTAAAGTTCACTAGTGTACCTGCCTCCACCACTGGCTCAGGCAGTGCATTCCACACACCAACCACTCTGAGTAAAACACCTTCCTCTAATATCCCCCTTGAACTTCCCACCCCTTACCTTAAAGCCATGTCCTCTTGTACTGAGCAGTGGTGCCCTGGGGAAGAGGTGCTGGCTGTCCACTCTATCTATTCCTCTTCATATCATCTGCAAGCTTGGCAACAAAGCCATCTATTCCATCATCTAAATCACTCAAACTTAGCCTCTGCTGTTTAGGGTATCACAGTGAAGTTAGTATCATAGAGTCACAGAATCATACAATAGTAGCAGGTTCTTTAACTCACCCTGTCCATCTGGTATTTATCTATACTAATCCCGATTACCAGCACTTGGTCTTCTGTATGTTGTTAGCTCAAGTGTTGATTCAGATACTTCTTAAATTTTGTGAGCGTGCTGGCCTTCAATGCTTTCTTAGATAATGCCATCCAGATTACAACAACTCTCTGGTTGGAAAAAAAAACCTCATATGTCCTTTAACTCTGTCACTTTGAACCTGAACACCTGAGCATCCCCAAGCAGTAATTCTAACCCACCTCTCCAAACCCCTCAACACCATTATTTTATCATTTCCTGTCGGTCACCATAGGTACAGACACTCTTGTGCAAAGTGTAACTTCATGGGCATACAATCAATCTATATATTTAAGTCATCTTAAATATTTATATTTATTCCTTCTTTATTATTGTGTCTTTTTATCTTATTGTTTTTTGTGCTGCATCAGAGCTGGATAACAATTATTTAATTCTCCTCTACACTTGAGCGCTGCAAATTAAATTATCTTGAATTTTGAATTTTGGCATTCATGGTTCATCATGAAGAGATTTATTTTTGCTGTGCTTAGGTTCTGTTGCCAATGTCTAACTACATCTGCAACTGGCAAAGAATTTTATGATTTAGAAACAAAATTCACTGATTTTCACATTGTAGCAGGCTGAGACCTCAAAAATAATATAGAAAACTGAAATATGCTTTTTTGTTTTTTTGTTTTATGTTCTGTGTTTTTATTCATATTTTTGTTGCAGTTTGCACAATTTTTTTCACATGGGGCATGGGTGGTTTGATATTTTTCTTTGAATGAATTGGTTCCATGGCTTTACTTTGTTTTGTGCCTGTCTGTGGGGAAGATAAATGTCAGACTTTGATAATAAATATACTTTGAATATTTGAGAATTATTTGAGACAAATCCTATCAACTTGTTTAGAATCTATTTCACCTTTTATCAGTTTGCATTACCTTCATACTTCGCAATAAATTAGATTTTTTAAGATTGCGCTCCTTTTTATAAACTTTGTGTATATTTTTTTCTTGTGAACTCTGCTTATATGATGCTTATATATATATATATATATATATATATATATACATATATATATGCTTATATTGTGATTCTGCTATAAGCTTTGCAATGAACTTTTGCGAACATGGATTTGTGTATATGACAATAAACTCAACTTTGACATTGACATTTAACTATTAAAGTAAATGTTGATGAATATTCAAGGGACAAAGGGACAAATGAAAATCCAAAAAGTTTAAACTATGACAAAGTTATATGATTTATTGATTTATTTATTGAAATACAGCATAGAATAGCCCTATCTGGCACTTAGAGCTGTGTTGCCCAGCAACCTTTGATTTATCCCTAGAAATATCATGGGAAAATTTACAATGACCAATTAACTTACCAACTGGTATACCCTTGGATTGAGGGTGGAAACTGCAGCACCTAGAGGAAACATACACGGTCACAGGTAGAGCATACACACTCCTTAAAGTGGTGGAAATTGAACACGAGTTGCTGGTACTGTAAAGTGTTGTGCTAACCACTTCGCTACTGTGTTGCCCCATTAATGTTAAATAGGTTGTTGCTTATTGTTAAATTGTTTGATAATTGTTAAATATAAATCATTATTAGAAGTATTGATAGTTGGAAAACTTAAAATTCATAGAACATTTAAAAACTGGCAGTCAATTTACACGTCCTTAGCAATTTTTCTTGTTGGAAAAGACTCATGAAATTTTTCTTGGGCAATCTGAGCTGAAGGCTCCATAACTAAGTAGTCGGGAAAGTTCATCATCATTCTTCATAAGCACTTCCGTGTCACAGTATGGTCAAGAAAAGAAAGCAGGCAAGAAAGGAGTGATGATTTGTTCACTGAATGACTTTTGTGTTTGTGTGCATACAGTTATCATGTAAAATAACAACTATTGCACTGACAAATCTTTTAAATGCTGGCACAACGTGTTAGTGTGATCTGTTAAATCAAATATCAAGAATTTAAAGTCACCATATACTACATACACTGAGGTACATTTTCCTGTAGGCATACACAATATGTGGTTTTTCAAACACAATAGAATCCAATGAAAAATACAGAGATAAACAAGCAACCAATGTTCAAAAGACAACAAGCTGTACAAACACAAAAAATATATAATAATATTCATAAGGTAAATAAACAATAAATATTGAGAACACGAGTTGTAGAGTCCTTGAAAATGAGTCCATAGATTGAGTCCGTTCATTCCTGATGTGAGTGAAGTTATCCATTCTGGTTCAAGAACCTGATGGTTTAGGGGTTAAAGTTACTGTTTTCAGTTTGTTTTATTGAAGAATGTCTCACAACAATCAGATATGCTTTAATTTAAATCTTAATTTTTAATCTAAAATTCTGAAGCAACTACATGACTTCAATCAATAAAAACAAATGAGTCAACTTGAATTCAGGTAGCACAAGAGACAACTGTGAAAAAGAAACTGGAGGATGAAAGGTGACCTGATAGAGGTGTATAAGGTGATGAGAGGCATTGATCGCGTCGATAGTCAGAGGCTTTTTCCCAGGGCTGAAATGGCTAACATAAGTGGGCACAGTTTTAAGATGCTTGGAAGTAGGTACAGAGGAGATGTCAGGGGTAAGTTTTTTATGCAGAGAGTGGTGAGTGCATGGAATGGGCAACCGGAGATGATGGTGGAGGCGGATACAATAGGGTCTTTTAAGAGACTCCTAGATAGGTACATGGAGTTTAGAAAAATAGAGGGCTATAGGTAATCCTAGGTTAATTTCTAAAGTAAGTACATGTTCGGCACCCATAGCCCTCTATTTTCCTATTCAGGAGTCTCTTAAAAGACCCTATTGTATCCGCCTCCACCACAGTCGCCGGCAGCCCATTCCACTCACTCACCATCTCTGCATAAAAATCTTACTGCTCACATCCCCTCTGTACCTGCTTCCAGGCACCTTAAAACTGTGCCTTCTCATGTTAGCCATTTCAGATCTGGGAAAAAGCCTCTGACTATCAAAACGATCAATGCCTCTCATCATCTTATACACCTCTATCAGGTCACCTCTCATCCTCCGTCACTCTAAGGAGAAAAGGCCGAGTTCATTCAACTTATTCTCGTAAGGCATGCTCCCCAATCCAGGCAACATCCTTGTAAGCAACACACACAAAATGCTGGTGGAACGCAGCAGGTCAGGCAGCATCTATAGGGAGAAGCGCTGTTGATGTTTCGGGATGAGACCCTTCATCAGAACTAACTGAAAGGAAAGATAGTAAGAGATTTGAAAGTAGGAGGGGGAGGAGAAAATGTGAAATGATAGGAGTAGACCGGAGGGGGTGGGGTGAAGCTGAGAGCCGGAAAGGTGATTGGCAAAAGGGATACAGAGCTAGAGAAGGGAAAGGATCATGGGACGGGAGGCCTAGAGAGAAAGAAAGGGGGAGGGGAGCACCAGAGGGAGATGGAGAACAGGCAGAGTGATGGGCAGAAAGAGAGAAAAAAAAGGAGGGGGAGAAAAGCTAAATATATCAGGGATGGGGTAAGAAGGGGAGGAGGGGTATTAACGGAAGTTAGAGAAGTCTATGTTCATGCCATCAGGTTGGAGGCTACCCAGCCGGTATCTAAGGTGTTGTTCCTCCAACCTGAGTGTGGCTTCATCTTGACAGTAGAGGAGGCCATGTATAGACATATCAGAATGGGAATGGGACGTGGAATTAAAATGTGTGGCCACTGGGAGATCCTACTTTCTCTGGTGGACAGAGCATATGTGTTCAGTGAAACAGTCTCCCAGTCTGCGTCAGGTCTCACCAATATATAAAAGGCCACACCGGGAGCACTGGACGCAGGATACCACACCAGCCGACTCACAGGTGAAGTGTCGCCTCACCTGGAAGGACTGTCTGGGGCCCTGAATGGTGGTGAGGGAGGAAGTGTAAGGGCAGGTGTAGCACTTGTTCCGCTTGCAAGGATAAGTGCCAAGAGGGAGATTGGTGGGAAGGGATGGAAGGGATGAATGGACAAGGGAGTCGTGTAGGGAGCGATGCCCGCGGAAAGTAGAAAGGGGGGGGGGAAGGGAAAGATGTGCTTGGTAGTGGGATCCCGTTGGAGGTGGTGGAAATTATGGAGAATTGTACGTTGTAGCCGGAGGGTGGTGGGGTGGTAGGTGAGGACAAGGGGAACCCTATCCTGAGTGGGATGGTGGGTGGATGGGGGGAGGGCACATGTGCGGGAAATGGGAGAGATGCATTTGAGAGCAGAGTTGATGGTGGAAGAAGGGAAGCCCCTTTGTTTAAAAAAGGAAGACATCTCCTTTGTCCTGGAATGAAAAGCCTCATGTTGAGAGCAGATGCGGCGGAGACAGAGGAATTGTGAGAAGGGGATAGCATTTTTGCAAGTGACAGGGTGGGAACAGGAATAGTCCAGGTAGCTGTGAGAATCTGTATATATAGTAGATATCAGTAGATAGGCAATCTCCAGAGATGGAGACAGAAAGATCAAGAAACGGGAGGTGTCGGAAATGGACCAGGTAAATTTAAGGACAGGGTGAAAGTTGGAGGCAAAGTTAATGAAGTCAACGAGCTCAGCATGTGTGCAGGAGGCAACACCAATGTAGTGAAGGAAAAGAGGAGGACGGATACCCATATAGGCTTGGAACATGGACTGTTCCACAAAGCCAACAAAAAGGCAGGCATAACTGGGACCCATGCGGGTGCCCATGGCTACACCTTTGGTTTGGAGGAAGGGGGCGGAGCCAAAGGAGAAATTGTTAAGAGTAAGAACTAATTCCGCTAGATGGAGGACAGTGGTGGTAGAGGGGAATTGGTTAGGTCTGGAATCCAAAAAGAAGCAGAGAGTTTTGAGACCTTCCTGGTGGGGAATGGAGGTATATAGGGACTGGACGTCCATGGTGAAAATAAGGCGGTGGGGGGCCAGGGAACTTATAATCATTGAAAAAATTCAAAGCGTGAGAAGTGTCATGAACATAGGTGGGAAGGGATTGAACAAGAGGGGGATAAAACAGTGTCAAGGTATGCAGAAATGAGTTTGGAGGGGCAGGAGCAAGATGAGACAATAGGTCTACCTGGACAGGTAGGTTTGTGGATCTTGGGTAGGAGGTTGAAACCGGAAGTGCGTGGTGTGGGAACTATGAGGTTGGTGGCAGTGAATGGGAGATTCCCAGAGCTGATAATGTTGGTGATGGTACAGGAGACAGTGGCATGGTCTTCCTTAGTAGAGTCATGATCAAGGCGTAAATAAGAGGAGGTATGAAAGAGTTGTCACTGTGCCTCGGCCAGGTAGAGGTCAGTACGCCATGTAAATCTCCTCTGCACTCTTTCCATAGTTTCCACATCCTTCCTGTAGCGAGGTGACCAGAACTGAGTAGAGTACTCCAAGTGGGGTCTGACCAGGCTCCTATACAGCTGTAACGTTACCTGACAGGATGTCGGCCCAAAACATCGACAGCGCTTCTCCCTATAGATGCTGCCTGACCTGCTGCGTTCCACCAGCATTTTGTGTGTGTTGCTTGAATTTCCAGCATCTGCAGATTTCCTCGTGTTTGCCTGTAACATTACCTCTTGGCTCTTGAACTCAATTCCATGGTTGATGAAGGCCAATGCACCGTAGGCCTTCTTAACCACAGAGTCAACCTGTGCAGTTGCTTTGAGTGTCCTATGGACTCAGACCCCAAGATCCCTTTGATCCTCCACACTGCCAAGAGTCTTACCATTACTACTATATTCTGCCATCATATTTGACCTACCAAAATGAACCACCTCACAGTTACTGTATCTGTGTTGTACCCCATCTGCCATCTCTCTGCCCAGTTTTGCATCCTATCGATATCCCACTGTAACCTCTGACAGCCCTCCACACTATCCACAACACCCCCAACCTTTGCGTCATCAGCAGATTTACTAACCCATCCCTCCACTTCCTCATCCAGGTCATTTATAAAAATCACAAAGAGTAAAGGTCCCAGAACAGATCCCTGAGGCACTCCACTGGTGACCGACCTCAATGAAAAATATGACCTGTCTACAATCATTCTTTGCCTTCCATGGGCAAGCCAATTCTGGATCCACAAAGCAAGGTCTCCTTGGATCCCATGCCTCCTTACTTTCTCAATAAGACTTGCACTTGCTGAAATTCATCTACACTGCATCTACTGCTCTACCTTCATCAATGTGTTTAGTCACATCCTCAAAAAATTCAATACAGCTTGTAAGGCACAACCTGCCTTTGTCAAAGCTATGCTGACTATTCCTTATCAGATTAAGCCTCTCCAAATGTTCATAATTTCTGCCGCTCAGGATCTTCTCCATCATCTTACCAACCACTGATTTCAGACTCACTGGTTTATAATTTACCGGGCTATCTCGACTCCCTTTCTTGAATAAAGGAACAACATCAACATCTGCAACCCTCCAATCCTCCAGAATCTCACCTGTCCCCATTGATGATGCAAAGATCATTGCCAGAAGCTGAGCAATCTTGTCCCTCATCCTCACCTGGAGTATATCCCATGCAGTCCTGTTGACCTATCGGGAAGGTTTTTGATGCCTTCCAAAAGCTCCAGCACATCCTCTTTCTTAATGTCTATATGCTCAAACTTTTCAGTTTGCTGTAAGTCATCCCTACAATCACCAAGAACCTTTTCTATAGTGAATACTGAAGCAAAGTATTCATTAAGTAGCTTTTATAAACCTTCATAAAGCTAATATTTCAAAATCTTTATCTTTAAAATAAAATGCAAAAACCCTTGGTTATGAAGGTTTGTGTCATTATAAAAATATATGACCAAATCCTTTGTAGATGTACTTTAGTTATGACTGCATAATCATAACTCCAGTGCAAAGTAATATAATTTACTAAATACAATCATAAATAGGGCAGAAACTTAGAAAGTACAAATGCCTTTGAAAACATTGTACAGCCCTACAGTTATTTCATATGCTTGCTTTGCTGTTGGTCTTTTTGAAGAGAATTCACAACAGGAATGAACTACTCAACTTTAAGAACATTTTCCATGATTCAATTAGGTTTAGCATGGCCTTCAGTTCTGGTTCTCTCTATATTCTTTGACAACTTTCTTGATTAATAAATCTTACCATTAGAAAGTCAGGCAGAGATTTATTTCAGCACATTCAATCCTGTAGTGGGTCCTCTTTAATCCAGCTGTACTCTTTGGGTGTCTACCAGCTTATTGCTTTACATATGACATTTATTTAAGTAAATAGTATCTTGTCAATATGATTTTAAGTCCCAGACAAATAATTATATTCAGCTTCTTAGACATTTACAGCAATTCTGTCATGGTCCTTCCTGGCTGGCATTTCCCACCTTTTCCCTTTCCTCCCTAATTGGTCCTTAATCCCCAAACTTGATTCCCAATCTTTCCCAATTCCTCTCAATCACCAGCACCTGGTTTCCATTAGCCACCAGAGGAGAAGACTCTGACAGCTTCAGTCAGCCCTTGCCAGATTGTTGGTCGACTCTCAGAGAGAGAGAGAGAGGAACCTTGCTCTAAGTCTTTGACCCTGTATCTCTTTGTAAACCAAATCTCCCAGGTCCTGACCCAGCCTGGATCCCAATTCTACACCCGCTACGGAGATTCTGCCTCCGCGTCGGAGCCCTACACTTGGGTTTGCTTTCCTGCCATGTCCTCGTCACAGAACAATCTGGCCAGCCATGAACCCAGTGGACTCGGATCCCGTGCAACAGGCCCTCACCAGCCAGGGCCAGTTACTGGGCGCCCATGACCAATTGCTCCAGAAAGTTCCGGAACACCTCTATATGCTGGCCACAAGTGTGGGGAAGGTCAGTGAGCAGGTGAACCGGATGTCTGTCTTCCTTAGTCCATCGCACCCCCCGAGAAATCTGGCCGACCCATCCGGGCAATCTGCACCGTCTGTCCCGCTGGAACCAGCAATAAGATCCCCTTGAGATCCGTATGTTCTGGAGCCAGAACCCTATGCGGGGGACCTAGGGAGGTATAGGGCATTCCTACTACAATGCTCCCTGGTTTTCGAACAACAGCCACGAACATACGCATCAGATAAGTCGAAGATCGCGTACATCATGGGGCTGCTGCGAGGAGATGCCCTGGCATGGGCTACGGCTATTTGGGACAACCAACCCGAGGTTTGCGCCTCCTTCCCCACCTACGTCTCTGAAATGTGGAAGGTTTTTGAACAGCCCCTTCATGGAAAGGACGCCGCCAGACGCTTGCTGACCCTGAGTCAGGGTCCACGGAGTGTGGCTAAATATGCCATCGAATTCCGCACCCTCGCAGCCGACTCAGGATGGAACGACGAGGCCCTACGGGAGGTGTTCCGACAGGATCTCGCAGAAAAGATTAAGGACGAACTGGCCACGAAAGATGACACAGACAGCCTGGATATGCTAATCTCCTTAGCGACCAGGCTGGACGACCGGTTGTGGGAGCGTTGGAGGGAAAAGACGAGTCACCCAGCTCCTCGGGTAAATCCACGCCCCGTTTCTCCACCTTCCACCAATTCGCCTTCCTCGGCTCCCCCCAGTTTCGTTCCTGCTCCATCTGTCCACACCGTCCTGGAAGAAGAACCGATGCAGCTGGGACAGAACCGGCTCTCCCCGGCCGAACAGATGCGGAGGTGGAGAGCTAGGGCCTGTTACTATTGTGGCCAACCAGGCTGCTTCCGGGATACCTGCCCTCAGTGGCCAAAAGGGAGGGCTCAGCAGTGAGAGAGGGAGCCCTAGTGAGCCGAATGATGCGCCCTTCAACACCCCAGACACAGATGCAGATCCTGGCAACCGTGAAATACCAGCTGCAGTCCCTGTCCCTATCAGCTCTGGTGGATTCCGGTGCGGAGGGCAACCTTCTGGACAAGGAGATAGCCACCCAGGCCGGAATACCGCGGGAGCCATTGACCACTCCCCTGGAGGCCAGGGCCCTGGATGGGAGACTGCTTGCTCGGGTGACCCACTGTACGCCACCCCTGACCTTGATTCTTTCCGGCAATCATCGGGAGGAAGTACGTTTCAGCCTCATTCAGCCACCCCAAGCCCTGGCAGTCCTAGGGTACCCATGGCTGACCCAGCACAATCCCCAGATCGACTGGACCGCCGGGAGGATGGCCAGATGGAGTCCGGCATACCACGCCCACTGCCTATGGTTGGCCCCACCTCCCAGGGAGGCTCCGGCGACCCCGCCGGTCTCCAAAGACCTTGACCTCTCCAGGGTACCTGCTGAATACCACGACCTGGGACAGGTGTTCAGCAAACAACGAGCACTTGCCCTGCCTCCGCACCGCCCTTATGACTGTGCCATCAACCTTCTTCCTGGGGCCCTGCTACCCACCAGTCACCTCTATAATTTATCGCGACCAGAGAGGGAGGCCATGGAGAAACACCTGGGTGAGTCCCTCGCAGCGGGTCTCATCAGGCCCTCTTCCTCCCCTGTGGCTGCCGGGTTCTTCTTTGTGGAAAACAAATGTAACACTTACCCAACAGGCTGGTATATGTCGGGGAAAAGGAGATCCAGCCACACACTAACCCACCTCCCATACACGCAGGTGCTGTGAGAATCAAGTTTATGCCGCGCGCACACACACCATATCAAACTCACACCAGATACCATTATAGAATACACTTTAAAGATTTTACTAAAACTAAAAGAGTACTATGTAATACAATATATATGAAGGAAAAGAAAATAAAGTAAAAGGCGCCAACTTATCAAAGTTCAGTCAGTTTAGTGAACATCGTTGGAGCTCAACCATCGAACCATGCGACCCCTCGTCGCTTGCCTCCGACCTCCACGTCCTTGCACCTAGGACCACCCAGGTGGTCAACCGAGCAGTGTGGCGCATGTCCACCTTCCTTGGTGTCTTCTTCCCGACTCCCCTGAAAAGACCGCGAAAACCCCCAAGCTCCCAGCCTCACAAGACAAAACAACATTCCCCATCGGTCAATAAATGAATACAATCCCGATATCAGCAAGTCCAAAGCTAAACAACTGCGAGAGAAAGCACTTATCATACAAAGAAGCATTCCTACTCTTAACAGAACAAAGAAGCCATTTTGATTAACATACACAGTACATTGTACAGAAAGATGGATCGCTTCGCCCCTGCATCGATTATCGAGGCTTGAACAATATCACCATTAAGAATAAGTACCCACTACCCCTCATTAGTTCAGACTTCGACCCGTTACATGGAATGACCATCTTTTCCAAACTGGACCTATGGAATGCCTACCATCTCATTAGGATACAGGAAGGGGATGAGTGGAAGACAGTCTTTAATACCCCTCTGGGCCATTTTGAATATCTTGTACTGCCGTTTGGCCTTACTAATGCTCCCGCCATTTTCCAGGCCTACATCAACGATGTGTTAAGGGACTTCATTAACCATTTCGTATTTGTCTATCTAGACGACTTTCTGTTCTTTTCTCGCAGCCTGCAAGAACGTGTTCGCCATGTCCGTAGAGTCCTTCAGAGGCTGTGGGAAAACCAACTGTTTGTGAAGGCAGAGAAATGTGTTTCATGTCCCTTCGGTCAGCTTCCTAGGATACATCATCGAAAGCAGGCAGGTGAGAGCGGACCCCGAGAAGATCTGTGCGGTGGAGGAATGGCCTAGGCCCACAACCCGCAAGCAACTCCAGCGGTTCCTGGGACTTGCGAACTTCTACCGCCGTTTTACCGGGGACGACAGTCGGGTGGCAGCCCTTCTCACCCGGCTTACTTCGCCCTCCACACTCTTTTCTTGGGACACCGAAGCGGAAGCAGCATTCACTAACTTAAAGAGACGCTTTACCTCCGCCCCCATCCTAATCCATCCAGACCCATCCCGACAATTTATTGTGGAGGTGGATGCTTCAGATTCCGGGGTAGGAGCAGTCCTGTCCCAACGGTCGGGTACGGATGAAAAGGTTCACCCCTGTGCCTTCTTTTCCTGCAGATTTTCCCGCGCGGAACGGAATTATGACGTGAGAAATCGAGAGCTATTGGTGGTCAAACTGGCGTTGGAAGGGTGGAGGCACTGGCTGGAGGGGGCAGAGTATCCATTCGTTGTCTGGACAGATCACAAAAACCTGGGGTATATTCAGACCGCCAAGTGCCTGAACTCCCGCCAGGCCCGTTGGGCATTATTCTTTGGGCGATTCAAGTTTACCATCACTTACCGCCCAGGGTCTAAGAACGGAAAGCCGGATGCACTCTCCCGCCAATATGACTCCAGGGAGGACACCTCCAATCCAGAAACGATCATTCCCCCGTCCAGCGTGGTGGCCGCCCTCACCTGGGAGATTGAGTCCGTGGTAAAGGAAGCCCAACGGGATGACCCGGACCCCGGTAAGGGACCCCGCGACTGCCTCCATGTGCCCAAACGCATCCGATCTCAGGTCCTCCAGTGAGGGCATGCGTCTTGATTTGCCTGCTACCCCAGAAGTAATCGAACCCTGGCATCCTGAGAAGACATTTTTGGTGGCCCTCCATGGAGGCAGACACCCACTCCTACGTCATGGCATGTCCCACTTGTGCCCGGGGGAAGGCCTCTCATCGGCCACCTGCGGGACTGCTTTGCCCCCTGCCTGTTCCTGGCCGCCCATGGTCGCACATCACCCTGGACTTCGTCACAGGTCTGCCCAAATCCCGCGGAAATACAACCACTCTCATCGTGGTAGACAGACTTTCGAAGGCTGTGCATTTTGTAGGCCTACTGAAACTCCCCTCGGCCCAAGAGACTGCTGACCTCCTTGTCCGCCACATCTTCCGCCTCCACGGAATCCCCGCTGACTTCGTCTCAGACCAAGGTCCCCAGTTCATCTCCAAGGTGTGGAGAACATTCTGCCGAGCGTTGGGTGCATCAGTCAGCCTATCATCCGGCTTCCACCCCCGGACAAATGGACAGACGGAGCGGATTAACCAGGACCTGGAAGCAACGTTGTGTTGCGTTGCGTGACCGATAACAACCGGACACCTGGAGCAATCAACTCCCGTGGGTCGAGTACGCCCACAACTCCCTCGTGAGTTCAGCCATAGGAAAGTTCCCATTCAAGTGCTCGCTGGGGTACCAGCCCCCGTTGTTCCCCGCACAGGAAGCAGAGATTGCAGTACCATCCGTCTGCGATCATATCGACTGGTGCCGCAGGATTTGGGAGGAGACACGTGAGGCCCTAGCCCGGTCAGCAGATCGCTACAAGGAGACAGCCGACTGACACCGGACCCCGGCACCGGAGTACTAACCTGGGCAGTTGGTATAGCTGTCCTCCAGAGACATTCTACTCAAGAATGAGCATAGAAAACTCGCTCCTCGCTTCCTAGGACCGTTCAGGGTCGAATGGGTTATCAATCCTACGGCGGTCCGAATGAAGATACCAAGTTCCCTATGTATCCACCCTACCTTCCATGTTTCCCAAGTTAAACCAGTCTCGGTCAGCCCCTTGTGTCCACTGCCCGACACTTCCCCACCAACCCGAATCATTGACAACCATCCAGCTTACACCGTCTGACAGCTATTGGATGTGCGCTGAAGGGGCAGAGGGTTCCAGTACTTGGTGGATTGGGAAGGGTATGGGCCAGAGGAGTGTTCCTGTGATCCCCGCTCCTTTAGCTTGGACCCTTCCCTCATCCAGGACTTTTATCGAGACCATCCGGACAAGCCGGGAAAGTCGCCGGGAGGCTCCCCTTGAGGAGGGGGTACTGTCCATGGTCCTGGCTGGCATTTCCCACCTTTTCCCTTTCCTCCCTAATTGGTCCTTAATCCCCACACTTGATTCCCAATCTTTCCCAATTCCTCTCAATCACCAGCACCTGGTTTCCATTAGCCACCGGAGGATAAGACTCCGACAGCTTCAGTCAGCCCTTGCCAGATGTGAGTGAGTGAGTGAGTGAGTGAGTGAGTGAGTGAGTGAGTGAGTGAGTGAGTGAGTGAGTGAGTGAGTGAGTGAGTGAGTGAGTGAGTGAGTGAGTGAGTGAGTGAGTGAGTGAGTGAGTGAGTGAGTGAGTGAGTGAGTGAGTGAGTGAGTACCTTGCTCCAAGTCTTTGACCCTGTATCTCTTCGTAAACCAAATCTTCCAGGTCCTCACCCAGCCTGGTCCCGATTCTACACCCGCTACGGAGATTCTGCCTCCGCGTCGGCGTCCTGCACTTGGGTTCGTTTTCCTGCCACATCATCGTCACAAATTCATAGATACTTCTAAGATTTTCCAGCAAAGCTGTGAGTGGCTGATCTGCAGGAATCCTGGAAAGCTGTGAATCAATTCACGTTTGTTCCCTAATCTGAGGTTTGGTCTGAACAACAATGGCATCAGGGTCAGGATCTGGTTTAATATCACCAACATATGTGAGAAAATTTATTGACTCTGTGGCTGCTGTACAATGCAATGCATGATAATATAGTAAAAAAATATGAATTATAGTAAATATATATAAAAGCAATTAATTGCTAAATTAAATAGGTAGTGCAAAAACAGAAATAAATAAGTAGTGAGGTAGTGTTCATTGCTTCAATGTCCATTCAGAAATCAGATGGCAGAGGGAAAGAACCTATTCCTGAATCACTGAGTGTGTGTCTTCAGGGTTCTGTACCTCCTTCCTGATGGTAACAATAAGAAGAGGGCAAGTCCTGTGTGGCAGGGGCCCTTAATAATAGATACTAACTTTTTGAGACACTGTTCCTTGAAGGTGTCTTGGATACTACAGAGGCTAGTGCCCATGATGGAGCTGACTAATTGTAGAACACTCTGCAGCAGCTTACTTTGATCATGTGCAGTAGAAACACCCTCCCCTCCCCCATTACCAAAGCATGATGGAGCCACACAGTCATGGGTATAAAGGAAGTAGAGCAGTGGGCCAAGCACACATCCCTGAGGTGCTCCAGTGTTGATCATCAATGAGGAGGAGATATTACTTCCAATCCACACAGACTGTGTTCTTCCAGTTAGAAAGTCAAGGATCCATTTGCAGACGGAGGTACAGACCCCAAGTTCTGTAGCTTTTTGATCAGGACTGTAGGAATGCTGCTGTACTCAATAAGCAGCATCCTGACATAGATATTTGTGCTGTCCAGGTGATCCAAGGCCTTGTGGACAGCCAATGAGATTGCATCTTCCTTAGACCTATAGGGTGATAGGCAAAATGCAGTGGGTTGATGTCATTGCCGAGGCTTAAGTTAATTCTACCCATGACCTACCTTTCAAAACACTTTATCACCGTAGATGTAAGTGCTACTGGATAGTAGACACTAAGGCAGCTCACACTGCTCTTCTTGGGCACTGGTATAATTTTTGCCCTTTTGAAGCAGGTGGGAACTTTTGCTCATAGCAATGAGAGATTGAAAATGTCTCTGAATACCCCTGCCAATTGGTTGGCACCAAGTTTTCAGAGCCTTACCAGGTATTCAATTGGAGCATACCACCTTGCGACAGAGAGTTCAAAGACAGCATGACATCAGCCTCCAAGACCGAGATCACAGAGTCACCAGTTGCTGCAGGAATCATCATAGCTGTGGTTTCATTTTCCCATTCAAAGGAAGCAGATAAGGCATTGAGCTCATCTGACAGTGAAGCACCACTGCCTTTCTTGATGTTGGGTCTGGCTTTGTAAGAAGTAATGACCTGCAAACCCTACCAGAGTTTACATGACTCCTTTGCTGCCTCCAACCTTGCTTAGAATTTTTCCTTAGCTTTCGAAATAGCCCTCCGCCAGTCATACCTAGTTTTCTTCTGTTTCCAGTCTTGAAGGTCACTGATCTAGCCCTCAGCAGGTACAAACCTTCTGGTTCAGGTTCAAAAGAGGAGGAGGGGTGGCATTACTGGTCAGGGATACTATTACAGTTGCAGAAAGGGTGGGTAATGTAGCAGGATCCTCTTTTGAGTCAGTATGGGTGGAAGTCAGGAATGGGAAGGGAGCAGTTACTCTACTGGGGGTATTCTATAGGCCCCCTGGTAGCAGCAGAGATACCGAGGAGCAGATTGGGAGGCAGATTTTGGAAAGGTGCAAAAATAACAGGGTTGTTATCATGGGCGACTTTAACTTCCCTAATATTGATTGGCACTTGATTAATTCCAAGGGTTTAGATGGGGCAGAGTTTGTTAAGTGTGTCCAGGATGGATTCCTGTCACAGTATCTTGACAGGCCGACTAGGGGGAATGCCATACTAGATCTAGTATTAGGTAACGAACCGGGTCAGGTCACAGATCTGTCAGTGGGTGAGCATCTGGGGGACAGTGATCACTGCTCCCTGACCTTTAGCATTATCATGGAAAAAGATAGAATCGGAGAGGACAGGAAAATTTTTAATTGGGGAAGGGCAAATTATGAGGCTATAAGGCTAGAACTTGCGGGTGTGAACTGGGATGATGTTTTTTCAGGGAAATGTACTATGGACATATGGTCGATGTTTAAGGATCTCTTGCAGGATGTTAGGGATAAATTTGTCCTGGTGAGGAAGATAAAGAATGGTAGGGTGAAGGAACCATGGGTGACAAGTGAGGTGGAAAATCTAGTCGGGTGGAAGAAGGTAGCATACATGAGGTTTAGGAAGCAAGGATCAGATGGGTCTATTGAGGAATATAGGGTAGCAAGAAAGGAGCTTAAGAAGGGGCTGAGAAGAGCAAGAAGAGGGCATGAGAAGGCCTTGGTGAGTAGGGTAAAGGAAAACCCCAAGGCATTCTTCAATTATGTGAAGAACAAAAGGATGACAGGAGTGAAAGTAGGACCGATTACAAATAAAAGTGGGAAGATGTGCCTGGAGGCTATGGAAGTGAGCAAAGTCCTCAATGAATACTTCTCTTCGGTATTCACCACTGAGAGGGAACTTGATGAAGGTGAGGACAATATGAGTGAGGTTGATGTTCTGGAGCATGTTGATATTAAGGGAGAGGAGGTGTTGGAGTTATTAAAATACATTAGGATGGATAAGTCCCCGGGGCCTGACGGAATATTCCCCAGGCTGCTCCACGAGGCGAGGGATGAGATTGCTGAACCTCTGGCTAGGATCTTTATGTCCTCGTTGTCCACTGGAATGGTACCGGAGGATTGGAGGGAGGCGAATGTTGTCCCCTTGTTCAAAAAAGGTAGGAGGGATAGTCCAGGTAATTACAGACCAGTGAGCCTTACGTTTGTGGTGGGAAACCTGTTGGAAATGATTCTTAGAGATAGGATCTAAGGGCATTTAAAGAATCATGGTCTGATCAGGGACAGTCAGCATGGCTTTGTGAAGGGCAGATCATGCCTAACAAGCCTGATAGAGTTCTTTGAGGAGGTGACCAGGCATATAGATGAGAGCAGTGCAGTGGATGTGATATACATGGATTTTAGTAAGACATTTGACAAGGTTCCACATGATAGGCTTATTCAGAAAGTCAGAAGGCATGGGATCCAGGGAAGTTTGGCCAGGTGGATTCAGAATTGGCTTGTCTGCAGAAAGCAGAGGGTCATGGTGGAGGGAGTACATTCAGATTGGAGGGTTGTGACAAGTGGTATCCCACAAGGATCTGCTCTGGGACCTCTACTTTTTGTGATTTTTATTAACGACCTGGATGTAGGGGTAGAAGGGTGGGTTGGCAAGTTTGCAGACGACACAAAGGTTGGTGGTGTTGTAGATAGTGTTGAGGATTGTTGAAGATTGCAGAGAGACATTGATAGGATGCAGAAGTGGGCTGAGAAGTGGCAGATGGAGTTCAACCCGGAGAAGTGTGAGGTGGTACACTTTGGAAGGACAAACTCCAAGGCAGAGTACAAAGTAAATGGCAGGATACTTGGTACTGTGGAGGAGCAGAGAGGTCTGGGGGTACATGTCCACAGATCCCTGAAAGTTGCCTCACAGGTAGATAGGGTAGTTAAGAAAGCTTATGGGGTGTTAGCTTTCATAAGTCGAGGGATAGATTTTAAGAGACGTGATGTAATGATGCAGCTCTATAAAACTCTAGTTAGGCCACCCTTGGAGTACTGTGTCCAGTTCTGGTCGCCTCACTATAGGAAGGATGTGGAAGCATTGGAAAGGGTACAGAGGAGATTTACCAGGATGCTGCCTGGTTTAGAGAGTATGGATTATGATCAGAGATTAAGGGAGCTAGGGCTTTACTCTTTGGAGAGAAGGAGGATGAGAGGAGACCTGATAGAGGTATACAAGATATTAAGAAGAATAGATAGAGTGGATAGCCAGTGCCTGTTCCCCAGGGCACCACTGCTCAGTAGAAGAGGACATGGCTTTAAGGTAAGGGGAAGGAAGGAAGAGTCAGGTACCAGAGAGTACCCCTGGGCTGTACCCCTTGACAATAAGTACTCCTGTTTGAATACTGTTGGGGGGGACAGCCTACCTGGGGGAAGCAACAGTGGCCATGCCTGTGGCACAAAGTCCGGCCCTGTAGCTCAGAAGGGTAGGGAAAGGAAGAGCAAGGCAGTAGTAATAGGGAACTCTATAGTCAGGGGGTCAGACAGATGATTTTGTGGATGCAGGAAAGAAACTCGGATGGTAGTTTGCATCCTAGGTGCCAGGGTCTGGGATGTTTCTGATCATGTCCAAGATATCCTGCGGTGGGAGGGAGAAAAGCCAGAGGTCATGGTACATATTGGTACCAATGACATAGGTAGGAAAAGGGAAGAGGTCCTGAAAGAAGACTACAGGGAAATAGGAAGGAAGTTGAAAAGCAGGATCTCAAACTTGGGATTACTGCCTGTGCCACGCAACAGTGAAAATAGGAATAGAATGAGGCGGAGGATAAATGCGTGGCTGAGGGAATGGAGCAGGGGTCAGGGATTCAGATTTCTGGATCATTGGGACCTCTTTTGGGGCGGGTGTGACCTGTACAAAAAGGACAGGTTGCACTTGAATCCCAGGGGGACCAATATCCTGGTGGGCATGTTTGATAGAGCTGTTGGTGAGGGTTTGAACTAGTTTGGCAGGGGGGTTGGAATCAGAATGTGAGTGCAGGGATTAAGGTAGAGGGACAAGGGCAAGATGCTAAGAGTTCTGACTTGATGAGGAAGGACAGGCTGGGGACAGAACATAATTGTAGCCAGTTAAAGGAGTTGAAATGTGTCTATTTCAATGCTCGTATTAGGAACAAGGAGGATGAACTTAGAGCATGGATTAGTACGTAGAACTACGATGTTGTGGCTGTTGCTGAAACTTGGTTGGAGGAAGGGCAGGACTGGATAATGCAGTTCCAGGGGTTCAGGTGTTTTAAAAGGAATAGGATGGGAGATAGAAAAGGGGAGGGAGTGGCATTGCTGGTCAGTGATAGTATCACAGCTATAGAAAGGGAGGACGCTGCAGAGGGAGTGTCCACTGAGTCAGTCTGGGTGGAAGTCAGAAATAGGAAGGGATCAATCACTGTGCTGGGAGTAGTCTATAGGTCCCCAAATAGCCCTCGGGATACCGAGGAGCAGATAAGCAGGCAGATTTTAGAATGGTGCAGGAAATACAGGGTAGTAGTTATGGGAGATTTCAACTTCCCTCATATTGGCTGGCTCCTCCTGAGTGCAAGGGGGATAGATGGGGCTGAATTTGTCAAGTGTGTTCAAGAAGGATTCCTGACACAGTATGTGGACCGGCCGACGAGGGGAGAGGCTATACTGCATCTAGTTCTGGGTAATGAACCTGGTCAGGTGACAGACCTCTTGGTGGGGGAGCATTTTGGTGCAAGTGACCACAACTCCCTTAGCTTCAGGATAGCTATGGAAAGGGATAAAATCAGATGAAATGGTAAAGTGATTAATTGGGGAAGGGCTAACTTTGAAGGGATGAGGCAGGAACTAGTGAGAGTAAATTGGAAACAGATTTTCAAAGGGGAAAGCACAGAAGTAATGTGGGAGAAGTTTAGGGACCACTTGTGCTGGGTTCAGGATAGGTTTGTCTCACTGAGGCAAGGAACAAATGGTGGGAAAAGGGAACTGTGGCTGACGAAACATGTGAGGCAACTCGTCAAGAGGAAAAAGGAAGCATATGTTAGATATAAGAAGCAGGAAGTAGGAGGGGCTGATGAGAAATATAGGGTAGCCAGGAAGGAGCTAAAGAAAGGACTTAGGAGAGCTCGAAGGGGGCATGAGAAGGCCTTGGCATGTAGGATTAAGGAGAAACTCAAGGCGTTCTATGTGTATGTGAAGAATAGGAGGATGACGAGAATGAAGGTGGGACCGCTAAAGGATAAAGAGGGCAAGATGTGCCTGGAAGCAGAGGAGGTTGGGGAGGTCCTAAATGAATACTTTGCTAAAAGGATCTTGATCAGGATGAGGTCAAAGTAGAGCCGGCCTGTGTGCTGAACAATGTGGAGATTAAGGAAGAAGAAGTGCTGGATCTTCTTAAAAACATTAAGATTGATAAATCCCCAGGGCCGGATATGATACACCCCAGGTTGTTGTGGGAATTGAGAGAAGAGATCGCAAGAGCATTAGCTATGATTTTTGAATCCTCTTTGGCTGCAGGGACTGGAGGACTGGAGAATGGCAAATGTAGTTCCTTTGTTTTTAAAAAAGGTAATAGGGAGAAACCTGGGAACTATAGACCAGTGAGTCTTACGTTGGTGGTCTGCAAACTACCAGAAAGGATTCTTAAGGAAAGGATCTATGAGCATTTGGAGAAGTACAGTCTACTCATGGATAGTCAACATGGCTTTGTGAAGGAAAGATTGTGCCTCACGACCCTGATTGAGTTTTTTGAAGAGGTAACAAAAGAAATTGATGAGGGTAGGGCAGTGGATGTGGTCTACATGGACTGTAGCAAAGCATTTGACAAGGTCCCTCATGAGAGACTCATCCAGAAAGTCATGAGGCATGGGATAACTGAAACTTTGGCTGTCTGGATAAAATATTGGCTTAAAGGAAGAAAGCAGAGGGTAGTTGTGGAAGGAAAGTATTCTGCCTGGAGGTCGGTGACTAGTGGAGTGCCGTAGGGATCTGTCCTGCGACCCATGCTATTTGTAATTTTAAATAAATGACCTGGATGGAGAGGTGGAAGGATGGGTGAGTAAGTTTGCTGATGACACAAAGATTGGAGGAGTTGTGGATGGAGCTGTAGGTTGTCAAAGGTTACAAGAGGATATAGACAGGCTGCAGAGTTGGGCAGAAAAATGGCAGATGGAGTTCAATCCAGACAAGTGTGAGGTGATGCATTTTGGATGGACAAATCTGAAGACTGAATATAGGATTAATGGTCAGTTACTTAAGAGTGTGGATGATCAAAGGGACCCTGGGGATCAAATCCATACATCCCTCAAGGTCACTGTGCAGGTTGATAGGGTAGTTAAGAAGGCCTATGGGATGCTAGGCCTCATTAATGGGGGATTGAGTTCAAGAGTTAAGAGGTCATGTTGCAACTCTACAAATCTCTGGTGATACTGTTCTTAGAGTATTGTGTTCAGTTCTGGTCACCTCATTATAGGAAGGATGTGGAAGCTATGGAGAGTGTGCAGAGGAGATTTACCAGGATGTTGCCTGGTTTGGAGAACAAGTCATATGAAGCAAGGTGAGCAGAGCTGGGACTTTTCTCTTTGGAGCGTAGAAGAATGAGAGGGGACTTGATAGAGGTCTACAAGATTATGAGAGGCATAGATAGAGTGGATAGTCAGTACCTGTTTCCCAAGGCACCAATAGCAAACACCAGAGGACATATGTACAAAATTAAGGGAGGGAAGTTTAGGGGAGACATCAGGGGTAAGTTTTTTTACACAGAGGGTTGTGAATGCCTGGAATGACTTGCCAGGGATGGTGGTGGAGGCTAAAACATCAGGGGTATTTAAGAGCCTCTTGGACAGGCACATGGATGAAAGAAAAATGGAGGGTTATGGGGTAGTGTGGGTTTAGTACTTTTTTTTAAGGACTATATGGGTCAGCACAATATGGAGGGCTGAAGGGCCTGTACTGTGCTGTAGTATTCAATGGTTCCTTACCCATACCTTCGTGATCCTCACTACTAGTGTTGCAGTCTTCAGTCTCTGCCAATACTCAGGGAGTAAGAAGTGCAGCTAGGTGATCAGATTTTCGGAAGTGCTGGCATGGGATAGCATGGTAAGCACTCTTAATGTTGGTGTAGCTGTGGGTCTGTGTGCTGGTTCCTCTGGTACCACAAGAGATTTGTTGGTAATAATTATTTCGAGACTTTTTCAAGCTGGCCTGGTTAAAGTCCTTCAAAATGATGGGGAAGACATCAGGATTTGCTGTTTCATGCATGTTAATCACATCACACATTCTTCAGCTAACTAGATCATTTTCTGCTTATGGATTCTGAGAGTAGATATTAGCAAACCTTGTCATTTCTGGCCTTATGGACAGGAGGTTATTCAAGGAATAAGCCAAATATCCTTAGGCCTAGGAAACTACTCTAAGGAACTCAAGTTATGATGTCTCCTGAGTGTGAGATAATAGACCATCTACAATGGCAAGTATCTTCCTTTCAGTGAGGCAGATGGATGATAGAAAAATGAAAGAAAGGGTCATATTGATCTTAGAGTAGGTTAAAAGATCAGCACAACATTGTGGGCCAAAATGTCTGTAATTGCTATACTATTCTATGTTCAACATATGTCTCCAATCACTGGGCTATTTTCCTTTTGTTTCCATTGATTTCCATTGACCATCAGAACATCCTGATGCTGCATTCAAATGTTGCTCTGATGTTAATGCCTATCGCACCTACCTCACTACTAGGAAGGTTCTGGAACGAAAAGCTCTAGCAAACCCTAAATGGGCATCCTGAATAAGAGAATGATAAGCAATTGCTAACTGACAGCTTTGCTAGTGACAGCTTCCATCACTTGGTGCTAATTCACTGGGCCGGCATGGTAACGAAGCAGTTCGTGTAATGCTATTACATATCAGCTGTATAATCAGCGTACAGTTCTCACTACTGCCTGTAAAGAGTGTGAGTTTCCTCTGGCTGCCCCAGTTACCACCCACGTTCCTTGCTCATGGACTGTCTGTCCCATTCCCATCAGGGAGAAGACCACATAACATCCATGCCAGGACCACCAGATTCAAAACAGTTACTTTCCCCAGGCGGTAAGACTGATCAACAACCCCACCCACTAACAAAACTCTCCACAACCCCAAAACTATTACTTTATCATTTCTTGTCAGAGTCATCTTGTATACAGACACTCCAGTACTTCATGTCCATTTATGTACATGCAATCAATCTATTCATATAAGCTATCTTAAGTATTGATTTATTTTGTGTGTATTTTTGTTATTATGTTCTTATTGCATTTTTTATATGCTGCATCAGATCTGGTGTAACAATTATTTCATTCTCTTTTACACTTGTGTACTGGAAATGACATTAAACAATCTTGCATCTTCAAGCTTGAAAAGTCGTACGGTTAAGGTTTGTAAGTTGTGGGCATGTTATGTTCCCGCCTGAAGTATGGCAACACTTGCGGGCTGCCCTGCACTATCCTTGCAGATTTGACTTGATGCAAATGATGCATTTCAATGTACGTATGACAAATAAAGCTAATATTTAAAAAAAGATTGTTTGTGCATTACCCAACCAGATTTTATTTCACCAGTGATTTGTGAACAGGATGTACCTGACAATTTTCAGAATCAGATTGAGATTTATTTATCGAAACATGGAGTGGGATGTGCTGTTTGCATGAATAACCATCTCACCCAATGACATTCCGGCACCTACATAGCATGCCCACAATGTTCAGCAGGACCACACCAGCATTGACGACACTAATACAAAACAAGACAACAGCAGCAAAATAAGCCCCTTTTCCTTGCACTCCACCCACTGACATACATAGACAGGCCTCCAATTTCAGAGCAGGCCAGCTTTGACCTCCAGTCCTTGGTCTAGGATTCTTAGACTGGCAGACATGAGGCCTCCAACTTCAGACTTCGCCCCACGACTTGCCATTGACTGGTTTGTCTTTTAGGCCTAGACAGCAGAATTCACTGCCTGTGTGGGTTTTACCTTCCAGACTTATTCAGACCCCTGATTCTGGTGGCCAGAGACCTCATGACTCCTTCAGGCCTCTGCCTCTGGACTCGCCAGCTCGGATCTTTGACTTCAGGCTACTACTTCTGAACTCGTTGTGCTCTAGACTTCAACCTTGGACTTTGGCCTCCATCTGGATATCGACCCCAGGACACGCCAATCACAGACTTGATCTTTGGGCTTTTACTTCCAAAGTCACAAAGACTTCTGACCCTGGTGACGTAGGGATAGTCACCTGCTCTTGTGACTCTTGCCCATAGCTGGGATTTGCTGCAATTGCTCCATTGTCGAATAAATGCTGGTGCACTAACAGGACTGTCATAGTTTGGCTCGATGAAGATGATAGTTTTGGAAGACAGGTCTTGAGTGTAGCCTTTTCCTATTTATCTTTGTTATATACTTCGCTCTAAGATATTTTCTATTAGGTGGAGTGAGTTAAAATGTCTGGAGACTAACTTGTATGCAACTCAGGAAGTGGCTGAGCCTTAAGATCTATTTGGGATCTTTGGCTGGGCATGTCTGTCATTGCTTCAGTCTCATCTCTTGGATATGATGCTAAAGTAAAGTTCCTTGTATTTGGAATGAGGTCCAGATAAAGGATCTCAACCTGTAATGCTGACTGTTTGTTCCTTTTCACAGATGCTGCCTGACCTGCTGAGTTCCTCCAGCATTTTATGTGTGTTTCTCTCGATTTCAAGCATCTGCAGATTCTCTTCTGCTTATTATGTGTATCCTCATAGGGATGTACAAAAGGCACTATTGACCTCTTTTCTGGAAAATCTGAGCAGGATCTCCCCCGTGCCTACTACAGTACTTATCCTGTGGCCAATATCATTAAAACAGAATAGCTGGCCTTTTTCACACTGCTGATTATAGGACCACGCTGCTCATAAGCTTCTGCATTTTTGACATTACATTTTATATTACTTGGCCATGAATCACCTGGGAGATCCTGAATTCATGAATGCTGATGTACATGCAAGTCTTCGACTCCGTTTTTCTCTCTGATCTGCACAGTCTAGTGAGAAACATGACAGGGTGGCTGCTGAACCACAAGAAAAGCCTCCCGCAGATTTGGTCGATAACATCTGTGAATAAACCTTCTACAGTCTCACAACCAAGATACATTATAAATCAGACAACAACCCAGATCCTGATAGAAGACACCAGGGTATTGCCTAGAATTGAAAAGAATACTTGCTTCCTTCACAGGCATGCTGGAAATGCAGTATTCAGCAGGTCAGGTGGCATATTTGGAGAAAAAAAAAGTTAGAGTTTGAGGTCAGTAACCCTTCATTAGACACCTTTGACAGATGATCAGGCCAAACAATCACGCACATTTCTTCAAGTCTAAAATTTCAATGGAATGATTCCAAGTCTCCAATTTCCAACACCTGGAATTCATTTCAATATCTAGTGAACTGCAGCTGAGGATTCTACTGAAGTTGTATTAAAACATAGAACAGTATAGCACAGCAACAGGCCTTGTGGCCCACAATGTTGTGTTGAACCCGCTAAATAGTAAATGAAAAACCCTGAAAAACTAATCCCTCCTACCTACTCAATGTCCATATACCTGTTTTCCTCATATTCAATAGTTTCAATAATTACAGTTAATAGCAGAGAAACATATACAATATATATCCTGAAATTCTTGTTCTTCACAGACATCCACAAAAACAGAAGAGTGCCCCACAGAATGAGTGAAAATAGAACACTGGAACCCCAAAACTCCCTCCAGCCCTCACACGCACAAGCAGTAGCAAAGCAATGATCCTCCCCCTCCACGACTCACTTCAAAGTGTGTACGCAGAATACAACTGTGAGATTTGGCTTGGCCAGTCGCAGAAGACAAAAAAATCATAAGTAGTTGAAAGATGTCAATACTACCCCACTCCTAACAAAAAGAAAATAAAACCCCAAACACACCCAACCCCACCCTCACAAATAACCACAAACACATCCAATCCCACCCTCGTATAAAACTTCAAACACATCGAACCTCACCCTCGTATAAACCCCAAATACACCCAACCCCACCCGCGTATAAAACCCCAACACACCCAACCTCACCCTCGTATAAACCCCAAATACTCCCAACCCCACTCGCGTATAAAACCCCAACTCACCCAACCCCACCCTCGTATAAAACCCCAAACACACCGAACCTCACCCTCGTATAAAACTTCAAACACACAGAACCCCACCCGCGTATAAAACCCCAAACACACCGAACCTCACCCTCGTATAAAACCCCATCACACCGAACCCCACCCTCATATAAAACGCCAAACACACCGAACCCCACCCTAGTATAAAACCCCAATAACACCCAACCCCACCCTCATATAAAACCCCAAATACACCCAACCCCACCCTCGTATAAAACCCCATCACACCCAACCCCACCCTCGCAAAAATCCACAAACACAACCAACCCCACCCTCACACAAAAACCCCAAATACACCCAACCCCACCCTCACACAAAAACCCCAAACACATCCAACCCCACCCTCACAAAAAACCCCAAACACACCCAACCCCACTCTCGCTCAAAAACTATCAGATCACCCAAATCTACAACCTGCCAATCCTTACCAGGAAAGAATGGGCGAGAATGTGAAAGAAACATAGAGCTGAAAGAGGCAAATATTAACGACAGTTAGTTTGAATTACAGTCTAATCCATAAATTTCAGAATTTCAATAATATCTCTGAGTATTGGGACCCAGCAGCCCTTCTGAAGGTAACAACACAAACTAGAGGCCCCTCCGATGTTAGACAGTTGAAGCAGTGTCCCCTCCCAGCTAAGTGACTCATATCACCAGATCTCTGAGGACAGCGTCACAAACCTGTTGTCTTACTGAGGAAAGCAACATAAACCAGCTACCTCTCTGAGAACTGTCACTCCCCTCTGCATTTGCCTCGATGTTTCATTCTTCCTCAATGCTGTAATCAGAGACAGATGTAGTTGATCATGGAGTTCTCTCCTGGTGTTTTCTGAGGGAGAACAGAGTGCTAGCTCACTCAATCGAAATACCGATGGTAAGTCACAGGCTTCAACAGTTTCAAAAACAAAATTAAGATACTAAAAGGATAAGTAGAAGTCATAGAAAAGCTGAAATGACTGACTATCTGGAAGATGTCGCCCAAGGAATCATTGTTTGCTGGAGCCATCTTGACCGAAAGTAATAGTTGCAGGAAAAACTACCTTAAGCACCCTCCATCCACCAAGTAAGCAATAGAAAGACCGTGATCTGGAGTTCAACAAAAACTAAGCATTCATCCTGACAATTTGACATATTACAGGCTCTCTCTCTCTCCCCAATAGAAGGACAGAGAGGTGTCACCCTTTCACAGCAAAAAGGGGAGACATAACAAAACAAATCATTGATTTGTGATGATACATTCTGCCACAACACTTTTTTCTAGTTCTCTAACTCGAGAATCAACAACAAACTATCCCGCACCAACAAAAGGGGGGGGGAGAGGCGGGGAGGGAGGAGAGAGAGAGAATGCAATTCAGTGTATAAAGCTGCTGAAAGCCAATCCGTTGTTTCCGATGTTCCGTTTTCTACTGCAAACGGAACCGCCATAGAATTGGCTCACCCACAGGGCTGTGAGCCTCAGAATCCTGAAAGCATGCTCGTCTTCTAGGTTGAGTCCTTGGGATTTCGAAAAATGGCCAGTCATGAACCCCCAGGAGCATGCCCCCACCACTGCAGAGAACCAAAATCTAAGTGTAACTCCAGGTCAGGGTCTCCAACAGAACCATCCACCCTGAAAAGAAAAAAATAGAGAGACATCAAAGGTAGAAATTAAGCTGCTTCCGTAGAAGAGCTCCACCATTCCAGCAAAACCAGCCCAAGTTTATCCAGCATTACATGATAGCACATACCTTCAAAACCAGGCAGCGTCCTGGTAAACCTCTTCTGCACCCTCTCCAACAGCTCAACATCCTTCCTATAGTGGGGCAACCAGAACTGTATGCAATACTCTAGATGTGGCCTAACCAAAGTTTTATGAAGTTGCAACATAACCTCTTGAATTTTAAACTTAATGCCTCAACTAATAAAATCAAGCATTCCATAAACTTTCTGAACCACCCAATTGACCTATGTAGCCACTTTCAAGGAGCTATGAGCTTGGACCCCAAGATCTCTCTGCTCAGAACCACTGTTAAGAGTCTTGCCCTTAACAGTGTACTGTCTTCTTGCATTTGCCTTACCAAGGTGCAACCCCTCACATTTATCTAGGGTAAAGTCCATCTGCCATTTCTCTGCCCATATCTTCAACTGATCTATATCACACCGTATCTTTTACTAGTCTTCTACACTATCCGCAATTCCACCAATCTTGGCATTATCCACAAACTTACTAACCCACCCATCTATACTTTCATCCAGGTCATTTATACACTTAACAAACAGCAGAGGTCCCAGCAGATACCCAGAAAACACCATTAATTACAGATCTCCAAGTTTGAATATTTCCCTTTGACCACTATCCTGTCTTCTGAATCCAAGCCAGTTCTGAATCCAAAGAGCCAATTCACCGGGACCACCACGCATGCTAATCTTCTGAATTAGCCTCCCATAAGGGACTTTGTCAAATGCCTTTCTACAATCCTTGTAGACAGCATCCACTGCTCTCCCTTCATCAATCTCTCTTGCAACCTTGTCAAAAGACTCATTCAAGCTGGTGAGACACGATCTGGCCAACACAAAGCCATGCTGACTCTCCCTATTTATGCCATGAGTTCCAAATGCTCACTTATCCTATCCCTAAGAACTTTCTCCAGCAAATACCCTGCAATTGAGTTAAGTATCAGTGAATAACAACTGGTAATATCGCAATATAATGGAGTACATCACAGAATCTCTTTTGTTTTTTAATCCTGCTTGAGCTTTCAGGTCATCTTCCGCTGGTCTCTTAAAGTTAAACAATCTCCCTCAAAAGAAAATTGTCAGCTCCTAAATCTTGGAACTCAATACCCAGATCTATGATGGATGTAAACCCAGCTACCACTTTTAAACAAAAGTTCAAAGCCTATTTATTTAACCTTGCTTTTAACTAATTTATTGCCTTTTATTTTCATGTTTACACTTTATCCCATTGTAAAGCACTTTGAACTACATTGATTGCATGAAAAGTATAAATAAGTTATTATTATACATATTGTAGTATTTAAATTGTTTTCACAGCTCAAGCTGGTAAAACTTGAGGTAAGGCCTAGGCAAGCACACTCATTTCTCAACTTTCAGACTATTCTAGAAACATCTGTCTCAAATATCAAATTCCTTCATGGAGATTTTTGTGCCTGGTGTCAGCAGATTCCATCCTTGCAGTCTTGAACCCAGTAATTCTGCTTTTAAAGGTCATTTTCCATTCCTGGCTCCTGCATCACGGCATCTTTGCCTCCTCTAGACTCCAAGTCTCCGTGATTTCGGTACTGGAGGACTATCATCATGCGTCACAGGTCTGAGAAGGCAGGAACGGGGTACTGATTGTAGACGATCAGCCATGATCACATTGAATGGTGGTGCTGGCTCGAAGGGCTGAACGGCATACTCCTGCACCTATTGTCTATTGTCTATTGTCGATTTTGCCTTTGACAAACCTAAGTCTCTGATCAGGTCACTTAATTCTGATTGAATTACGAGGCTCAATCAAGTCAAGTCACTTTTTATTGTCATTTCAACCATAACTGCTGGTACACAGTAAAAAAAGAGACAATGTTTTTCAGGACCATGGTGCTACATGAACAATTAAAAAAACTACACTGAACTACGTAAACCAACACAAAAACTACACTAGACTACAGACCTACCCTATTTTGTGCATAAAGTACACAAAATAAATAATAAACAAGACAATAGGCACAGCAGAGGGCAGTAGGTTGGTAGTCCGATGGCTTGGGGGAAAATCTGTTACATAAATAAACAGCTGAATGGCGGCGTCTGGGATTCCATCCGTTTCTGTACTCCTGCTGAGTATTTCGTTGCCACAGATGTAGTCCAATTTAATGTCCACTGGAGAGCAGAATGGATGGGAGAGCCAGCCGGCTAGGGCTTGCTTTTTTCCTGGCACGGACTCCTGCCCACTCGCCTCGCTTCCACTTCCTCGCGCATTGCTTACGACGTCCCCAACTCCGGCCTTTGGCATCAGGCGACTCTGAGGACTGCAGGCCCGATTCCCTCAGCAAGCCGAGGTCGCGCAATCTAACCAGCAGATTTTCATGAAATTTTGTTTTTGGGCGATTTCTGTATTGTAGCAGTATCTGGCGATGGTAGATAGTCACTCTGTTATCCATTGCCCTAAACCTTAATTGTGCCTTAAAACTAAATTTTAAAAAACTGAATTAAAGCAGCTCCAGATCTGAAAGGCCACTGCTGCCATGTGCCACGCCGCCTACTGGACTTAAATTAAACATAAAGTGTTCCAGATCTGTGTCAGTATCAGGTCATTTTCCATTCCTGGCTCCTGCATCATGGCATCTTTGCCTCCTCTAGACTCCAAGCCTCCATGGCTTCGGAACTGGAGGACTATCATCATGCGTCACATGTCTCATGGCTGAAGGGAGATTGGAGTATTCAATGGATTTATTATTTTTAGCAGCGAAACTAGACATATTGGTCAGACAGAAGTAACAGACAGCAGTAACGATCCTTCTGCTCTCGCCATATGAACAGCATTGACTTCCGAGTACCTCTGAGCAAAGCTCTAAAATTAACAGTGCATGTTGCACAGCAAATGTGTGGAGCACAGGCTTTGGCTGTGTCGCAAACTTTACACCCAAAGTTGAACACATTAGCTTCCTTCATCAGAGGAGTCATGCCCTGTCTTTTAGATTTAAGCATACAGTTACCACAAATATTACAGAGAGTAATATTTGAATAGGAAGAAGATAGCCGTATTGCGAGCTCCATTCCAAATCTACCGTATACTACTAATTTCTATGATTTTCTTAGCATTTTCTGTTCAAGTAGCTGATAGTCACATCAGATACAATAGACTTCTGAAGATCCAAAAGACAGCATTTACCCACTACGTGCCACCTTTCCTAGGCTAGGAACCCCTGCTTGTGCGATCCATGGAAGATTAATCTCTTACACTGCCACTACCTTGGAAGAAGCGCCAGAGGTGAGAGAGAAAGGCTGATGTCCTGGTGAGGCTGAGATGGCGTGCTAATCAGCCACTGCTTCCTAGAATACTCCTGGCTAACGTTCAGTCCCTGGACAACAAGCTTGGTGAACTGAGAACCAGAATCTCCTATCAGCAGGAAACAAAGGAATGGAATGTTTTGTGCTTCATGGAGACCTGGCTGATGTAGGAGATACTGAATAATGCCAGGAAGCCCTTTGGGCTCTCTCTGTTTCAGGTGGACAGGTCGAAAAGCTTCTCTGGGAAGAGTAAAGGAGCAGGAGTATGCTTCATGGTCAACAATGCTTGGTGCAACGCACAGAATGTGCATGCCCTCAAATCCTTTTGTTCCCCAGACCTGGAATACCTGGTGCTGCTGTGCAGACCCAACTGGCTGCCAAGGGAGTTCATGGCTATTATCATAGCGGTGAAAGATTCTCCACAGGCTGCTGCTGACCTGTACGATACCATCAACAAGCTGGAGACTGCACATCCAGAGGCTGCCTTCATTGTCACCGGTGACTCTAATCAAGTGCCGCTGATGAAAGTCTCTCTGAGGTTTTGCCAGCACATCCTAGTGAACACTCATGGAGATACGATACTTGACCACTGTTACACTCCCTTCCACAATGCTCACAAAGCTCTCCTTTGCCCAGCTTTTAGAATATCAAATCACTCTTCGATCCTGCTTTTGCCGATGTACAGGCAGAAACTGAAACAAGAGGCAACCATAATTATAACTGTTCACTGTTGGTCCGACCAATCGGCCTTCATGCTGCAGGACTTCTTCGATGACGTTGACTGGAATGTCTTCCACAATGAGGATGTCTCCGAGTTCACTGATGGAAACACATGTTCCATCCAGAAGTGTATTGACGATGTTGTCCAACAGAAGTCAGTCAGGGTCTTCCCAAGCCAGAACCCCAGGATCAATAGTTCCGTGCAAACAGCACTTACAGCGCGACATAGAGCTCACATCGACTAGAGCTCAAGAAAAGCAGGTATGATCTGCACAAAGCTATCAAGGCTGCAAAACAACAATACAGGAACAAGATTGAGTCAAGATTCACAATGAATAGTACATGTGACTTGCGGCGAGGGCTGCACACCATTACAGACTTCAAAGCCAAGCGTTGTGGTGCCACCAACATCACAGCCTCTCTCCCAGATGAGCTCAATTGCTTTTATGCCCAGTTCGTTATCGCTAACTGAGTCTCCGAGGAAAGCCACCGCTACAACCTGCAACCTGGCCATCTCTGAGGCTGAGGTACTCAGATGTTTCCAATGACTGGACAGTCACAAGGCTGTGAGATCAGACGGCATCCCAGGCCGAGTACTCAGAATGTGCGCGGCACATCTGGCAAGTGTGTTTACTAACATTTTAAATTTCTCCCTCTCCCGGTGTGGAGTGCCCTCCTGCTTCAAATTATCCACCATTGTCCCTGTACCAAACAAGACCAAGGTAACATGCCTGAACAACTGGCGTCCTGTCGCACTCACCTCAATAATAAGCAAATGCTTTGAGAGGCTGGTCAAGGATTACATCTGCAGCTTGCTACCACCCAATCTGGGCCCCCTACAATTCACCTACCGACAGAACTGATTGCCAGACGACGCAATAGCCACAGCTCTACATACTGTCCTTACACATCTGGAGAAGAAGGATACTTATGTGAGAATGGTGTTCTTGGACTACAGTTCAACATTCAAGACCATAGTTCCATCCAGGCTTGACAAGGAGCTCAGAGGTCTCGGCCCTGTGCAGTTGGATCTTGGACTTCCTGTCAGATCGCCAGCAGGTGGAAAGAGTGAGCTCCCTCTCCTCCACCCCTCTGACTCTCAATACAGGAGCCCCTCAGGGCTGTGTACTGAGTCCCCCTCTTTATTCCCCGTACACCCATGACTGTATCGCCACCCACAGCTCCAATCTAAATTTGCCGACAACACTGCATTGATTGGCCTTATCTCAAACAATAACGAGGTGGCCTACAGGGAAGAAGTCATCTCTCTGACACAGCTGTGCCAAGTAAACAACCTCTTCCTCAATGTTGCAAAAACAAAGGAGCTGGTTGTTGATTACAGAAGGAATGGTGATGGGTTAACCCCTATTGACATCAATGGATCTGGGGTTGAGAGGGTAAACAGCTTTAAGTTCCTCAGCATCCACATTAAAAAGCACCTCACATGGTCTGAACACACCAAATGTGTGGCGAAAAAGGCACAACAGCACCTCTTTCACCTCAGATAGTTGAGTAAGTTTGGTTTGGGCCCCCAAATCCTAAAAACATTCTACAGGGGAACAACTGAGAGCATCCTGACTGGCTGCGTCACTGCCTGGTATGGGAACTGTATCTCCCTTAATCGCAGGACTCTGCAGAGAATGGTGCAGACAGCCCAGCGCATCTGTAGTTGTGAACTTCCCGTGATTCAGGACATTTACAAAAGCAGGTGTGTAAAAAGGGCCCGTAGCATCATTGAGGACCTGAGTCAACCCAACCACAATCTATTCCAGCTGCTACCATTTTGGAAATGGTACCACAGCATAAAGCCAGGACCAACAGGCTCTGGGACAGCTTCTTCCACCAGGCCATCACACTGATTTGAGTGTAGTCTATGTTACATTGACTGTTCTATTTAATATAAATTACTATGATTGCACATTGCACATTTAGACAGAGACGTAACAAAGATTTTTACTCCTCATGTATGTGAAGGATGTAAGAAATAAAGTCAATTCAAATTTGAAAGCATTGCGGCTGTTAAACCATTGACACGTCATTTTGATATCACTAGTACTCCTGAAAATACAATTACTTTATTATAATGAGTACATTCAAAATGCTATGTGCGTAGAGGATGCACATCAACGTGATCCCAAACCGATATACATTTATTGCAATGCATAGAACAGTGTGTGTGTGTTTAATGCTTTTATAGTCTTTCTAAAACCTGTCCTACTATGCAGCATGTACCTTGCCTTAGCATGCATGGACAAAATAGAAGGCTTTTTAGCTTCCATTGTGGGCAACATTTTAATTAACTTGAATTATGAATTGAAGCAACAGATACAGGCAATTTCAAAAAATGGTGCATGATAGTGAAGTTTCATGGTGATTTTCATGAATAACAACCCAAAATTCATAAGAAACACCAAAAATATTTAGGAAGCAAAATCTTTGTTATCCAGGGTTATTACTCTTATTATTGTTATAGATGAGTTGAAACTCATTGTGTTTCCTTCTTAATTTATTCATTCCGCATTTCAGCATTTGTGATTCCCATAAGAACTTGAAGTTCATAAAAGTTCAAAGTTCCTAGTAAATTTATTATCAGTGTACGTACTGCATCTGACACCATAAACTACCCGAGTTCTTTTCTTGCAGGCATTCACAGTAGAGTGGAGAAATACAATAGAATCAATGAAAAACTGCACACAAACAGACTGAAAAAACACTAATTTGCAAAAGAAGGCAAACTGTACAAATACACAAAAAAAACAACTAATATAAGTAATAAATAAATAAGTAAATAAATAATATTGAGAACTTAAGTTGTAGAGTCCCTGAAAGTTGAGGAATCAATTCAGGGTTCAGGTGAGTGAAGTTATTCACTCTGGTTCCTGAGCAATTTTCCCTCTAATTTGTAATGACCAGTGGGCACAAAAATCTTGTGCTGTGCAAATTTTTGTGTGCACTGAATAATTTCTTCAATAAAAACAGTATAAATAAGCCAGTTCTAAAATCTGCAGACAAATCATCACAAACTCTGTGTTGTCAGCACTGTCTGCATCAGAAACCAGAAAAGGAACTGTGATTGTGTATGAACGTGAAATATGCCTAACATGCCAAAGAGGTGGAGGGTGACAACCTTTTGTGTGCAGTTTAAATTCCTTTGTGCCCTAGTAGGAAAATATCTGTGCCAGAACACCTTAGAGAGGCCATTGTTCAGGAACCTGATGTTTGTGGGGTAAAACTGTACCTAAACCTGGTCGTATCTGACATTATACTCCTATGCATCCTGCCCAATGGCAGTAGTAAGAAACGAGCAAGGCCTGGATGGTGACTGTGCTTGATGATTATTTGCTTGTGATAGACTTTAAAAAATGGAGACTTAGTTTATAGCAACATCATTTTGCTGTTTCTTTTTAAGCATACATTTGCAATTTGTTTTTCAATTGCATTTTGCTCTAAACTAGGGTAATCCAAACCTTGGCCTTCAAAACTAGAGTTCTTGTTTTCAGCAGTTCAATCAAATGTATCAATAATTTATTAGAATTGTAATTCCCCCCGACCCGTCAAACAAGAAACCTGTGAAGTTAATTTAATTTCTGGAGAGATGTACTCTTACAGCATCTCTTGTACAAGAGCTATTGTAAAAAATGTATTGAGAGCCCCTTGTATAAAAGCTATTGGAGCATGTGTATGATGAGACTTCAGACATTCTGAAGACTTTTCAGCTGTTTCACGAACTTGAATGATCTAACCCATCCATTTTCTACAGACATCCAATTGTTCCTCATCTCCAAATATTCAATCAAGCCATTTATTCCTTCTTCCTGATCTCTACTACTGCTTTTGACCTTCAGGAGCTTATTTTCTATCCTTTTTACTGCAGATTAGATTCTAAGGATTGCAACATTCATACTCAACAAAGGACTAATAATTTCATACTTCAGTGACCTGATTTTCATCAAAACTCTCTGAGAATAGTCAGGCTTTGGTCTTTGATGAGTGAGTCTTCAGCAATGAAATAAAACCTTGGTGATAGGGTGGGCTCCTCTGTGTCCCTTGATTCCTATTTTTCTCACAGAAATCAAGAAATAAAGCCAAGCAAAGCAAAACAACAATCTTTGCATTCAAAATTTGTAGTATTTGTTTTAAGGTTGATGAAATCTTATAGACAATCTGAAGGACACTTATCTGGCAGCGACCCATCTCCTGATATTGTGCTATCATATTGCAATATTCATAGTTATGTTGATTTATTTTTCTCTATGTTGTCAAGAATTTTCGGTCATCAGTCCATGAGTTTTTAAATGTAAAGGCATAGGGATAGGGATTAGTTTTCAGCTTTCATTTTTGGTTTTAATGCAAAATAAAGATTGTGCTATTGAACACTTATGCACTTATGCCAGCCTCCCCTCATCGCTGGATCCTCTACAGTTTGCTTATCGTCCAAATCGCTCTATGGAGGACGCAATATCCACCACACTACACACAGTTCTCTCTCACTTGGACAACAAAGACACTTATGCCAGAATCCTGTACATTGATTTCAGTTCAGCGTTCAATACCATCGTCCCGCAGAGACTATTTGAGAAACTTTCGCTACTTGGCCTTAACACTGCCATGTGTCGCTGGATTCTGGATTTCTTGACAGAGAGACCACAGTCAGTTCGTGTTGGCAGGAACATGTCTGACTCCATCACACTGAGCACTGGATCCCCACAAGGCTGTGTGCTCAGCCCATTGCTGTTTACACTGCTAACACATGACTGTGCGGCCAGATTCAAGGAGAACCTGATCATTAAATTTGCTGATGATACCACAGTGGTGGGGCTCATCAGCAAAAATGATGAAACAATGTACAGGGAAGAGGTCAAACACCTAGAGAGCTGGTGCAGTGACAACAACTTGATGCTTCATGTCACCAAAACCAAGGAGATGATTGTTGATTTCAGACGGTCTCAGCCTGAGCACACACCCCTCAGCATCAGTGACTCCACAGTGGATAGAGTGGAAAACATCAAGTTCCTTGGGGTGCAGATCTCAGACAATCTCACCTGATCCAGGAACACCACTGGGATTGTGAAACGGGCCCAGCAGAGATTGCACTTTCTGAGGAAGCTTAAACAAGCATCACTCCCCACTAACATGTTAACTACATTCTACAGAGGAGTGGTTGAGAGTGTGCTGACCATTTACATCACAACCTGGTACTCCAGCTGCTGTGCTGCCGACAAAAAAGCCTTGCAGAGGGTGGTTAGGGGAGCAGAGAAGATTATTCGGGTCTCCCTAACCTTCTGTCCAAGACCTCTTTCAGAGTCGATGCCTCCAGAAGACACGGTACATCATTAAAGACCCCTCACACCCTCTCCATGAACTGTTTGTTCTTCTGCCATCAGGTAAGCGTTACAGGAGCATCAAAACTAAAACCACAAGGCTACTAAACAGCTTCCTCCCACAGGCAGTCAGACTACTAAATAGCTGCTCTACCTGACTCTGCTTTGGACGCTTTTAACTTGCACTGGACACTTATAACTTGTTTTTAACTGACATGTGGCTGTTATGTTTTACTATTTAATATTTACTATTTATTGTTATGTTTATTATTTAGTGTTGCATTTGTTATGTTATAATTGCACTGCTCCTGGGAAACGCTGTCTCATTCTGCCCTGCAGAGCTGATGTACGGTTAGAATGACAATAAAGTTTTTGAATCTTCAATCTTGAATTCCTGATAGTCACTTCCTCTGTGGAAATTCTTTTATTAAAAATAATATATTTAATGTACTGCTGGCTTTGATTAGCACATGTCACACAAGGACATTGTGAACATGTTGACACAAGAAGAAATACTATTTGGTTGCAAAGATTGCAGGTTTGTGTCATTGAAAACCCTGGAAAGGGTCTGCTTTTAGGAAGAGAATCTTAACTCACAGCATTATCCTCATGGCTTTCGACACTGCCACAGAAATTAATTGAATTCAGGACAGACCTTAAATCAGTTGTGCAAATTTGATTATTTCATTCCTAGAATTCATCCAACAAGGAGGAATAACAGAAGATGATAGATCTTCTCTCCTGTCTCTGTTGCTGACAAGCCGATCTTCCATTGAACATTTATGAAGGGTCCTGATGAAGGGTCTTGGCCCGAAATATTGACTGTTCATTCCCATCTATAGATGCTGCCAGAATTGCTGAGCTCCTCCAGTACATTGTGTGTATTGCTCTAGAATTCCAGCATTTGCAGTACCTCTTGTCTCTATTGAACCCTTATGCATGTTTTGTTACATTTTAGTTATTCAGAATCAGAATCAGGTTTATTATCACCGGCATGTGATGTGAAATTAGTTAACTTAGTAGCAGCAGTTCAATGCAATACGACATACAGAAGAGAAAAAAAATAATGATGATAATAATAAATAAGAACAATTACAGCACATGTTTTTTGAATAGATTTTTTTAAATGTGCAAAAAACAGAAATACTGTATATTTAAAAAGTGAGGTAGTGTCCAAGGGTTCAATGTCCATTTAGGAATCGGATGGCGGAGGGGAAGACGCTGTTCCTGAATCACTGAGAGTGTGCCTTCAGTCTTCTATACCTCCTACCTGATGGTAACAGTGAGAAAAAGGTGCTGAGGTCCTTAATAATGGACGCTGACTCTCTGAGAAACCACTGCCTGAATATGTCCAGGGTACTTTGTAGGTTAGTACCCAAGATGGAGCTGACTAGATTTACAAAACTCTGCACCTTCTTTTAGTCCTGTGCAGTAGCCCCCACCCCCCATACCAGACAGTGATGCAGCCGTCAAAATGCTCTCCACTCTACATCTATAGAAGTTTCTGAGTATATTTGTTGACATGCCAAATCTCTTCAAAATCATAATGAAGTATACCCATTGGCTTGCATTCTTTATAACTACATTGATATGTCGGGACCAGGTTAGATCCTCAGAGATCTTGACACCTAGGAACTTGAAGCTGCTTCCTCTCTCCATTTCTGATCCTTCTATGAGGATTGGCATGTGTTCCTTTGTCTTACTCTTCCTGAAGTCCACAATCAGCTCTTTCGTATTACTGACATTGAGTGCCAGGTTGTTGCTGTGACATTACTCCACTAGTTGGCATATCTCACTCCTGTACGCCCTCTCGTCACCACCTGGGATTCTACCAACATTGGTAGTATCATCAGCAAATTTGTAGATGATATTTGAGCTATGCCTAGCCACACAGTCATGTGTATATAGAGAGGAGAGCAGTGGATAAGCACACACCCCTGAGGTGTGCAATGTTGATCGCCAGTGAGGAGGATATGTTATCACCAATCCACACAGACTGTGGCCTTATGGTGGAGAAGTTGAGGATTCAACTGCAGAGGGACGTACAGAGGCTCAGGTTCTACAACTTTTCAATCAGGATGGTGGTATTAAATGCTGAGCTATAGCCGATAAACAACATCCTGACATCGGCATTTGTGTTTTCCAGGTGGTCTAAAGCTGTGTGGAGAGCATTTGAGATTGCGTCTGCTGTTAACCTATTGTGGCGATAGGCAAATTGCAATGTGTCTAGGTCCTTGCTGAGGCAGGAGTTCAGTCTAGTCATGACCAACCTCTCAAAACATTTCATTATTGTCGATGTGAGTTCTACTGGATGATAGTCATTAAGGGAGCTCACATTAATCTTCTTAGGCACTGGTATCATTGTTGTTTTCTGAAGCAAGTGGGAACCTCTGCCCGTAGCAGTGAGGAGTTGAAAATGTCCTTGAAGGCTCCCGCTAGTTGGTTAGCACAGGTTTTCAGAGCCTTACCAGGTACTCTATTAGAACCTTTCGCCTCACAAGGTTTCACTCTCCTTAAAGGCAGCCTAACATTGGCCACTGAGATGGAGATCACAGGGTCATCAGGTGTTGCAGGGATCTTCACAGCTGTAGTTGTGTCCTCCCTTTCAAAGCGGGCATAGAAGGCATTGAGTTCATCTGATAGTGAAGCATTGCTGCCATTCATACTATTGGGTTTCGCTTTGTAGGAAGTGATGTCTTGCAGACCCTGCCAGAGTTGCCTTGCCGCCACCACTTCCTTTGAAATTGTCTCTTCACCCTTGAAATTTCTCTCCGTAAATCATACCTGGTTTTCTGATACAGGCCTGGGTCGCCAGACTTGAATGCCACAGATCTAGCCCTCAGCAGATGATGTACCTCCTCTGGTTCACCACGGCTTTTGGTTTGGAATGTACAGTAAGTCTTTGTGGGCACACACTCATCCACACAGGTTTTAATGAAGTCGGTAACAACTGCTACATACTCATCCAGATTCGAAGATGAATCCCTGAATACAGTCCAGTCCACCGATTCAAAGCAGTCCTGTAGGTGCTCCTGTGCTTCCCTTGTCCAAACCTTCTTGGTCCTTACTGCTGGTGCTGCAGTCTTCAGTCTCTGCCTATACTCAGGGAGTAGACGCACAGCCAGGTGATCAGACTTCCCGAAGTGAGGGCGTGGAATATCACGGTAGGCATTCTTGATGGTGGTGTAGCAATGGTGTGTTGTTTCCTCTGGTATTGCAAGTGATCTGTTGATGGTAATTGCTTAGTGATTTTTTTCAGACTGGCCTGGTTAAAATTCCCCAAAATGATGGTGAAGGCATTAGGGTGCGCTTTTCGTGCATGTTGATCCCATTACTCAGATCACGTAAAACCTTATTGACATCAGCCTGAGGTGGAATGTATGCTACTACCTAAAAGACCCCGGAGAACTCCCGTGATAGGTAAAAAGACGGCATTTAACTACCAGATATTCCAGGTCTGGAGAGCAGAATTGGAACAGCACTGATATATTTGTGCACCATGAGGCATACTTCTCCACCTCTGCTTTGGAGAGACTCTATAGATCTATTCTGACTGTGTATAGTAAGCCCGTCGATCTGAATTGCTGCATCTGGTATGGAAGGGGTTAACCAGGGTTCCGTGAAAGAAAGGACACACGTGGTCCTAATGACCCTTTGTTTCAGCACCCTGGCTCGGAGATCATCGATTTTATTTACCAGAGACTGACTGCCGGCAAGATTGTCGATATAGGGATTTTAAAACACCGTTTCCTTAAACGCACTTGTAACCCCACTCTGCACCCACACCTCCTCCAAGGTATCCTACATGGGCGCTTCCGACCACAATTCAGTTATTCCAGTGCTATTCCAGCCATGTTCCATCTTTTCTTCACTGCTGCCAATATTCTATCTCACATTAATTCAATCCCCCTGCTTGCATTGAGATACTGTACATTGTTTTATGTTTTGGCATTGTCCTCCTAGTTCTGTAGCTCATTTTTGACCATTCCAGAGTGAGAATAGGGAGAATGAAAATCTGGTTGAGAGGTGCCACAACTCAGTTGCAGCAAAATTGAACTCCTAGCAGGCAGCGGTAGGAATTGGACCCCCAACGCTGGTGCTGTAAAGTATTTTTGTAACCGCTGTGCTTCTGCATAAGTAGGATAACTGGAACTATAAATAATGAATGTTCTAGATAATACCAGTAGTTCATCCCAGAATATACCATTACTGCTATATAGCGCATTAGTACAACTGATCTGGATGAATTTCTGGACAAGTGTGCTTTTGATACTTTTACAAGTGTGTGGCATCATTTCTGATCATGCAGAGTCATAGAGTAAGACAGCACAAAAACAGGCCCTTCAGTCCAACTGGTCGCTGCAAACTACAGCATCATCTCTGCTAATCCCAGCTGCTGCAATCAGGCCATAACCCTCCAGGCACCCTACCCATCTCACCTTCATGTACTTATTCAAATGCCTCTTAAATGTTGCCATTGTACCCACCTTGACCACTTCCTTGGCACCTCATTTAAGATATTCACTACCCTCTTATAAATAAGTTACCTCTCAGGTTTCCTTTAAATCTCTCCCCTCTTATCTTGTATCTGTGCTTTCTAGTTTTGGACTCCCCAACCCTGGGGAATATACTACGATGGTCTAACCTTCCGCACTTCTTGCATGATTTTATAAACTTCTCTGAGGTCACTCAGCCCTCATTTTCCTGCACTCCAGGCAATAAAGATCCAGCATGGCAAACCTCTCCCTATAACTCTGACCCTGTAGTTCAGGTAGCATCCTCGTAAATCTCCTCTACACCATCTCCAACTTGACAATGCTTTTCCTGGATAGAATAACTGAACTGTACACGGTACTCCAAGTGTAGCCTCACTGGTAACGTTTACCTATAACTACAACATAATTTCCTATGACTAAACTCAGTGCCCTGACTGATGAAGGCCAGCAAGCAAAATGTCTTCTTCATCACCCTGTCTACTAGCGCGGCCACTTCCAGTAAACTGTGCACTCATTAGTGCACTGTCATTCACTGTATGAATTCTACCCCAGTTTGACTGCTTAAAATGCATCACCTCACGCTTATCAAAGTTGATATCCACTTACTATTCCTCAGTCCAACTCCAAAACTGATTTCTTTGTAATTCATTGCAACCTGCTTTACCACCAACAAGTTCTCCTAATTTATTGTCAGCAAACTTCAAATTGTGCCTTGTAGATTCATATCCAAATTATTTACCTACATAACATATGACAGAAGTCCCAATACTGACCACTGTGCCACTCCATTATTTGCAGGCCTCCGAATGAAAAATCAAATTTCAACCATTGCCCTCCGTTCCTATCATCAAGTCAATTCTGAATTCGCCTCACTAACCAAACCTTCCCAATCAGCTGCAAGGGGAGACCTTGTCCAATGCTTTAAATCCAAATCTGCAGTATAAAGCTTAAATATAAAAGATAAACAAATATGGCCTTGTTTCAATTATTGCGAAGATAGTTTATAAGTGGAAAAAATTCAATCTGTATGAGAAAAACATGTTTGAAAATTCTGCAATATTTATGCCATTAATGGGATTAAAAATGGAAGTATATTAACATTAAATTAGTTTAGGATTGCAATATAAAATTTATTTGCAAGTTTCATACTTAAGGTCTTGAATTACATTGAAAGTGAAATTTGAGAAGAGATGCATATTGCTTGCTTAGCAAATTACAAATCCTTGTGTTTAATGTATATTTAATACATTTAATTATGGGTTTTAATGTCAACTGGTGAACTCCTGAGCTGAAATTAATGATAACTAATAAATTGATTTGTTCTTTCCTGCAGGCAAGAATAGAAGGCACATTTTAAATATGTTTACAGCAGTCAGCACGTCGAACTGTTCAAAATTAAATGCGCATTGCTATTATGGCTAATTTATGAACAAAAGTTCAAAGAAACCATTTGTGAGACAGTGCCTATTTTTTGTTCAAACACCAATGAAGTTTGAACCATTCATATATGTTGAAAGGACTTGATAGAGTGGATGTGGAAAGGATGTTTCCTATGGTGGGGGTATCCAGAACTAGAGGGCACAGCCTCAAAATTGAGAGGTGATCATTTAGAACAGAGGTAAGGAGGAATGTTCTTAAGTAATTCTGTGGAATGCTTTGTCACAGACTGTGGTGGAGGCCAAGTCTGTGCATATGTTTAATGCAGAAGTTGATCATTTCCTGATCAATCAGGGCATCAAAGGATATGATAAGGAGTATGGGGTTGAGTGGGATCCGGGATCAGCCATTTTGGAATGGTGGAGCAGACTCAATGGGCTTTATTTCTTATTCTAGCTTATAGTTATTTTTAATGTATTGCACTGTACTGCTGGCTCAAAAAATAAACAATACAACATTTGTCAGTCATAGAAACCTGATTCTGATTCAGCTACATAATGCTACCAATGCCAAAGGGGTTAGGAGGCTGAGACTAGGTATGCTGAGGTGTGCCACCATTTACAAGATGCACGATGAAATTCACTCCACATATTCTTTAACTTCACACTTTCCCCTCTCATTTGCAGCAAGTGTTAAGAACAATAGCTTCTATCTGTAGCCTGATCATGCCAATGGGCCATGTGGGGTTAAGGAAAGTTCCTGGACATCATAAAGTTGGTTGTGAATGGGAGGAAGATGATAGCAGGCTTACATACAATCCGTTACTTCACATTTCCTTTACCTATCATCTGACAATATTCACTGGTATGTAACATTTAAACCTGCTCCTCTTTTATTTCTCAACTAATAATGACCCATTGCATAGTATTGTGCAAAAGTTTAGGCATATATACAGTTACAACAAAACATTTGTGAACCCTTTGCAGTTACCTGTTTTTTGCATTAATTACGCATAAAACATGGTCTGATCTTCATCTAGGTCACAATATTAGACAACCACAATCTGCCTAAACTAATAATACACAAACAATTTTACTTTTTATGTCTTTATTGAACACATTGTTTAATCATTCACGATCCAGGCTGGTAAAAAGGTCTGTGAACCCTTTAGCTTCAATAACCTCCACCAAATGTTCCCTGTAGCTGCTGATCAGACTTACACAATGGCGAGGAGGTATTTTAGACCATTCCCCCATACAGAAATGTTTTAGTTCATCAATATTTCTGGAATACCTTGCATGAACAGTCCTCTTCAAATCATGCCGCAGCATCTCAGTTGGATTAAGGTCTGGACTCTGACTTAGCCATTCAAAAACACAAACGTTATTCTTTTTAAACCATTCTGTTGTTGATTTATTCTTGTGTTTAGGGTCATTGCCTTGATGCATCATCCAATTTGTATTAAGCTTCAGGAGATAGACCGCTACCCCGACATTCTCCTGAAAAATGTCTTGATTCAATTTTGAATTCATTGTCACCTCAGCAAAGCAGCCTCAAACCATGATGCTCCTTCCACCAGGCTTCACGGTTGGGATGAGGTTTTGGTGTTGGCGTGCAGAGCCCTTTTCCCTCCAAGCATAGCTGTGATGAGAATCCTTGATGAGGATGGTTTGGACCCAAATGCTGGAATATCCATAGCAAAAATCGAGACGTGGTATCAAACTGGATCGAGAACTGAGCACAAGACAAAAGCTAGACAATATCACGAGTAAGGCTTACGATTGAGCATTGAAGCTCCATTCAGGTGCTCTATAAACATTCAATTCTTGGCACCCAAAACATGATTGCTGATTGGTGGGACAGTGCTGAATCTTTAAAGGGTTTGTGTCAGCTATCCATATTCCAGAGAGTTAGAGTATCTAAACCCCAGAAGATGGAATGGTTGGGTGCCTGTCATAACAGAACCCTTTCCCTTATGGCAGACTCCTGATAGCCCTGGCTGCTCTGAGAGATGATGATTATATTCATGGATGACAGCTAGATACAAGATGCCCTTTTCAGAAAACCAGCACTGTTCCTCGGGACCAGATCCTTCCCAATCCATGAGGAACTGCCAAATATCCTGAACAGTTCGTAAATCCAAAATTCTTCTCATGGTGTTCCCCATTGACACACCTGGGTGGCTGTGGGTCTGATTGTGGTGGAGCTAAAGGGCTGGTGTTCACGGTTTTTAATTTGGATGTGTGAAAAGTGGGATTGATCTTGAGGATCTTGGGGAGCTGCAAGGTGTAAGCCACTGGGTTTATTTCCCTTTGAAGGGTCTAATGAACGTGGGCACGAATTTCCTAGACTCCACTTAGAGAGCCAAATCCTGAGTTGATGGCCAGACCTGCTGTGCAGGCTGCAAAACTTGTCCCTGTCTTCTCTTGTGGTTAGTATTAATTTTAGCCTTCCAAGTAGAAACTTGCAAAATCTCACTTGCCCTTTGTGGTGAACTACATACACCTGTCTGGACACGCCCCCCCCCCCCCCCCCCCCCGCTGACTGCTCCTGTGGCTCTTCCCACTGACCGTGGCTCCTCCCACAGACCCCGGTATAAAGGCGATTCAAGCCTGAGCCCTGCCCTCAGTCTCCAGGATGTAGCATGGTGGTCAATTGCTGCTTGTTCTTTCTTCCAGCCAATAAAAGCCTATATCTCGCCTCACGTCTTAGAGAGATATTGATGGTGCATCACCCTTATCAATTTCTCCTTGCAGATTCAGACTTGAACTTCAGCAGAAAGAACCCAAACCTCAGCCTCCTGTTCAGGGAATAGTGGCACAGAATGCACAAACTGGAATTTGAATGGGGATATCCTGTGTGCCGAATGCTGTAAAGTACTGTGGATGACCTCTGCCCACATTAAATAGTTTCACCACTCATCTTTCAGAGGCCAGACACCTTAGGGTTCATTCCAAATCCCGGTTTAACCATTCCATCTGACCATTAGACTGTGGGTGAAAGCCAGACAAAAGACTCGCTGTTGCCCCAATCAGCTTACCAAATTCCCTCCAAAAACATGACGTTTCTGTGAAGGGAAAACTTCGCTGACAAATCTGTTAGAGTTCTTCGAGGAAGTAAAAAGCAGGGCGGATAAAGGAGAGGTGGTAGATATCATTTACCTGAATTTTCAGAAGACATTTGATAAGGTGCCATACATAACCAGGTAAAATCTGATGGCATTACAGAAAAGATACTGACATGGATAGAGCAATAGCTGACAGGCAGGAGGCAGCAAGTGGGAATAAAAAGGACTTTACTGGTTGGCTGCCAGTGATTAATGATGTTTCTCATGGATCAGTATTGGGACCACTGCTTTTCACATTGTTTGCCAATGATTTGAATAAGGGAATTGATGGCTTTCTGGCAAAGTTTGCGGATGATAATGAAGCTAGGTGGAGGGGAAGATAGTGCTGAGGAAGCAATGTGATTGCAGCACAAATTAGACAAACTGGAAGAATGGGCAAAAAAGTGGCAGATGGAATATGGTGTTAGGAAATGTATGATAATGCATTTTGATGAAGCATAATGCAAAGGGACGTAGGATTCCTCATGTAAGACTCCCAGAAGGATCATTTACAGATTGTCCATGGTAGAGAAGGCAAGTGCATTGTTGGCATTTATTTCAAGGGGAATAAAATATATAAGCAAAGAGAGAATGCTGAAGCATTATAAGACACTAATCAAGCCATTCTTGGAGTATTACCAACAGATTTGGGCCCCATACCTCAGAAAGGATGTTGCTGTTGGAGAGGGTCCAGAAGAGGCTCACAAGGATAATTCCAGAAATGAAGAGGTTAACATATGAGGAGTGCTTGGCACCTTTGGGCCTGTACTCACTGGAATTTAGAAGAATGTGGGGGGATCTCATTGAAATCTACCAAATGCTGAAATGACTTGATAGGGTGGAAGTGGAGAGGATGTTTCCAGAGGTGGGTGTATCCAGAACTAGACAACACAAAATTGAGGGGCGACCTTTTAGAAAAGAGATAAGGAGGAATTTTTGACCAGTAGGCAAGTTGTTGGAGAAGATCCTGACAGGTGGGATTTGCGAGCATTTGAAGAGACAAAATCTGATTAGGGACAGTCAGCATGGCTTTGTTAAGGGCAGGTCATGCCTTACAAACCTAATTGAATTCTTTGAGGATCTAACAAAACACATTGATGAAGGTAGAACAGTGGATATAACGTATATGGATTTTAGTAAGGCATTTGATCAGGTTATCCATGCAAGGCTCATTCAGAAAGTAAGGAGGCATGGGATCCAAGGATACCTTGCTCTGTGGATCCAGAATTAGCTTGACCACAGAAGGCAAGGAATGGTTGTCAATGGTTTGTATTCTGCATGGAGGTAGGTGACCAGTGGTGTTCCACAGGGATCTGTTCTGGGACCCCTGCTCTTGGTGATTTTTATAAATGACTTGGATGAAGAAGTTGAAGGGTTGGTTAGGACAATGTCATTATGCATGTCATAGATAAGTTGAAGGTATGGAAAGTATAATTACTTTGTTGGTGTGGTTTGTCATTGATTCTATTATGGCTATTATTCCATGGATTTATTGAGAATGCTTGCAAGAAAATTTACCTCAGGGTTGTATATTGTAACATATATGTACTTTGATAATAAATTTTCATTGAACATTTGACTTTTAATTACTTCTGGTTGGTGTTCAGAGGTTACCTGTATCTTAATACTTGCATGTTTATATATGATCTATCATTTTATTCCAGGAGGTTGAACCAATATGAAGCATGCTTGCATATCTCAGTTAGTAAACACTTTATGTCCCTGATAGAGTCCCACATCAGAGATTCAAGCACATGAATCCAGGATTTCCATGTTTGTGCACAGGGTACCAATCCTTTGGAAGTGTGGTGTCTTAGAACAGATAGAGTCATAGATTCATAGAGAAGTACAGCACAGAAACAGGCCCTTTAACCCATCTAGTCCATGCTGAACCATTTAAGCTGCCTACTCCCATTGACCTGCACTGGGACCATAGCCTTCCATAGCCTACCATCCATGTACCTAATCAGTCACTACTTATGCTGGAAGCTCATTCCACATGCTCATGACCCTCTGAGTGAAGAAGTTTTCCCTCATGTCCTCCTTAAACTTTTCACCTTTCACCCTTAACCCATGATCTCTAGTTGTAATCCCACCTAAACTCAGTTGAAAAAGCCTGCTGGCAGTCACCCTATATATACCCCTCATAATTTAGTATGCTTCTATCAAATTTGCTCTCAGTCTTCTAGGTTCCAGGGAATAAAGCCCTAACCTATTCAATTTTTCCTTATAACTCAGGTCTTCCTGATCTAACAACATCCTTGTAAATTTTCTCTGAACTCTTTCAACCTTATTTACATCTTTCCTGTAGGTAGGTGACCAAACCTGCATATAATACTTCAAATTAGGCCACACCAAAGTCTTAAACCATTTAATTATTACATCTTATTTCCTGAAATCAGTATTTTGATTTCTGAAGGTCAATGTACCAAAAGCTTTCTTAACAACCCTATCTGGCAGTGACACAATTTTTAACAAATGATGGACCTATATTTGACCTATATATTCAGTATATCAATATCAACAACCAAAGCAGATGATTTGATCATTTGCTTTACTGCTGTTTATATGGAGACTGGTTGACACATTTCCTGCAACAGTGACTCCAGTCCCAATATACATCATTGACTACAAAGTGCTGAAACATGATGAAGCATAATATATAAATACTTGTCTGTTCCTTATTGATTTTCTCTAATTAAAATATTAATTTTGACAAGCCCATTGAGACTGCTGTATCATTTGCAGCCTACACTAGTTAGTTCCAATCATATATTCTTTCCACTAAATTCCTCCAGTTCTCTTCCTACAAAGTGCCTCTCCAAGTCCCTTCTGATCAGATCATTGAATCTGCATCCAACAGCCCATTAGTGAGCACATTCTAAATCATAGTTGCCTGCTCTTATTTTTGGTCTTATTATATCTGTGGCTTGGCTACCAACCATTTAGCCAGTGGAAACAGATTCTCTTCTTCTATCTTAACCTATCTCATTGTGGCAGGAGTGATACATCTCTCTCTCTCTCGTTAGTGAGAAAGGCAACTTGTGGTATGTAGAATTGTTGGGATCAACAGTCTTTTTCTGATGGACTCTAAAGCATTGTCTCTTTGGGGGCATTGCTATTGCTTTCATGGTGGATGGTGGGGGGGGCTGATACTTTCTGCTGGAGCAAGTTGGGGAGGGGATGGGGAGAATTAATGCTTTGTTGCAGCTTGTGTGTGAGGGGAAGGGAATCTTTGGGGTTCTAATGGTTTTCTGTCATTCACTTTTCAAGGTTTTTCTTCTGTTTCACGGATGTCTGTGAAGAGTAAGAATTTCAGGTTGCACACTGTATACATTATCTGATATTAGATGGAAACATGGAATCACTGAACCATTAAACATTTTATTATTTGAACTACCTCTATGAAAACATCTCTTATAATGAATGGGAATAATTCAATTTATCCATATACTGTAATCAGTGTTCTGTGGAACTGATTTCTTTTGTACTTCATTAAAATCTTTGCTGCCTTCCAAAGTGTGGCACCCAGAAACAGTTTCAATATTCCAACGGGGCAAGCTAACAATCTATATACAATAAAATACTCTAAATACTCAGTGTCAAACAGATCTGTAAAATGTGAAACAGAATTAACTTTTCATCGCTTCTCGGTAGATGCTACCTGAGCTGTCGTGTTTTTCCAGCACTTTAGTTCAGAATCAGAATCAAAATCAGGTATATTATTAATGACACATATTGTGAAATTTCTTGTTTTACAGCAGTCGTATTATGTATACATAAAAATTACTATATAATGCTGAAATAAAGAAATAATGCAAAAGAAAATGTGGAATAGACCTTTCCAGCCCCTTGATCTGCGCTACCTAGCAAATTCAATTTAACCCTTGCCTAATCATGGGATAACTTACAATGACCAATCAACCTACTAACCGGTATATCTTTGGATTGTGGGAGGAAACCGGAACACTCAGAGAAAACCTGCACATTTTACAAGGAGGACATACTAACTCCTTACCGATGCCATTGGAATTGAACTCCGAACTTCGACACCCCTCATTGTAATAGCATCATGCTGACCACTACGCTATCATGGCACTCAATAATGAGGTACTGCTCATGCATTTATGGACCATTCAGAAGTCTAATGGAAAAGGGAAGAAGCTATTCCTAAAGTGCTGACTGTAGTTGTTCAGACCCCTGTACCTCCGCTCTGATTGTAGTCATGGAAAAGGGTTTGCCCTAATACTGAGAGTCTTTGATGATAGATGCTGCTTTCCCTAGGCATCAGCTTTTGAACATGTCCAGTATTTTTTAATAATAGGTTGTATATGCTTTGCATAACTTCTTGATTATTTATGAAGTCTTGAATGCCACATATTTATCAATCACCTTTATCCTATCCTGTTGCCTTCAAAGATTTTAGTACAAATTTTCCAGTTCTTTTTTGACTTGTTGAACATTACTGCCTGTTTGCATCCAGAAATGTTTCACCTTGCAGTCATTTGGATTTAATTTCATCAGCCATGTGTCCAGCAATTCATCAGTTCACGTCCTCTTCAAAATAATCACTTATATTCTATATTATATTTCAGATCCACAAAGCAAGGTCTCCTTGGATCCCATGCCTGCTTACTGCAATAATAACAGGGTTGTTGTGATGGGAGATTTTAATTTCCCCAATATTGATTGACATCTCCCCAGAGCAAGGGGTTTAGATGGGGTGGAGTTTGTTAGGTGCTTTCAGGAAGGTTTCCTGACACAATATATAGATAAGCCTACAAGAGGAGAGGCTGTACTTGATCTGGTACAGGGAAATGTACCTGGTCGGGTGACAGGTCTCTCAGTGATCACAATTCTATCTCCTTTACCATAGCATTGGAGAGGGATAGGATCAGAAAGTTTGGAAAGCGTTTAATTGGTGTAAGGGGAAATATGAAGCTATCAGGCAGGAACTTGGAAGCACAAATTGGAAACAGATGTTCTCAGGGATATGTACGGCAGAAATGTGACAAATGTTCAGGGAATATTTGTGGCATTCTGCATAGTTACGTTCCAATGCGACATGGAAAGACTGGTAGGGTACAGGAACAATGGAGTACAAAGACTGTTGAAAATCTAGTCAAGAAGGAAAGAAAAGCATACGAAAGGTTTAAAAAACTAGGTAAAGATAGATATCTAGAAAATTATAAGGTGAATAGCAAGGAGATTAAGAATGAAATTAGGAGAGCCAGAAGGGGCCATGGGAAGGCCTTGGCGAGCAGGATTAAGGAAAACCCCAAGGCATTCTTCAAGTATGTGAAGAGCAAGAGAATAAGACGTGAGAGAATAGGAACAATCAAGTGTGACGATGGAAATGTGTGTATGAAATTGGAGAAGATAGCGAAAGTACTTAATGAATACTTAGTTTCAGTATTCACTATGAAAAGATCCTTGACCATTGTAGAGATGAGTTACAGCAGACTGAAAAGCTTGAGCATATAGACATTAATAAAGAGAATGTGCTGGAGCTTTTGAAAAGCATTAAATTGGATAAGCCACCAGGACTGGACGAGATATAATCAAAGTTACTGTGGGAGGTGAGGGAGGAGATTGCTGAGTCTCTGGCAATGATCTATTCATCATCAATGGGGACAGGAGAGGTTCTGGAGGATTGAAGGGTTGCAGATGTTGTTCCCTTATTCAAGACAGGGAGTAGAGATAGCCCAGTAAATTATAGACCAGTGAATCTGAATTCAATGGTTGGTAAGTTGATGGAGAAGATCGTGATAGGCAGGATTTATGAACCTTGGAGAGGCACAATATGATTAGGAGTAGTCAGCATGGCTATGTCAAAGGCAGGTCGTGCCTTACAAGCCTGATGAATTTTTTGAGGATGTGACTAAACACATTGATGAAGGTAGAGCCAGAGATAAAGTGTATATGGATTTCAGCAAGGCACTTGATAAGGGAACCCCATGCAAGACTTATTGAGAAAGTAAGGAGGTATGGGATCCAAGGGGATCTTGCTTTGTGGATCCAGAATTGGTCTGCCCACAGAAGGCAAAGAGTAGTTGTAGACAGGTCATATTCTAAATGGAGATTGGTGACCAGTTGTATGCCTCAGGGAACTGTTCTGGGATCCCTTCTCTTTGTGTTTTTAATAAATAACCTGGATGAGGAAGTGAAGGGATGGGTTAGTTGTTGATGACACAAAGGTTTGGGGTGTTGTAGATAGTGTGAAGGGCTGTCAGAGTTTATAGAGGAACATTGATAGGATACCAAACTGGGCTGAGAAATAGCAGATGGAGTTCAACCTAGATAAGTTTGAGGTGGTTTATTTTGGTAGGTCAAATATGATGGCAGAATATGATATTAATGGAACCATAGAACATAGAACATTACAGCACAGAAACAGGCCTTTTGGCCCTTCTTGCTGTGCTGAACCATTTTTCTGCCTAGTCCCACTGACCTGAACCTGGACCATATCCCTCCATACACCTCTCATCCATGTACCTGTCCAAGTTTTTCTTAAATGTTAAAAGTGAGCCCACATTTACCACTTCATCTGGCAGCTCATTCCACACTCCCACTACTCTCTGTATGAAGAAGACCCCCCTAATGTTCCCTTTAAACTTTTCCCCCTTCACCCTTAACCCATGTCCTCTGGCTTTTTTCTTCCCTAGTCTCAGTGGAAAAAGCCTGCTTGCATTCACTCTATCTATACCCATCATAATTTTATATACCTCTATCAAATCTCCCTTCATTCTTCTATGCTCCAGGGAATAAAGTCCTAACCTATTCAACCTTTCTCTGTAACTCAGTTTCTCAAGTCCCGACAACATCCTTGTAAACCTTTTTCTGCACTCTTTCAACCTTATTAATATACTTCCTGTAATTCAGTGATCAAAACTGCACACAATACTCCAAATTCGGTCTCACCAATGCCTTATACAACTTCACCTTAACATTCCAACTCTTATACTCAATACTTCGATTTATAAAGGCCAATGTACCAAAACCTCTCTTTACTACCCTATCTACCTGTGACGCCACTTTTAGGGAATTTTGTATCTGTATTCCTAGATCCCTCTGTTCTACTGCACTCTTCAGTGCCTTACCATTTACCTTGTATGTTCTACCTTGATTTGTCCTTCCAAGGTGCAATACCTCATGCTTGTCTGTATTAGACTCCATCTGCCATTTTTAAGCCCATTTTTCCAGCCGGTCCAAATACCTCTGCAAGCTTTAAAAACATCCCTCACTGTCCACTACACCTTCAATCTTTGTATCATCAGCAAATTTGATGATCCAATTTACCACATTATCATCCAGATCATCGATGTAGATGACAAATAACAATTGACCCAGCACTGATCCCTGTGGCACACCACTCGTCACAGGCCTCCACTCAGAGAAGCAATCCTCCACTACCACTCTCTGGCTTCTCCCATTGAGCCAATGTCTAATCCAATTTACTACCTTATCATGTATACTTAGTGAATGAATCTTCCTGACTAACCTCCCATGTGGGACCTTGTCAAAGGCCTTACTGAGGTCCATGTAGACAACATCCACTGCCTTCCCATCGTCCACTTTCCTTGTAACTTCCTCAAAAAATTCTAATAGATTTGTTAAACATGACCTACCACACACAAAGCCATGTTGACTCTCCCTAATAAGTCCCTGTCTATCTAAATACTTGTAGATCCTGTCTCTTAGAACTCCTTCCAATAATTTATCCACTACTGACGTCAAATTTACCAGCCTATAATTTCCTGGATTACTTTTAGAGCCTTTTTTAAACAACGGAACAACATGAGCTATCCTCCAATCCTCTGGCACCTCACCCATAGATACTGAGATTTTAAATATATCTGCCAGGGTCCCTACAATTTCAACACCAGTCTCCTTCAAGGTCTGAGGGAATACACAGTCAGGTCCTGGGGATTTATCTACTCTGATTTGCCTCAAGATAGCAAGCACCTCCTCCTCTTCAATCTGTATAGGTTCCATGACCTCACTACTTGTTTGCCTTATTTCCATTGACTCCATGCCAGTTTCCTTAGTAAATACAGACGCAAAAAAAAAAAAAATTGAGATCTCCCCCATTTCTTTTGGTTCCATACACTCTGATCTTCAAGAGGACCATTTTTATCCTTTACTACCCTTTTGCTATTAATATACCTGTAGAAGCTCTTTGGATTATCCTTCACCTTGACTGCCAAAGCTGCCTCATGTCTTCTTTTAACCTTCCTGATTTCTTTAAGTACATTTTTGCACTTTTTATACTCCTCAAGTGCCTTATTTGCTCCCTGTTTCCTATACATGTTATACATCTCTCTCTTCTTCTTTATCAGAGTTCCAATATCCTTTGAGAACCAAGGTTCCTTATTCTTATTCACTTTGCCTTTAATCCTGATAGGAACATACAAACTTTGCACTCTCAAAATTTCTCTTTTGAAGGCCTTCCACTTACCAAAGACATCTTTGCCAGAGAACAACCTGTCCCAATCCACACTTTTTAGTTCCTTTCTCATTTCTTCAAATTTGTCCTTTTTCCAGTTTAGTACCTCAGCCCAAGGACCAGATCTATCTTTATCCATGATCAAGTTGAAACTAATGGTGTTATGATCACTGAAACCAAAATGTTCCCTTACACACACTTCAGTCACCTGTCCTAACTGGTTTCCTAATAGGAGATCTAATATTGCATCCTCTCTAGTCGGTACCTCTATATATTGATCTAGAAAACTTTCCTGAACACATTTTACAAAATCTAACCCATCTAGACCTTTAACAGTATGGGAGTCCCAGTCAATATGTGGAAAATTAAAATCCCCTACTATCACAACTTTATGTTTCCTGCAGTTGTCTGCTATCTCTCTGTAGATTTGTTACTCCAATTCTCACTATATTGGGTTGTATTCTCTATAATACAACCCTATTAATGTGGTCATACCATTCTTGTTTCTTAACTCCACCCATATGTCCTCGGTAGACAAGCCCTCTAATCTGTCCTGCCTGTGCACTGCTGAAACATTTTCCCTGACTAGCAATGCCACCACCCCCCACACCTTCATTCCTATGCCTCTATCACATCTGAAACATCGGAACCCCGGAACATTAAGCTGCCAGTCCTGCCCCCCCTGTAGCCAAGTTTCACTAATGGTTACAATGTCATAATAGTAAGACTCTTGGCAGTGTGGAGGATCAGAGGCATCTTGGGGTCCGAGTCCATAGGATACTCAAAGCTGCTGTGTAGGTTGACTCTGTGGTTAAGAAGGTATATGGTACATTAGCCTTCATCAACTGTGGGGTTGAGTTCAAAAGCTGAGTGGTAATGTTACAGCTATATAGGACCCTGGTCAGACCCCACTTGGAGTACTGTGCTCAGTTCTGGTCACCTCACTACAGTTAGGATGTGGAAACCATGGAAAAGGTGCAGAGGAGATTTAGAAGGATGTTGCCTGGATTGGGGAGCATACCTTATCAGAATAGGTTGAGTGAACTTGGCCTTTTCTCCCTGGAGCAATGGAGGATGAGGGGTGACCTGATAAGGTGTATAAGATGATGAGAGGCATTGATCATTTGGATGGTCAGAGGCTTTTTCCCAGGGCTGAAATGGCTAGCACAAGAGGGCATAGTTTAAGGTGCTTGGAAGCAGGTACAGAGGAGATGTCAAGAGTTAAGTTTTTTACGCAGAGAGTGTGAGTCTGTGGAATGGGCTACTGGCAATGGCGGTGGAGGTGGATACGATAGGGCCTTTTGAGAGACTCCTGGATAGGTACATGGACCTTAGAAAAATAGAGGGCTATGCGTAACCCTAGGTAATTTCTAAAGTCAGTACATGTTCAGCACCGCTTTGTGGGCCAAAGGGCCTGCATTGTACTGTAGGTTTTATATGTTTTCTATATTCAACTTTTTATTCCAATTATCCCAATTTTTGCACCATGTGAAAAGTTTGAAATTATATGAACCTCAAATTTAAAATCATTAATGTACAGTATATTTGAAACAATAGTCCTCATACACAACATTAGAAAACATTATAATAGTCCCTTTTTCCATCTCTTTTTTCTACCTCTTGGCCAATTCATCATTCAAGCCATTACTAATTATTTTTTCCAATGGACTCTGATGTTGCTAACAATGCTTATGTCAAGACATTTTTGACCACGTTCATAAGACATTTTTTTCAGAAGGAGATTATTCCACTCATCAAGTCCACTCAAGATCTCTGAGGATCTAACCTGGTCCCAACATATTGGTGTAGCTATAATGAAAGCAAGACAGTGACTATACTTTATTAGGAGTTTGAAGAGATTTGGGATGCCAACAAGTGCACTCAAAAACTTCTATAGTTGTACTGTGGAGAGCATTCTGACAGGCTGCATCACTGTCTGGTATGGAGGGGCTACTGCACAGGACCGAAAGAAGCTGCATTAGGTTGTAAATCTAGTCAGCCTACAAAGTACCCAGGACATCTTTAGGAAGTGGTGTCTCAGAAAGGCAGCATCCATTATTAAGGACCTCCAGCACCCAGGGCATGCCCTTTTCTCACTGTTACCATCAGGTGGTAGGTACAGAAGCCTGAAGGCACACACTCAGCAATTCAGGAACAGCTTCTTCCCCTGTTGACTAATCCAATGTGTGCATTACCTATATTCTTAACACTTACTTTGTCTGTTTTTTTTTAGATAATCCAGTAACTTGTTTAATGCCCATTTTGCAAAGTCACATCTCTCAATGAACAATACTCTGAAATATCAAATTTTCCCTTAACCATACTTTATTGTAATCCCAAATTACCTTCAAACTTCTAACAAAACTTTTACTATTTAGATATTTATAGTAGATGGTTGGACTTCCTTTCACCTTGACCACCCAGGTTATTTTACACCATCTCTTTGACCTTTTTTTAATTATTTTTTTCTTTCTCTCTACTCTTTATATTAAGCCTAGTTCTATTTTGTAATACAATTGTCATTTGCCATATGCTCTCCTTTTTCTGAATCACCTTGCTCAATATATCTTTTTTTTTTTGCTTCACTTTACTAACTTATTTCCTTTTCAGGCTTTACACTGGGGGACTATGGGAGTTGGGAGCAAGGATTATGATGTCTGTTCAAACTCATCAGTTTATTCTTGAGCATTCAGTATACCATATGCACACTGAATACCACGTGCAAACCACAAATGAAAGTTTGCCATTTGAAATAACAAGTTCATTAAGCTGCATTGCATCTAAAGGCAGTTTCCATTCATAATTCATGAAACTGTAACATGTTACAGAAAATTGAAACCTTTAGTGGAAACTGCAGATCCATATTCACTATAATGTGATTATGTCTTCACTTAAAACCTTTCTGACTGTATTGTCAGTTCTGTTCATGAGACTTTTAGCCTATTGTATTTGGAATTAGAAATGTCTTCAGTGGTTAGCTATACAATCATATAATTGTTAGAGTGTGGAAGGCAGCCATTCAACCTATCAAGACTGTGCAGCATTTTTCCAACAGCAATTCATTTAAATCCTTTCAGAAAACATTTTTTTTTAAATCCAGCATTGTCCAAGTATCCATTATCACTGGATTATTGCTTTCAGCAGCTTCTATACCATTGGACTGACCTATAATTCCTGGATGTATCTTCAAATCCTTATTTTTGAACAAGGACATAACAACTACAGTTCTTCAGTTCTCTACAGACTGATCTCCCATAGAACATCCCTTCTTTTTCCGGAAGAAGATGGTGCTAGCGAACAACACTACCAAATACGACATCCACAAGATGGGTCACGAAGCAATTCCTTTCACCTCTTTTATAAGGTCCCTTTATTTCAGATATGGTTCTACTACTGTTAGAGCCTGTCATCTACATTCTGCCACTGTGATTATAGACCAAATGGGTGGTCTGGCGCCTAGCTGTCTCCGAAAGGGTTCCATGAGGCTGCAGCATGCAGAATAGAGGCCAGGAAGCCTGGAGACGAGGCACAGGCCCATGAGCAACTCCCAAACTCAAGGAGCTGCCATGAGTTCCCAAATCAGGCCCCAGCTATGCTTGCCTTTTCTGTGGCTACATACAACAGTCCCTTTTTCAAGCCTTCCCTTGAACTGCTCCATAGTGCTTCCTATGCTGCATTGATAACTGCATTGGTGCTGCTTCATGCACCCATGTTTCGCTCATCAGCTAGGACAACTTTGCCTCCAACTTCTGCTCAGCCTTTAAATTCACTTGGTCCAATTCTGACACCTCTCTGCCCTTCTTCGATTTCTCTATCTATTGGAAACAAATTGTCAACCAATATCTTTCTGAAACCCACTAATTTCCACAGTTATATTGATTATACCACTTTTTTTATTTTTTTATTTAATTATTGAGATACAGTGTGGAATAAGACTTCCAGCCCTTTAAGCCGCACTGTCCAGCAACCCCCTGATTTAACCCTAGCCTAATCAGCCGGACAATTTACAATAACCAAATAGCCGAGCAACCATTATGTGTTTGGACTGTGGGAGGAAACCAGAGCACACAGAGGAAACCCAAATTGTCTCTGGGAGAATGTACTCCTTACAGGCAGTAGTGGAAATTGACCTGACTCACTGGTACTATAGAGTGTTGTGCTAACCCCTACATTACTGTGCCACCTTTTTCCCACCCTGTCTTCTGTAAAAATGACATTCAATTTTAACAGTTTCTTCGTCTCTGCTGAATCTGTTCCCACAATGAGGCTTTCTTTTCCAGGATATTAGAGATGTCCTCCTTCTTCAAAGAATGGGGTTTCCCTTCCTCCACCATTGATGCTGTCCTCATCTGCATCCTCTCAATTTGCCAGACATCCACACTCACCCCACCTTACCACTGTCTTAACAGGGATAGAGTTCCTCTTATCCTCACCCACCACTTCATAAACCTCAACATCCAATACATCATTATCCACACCTTCCAGCATCTTCAATGGGATCTACCACCTCCACTCAGGGCCCTAAGCAGTCTTTCCAGGTGAGGCAAAACTTCATCTGTAAATCTATGAATCTCCATTCAGGAGGAACTTTTTTGGTAAGAGGGTGATGTAAGTGTGGAATGACCTGCTAGCTGAAGTGATAAATGGATACTTAATTGTAACATTTAATAGAAGTTTTGATAGGTTCACGGATGGGAGGGGTTTGGAGAGATATGCGCTGGAAGGAGGTAGATGAGACTAGGCAGAAGATTGGGTTGGCATTGTCTAGATGGGCTGAAAGGTTTGTTCATGTGCTGTTGACTCTACGTCTCTATGAATGGTGTTTTGAAGTTTATGACATTCGCTGTTACTTAAAGGAGAGTTTGAAATTATTCTGCATTGTTTCCTGGTGAAGAGATTTCAGTACTGTATCTATGAGCAGAGATGTGTTGGCGTATGCCCTAGTGGGCAAGGCATCAGACTAGTAACCTGAAGGTCACTGGTTCGAGCCTCAGCTGAGGCAGAGTGTTTGTGTCCTTGAGCAAGGCACTTAACAACACATTGCTCTGCGATGTCACCGGTGCCAAGCTGCATAGTGCCCTAGTGCCCTTCCCTTGGACAACATCGGTGGCGTGGAGAGGGGAAGGCCTGCAGCTTGGGTAACTGCCTGGTCTCCCATACAACCCTGTCCAGGCCTGCGCCCTGGAAACTCCAGGCGCAGATCCATGGTCTCTCGAGACCGACGGATGCCACCACTATGAGCAGAGTCTGGGAGAATTTGTAATAAATTGGATTTTTGTAAGTGAAGTCTTCCCTAATTCAGGGACCCCCTCTAGGCAAATAATCCAATTTCTGTAGCTAAGAGGAATTTAAAATTATTCCTTTAGTTTCTCATAAGATTCATTCCTGTTATCAGCTTTCCTTCATCCATTCTCCACCTCAGCTGGCATTACCTGTCCCTGCATTTTCCCACCCTGTTCAACTGGCTTTAAACTCCATTGATGTTTCCAATGCTTTTTATTACATTGCTTATGATCCATGCTTTTTATTCTGCTCACTTGCATTCTGCTATTTTTTTGCTCTTGGAGTTTTATTCCATCACATAGGAAAGAATAAAAATAATTTAAGCTTTCTGAGGCCACCATTTGTAATATAATGATCCTTGCAGTTCTGTTATATAAAAAGAAACTGCTCTTCTTTCATTCACAGATGCAGTATTTCCGGTCTGTTACCTATAATAACACAGTAAACTACTTAGAAAAATTACAGCATCAGAGAATAACTCTGAGGCACAGAGCTGCAAATACTGTACATTTAATTGATAAGGTTGATACTAACATCGAGATCAATCTTCTCCTAGGCTATTTCACACTGAAAAAAATATTCTCTATAATACCTAATTTCCACATAGATTGGTTATGTAAATGAATTAACTTCACAGTGTTCATTGCCCTTAAGTATACTTTTATCTAGCGCCTCATAAAGTGACATTTATAAACCACTTAGAATAAATTTGCAACCTGATGGTAAACTTTAAAATGGTGACAGCTAACACTGGATCGCTCATTAAAACTCAGCTGTCGGGGGGTAAATGTGCAGTACTGCCTTGCAGAGATAAGGAAGGTTTCAGGTTGGCTGCCTAGTTAGGGTTCATTTAGATGAACTTGGCTGAGCTGGTTGCTGGGGTGTTGCTATTGGTCACAAAGATTGAACATTATCCAGCAAATTACAGCAAAATGGATATGTATGCTGTCAAGTACACCAGAGCTCAATATATTTGGCCCCTTCTTATGAAGCACATGCATCTTCATTGGTAACACACACAAAATGCTGGAGTAACTCAGCAATTCATGCAGCTTCTTTGGAGAGGATTAAACAGTCGATGTTTCGGGCTGAAAATCTTCGTCAGGAATTGCAACATCCGCAATCTTCCTTGGTAAATTGTTACTCAGGGAAGGCAACAAGAGATAGATGGATCTATAATATGGCAAGCCTCACCACAGGGACAGGTTTGAACATACTCTGCATAATCCTGAAGTTAAAGTCTACAGATTCCAAACCTTCCGAAGTTGCTTTGAAGAAGAATGATGCCCATGGATGCTACCTCCCACAGTTACATGCTTAACCTTCTGCCTAATTGATACTCACCTTCTGTGTGAATGAAGATCTCAGGTTATTTAATACAATATCATACTAATTTGAAACTCATTCTTACTTTCATCATACCATCCCAATGATCTCACAAAGTGATCCAATTTAGAATTCAAATTTAGTCCAATTAGAAATGAGCTATTCAACTACCAGAGATTCATACAGTATGGCCATAGTGTTTGCTGTTTCTGATGGCTATATGTCGACATGGCACATTATGGTGGTGATCACCGTTTCCCCAGTAGTTGAAAACAAAAAAAAAGGATAGAAACATAGAGGGTTGTGTGGGAGGGAAAGGTTAGATTGACCTTAGCAAAAGTTAAAAGGATGGCAAAATATTATGGGCCGAAGGGCATATACTGTGCTATATACATGCTATATAATCAGTGGCCACTTTATTGGATTCAACTGTACACCAGCTTGTTAATACAGACATCTAATCTGCCAGTTATGTGGCAACAACTCAATGCATAAAAGCATGTAGACTTGGTCAAGGGCTTCAGCTGTTGTGCAAACCAAACATCTGAATAGGGAAGAAGTGTAAACTAAATGACTTTGACCGTGGAATGATTGTTGTTGCAGATAGGGATGTGTCTCAGAAACTGCTCATCACTTGAGATGTTCACGCACAACATTCTCCAGAGTTTATAGAGAATGGTGTGAAAAACATTAAAAAAAAACATCCAGTGAGTGGCAGTTCTGTGTGCAAAAAGGTCTTGTTAATTAGATAGGTGAGAGGAGAATGGCCAGACTGATTCAAGCTGACAGGAAGGTATCAATAACTCAAATAAATTTGTGTTACAAAAGTGGTGTAAAGAGGAGCATCTTTGAACATACAACACATTGAACCTTGAAATGGATGGGTTACAGCAGCAGAAGACCATGAACATACACTCAATGACTACTTTATAATGTACAGGAACCAGAGGACCATAAGCCAGACCTCATCGGAGGATCAGAGGTGGATAAGATCAGCAACCATAAATTCCTCAGCATTATAATTTCAGAGGACCTGTCTTGGACCCAGCACATACATGTAATTACAAAGAAAACACAGCAGTGCCTCTACTTCCTTAGGAACTTGCGTAGATATATAATGATATCTAAAACTTTGACAAACTACTATAGATGTGTGCTTGAGAGAGTATATTGACTAGATGTGTCACAGCCTGGTATGGAAACACCAATGCCCTTGAATGGAAAACCCTACAAAAAGTAATAGATACAACTTAGTCCATCACAGGTAAACTCTTCACCACCCTTGAGCACATCTTCACAAAGTATTGTCACAGGAAAGCAGCATCCATCATCAGGGACACCCACCACCCAGGACATGCTCTCTTTTTCCTGCTGCCATCAGGAAGAAAATACTTCACCCTCAGGGCTCTCACCATTAGGTTCTGGAACAGTTATTATTCCTCAACCACCAGGCTCTTAAAGCAGAGGGGTTAACTTCATTCAACTTCACTTTTTCCATCACTGAGCTGTTTTCCCAACCTGTGGACTCACTTTCAATAACTCTTCATCTCATGTTCTTGATATTCATTGTTTTTTTTAATTTTAATTATTTCTTTCCTTTTGCATTTGCACAGTTTGTTGTCTTTTGTACAGTACATGAATGCCCAAGTTGGTGTAGTCCTTCATAGATTCTAGTATGCTTGTTATTCTATGATGTCTTTATTGAGTATGCCCACAAGAAAATGAATAGAGTTGTCTATGGTGACATATATGTACTTTGATAAATAAATTTAGTTTGAACTTTAAACTTTGAACTGGGTGGGCTCATTGGGCCAAAAGAGCCTGTTACCACACTGCATTTCTACAACTAAATCTCCAGATATTATCTGATCAACACCTTGTAAGTACTCAGCATTGCATCCTTGTTTTTATATTCTAATTCACTTGAAATGAATGCTATCATTACATTTGCCTTCCTTACTATAAACTTAAGCTGAAAGCTAACCTTTGCACAAGGACTCCAAAGTCCCTTTGCACCTCTGATTTCTGGATTCTCTCCCATTTAGAAAATAGTCTATGCCTTTATTTCTTCATCCAAAATGCATGACTGTGTATTTCCCTTTGCAGTATTCCATCTGCTAATTCTTTGCCTCTAACCTGCCCAAGTCCTTCTGCAGACTCCGAGCTTCCACATTACCTGGCCCTCCACTTATCTTTGTACCATCCGCAAACTTGCATCCACAAAGTCATCATTTCTGTCATCCAGATTATTAACATATAGCATGAATAGTAGCAGCTCCAACACCAACCCCAAGTAATACCAGTAGTCACTATCAGCCAACCAGAAAAGATCGCCTTTATCCCCATCCTTCTTTTTCTGCCAATCAGCCAATCTTTTATTCATGCTAGAACCTTTCCTGTAATACTTGTCAAAAGCCTTCTGACAGTCCAAGTAAACCACATCCACTGATGATCTTCTTGTCTATCCTGCCTGTTATTTCATCATAGAATTCCAACAGATTTGGCAGGCAGGGGAGCTGAGTGGCTTCAGTTGTAGCACAGACTAGGTCACGATGCCATGGGGTCTCCTGCTGCAGCTGCCCAGGAGAGGAGACACCCAAAGCAGTGTGGCATGGTGTCCATGCTTGGTTGGGGACTGACCCCTCCCATCAGTGCAACCCTAGTGTGTTTACAGGTGGAAGGTAAGCTGTGGACCATGGCAGGCTTGTTCTTGCTGACAACATTCACGTTCATCAATCTACAGAACATGACACTCAGGGACTTGGGCTACATTATATTTTTTGTGTGACACTATGTTTACTGTTATCTTACAGGTGCTATATGTGCCTTGTGTTGTGTATGACTGTTGGTACTGTGTTTGTCAGCTTGGCCTCAGAGTAACGCTGTTTGTTTCACTGTATTCATGGATGTTCATATATAGTTGAATGACAGTTAAACTTGAACTTTAACTTAAGGAAACCAGACTGACTTCAGCCTATTTTGTCATGTACATCCAAGTGCTCCAAAACCTCATCCTTTATGTTGGATTCTAAAATCTTACCAACTACCGAAGTCATGCTAATGGTAACTGGCCTATAATTTCCTGTCTTTTGCCTCTCTCCTTATTTAAAGATTGGAATGACATTTGTGATTTTCCAGTCCTCTGGAACTATTCCTGACTCTACTAATTTTTGAAAGGTCACCACTAATGCCTCCATATTGTCTTCAGCTACCTCTTTCAGAGCCCTGGAGTGTAGTCCATCTGATCCAGATGTCCTATTCACCTTCAGACATTTCAGCTTCTGAGGAACCTTCTCCATAATGGCAACAACACTCACTTTTGCCTCCTGACTCTTTTGAAATTCTGACATGTTTCTGGTGTCTTCTACAGTGAAGGCTGATGCAAAAATACTTATTCCATTGATCTGCCATTTCTTTGTTCCGCAGTACTATTTCTTCAGCACCATTTTCCAGTGGTTTGGTGCATACTCTTGCCTCTTGATTAGTCTTCATTTATCTGAAAAATTAAAACCTTTGGTGTTGTCTTTTATATGATTGGCTAACTTACCTGTATATTTCAGCTTTTTACCCTTTAATGCTTTTTCACTTGCTTCTGCTGGTCTTAAAAAAGCTTCCCATTCCTCTAGTTTCCCATTATTTTCTGCAATACTTTATGTCCTTTCTTTTGCTTTTATACAGTATTTGACTTTCCTTATCAGCCACAGTTGCCTCATCCTCTCTTCTAAGTGCTTCTTCTTTGCAATGAAATGATCCTGCATAAGGAGATTGTCTTCAAACTATTCCTTGGAGTTCAGAAAAATGAGAGGTCACCTTATTCAAATATAAAATTATCTTAAACATATTAAGCACACATTTATGATCCTAAGAGTATAGACAAAGAAGATGTTGGGATGTTTTCACTCCTGGTTTAGTCATGAAGTGACAGAATGAGAAGCCACTCATTTAAAACTTAGGTGCGTAGAAATTTCTTCTCTCTGAAAGTAGTGAATTTCTGGACCAATTATGGTAGAGATCAAGTCATATGATGGATTTAAAGTTCAAAGTACATTTATCATCAAAGTATACATATGTCACCATATGCAACTCTGAAATTTGTTTTCTTGCGGGTATACTCTGTAAATCCAAAAACATAACAAAAAAGATGGAAGACCTCACCCAACAGGACAAACAACCAATGTGCAAAAGACAACAAACTGTGTAAATACAAAAAAAAATAATAAATAATTAAGCAATAATTATCAAAAACATGAGCTGAAGAGTCCTTGAAAGCGAGTCCATATGTTGTTTCATTTCTGTTATGAGGCGAGTGACATTGAGGAAAATTGAGTGAAATTATCCCAACTAGTTCAAGAGCCTGATGGTTGAGTGGTAATGACCATTCCTGAACCTGGCGGTGTGGGTCCTGAGGTTCCTGTAGCTTCTTCTTGATGTCAGCAGTGAAAAGATAGCATGTCCTGGGTGGTGAGGGTCCTTGATGATGGATGATACTTTCTGCAACAGCACTCCATATAAACAACCTCAATGGTGGGGAGGGTTTATCCTTGATGAACTGGGCTGTATCCATACATTTTGAAGGAGTTACCATCCAAGGGCATTGATGTTTCCACACCTGACTGTGATGCAACCAATGAATATACTCTCCTCCTCACATCTATGATGTTTGTCAGAGTTTTAGATGTCATGTCTAATCATTGCAAACTTCTAAAGAAGTAGAGGCACTGCTGTGCATTCTTTATAATTGTACTTATGCACTGGGTTCAGGATAGATCCTCTGAACCGATAACTCTGAGGAACTTAAAGTTGGTGACTCTTTCCACCCCTGATCCATCAATGAGGATTGGCTCATGGACCTCTGGTTTCCTTCTCCTGCAGACGATAATCAGCTTCTTGGTCTTGCTGATGTTGAATGAGAGGTTATTGCTGTGGCACCACTCAGCCAGATTTTCAACCTTAGTCCTATTTGCTGATTCATCACCACCTTTGATTCAGCCAACGTCAGCAAACTTAACTACGGCATTAGATCTGTGCTTACCCTCACAGTCATAAGTATAAATCGGGGGCTTAGGACACAGCCTTGTGGTGTACCTATGCTGATGGAGACTGTGGAGCAGATGTTGTTGCTAATCCAAACTGACTGGGGTCTGTATGCGAGGAGTTAGAGGATCCAATTACACAAGGAGGTATTGATGCTGAAGTCTTGAAGCTTATTGATTAGCGTTGAGTGGATGAAAGTATTGAAGGGCAAGCTGCAGCCGATAAAGAGCATCCCGATGTATGCATCTTTCCTGTCCAGATGGTCCAAGGTTGAGTGAAGGGCCAATGAAATAGCATCCACTGAGAACCTGTTGTACCAGTAGGGCAATTGGAGCAGATCCAAGTCACTTCTCAGGCAGGAGTTGATATAGTTCATCACCAACCTCTCAAAACACTTCATCACAGTGGATGTAAGTACCACTGGACAATAGCCAGGTTGGGCAGGTCAGGTTTAAGGTTATTGTTGCTATAGGGCTACTATTTTTTTTCTCTCTGGGGTCTCTCTATGTCTCTTATCTTGGGAGCAGTGAAATGCAGCAGAGACAAATGGACAAAGTCATGTGTTACAGTCTTAGTGTAAACCTTGTTCTCACATTTGTATCCTCATTAAATATATCTTTGGCATCTGGAGTATTTGAAGACCTCTACTTATCTGATATTGTGTGTGATTTTCATCCAGTTTATGTTACAATATTGATATGAAATCAGATTATTCAACAAAGTGATTTCTGGCAGAGATATATAAACCATTTAGAATAGTGCTAAGGATGATTAGATGGAACACCAGCTGTGAAAACAATCAAATGGTGTGTTTTTCTAAATCACATTAATTTGTAGAGATCGAAGATTAGACTAGTTTTCAATTATCATTGTAGATCATTGCATTTGTGAAAAGATAATGCAGAGGATGATGCATTTTCAAATGAATAAGCTTCATGGATCCAGCAGAGAGAGAAAAAAACAAGGCTAAGGAGCAGATTTCAATTTTTTTCTCTCTCCAAACTTTGAATGGTCATGGAATAATATTGTCCCTAACAAGGCAGGTAGGGTGAGAGATGATTGGCTGGGGCATAAGATGCACAGTATTGATAGTTATAAATGAGGTGTAAGGCACTCTTTCCCTCCACTAGCTTGAAAGTCACCCCTGGTCAAGGTGTAACACCTGCTTATTTCCCCGATCATGGTCACACAAAGCCAATGGGTGGATAGTCCTTTAAGCAGCCGGTGCATATCACTAGTCTTGGTTATGTGACCTTTGATGCCAGGCAGGCAATCTCTGAAGAGTATTGATAATGGCTGGGGTCATGTAAAGACACTACCCAGACGAAGGCAATGGCAAAACATTTCTGTAAAAAAATTTGCCGTCATGGGGGGGGGGGGGGTGTGGAGGGGCTGCTGATTTGAGTTGCTGCCTTGGAGGAACCGTTGGTTCGAGCCACTGCTGTCAGAGAGGCTTCTAGGTCCCGATGCTCAAAGAAATGTCATTGAAATTCTGAGATTTATGGATTGGACTGTAGTTCAATCAAATGGTAGCTCATATTGGTCTCTTTCAGTTCTATGTTTTTCATATTCTTGCAAACTGGTGGGCTGGGGGTTTGGGAGATCTGTTAGTTTTTGTGTGAGGAAGGGGTGGGGTGTCTGTGGTTTGTGAAGCTTTGTTTCTTTTTCTTTTTGTGCGTGGGTGTATTGACATCTTTCTCTCAACTACTCATATGGTTTCTTGTATTCTGTGGATATCTGGAGAAGAAGAATTTCAGAGTCTGCATACATACTTTGATAACAAAATGAACCTTTGAACCTTTAACATATACGTACTTAAATTACTTTGAACTTCGATGTTGTACTGAGATATTGCGTGTGTATATGTGTGTGTGTGTATATATATATATATATATATATAAATCTTTTCTAAGCAATTTGCCCAAGGAGCACTAGTAGCCTTATAGTCCTGTTTCTTTTAATTTAGTTATTTTTCTTTTGAGAGACAAATTAATGTGAAAGCAATTTCATTGTAACATTAGAAGAGTGACTTTCTTTTCCCAATTAACCTTGTTAAAAGTCAATATTAAGTTTCTTTTGTTCTGCCGAATGTGTGAAATGCTCAGTTGTAAGCACAGGATGTGTGATTTTCACTTTTGTCACTCTAACACCTTGTCGAAAATTTGGAACAAAAGAAACCTTTTGAGGAACTACTTAAGGTGGCATTTCCTTGAACCAATTATGTACTTGATATAAAGCTCAATGTTTCAATATTTGAAATTAATAATATTCTTTCAATATAAGAAATATTTGAATTATCTCAGAAAAGTGTTGCTCCATCATTTTGGAACCAATTACTTGTGCTGAGCTGGCTGACAGTAAACCAGGCAGTTGGATGAGCTTTGCATAACTGTTCTCAATTGATGTGTCTTTGGACAATAAAATGATGGTACAATACAAAAATTGCTGGAGGAGGTCAATGGGTCAAGCAGCAACTATAGAAGTGATTGCAGTTGCTGGAATCTGGAGCAACATGTCTCCAGCACCTTTTATGTTGTTCTAGTTCCAGTATCTGCAGTCTCTTACAGTTTGTCTCCATTTTACAATACTGTTAGGTATGAATTAATTACATATAAAAATATTGATATGACCAAAGGAAAGAACATTTTAGTTTTACATTGTACATGTCTCTAAACAATGTAATAATGTGTATTTAGAGGTGTTCAAGATTGATATGGACTGGGGTGCTTCAGCAAACTATGGCTCTCTGACCTGCATTGGCTAGTGGTGTGGTTCTGAACTGAACTAAACTGAATACTATCGGTTTAATGTTTGATATTCTACGTGTTGTGCTCCGAATTTCTGCCATTTGCTTGATTTGTTTTCTCATTGGCTGAAAGTTTGATGTTTTCTTGAATGGGTTCCATGGTGAATCTCTCTTTCGTTGTTGCTTGTGGGACGATGAATCTCAGAGTTGTATTCTGTCTGCACACTTTGATAACAAATGGATTTTGAATCTTTGAATCTTTGATCTTTGATAAGGACATAAATGAAATGGACAGCCAAATACTCTTTTCCCCAGAGCTAATACAAGGGGGCATCATTTTGTGGTGATTAGAGGAAAGTATGGGGGGGGGGGGAGGTAAGGTTTTTACAGAGAATGGTGGCTGTGTGGAACACCCTCCATGGGTGGTAGTAGAGGCAGATATGTAAGGGACTTCTAAAGGACTTTTAAATAGGTACATGGATAATGGGAAAATGGAGGTCTATGTGGGAGGAAAGGGTTAGATTGATCTCAGAGTAGGTTAAAAGGTCAGCACAACATTGTTGGCTGAAAGGCCAAGACTGCTATAATATTCCTTGTCTGTGCTCTCTGTAATACTGGTCATATGGCTATTATGTTGATGAGCATTTTGAGCACAGCAAAAATTCAGAAATAATGAACTGTAAAGCTAGAATTAATTGAAATAGGATTGTTAACAAGGACATTGGAAAACCCTTACCATTCGTCAAACCACTCCAAGAATTATGTACCATTCGATCAGTACTGGAAGGGCACTTTCTGAAATGAGTTTCTTGAGAAGTGATGCACCATCAATAACTCTTGGAGACATGAGGTGAGATATAGGCTTTTATTGGCTGGAAGAAAGAACAAGCAGCAATTGACCACCACACTGCATCCTGGAGACTGAGCCCGGGGCGGTGTCCCCAATCACCTTTATACCGGGGTCCGTGGGAGGAGCCACATGAGCAGTCAGCGGGGGGGGGGGGGGGGGGCGTGTCCAGACAGGTATATGTAGTTCACCACAAGAAGCAATATGCAATCTTATCCTGGATTCTTAAATTAATTTTGGAGGTTGGTTTCAAAACTTGATTTTCAGACTTAGTTACAAGAGTGCTGGCATCATTCAGTCAAATGTAGTCTGACTTGAGGTTAGCAGCAAAGAGTGGATTCCAGCCAAGCAGAATGATACTATCACACCAGCAGCCTGACAGTGTCGGTAGACTGACATGTACACAAATTCTCTCGCTTTATAGAGAGCAAGAAGTAGAGTGCCTGGATTCTAAACAAATAAATGATGGGTTATATCACTTGTTTGAATGTCAAAACACTTCTGTTGTAAATTGTATTTGCACTCTGATAGCAAGTTTATGTTGTGTTAAGCTTTAGAGTCTCCCTCCCTTTCAGAAATCAGATTAAAATTGACTTCAGATTTAACTTTCAATTTAACTGTTGACTGAAAGTGGAAACTGCTTCAAGCCCATACTAAATGGTGCAAATTCACCCACAGGTTTTCCTTTGAACACACAACTACCTAAATGACAGCAGAATCATATCATTTAAATGAGATCCATAAATTAAAATGGCCTGTGCTGCACTCTGAGGAGTTTGTACAAGTGTATAAATAATTGATTTAGGAGCAGAAGTATGCCACCAAAACTCATCATGACTACTCAATCAACATATTATATCATGGCTGTTTCCTGCAGTAAATGTTCACCCTGCTGTATATCCCTTCCTTACAGATGTGGAAAGATTCTACTCTCGATTCTGAATCATGAACTCAAACATGCAGAGTCATCTATATAGAGTCCATAAGACCATAACACATAAGAGCAGAATTAGGCCATTCATCCCATCGAGTCTGCTCCACCATTCCATCAAGGCTGATCCCAGATCCCACTCAACCCCATACACCTGCCTTCTTGCTATATCCTCTGATACCTGACCAATCAGGAAACTGTCAACTTCTGCCTTAAATGTACCCATCAACTTGGCCTCCAGCACAGTCTGTGGCAGAGCATTCCACAGATATACTACTCTCCGGCTAAAAAAATTCCTCCTTACCTCCATTCTAAAAGATTGCACCTCAATTTTGTGGCTATGTCCTCTATCTCTGGATACCCCCACCAAAGGAAACATCCTCTCCACATCCACCCTATCTAGTCCTTTAAATATTCAATGAGATCCCCTCAGATTCTTCTAAATTCCAGTGAGTACAAGTCCAAAGCTCTTCATATGTTAAACCCCTCCATTCCTGGAATCAGCCTCTTGACTCTCTCTAATGAATACACATTCTTTCTAAGATACGAAGCCCAAAACTCCAACACTATTTATAAGACAGCAGTGTCTTATAAAGCCTCAGTGTTACCTCTTTGCTTTTGTAGTTTATTCCCCTTAAAATAAATGCCAACATTGCATTTACCTACTTTACCACAGACTTAACCTTTAAATTAACCTTCTGGGAGTCTTGCACAAAGACTCCTAAGTCCCTCTGCACCTTTGATATTTGAAGCTTCTCCCCACTTAGATAATAGTCTGCACTGTAGTTCCTTTCACCAAAATGCATTATACCCAACTGTGTATTCCATCTGACATTTTTTTGCCCATTTTTCCAATTTGTCGAGGTCCTGATGCAATCACACAGCTTCCTCAGCACTACCTACCTCTCCACCTATCTTTGTATCATCCACAAACTTTGCCACAAAGCCATCAATTCCATTATCCAAATCACTGACAAACAATGAGAAAAGTAACGGTCCCAATATTCACACCTGAGGAACAACACTAGTCACTGGCAGCCAACCAGAAAAGGTCCCTTTATTCCCACTCGCTGCCTCCTGCCTGTTGGGTCTCATACTGTCATAAAAAGTACAGCAGCAAAACAGAGCCTAGTTCACACTGAACCATTTAAACTGCCTAGTTGCATCAACCTGCACCCGAACCACAGCTGTCCATACCCCTTATATCTCAGAGCTCGACAATCTGTCACTGCCTTGCTTCGTTTTTATTATTCAGTCTTAATTGAACCTCAGAATCTATTTAAATGAAGACCTAAGTCCCTTTAACACATTCTAATCAATCATCACTTAACCCAGGCAACCTATTCATATGCTATACCTTCACAGTACGGTCTGGGTCAATTTTGACCCAGCCCAAGAATCCCCTCATAACAAGTGTCTATACCAAATTTTGAATCACAGATCTGTTTAGACTGTATAAATAGACTATCTGACATTAATAAATGGGTGATTAAGCCTTAATTAATGTTTCAGAGATCTAAAATCCATTACGATAGATACAGGTCAAATTTGACCCAGAATAGCCTCAATGTACAAAAATTTGTAGCACCTGTATGAAAGTATAAATTTTTTAAAATATTTTTATTTTTGCACATTTTGGGTCACTTTAGGAAAAGTAATCAAATTTCAGCTAAAAAAAAATGGCATTTAGGGTGTTTTTACTGCTGCCAAAAGTCAGAACGGGTCAAATTTGACCCAAACAGTATGTAAGGGTTAAATAATAGCATTTACCATTTACAAATACTGAAGATTGATAGCACATAACATTAGATTCAAGGACAGCTTCCTCTCTGCTAATATGTCAATAGAATGGTTCTCTGTTACGGTAAGAGACTCTTGACCTCACGATTTTCAACCTTGAAGCAGGTAGCCATGGTAGAGCTGACAGTTCCTTTTGAAGACCGGTTTGAGAATGTGTTTGAGCATAAGAAAGCCGAATACCAGGAACTGGTAGAGCAGTACCAGAGACAGGGATGGAGGGTACGTTGCAAGCATGTAGAGGTGGTGTATTACTAGTATTACTGGGGCTGCAACAAGAAGAGCCATCAGGACCACCACAATTGCTGGTGATCAAGCCTCCAGGTGGCTATTGGTCAAGAGTTGTGAGCCGTGGACCAATGGTGCTGGGACACAAGCCAGAGCCTGATCAGCCCTGGCCAGGTCACCTGGGAAAGTTTGTCTGATGTTGAACAACCTGATTCACTGGATGTCCCCAGGTGGCATCACTGATGATGTGTCCCAGTGCATTCTAAAATGTATCTCAGCACCACATTATGATTTAGCAACTTATTGTCTCCCTGTACTAAACAATTCTGTTAAACTTTATTCTGCATGCGGTATTGTTTTACCTTGTTCTACAGTGTGCACTGTGTAATGACATTTGGACAAACGATGTACCAAACAAGCATTTCACTGTAACTCAGTACTTCTGACAATAGTATGTAAATATATCAAGTTACCAATTCAAACTAAAGTCAAGCACAGGATCTTACTCATACAACTTATTAATGTCTGTCTGATATCAACAGTGCTCATGCCTTTGAAGGATGCTTTTCTTAACTTTTAGCCCGAGATGATTACAGAGCTGGACAGTGTTCAGTAAATAATTAATCATCTTCCCTAAACTCCGCAGTTGCTTCTCGCAACAGTAAGCATGCCTTTGGTAAGTATCTGCACTATATCTTTGAAATGAAAGCATAAAGTAAATAAATCCCAGTGAATATCAAAATGAAATAAATCTGCCTCTAATCACTGCAGCAGCTCAGCTTGCACCTGACTTAGTGGATATCATAAAAGTAAATCAACGTATCCAGGTTACATCTTGAATGAATGGTCTTGGCACGAAACGTCGACTATTTATTCATTTCCATTGATGCTACCTGACCTGCTGAGTTCCTCCAAAATTTAGTGTGTGCTGCTCTGGGTTACATCTTAACTCCACAAAATAGTTAGGTTAGGGCTGGGCCAGAAGTTAAAAGTCTTGAACAGGAATCGAACCTTCCTCAAACACATCCATATCCAACTTTGTTGAAGGTCGGACAATAGGCAATGGATGATACACACAGAAGAATTGGTTGTTTGAAAGTTGTAATTTGCACTTGGAATGAGGTGAGTAATTTGGAGCCCCTTTTTTTAAGAAAGGATGTTTTGTCATTGGAGAAGGTCCAGATAAGATTCATGAGAATGATACAGAGAATTAAAGGGTTAATGTATAAGGAGCATTTGATGGCTCTGGGCCTATGTTTGCAGGAGTTTAGAAGAATGATTGAAATCTATGGAATATTGAAAGATGGAGATGGAATGGACATGGAGAGGATGTTCCCTATGGTGTAGGAAACTAGGACCAGAAGGCACAGACTTAGAAAAGAAGGATGAACCTTTAGAACAATCTGGAGGCCAGTTCATTGTGGATATTTAAAGCAGAGCTTGAAGGTTATTGATTTGTAGGTATGTCAATGATTACAGGCAGAAGGCAAGACAATGGAGTTGAGACATGATAGAATGGCAGAACAGACTTGATGGCCCAAATGGCATAATTCTGCTCCTATGTCTTATAGTCTTATGATATTTTGTAATACAATTAGAAGAAAGGACACAGAACATGACAGCTCAGTAGGCCCTTCAGCCCACAATGTTGTGCTAATCTTACAGCCTATGACTAAAAACAATCTAGCCCTCCCTTCCTACAAGCACCTCCCCCATATTTCTACCAACCATATGCCTATCTAAGAATTAATTAAATGTCCCTAATATATTGGCCTCTACTACCACCCTTGGCAGTGCATTCCATGCCTTCCCTGTGTAAAAAAAATTACCTCTGACATCCCGCTATACATCCCTCAATCACCTTAAAATTATAATCCTCATATTAGCAATTTCTGCCTTGGGAAAAATACTCTAGATATCCACTTGATCTATACCTCTTTTCATCTTGTACACCTCCAGCAAGTCACCTCTCATCCTCCTTTGCTCCAAAGAGAAAAGCCCCAGCCCACTCAACCTGTCCTCATAAAACATGTTCTCTAATCACGGTAAAACTCCTCTGCTAAAACTTCTACTTCCTTCCAATAATAACAGCAAACGGTATTGAACAATCATAACTCTTCTGCTTCTGATCAGTTGATTTGGTCCAGACTGAAGAAGGAAGCCAGATGTCACTACTGGGAAATGATAGTGCAGTGGTCTTCAACCTGTATTTTCACTAAAACAGACTAAGTTCTATTTTATGTTTGCATTGATTAAAATCTCTAGGATGACAGTGTTCTTCATCACTGCATTGCCATGATCATTGTCTGCGAAAGATGATTTCGCACAGTGCTTATTACTGTGTGCCTTCATTATAAATGCAGTTCAAAATTCCTCCTTTTCTCACCATGACAAATATGATAAATACGGCTGTTTGACAAGTTCCCTGACAATTTATCTCAGAGGCTTGTTCTAGAGTTGTGCAATCCTTCCACCAGCACCATAATTTTCAATCTGTAATTTTTTTGGTGTGGCAAATTTCCACAGAATGGAGAACATACTGACTGGCTGCATCCCCTTCTGCAATTGAGGCTCCAACACAAAGAATCATAAGAATTGGTACCCTCAGCCAACTCCATCACAGGCACAACCCTCCCCACCATTGAGGACACTTCAAAAGGTGGTGCCTCAGGAAGCTTGCATCCATCATTAGGAGCCCTCGCCATCCAGGACATGCCCGTTTCTCATTATTACCATTAGAAAGGAGGTACAGGACCCTGAAGACACACACTTAGTGTTTTAGAAACCGCTTCTTCACATCCACTATCAGGTTTCTGAACAGTCCGTGAACGTCTGAATGCTTCCTCACTATTCCCCTTTTGCTCTTTATATTTATGTTATTTTTATTGTAACTTGTACATTTCTATGTATCATACTGAACAGCTATGACAAAACAACAAATTTCATGACATATGCCTTTGATTAAAAAAAACCCAATTCTGATTCTGATCATTGTTTTATTACTCCATTATTAATAATAAATTACAATACTGTGCAAAAGTCTTAGGCACAGAGCCGTGGGAGTTTTGTGGGACAAGTGGCAAAGGAGGAATGCCAGGGATGGGGGGAGGAGAGGTGGCAATCTCCATCACCCAGGTCATGCAGTCTTCTTGCTGCTGCCATCAGGCAGGTACAGAACCCTCACAACCAGGTTCAGAAACAGTTGTTACCCTTCAACCATATGACTCTTGAACATGAGCGGATAACTTCACTCAACTTCACTTGTCCTATTACTGTACTGATCCCACTAATTATAGACTCACTTTCAGGGTCTCTTCATCTCATGTTCTCAATATTTATTGCTTATTTATTTATTTTTCTTTGGTATTTTCACAGTCTGTTGTCTTTTGCTTTTGGAAAATGATCACAGGATAAAACCAATGGTAAAGGAAAACAGCAGAGATGTGAGAAGTTCTGTTCACCAAGAAATTGACAGGGAACTGAAGTGATGCTTGAAAGGATGAAACACAGAAATCCTCATTGTATTTATATGAACTTGGTGCCCAGTTCTGAAAAAGACGCACAACCCCTAGTTAATCTCATTTCCCAGTTATATTAAGTCCACTTGATGCTGAAATGCCTCTTAAGCTATGGACTAATAGCTAGAAAGTGAGATCAAGTTGTGTGTTTGTTTTTTAAGTAACTGTGGGCATGATTGACTAAGTGACTATCCTCTATCCTATAAGTTATTAGGACTCTATGATTTAGTATCTTGAATTCTAAACAATTTTTATTTAGTTATATTTAAACAAATTATTTCAGGGACAGATTTTGTTCCATTGGAATCATTTGATAGAAATTTTAGGTAATGATATTACAATGGGTTGCATCAGCTCAAGTTTTGGACTTTTGCACAAGAATTCTGCTGCAATTCAATCAACACACCATGTGGTGAGGGAAATGAGGAGATAATTTATTAGGTAGCTGCTAATTGGACTCATGATAACAATTTGAGGTGTTACGTAACCTCGTAACCAGGTAACTTACCAGCAAAGATAACGGGATCAGCTGAGTCAGATGCTACTATTTTCAAACGTTTTATTCAAAAAGGGGCACAAACGTATGGTTAATACAAAACATTCAGATCATATACATCGTCAAAACTCAATCTAAAACACCGGTGTAATAATAATCAATCAGAAATAAGCTCTATAGTTGTCTAGGGGTAATACTGAGTCCAATTGAAATATAAAGAGTCACTCAGAAGTTTGCAGGCTTTTCCCTTTTGGGAACCGCTGGGGTTTCACGTTGTGGAGAGAGAGAGATGGTTGAGAAAGGATAAACACTTGCCCGTTGTCTTTACAGAGTAAATCCTTGGAATCAGGGGAGCAGGCTTCCCCGTTGTTAGGTAAAAGCGGTCTTCCAAGGTTCTAGCCACAGATTCAAAATTCGGAATCTAACGCACGTGGCTTCCTTCAAAATGGCTTCCCGCTCCCGCGGGAATCAGTATCGTGTCTCCTTGGTGCATCCTGGGTGCGTCTGAGGGTTGCCCCCCCCCCCCCAGACCCTCCTTTATATTTCTTCACGGGATCGCAGGTGTCATTCAGGTTGCAGGTGATGCGATCTCTCTCTCAACCAGCCCACTTTGCTCGAGGGCTTTTCACGTGGTCTTCCTGAGACAATAGTCAATATCGCCTTTATTCTGCTTCTCGGGAGAACGTGGTCTTCCACACGTCTCTCTCTCTCTCTCTCTCTCTCTCCCATTTCCTGTGTCTATTCAGCAAGTCTCTCCCCCTCTTGGGTCAGTTGACCCCGCCTTTGACTAGGGCTCTTGCGATTCTCACAAAGGAGGGGGCCGAGGGCATAACAGAGGTAAGCTTGTCTTTTTGTATGCTGATTTAATTAGGGTAAAGGAAGATGAGCTTTAGTTGGTACATCAAAGCAGACAGTGAAATGCATTGCTTGCATGGGGATGTTACGGTGTCGCCACGCTTCCAACGCCAACGTAGTATGCCCATAATTTACTAACCCTTATCCTAGGTCCTTGGAATGTGAGAGGAAACTGAAGCACCCAAAGGAAACCCATGTGCTCACGTGGAGAAGGTACAAACTCCTTACAGCAGTGGTGGGAATTGCAGCCTGGTCATGCTGCAAAGCATTGCACTAACTGCAAAGTTACTGTGCTGGTCTTATGTGTGGAGGTATGTGTGAACATCGAGCTTAGAACAACCTAGCACAGTAATAGGCCCTTCAGCCCACAATGCCTGCGCCAACCCTGATACCAATCAAATTTATCCCATCTGTCTGTACAAGATCTATATCCCTCCATTCCCTGCCTGTTCGTCATCTAATTAAATGCATCTTAAAAGTTGCTTTTGTATCTGATTCTACTACTTCTGGCAGTGCATCTGCCACTCTCTGTGCAAAATAAAACTTTCCCTTATAATTCTCCTATAAACAGTCTCCCGCTCACCCTGAAAGTATACCCTATGGTAATGGGGTTTCCAGGCAGAGAAAAAAGACTACCTACCATACAGTATATATATATTTTCTGGTTTTGCCTCTGCCTCAAATTTACAGCATTAGCTATATCTTTAACTTTCAGAAGATGTAATCAGTCAACTACTCAAATATGGAAATATACAACCGAAGACAAATTCCGTCTTTATGCACTTTTGCTTTGTCACCTCTGAGTAGGTTTGTTGAAAAACATGCTTCAGGGAAGACTAACAGATAGAAATGTGAATTTTGTTTCAAATACAGGAAAAAAGTTTGTTCTAAATCTTAATATTGAACCACTTTGAGAGAAGGAGCTTGCTGCCTTTTAGAATATTTGTTTCTAAAAACTTGTTGCTTTTCCAATAGTGTCTACTTTGCATTTATGGTGCCCACTCTGAACAAAGTCCTAGACATTATATGATATAACATCCTGCCTCATGTTGTTAAACCTGTCAACATAGCCCCTTTTCCCTAAATTTAGAATTTTCAAACCAAACGGTTGCTAAAATAAAAGTCTGTTTGATTGGCCTCCACACAGTTTTCTTGGCTTACTTGCAATAACATCATGAGAATTAATTCACATTTCCTAAAACTTTCAGCTATCTCTACTAAGCACCCCCTACACACCTCCAACCATCACTACTTTATCATTTCCTGTCACTCCTGTGTCCAGATATAATCAAACTATAAATAAGTGATCATATGCATTCATATTTATTGTAATTTTAAAAATTATGATGTTCTTTTTCTTATTGTGTTTCTTTTTTTGTGCTGTATGAGATCCAGAATAATCATTATTTTATTCCCCTTTGTGTCATTAAACAATCTTGAATCTTGAAGGATAAGAAATAGTTTGGCTGCAAATAATATACATGAGAATTCTGCAAGTGCTGGAAATCCAAATCAATACATACAAAATGATGGAAGAACTCCACAAATTATGCAGCATCTATGGAGAAGAATAGACAGGGGACATTTCAGGCTGAGAACTTTCTACAGGTTGGTTGCAATGTTGATTTGAGACAGAGGCTGCCAATTAATATGTTTTTACCCATGACTCAAGGCTCATCCTGCTGTCTGCTTTCACCCAGTTTGAACTCTAATTATTCATGCAGGTTTACAGAATTATTCAGGATGGAAAGTATTGAGACTCTATCTGACTTTTCTCAGGACACCCTGAAGCCCTTCTCAGATCAAAACTTTCTCTGTCACTTTCTTACTATTTTTATTTTAATTACATTCCACTCTTTGATTTTGATCTATTTCATTTCTCAGAAGTTTCTCCTGTAATTTGACACCAGGATAAGCCACTGTCAGGTTGAAGGAGCACCTCATATTCCATTTGGGTAGCCTCCAACCTGATTGCATGAACATCAATTCATCCAATTTACAGCAATTTTTCTCTCTCCCCTTTCACTCTTCTGCAAATCCCCTCTCTGGCCCACCTCTTACCTCTTCTCTTCTCCACACCTACCTATCACCTCCTGGTGGCCCTCCTCCTTCCATTTCTCCCATGATCTACTTTCTTCTCCTATCCTTTATTTTCTTCTTCAGCCCCCTACCTTTTCCACCAATCATCTCCCAGCTTCTTAATTCATCATCCCTTCACCAACCAGGTGGCTTCAGCTATGAGCTTCTCATTGTGTACCTTCCTCTCCCCAAACCTTCTTAGTCTGGCTTCTTCCTCCTTCAGTGGCCGATTAGGAAAAGGGGAGATGCAACGAGACCTGGGTGTCATTGTACACCAGTTATTGAAAGTGGGCATGCAGGTACAGCAGGCGGTGAAAAAGGCAAATGGTATGTTGACATTCATAGCAAGAGGATTCGAGTACAGGAGCAGGGAGGTTCTACTGCAGTTGTACAAGGCCTTGGTGAGACCGCACCTAGAGTATTGTGTGCAGTTTTGGTCCCCTAATCTGAGGAAAGACACTCTTGCCATAGAGGGAGTACAAAGAAGGTTCACCAGATTGATTCCTGGGATGGCAGGACTTTCATATGAAGAAAGACTGGATCGACTAGGCTTATACTCACTGGAATTTAGAAGATTGAGGGGGGATCTTATTGAAAAGTATAAAATTCTAAAGGGATTGGACAGGCTAGATGCAGGAAGATTGTTCCCGATGTTGGGGAAGTCCAGAACGAGGGGTCACAGTTTAAGGATAAAGGGGAAGCCTTTTAGAACCGAGATGAGGAAAAACTTCTTCACACAGAGAGTGGTGAATCTGTGGAATTCTCTGCCACAAGAAACAGTTGAGGCCGGTTCATTGGCTATATTCAAGAGGGAGTTAGATATGGCCCTTGTGGCTAAAGGGATCAGGGGGTATGGAGAGAAAGCAGGTATAGGGTTCTGAGTTGGATGATCAGCCATGATCATACTGAATGGTGGAGCAGGCTCGAAGGGCTGAATGGCCTACTCCTGCACCTATTTTCTATGTTTCTATGTTTCATTTCCAGTGCTGATGAGAGGTTTTTAGCCTGAAATGTTGACTGTTTATTCTTTTCCATAATTGCTGCCTGACCTGCTGTGTTATTCCAGCACTTGAGAACCCATACAGATAATCCAGTGATTTTCCTCTGACCAGTTTCAGCAAGAGTATGTCAATTTTATAAACTCTGTAGCAGTATTTTATACCAGTCTCTATCATGTTCAATGCATGAAGATCTGCTATTTATTTCTCCTTTGCAGAGGAACTTCGGTGTTCATGAATCACAGATGTTAGTAGGCAGGTACAGCAAGTCGTGCAGACTGTAAATGGTATATTAGCCTTTATTGCAAAGTGGTTCGATTTTACAATTAGGGACATTTTTTTACAAGTGTATAAGTTTTTGGTGAGGCCAAGTCTGAAGAATTGCTCCCAATTTTGGCTTCCTTTCCTAAGAAGGGCATAAGTGCAGTGGAGGCATTTCAAAATACATCCTCAGACTAATTCTTGGGATGAGAGGATTGTCCTATCAAAAGAAATTAAACAGCTTGGGCCTGTATTCCTTAGTGGTCAGTAGAATTAGAAATGAACTGTGGGACATATTCTGAGGAGGTATGCAGGACAGATGTCGAGATGCCTTCACTAGTGTGAAATTTGCAAATGAGGAGACGTAATTACAAGTCATTTAAAATGGAGGTACATTGAATTTTTTTTTATCACGGGTGGTGAGTCTCTAGACTTCCCTATCCAAGGAGACTGGGAGATTAGATCATAAGCAGTATTTAAAATGGAGATAGATAAATTCTTGAAAGGTTGGGGAATTGGGCATTAAAGAAGATCGGAATATCTAATGCCGTCAGATATTTTTGTTGTATGTATCGAAACTAGTGTGGCAGGGTCTTTACCAAAGGAGGTGTAAAACTAGACTGCAGGTTACCCTTGCGCAAAGTATTGCACCTGCTTAGCCCCCCAATCAGGGTCATGTGAGGCCATGGGAGCAGGTGGTGGATGGTTGTATGATCAGCTGGTGCATTTCACAAGTCTTGGTTATGCGACCACTGACACCAGGCTGAGAATATCTGAAGAGTTTTGATAATGGCTGGGGCCACCTGTCTTGTAACGTCACTGTCCAGAAGAAGGTAATGGCAAACCACTTCTCTAGAAAAATTTGCCAAGAACAATCATGGTCATGAAACCACGTCATACGACATTGCACACAATAATAATGACAATGTTACTGAATAACCCATCACAGTCCATACTGCTACCAAATAGAGTACATGATAAGCTGTATAAACCATATCTATTTGTACTGTGTCAGGATAGAAGTTCTACAAAGAATATGTCTACCTGTCTACAAATATGTTTGAATTTTCAGGTGACAATACAATCAACATCAAAACAAGGAATTGCTACCTGCAATGTCAACTTCTCTTTTATGTTTTTAGAGATGGTGTACCTATGGTTTATTAGTAATCGTTCATGATTTTAAGATATCAAACATATGCATTTTTCTCTTATTCCTGCTGCCACTTTACTCCTAGTTCAGGCATATTTTTTTAAAGTCTTTAATTCTTCACATTATAATTTTTGATCATTTTCTTTTGACCATTTCTATTCTTATTTCTGACTGCTTTCACCCCTGTCTACATCTTCAGTTCATTCTCCCACACCACACCAGTTCCCTCTTCATGGATTCTAGCTGAATTTTCATTTCTCCGCTTTTGTTTCATTATATCTCTGATAGGTGGTGCTCCTACACTCAGCATCAACTGTGGCAAATTCTCCAAGTTGCTTGGAATAACCTACCTGCCAAATTTCTTATAAAATTGCACGGCAATCTACCACAGAGAATTGATGCAGTTTTAAAGACAAAAGAAAGTTATACCAAATATTGATCTGACATAGTTTTTTGCAGTTTACTGTTTAGTATTTAGTGTTTTTTTTGATATTTAGAAACTTTTCATTTCATTATTTTGAAAGCATTGTTGCTTTCCAGATTTTTATACATGCTTAAGACCTTTGCACAGTACTGTACTTTTCAGGTATTGCTGAAACATGTATATCATTTTCCTTTTGATTCTGTGACCTTTACTGCACACACTGTGAGACCTTCAAGGTTACCAGCAATTGGGGATGTTGAAAACAGAAGTGAACGCGTCAAGTTGGCACCAAAGAGCGGCATTACTGGTGGGGTTCATTCAGTTCCAGCGGCATTTGAAATGAATGATGTACTTAGACTCAGTTGGACAAATGCAACGAATGTCTGGTGGAAGTGAATTACGACAATCATGCTCTGCTGTCATTTCCATTAATCTATAAATATTAACTAATAAAAAACAGTGGAATAAACCACATGTACATTATAAAGCAGAGCATTAGCTCAACATTTCATCCTTTACCATATTCTAATTCCCTTTCATTTCTTACTTCCTGCCAGGTCACTAGTCACATAACTGTAATTAGAAAACAAATTACCATGGAATAGGTTTGTCAGGCTTGAAAGTTGACAGAGGAGATGATTGTATTTGACCTGTAATGTTGAAGACGCTGGATTTCAATGACTGATGAATTGCACTACAGCATTAGTCTTCTGCTCTTTCACATTTCACATTCAGCCATTCTGATCTTTGTACTTATAATGTGGTGAGAGAGAAGGGACATGGATATTTAATATCTACAGACTTAAATGCAGAGGATTGTAGTGGCCTTGCTGCACATCTAGAAATCCAAAGGTCTAAAGAAGTCCAAGTATAAATTTACTTTCTATACACTTATAAAACTAATATCTGTCACAATACCCGCAAAATGTAGTTTCATCAATCACTGTCCTTCAACGTAGAACATAGAACAGTACAGCACAGAAATGGGCCACAACACTATGCTGGACCAGCTCATATAAAATCAAAATATCCAAAAACCTAATCACTCCTACTTACACAATGTCCATATCCCTCCATCTTCCTCATATTCACGACCCTATTGAAACATCTCTTAAAAGCTTCTAACGCTGTACCAATTAGCACATTCCAGGCATTCACTTCTCTCTGGGTAAAAACTTGCCCCTCACATTCCCTTTGAATCTACCCCCTTTCATCTTCAAATCATGCCTTCTGGTATTATATATTTCTATCCTGGGAAAAAATTACTCCCCATCTACTCTATCTATGCCTCTCATAATCTTATAAATCTCTATCAGATCTCCCTCAGCCTCTGCCGCTCCAGAGAAAATGACCCAAGTTTGTCCAGCCTCTTATGATAGCACGTGCCCTCTGCATGACTTCTAACATGAAGTCTGAAGTGAAATGTTCACTGATGATAAATAGAACTATACTTATTCACCATTTTCTGGAGAATGAAGCAGAACATATCTTACATGGCAATTAACACTTACCCAGGAAAAGACCATTTCCAACATGGGAAAAATATAACAACTTACAATGATGTAAGATTCAAGCATTATCAGCACCAAGTTCAACACTGTGAATATTTTAGGGGTCACTATTGACTAGAACTTTAACTGGATCAGCCACATAAATACTTAGTACAAGAGCTTTTTAAGGGCTGGTGATACCCCATTTTCAACATCTACTTAGCACCAGTTAGAGAATGTGATTTGATATTCTCTGGTAGCTTTGATGAAAGCAGTTTCAAATTTATTGCTGATAAAGCCCAACATTATTCATGACAATGCATCAAAAAAAAAATCACTCCCTTCATAACCTGTACACTTTGGTATTTATAAAAATACACCACAGTTATTGAGTTGACTATTAAATAAACAGCTTACAGATCCACAATTTCCACCACTTATAGAAGCATGTAGCATACTAACCTATCAGGAATATATTATTATTTTCTCATTTTTGTTGAGGAAAAATCCCAGAATTTCCTCTTAATAACATTTTAAAAAGGCATTAACTCCATTCCAATTATTGTACTAATAGCCCTCTTCCTTCATTGCCATAGACTCTCCAACTCTTAGTCTAACAAATTGAAGGGGTTTCTCATCATCTACAAAGAGAGTTCACTGTTATGTCCTCAAGAACAATTTAGAATGAACAGTAAAAGCTGGTCTTCCTAATAAGATTAATATTCTGCATACAAATACACACTTACACTACACGCTGCATCCACAAAGGAAACAGCATTATGAAGGACCCCATGCACCCCTCATACAATCTCTTCTCCCTCTTGCCATCTGGGAAAAGGCTACAAAACATTTGGGCTCTCACGACCAGACTATATAACAGTTTCTTCCCCCAAGCTGTCCGACTCCTCAATACCCGAAGCCTGGACTGACACCTTGCCCTATTGTCCTATTTATTATTTATTGTAATGCCTGCACTGTTTTTGTGCACTTTATGCAGTCCTGTGTAGGTCTGCAGTTTAGTGTGGCTTTCTCTGTGTTGTTTTTTTTATGTAGTTCAGTCTAGTTTTTGTACTGTGTCATGTAACACCATTGTCCTGAAAAAAGTTGTTTCATTTTTATTATGTACTGTACCAGCAGTTATGGTCGAAATGACAATAAAAGTGACTTGACTTAACTTGAAATAAAAGCAGCAGTAAAACAACAAAAAGTAATAAATGAGTTCTTATTTAGGGGAAGGTGACCAATTTAGTACCTAATTAGATAAGCTGTGTTCATTGACTGACAGGTTTTTGTATGAAATGTAATGTTGACCAACTTAGCCACTGAAAACTGTGACTGATGTTGGTTGGGTCATCCCAAAGATGGTGACAGTGATGGTAACACTAAATGTGACTTTAACAGCATATCACAAAGCTGAGGAGGCATCACGTAAGGAGAATTTGGAAACGATGAGGAAAGGAGGAAACTCATAAAACACACTCAGGGTAAACTCTGCTGATTGGGCCAATCCTTTCTCAATTGTTTGGCTCATTGAGTTTAATGCATGCAAAATAATTATGATGTGCTTTTAAGTATCACCATCATACAGAAAATAAACATTACAAAATATATGACTGCTAATGGGTTTGACAGCAGAATTAAGAAAAGTTACAACATAATGATGCCACAGAAAATCGGACCTGCAGGTGTCATATCAAGATCTCTGTGGTAAATTTTGCAAAATATAAGTTACTAATCATTTAGAGGTAAATGAAAAGATATGTTAATAAAAATGTAAAAATATCACATATGGATTGAGAAAATTAAAGTTGATACTTTTAATTTCACATTTTAAAATTAAAAAAAATTCTTCATAATGCAAACTAATTTACATCAGAACAAGGCAACAAATATCTGAACTCTGCTATCTGTGATGAATGATCTGCAGATTCCAGTTTACTAACTAGATGTTTTATGGCAGACAATTATATAAAGATTTGTACTGACAAGGTCATGGCAAACTAAAGCATTTCATCTTATCCTTGCACTTTTCAATCACCAAATTTAACAACAGCCAGCAATTTTGAAATTGTTTCTTAATAATATATTGTATTCTAAAGGAAAGTTCTTTCTTTCCTTCATCTTATTACGTTATATGCACTTCTCAACAAACAAAGAGCATCAAGTAAAAATGAAACACAATATTTTTCTTTGTCATTCTTGAGTTCCATGGTGTGCTTATCGATATTGATCATATCCTTTCAGGTTTTCATGCATGTGTTCTGAGTAAGTGTGCATTTTAATCACTAAAATGCATTTTCCCATTGTCCACACAAAGTGAGATCTATAATCCATTATCACTATGCCAATGTGTCTGATTGCAACAATGAATCAATTGTTCTCACACTTTCAATCCTGAATAAGAGTTTGAGAAGAAAGAACTTATTGAATGCCAAGTACTGGATATGTAATTCCATTCTGAAAAAGATTAATATTCCTGTGACAGTGGGCTATGTCTTAAAGTCTTCCCCAGGTGATTGTGGTCATTTGTTTAGCAATCTTTAGCCATAAAACTGCTAAACACATCTGGAATAAAATTTATTTTTCTCAACGTTGAACATTAACCCTGTCAGGATCAGGACTTTTCTATTAGCTTAGGCACTATGTATGTGTGCAGTGACCTACAGGCAGCTTAATTCAGTGCCCAGACATTAGTAAGTTGGAGGATCTGAACTAAGATGAACAAAGTGATGAACAACCTGCTTCATTACATCCAGTAATAGTACAGAAGGAATTGCTGATGATTTTTATACCCAAAGATCTCTGTGAAATGAGTGAGTATTTAACAAGAAGAGGGAGCATTTGGTAGTACAAACCTATCCACAGCAACACACAGAAAACACTGGAGGAATTCAGCAGGTCAGGCAACATCAAGACCCCTCTTCAGGACACATTTTGTCTGTGTTGCTTTGAATTTCCAACATCTACAGACTTCCTTGTATTTAAGATTTGCTATCCATAGTATATCTTTCCAGGTGCAAAGTCAAAAAAAAATTCACCAGTGGACTGCTCCTTATTAATTTAGTCACTGATTTTCAACTGTCTACCCTCAATTTTCCCTTCTTTACAACACATTTTCTTATTTGAGTATTTTATCTTTCCTTTATTGCAAGGTTCATCCCTGCTCACTTATTTCCACTCTCCTTTGCATTTTTTTTCTGTACCTCTCCCATTGTGTATTGTTAATGTATCTTGTGGGATATTATATTGGGGTAATTATTACTGTATTGATTAATTCTGATACTCCTCACTAGTGAAATATCTTTATTGGAAAAATTATATGATAAAAACTGAAAAAAAAATTGTGCCAATTATTCCATCCCATGGCAAAAGTACTAGTGAACTTTTTTATTTGTGATTGTTGGTCTTGTCACTGAATGCTTCTAATCAATATTGATTAGAAAATTTATGAAATTCTAATAAAATCTTAAGGTAATATATCTAAGAACAAAACAACACTGCATGTCATAAGTAAAGTAAACTTCTTTTGCCGAAGTGCATTGATGATTGAATAAGAATATGTTTAAGGTGACTGTTCAGAAGGGAAACTCATTGACAAGCTGCTTTCTGGAGAAAATACTAAAGTGACTCGAATATAATAAAGACAACCAACTTTCTGGTCAAAATTTCAACGTACATTTATCAAAGTATATATACTATATACAATCTTGAGATTTGTCTTCGTGCAGGTAGCCGCAATATTAAAACACCACACAACAAACCTAATGCGCGAAAAAAGAAAAAATCATGCAAACTATGAAAAGTAAACAAATAACACAGAGAACATGAACCACAGAGTCCCTGAAATTGAGTCCACAGCAACAGAGCCAGTTCATCGCATCCACCACTTCTTCCGGCAGCTCATTCCAGTCTCGCACCAACCTCTAACTGAAAAAGTTCCCCCTCAGGTTCCTCTTAAATACTTCACCTTTCACCCTCAACCTGTGACTTCTAGTTGTAGTTTCATCGAACCTCTGTGGAAAAGATCTGCTTGCATTTACCTTATCTACACCCGCCATAATTTTGTATGCCTCTATCAAATCTCCCCTCATTCTCCTATGCTCCAGGGAATAAAGCCCTAACCTATCCAATATTTCTCTACACTCATTATCCTCAAGTCCCTACAACATCCTTAGAAGTCCTGGCAACATAGTAGATGTCACATGTTTTTATAGTGTCAATATCATACACAGAAAGCACGTGCTATGACAGATCAATAAAACATCCTTATTTGAACCTTTTTCATCCTGTAACAGCTACTGATGAGAAATACAATCATACTGAAGATCCACCTTAGTACAAGCAATTCTTTATTAATATCTCAGACTGCAGGAGATGAGGCAGAAACGATGGGCAAAATCATGAAACAACTTGAATGAAAATTTTAAAATCGGTATCAGTTTCAGAATTAGCATCAGAATCAGGTTTATTATCACTGATATGTGTTATGAAACTTGTTGTTTTGTGGCAGCAGTACAGTGCAATATGTAAAATATACTATAAATTACAATCAGAAATATACATTTTATAAAAAAGAAATAAGTCGTGGAAAAGAGAACAGGTAAGGAAAGGTAATGTTCTTGGGTTCCTGTACTGTACAGAAATCTGATGGCAGAGGGGAAGAAGCTGTTTCTAACATGTTGGCTGCATGCCTTTAGGCTCCTGTACCTCATCCCTAATGGTCATAATGAGAAGAGGCCATAGATACTGCCTTCTTGTGGTATTAGCTCTTGATCGTGTCCTCAGTGCTGGAGTGGGGGAGGAGGTGGTGGTGGGCTAGTGAAGGAACTGAAACTGGCTGAGTTTACAACCCTCTGAAGCTTTTTTTTCTGATCCTGTGCAGTGACCCCTTCATTCCAGGCAGTGATGAAATCAGATACACTGCTCTAGTACATCTGTAGAAATTTGTTCGGGTCTTTGGTGAAATACTAAATCTCCTCAAGCTCTTAATGAAATATAGACACTGATGTGCATTCTTTGTAGTTGCATTAGTATAACTTGAAGCATCATATGACAAGACCATGAAAATTTCAAATAGAATGGTGAAATATAAACATAAACAATTTTATGTGAGTCAGACTCAGTTCGGCACATACTGCATGATGACGCAATTAAGGCGAAAACTCAAAAAAAACTTAACATTTTCTATACTTTTCACCCATAGGCAGTAACCTTACTTACTACCTGTCATGTCACTGATGTTTCGGGCAGCAATGAATGTCCTCCATCTCTGTCTGTTTATACAGTCGCACACAGATAAAGAAGGATTCTCCATTGCTGTTTCTGTAACAATTTTGTTTTCACCAGTCAGGGTTGTTAGCCCTGAGCTGAACCCCCAAAGCTGGTGGACCACTGAACCACTCTTTGCCTGGCCTTTACCTTTTGACCTCTGACCATACCAAGAGCCCTGACTCCAGGCAACAAAGCTCTCTGGGTCATTGAGGCACGCAAGCCTCCAAGCCACGACAGGGCTTTGGTCCTCTGAGGATAGCCAGTAAAGCACATTGATACATTCCCAAATTAGTGCTGTGTGTGAACTGAAGGTGGACTTGCATTTGCCCTTGATCTCTTTGACAGACCTTTACAGATTTAGCAGGTTCTACCAAAAGAACCCTGCTGAGCTATTGCAGTCCATCTTTTAGATGATATTCAAAGTACGTCTATTAATAATCTTTATTATTTTGTTTAATGAAAATATATTCGCTCTATATAATTTCCACAGAATATTTTCCAGACCACATGTTTATTAATCTCTAGTAAGAAGTACAGCATGCCATTTCTAAACAAATTACGCACAATATTGGAAGATAAATTAGCCTAATTTGCAAACTCTGACCTTTAATGAACTTCATTGACATTATAAGGGGAAGTCAGATGGCAGGAAAACCTTCTTGATGTGTGCTTGGTCACTGCTGCTCGAAGATAAGTGTAACCTTGTGTTAATTTGACTTAGTTGCTCCATTTTTAATTAGTGTGAATTAATTAAATTGTAAATCATTTCATTGAATTGTGTTTTCTTATTTTGAAAACTTCATTGCACTGCATCCATGCTAATAAGCTGTAGAACTTGACAAGGTTTAGAGTGCATATTTTCCACTATTTTTGTACAGAAATTAATGTAGAAGTGATTGTAAGTTTTCCTTTTCAATTGTTTTGATCTATTCTTGTAACATTATATGGTTAGAGAAAATAAAATAATGAAAGTGAATTTTGAATGAGTTATGTTCATGCGAATTTCATCCTCAAGGGCTGAAATCATGAGAACGAAAGTAGTGATCAAGATACAGGAATATAAACATTAAAATAAAAATAACAGAGGGTTAACAGAGAAAAAGAAGTAAAGGTTTTGACAGTGCTGTGGCAGTAAGACAAGAGGTCTGTCTTTTAGTTGTCCCTGGAATTTTCCTACAATCTTGGAATGATGTTTATTTTCCATAATGAATCCAGGCATCCAGAAGAATCTTTATACTGCAAAAAGAGAGCCAACACTAGAACAAGAATTCAGTTGTCCTTAGCAACAACAGTAAACCTTAACTAACTCAGGCAGTATCTCACTGAAATAAATTTGAAAGTCACTGGATAAGTGGGAGTAGTGGCTTCTGCATAGCCATCCTTTGTCCATTACTGGTTTGGTTCAGAATTAGGGAATCTGGCAATCAAAGTCTCAACAGTATTTTCAATCCTCATGTTATGCAAAGCCCTGGGAAAGGTTTCACTGCTAATGTAATGGTTTTCTGTAGCAACAGTGTTTGGGTTATGGCTAGAGATAACGAGGGCATTGAAATGTGAGCCATCCAATGAAGGGAGTGTTTTTTTCTTGTTGTGTGCCTGAAATTGAGGTGATCTGGGTCTTTTGTTCAGCAAGAGATGAAGAGAGAAGATGCCAGAAAGGAGAGGTCATAGACAGCAGGACAGAGTGGAGTGGGGCCGGGAGTCGATGAAGCCTGGGGAAATCGATGGAGGACCAGCGGAAGGGAAGCAGTGAGCTCCAACGTGCATATTAGACAGTTTTGCTTTTCTTTACTAACTCTTGAGTCAAATTAAGAATTAAAGAGGTAAATTAAAGAGGGACCAGTATAAACAGGATGGTCTGCACCTGGGCTGGACTGGAACCAATGTCCTAGGGGGAGCGTTTGTTACTGCTGTTCATGAGGCTTTAAACTAATGTGGCAGGAGGATGGGAACAAGTGCAGAGAGATAGAGGGGTGTAAAATGAGGGTAGAAGCAAAATGTAGTAAGGTGAAAAGTAAAAGTGGCAAGCAGGCAAATCCAGGGCAAAAAGCAAAAAGAGCCACTTTTCAACATAATTGTATAAGGGCTAAGAGTGTTGTAAAAACAAGCCTGAAGGCTTTGTGTGTCAATGCGAGGAGCATTCGTAACAAGGTGGATGAATTGAATGTGCAGATAGTTATTAATGAATATGATATAGTTGGGATCACAGAGATATGGGTCCAGGGTGACCAAGGATGGGAGCTCAACATGCAGGGATATTCAATATTCAGGAGGGATAGACAGGAAAGAAAAGGAGGTGGGGTAGCATTGCTGGTTAGAGAGGAGATTAATGTAATAGAAAGGAAGGACATTAGCCTGGAGGATGTGGAATCAATATGGGTAGAGCTGCATAACACTAAGGGGCAGAAAACGCTGGTGGGAGTGGTGTACAGGCCACCTAACAGTAATAGTAAGGTTGGGGATGGCATTAAACAGGAAATTAGAAATGCATGCAATAAAGGAACAGTAGTTATAATGGGTGACTTCAATCTACGTATAGATTGGGTGAACCAAATTGGTAAGGGTGCTGAGGAAGAGGATTTCTTGGAATGTATGCGGGATGGTTTTCTGAACCAACATGTCGAGGAACCAACTAGAGAGCAGGCCATTCTAGATTGGGTATTGAGCAATGAGGAAGGGTTAGTTAGCAATCTTGTCGTGCGAGGCCCCTTGGGTAAGAGTGACCATAATATGGTGGAATTCTTCATTAAGATGGAGAGTGACATAGTTAATTCAGAAACAAAGGTTCTGAACTTTGAACTTTGAAGGTATGAGACGTGAATTAGCTAAGATAGACTGGCAAATGATACTTAAAGGGTTGACGGTGGATATGCAATGGCAAGCATTTAAAGATCGCATGAATGAACTACAACAATTGTCCATCCCAGTTTGGCAAAAGAATAAACCAGGGAAGGTAGTGCACCTGTGGCTGACCAGGGAAATTAGGGATAGTATCAAGTCCAAAGAAGAAACATATAAATTAGCAAACAAAAGCGGCACACCTGAGGACTGGGAGAAATTCAGAGACCAGCAGAGGAGGACAAAGGGCTTAATTAGGAAAGGGAAAAAAGATTATGAGAGAAAGCTGGCAGGGAACATAAAAACTGACTGTAAAAGCTTTTATAGATACATGAAAAGAAAAAGATTGGTCAAGACAAATGTAGGTCCTTTACAGTCAGAAACAGGTGAATTGATCATAGGGAACAAAGACATGGCAGACCAATTGAATAACTACTTTGGTTCTGTCTTCACTAAGGAGGACATAAATAATCTTCCGGAAATAGAAAGGGACCGAGGATCTAGTGAGATGGAGGAACTGAGGGAAATACATGTTAGTAGGGAAGTGGTGTTAGGTAAATTGAAGGGATTAAAGGCAGATAAATTCCCAGGGCCAGATGGTCTGCATCCCAGAGTGCTTAAGGAAGTAGCCCAAGAAATAGTGGATGCATTAGTGATAATTTTTCAAAACTCCTTAGATTCTGGATTAGTTCCTGAGGATTGGAGGGTGGCTAATGTAACCCTACTTTTTAAAAAATTAGGGAGAGAGAAACCGGGGAATTATAGACCGGTTAGTCTGACATCGGTGGTGTGGAAAATGCTAGAGTCGGTTATCAAAGATGTGATAGCAGCACATTTGGAAAGAGGTGAAATCATCGGACAAAGTCAGCATGGATTTGTGAAAGGAAAATCATGTCTGACGAATCTTATAGAATTTTTTGAAGATGTAACTAGTAGAGTGGATAGGGGAGAGCCAGTGGATGTGGTATATTTAGATTTTCAAAAAGCTTTTGACAAGGTCCCACATAGGAGATTAGTGTGCAAACTTAAAGCACACGGTATTGGTGTTATGGTATTCATGTGAATAGAGAATTGGTTGGCAGACAGGAAGCAAAGAGTGGGAGTAAATGGGACCTTTTCAGAATGGCAGGCAGTGACTAGTGGGGTACCGCAAGGCTCAGTGCTGGGACCCCTGTTGTTTACAATATATATTAATGATTTAGACGAGGGAATTAAATGCATCATCTCCAAGTTAGTGGATGACACAAAGCTGGGTGGCGCTTTTAGCTGTGAAGAGGATGCTAAGAGGATGCAGGGTGACTTGGATAGGTTAGGTGAGTGGGCAAATTCATGGCAGATGCAATTTAAAGTGGATAAATGTGAGGTTATCCACTTTGGTTGCAAGAACAGGAAAACAGATTATTGTCTGAATGGTGGCCGATTAGGAAAAGGGGAGATGCAATGAGACCTGGGTGTCATTGTACACCAGTCATTGAAGGTGGGCATGCAGGTACAGCAGGCAGTGAAAAAGGCAAATGGTATGTTCGCATTCATAGCAAAAGGATTTGAGTACAGGAGCAGGGAGGTTCTACTGCAGTTGTACAAGGCCTTGGTGAGACCGCACCTAGAATATTGTGTGTAGTTTTGGTCCTCTAATCTGAGGAAAGACATTCTTGCCATAGAGGGTGTACAGAGAAGGTTCACTGGATTGATTCCTGGGATGGCAGGACTTACATATGAAGAAAACTGGATTGACTAGGCTTATACTCAATGGAATTTAGAAAATTGAGGGGGGATCTTATTGAAACGTATAAAATTCCAAAGGGATTGGACAGGCTAGGTGCAGGAAGATTGTTTCCGATGTTGGGGAAGTCCAGAACGAGGGGTCACAGTTTAAGGATAAAGGGGAAGCCTTTTAGAACCGAGATGAGGAAAAACTTCTTCACACAGAGAGTAGTGAATCTGTGGAATTCTCTGCCACAGGAAACAGTTGAGGCCAGTTCATTGGCTATATTTAAGAGGGAGTTAGATATGGCCCTTGTGGCTAAAGGGATCAGGGGGTATGGAGAGAAAGCAGGTACAGGGTTCTGAGTTGGATGATCAGCCATGATCATACTGAATGGCGGTGCAGTCTCGAAGGGCTGAAATGGCCTACTCCTGCACCTATTTTCTATGTTTCTATGTTTCTAAATCGTTTAGTTGCACATGGTGTACTTCCTGTTATTTGGTGCTACTGACTTGTAATGGGAGGACAGATCACATGGCATCCACACAAACAAGAGGCTTTGTTCCTCAGATTTCACACATTTGGTGGGGCCGGAGACTGTCTTCCCTGGACTAACGCTGCCGGCCGAAACTGAGGGTTACAATTGTTGGAGTATCGTTCCGGGATTGATTTTGTTGGATGCTGTGTGATTGCCCTGAGCACTGAACCAGTGGGTTGTGTGTTTAAAACTGTGCTAGTATGGATGCTGCCAGGGTTGAGGGGTGGAGTGTATCCACGGTGTTCCCGATAATGAATGTGTACGTGTTGCGTAGGGTAGGTATTCGTACTCCTGACAAATTGTTAATTGACTTTTGAGTACTGTTAAAGTTGTCAGCAAAGTTAGGATTGTGGGGTGGATGTTTGATAAAATGGCAGGCACAGACCTTGTTTTGTTTCAGACTAGCGCTGACGTAACGGCAGTGGAACTGCCTGGTACTAATGGGGCTGCAGGTGAGGGGAGGCCGTGGGCTGTCCGTAATTTCCGGGAGGGACAGAGTGCAGCGGAGTGGGCCAAATTGCAAGTCGAGTCTCCCGTAGCTGGGGGCAGAGACTTTGGACGTAGTGTTCTCTCGTTTCTGAGGAGTGAGAGGAAGGAATGATCGGATTTGGAATATCTAATTAGTCCCTGTGCCCCAGTGAAGTGTGAGATTTCTGAGTTGGTATCAGCCCTTACCTCGCTGGCAAATAAATGGCCCAGTGCACCGACAGAGGGTCCTAGTTATTGGAAGCTAAGAATATTCTCTGGAATAATGCCCACCCCGAGGGGGAAGAGGAGTATGAGACAGATGGAGCAGACCTCTCGCTTGTTAGATGAGTGGCAGTGCTCTGATGACGTAAAGTGACAGAGATTGGATGAGAGTTTCAGGGGGTGGGCTGCTGATGTAGTCAGAGCCATGAAGTTCCAGAACGCGTTGCCACTGCTGCCCCTTACATGTCAGCTCTGAAAAATGCGTTTGGCACAACAGGAAGCCCAATGGAGCTCATGATGGAGTTTCAGAACATTCTTCAGGAGAAGGGGCAGAAGCTTTCTGCTGACATCTAAAGAGGCAGCTAAATTGTTTGCAGCGCAGAGGGGCCATTCAGGCAGCTGGGGTGGATCAGTTAAGAATGGACCAGATAGCAAAGGGCACCCAGTCCCAGGACCTAATCGCTTGGGGTCTCCAACTGTCTCATAAGACGCTGATCAGAGAAGTACGGGAGGAGGAGAATGCGTCGACAGCGCAGGAGGGCTCCATCAGCAGGGTACAGTCCTCGGTCATAGCTCCTTGTGTTGAAGTGACAATGGATAGCCCAACCCACGGAGTGGTAAAGGAGAGAGTGGCAGAGTTGAGAGCTGAGATGTCCCAGTTGTCATCAGTGGGTGTGGCCACCCCCCATGTGATGGAACTGATAGAAAGGTGGACCCCTAAGGGGACAGACTACGTAGAGGGCTACAGGTAGTCAGGGTTCTGCAAGAAGGGGAGCAGCCGGTATTGTCTGCTATAACTGTGGTGAAGAGGGGCATTTCCAGTGGGAGTGTGAATGACGGGAAACCCCTCAGACAGTGAGCCCCCAGGTACCTAAGCAGGGAGAGACACTGGGAAACTTTTAAGAAGAGCCAGTGAGGGAACGGCCTGGTGTCTCAGGGGATCATGTTCCCAGCAATATAACAAGGAACCTTCCAAAGTGAAAGACCCTATTCCTGAATGCTTAGTGGGGTCAAGCTCCAGTGTATCACCACGGATAGAGAGGATTTATGCTAAAGCCATACTTGACACAAGGTCGCAGGTCACGTTGCTGGACCATTTGTTTTACAACCGGTATCTAACGCATTTCCATTGATGCCGCTCAGTGCACTGGAGATCTGGGGTCTTAGTGCTGCTGATTATTCATACAATGGTTATTTGTCAGTGAAACTGGGATTTTCAGAGGCCGATGTGGGAGCGGCTGAAGTCCTTGATACATTGGGGTGCTGGTTTGTTAGCAAACCATTGAGAAGGGTGGCATTTCAATTCTGGTGGGGACCAACATTCCTCTTGTGAGGAGGCTAATGGGGACCTGCAAAGAGAAAGCTGGAGAGAGTTTTATAAGATCATTGCCTGTTCACCCGGTGTTTCGAGCTGCTTTTGAGGAAGCGTGTGGCTGCATTGGGTCAGATACTGAGTTTAGACGAGGGACTGTGTGGTGGTTCATCCAGTCAAAGCCAATCATGTTCCGGCCCAGGGATGGGGAGCCCCCCCAAATTTCCCGGAATGCCTGAGGGTGACGACCTCTTAGTGGATGCTCCGGAAGACCATGAGGAGGAGTCAAGATCACCTGCTGGGGTACTGGTGAGGCCTAAAATGCAGAAACCCTTGGTTGTACAGGTGAGCAGGATGGCAGTGATTATCAGGAACACTGCAAAGAGAGAGGTCACTTTCAAGCAGTGGATGCCCTGGCACATCTTTCCCGATGATGTAATATCTAGCACCCCAGTGAGGCTAATCAGAAAGAAACCCTCTACAATGGGGGGAAAGTTGACCACTGAGTCATTCAACTTCAGGGACTCCCTGGTACCAATGGGTTGGAAGAGGAGGCTGGTAGAAAAGATGTTGAAACAGGAAAGTGTCTTTTCCACTGATGAGTTTGGCCCCTACAGAGATGGAAGATGTTTGGCAGCATTCGTGTAAGTTGGAGGAAGCTGGGATCGTCACTGAGTCCAGAAGCCCCTATGCATCTCCAATAGTAGTGGCCCGGAAAAAGAATGGGAAGGTATGGATGTGTGTTGATTATAGGATTCTGAACAGGAGTACTGTTCCCAACAGGAGCCCCTGCAGCCTTCCAGCATGTCATGGAGAAAACAGTGGGAGACATGAACTTGCTTGAGGTATTGGTGTATCTGGATGACCTCATAGTGTTTGGGCCCACCTTGGAAGAATATGAAGCGAGGTTACTGAAGGTGCTAGGCCGTCCTGAAAGCTGAAGGGTAAAAACTTTCCCTGGACAAGTGCCAGTTCTGCAGGACATCTGTCAGCTATGTTGGGCACATAGCCTCATGGCTTGGAGTAGTTACAGATCCATCTAAGATAGAGGCGGTGACCTCATGGCCAAGGCCCCAGACTGTGAACGCTTTGTGCTTGTTCCTTGAGTTTTGTGGGTACTGTCGGAGGTTTGTGAAGGGCTAAGTAAAAGTGAGTCACCCTTTAAATCAGCTTCTGTGTGGTTTTGCTCCCTCATGGAAGAAAGAGAGGAGGGCAAAAGAAGAGGAGGTAAAAAGTATCTTAGCTGTTTGGAGACTTCTGGACCGAGGTAGGATGCTGAAGCAACTGCTGACACAGGTGCCTGTGCTGGGTTTTGCAGACGCCCGATTGCTGTATGTACTGCATACACATGCCAGCAGAGAGGACTTAGGGGGTGTCCTGTATCAAGGTCAGGGCATCAGGTTGAGACCTGTTGCATTTGTCAGCCGGAGTCTGTCGCCCTCTGAGAAAAACTATCCCACACACATGTTGGAGCTTCTTGCGTTGAGATGGTCTGTGGTGGATAAGGTGAGGTTTATTCGGACCTTGCAGCGAGACAAGCTCACAACCTTGGAGATCAGCAAGAAGAGCAGGTGGAGTCAACATATTGGACATCTGGTCCATTGCTACAACTGTACGGGAAATGAAGATACTGGGTACTCGCCATATTATCTGATGTTTGGGCACGAGGTGAGGTTGCCCTTTGTTTTGGGACTGGCGAGGATGACCTACCACCGAATAATTATCTGAAGTATGTGTTTGATATGAGAAGGGAGCTGAAAAAGGCTTATGAATTAGCTGAGGTCATGGCTGCCAAGCAGAATCAAGAAAATATGGGGAAGTATGATCAAAAGGTTAGGTTCTCCCAACTCATGCCAGGAGACTGAGTTCTCTTAAGGAATTTGGGGCTACCTGGGAAGCATAAATTGGCTGATCACTGGGCGGCTACACCCTGTGTAGTGTAGAGTCAGAAGCCAAATGTACCAACTTTCTGGGTGAAACCAGAGGATAGGAATGGGCCTGTCAAGATTCTCCATTGGAACCACCTTCTACCTCTGGGATAAGAGGTACAGACTGACCCAGAGCCCGACCTGGAACCTACACCTAGTAAGAGGACTCTGTGGTGATGTGGGATGACTGAAGGACCAACAGCAGGAGAGATTAGACCAGCCTTCTGCCCCTGAGTGGGATACTGATTCGGAGGATGAGGAAATGGGGTGTGCTATATGCTGCCTTTTGCTAATTTTCCACTGATTGAGGAAGAGATTTCCAACCCTTCGTATGCTGAGTCGGGTGAAATAGGGGGGCAGGCAGACAGCCTGAGTTTCAGCGGGATCTGACAAGAGATGAAGCGGGGCCCAGAGGAGACCAAGTTTGCAAGAGGGCATGAGTGATAGACCGGGGAGGCCTCACCAGGTAGACCAGAAGTATCCCCAGTAGTGTCGGAACATGAAGAGGTAGATGAAGGTGTACAGAGGTCTCAAAGAATCAGCAGGCCCCGGATAGGCTGGCCTATGTAGCTCTGGTGGAATAGTGTGTGGCCCCTACCACTTTGGGGAGCTATATCACTGCCTTTTACACCTGGGTTTGACTTTGTGCTTTGCAGGGAGGGCGGGCAAGTTATCTCAAAGTCATGAGGACATGATTAAATTTGGTGGAGGGAGAGTGTAACACCCTGGGAAAAGTAGCACTACTAATGTAGTGGTTTTTCAGTAATAGCACTGCTAATGTAATGTTTTTTCTATAGCAGCGGTGTTTGGGTTACGGCTAGAGATAACAGGGGCTTTGGAATGTGTGCCGTCCAATGAAGGGAGTGTTTTTTTTCTTGTTGTCTGCCTGAGAATGAGGTGATCTGGGTCTTTTGTTCAGCAAGAGATGAAGAGAGAAGATGCCAGAAAGGAGAGGTCATAGACAGCAGGACAGAGCAGACTTGGAGTAGGATGGGAGTCGACAAAGCCCAGGGAAATTGATGGAGGATCAGCGGAAGGGAAACCATGAGCTCCAACGTGCTCATTAGACCGTTTCATTAAAATGGGCCCTTTATTTTTGTTTTTTCTTTAATTTAAGAATTAAAGAGCTAAATCGTTTAATTCCATATGGTGTACTTCCTGTTATTTTGTGGTACTGTGTCACAAAACAACAAATTCCATGACATATGTTAGACTTATGGCCATATGTTATTTTAACCTGATTCTGGAAAGTTCTTGGGAGGCAAATATTGCACAGAAGAATAAAGAATATAAAGAATGGGAAAGTCCGTATAAGAATTATCAGAACAAAATCTGATAAGATGTGCAAAGTATTAGAAGTATGAAATGAAAAGATTTCTCACCTGGTCGGGGTCTGGAACTCTGTTACCTGAAAGGGTGGTTGAGTAAGCAATACTTGTAACAGTGAAATAGCACTTGGATATGTATATGAAGAGCTGTGATGTGCACAGCCACAAAATTAGTTGTATTAAGCAGAAAAGCTTTCTCACTGAAGCAGCTTAGGCACAGTAGACCAAATGACCTTCTGTCTACGCCATAAATTTTCCCAAATACGTAAAAAAATAGGCTAAATACAAGGAAGAATGAGAGGTTCTGATTATTACATTTCAGAATTTCACAGTATGCTACTCTGCAGGATGTCCTTTGTCAAACATATAACTAAAACCACTTTTAAGCTGTAAAAAGCTCTTAAGTTATTACATTCACTCTTCAACGTAAGGATTAATTTCAGAATGGACCTCTTGACTGGCGTCCTGCAGTTCTGAAGAATAGTTTGACCTTCTAATGTTGTACCTCACACTGTTCCAGTGACAGCTCTGTTCATTTGAATTCAGTCAAAGTCCTTGCTGTGTTAGGTAATTTGGAGTCAAGGACATTTGGGGGGGGGGGGAGGGGTGTTGAGATTTGTGGTTAGCATTATTAAAAGCTGGCACAGGGTTCAGGCTTTCTGATAAATAAGAGGGAGCCATAAGTGATGGGACCAATCTGACTGAAAGAAGGATGGAGCACAGGAGAGGGGAAATTGGTTTTAAGCCAAGCAAGGTGACCTACTAAAGTGGTATGGAGCAGCATATTAATTATTTACATATAATAAGAAGACAATTTAGTTTGTTGGATAAAAGTCAAATTGAGTTTTTCTTCACCTTGCTTCATAAAAACTCCCATTAAGGCTCACCTCTTCTATTACTCACTTATTGTTTCATATAGGAAACTGAAAATCATGAGAATCCAATACAGGTCACAAGAGGATGCTATTGTTACATGCCCAGTTAAAGCTACTGTGGCCGTCAACGTAGTGCTATCTGGAACTCATATTAAAGCAAGACACTCAGCCAACTTAAGAAACTAAATTATTTGCAACATTTATTGGGTTCCAATGATCACAAATACTCTGCATTTTAGCTTTCTGATCTGGACTTGAACTACAACAAGCCACATAACCTCCGATAATAAAGACAGAAAATGGTGGAAACACTCAGCACGTCAATCTGAGAAAAGAGAAACCATTAATTTTCAAGTCTGTGGCCTTTTCCCAAAACTGGAAAAAAGACAAATCATATACATGTTTGCAATTGCACTGAAGGTAAGCAGGGATCAGAATCGGAATCAGGTTTAATAACACTGGCATATGTCATGAAATTTGTTGTCTTTGTAGCAGCAGTACAATGCAATATATGATAATAGAAAAAAACATGAATTATAAAAAGTATATAAATGTTGATATTAAATAGGTAAATAGGTAGTGCAGATATGGAAATAAAAAAGTAGTGAGGTAGTGTTCATAGTTTCAGTGTCCATTTAGAAATTCAATAGCAGAGGGGCAGAAGCTGTTCCTGAATTGTTCATTGTGTGCCTTCATGCTTCTGTACCTTCTTGCTGATGGTAGCAATGAGAACAAGGCGGGACCTGGGTGTCCTTAATAATAGACTCCACCTTTTTGAGGCATCACTCTTCAAGAGGCCCTGAGTACCACTGAGGCTAGCGCTGATAATGGAGCTGACAAAGTTTACAACTCTCTGTGGGATGGGGAGAACAAAGAGAATACCTCTCATTGTATAAACCTGAATGTGTTCATTAGCAAATAGAGGAACAGTTAGACGTATATTTTGCCACTTCAGTTCCCCATCCTGTTGCCACTCTGACATATCTCAAGGAATTAGAGCCCACTGCTGTAATCTCTCTACACTCATGTCTGTGTGGCAACACCATCAATAAATTTGCCACTTTTTTTTCCAGAATGTAAGATGAACTCATGAACACCACCACACTATTCCTCTTTTGCACGATAAATTTATACTGTAACTTAAACTATTTTTTATATCTTGCACTGTACTGCTTCCACAGTAAGAGCTCACTTCATGACACATTATCAGTGATAATACACCTGATTCTAATCCTATCTATCCGTACTTTCCTACATCGTTACAATGAGTCCCAATGCACATTTGAAGTACAGAACCTTACCTTCTATCTGGAGATAATACTGCCTTCCAGACACAGAATGTACTTCTCCAGTTTTAGGTAACTCACTCTTTATTTTTCTCTGAATCAGAAATGGCCATTTCTATCTGTAAATCATAAGCACAAGAGATGCTGCAGATGTTGGAAATCCAGGGTAACATGCACTTACTGATGTTGAGTGCAAGGTTGTTGTTGTGACAGCACTCAACCAATTGATCTATCTCACATCTGTGTGCCTCCGCATTGTCATCTTAGGTTTTTACTGCTACATTAATTAAATTGAACTCAAAGCATTAAAGATATTATTTGTTTGTTCCATTTGTTTCCATGTCCCATCTCCCTCCCCAACTACCTCAACTTTTTTTTTCTTCTATATTTCATATCAGCAACCTGTAACACCAGAGGCCCCAACACTCAAGACCACTGTCTTACTAAGATAAGGAATGTCTATCGTTCCAAGTCCACACCGCTTTTCAGTAAATCTGCTGAGGGCCAGATGAGAGGCATTCAAGTTTGGTGACTAATGAAGTTACAAGAGGTCCATGTACAAACTTCAAAAGGCCATCACGAGTGCAAAATGGCAATCCCAGACTACACTTGAATCAATAAAGGAGGCTCGACAATTGTAGCAGGGCTTGAATGCCATTACCCCTTATAAAGTTAAATCAAGTGACATAGGTGACAAAAGGGCTTTGCTTTCAGATGAGTTCAATGCCTTCTATGCTCACTTTGACTGTCAAAACATCGAGAAACCATCACAAACTCCCATAGCCCCCAGTGATCCTGTGATTTCAGTCTCTGAGGATGACATGCAAGCAGCCTTCAGAAGGTGAGCCCATGAAAAACACACAGTTCAGAACTCTACTCACTTTATACTTATGAATGTGAGGCTAAGCACAGTTCCAATGCCATATTCAAGACCATTATGAAGAAAGCACAGCAGTGTCTTTATTTCCTTAGCAGTTTGTGAAGAATTAGCATGGCATCTAAAACTCTGTCAAACTTCTATAGATGTGTAGTAGAGAATATATTGACTGGCTGCCTCAATGTCTGCAATGGCAACACCAATGCCCTTGAACAGAAAATCTGACAAAAAGTAGTGGATATAGCCCAGTGCATCCCAGGTCAAGCCCTCCCTACCAGTGAGCTAACTTTCAAGGACTCTTCATCTTGTGTTCTCGATATTTATTGTTTATTTATTTATTGTTATTATTTCTGCCTTTTTGTATTTGCACAGTTTCTTGGCTTTTGCACGGTGGTTGAATGCCCCAAATGGTTCTATCATTCATGCTGTTATGGTAATTATGGTGACTGAGAGCAGGGTGGATGGGGGTGTTTGAGTGATGACTGAAGCAGCAGAAAATGTCAGCCAGAATTCTTATTCTCTGGATATGTGCTTTGTTGTAAGCCAAGTTGTTTCTCACTCTTGAGAAGAATTTTCCAAAGAAGTTCTCCTAATGTCTGACACTTTTCCCAGAAAGGAATGAGGATTAGTTATTTAGAAATACAGGACAGAGCAAGCCCCTTCCAGCCCATTAAGCCTGCACTTCCTGCTTACACCCTAGTAACCAATTAAACTACAAACTTGTAAGTCTTTGGGATGTGGAGGGAAACTGCAACACCCACATGAAACCCATGCAATCTCGGGGAGAATGTACAAGTTCCTTACAGATAGTGGCGAGCATTGAACCCGAGTCGTTGTCATTGTAATAACATTATGCGTACGCTAGGCTACCGTGCCGCTTCGAGCTGATTTACTAACAGCCGCTAATATTGCCAGCATTTGTTTCTGCATACTGGCAACTTAATCAAAACTGTCATTTTATACTGTGCCAGTGAGCTGGGGACTTGCCAAAAGCAATCGTGACTAGGTGGAAATTCCTTTCACCATAAGACCATCTGTGAGAGAAAGAGCATGGAAATTTATAAACATGCAACTGATTAAAATGTAATTTCTGATTTTGGAGAAAGTTTGTCCAGCATAGCATTTAGCATAATGTTTTAAGGCACCAGCAACCCGGACTCAATTCCCACTGTTGTCTGTAAGGGGTTTGTACTTTCTCCCTGTGACTGTGTTGGCTTTGTCCGGGTGCTCTGGTTTCCTCCCACATTCTATTGATGTATGGGTTCGTAGGTTAATTGGTCACCTGGGTATAATTGGGCTCCCTGGGCCTGAAGGGCCTGTTATTATGTGTATCTCCAATAAATAAAATTAAAAGATAATAGGGTCACCTTCAAATTCCTTCTGCTAATTCCGTGGCATTGCTTATGGTAAGTCAGCTGACTTAACACAGGAATGTTAAACCACCATATTTCAAATAGGTAATGCATTGTAAAGTACAATTGCTCTCCCACTGTAGGATAAGAGAGGCTTCATACTAAGAACTATAATAGCCTCTCATAAATTTACCTTATGCAATATTTATTCGTAAATTAACACAAACCAGTTTAAACACTGCTAGTGAGTAAATAACAACTAAGTAGTTATAACCATCTGACACAGAGTGCACACTAATGCCTCATATAGGATTTCCTTATTTGGTCACATATGTGTGAACATACTTGACTTCTATTTAAACAAATATCCTGAACAGTTCAGGTTCAAGTTCAAGTTTATTGTCATTCAACTCTACACATGAATACAGCTAAATGAAATAACATTCCCCTGGGACCATGGTGCAAAACACAGCTCGTATATCATACAAAATACATAAAATAATACTAACACAATAATATTAACAGATGATGAAAAATTGTAGATGTACAGGTTTGCATATATGGCAGATCGTTAAATATACAACATAATGCTACAGGCACTGTAATAAATAATGTGGACTGGGTGGTAGCTGGATGCTCAGAAGTCCCACAGCCTGGGGGAAGAAGCTGTTACCCAGCATAACAATTCTTGTGGTAACTTCTGCCTAGGTGTGGGGTTAAAGAGATTGTGGGATGTATGGGAGGGGTCCTTGGCAATGCTGATGAAATACAGTTGATATTTACCAGCCAAATTTGCATTATCAAAACAAATTTGATTGCTGAATGGTCTTTATCCACGTTGCAATATTATCATTATATTTTCACATATTGGCTCTTATCCCCATTTGCATTCACCACATAGAACAGGGTGGATAGAGGATCTTGGTTGCACTGCATGCTTTAGACATCTGCCGTCACATCTTTATCTCAGTAAATAAATTCAGTTACACATTGTTTATAAAGTTACCTTTGCTTGGCCAAAATGAATTTGAAATAACATCCAGTTTTACAGCTTTTAAAATCATACCCTGAATTGAAGCTTCAAAGCAGAATTTAATAGCATCTAATTTCTTTTAAAAGGAAAAAAAAGTAGGCACTTCACAGCATTACCAACAGACTAAACAGGACTCTGGAGATTGAATGTTGTGCTGCAAATGAGCTATCTTTGTGCATAACACATTTCCATTTTCAGTTAGGTCCATTACACAAGGAATTAATTGCCTCGGGCAGTTTGATTGAAACACTAGAGCAATCTTTAATCCTAAAGTCTTGATGTAGGCATTATTTTTGTAAACCTCATCAGAGAAGAGTTTGACTTTTGATACCCATGGTACAGCTATTCAAATGTGAGTTGAGTTAGCAACAAGAAAATAAAGTAAAACGAGACTGTGAGTGTAATTTAAATTAAAAAATCCAGATGGTGCATTTTGGTATAATGCAGATTCTAGAGTGTGGAGAGTTGGTGGAATAACTCTAATAATACAGCACCTGAACTTGTAAGCTTTGTTTCTTTGATGGCCTTCAAAGAAACAAAGAAACTTTTACAGTAATGTGAAAGGAAAGTTTAGGGCAAAGAAATAGAGGTCACATTGGTCAGTGTGTGTGTGTAGGTGTTACGTGTGTGTGTGCGTGCATGTGTGTGTGAAATTCTCTTTTAAAGGTTAATCATGTCTGTACAGCAAGAGAATTGTTATACTGACTCCACAACCTATGGATTCACTTTCAAGGACTCTACAACTCATTTTCTCACTATTATTTATTTATCTATTTACTTGTTTATTTAATCTTGTTTTGTATTTGCTGAGTTCGTCTTCTTTTGTATATTGAATTGTACAAAAGTTCTATAAAAATTTGTGGATACAGCACAGTCCAGCACAGGTAAAGCCCTGAGCACATCAACATGGAGCATTGTTGCAGGAAAGCAGCATCCATCATCAGGGATTCCCACCGCCCAGGTCATGCTCTCTCCTCACCGCTGTGCAAGAGCCTCAGGACTTACATCACCAGGTTCAGGAACAGTAATTAACCCCACCAATGAATATGCTCTTCAGCCAAAGGGGATAACATCACTTAACTTCACTTGTCCCATCTTTGAAATGTTCCCACAACCTATGGATTCACTTTCACGGATTCTTCATATCCTGTTCTTGATATATATTGCTTATTTATTTATTATTATTATTTCTTTCTTTTTGTATTTGCAGTTTTCTTGACTTTTGCACAATGGTTGAACGATTAAGTTGGTGTGATCTTTCATGAATTCTATCACGTTATTGTTCTATTATGGATTTAGGGAGTATGCCCACAAGAAAATGACATATGCAAACTTTGATAATAAATTTACTTTGAATCATTGAACCTTTTATACTGCAACATGCTCAATTACAAAACCCACCTAGTCCCAGTTTTAAGCCAGACCATCTGAAAAGAGTAAGGCAAAACCAAAATCTATGCTGACCTGTACAGTGAATGGTTAATTGCATCATTTATTTCAGTGGAGCATAAAAGCAGATGAGACATAAATTGGACTTCCAACAGGAATTCCCCTCTCATTGCAGGGTAGCTTAAATGAGGAGCTCAAGTTATGTGGATACTGCCTTGTTAACAGATATGATTTTAAAGGAATTAATGCATATATAAAGCTGGAAGAACTCAGTAGGTCAGGCAGCATCTACAGAAAGGAATAAAGAGTCAACATTCATCAGGACCTGGTGAAGGATCTCAGCCTTCATAAATGCTGCCTGATCTGCTAAATTCTTCTATCGTTTTGTGTGTGTTAGTCTGGATTGGATTTCCAGCATCTGCAGAATCTCCTGTGTTTATGATTTTGAAGAAATGTAGAAGAAGTAAAAGAGATGACGAAAAATCATATTTAACAGAGATGTGTAATTAATCAAGTGTCCATCTTTGCTTGGTCAGTGCCCACTGTCTGCCCATGTGTGTGGATGGTTGATTTTGGAATATTTGAATCATTAGGATCAATCCCAAAGAAATGTCATAAACTGAAAATGGATTTGTAGGTAACTGCAAAAGTAAACACTAATTTCTTTTCTTTCTATTCTTTGACACCTTTGGTAAATAAGCATTACCAGAAACAATTTATTCTTATTTTTCCATTGCAAATTGTGGTAACCTACAAAATATTCTCTGACAAGAGAAAGTCTGCAGTTGCTGGAAATATTCTCTGAACAATTTAAGATAAAGAAGACATACATTGCAGCACAAGTTAGGCAAAATGGATATTCTTTTTGTTGTCACGGTGAAGGAATGGAATAACTTGCTAACATTTTAATTGAAAATGCAGTTTACCACAGGGGTGGGCAACAAAATGCACAATTGTTATACAATCATGCTCTTTTCTTAACTAATATTCACTAGTACTAAAAATTCAGGTTATGCACCAGATGTTCTAACAAATATAATATGCCATGTGTGATGGTAGCATTGCAATTAGCGCAATGCTAATATAGCTTGGGGCTTTTCAGAGTTCCAAGTTCAGAGGTCAATTCCGGTGTTGACTGTAAGGAGTTTGTATGTTCTCTTTATGACTGCATGCGTTTCCTCTAGGTGCTCCGGTTTCCTCCCACAGTCCGCAGGACATTGGCTAGTAGGTTAACTGGTCATTGCAAATTGCCCTACAATTAGGTTAATGTTAAATAGGTGGGTTTTCTGGGCAGTGCAGCTCTTTGGGCTGGAAGGGTCTGTTTCATGCTGTATCTCTAAACAAAAATAAAAACTAAAATAATGGATATTTGTACACTATCCAAAAATTCTTCACAAGATTGAGAAATCTAATGCCAAAAATTCAAGTTATGCACCAGCTGTTCTAACAAATATAATATTCAAAGAGAGAGAGAAAAAATAGTGTGTTTTAGCTTAATCCACATGTTTGATGCCTTGGAAACTTTAATTTTCTGTTGAATGTTGATGTCATTTTGTTTTCAGTCAACATGGCCAATTCCACCTAGAACAGATTGCTATAGCTTTTTTCTCTTTTACAGTCAATCAATGATGGAACAATTACAGCAATATCAGTTGACCCAAACACAATGAATTGTTCCACCATCCACTCTGTGGAGTAAACAAGCCAAATAGAACAAGTTCTCTATGTGGTCAAGTATTCAGTAAGTAACCAGATTTGATACACACCGACAGTATGTCAGCTTGCTTCTTTCAGCGCCATTTATCTGCACTTTCACTTTGCTGATGTTTATTGCTTTTTATAGATAGGTATTTAAACATGGGAAGGCCTCAAAATAAATATATTTAAACTCAGTGGCCACTTTGTTTGGTACAGAATCAGAATCAGAATTAATATCACTGGCAGATATTGTGAAATTTGTTATTCTGCAGTAGCAGTTCAGTGGAATAACATGATAATAAAATACGATCAATTACAAGAAGAAATGCATTATATACATATAAATATTCTTGGGCCCCTGTTGGTCAGGGCCAATCACAGATGTTGCATTTTAGCTGTCTAGGTACATAAGTCAGGACAATATATTATAGAGAGCAACCTCCCTCTCTCCACACAGCTGATGAATCCAAAGGAACGGCAGAGACCGATATAGTTTGGCACCAGCAGCATCGCAGGAGTTGCAAATCAACGTAGGACTGCCTTAGTGAATCCAGCTCTGGATTTTTTCCTTGGGGTTTACTCCCAAAGCCTTACTAATAAGTGGGTATTGCCACAAGGCAGCAAAGGTCTGAGATCAGAGTTTTTCTTCATAGCTCACAAGCACTATCTGCATGAAAAGACTAGTTTTAAGGCACGAGCACCTTGCCTTTTGTCCCTTTTCCTGTCAGCAGAAACAGTTCTGTTGTGCGTATTGGCTAAACTACAGGTGAAGGCTAGGAGCTACACCAGATTGTCAGAGGCTGTTTGATGCACACACCACTGGGAGCATTTAATAGGTAGTGGGAACTTATCCTCTCAGTACATAAAACCATGCTGACATTGTCAAGAGGTTCAGTTGTTCAGACCAAACATCAGAACGGGGAAGAAATGTGATCTATGTGATTTGGACTGTGGAATGATTCTTGGATCCAGATGGGGTGGTTTGACTATCTCAGAAACTGCCAGTATCCTGGGATTTTCATACACAACAGTCTCCAGAATTTGAAGAAAACATCCGGTGAGTGGCAATTTTGTGGGTAAAAATGCTTTGTTAATGAGAGACATCAGAGGAGAATGGCCAGATTGGATTAAGCAGCCAGGAAGGCAACAGTATGCATTACAGTAGTGATGTGCAGAAGAGCATCTCTGAATGCACAACACATCAAACTTTGAAGTGGATGAGCTACAGCAGCAGAAAACCATAAACAAACAAACAGTGGCTACTTTAGAAGGTACAGGGGGTACATAAAATGGTCATTGAGTGTATGTGAGGCCTGAAGCATATGCAATAAGTTAACATTCATGAATTGTTTGTCAGAGCTGTTGGGGAGGGTTTAAACACATTTGGCAAGGGGAAGGAACTGGGGTGAAGGGGCTCAAGATAGGACGGAGGGTGAAAAAGCAAAGATAGTGTGCAGTCCGACTGTCAGGAAGGTCAGGCAGATGATAAGACAAATTTACAGCCAGCAGGGTGAGTATCAGAGTATTAGGAATGCAGAATCAAAAAGGGGAGGAAATACAGTACTCAAAATGTTATATCTCAATGCACAGAGTATAAGAAATAAGTTGGATGATCTGGTTACACTTTTACAGATTGTCGGGTATGATGAGGCCATCACTGATTCATGGCTGAAGGATGGATGTAGTTGGGAGCTGAATGTCCAAGGTTACACATTGTATTGGAGAGATAAGAAGGTAGGCAGAGAAGTTGGCATGGCTCTGCTGGTAAAGAATGGCATCAAATCATTAGAAAAAATGTGACATTGGATCAGAAAATGCTGAATATTTTGGGTTGAGTTAAAAAACTGCAAGTGTAAACGGACCCTGATGGAAGTTATATAGAGGCCTCCAAACAGTAGCTGGGATGTGAACTACAGATTCATCATCATCAGGTCCCATTCCCAGTTTGAGCTTTGACTGCCATGGCCCACACACTCCTGCTTCGAGTCAAGTGGATCAATTCATTGGTATTCATTTCCAGTTCTCTGGCTGCTGCCTCCATCATCATTTGTCTTCGCATTCTTCTTGCTTTCTTCCCTTCAATCTTTCCCATAATTACCGTGCATTCTAACTTCTCTTTCCTAATCACATGTCCAATGAAGTTACATTGCCTTTTCATGATCTCATATACAAACGTTTGTAGTATTTCTCTTTTTGTACTTGCTCTGTTCTTGACATCCTCATTAGATATTCATTTCATCCATGATATTCTTTGCATCCTCCTCAAGCACCACATCTCTGCTGCTTCAATTCATTTCCTCATGTTACTAGATATTGTCCAACATTCTGAGCCATATAACATAACTACAGGTTACAATGGGAAATAGAGAAGGTGTATCAAAAGGGAAATGCTATGATAGTCATGGGAAAGTTTAACATGCAGGTAGATTGAGAAAATCATATAGGTGATGTATCTCAAGAGAGTGAATTTGTTGAATGCCTACAAGATGGCTTTTTGGAGCAGTTTGTCATTGAGCCTACCAGTGGACCAGCTATATTGGATTGGGGGTTAAATGTAATGAACTGGAGGCGATTAGGGAGCTTAAGGTAAACAATGCCCTAGGAGGCAGAAATCAAAATATGACTGAGTTCAATTTGAAATTTAATAGGGAGAAAGTAGAGTCTGATATATCAGTATATTAGTAGAGTAAAGAAAATTATAGTGGTATGAGGAAGGAGCTGGCCAAAGTAAATTGGAAGGAGATGCTGGCAGGGATGACAGTAGAGCAGAAATGGCTTGAGTTTCTGGGAAAAATGAGGAAGATAGATATATTCCAAAAACAACGAAATACTCGTGGCAAATTGTATAACCATGGCTGACAAGGGAAGTCAAAGCTAATGTAAAAGCAAATGAGAGTGCATACAACAAAGCAAAAACTAGTGGGAAGATCGAGGATTGGGAAGCTCTTAAAAACCTAAAGAAAGCAACTAAAAGAATCATTAGGAGGGAAAATATGAAATTTAAAAGCAAACTAGCAAACAATATCAAGGTGGATAGAAAAAGCTTTTTCAATTACGTAAAAAATAAAAAAAGAATTTGAGAGTGGATATAGGACTGCTAGAAAATGAGGCTGAAGGAGATGGCTGAAGGGGTCAAGGAGATGGCAGATGAACTAAATAAGTATTTTACATCAGTCTTCACAGTGGAAGACACCAGCAGTGTGCCAGATATTGACAGGTGTGAGGAACGAGGAGTACAGTTACTATTACAAGAGGGAAGGTGTTCAAAAAGCTGAAAGACCTAAGTCACCTTGACCAGATGAACTACACCGTAGGTTTTTGAAAGAGGTAGCAGTCAAGTTGGTGGAGGCATTAATAATGATCTTTCAAGAATCATTGAACTTTGGCATGGTTCCAGAGGATTGGAAAATTGTAAATATCATTCCACGCCTTAAATTAGAAGGGAGGCAGCAGGAAGGAAATTAAAGACCAGTTCACCTGACCTCAGTGGTTGGGAAGATGTTGCAGATGTTGAGAATGAGGCAATGGAGTACTTGGTGACACAGGACAAGATAGAACAAAGTCAGCATGGTTTCCTTCAGGGAAAATCCTGCCTGACGAACCTGTTAGAACTCTTTGAGGAGATTACAAGTAGGATAGATAAAGGAAATGCAGTGGATGTTGTATATTTGGACTTTCAGAATGCCTTTGACAAGGTGTCACACATGAGGCTGCTTACCAAAGATCCCATGTTAAACAGGAAAGTTACTAGCATGGTTAGAGCATTGACTGATTGAAAGAGGCAGTGAGTGGAAATAAAAGGATTCTCTTCTAGTTGACTGCCAGTGACTAGGAGATGTTCTGCAGGGGTCAGTGTTGGGACTACTTCTTTTTACACTGTACATTAATGATTTAGATGTTGAAATAGATGGCCTTTTTTTGCCAAGTTTGCGGATGATATGAAGGTTGGTGGAGAGGTTAGGTTGTGTTGAGGAAACAGGTAGAATGTGGAAGGACTTAGACAGAATAGGAGGATGGTCAAGAAAGTGATGAAACAGAATACAATGTTGGAAAATACATGGTCATGCACTTTGGTAGAAGAAATAAATGATCAGTCTATTTTCTAAATGGGGAGAAGATCCAAAAGGATGATTCTGGGAATGAAAGAATTATCATATGAGGGTTGTTTGATGGCTCTGGTCCTTTAATCGCTGGGAATTAGAAGGATGGGGGAGTCTTATTGAAACCTTTCAAATGTTGAAAGGCCTAGATAGGGTAGATGTAGAAAGGATGTTTCCCATGGTGGGGGAGTCTAGGACAAGAGGGCAGAGCATCAGGATAGAGGGCTTCTATTTAAATCAGAAATGCGGAGGAATTTCTTTAGCCAAAGGGTGGTGAATTTTTTTGGAATTTGTCACCACAGGCCCATCTGTGGACGTCCGGTTGTTAGGTGTACTTAAGGCAGAAATTGATAGCTTCTTGATTGGACATGGCATCAAAGGTTATGGGGAGAAGGTGGGGTGTGGGGCTGAGGAGGAGAAAAAAAAGGATCAGCCATGATTGAATGGCAGAGAAGACTCAATAGGCCAAATGTCCTAACTCTACTCTTATGTCTTACGGTCTTAATTACATTCAGTCAGAAAGATCTTAAAAATGAACAACTCTATAACCTCCGGAAAAGATAAGCATATATTTTTTGGGAAATACATTGGAAGAAATTGTTGCAAAATTTTAATTAAAATAGGTTTTATTTGGGAGTTATCTGCCTGGGTGCTTTAGTTGTTACGGTCAAAATAAAACTTCAGTTTGACGTGTTTTTTTTCCTTTTCTTCTTTCATTCATTTTTCTTATTCCTTCCTAACCTTCTTTCTCATGTCATTTTTCCTCTAGTCTTTTTTAACCTCTAGTAGTAATAATGTACATTTGATATAGGTGGCTTGTGATAAATGCACAATGTTATATTGGTTCTCTTTTGTCCACAATGCCACTGGTGCTTAAGGCAGCAATGAAAGTGCTCTATCTCTGGCGGCATGCACAGCTTCCTTCATCGTGTCAGTAGCTTTCTGTCGGTTTTTACCACTGTCAGTTATGCAAGTCCTGGGTGGAGACTCAGGAATACTGTCACGCTTAGATGTAAAATTCTTCATTGCTGTTTCAGTAACAATTTTGTTTTACCAGTCAGGGTTGTTTGACGTAAGCTGAACCTCTGAACCACGAGGACTGGTGGACTACACTTAATCTGGTCTCTACCCTTCTGTCTGGCATGGGTGACCCTACCAACAGCCAAACCATAATGCCTTGACTCCAACCAGCATAATTCTCCTGGCCATTGAGGCATGCAGGCCTGCAAACCATGAAAAAGTTGTGGTCCTTTTGGAGGATTATAGTAGTTGTATGCTAAATTAACTATGATAGATTCCTCACTTGTTAATATGCAGTACATTGCAGCATTCTTTTTTCCATTGTTTTATGAGATAACCACCTCTAAGAGCATCTCAGCCCAGCATAAAACTCAGTCATTGACCTATCCCAATATAATTTGTAAACATTTATAAATAAATGGTTTATATATACTGTATATATTTTATTTTTTCTCAAAAGAGAATCCGCACGTTTTTGTTACTTCCTTTCATCTGATTACGTTTTGCTGCATACAGAAGTAAACAGCTTTCTTTATAGTATACATGAAGATAAAAAGCTAATGCAAATTGTAATGACAGTCAATGTAATGATTGTGCCAGAGATTACCCTGCATCACCCGGCTGGTATGAAGGGGGTGGCACGAGATCGAAAGAAGCTACAGAAAGATGTCAAGTTAGTCAACTCCATTACTCCATTGCCTCCATAGCATTCAAGACATTTTCAAGAAGTGAAGCCTCTGAAAGACAGCGACCATTGTTTAGGACCCCCTTTACTCAGGATATGCCCTCTTCTCATTGTTACCATCAAGACAGAGGCACAGAAGCCTGAAGGGACACACTCAGTGATTCAGGAACAGCTTCTTCCTGTCTGCCATCTGATATCTAAATGGACATTGAACCCATGAACAACACCTCATTATTTTTTATTTCTGTGTTTTTCATTAAACTATTTAATATGCATAGACTTACCTTATATATATTTTTTCTCCATTTATCTTGCATTGTATTGCTGCTTCTAAGTTAACACATTTCACAACATAAGCCGATGATATTAAACCTGATTCAGATTCAGTGGATTAATTTTCAAAAATGTATATGGCAGTGTTTATATCTGTTATTATAACCAAAAAGACATTATTGCTTTTAAAATTATTGTTCAGGAAAGCATACCTCAAAACATGAAGATGCAATTGTGAGTGTCACTGACAAATAAGCAATTACTTGGTGAGGCAAAATAGTGGTAATTTGTAATTAGTTTATTATTGTCACATGTACGAAGATGTAGTGAAAGAATTAAGTTTTGTATGCCATCCATCAACAATCCATGCAAATAGTGAAGTTTAAACACATGGAAATGAATAGAACACAAATGTGTAAATGAATGAGAGGAGGAGATAGACCAAGAAAAGTTGTTTTTCTTCTCATATTTGCCAAAATAAAATGAAAAGCACTTTTATCAGAAAATTAATCACAGTGCTTTGATGGTTAAATACATTTTTTTATTACTTATAAGATTTGGGTGTTGCAAGGCTATAATTTCTTTTTTATTATTTTCTCAATAAGGTTAAGTTTGCAGACAACTTGAAAAATTAGTGTGGATAGCAAAGACAGCTCTTAAAGAATATGGCAGGACAGAATCATATTTATCATCACTGAGTTATATGACATAGAATTTGTTGTTTTGTGGCTGTAGTACAGCATTTTGACACCTACCTACAGGAAAAAATGTAAATAAGATTGAAGGAGTGCAGAGAAAAATTACTAGGATGTTGTCATGTCTGGAGGACCTAAATTGTAAGGAATGACTGAATAGATTAGGACATTATTCCTTGGAACATAGAAGATTGAGAGGAGATTTGATAACAGTATACAGAATTATGAGGGCTATAGATAGGCTAAATGCCAACAGGCTTTTTCCACTGAGGTTGGATGGGAAGGTGAAAAGTTTAAGGAGAATATGGAGGAATTTAAGGTGGGGGGGGGGTTATATGGGAGGCAGGGTTTAAGGGTCAGCACAACATTGTGGGCTGAATGGCCTGTACTGTGCTGTACTATTCTATGTTCTATATGTTCTAAGTTTCCTCTCTCAGATGTCATGAGAATGTGGAGTGAGCTATCGGTGCATGAGAACTCAATTTCAAAATTTAAGAGAAGTTTGGATAGGTACATAGATGGTTGGAGAATGGAAGGCTATGGTCCAAGTGCAGGTTAATGGGAGTAAGCAGTTTAAATGGTTCGGCAAGGACTAGCTGGGCTGAAGGGCCTATTTCTGTGCTGTACTTTTCAATGATTCTATGACTATGATTCAAAAACTTAAAATTACTACAAATTACAAAATAAATAAATAGTGCAAAAAAAGGAACAATGAGATAGTGTTCATGGGATCTGAGATGGATGGGAATATTCTAGATAATTGAGTGTGATTATTGATGCTCCTGTACTTTCTTCCTGCAGGCAGCAACAAAAAAAGGGCTTGTTCTAGGTGTAAGGATCCTTATTTATGAATGCTGCCTTCTTTAAGTTCATGAAGATGTCCTCAATGATGATCTAGAAATCTAGGCAGAGCTGTAGCAGACAAGAACAACTCAATGCACTTTGGGAACCAATATTCTGGTGAGGATATATGGAGCAAATGCAGGGCTTTCTGAAAGAGGTGGTAAAGGTGGATAGGGTGGTGAAGAAAGCCTCTATTTGCTTGCCTTCATAGGTTGAGCTAGGATGTCATGTTGCTGCTGTACAGAAGAGTGGCTAAATTGCACTAGAAATATTCTCCACAGTTCTGGCTGCCACACCACAAGAAAGACTTGGTAGCAATAAAGAGAGTGCAGAAGTAATTCCCCAGAATGTTTCTTCATCTCAATAAAAATATAATAAATATCTTCCTACCGCTTGTTAGATATGGAATAGCCATCTCCCTCTGTATGAAAACTTTGCCCTTCCAATCTCTTAACTTACCCACTGCCCAGCAGCTCCCAATTTAACCGTATTGCAATCACAAGACAATTTACCATGATCAATTAAATTACCAGTGGTATATCTTTGAACTTTGCGAGGAAATCAGAGCACCCAAAAGAAATGCATGTGGTCATGGGGAGAATATACAAAATCCATACACAATGGCAGGAATTGAACCTGGGTCACTGGTACTGCAAACTGTTGTGCTAACCACTGTGTTACTATGCCATCCTAGTAGAGGCAGGTACAAATACAAAATTTAAAAGATATTTTGACAAGTACTCGGATAGGAAAAATGTAGAAGGATATGAGCCTAATAAAGGGAAATGGTATAGTTCAGATAAGCTTCATGATCAGCTTGGACAAGTGGGCCAATGAGTTCAGTTTTGTGCTGTAAAGTTTTATGTCTTCATAAGGCAAATTGCCTTCTTCAATTGGTTTTGGTGCTAGAACTCCCCCAGGAATGTTGGTAGGGAATTTCTTAAAGTTTGGGTATGAAACAATTAGTAAGTGTATTTTTTTCCTGTATGTGTTTGAATGGGCGCCTGCAGTTAGGAGCTTTTCCTGTGCACGTTTTGTCCTCTCTTTCTGTTGGTGTCTTGGGGAGCCAGGACAGTAGATTTCATAATATACTTGGTTTCTTGAATATTTTGGATCTCCATGTATGACTAAACTCATGATTTGTGAATGTTTAGATTTGGAAAGGCATAGGTAGTCAATACGTCAGACAGCCACTGTAGAGTACTTCACTTCCAACTTTTCCAAAGCAATATTTAAGTGATTGATAGAAAACCAAGGAGATGGTCACTGAAATGGAAAGTCAAGGAGATATGGCCACATTGTCTCCTAATATTTTTGACTGAAAGTCCTTAACCTCATCTTTGGCAATTGTGATTCTGATAACTCATTTAAATATTTTTAAATTAATAGATTAATATCCCTTCACTAAAAGCATTGCAGGAAGTTATGCAAACATATTAATTTGTAACAATTTAATGATTCACTTTTGTACTGTATATACTTGGTTGGGTTAGTACTTTAACTTGATTAACTCCTCATGGGATCACTTGGTTGTGCTTATTGCACCCTATTTCTATTGTTTAGTGTGTATGTCTTCTTATGTTGTTTCACCACTGATAGGTCAGTATCTTATATTTTGACTGACTTGTAAAAGTACTCTCCTTCATTCTCTATTGAACTTGACCTCATGATAATATTGAACTTTTGAACAAATTTTCTTCTAAATAATCCAACCCCCTTCTGAGGGCATAGCCGTCTTTTAAGCTTAGATACTGAAAACACACATACCAATATTTCTCAGCAGCCTAATTTCAGCAAAGATTTCTACAAACAGCAACAAACTAGTAAAAATGTATTTGCTTTGTTATTTCTTTGCAGTATTGTTACTGATGACTGACAGCATAATTTGTTTCAAATAAATTTTACAACTCTTTTGGGTCATGGAAACTGTGTATTTTTTTAGATGTGACTGGTTTATTGATTTTTAAACATTCACTGATTTATGAACTTTTTTTTAAAAAAATCACAGATACAGTATGCTAGTGGACATTTTCTCAAGATTAATGTGACAAGTTGCAGTGCTTCTGGGAAACGATTCTGGAAATGTCATGTTCTATTTTTGTCATTGCCAGGTGCATAATTGTGTCAATATTATCATCTGTAATTCAATGCCACTGTTCTGATTTGTTAAGGCTCAGCAGTGAAAAGTTTCACTTGCAAATTAATCCATTACCAAAAAGATAAACTGACCGATGACTTTCTAGCATACTTTCTGAACAAAACTTTTTTTAAAAAAAATCACAGCAAGTACAGGTACTGATCAAATTTCTTTCATGTGTTTGCTACTATGGAGAACGGAGTATCCCAGATCAATGTGTTTACTTGGTTCTGGTAGTCCTGAGTCGACTGAAAGTAAGTCAATAAATAACATTTGATTTAATATGTAAGTGTGAGAATGGCTGCTCAGATGAATACTGAAGCTTTTCCATGATAGATTTGCACCTGATTCACTATTATGATTAAAAAAAACAGTTGCTCACAGGGAGGTATTAGATCAAAGACTTCAATACTGCAATTGTGAATAGAATAGCTTCAATTTTGTCTGTGAAATCTTGGCTTGCATTGTGAGATCAAACAGAAGCTATTACTATTTATTTATTTGTGTATTTAGAGATACAGAGCAGAACAGACCCTTCCAGTCCAACAAGCCACACTGTCCAGCAACCCACCTATTTAACACTAGCCAAATCACAGGACAATTTACAATGACCAATTAACAGTGCTAACCAGTACATCTTTGGAGGAAACGAGAACACCTGGCAGAAACACGTGTTCACGGGAGGACATACAAACTCCATACAGATAGCACCAGAATTCAATTCCAAGCTCTGATGTGCCAAGCTGCAATAGCATTGTGCTAACCGCTATGCTACCGTGGTGCCCGATTTGCTTTGTTTGAATCAAATACACAGATGATTAAAATGCCCAGTTGTAATGTCAATGAAGGAACCAAATGCAAAAAAACCACTGTGCGCCATCCACGGGCCAGTTTTTCAAACTAGTGAGCTCGCACTGATCTCCAACTGCGGCCCTGTAAACTTTATCTAATTTCTGCAGAAAAATTACTCAGCATCATTGTATTTGTTTTTATTTAGAGATATAGCCCTTGCGCCCAACGAGCCTGCATTGCCCAATTACCACCCATCTGAGAATTAACCTACCAACCCGTACATCTTTGGAATGTGGTGGGGGGGGGGGGGGGAGCTGGAGAACCTGGAAGAAACCCATGAGCTCACAGAGAAAATGTACAGACTCCTTCCAGAGAGCAGCGGGAATTGAGCCCGGGTCATTAGCACTGCTATAGCATTATTCTAATCACAAAATAACAGTACTTTCCTAACTGTGCTTACAATTCTTCTAAACACATTTTCTAACATGACTGAGTGAGGTTGACTATGGAGATAACAATCAAGCCAAGTCAAGTCACTTTTATTGTCATTTCGACCATAACTGCTGGTACAGTGCATAGTAAAAATGAGACAATGTTTTTCAGGACCATGGTGTTACATGACACAGTAAAAAAAACTAGACTGAACTACATAAAAAATAACACAGAGAAAAAAAAAACAACTACACTAGATTACAGACCTACCTGGGACTGCATAAAGTGCACAAAACAGTGCAGGCATTACAATAAATAATAAACAGGACAATAGGGCAGTACGGTGTCAATCCAGGCTCTGGGTATTAAGGAGTCTGATGGCTTGGTGGAAGAAACTGTTACATAGTCTGGTCATGAGAGCCCGAATGCTTTGGTGCCTTTTCCCAGATGGCAGGAGGGAGAAGAGTTCGTATGAGGGGTACGTGGCGTCCTTCATAATGCTGTTTGCTTTGCAGATGCAGCGTATAGTGTAAATGTCCATGATGGCAGGAAGAGAGACCCCGATGATCTTCTCAGCTGACCTCACTATCCGCTGCAGGGTTTTGCGATCTGAGATGGTGCAATTTCCAAACCAGGCAGTGATGCAGCTGCTCAGGATGCTCTCAATACAACCCCTGTAGAATGTGATGAGGATGGAGGGGGGGTGGGTGATGGACTTTCCTCAGCCTTCGCAGAAAGTAGAGATGCTGCTGGGCTTTCGTTGCTATGGAGCTGGTGTTGAGGGACCAGGTGAGATTCTCTGCCAGGTGAACACCAAGAAATTTGGTGCTCTTAACAATCTCTACTGAGGAGCCATCGATGTTCAGCGGGGAGTGGTCGCTCTGTGCCCTCCTGAAGTCAACAACCACCTCTTTTGTTTTGTTCACATTCAGAGACAGGTTGTTGGCTCTGCACCAGTCTGTTAGCTGCTGCACCTTCTCTCTGTAAGCTGACTCATTGTTCTTGCTGATGAGACCCAACACAGTCATGTCATTGGTGAACTTGATGATATGGTTCGAGCTAAGTGTTGCAGCACTGTCATGGGTCAGCAGAGTGAACAGCAGTGGACTGAGCACACAGCCCTGGGGGGTCCCCGTGCTCAGTGTGATGGTATTGGAGATGCTGCTCCCGATCCGGACTGACTGATCTCCCAGTCAGGAAGTCTGGGATCCAGTTGCAGAGGGAGGTGTTCAGGCCCAGTAGGCTCAGCTTTCCAATCAGTTTCTGAGGGATGATTGTGTTGAATGCTGAACTGAAGTCTATGAACAGCATCCGAACGTATGTGTCTTTTTTATTCATTATATATATTCATTATATGTTTGAAAACTAGACAAGATAGAGTTTACATTTGTATGATGGGTGGTTAATGAACAAGCTTCTATTATCTGTTATTCAGGCATATCTTGAGAAGTGTGATAATTCGGTTATGCCCTCCTGTCTTGGATGTATCAGTTTGTTAACCAACCTGCCCACTTGGAACTAAAGGTTCAGGGTTATCCAGAAATCGATCAACCAGGCTATGACTGCCTTTTGCCCATGGTGCAATTCTAATCACACCAACTAATTAAAAAACTCAATATCTTCTAACATCATGACAAAAAAAAAATCAACCTGAACAGTGAATAGCTTTGTAAGTGCTTTATCTTTAAATTGACATAAAATATAGATTCCCCGACTGACATAGCAAGGTAGCGTAGTGGTTAGCACAATGCTTTGCAATACCAGCAACCCAGATTCATTCCCCACCGCTGTTAGTGAGGAGTTTGTACATCCTCCCCATGACTGTTCAGGGCTCTGTTGGGTGCTCTGATTTCCTCATATCGTCTGAAGACACACCCGTTGGTAGGTTAATCGCTCATTGTAAATTGTCCCATGATTCGGCTAGGGTTAATTCAGGGGTTGTCGGAGGTGTAGCTCAATGGGCCGGAAGGCCAATTCCATGCTGTATATCAATAAAAATATAAATATGGATATGAGAGGCCTAGTCAAAGTGAATAAAAATGATATATATAAGAGATTCTGCAGATGCTAGAAACCCAGAACAACACACACAAGATGCTAGAGGAACTCAGCAGATTAGGCAGCATCTATGGTAATGAATAAACAGTCAGGGTTTCAGGCCGAGACCCTTCATTAGGAAAGGAAGGACAAAGATGCCTGAATAAAAAGGTGGGGGGAGAGGAAGGAGTACAAACTAGAAAGTGATAGGTGAAACCAGCTGGGTGGGGAAGGGCGGGTGAAGTAATTAAAGTGATTGGCCACCGGGAAATCCTGATTTTTGTGGATGGAGTGAAGAGGTTCCATACCTCTTTTCCTCACCATCCTATCATTTCCCTCCGATCGGATTAAAGGTTTTGTCCCAAATTAATTACGGTTTATTCCTCTTCCGTAGATGCTGCCTGACCTGCTGAGTTCCTCCAGTGTTTTGTGTGTGTTGTTCTGTAAATAGGAAGGACCTATTTCCCTCAGGATGAGGTAGAGATTTAAAGTAATTAATTGAAATATTAGAAAGGAGCCAATGAAAATATTCCTTTTATAACACAAGCTCATAGAATGGATACATAGAATTGCAGATGACACAAAGCTGGGTGGCAGTGTGAAATGTGAGGAGGATGTTATGAGAATGCAGGATGAGTTGGACAGGTTGGGTGAGTGGGCAGATGTATGGCAGATGCAGTTTAATGTGGATAAATGTGAGGTTATCCACTTTGGTGGCAAGAACAGGAAGGCAGATTACTATCTGAATGGTGTCAAGTTAGGGAAAGGGGAAGTACAACGAGATCTAGGTGTCCTTGTTCATCAGTCACTGAAAGTAAGCATGCAGGTACAGCAGGCAGTGAAGAAAGCTAATGGCATGTTGGCTTTCATAACAAGGGGAGTTGAGTATAGGAGCAAAGATGTCCTTTGCAGTTGTACAGGGCCCTGGTAAGACCACACCTGGAATATTATGTGCAGTTTTAGTCTCCAAATTTGAGGAAGGACATTCTTATTATTGAGGGAGTACAGCGTACGTTCACGAGGTTAATTCCCTGGATGGTGGGACTGTCATATATTGAAAGATTGGAGCAACTGGGCTTGTATACACTGGAATTTAGAAGGATGAGAGGGGATCTGATTGAAACATTCAAGTTTATTAAGGAGTTGGACACGCTAGAGGCAGGAAACATGTTCCCAATTTTGGGGGAGTCCAGACCCACAGGCCACATTTTAAGAATAAGGAGTAGGCCACTTTTAACAGAGCTGAGGAAAAATCCACCCAGAGAGTTGTGGATCTGTGGAATGCTCTGTCTCAGAAGGCAGTGGAGGCCAGTTCTCTGGATGCTTTCAGGAGAGAGTTAGATAGAGCCCTTAAAGATAGCGGAGTCAAGGGATAAGGGGGAAGGCAGGAACGGGGTACTGATTGTGAATGATCACAGTGATCACATGTTCACAGCCATGATCACAGTGAAGGGCAGTGCTGGCTCAAAGGACCAAATAGCCTACTCATGCACCTATTGTCTATTGTCTATTGATACAGAATGGAATGACACCTTTCAGCTCATCAATTCTATGCTGTCTTTAGCATTAACCCAAACATTCCCACCCCCACCCCCATCCCCATAGTCCTGCCAATTCTTTCCTTTAAAAAAGTTATCCAGGCTCATTTGAACTACACGATTCACTCCTGACCACCAGCTATGGCAGTATATTCCCAAGCTTAATTACTTGCTGTGTATGAAAGGTTTCTACACATCACACTTCTCAGTGACTTTCCTTCTGTCTTCTAGTTATAAACCACTCCACTAATGGGAATAATCACATCATTATGATATTAAATCCTCTAGCAGATTTCTCTGTAATCTTCTCTCTTCCAAGGAAGACAGCTCCACAACCCTTATTCCTGAAATCATTTTGACAAAGCTCTTCTTCGCCTCCACAAATTTCAATTTTTTCTTAAGTTCCCCCCAGACACAAAACTACATTCTTGGTCAAACTCTTCCCATCATCACTTTGTTGCTTTTGTCCTCTGTGACTCAGGTTATAAAGCCTAGGATTCGGTTTGCCAAACATTAGTCATTTTTTTCATTCCTCAAGCACCGCCTCAAGATTATGGACAATGAAAATTCTTCTTTTTCCTCCTTCAGCAACCAAGGACACCAACTAACAAAACAGCTGGTCCAAGTATGTAATCTGTAGTACCTGCTGTTTAATAATATTACCTCATGAAGAATCATAACTCTGTTTTCCTTTACTGAGATACCAGTGGATTCTTCTTCCTTGATGAAGACCTAATTTAAAGTGTACACTTAGTACCTCAAATTTTCCTTTCAACAGCAAAGTTCCTTTTCATTTTCCTCTCATCCACACTTCTTACAAACTTTCTTCCTGTTCACATAGAGTATACTTTTTTTGCATTCTCTCTTATTTGCTGCCAGTCCTTACTCAAGTATGCACTTAGTTTTTCTTAGTTACTTTCTCATCTTCCCTCTGACCTATATATCAGATTCAGCCTCATTCTCACTTGCATCACCTACCTGATATCTGCCACATGCTCTTTTTTTTCTGCTCTAAGCTAAGACAACAGCGCTGCTCCAAAGAGCACCATATGAGGTCATTCTTATCCTCAACCATCAGGCTCTATAATGAGTCAGTCTATAGCCGGGGAAGTGATCTTGTAATCTTTGACTTGTAAATCTTGTACATCTTATTTTTAAGGTAACTTATTTTTACTCTTTCTTACTTCTCTTCTAATATTTGTACATCAGTACACTTGTAATGCTACTATGACACTGTAATTTCCTTTGGGATCAATAAAGTATCTATCTATCCATCTAGGTACTTCATATCATTTTGATGTCCAATGTCCCCTGCTTTAATTTCCTTGCTCTTCTCTCCCATGAGAACACGTCTGGATTGAAGGTAAGAAATCTCTTCCTCAGATGGTTCCCATTGTTCAGTAAATGTTTTGTGTGCTAAGCTTTAATCCAATTTGCCCATATCAGATCAGTTCTCATACCATTGACATTGGTCCTCCATAAGTGTTTACTAGTTTCACTATGTCATAGAATCACAGGAAGTGAAAATAGGGAAGATAGGGCAGTGGGTTTCTTATGGTGGGGATATCCAGAACTTGAGGGCACAGCCTCAAAATTGAGGGGCGACCTTTTAGAACAGAAGAAGAGGAATTTTTTAGCCTTAAAGTAGTGTATCTGTAGAATGCTCTGCCACAGATTGCCAAGTCCGTGTTTATATTTAAGGCGGAGGTTGATCGTTTCCTGATCAGTCAAGGCATCAAAGGATATGGTGAGAAGGCAGGTGTATGGGGTTGAGTGGGATCTGGGATCCACCATGATGAAGTGGCAGAACAGACTCGATGGGCTGAATGGCCTAATTCTGCTCCTATGTCTTTTGGTGCCAGTGACCAACAACGATGCTTTGCAGACAGTTCACAAAAATACCTGATGTTCTAGAAGCACGAAGATGAGAAAATCCCAGAGGTTGGAAATCCAAGCAACACATACAAATGACGAAGGAATTCGGCAGGCCAAGCAGCATCAATGGAAAAGAGGAAAAAAAAGTCGACCTTTCAGGCCGAGACCCTTCATCAGGACAGGAAAACTGGAGAGTAAGAAGGTGGGAGGAGGGAAGGAAGAAATACAAGGTAGTAGGTGACAGGCAAAACTGGGAGAGAAGGAGGGGTGAAATAATGAGCTGAGAAACTGATAGGTGAAAGAGATAAAGGGCTGGAGAAGGAGGAATCTGATAGGAAAGGGTAGAAAAGCATGAAAGAAAGGGAAAGAAGAGGAAACTAATGGGAAGATAAGGAGATGAGATGAGAGAGGGAAACAGGAATGGGAATGGTGAAGGGGAGGGGTGTCAATTACCAGATGTTTGATAAATTGATGTTCACTTGGAGGCTACCCAGATGGCATATATGGTGTTGCTCTCCAACTTGAGTGTGATCTCATTGCGGCAGTATAGGAGGTCATGGACTGACATGTCCGAATGGGAATGGGAAGTAGAATTGTAGTGGCTGGCCGACGGGAGATCCTGATACTCTAGTTGATATACTTCTTCTGAATTGTGATCATTGCAGTCCACAGCCTATAATTTTCCTTTTAAGAAATTCTTTTGAACTGACCGAATGATCTGGCACTTAGAAACATAGAAAACCTACAGCACAATACAGGTCCTTCGGCCCACAAAGCTGTGTTGAACATGTCCCTACCTTAGAACTACCTAGGCTTTACCCATAGCCCCCTATTTTTCTAAGCTCCATGTAGCCATCCAGAAGTCTCTTAAAAGACCCTATCGTTTCCGACTCCACCACCGCCACTGGCAGTCCATTCCACGACCTCTCCACTGCACCTACTTCCAAGCACCTTAAAACTATAAACACAACGTACACTGCAGATACTGGGGTCAAAGCAACCCGTATTAAAAGCTGGAGGAACTCAGCAGGTCCGGCAGCATCCGTGGAAACGAGCAGTTAATGTTTCGGCCGAGACCCTTCGTCAGGACTGAAAAGGGAGGGGGCAGGGGCCCTATAAAGGAGGTGGGGGGAGGATGTGAAGGAGAAGGCTGGTAGGTGCCAGGTGAAAAACAAGGAAGAGGAAAGATCAAGGGGTGGGGAAGGGGAAGCAGGGAGGGGAATCATGATAGAGGTGATAGGCAGCTGGAGGAGGAGGCAGAGTGAAACTGGGTTGGGGGAAGGGAGAGAGAGGGAATTAACGGAAATTGGAGAATTCAATGTTCATGCCAAGGGGCTGAAGACTACCCAAACGGTATATGAGGTGTTGCTCCTACAACCTGAGTTTGGCCTCATTATGGCAGTAGAGGAGGCCATGTATGGACATATCTGAATGGGAATGTGAAGCGGAGTTGAAGTTGGTGGCAACCAGGAGATCCTGTCTGTTGTGGCGGACGGAGCGGAGGTGCTCGACGAAGCGGTCCCCCAATCTGTGTTAGGTCTCTGTAGCATCCGGTGCTCCCAGTGCGGCCTTCTCTACACCAGCAAGACATGGAAATGAATACAGTTGATTTTTCAGGCTGAGACCCTTCTTTAGGACTGAAAAGGAAGGGGGAAGAAGCCCGAATAAAAAGGTTCAGAAGAGGAAGGAGGATAGCTAGATGGTGATAGGTGAAGCCAAGTGCGTTGGAAAGATAAAGGGCTGGAAAAGAAGGAATCTGATAGGAGAGAAGAGTGAACCATAGAAGAAACGGAAAGAGGAGGGGACCAGGGAGAGATGAGAAAAGGTAAGTGGCCACAGTGAGGAATAGAGGAAGAGGGGAGGGGAGGGAACATTTTTACCAGAAGGAGAAATTGATATTCATGCCATCAGGCTGGAGGCTATCCAGACAGACTATAAGATGTTGCTCCTTCAACCTGAGGGTACCCTCAACCTGGTACAAGAGAAGGCCATGGACCGACAAGCAATACCATCTGATGATATACTGGGGGCAAACCACAAGTGCTGCTATGCTTTAGGCACCAACATAGCATGTCCATAACCTACTAACTCTAACCTGTTCATTTTTGGAATGTGGGAGGAAACCAGAGCACCCAGAGGAAACCCATGCAGTCCCAAAAGGACATACAAACTCCTTACAGAGTTGGAAATTAAACACTGACCTTCCCTTCCCTGGTGCTATAAAGTGTTATGCCAACTGCTATACCACAGTTTACTGGGAAACTAATAATAATAGAGCTTTAAGCATGCATTTTCTGTTAGAGAGCATGCCTGTATGAGAATAGGTTGAGTGAACTTGGTCTTTTCTCCTTGGAGCGACGGGGGATGACAGGTGACCTGATAGAGGTGTATAAGATGATGAGAGGCATTGATTGTCTGTATAGCCAGAGACTTTTCCCAGGGCTGAAATGGCCAACATGAATAGGCATAGTTTTAATGTGCTTGGAAGTGGGTACAAGGGGGATATTAGAGGTAAGGTTTTCATACAGAGATTGGTGTTTGTGTGAAATGCACTGCCAGTGACGGTGGTAGAGGTGGATACAATAGGGTCTTTTAAAAGACTCTTAGATAGATTCATGGAGCTTAGAAAAACAGAGGGCTATGCAGTGGAGAAATTCTAGGCAGTTTCTAGAGCAGGTTACATGGTTGGCACAACATTATGGGCTGAAGGGCCTGTAATGCGCTGTAGATTTCTATGTTCTATGTTAACTGTCATTGCAACTGTACATCCATAAGGCTGAATATTTTATGAATAGCATGTTTCAGAAAATGGTCACCCCATAGCTCGAAACCGGGAAGAAAGTTTACTGGACAAATGTAACTGTTACAAAGATTTGACATTTTTTATATAGTTAGGCTATAATTTATTACTGTGGAATATCGAGTTGCCTTTGTATTTGTAAGCTAAATTCCTTTGGCACAGCAAATTAGCCTTTATTAATTAAACATACATTCTGTCCTCTTGTGTCCAGGCCTCAAAGTATTTTCAATGCTCACAATAAATCCTTCATTTTGTTATCCTCTCAATGACTGGCTCCCTTATTTCCCTCTTTTCCACTGAAAATGGTGTTGTGATTTGAAACAAGCAATGAAGTGTACTGTACCATTACATCATGTGCGGATAGTGTAATCCAACTAATGCTCTGTTTTCATATTAGATGTAGTTACAAAGGATTAATACGTAATAAATTAAGAATGCACTTGCTCAGTTTGCAAATTACAAATTATAGTACAGCTCACCTTTTAGCTTCTCAGTTATGAGCTGCTAGAACTATTGTAAATGCATTTTTCTTTTTGCTACAGTAGCATAGTCACGCAATAAGATAGAGTGTCCCCTTGGTCTGAAAGTCAAACTTTGCCTCCACAAGGACTGTTTACTCCTATCAATACTGTCAAGAAAAAACTTGGATTTCATTCTTCAGGTCATATTTCTGTGATTTGGCTGTGCCAGAGCAACTGAATATTTGTCCGTTTAGAACAGAGATGAGGAGGGATTTCTTTAGCCAGAGGGTGGTGAATCTGTGGTATTCGTTGCCACAGGCAGCTGTTGGAGGCCTGGTCATTTGGTGTTGTTTAAGGCAGACATTGATAGGTATTTGATTATTCAGGGCATGGAAGGTTACTGTGAGAAAGCAGGAGAATGGGGTTGAGAGGAATGGATCAGCCATGATGGAATGGCGGAGCAGACTCAATGGGCTGCATGGGCTAAATCTGATCCTATGTCTTATGGTCTAATGGTCTTATACAAATTTTTTTCCATAACAAAGAACGGTCATATTGCCTTCCTTCACTCTTTTACACTTGAGTTCTTACGTGGCCTCAAAAGCCACTGTATGATAAGCCTGAGTTACAACACAGTATTTGGAAGGTGATATTTGATTCACGCATTACGTGTAGGAAAAATTATACCCAATCTCAAAATATGCCTGAAAGAGAGAGATGGCATTACATACATGTGAACAATTACAGAATCGGGATTAATATCACCCGCATATGCCAAGAAATTTGTTAACTTTGCGGCAGCAGAACACTACTGCACAGAAATTAGCCTTTTGGCCTATGTTGGCAGTGCTGAAACATGAATCTGCCTAGTCCTATCAACCTGTACACAAAACATAGCCCTCCATACCCTTTCCATCAATGTGTCTATCCAAACTCCACAACCACCACTTGAACTCATTCCACAATCTCACCATCCTCTGAATGAAAATGTTTCTCCTCATCTTCCCTTTAAACATTTCACCTTTCGCACTTAACCCATGACCTCTAGTTCTCGTCTCACTCAACCTCAGTGAAAAAAGTCTGCTTGCATTTACCCTATCAATACCCTTCATAATTTTGTATACCTCTATCGCATCTCCCCTCAATCTTCTATGTACTAGCGAATAAAGTATTAACTTATTCAAACTTTCCCTATACCTCAGGTCCTTGAGTCCTGGCAACATCATTGTGAATGTTTTCTGCACTCTTTCAATATAATTTGCATTTTTCTTGTAGGTAAGTAACCAAAAGAGCACTCAATATTCCAAATTAGGCCTCACCAACGTTGTATACAACTTAAACATGACATTCTATCTCCTGTACTCGATGGATTGATTTATGAAGGCCGATGTGCCAAAAGCTTTCTTTATGACTCTATCTACCAATCACCACTTTCAAGGAATTATGGACTCATATTCCCAGATCCCTCTGTTCTACTGCTCTCCTCAGTGCCTTACCGCTCGCGTTGTAAAACCACTGCCAAAGAGTAACACCTCACAATTGTCTGGGGTGGCATGGGAGTGTAGTGGTTAGCACATTATCAGCAACCTGAGTTCAATTCCCATTACTGCCTGCAAGGAATTTGTACGTTCCTCCCGTGACCTCGTGGGTTTCCACCAGCGCTCTGATTTCCTCCCATAGTCCAAAGAGGTACCGGATGGTAGGTTAATTGGTCATTGTAAGTTGTCCCATGATTAGACTAGCAAAAATTAGGCTTGCTGGGTGGTGCAGTTTGAAAGGTTGGAAGGTATTGTATAGAACTGTAGTAATTAGTAATTTTATGTATTTTATTGTACTGCTGCCACAAAAAAATTAATTTCATGACATATGTGAATGATGATAAACTAGATTTTGATATTGGTCTCTATTGTGGACTGAGAATAGGAAGGGGGCATGGAAAGAGGAATCATGGTTGGGAAAGGAGGAGGGGAGAGGAGAGGGAGCAGGAAGCACGAGAGAGACATTCTGTAATGTTTAATAAACCAATTGTTTGGAGTCAAAAGACCTTGCCTGGCATCTCAGGGCTGGGTGTGTCTGCCCCTGCACCACACCATCCATCCCGACACTCCATCGCTGCCACTTGTCCCACACCCATGGCACTCCACCTTTGCCATTCCCAACATCATTTGCTCCTGCCGGATTTACAAACTTGCACTCTGCTCCACATTGCCAGATATAGTATAGTGTAAAAGTCTTTGGCAACCTAGCTATATATATGTACTTAAGACATTTACACAGTACTCTAGATGGCAAACTGCAATGGAGCCAGCACTGATCCCTGTGGCACTCAGCTAGTTACAGACCCCCCCCACCCCCCCGTCAAAGAGTCAACCATCTTCAACCATACTCCAATTTCTTCTGAAAAGCCAATGTCTAATCAAATTTACTACATCTTCTTGAATGAATAATTGTATGAAGACTAAACCATCTTGACCAGCCTCCTATATGGAAGTTCATCAAGGGCCATGCTAAAATCCATGTAGACAATATGCACTGCCTTGCCTTCATCAACTATTCTGGTAACTTCCTTGAAAAATATAATTAACATTGATTAGGTAGAACTTATCATGCTGAAAACCATGTTGACTATCTCTAACCAGCCCCTGTCTATCCAAAGACATGTCTATATGACCCCTTCCAAAAATGATAAAATAAAGGTACTGGAGGGTGCAGTGGGGCGGGTTAGTGGGCGAAGACGTTGATCCACCTTACTGCATCAGAAAAGTAACTGTTTTTGAGGCTGGTGGTTCTAACATGGAAGCTGTGTAGTCTCCTCCCTGATAGGAGTGGGATAAATAGTCTATGGGCAGAGGGGACAGCATCCTTCATCATGTTACTGTGCTTCTTCTGGCACCATTCTGTATATATGTCCTTGATGGCACGAAGGGCTAGTGCCGATGATGTGTTCGGTAGTTTTGACTACTCGTTGTAGAGCCTTCCTGTTTGCAGCAAAGCAGTTTCTGTATCATGCACTGATGCAGCATGTTAGGATGCGCTCTACTGCATATAGATCTGCATATTCCAGCTATCTTCAGCTGCCTCAGCAAGAAGAGGTGTTGGTGAGCTTCCCTGATTGTGCGGAATGTATTCTGGAACCATGAGAGTTTGTGCAAAATGTATGCTCCCAGGAGTTTGAATCTGCTCGCTGCCGATGTAAAGAGGGGTGTGAGTGGTGCAAGTTCTCTTGAAGTTGATAACTATCTCTGTTGTCTTGTTGACGTTGAGTAAGAGGTTACTTGCCAGGTGCCAGGCCTCAAGATCTTCCACCTCCTCTCTGTAGGCCATCTCAACATTGCTGACGAGCCCGTTGCTGCTGTGTCATCAGTGAACTTGGCAATGTGATTACTCGGGTCATTTGGCTGTGCTGTCGTGTGTGAGCAGAGGGAGCAACAATGGGCTCAGCACACAGCCCTGGGGATGGGGGAGGCACCTGTTCTGAGGATAATGGGGAGAGAGGAGCAGTGTGCCTTCCTGACCATCTGAGGTCTGTTGCATAGGAAATCCAACATTCAGTTGCACATTGGCGCATTCAGACCAAAGAGTAGGAGCTTGTTCACCAAGGTCTGAAGGACAGTAGAGTTGAATTGCAAAATGAGATCCAGAAACAGCCTGCTGACATTAATGTCCTTGTTTTCTAGGTATGTTTGGGCCAGAGCATGACAGATACTATGGCATCTTTTGTAGAGTGGTTGTGTTGGTAAGCACATTGGTGAGTATCCAGTGTGGTAGGAATAGAGTTTCTGTTAGGCGCCATTACCAGCTGTTCAATGCATTTCACGATGATTAGTGTCAGTGCCACCAGGCACATATTGAGTTCTTTGCATTCTGAAGGCATAGAGTTCTTTGCTACAGGGATGATGGTGGCTGATTTGAAGCATGTGGGGACAGCAACCCAGATGAGTGAAGTGCTGAAGATGTCCGTGAAAACATCAGTAAGCTGGTGTGCACACTCCCTGAGTACTCAGCCTGGATGTACTCAGAAGAGTCCTTCTGTTATAGACAGTGGCTACTCACCTGGGAGATGGGTAGCTTTTGTGTCTTGTGTTGTATGCTCAAAGTGAGCGCAAATGTTTAGAGCGTCTGGCAGGGAGAGTCATCACTGGTACCATCCCAATGCTGTTTTTTGTTGTGTGGTCAGTAATACCCTAGATGCATAGCCACATATGCTGAGTATCATTATCAGACATGAGCTCCTGAATTTTTTGTATGTAGGCAATCATTGCCCCCTTAGACCTGGATGCTTTGAGAGTTGTTCTGTCTCCAGATTTGAAGACAATGTTCCGGGCTTTTAGTAGGGAGTGCACCTCTGTGTTCATCTGAAGTTTCTGACTGGGCTGTGTAATGACTGTTCTTGAGGTACTGACATTGTCTACACACAGATGTAGAAGTGACAGATGAGGTATATTCCTCAAAGGCTGTGGCCTTCTCTGTTTGAGGCAGCCTCCTTAAACACCTGTCATTTAGACCATTCAAAACAGTCCTGGAGAACAGAGACTGCCTCATTAGTCCATACAGTGATTGTCCTCTTTTCTATTTTCTCCAATTTCCGCAGCAGTTGGTATGCTGAAAATAACACTATGGAGCTGTGGTCAGAGAGGCCAAGATAACTGTGTGGGGTGGCTTTGTAAGTACAGCACTTGTTTATATTAACATGATCCAGTCTGTTTGTTCCCTTCGAGCCCGTAGTGATATGTTGGTGGAATTTGAGTAAAATGTCCTGTAGGTTAACATGATTGAAGTCTCCTGCAATTATGAGGAGACCATCTGGATGGCTTGTTTTGTAGACAGCTGATGAGACTGTACACCTCTCTCAATGCATCCTTGGCGTTCGCACTTAAGGGAATGTAGGCAATGGTGATGAACACAACAATAAACTCTTTGAGCAGGAAATGTGGCTGGCATTTCATTGTAAGATATTCAATTGCCACAGAACACTGAATGGTAACTACAGATGAGCTTGTGCATCAACTTTTGTTCTTGTAATACAGAGTCCACCTCCTTTGGGATTATTGATTCAGATCACTGAACTACTAGTCCAGTAATAAGCAATACGATGATTATATTATACATTTGTGATACAAACAAGTATCAAGAAGAGCTGCCTCATAGTGTAAATCGTTCTTCATGTGCAAATCTTGCAGAATCAGTGTCACTGGAAAGTTTCATAGTTGAGTGTCTGGTTGTCTTTTTTGTTATATCTCAAGTGTAGTTTTATATCAAAAGTGTAGATTTTGTACAGTTTCATGTAGCATCATGGTCCTGAAAAACGTTGCCTCGTTTTTACTGTGTACTGTACCAGCAGTAATGGTCGAAATGACAATATAAAGTGACTTGACTTGACTTGAAACATTGTTTCCCATTTGAAACCAATGTGAAATCACTGCTAATTTTAACAGTCTGAGGACGTAGAATAGGAGGCATTTAGTATTTTCTTCTGCAGACAACATTATACTCTCAGTGGCCCCTTTGTAGGTATTTCTGTACACCAGCTCATTAAAACAAATATCTAATCAGCCAATCATGTGGTAGCAACCCAGTGGATGAAAGCATGCAGACATGGTCAAATGGTTCAGTTGTTGTTCAGACCAATGTCAGAATGGGGCAGAAATGTGATCTAAGTGACTTTAACCATGGAATATTTGTTGATGCTAGACAGGGTGGTTTAAGTATCTCAGAAACTGCTGATCTTCTGGGATTTTCACGCACAACAGTCTCCAGAGTTTATAGAGAATGGTGCAAAAACAAAAATAACATGCAGTGAGTAGCAGATCTTTGGGCAAAAACGCCTTGGTATTGAGAGAAGTCAGAGGAGAATGGCCAGAATGGTTTAAGCTGACGGAAGGCTACAGTAACTCAAATTACTCCATGTTACAACAGTAGTGTGCAAAAGGGAATCTCTCAATGCACAACACATCAAATCTTGAGCAAACAAGAGGAAATCTGCAGATGCTGGAAATTCAAACAACACACACAACATGCTGGTGGTCCTGACGAAGGGTCTCGGCCTGAAACGTCGACAGTGCTTCTCCCTATAGATGCTGCCTGGCCTGCTGTGTTCCACCAGCATTTTGTACATCAAATCTTGAAGTGGATGCGCTACAGCAACAGAAGGCCACAAACATACACAGAGGGGCCACTCTATTAGGAGGTACCTAAAAAGGTGGCCATTGATAGTGCTCATCAACTAAGACATTGAAACAAAGCTACTTTTTTTTTTAACATGATGCATTATCTATTTCTTACTCTGTAGATCTTATTATGTAGGATTGCATCATCCATTATATATGTACAATAAATGCACTTTGAGTGAATTGATTGCGCCAGCTAATTTATTTCTGTTAAGAGATAGTTTAAAAATATCCATTAAGGCAGCCAAGCTTGAGAAAAAATGATTCATAAAGTTTAAGGTGGATACTAAAGACAGAATAATATCTGGTTCATTTTATCAGCAGACATGTATTGTTAAGAAAACAGTATAGTGATATATTTACCCTAATTCTGGAAAGAAGAAAAACTTTTGCTGGATTAAAAAGTATCCAAAGTTTTCACTCTAAGAACATTTGGATTTAATCCAGATTTCATACTTTGTTGTACTGCGGTTTAGCCTAATCATCTCACAGCTGTGGCTACTAATGCTATTCGAATCCCTTTACTCTTCTGAAAGAATCAGACTCTACTTGTTTATTCCTACCACAGAGCCACTGCAGGCAATGGCAAATTAATGTCATAGTGGCATATTTGAAAGTTCTAACTAAAACCTCAATATCAAGTAACATTTTCCACAGAGTTTTTTCCTGCTACTGTCCATTATAGCCATGGTGCAACAATCCACTCATAATTACAGGCAAAATTGCAGTCAGTGTGAGAAGTTCCCACATCTCGGTGAGAAGAGGATTTCATTGATGCCTATCAAATGTTGAAAGGCCTAGACAGAGTGGGTGTGGAGAGGATGTTCCCTATGGAGGAGGGAGTCTAGCAACAGAGGGCACAATCTCAGAATAGAGGGACATCCATTTAGAAAGCAGATGTGGAGGAATTTATTTAGCCAGAGTGTGGTGAATCCATGGAATTCGATGCCACAGGTGGTTGTGGAGGCTAAGTCATTGTGGGTATTGAAGGCAGAAGTTGGTAAGTTCTTGATTAGTCATGGCGTGAAAGGTTACAGGAGATGGCAGGAGACTGGGGTTGAAAAGGAAATTGATCACCCATGTTGACATGGCAGAGCAGACCCAATAGATCGAATGGCCTAATTATGCTCCTATTTCTTATGGTCTTATAGTCTTATTATAAAATAAGTATGTTATTGGAACTCTATATTTTACCGAAGTCTATTATAGAATCATAAAGAAGTACAGCACAGAAAAAGGCCCCTGGCCCATCTACTTCATACCAAAATAATTTAAACTTCCTACTCCCATTGACCTGCGCTGGAAAACATAGCCCTCCATATGCATACAATCCAAGTACCTATCCAAACTTCTCTTAAATGTTGAAATTGAGTTCACATGCATCACTTGTGCTGGCAGCTCATTCATATTCTCACAACCCTCTGAGTGAGGATATCTCCCCTCATATTTCCCTCAAACCTCTCATCTTTCACCCTTAACCCATGACCTCTTAACCCATCCAACCGCAGTGGAAAAAAGTCTGTTTGCATTTCCCCTTTTTATAGCTCACAATGTTTTTTTTTAATATTTCTATCAAATCTCCTTTCAATCTTCTACATTCTAAATAATACAACCCTATCCTATTCAATCCCCCATAGCTCAGGTCCTCCAGACCCGGCAACATTCTTGTGAATTTTCTCTGTACTCTTTCAACCTTGTTTTCAGCTTTCCTGTAGTTAGGTGACCAACACTGCACACAATACTCCAAATTAAACCTCACCAATGTCTTATACAACTTCAACATAACACCCCATCTTCTGTATTCAATACAGTGGTTCATGAAGGCGAATATGCCAGAAGCTTTCTTTATGACCCTATCTACCTGTGACACCACTTTCAATGAATTATGAACCTGTATTCCCAGATCCATTTGTTCTACCACACTCTGCAGTGCCCCATCATTTATTGTGTAACACTTGGCTGGTCTTACTGAAGTGCAAACCTCACACCTGTCTGCATTAAATTCCATCTACCATTTTTCAGCCCATTCTTCCAGCAGATGTAGATCCTGCTGCAAGCCATGATAGTGTTTCTCACTGTCTGCTACACCACCACTCTTTATGTCATTCACTAGTTTACTGATCCAGTTAACCACATTATCATCCAGATCTTTGATATAGATGACAAACAACAAAGAACCCAGCACCAATCCATTTTCCTGGTATATGAAAAATGTACCAAAATATATCAAAATATACATATATGAAGAATTCCTTTACATATTCATCAAAGAACAATAAACAAGGTATTTTCTTCATTCAAATTCATGAAAATTGATAGCCAGCAGCACATTGTTGGGTGACCATTAAACTCACCAAGAATTTTTTCTCCTCTAATTAGTCTGGTAGCTTCTGCTGGGAGCAAGGGTTTCATTGACATTGGAAGTTCTTTACACTCTTTTGAAAACCTATATCGTCCATGTTCTTGGAACTTCAGATTGTCTTTATGCATTGCACTTTGTTTATCAACTCACCCCATTGTCTTTAAAGACTTTGTGCCTTCTGCCTATGGCAATGTGAGCTTACTCCCGGTGTTCCGGTTTCTTCCCACAGTCCAAAGATACTTCGGTTGGTAGATTAATTGTCCCATGAGTAGGCTAGGGTTAAGTTGGGGGTTGTTGTGTGGCATAGCTCCAAGGGCTGGAAGGGCCTACTTGGTGCTGTATCTCAATAATAATAATAAAAAAATTAAAAGTTCAAGCATACCTAGACATAACTTCGTTAATTAGAGTGGGGTTTAAAAGCATCGACATGTTAAACTTGAGTCAGATTTTCCTGGATTATCTAATGCAGCTACAGTAGTGTGTATTGATCTCAAATCAATTCCTCTTTACTCCTTTTTATTCTAATCTGTTGCCTGAATGTGTTCTGAATCTTCGGGCTTGGGATCTGCATAACTATTTGTCACTGTGTATTATGCACTTTTTGCCCTAGTTACGATCCTTATTTGCAAGTGTGCTATTGCAGCCTAGAAAGCTTTCTCAGCTGTTTTGTCTACTTCAATTCCCTCACTGCTCGACAACATCAGCTAATGCTGATTTGTGATTCTGGGTGTCTGTACTTAAGGATGCTTCAACTTTTGTTCTTAAAGGCTGCTTTCAGCATTTTCCATATCTCTTGCTCTGTTTTCCCAATTTCTGATTATTTCAAAATTATCTCAAAATATTCATCTTCTTCATTGTCCCTATTCAAAATACATAATTATTTTTCTATGGATGTCTTCATCCATTTTGAAACTATATGCTGTGTATTTAATATTTTGGCAATATATATATTGGTTGATTAAGCATTCTTTTCCATTTAAATAATTAATTACAAGTTGTCTATATAAATATGTGAATTGCCTCTCTTGAATTAAGGAATAAAGTTAGACTTTCATGTCTTTCTTTGAATTTGTTTAATACTTTGAAGATACACCTTCAAATGGACCACAACATTGCCGTGGGTTTGGAGGTTGCATGCCTCAAAGACCCAGAGAGCTATGTTGGCTGGAGTCAGATCTTTTTGCTTTGTCTCTTGGTAGGGTCGCCCATGCCAAACAGATCCCAGAGTAGAGGCCAGCCTATACTCTTTGTTTCAGAGATTCAGCTCAGGGCTAACAACCCTGACTAGTAAAACAAAATGGTTATGGAAACAGCAAAGAAAAACCCAACTACATCTGAAGGCGATGGTATTGCTGAGCCCCCCACCCGAGACTTGCATGACTGACAGCAGTGAAAATTGAGCTACTGACACGATGAAGGAAGCTTGAACTCTGCCATAGATGGAGGAGCTTCTTTGCTGCCCTGAATAGCAGTGGCATGATGGGCAATAAGCAAGTCTGAAGTTACAAAGCATATCCTATGCTTTATTTATTTATTTAGAGATACCGTATTGTAACAGACCCAATAAGCCCATGCTGCCCAATTTCGCCCATGTGACCAAATAACCTACTAATCCGTATATCTTTGGAAGGTGGGAGAAAACTAGAGGACCTTGAGCAATCCACGTGGTCACAGGAAGAACGTAAAACTTCTTATAGGCACTGGCAGGAATTGAACCCAGGTCGCTTGTCCTGTAATAGCTTTACGTTAACTGCTATGCTACCATGTGTTTTGAATTGAGGGAACTGGGTTTATCCAGACACTGAAAATGTATTCATTCTGCATTTAACTTTGAATATTTGCATCATTATATTCAAGTGCCTCAAAAATGCTCTTTCATTACATCTATAGATTTAGTGATACGTCAGTGTATCTGGATCTATTTTCCACATTTGAATGTTATTCTCCCAGGTGTTTTTATATCATGCTAGCTGCCACAGTATTGTTATCCACTTTTCTCTCCCACTCAAAAGCCTTTCATCCTCTTTTGTTTTAACTAATCACACTTTCATTCTCCCTCTTCATGGCTTGATGACCATTTCAATGGTGCCATTTTTGGAGGGTTTCATGCATTAAGCACACTGGGGTAGAACTTCCATAGAGTTTACCGCCATCTGTCATTGTGAACTTGGCAGAAGATCTGTTGAATCTTTAGAAAACTCTTTCTACCATTCCTGTGGTGTCTCCATCAATTGTTCTCTAATTTGTGGAAGGAGTGAATGTTGAAGGAAATCAAGACTGTTATTAAAATATACGTTAAGTACTGATGTGGAGTTGGTCATGAGTATTTTGTCAATAATCTTTAGCTTTGACATTACTTGACTGGGGAATAGCACCTCACCAATGCCATTTAAAGTTATCGATTGCCTCTTATTGGAGATGTGCACCATTGCTGTGAACATGCTGAATCATTGTGTGTGTTTTATAGGTGGAAAATTGGCTTCAAAAGACCAAGAGATAAAATTAATTTTCTATGATAGTTTCTATAAGATTTAATCCCAGGAATGGATAGGAGAGGGAAGATTCTATTCCTTTAGTGAATGTGGACTCAAAGAATGTGTGAAACAATACCTGGACAGCTGTCCCTCTTTGATCTTGTTCAGAAATGGCCTTGTCGCTCCTTACGTTTATCAACACCGGTAGTATATTTCTGCAAATCTCTGACCTCGTGATGCCTTCTCAATTCTATTTTGTTTTTAAATCCACACATTCTTCAGTCAAAAGACTAAGCTCAGAATGTTCTCCCTCAAACTCTTTGCATCTTTATTTCTCTCCCTGAAGAAGCTCCTTAACCTGGATAACAATGTTTTATGTCACTGTCCTAATTTGATCTCATGTGGTTCCATGTCAAAATGTGATTGAGAATGTTTCTGTAAATCTCTTAGGATTTTTTTTTAGCATAATGAACAGTTATAAGAAACCAAAGAGGAGGGAGAAGCAAGTTGTGTTTATAGCAACTGGCAACACAAGAGGAGATTTCTGGGGGATTTTACTTAAAACATTCACTTTTTCTTCAATCTCCATCCACACGCCCTGTCTCCAGATCCATTCTATCTTGCAGTCTCCCTGGAAGATAAAATCTAACATCTGTTTATTGAAATACAGCATGGAAAAGGCCTTACCGGCCATTAAAGCCTTGCCGCCCCAATTTAATCCTAGCCTAAACACAGAACAATTTACATTAAACAATTAACCTACCAACCGGTACTTCTTTGGACAGTGAGAGGAAACAGGAGCACCTGGAGGAAACCCACATGGTCATGGGGAGAACATACAAACTCCTTACAGGCAGCAGTGGGAATTGAACTCAGGTCGCCGGCATTGTAAAGCATTGTCCTAACCACTACACTGCCATACCACCCCTAACATGTGGCCTACTCTTTAACTTTAGATGCTGAAAAACCATTTGAGGAGGAAGAAGAGTCCAGACTTTGTGAAGATGCACCAACACGTGATCTGACCCTGCCCACTTCCAGTTCAAACATCACAAAGAGCACGCTGGAGGATAGATGAAACAAGCACAGTGTTGTCGATAGATGCTCAGCAGTCTTGCATCTCCCAAACTGTGCAAAACATTCAGATGATGTTGTTGCAGATGGTTATAAAGATAATGTGGTCTATCCCGGAGGTGGAGAATAGTTCAAGTTATTCTCCACTTTGTGAGCTAGAGTCAGAATATTTGCTCGAGACTTATTCACTTTACCTCCTCTTCTTTGCATCCCATATAACAGGTCATGATAATTCTATGTGACTTGTTAGGAAAACATGAAAACATGAAAAAAAAAGGAAACGTTCAGGCATGCCAAGGCTACTCAAAAAAAAAAAAAATAGAATGTCCTGAGAACAGGAGATACAATTATCTGATCAATAAATCTTTTGATGCTGGACAATAAGGCTTCCCATATGCAGCTAAAAGGCACAATTAGCTCTAATCTAAAATGGTGGTTGATAGATTTCCAAAAAATAGAAAGAATCAAGATACTGGTGCCAATAAAATGCGAATGGTATGATCATGGTTCATATTTCTAAGATTGGATTTCCAGGAGATATAGGAGTAGAAAAGAAATCCGGAGTTTCCAGTTCGGAAAATTAACTTGAAATGTTATTTCTGATTCTGCCTCCTGATCACTACACATTTTCAATACTTTTGTTTTACCTCAGATTTGATCATCTGCAGGATTTTGCCTTTGAACTCCTTTTCCATCTACTGCAACTTCAGATTCATGTAATCTAAAATCAGGATCTTTAATTTTATCAATAACTTTCATTAGTTAATTTTGTAACTAATTTCACATAGGCAGTTCATCGAAAAGTAATGTACTTTCTAATTATGTTCTACAGACAATTTAATTTCAAGAGTAATAATCATAGAAAGACTCAAGAGAGCAAGATTCCAAAAGAATTATCTTAGTGAAAATGGATACTAAATGTGCTAATAAGATATGGATGTATGAAAGTAGAGTTACAGCAAAAAAAAATTGGGCCAATTATCTTACTATCATGACTTAAGCATAGGAGGTGGAAATGAAATGATCACCTATACATTTGGCACTTGAGCACTGATTAAATGTATCTTTCCTGGAGTTGCAACACATTCACTTCACTTAAATGAGTGGAGATGCTGAATGGGAGAGAAGTCAACAATTAAATAAGGAATGTCTATTCACTATTCTGTTCAACAACGGCAGGTTGAAGGAAAATGTTACTAAATAATCTATCAGGTTTCTGTATCTTTGACAATCCCACAAACTGGAAATTTGTGATGCCTTTAATAGTAGTTTAACCACATTGCTGCCTGCATTTATATATACATTCAGAATAGAAATGCAACAAAGTGATTCATAGAAACAACTAAATTAAGTTTCCACACCAAGACAACACTGGATTAAGATGTTAAAATTAAATATTGATCAGAGTGTGTGCCTCAAAGTAGGAAGGAGTAGGAGAAATGTACATAGAATTAGGGGGTTGTTCCAGAGCTTTGAAAAATCACATTGCAGCAGAAAGCTCAGCCACCAATAGTATAGCTATTAAATTTATGAGTTAACAAATTCCAGAATTCCTTTAAAGGGGACCACAACTTTGTCATGGTTTGGAGGCTTGTGTACCTCAATGACTTGGAGAGCTATGCTGGTTGGAGTCAGGGCTTTATGCTTTAGCTCTTGTTAGGGTCACCCACACTGAACAGTTCAAAGGGTAGAGGCCAGAGTAGGAATGGTCCACTGAGCCTCCTGGTTTCAGGTTCAGCTCAGGGTTATCAACCCTGACTGGTCAAACAAAACTGTTATGGAACATCACTCAAGAATCCTTCTACATTTGTATATGTTGGTATTCCTGAATCTCCACCCAGCATTCGTATGACTGACAGTAAACTGAGAGAAAGCTATTGATATGATGAAGGAAGCCATGAACGCCACCAGAGATGGAGGACCTTCATTGCTGCTCTAAACACCAGTGATGTAATGTACAAAAGAAAAAAAAACAAAGTTCCAGAATTAGGTTATCTCAGAGGGTTGTAGAGCTGAAAACGATTACAGAGGCAGGGAGGTGTGGGAGCTCTATAACAAACTTAAATGTCAGTCCCCAAAATGACCCAGCAACTGGTAGTGGCACCCAAAGAGTTAAAGCAAGTTGGAAAAAGAAAACACATTTTATTCTGTTGGCAAAAAGAATGATGCTGCTGACACTGCTGATACTCAGAAAAGCATCATGCTAGATTGATACACAACATAGATAAGTAGCAAAAATGGTATAAAGATAGGATTTGAGGTAGCTAAATCCCATCAAATTGTGGCAGGCTTCATGAGTTTTTTGATGTAGACCTTGGGGTCTAACATCAGATACTAGGTATAAAAAAGTAGCAAGACTGTAATAAGAAGAAATGGGAAAGCTGTCCAACCCTCAAATCAACACTTTTGCTGGTCATCGTCACACATCTTTTTTAGCAAACGTGTCTTATGAATTATCAATACTTAAAGTTGAAACCAGAATCAGAATCTATCGGAAAGGTTGCAACCAAATCATTTAAAATCTCACAGAATTTTTAGATTCAGATTTATTTAAATTATTTTTTCCATAATTGCCTGACACTATGGAATAAATCCTTCAAACAAGAGCTAAAGATCATATGATCTCTGACCTTACTGACACTTGAAAACAGAAAATAGCTATAACTTATATATGAAGAGTTCATGGAAAGATCCATTCCATTTCTGAAAAAATCTGGGTGAACTGAGTGGATCTGACAGCAAATGAGAAAGAGGTTTGCTGCCATTGGGAAGATACATATATAATCTTGTTAGAAATAGACTTGACCTTGCATTTTCTTCCCAGTCTGTTAAACATCACTGACTCCACACAAGAAACAGTTATAAATATTCCTAAATTACAATGGAATAAGCATTACAACCACAAGTTAACTCTAATAATAGCAATGGAGAAAGTCGGTAAGTGCAAGTGGTGGGTTTTCCAATTAGTTGCCCCATATAATTGAGTGTAAACTGGGTCCCACCAATCTGAAATCACTTTTAAAAGTATTTTAATATTAAGTACATTTATAATGGTCTAAAACTTTGAAATAGAAAATAGTTAATTGAATTAGAAGGGTATGACATTCCACATAAGATCAAGTATGGTGAAAATGTTTGAAAGATGTAGTGACACTTTGCTTGTGAATAAGTGCAGAGTTACTTTTAAAAAGCTGGCAAGGAAGCTTGTTTTTTTCTGATTCTTAATGTATTTTTCCTCTGGCTAGTTGGCAAATGGATAATTAATGGGATAATTCTCCTTTACATTCCATGGAACTATTTTAAGACTGATTGAGATCAATCTTAATTAAAATTATTGAGGAAAATTAGACAGACACTAATACATTTGAGACATTGTCCCTCTTCTCTCCTCATTTTGACCAAATTCCCTTTCGCAATTGAAATATTAGAATACATTATACAGATATAATTAGATGCCTTGTGGCTACTGCATAAAAATAATAAGAAAACACAATCCACACTTTTCTCTTAAAATTGGCCAATCATCCAAATTTAACTCAGCCATGGCATGCCTTATAGGAGCCATTCCCTTTGATTTGATGAGTTATGTCAATTTTTCTTGGCTCCACTATTAAATATTAATACTCAGTAATGTTTAACTCTAATAAACAATAAAAGCTCACAGATGCCCTTAACATTCTTTGAGCTATAAAATTGAAGAATTTAATAGCACAGAAATTTAATCCACAGGAGTACCATTCATAACCTTCTTCAAATAGTTTCTCATGGGAAGACCTAAACTTCAAATGGAACTTGACCTAAATTCCCGTGCATTTTTTTTATTTATGTGCAAAATTAAACTGCGTTAACTATAGAGACGCATGCATCATAAAACTGGGAGAACTGTGCACTTGAGACAATTGGGCATTTATAATAAATGGAAATTAAACTCATTACTACATTCAATGTTTAAAATTTGAACTTTGCCCATTAATCATGACATACTCTTGCCTTGTTCTCAATAATGGCAACAATAACTTATTGCTTTCCAGTAAAGTACCATGAGTAAATCCATCTCCCCTGAAAATATTATAAACGTTACTGGGGAAGGACAATTAAACAATAAATTCCAAAATGATGTGGGTCATGTAGGTTGACCTGAGAATATCAGAAATCATGGCACATGAAAAAGTCTTTTGACCTATTAAACTTACTAACCTCAGATCTGATGGTACAGCTGTGAAATGCTGCATAAGAACTTCATTAACAACCTTAAAAAGACCTTAACACGCAAAAATTAGATTTATTTTTGCTAATATTCATTGATCCATTTTCTCATGGGATATGAAGGGCACAAAAGAACTAAATATTGATGAGTGGTCTATTAATAATTTCACTATATCTTACTTGTGATGTCAAAAGTTATAATTTTAATTTGAATGGGAAGATTAAACTATAAACTAATGTTACAAGTTTGTTATTTCAATGTGGCCTTTCCACTTAAAGGTACAAGGAGTTCATACAGCATAACAGAGACTCAAGTGACTTCTCTTGCTCTTTCTCTCTGTCTCTCTCAAACACACACACACACACACACACACACACACACACACACACACACACACACACACACACACACACACACACACACACACACACACACACACACACACACACACACACACACACCCTCAATCTCTCTATCTGCCCATCAGCCTAACACTCCTCCCAACAATTCCACTCCACACCTCTCTCACTTTATTTAATTCTCCTCTCTCCTCCTTTATCAGATTCCATTATATTCAGTCTTTTGTCACTTCTATCATTTCCCAGTTTTTGACATAATTCCTGCCCTCATCTGCTTATCACGAGTCTCACCTGGATCCACTGCTCACTTGCTAGCTTTTGTTCCACCCTTTTCCTCCATCTCTTTACGCTGGCAATCTTCCCCTTTCTCTAAAGTCTAGATGAAGCTTGTTCATCCAAAATGTTGACTGCCCATTGCCCTCCATACCTCAGAATCAGAATCAGGTTTATTATCACCAGCATGTGACATGAAATTTGTTAACTTATCAGCAGCAATTCAATGCAATATATAACCTAGCAGAGAAAGAGAAAAAATAATAATACATAAAACATAATAATAAATAAACAAGTAAATCTATTACGTATATTGAATAGCTTTGAAAGAATGTGCAAAAACAGAAATACTCTATATTAAAAATAGTGAGGTAGTGTCTAAAGCTTCAATATCCATTTAGGAATCGGATGGTAGAGGGAAAGAAACTGTTCCTGAATCACTGAGTATGTGCCTTCAGGCTTCTGTACCTCCTACCTGATGGTAACAATGAGAAAAGGGCATGCTCTGGGTGCTGGAGGTCCTTGAAAATGGATGCTGCCATTCTGAGACACCGCTCCCTAAAGATGTCCTGGGTACTTTGTAGGCTAGTACCCAAGATGGAGCTGACTAGATTTCCAACCTCCTGCAGCTTCTTTCGGTCCTATGCAGTAGCCCCTCCCCATACCAGACACTGATGCAGCCTGTCAGAATGCTCTCCATGGTACAACTATGGAAGTTTTTAAGTGTATTTGTTGAAATGCCAAATCTCTTCAAACTCCTAATAAAATATAGCTGCTGTCTTGCCTTCTTTATGTTGGGACCAGATTAGATCCTCAGAGATCTTGACACCCAGGAACCTGAAGCTGCGCACTCTCTCCACTTCTGATCCCCCTGTGAGAATTGGTATGTGTTCCTTCATCTTACCCTTCCTGAAGTCCACAATCAGCTCTTTTGTCTTACTGACATTGATTGCCAAGTTGTTGCTGCGGCACCACTCCACTAGTTGGCATATCTCACTCTTGTACACCTTCTCATCACAACCTGAGATTCTACCAACAATGGTTGTATCAGCAGCAAATTTATAGATGGTATTTGAGCTATGCCTAGCCACACAGTCATGTGTATATAGAGAGTAGAGCAGGGGGCTAAGCACACTCCCCTGAGGTGCACCAGTGTTTATCATCAGTGAAGAGGATATTTTATCACCAATCCGCACAGATTGTGGTCTTCTGGTTAGGTAGTTGAGGATCCAATTGCAGAAGGAGGTACAGAAGCCCAGGTTCTGCAACTTCTCAATCAGGATTGTTGGAATGATGGTATTGATCCCTTGAGTTCCTCCAGTGTCTTTTCTGTTGCCACTGAACAGAAAGGTTGCTGTAGATATCAAACAGGGAACCTTTTTTTGTACTTAATAGAGGAGATGCAATTTCATGTGACCAGATATTCAGGGGGGATATATTTCAGTAAATTATACACATGAGAAAGTTGGAAGCTGCTCAAAATCCAAAGTAACAAACACAAAATGCTGGAAGAACTCAGCAGGTCAGGCAGCATCCATGGAAATGAATAAACAGATGAATTTACAGGCCAAGACCCTTCTTCAGGACTGAAAAGAAAGGGTGAAAATGTCAGAATAAAAAGGTGGGTGGAGAAGGCTAGCTGGAAGGTGATAGGTAGAACCTAGTGGGTGTGAAAGGTAAAGGGTTGGAGAGGAAGGAATTGGATAGGAGAGGAGAGTGGACCATAGGAGAAAGGGAAGGAGGTGGGGACCCAAGGGGAAGTGACAGGCAGGAGAAAAGATGTAAAAGGCCAGAGTGGGGAATAGAAGAAGGAGACATGGAGGGAAAATATATTTTTTTTACTTGAAGGAGATATCGATATTCCTGCCATCAGGTTGAAGATTAGCCTGATGGAATATGAGGTGTTTCAATAATACTTAAAGCTGAAGTTGTCCCACAGTATAAAACATTTTTCCTTCCTTCATGTCATTTACTAATATTCCTAAAGTGTCCTAGTTTGGTTTGACCAAATCAAATCACAAATTGCCTTGTCAATTAAGTTCACCGAGCATTTGAAATACCATAATTAATGAATCATTCAGTTGAAACAAAATAGTATAAGGCAATATTAATGAACATTTAAATTATATATCATGAAACCAAAGATTCATGCAGACTTAATTGATCAGTTTTTCATTTCACTGCAATTAATCTGGATGTAAAGTTTAAATAAAGAGAATAGGATAAAAAAAAAGTGATTACGGATAATTTGAAAATATCACAGGGGATTTCTGAAACCTGCCAGTCCAAATGATTGTCATTTCAAGGGAGCCAATCCATAAAGAATGTGAGGATATAGAGTTCTAATTATCAATTTAGAGCATTAAATTTAATGTAGCTGAATAGATGGAAAATCACGAACAGCCCGTTCTCCAAGCTAAGCCATATGTATGCTGCTCTCTATTGGGAGGCCTCAGTCAGGGATTCATTCATTAATTCATAGTTATTGAATGCCCTCCTTTATTCCTTGCTGCAATTAAATGTTTTAGCATGACTTGATTCCAAATATGACATGGCAAATAACATTCAAATAAGTTGAATGAATGTGTTTTAAGACTATGGATCATAAGACATTATCAGAATTAGGTGGTTTTGCTTAACAGGTCTGCTCCACCATTTCATTATGGCTGATTTATTATTATTCTCAACCCCATTGTCCTGCCATCTCTTTTGATGCCCTTACTAATCAAGACCCATCAACCTCTGCTTTACATATACTCAATGGCATGGCTTCCACAGCCGTAATGAATTCCATAGATTCACCAACCTCTGGCTAAAGAAATTCTTCCTCTTCTCTGTTATTGAAGGATATCCTTCTATTCTGAGGCCAGTCCTGAACTCTCCCACTACTGGAAACATCCTCTCCACATCCAATCTATCTAGGCCTTTCAATGTAACAAGTAACAAGAATGTTATGTTGTATTTGGTAATTTTGGTTTCTTCACACTGAGAACTTGGTAGCAGACTTTTACACCTTTGACATAAACAATGTATATGTGGAATTCTTTATAAACTTCTTTGGCAAAGCACTCTACATCAAGTGGAAAATAAATAGCTGGTGATTAGGGAAGATATAGACCAGGGGTTCCCAACCTTTTTTATGCAATGGATCTCGACCATTAACCAAGGGGTCCATAGACCCCAGGTAGGGAACACCTGATATATGAGACCCCCGCATCCAACACCATTTGTCTCTTGCCATAGCATGGCCTGCAAGATTTTGCCAAACTTTGTTTTTGCTGGAAAATAACCTACCAGTGCATGTAGAATCAGTTGAAAGAGAAACAAATTTAATGCTTCAAATCAAAGACCCCTGCCTAGTATTTCATTCCAGGTCACTTAGCAACAGCAAAATTTGTAACAATATTGTCTGTGCAAAATCAAGCAAGCAATCCATATCGTTGATGGTTTAATCATTTCCATGTTACGTTCCTCCAGCATTCTGTGTGTGTTGTTCTTCTGAAATTACTTTTTTTCCATTAGTTGAATAAATTTACATCAGAGTTCAAATACTTCATCTGGAAGAGATGCAAATTCTATGGTTTTTGTTTTCATTCTGGTAATTAAAGAAAATAACCAAAATTGGATAAAGCTTGTCACCATTCGTTTAATGCATCCCAGCTCAGAGAGAAAACCATACACTTTACAATGTTTGTCTATCAAGTTACCTCCTGAGGCAAGGTCTTACCCAATTATATCGCATATACATTTGATCTGGAACAAACTAGCCAGATTATTTAAATTTAATCCATATTTGAATGAAGCCTAGACTACCTGGATGAATCCAAAGATGATAAGTCCCTTTTCTTCTAGAGGGAATGGCAAGGGAAAGGCATAATTAAATTGGGAGACCTTTATAATGATGATAGTTTAAAATCTTTTTATCAATTAACCCAACAGTATGATATCTCAGACATTCGTACCAATTCTTTGCAAGTAATTGTTTTTCGATTTTGACTGCACAGATGAAAACTTCAGTTGGCAAAGTTTATTAATTGTTTTTGATGAAGAATCACAAGATCTGAAACCGCTTCCTTGTCACACAAAGTGGTAAGCAAACACCCCTTTGCTTGCATGAATGTGATAACTTTCTGCATTTTGCTTTATTGAAAAATGCAAAGTGCTTGGAGTTTATGCTTATTTCATTCAGCGTCCTGTGTTCCATTCTTCAAAGGTATGAAGAAATTGTTGTCAGTGACTGAATTGACTTTCTACAAAAATGTACTCATTAAAATGACATCCATGTTTTTGTCACATGAGGTGTTAATGAAGCTGCTTGGTTCCTGGAGAGAACATTTCAAATGATCACGCAGATAGAAAGAGCAAGACCTTAATCCAGTGGCAAGGGGTCCAAGATGATTAGTGAGTAGTCCCTGCTGAATGAATATTTTATTACTTGTATGTGTTTATTTAGAGATGCCATGAGGAACAGCCTCTTCCAGTCCAATGAGCCAAACCATTTAGCAACTGACCTATTTAACCCTAGCCTAATTACAGATCAATTTATACTGACCAATTAACTTACTGTAGTTCCTCCAGTTGAACTTAGTCTTTTTGAGTATTTTCCCCCTAGCCATCAGTCTGTGGTTTTGTATTGCCATGTGCTCTTGTTTGTTTTCATGCCCCATGTGCTCCTGTCCCCGCTCCTGCTCTACTCCGGCCCCTGTATTACTGACTACTCTGCCTCTCACTTTCTCATTATTGCCTGTTTTGCTGCCACTATTGTCTCAATGTACTCCACCTATCATCTGACTCTCTGTTTATCGCTCAGTGTATTTTAGTCCTGTGTTTTTCACTTGATTATTGCCAGATTGTACCAGTGAGTTTTCTTGAGTCTTTCCAGCATTTGTATCTGAACTCTGGCTGTCCGAATGTTGACTCTGCCTGTTTCCCAATTCTGGTTTTGGATTTCTCTGGAATTTTTGATCTTCGCCTGAACTTTGACGCAGACTTTGTTGCCCATCTGGATTTGCTACACAGTAAATATCACAGTGTGCACAATACTTGGTCAGTGATTGGGTCCCTGCTTCATCAACCTGACACGTACTAACTGCTAGGTCTTCGGACTGTGGGATGAAACTGAGGCACCTGGTGGAAGCACATGCACTCATGGGGAGAACTTACAAACTTCTTACAATGGACGCTGGAATTGAACAAACCCCGATGCCCTGAGCTGTACTGGCACTGCACTAACTGCTATGCTACTGTGATGCTATCATTGCTCACATGTAGATTGGGAGACAGACAAAGATGCTCTTACCCTTGCCCAGTGCCTTCCTTCTTCCTTATCTCCCCTAGTTTCTCGTGTCCTCAGTCTTCCTTAATCTACAATCTCTTCACTTTGTGTATCCTCTTGTAATACACTCTAAAGCCACTCATTTGTCTCACCACTTTTACAATTAAGCATCAAAGGAAATAATATGAACAGACAGAGTGCCTGTGATGCACCATCAATAACTCTTGGAGACATGAGGTGAGATATAGGCTTTTATTGGCTGGAAGAAAGAACAAGCAGCAATTGACCACCACACTGCATCCTGGAGACTGAGGCCGGGGCGGAGTCCCCAATCGCCTTTATACCGGGGTCTGTGGGAGGAGCCACAGGAGCAGTCAGTGGGGGGGGGGGGGGGGCATGTCCAGACAGGTATATGGAGTTCACTACAGCCTGGCAGTGACCTATATACTAAATATGAAGGTGGCAGAAAATTATTCTCAGCCCAGCTGATCTTCAAAGATCTCTTCACAAAAATCTGGGGACTGGTGGTCTAAATGGGAAAGATCTCCTACTGACTAGCTAACAATAGTCAATTCTCCCTTTGTCTATCTCTATAGATAAAATTCTATCACAGTCATTTCTTCCAGATGATAAACACAAGAAATTTTGCAGATGCTGGAACTCTTGAGCAGCACACACAAGCTGCTGGAGAAACTCAGCTAGGCAAGCAGCGATCATGGAAAAGAATAAATCATCAGCATTTCAGGCCAGGACCTGGAAAGGAAGAGGGCAGAAGCCAGAAGAAGAAGGTTAGAGTGGATGGAGGAGAAGGAGTCCAAAGCGGGTAGGTGAAAGGTGAAGCAAGGTGAGGGGAGGTGGATGTTTGGGGCAGGGGATATGAGGTAAGAAGCTGGGAGCAGATAGGTGCAAAGGATAAAGGACTGATAAAGAAAGAATCTGATATGACAGAATAGTGGACCCTGGAAGAAAGAGAAGGAAGAGGGTCACCAGAGGGAGGTCATGGGCATGAGAGGAGAGAAGAAGGGGTGAGAGGATAATCAGAATCGAGACTGGAAGCCAGGCAGTGTGCCACACTTCTCCAGTAACATTTCCAGGTATGGAGGACATGACTTTAGTGGGAGTGAATAGTCTCCGGAGATCTCAATGTTGACCTAATCCCCATTAAATCTCATGCAAACAGTCAAACATTTACAAACTTTCTCCTAAATGTTCATCAATCCCCTTCAACTGACGAGGCAGTGTTGAACAAATCTTGTTGGACAAAACAACAAAAAGTAGAATGAAAAGACAAACAATATGGCAGCATCACTGGGAGGGGGATGTAACAGAAGTGCTTGACTTAGAAGTCTGATGGCAGTGTGGAAAAATGAGTCTGTTGTTTGGCTTTCCAGTGCCAGGATTTTCTTCCAGAAGGTAGAAGAGAATGAAGGGAATGGCTTGTCTAGTTGACATCTGTGATGATGCTGTTAGCCTTCCTGAAACAATGCTAGGTTGGATGGCATGGAAGGAACTGATGAGCTTCTAAAAGACTGGGTAGAGTTTTTACCTCTCTACAAAATCTGTCAATCATAAACAGAGCAACTGCCATACCAGGCTGAGTTGCAACCCATCAGAGTATTTTCCAAAGTATATCTTTTGAAGTTCGCGAGAACATTCATGTGAACAAGCCATATTTTCTCAGACACCTGAAAAGATGCATACGCTGATGTACAACTTAGCGAGACCAGGTGAGTTTTCTGGTGATATGGATGCCTAGGAATTTGAAGCACTTGATCATCTCTCCAGCAGTTCTGTCGATGAGGACATACGTATGCATATTGTCCCAATGACTCAGAAATCAATGTTGTGCAAGGAAGATGGCATACTCAATAGACTTGTTTACCCTATATACAAATTGTGGGAGAAAAGTAATGACGCTACTGATTAAACAAAGCTCTCACTGTGCATTACTGAAGCCTCTGGTTCAACAAGGAGTGTATAAAACTATAAATGATGAGGATTCAGCCTAAAAGATGTTTATATGTATATAACCCTTAAAGTAGATAGAGTTTTCACAACATACATGTAACAGCCTGGGAAAGGTTTCTCTGCTAACATAATGGTCATTCTGTGGAAGCTGTGTTTGGGTTAAGGTTAGAGATTATGGGTGCTTTGGAATGTGAGCTGCCAATGAGGGGAGGGTGTTTTTGTGTTGTGTGCCTGACACTGGTGTGAGCTGAACCTTTGGCTGGCAGGAGATGGAGAGAGAAGACGCTGGAGAAAACCAGTCATAGGGTTCGACCGAGTGGGGGGCTGTGATTTGATGGAGCTGGGTGCTGAGATCGACAGAGGATGGGTGAATATGAATTTTGGGAAGAGTCAAGCTGCAACTTGTGCACATTTGACTTTAATTATAATGGGCCCTTATTGTTTATTTCTTTCCTTTCTTTACTAACCCTCTAGTTAAGTTAAGAATCATAAATAGTTCCTTCAATCGTATGCACTGTGCTGTCTGTTGTTTCTTGGCACTGAATTGTAATAGGGTAGCAAATTACACAGCATTCACACAAACCGGGGTTTGGGGTGGGAGAGCCATCTTAATTTCATGGGTTTTGGCAGGACTGGAGTATGCATTCCCGAGACTTACGCAGCCAAGGAAACCAACAGGGTTTCATACAGATCAGACAAAATCCAAGTCTAGTCATGAATGGTAGAGGACATTTAGCAGGAAGAGGAGGTATCTCCAATAATATTGCCATACGTAACATTGATGGAACTCAAATTGCAATCACAATTTAAAAAGTACCAGACGGATCATTTTCACCAAGTGGGACTCTCTCTGCCTTCACTTGACATTCAGCGGCCACTATTATCATGCTGGGGCTACCATAGACCAAACACTCAAAGAAAACAGCCAAATATATAACAATATGCACACCATTATACTGGTACAGGCATCCAGTGACAAAACAGCCAGTCATAGGATTTTTTTTTGATGTTCACATCATTCTCTGTAAGCTCTAGACTGCTGTGTGTGAAAATCCCAGATCATCAGTTTCTATGATGCTCAAACTACTCTATCTGGTACCAATAATCAATCCACAGTCAAAGTCACTTAGATCCCATACAGCATCTTCTCCATTCTGATGTTTGGTCTGAACAACAACTGAACCTCTTCAAGACTGTTTGATGTCAATAACACTCACATTATCAACAAAAATCATTGTTACTTCAGATCCAATGCAGCACAAAAACATAATAAATAAAAAACTCAATAATAAAAAAACATGATAAAATGTAAATACAAAGGATTGCTTACTATATGTACACAAATTGATTGTATGTCCACTAAGTGACATAAGGCACAGGAGATTCTGTATGTAAGGTGGCTGATAGGGAGTGATAAATTAGTGATGGTGATGGGGAGATGTGAGGGTTGGGTTAATGACTGGAGGTGTTGATCAGCCTTACCGCATGAGGAAGGTAACTGTTTTTGAGTCTGGCAATTCTAGTATGGAAGCTACCTACCCTCCTCCTTGTTTGGAGTGGGATAAACACAACATGAGCAGGGGAGGAGAGATCCTTTGTGATATTATTGGCCTTTTTTCTGCTCCTTTCTCTATATATATCCTTGACGGTGTGTAGGCTGTTAACAGTGATGTGTGAGGCAATTTTGACTACCCATCGTAGGGCCTTCCTATCCATCGCACTGCAGTTTCTGTACCAAGCAGTGATGCACAAGGTTAGGATGCTCGCTGCTGCACATGTGCAGAAGGTCACGAGTTTTGACATGCATAGTCCAGCTCTCTTCAGAAAGTAAATGCATTGATGAGCTTTTCTTATAGCTTGGATGCATTCTGGGACCACGTGAGGTTGTGCAAAGATGTGCACTCCCAGGAGCTTGAAACTTTGCATCTTTCACTGCTCTGCTGCCGATATAAAGAGTGCTGTGAGCATGACTGCATGTTTTTATGCATTGAGATGCTGCCTCTTCATTGGCTGATTAGATATTTACATTAACGAGCAGGTGTATGGTGTACCTAATAAAGTGGCCACTGAGTGTATAAGAACAGTGGAAAGAGGAGAAAAGAAAAACAATTATGGCAGCGGGAGAAATGGAAAACTACCTCATAGGAGTCCATCTCTGACACCTCACTCCCCTTGCTCCATCTCTCTGTCTCCATCTCTGGCAGCAAACTGTCACCTGACATCTTTATAAATCTACTGATTGTGGTGGTTATCATCAATGTATCACTTCACACTCTAACTCCTATAAAAATGATACTCCCTTTTCTCAGTTCCTTTCCCTCTGCTGCATCTGTTCCCAGGACATGGCCTTCCATGTCAGGACGTTAGAGATTTCCTCCTTCAAAGAACATTATTTCCCTCCAGCTACTCTAGTTCCTGAACATCTGTGCTCGCACTATCTTCCCACCACCTTAATAGTGACTGGATGCCTCTTGTCTTTACCTACCACCCATCAGCCTCTGCATCCAGCACATCATATTCCTCAACTTCCACCATCTCCAAAAGGATCCTACAACTAAATATATCTTTACCTCCCCACCTCCCGCTTTCTGCAAGGACTGGTCCCTTCGTAATTCCTGTGTCCATTCATCCTTCCCTACTAATCTCTCTGTTAATCTCCTTGCAATAGGCCAAAGTCCTACACTTGCCCATCCACCTCCTCCCTCACATCCATTCAGGGCCCAAACAGTCCTTTCAGGTGAGGTAACACTTCTCCTGTGAATCTGCTGGGGTCAGCTATTGTGTCCAGTGCTCCCGATGTGGCTTCCTTTACATTGGTGAGACCCATCATAAACTAGTGGATTGCTTAATCAAGCACCTCCACTCCATCCACCACAATCTGAACTTCCTGGAAGCCAAACACTTTAATTCCTTTTCCCATTCTGTTCCAATATGTCAGTCCATGGCCTTCTTTATGATGGCATGAATATTGATTTCTCCTTCTGGTAAAAAAAAATTCCCTTCTCTTCTTTTCCTCTATTCCACACTCTGTCCTTCCTTCTCTTCCCACCTACCTAAAACTTCCTCCTGGGTCCCCTCTCCTTTCATTTCTCCTATAGTCCACTCTCCTCTCCCATCAGATTCCTTCTTTTCCAGCCATTGACCTTTTCCACCCAGCTGCTTTACCTATCACCTCCCTGCATGTCCCCCTTGCCCTTCTTTTTATTCAGGCATCTTCCCACTTCCTTCTCAGTCCTGAAGAAGGCTATCAGCTCAAAACATCAGTTGCTCATTCATTTCTGTAGATGCTGCCTGACCTGCTGAGTTCCTCCAGCATTTTGTGTGTGTTGCTGTAAAAATTCATTGCCATGTCATTTTCTTCCAGGCCTTTCTATCAGCTTATTTGTCATTTCTATAATGAAGAAAGGTTAATTGCTCTCAGAATACATTACTTACATATATGGCAATACAATCAAAATTCTCTTTCTTTCAAAACATATTTAATTTTTGACATATTAAGGAGACATTTGATCTTAATTGCTACAAGTCTTTTGTTTTCATGTAGGACATTTTTCTCTTTGATGTAGTTTCAATAAAAACGTTGAGATACTTGTTCCTCCACACCAAAGACACAATTTTGACTCTGACATCTCCCTGTTTCACTAATTTATGTACAGTTTTGCAAAAATTCAAAGGTTTAATTTAATGTCAGAGAAATGTATATAATGTACATTCTGAAATGCTCTTTCTTCGCAAACATCCATGAAAATAGAGAAGTGCCCCAAAGAATGAACGACAGTTAAACGTGAGAACCCCCCCCCCCCCAGTTCCCCCCTCCAGCACAAGCGGTAGCAAGAAACAATCCCACCTCCCCCCACCAGCAAAAAAAGGCGCATCGGTACTGTCACCGAGCCCAAGTGTGTGCTAAGCAATAGCAAAGACTCAGACCAAAGTTACCCCAATGGCATCGCATTTCATCTGACATTCGACAAACCACAGGTTCTTTCTCTCTCCCTAATAAGGGAGAGGGAGGTGTCACTCATTTTCACAGTGAGCGGGAGACACAACAACAACCCGCTGGCTTATGATATTAAAAGTCAGTTTTGTCGCTTTTCTTGAGCTCTGTGTCCAAGGATCGCAAAGACCTTGGGTTTTCTGGCCCACGGTGAAAGAACTTGCAGCCTCCCGGACAACACACGTGTCTCCTGCCGTGACACCGACCCTCGATCCACCCGTCTCCAGAGCCCTGAGATCTTAGGCTTCCGAACACGAGCGAGACTCTCAGGCCAAACCCTTGGCATGTTGAATAATGGCCAGTTGTGGAACCCCAAGAATGGGTTCCATTCTCCCAAAGAACCGAAGTTTGCCTGTAACTCCTGGTCAGGGTTTTCAAAAGAACCCTGAAAGGGAAAAATAAAGATGTTCAAGGTGGAAATAGAGCAGTTTCTGAAGATGTAAGCAGAGGAGTCACCGTTAGGCGCCATCATTCCTCCTAAGTTCTGCCTTCATTAGGATTGTTCTTGGAGGCTAGTTGTTTAGGTAGCTCCTGTACCTAATGAAGTGGCCACTGAGTGTATGTTTGTGGTCTTCTGTTGCTATAACCCATGCATTTCAATTTTCAACATCTTGTGCTTTCAGAGGTACTTTTCTGCACACCACTGTTGTGTAATGTGTGGTTACTTGAGCTACCATCTCCTTCCTGTCAGCTTGAATCCATCTGGCTATTCACTCCACCAACTGTTTACGCATTCAATGTAAGCTTGCAGGCGTTTCATCATCAGTCAAGGTTACATTCTCAGAGCACAGTTGCTGGAGTTTCTCTCTGGTAGTGCTCATGTTTGCTTGCCTCTACCTGAATGGCCACCCCTTCAATTGACCTTTGAACTCTATTGGCTCCTTTTTCTTTGGCTCTTAGGGGTTTGGAGATGGCATTTATTTCAAATTGTTTGTTTGCGGTGTTATCAGAAGAGAAATTCTTGTGCCTGCTTCGTGTTTACATGTGCCAGGACCTCTACAGTGTCCCAGTTAAAGTTTATGCATGAAAATTCCAGATCAGGAGTTCCTAAAGTATTCAAACAACCCCATCTAGTACCAACAATGATTCCCCAGTCAAAGTCATTTAGATCACGTTCCTTGCCAATTTTGATGCTGGCCTGAACAACAACTGAACCTCTTGACCATGTCTGCATGCTTTTATGCACTGAGTTACTGCCACATGCTTAGCTGATAAGATATTTGCATTAATGAGCAGGTGTGCCTAATAAAATGGCCACCACTGAGTGTATGAGAAGTTCATTAAAATAGAAACATAGAAAACCTACAGCGCAATACAGCCCCTTCGGCCCCCAATGCTGTGCCAAACATGTACTTACTTTAGAAATTACCTAGGGTTACCCATAGACCTCTATTTTTCTAAGCTCCATGTACTGTGTAACTTCTTCAGTACTTAGTTCAAGTTTTGAATATAACTATTGTAAATTAGTATTAAATTGAATAGTCACACAGTGAGGTCATTTTCACTGTCTCTCAGGATAAATGCAATCAATATTGTGATTTAGGTAACAACACTTCACTGACTGCAAGGACACAGTTCAGATGATCATAATGATGACTCTCCTTGTGGTAGAGGACAAGGAAATCCTCCTGTAATACCAGAGAGAGACTTGTCTTCTCTACTAAAGTTGCTCATGATGACTCTATACCTGATGTCTATTGGAGTATATGGTGGTTTATGGAAGAATTTAAGGTGAAGGGTTATATGGGGGGCAGGGTTTAAGGGTTGGCACAACATTGTGGGCCGAATGGCCTGTACTGTGCTGTATTATTTTTTGTTTTTTGTTTTTTGTTCTTTGGAATGTCCTCCTCTCACCTAATATGGATGATGATCGTGGGGATTTGTGAGTGAAGGTATTTAGATTAGATTAGATTGTGAGGACACTCAGTCCTTGTTTATTGTCATTTAGTAATGCATGCATTAAGAAATGATACAATGTTCCTCCAGTATGATATCACAAAAACACAAGACAGACCAAGACTAACATACAAAAACCAAATAATTATAACATATAGTTACAACAGTGCAAAGCAATGCCGTAATTTGTTAAGGGCAGACCATGGACACGGTAATAAAAAGTCTCAAAGTCCTCGATAGCCCATCATCTCACGTAGACTGTAGAAGGAAGAAGAACTCTTCTTGCCATGACCCTTCAGCGCCGCAAAGCTTCCCGATGCAGCCTCTGGAAGCATCTGACCACAGCCAACTCTGAGTCCGTCCGAAAAACTTCGAGCCTCCGACTGACCCTCTGACACCGAGCACCAAGCGCTTCGACCCCGGCCCCGGCCGTCAGGCAACAGGCAAAGCCAAGGATTCCAGGCCTTGCTCTCCGGAAATTTTTCCGATTGCACAGTAACAGCAGCAGTGAAACAGGCATGTCAGAAGTTTCACCGGATGTTCCTCCATGCTTCTCACGTCCGTCCCCATCAAATCAGGATTGTGCACGGCCCCTACGTACAGATACAGATATTCATTCCTGGAGTGGCTGTGCACGCTGACTTTTAGGATTTCAGTGGGTATGCCCTCTGCTCCCAAGAGCTTACTGTGATGAGAGTCCTTGACGAGGATGGCTTGGACCTGAATGCTAGAGTATCTGAAGCAAGGATGAAAATATGGTATCAAACTGGATTGAGAACTGAGCACAAAACAAACGCTAGACAAAATCACTAGTAGGGCTTATGATTGAGTGGCAAACCTCAGTTCAGGTCTTCTTTAAATACTCATTTCTTGGCACCTAAAACATGTTTGTCAATTAGCAGGACTGTCCTGAAAGTGTCACGCCGCTAACCATAATCTGGAGAGTTCAAGATAGTTCATAACAGGAACCCCTCTCCTATGGCCAACTTCTGATGGCCCTGGTTGCTTAGAGAGATGGTGATCGTGGTCGGGGGTGAGAGCCGGATCCAAGATGTTCTCTCAGGCAACCAGCTACTCTCCTCGGGTCGGGATATTGCAGAACACCCCAAACAGTACGAAAATCCAAAAGTCTTCTCACCTTGAAGACCTGTTCCCTATCAATAAACTTAGGTGACGGTGGTGTCCAATGGAGGTGGGCTATGGGGCAGGTGCAGACAGGTTTTAATTAGGAAATGTGGAAAGTAAGATTGATCTTGAAGGTCTTTGGGAGCTGCAAGTTTTAGGCCACTGGGTTGACTTCCTAGAGAATCTTGAAGTGCTCAATGAACTTGGGCACCAATTTCCTGGATTCCACTTGGAGAGGCAAACCCTGAGTCAACGCCAGATTTGCTCCCCAGGCTGCAAAACTGGTCCCTGTCTTCTCTTGCAGTTAGCCTTCATTTCATCCTTCCGGGTCGAAGCTAGCAAACTCTCCCTTTCCCTAGTCCGGCTATCCTTGTAGCATTGGAGGAGATTTTCAGATGTTAGAACTGCAACTTCAGCCTCCTGCTCAGGGAAGAGAGGCAGAGAATATCCAAACTGGCATTCAAAAGGGGAAATTCTGTGCGCCAAATGCCACAAAGCATTGTGGGCAACCTCTGCCCATATCAAATAGTCGCTCCACTCATCTGGTTTTTCAGAGGCCAGGCATCTTAGGGTACATTCCACATCTTGGTTCATCTGCTCCATCTGGCCGTTGGATTGTGGATGAAACCAGAGGAAAGACTTGCTGTTGCCCCAAACACTTTGTAAAATGCCCTCCAGAAACGGGATGCAAATTGTGGACCATGATCCAACACAATATCCATCAGAAAACCGTGGATTCTGAAGACCTGGTGCAGGACGATTTCGGCTGTTTCCACCACAGATGGTAATCTGTCCAAGGTGAAGAATTTGCAGGCCTTTGAAAAATGATCCACAATTACCATGGTAACGGTCTTCCTCTTGGAAAGAGGAAGCCCTGTGCCAAGGTCCATGGAGACGTGTGCTCATGGTCTGTCTGGAACAAGTAGTGGGTGGAGAAGCCCTTGAGGTCATGTGTAGGGATCTTTGTTCTGGGTGCACACCTCGCATGCCTGTATGTACTGCCAAACTTCCTTCATCATTCTGGGCCACCAAAACCTCCTCTTGATAAACTCAAGTGTCCTGGCAATTCCTGATTGAGTGGTCATTTCTGATGAATGCCCTCATTGGAGTACACGCGACCTGACGGAATTTGGGGTGAACAGCCGACCCAGACGGCCATTCTTAGGAATCTCCCCTTATGCTTGAGCCCTGTGAACAGGGGCATTAATTCCTCAGTGAAATGGTGCTACCACCTTGGTTTGGGGCAAAATTGCTGCTGTTCTCATTCTGGTTTGTTGAACTGATGGGGCAAAGCATCTGGCTTCTGGTTCTTTGGCCCCAGTCGATAGGTCAGAATGAAATTAAAGCAGTTAAAGAACAACAAAGATCAGCTGGCCTGCCTGGAATTTAGCCTCTTTGTTTCCTGAATATAAGCCAGTCTGTCCAAATGATAAAAGGGTTCTTAGCACCTCCTCTGGATGCTGCTGCTATTCCTCCAAAGCCAACTTAACCACAAGAAGCTCTCGATTCCTGATGTCATAATTCAGCTCCGCTGGGAATAGCTACCAGGAAAAGAACACACACAGGTGCAGTTTATTGCCCAAAAGTGTGTGTTGAGTCATAACTGCACTCACTCCGACATCCGAGGTGTACACCTCCTTGACAAAGGGAAGGTCCGCGTTAGCTGCAACCAAAACGGGAGCTGTCATGAACTGCTATTTGAGCTCTCCAAAGGCAGCCTCTGCTTCAGTAGTCCAAACAAAAAGGCTCGTAGATCTCTTGGTTAGTGTCATCTGTGGAGCTGTCACTGTCCTGGAGTTTCTGATGAACTTTTGGTAAAAGTTGGCAAATCTCGGGAATTGTTGGACTTATTTCACATTGGACGGTTGTGGCCAATCTCCAGCTGCCTGTGTCTTACTAGGGTCCATTCTGAGATTGCTCTTAGAGATGATGAAGCCCAAAGTGAAATGGTGGTGGCTACATGAAATTTGGACTTCTCCAACTTGACGTAAAGTCCATGATCAAGAAGCCTCTTTAGGATGTCTCTGACTTGAGCGACATGCTCTTGCTCTTTGAGAAAATTAAGATGTCATCCGAATAGACGAAAGTGTACTTATGGAGACCATCCCAGAGCATGCTATTTATAAAGGCCTGGAAAATTGCTGGCACATTCTCAAGGCCAAAAAGCATGAGCAGGTCTTCATAGTGCCCTGTCATTATGTTGAATGCTGTCTTCCACTCATTACTCTCCTTTATGTGAATCAGGTTATATGTATTATGCAAGTCCAGCTTTGGGAATAAACTTGCCCCTTGGAGAATCTCGAAGGCAGTGTTCATGACTGGAAAGGTGTAACAATTTTTGACCGTTATGCGATTCAATCCTCTATAATCAATACATGCCCACAGACTCCCATCTTTCTTCTGTACAAAGCAGAAGACAACACCAGCTGGAGGATTGTAGGGCTGCATGTATCTCAGGCAAGGTCTTCCTTTATATATTGCTCCATAGCGCTTCTCTTCGGGCCTGTATAATAGGTACCAGGTACTAGATCTAAGGCACAGTTGTAGGGTCAGTGTGATGGAAGTGTTGAGGCTTTTCCCTTACAAATTTCTTCCAAATCCTTGTAGACGGAAGGGATTTCCACCAGCTTGGGTGCTACAATTACTCCCAAAACCTTCCTCTGAGGATGTCTCCTGCATAGGTCCATAAGAGACTTTAGTGAAAATAGAGTCCAAATCCTTGCCTGTTTCCTCAGGCATCAACAGCAAGGTGTGACAAATGGTCCTTGTGCTCCTGGAACTAGGCTTCAAGGGTCTCCATTTTGGAGCCTTCCTCATAGATGGGACCTGGCAACTGGAGCTCTTTTGCTTAGCTGCTAGAATTCCATATTGCTTGGTTTGCTTCTGAACTAGAGATCAAGAGGCAATATCGAGCCAAGTTGGAAGCCCAGGCTAACCAGAGGGATGCCAGTAGACTATGGCAGGGTCTAAATGAGATTACTGGGCACAAAGAAAAGGCTGAGAGTATCAATAACTGTAGTGCTTCTCTTCCTGATGAACTTAATGTATTCTATGCAAGATTCGAACAGAAGAGGAGCATCCGACCCCCTCTGAATGAACCGGACCTGGTGGCATCAAGATTTATCATCACCGATGAAGACATTAGAAGAGCCTTCCTGAAGATAAATCCAAGGAAGGCGACGGGCCCAGATGGCTTTGCAATTCGCTTACCGGAACAACAGGTCAAGGGCAGATGCCATCTCTCTGGCACTACATTCCTCCTTAGAACACCTGGAGAACAAAGACGTATATGTAAGGCTCCTTTTCATCGACTACAGCTCTGCCTTTAATACCATCATTCCAAATAAACTGATACCTAAGCTCCAGAACCTGGGTCATAGCACTCAGATCTGCAGCTGGATTTTCAACTTCCTCACAGACAGGACCCAGGCTGTAAAAATAGGGAACAAGTTCTCCTCTACAATCACTCTGAGCACCGGTGCCCCACAAGGCTGTGTACTCAACCCCCTGCTGTACTTATTGTACACCCATGATTGTGTAGCTAAGTTTCCAACAAACTCAAAATTTAAGTTTGCTGATGACACCACAATTATAGGCCGTATCTTGGGTTATGAGGATTCTGAGTACAGAGAGGAAATTAAGAACCTGGTGGCATGGTGCGAAGACAATAACCTATCCCTCAATGTCAGCAAGACGAAGGAATTGGTTGTTGACTTCAGAAGGAGTAGCGGACCGCACAACCCCATCTACATCAGTGGTGCGCAGGTGGAACAGGTCAAAAGCTTTAAGTTCCTCGGGGTGAATATCACAAATGACCTGACTTGGTCTAACCAAGCAGAGTCCACTGCCAAGAAGGCCCACCAGCGCCTTTACTTCCTGAGAAAGCTGAAGAAATTTGGCCTGTCCCCTAAAACCCTCACTAATTTTTATAGGTGCACTGTAAAAAGCATTCTTCTAGGGTGCATCACAACCTGGTATGGAAATTGTCCTGTCCAAGACCGGAAGAAGCTGCAGAAGATCTTGAACATAGCCCAGCACACCACACAAACCAATCTTCCATCCTTGGACTCACTTTACACCACACGTTGTCAGAGCAGTGCTGCCAGGGTAATCAAGGACAAGACCCACCCAGCCAACACACTTTTTGTCCCACTTCCCTCTGGGAGAAGTTACAGAAGCATGAAGACTCGTACGGCCAGATTTGGGAACAGCTTCTTTCCAACTGTGATAAGACTGCTGAACAGAACCTGACCCGGTTCTGGGCCATACCTTCCAAATATCTGGACCTGACTTGCACTACCTTACTTTTGCTTTTCTGTTTTCTAATTATGATTTATAATTTAAATTTTTATTATATTTACTTTGATTTGTACTTCAGGGAGCACGAAGCGCAGAAACAAATATCACTGTGATGATTGTACGCTCTAGTATCAATTTTTTGGTGACAATAAAGTAAAGTAAGGATGTAGTTCCAGCACAGCCCTGGTTGGACAAAGTTGGGACTCACAGGGGCCTATTGGCTGGAGCTGGCTTGTCTTCCCTTGAAGGTGGAACTGGGTTTCCTGAAGGCTCCAGGTTACTCTGAACAGAGGTCTGTCCTTCATCAGTCACAAGTCTCTGGAGCATCTGGGGGTCAGAACACCAAGCTGAAAACAAACCTTCTTGCAGCAACTGGACCATACAATGATCCTCCCTTCCTTCTAGTTCATGGAACGGTAATGCTGGGACAGCCAAGGGTGCTCAAGCATTAGAGATATGTTGAGGACACTCATTGATATAGAAACTAATGTTCTCCACGTGATTCTCTATCCTCATTCACGGGACCAATGTCTGCTGATGGATCTGCCTAGAACCAAGCAGACAGCCATCCAAGACACTTGCAGGCATAGGCTGACTCAACACTTGCAGTGGCATGTTGAGCTGACAGGTGGTTCCAAAGTCCAGGAAGTTTCCCACTTCTGCTCAGTCAAAAAAAACATTTACTTCCCGTCGGCTGATACCCCAGGAAATCTCTGTCCTCAGCATGACACCAAAATCTGTGAGGTTGGAGTGGTGGCTGCCATCATCACGTCCTCCCAACACCGGATGATCTAAATGCTTCTCCCAGCACCTGCAGCTTTGGACATTCAGCTCACAGGTGACCTGCTTCCTCGCAGTAACAACAGCGAACTTGACTCCGACGCCAGAACCTCTCATCAGTGAACATTCTTTCTTGGCCAATTTGCATGGGATCAAGAAGATCCTGAGCAGGACATAGGCTGGTCATGGTCTGAGACAGGGATGATGGACCTACGATGTGTTGAGGCCGGGCTCAGACCAGCCGTTTTCTACCCCTTGATGTTGTTGCACTTGAACTCCATAATGATAATCCATCTTTTCTTTCCTAATGACCTTCTTAATTTCTTTCAGCAAGGTTTTAAAAGCTTCCCAATCCTCTATCTTGCTATTATTATACTTTATTGTATGCCCTCTCTTTTGCTTTTACTTTGCCTCTGACTTCACTTGTCAGCGATGGTAGTGTCCTTCTTCCATTTGAAAATTTCTTGTTATTTGGAGGAGTGCAGGAAAATGAGTCTAGGTATATCACTGTTGGATTCTAGGACACAGGTATTAGGGATATCAATCACAGTTGAAGAACACATTGCAATGTTCCATCTATAAGGTATTCATTGCTTCTCTTGAGTTCATCCTGATGACTTCATCCCTGGTTCTGATCCTCAGTGGGGTTGACCCTTGAGTGTTTGGGCCATGGATATTTTAATTATTTTGTGGAAAAAACACACCCTCTCATCCTATAGCTATTAGTGTGCTGCTGACAATTTTTACTTCAACAAGCATCTGTTGATTGGTTTGTCTGATGGACTTTTACTGTTGGATGCCATTGCGGGAAGGTGCAGATTTGAATCCACGTATGTTTGATCTATTTAGCTGCTCAGTTACTGACCATTCTAATCAGAGCAGCACTGGACCTTCTTGTTAGGAAAGCAAACAATCTTTTTTCACAGATGCCAGGTACAGTAGAATTAAGGGGAGCTTACAAGCAGTTATAACACTACAACCATTAGGCTTCTGAACTGCAGGAATAATTTCAATCACTGCTATTCTAATCTTATTCTGCAACCTACAGACTCACTTTCTAGAACTCTTTACAACTTATGATCTCTCTACTATTTATTTGCATAGCTTTTCTTCTCCGGCATGTTGCTTCCATGGACCAATACCATTAAGGAAGGGGTCTCTTGATTTCAGGTTGGGAACTCCTGTCAAAGTTCCTATATACTACCTAGAGTCTAGGCAATGCTTCTGTTTTCCAGTCAGGTTGATGTCCACAATAGAACATATTAACCAGTGGTGGTCTGGCAGCCATCACTGACTGTTACAATACAGATATCTTTACAATCTTTACTTAGATAATAAAATAATTTAAGACACTAGAGAGACTACAGATGTTGGAATTCTGGATCAACCCACACAAAATGGAGACAAATGAACAGTAGACATTTTGGGTTGAGACCCCTTCCTCGGGGCAATTCGATTTCCTCCGAAGATGCTGCCTGACCCATTGAGCTCCCCAGCATTTTATGTGTTGCTTCCAGTAAGATGCCAGCGTGCTTGGGCATATTGGCCTCTCTCGGTCCAATCAAATGTGTAATTTTTCGTCCTTCACATCTTTCTTAAGATTGCAAGAGTGGCAGGACTACCCCACCAGCAAATTGCTTGATAGAGGTGGAGATGTACTTGGAATACGCACTGTACTGTGGCCTCCTTCAGCCACCCAGGGAAGAAGTCTTCAGAGGCAGTGAGCAATCCAACAAATGGTGCAAATGATTGTCCTGGACATTTTTCTTGTGATCACAAGGCCTGTTAGACATTGGTAATATGGAATATGCAAGTTTGGTTCACTATTTCATTGCGGAAACTGGCGGTAAGAGAGATGCGTGGCCGCAGTTGTACCACGGACCAAGGCCTCGTAACGTGGAGTCATCTGATGCAGGCACACAGGGGAGGAGATGCGGGAGATAGTATTGCGCAATGCCTATGCTGAGTCGGGGGGGCTGGCCCCTCCCATTGGTACTGCTGTCCAGTCTTTGCTCAGTGGAAGACAAACTGGATTGTGTTCGTAGTATTCATGGGTTCAATGTCCATTTAGGAATCAGATGGCAGAGGGGAAGAAGCTGTTCCTGAATCATGAGTGTGTGCCTTTAGACTTCTGTGCCTCCTTCCTGACAGTAAAAATAAAAAGAGGGATTACCCTGGGTGACGAAGGTCTCTAATAATGGACTGCTGACTGCTGACTGCTGACCGCTCCTCAAAGATGTCTTAGCTTTTATACAGAATTGTACTCAAGCTGAAGCTGATTAATTTTACAAGAGGAGATATTATCACCAATCTGCACAGAAATTTGATCTTCCAATTAGGAAGTCAAGGATCCAATCGCAGAGGGAGGCACAGAGGCCCAGGTTCTGTAGCTTATTGATCAGGACTCTGGGAATGATGGTGACAAATGCTGAGCTATAGTCAACGAACAGCAGCCTAACATATTTATATTGTCCAAGTGATCTAAGCTGTGTGAAGAACCACTGAGATTGCTTCTGCCATAGACCAATTGTGGTGATAGGCAAATTGAAATGAGTCCAGGACCTTGCTGAGGTGGGAGTTGACTCTGGCCATGACCAACCTGCCAAAGCATTTCATCACCGTAAAAGTGAGCATTAGTCATTAAGGTAGCTCAGACTACTCTTCTTAGGCACTGACATAATTGTTGCCTTTTTGAAGCTGGTGGGAACTTCCAGCTGTAGCAATGAGAGATTGAAAATGTCCTTGAATACTCCCGCCAGTTATTTGGCAGAAGTTTTAGCAAGTACTCCATTAGGATCTGCTGCCTTGCGAGGGTTTACCCTTTTTAAAGGCAGCCTGTTGTTGACCTTTGAGACAGAGATCACAGGCCATTGCTCTGAATGTAGCATCAGAATCCGGTTTATTGTCTTGAAATTTGTTAATTTAGCAGCAGCAGTTCAATGCAATACATAAGATAGAGAAAAAGAAAACAATAATAATAATAATAATAATAATAGTACATAACTAAGTAAATCAATTACAGTATATGTATGTTGAATAGATTAAACATCATGCAAAAGACAGAAAAAAGTGAGGTAGTGTTCACCGGTTCAATATCCATTTAGGAATTGGATGGCAGAGGGGAGAAGCTGTTCCTGAATTGCTGAGTGTGTGCCTTCAGGCTTCTGTACCTCCTACCTGCTGGTAACAGTGAGAAAAAGGGCATGCTCTGTGTGCTGGGGGTCCTTAGTAATAGATGCTACCTTTCTGAGACACCACTCCTTGAAGATGTCCTGGATACTTTGTAGGCTAGTACCCAAGATGGAGCTGACTAAATTTACATCCCTCTGCAGCTTCTTTTTATGCTGTGCAGTAGCCACCCCCCCCCCCACAATAACAGACAGTGATGCAACCTGTCAGAATGCTCTCCATAGGTACGTCTATAGAAGTTTTTGAGTGTATCACTACAGGTATATTCTGTTTATCGCAACTGGTAAGTAAGGAGAGAAACGTGATTATGTTCTGGTATGAGAAACCCAAGATAAAATTTTACATAAAATATTAGAACATAGAAAATAGAAAACCTACAGCACAATACACAAAGCTGTGCTGAACATGTAGTAAGCAGTATTTTTTTATATGATCAGATACCAGTGTGAGTGATAATTGCAAGTTCTCCATGTAAGATAATTTATTTACCTATTTTGTTCCAAATTCAGTGCATACAGTACATAAAGCCATTCTCAGGATCAGCAGACAAGAGATACTGAGCAACCAAAATTAAATCTGACTTAAACTACATCATCATTTGAAATCTCTTTATTTAGCAAATAGCAATCTCCAGCGAGATTATGTTCAATGATTGATACAACATATATTGCTACTGATGGTTCCAATTTTATTTGTTTCAATTTTTAATTGTTATGTTTAATTCTAACAATTTAACATTTAAACAAATAGGGCTGAAATCATCTGTAATGATACATGTAGCACCCGTCACTGAACATACTCCAACTACAGGGACAATTTCTCACAGAACATTTTATTTTTCCCTGTTGACTTGCCAGCAGATTGTTACCCAAATCAGCCACATTCACACTTATGGTCATATTGCATCCTGTTTTTCCCTTGCTCCAACTCAAGCAACCCACCACAGCACAGCACACCATCCAGTGGCTCAGTTTGGAACTGTTAAAGCCCATCAGCTGAGCGGCAGGCAGTTCTGTCTCTTGACCATTTGTATGAAAGGTCAGAAGGCAGCCCTGTATTGTCTTATCACCAAGGTTGAGTTGTCCTTAGGATGCATGATAAAAGTTTCAATAGAAGCATTTTGATTTATATTTTCACAGTACAGTTGACTATTTCAGTTCTATAACAACAGCAAAACATTCTGGAACATGCTGAGCTCTAACAACTACTACATCATGTGGTGCGAGCAAATTTTTTTACTGCCATTTTTTTCTTGGCAACCATTAGTGTATAGAATTATGGTAATGAGTATCGGGTAAAGGGGCGGATTGTGTTGCTGTAATAATGAAATTCAGTCAATAAAATGAACACAGATAATCTCGTCAAATTAGTAGCTGAAGGCAAAAGTGCTACCCCAGCATTTTAATCAAGTGTTTAGAGAAATATAAGCACTAATTACTACATTTGCATAACTTACTCATTAAGGTGATGTATTATATACAGCAAATCAAACTGTGTTTGTTGGCTTATTCATTCATTCAGCAATTCTTAGCCAAGCAAGAAGTTAACTGCAGACTGCAATATACAACTTGTGTGCCATAAAGATAGATTATGACGATTAACCCCGTGGGTTGTAGAGTAACATTTTAGTACAATAATATGAGAACAACCTTCTAAATCCTAATGCTTTCAAAATAAGTTTGTTCCATTATAGGATTTAATGCAAATTTCTTCCAAATTTTCCCCCATGGGCATGTGACAATGCTCGATATAATTTTCTTCGTGAGAGCCAAATCACGTAGGTCCTGGTTTCTTCCATTCTTTATGTCACTAGAGGCTGGTGAGCCAAGTGAAATAATTAAATATTGCCTGAAGACAAACATTGCAGTGGAGAGAAAAGGAGAAGGCATAGCCCAAGGCTTAAGGGCCCTGTTGCCCCTGTGACTACCCTGTTTGTGGTTTGGGAAACTCTTGTCCCCAATCTGTAATGCTCACCCTTGGGCACACCTCTATCTACGAAGAGAATTATGAAAAACACTAACCAAACAAAATGCCTTGCAGATGTGCTTCTTTATCGTTGTAATTAAATTTATGATTATAATCGCACATACCTTCCCTTATCCTTGCCAAGATATCTACCGTTTAACTGGCTGAAAGAATGTATGCAAGATGTCAGCTGTCTAATTTCTTTTTTTCTCATTTATTGTTGGAAGATGCCTGGCAATTGGTTAATGCTTCCCCGGAGCGACATACCTCGATTCAGAGACTTCTCCATTGTTTATGGAGAAAATAAAGTGTATTTGGATTGAACCACAGAGCACAGAAACAAGCCCTTCAGCCCAGCTAGTCCAGGCTAACCAAGATGCCCTCCAAGTTAGTCCCATTTGCCAGCATGACCTTTCCAATCCTTGCACCCGTCCAGCTGTCTTTTACAGGTTATTTTACTTGACTTAACCACTTCCTCCTGCAGCTCATTCCACAGACATACCAGACTTGTGTAAAAACTTTCCCCTCATTTCCTATTAAATCTTTTCCTTCTCATTGTATGGGTTTACAATGAATCCCAACTCCAGAGGCATGACTGAGTCCAATCACCCTCTCTATGCCCCTCATGATTTTATACACAGGGTTATAATGTCATTATATTAAACGATTATTGGTTTAGAAGCCTGGTACACTCAATGCATTGCAGCTGCAGCTTGTCAATTATTATTATTGCAGAAGATGATAACGAATATGGACTCAGCTGAACACATAGCATTTCCAGTATTCCCTACTGCCTTCCTCCATCCATTCACACCTCTTCCTCATTCAGTAACACATGCAGCCCTTCCTGTCCCAATAGCCAAGTCTAACTTGGGGCACCATTGTAGAGATTGGGGCACCGCAGTAGCATAATATTAAGCGGGACACTATTACAGCTCAGGACGTCAGAACTCGGAATTCAATTCCAATGACCTCTGCAAGGAGTTTGTACGTCCTCCCTGTTAAATGCTTGGGTTTCCTCTGGGTGCATCAGTTTCCTCCCCAATTCCAAAGAGGTACCAATTAGTTAGTTAATTGTTCATTGTAAACTGTCCTGTGATTAGGCTAGGGTTAAATAGGTGGGCTGGAAGGGCCTGTTACTCACAGTATCTCTACAGTAGACTACCTCAAGTACAGAAATAGCCATCTTTGAACAGGCTCTCAGACTCTGGAAGTGGCTTCTGCAGTAGTAAATCATTGAACCCGAAAATTATAAAATCACACAAAGAAACAGTAATGAAAGAAGCTCCTTTCAGCCCACCTCACCCATGCCTAGCGTGATGCCTTTCTCTGCTGGTCCCATTAGCTCTCATTACACCAAAATCTTTCTCGACCTTTCTCTTCAATTGTAGTTGGCATAATCTCTTCTGGAAGCTCATTCCATATATTCACCACCCGTGGTGTGAAAGACGTGCCTCTCAGATATCCTGAAAAATGTTCCCCTCTTATCTTAAGCTTGTATCTTTTTTTGTTTTAGACTCCTCCGCCCTGTGAAACTGAAATATTCAATCTATCCTACCTTTAAACGTCTACAAGGTCACTCCACATCCCCTTACATTCCTGTGAGAAGAAATTCAGCCTATCCTGATAACTGCAGCCATCCACTCGTGGCACCATCCTGATGATTTTTTTCTGTACTCTCTGTCTTGTTACCACAGCCTTCCTGTAGCGTGGAGACCAGAGTACTACTGCAAATGCAGTCTAACCAACATTGCGTACCACTGCAACATGGCATCCCAACTTTTACACTCAGTGCCTTGACATACAAAGGCAAACGTACACATGTCCTAGATGACAACCCTCTACACTTGTTTCAGAGAGCTATAGACTTGCATCCAAAGTTTGAAACATAGAAAAACATACAGCACAATACAGGTCCTTCGGCCCACAAAGCTGTGCTGAACATGTCCCTACCTTAGAACTACCTAGGCTTTACCCATAGCCCTCTATTTTTATAAGCTCCATGTAGCCATCCAGTAGTCTCTTAAAAGCCCCTACCATTTCCAACTCAACCACTGTCGCCGGCAGCCCATTCCACACACTCACCACTCTCTGCATTAAAAAAAACTTAGCCCTGACATCTCCTCTGTATCCGACATCTCCTCTGTACCCGACATCTCCTCTGTACCTGCCATCTCCTCTGTACCCAAGCAATCAGGCATCAGAATGTGCTGGTGGACCAGTTTGCTTCAGGAATGCCAACAGGCATCTTTCATGAAGTTGATGCAGAATATGACCTGCCTACAACCACTCTTTGCCTTCTGTGGGCAAGCCAGTTCTGGATCCACAAGGCAAGGTCCCCATGGATCCCATACCTCCTTACTTTCTCAATAAGCCTTACACAGGGTACCTTATCAAATGCCTTGCTGAAATCCATATACACTACATCTACTGCTCTACCTTAATCAGCGTGTTTAGTCACATCCTCAAAATAGTCAATCAGGCTCATAAGGCACGACCTGCCTTTGACAAAGCCATGCTGACTATTCCTAATCATATTATACCTCTTCAAATGTTCATCAATCCTGCCTCTCAAGATCTTTTCCATCTACTTACCAATTTACTTGATACTCACCTGAATTAAGTTCAATTTGGCACTGCTCTGCCCAACTTTCCAGCAGATCTATGACCAGCTCTATCCTTATTCACTCCACCAATTAGTATGCAATCTTCAAACTTATTAATTATACAAAGTCGTAGAGTCATAAACTCATAGAAACGAACAGCACAGAAACAAGCCCTTTGACCCATCTAGCCTGTACCAAACCATCTTACCTGCCTACTCCCATCAACCTGCACATATATATTACAAACAAAAAATGATCCATTAGTAATTCATGTTTCTGGCTTTACTGAAGTCACATGAGTTACTTGGCATAAAATGTTAGAAAGTGAAAATGTGCAAGCTTGCATACTGGTGAATGATGCATTGATTGGGTGCTAAATATATGCACCAGGTTCCTGGTTACCCAGTTTTGATCCCTGGTTGGCTTTTGGCTTTTAAGTGACATATAAGTGACATGTTGATTACATAATGAATACAGTGCATTGGGGAATGTGAAAGAAGGTTTGACTATTTGCAAGACCTCTTTGCATTGGTGGGATTGGCAGATTATGGATATCAGAGCAGTACAATGTGATGTGATAATGGTGATTTATTTTGTGTACCTCTTTCACCTCCACCTCTTCTTCCCCTTTTGATTATTTTTCCTCATCTTGGATTCATTTACAGTATTTTTGTGAACTGTGCCTAATTTATTCTTCAGACTCCAAACTTAGACCTGAAGACTGAAAGACATGGGAGCAGAATTAGAAAATTCAGCCCATTGAGTCTTCTGCACAGGTCCAGCATGGCTGATTTATTATCCCTCTCTACCCCATTCTCCTGCCTTTGTCCCCCTGACTACTCAAGAACCTATCAAACTCTGCTTTAAATATACTCAATGACTTGGCCTCCTCAGGCATCTGTGAATGAATTCCGCAGATTCACTACCCTCTGGCTAAAGAAAACCTTCCTCATCTCTGTTCTACATTGACCTCCCTCTATTCTGAGGCTGTGCCCTCTGATCCTACACTCCTCCACTATAGGAAACATCCCCTCCACAAACACTCCCTCCAGAACTTTCAATATCAATAGGTTTCCATGAGATCCCCCTCATTCATTTAAACTCCAGCGAGTACAGATCCAAAGACATCAAATTTCCCTCACATGTTAACACTATCTTTCCTGGAATCCTCCTCCTTACCTTCTCCAATGCCAACAGATCTTTTCTTAGGTAAGGACAACATTGCTCATAATACTCTAGGTGTGGTCTGAGCAATGCCTTAGAAAGCATCAACAATACATCCTTGCTCTTATATTCTAGTCCTCTTGAAATGAATGCTGTTGTCTTGCATTTGTCTTCCTTACCACTGATTCAACCTGCAAGTTAACCTTTAGGAAATCCTGCACCAGGGCTCCTAGTTCCCTTGAACCTCTGATTTTTGAATTTTATCCCCATTTAGGAAATAGTTAATGCCTTCATTCCTCCTACCAAAATGCATGACCATACATGTGTGTGCATTATATTCTATCTGCCACTTCTTTGCTCATTCTCCCAATCTGTCTAAGTCCATCTGCAGACATGGAACTTGCTGTGCTATGACCGGTGTGGTATGGCATGCCACAATTCAGATGACCTGACTTATAAGTGGGCCTTCTCCACTATCCAGGCTCATGAAGTACAACAAGCAGCACAGTAATGTAGCAGTTAGCACAACACTTCACAGCACCAGCAAACTGGGTTCAATTCCTGCCTTTTTATTGGTAAGGATTTTGTATGTTCTTCCTCTGACTGCCTTGGTTTCCTCCAGGTGCTCTGGTTTCCTCCCGTATTCCAAAGACCTAAGGGTGAGGGTTAGAAAGTTGTTGGCATGTTATGTTGGCACTAGATGCATGGCAACACGTGAATGCTGTCTCCAAATGTGTTGGTGGCTGATGCATTTCACTGCATGCGAAAAATAAAACAAATCTTATCTGCAACATCTGTGTGTCTTCTCTGCTGATATACCATCATGTCTATTGCTCCAGGGAACACATACAAAATGCTGGTGGAGCTCAGTGGGTCAAGCAGCATCTATGGAGGGAAATAAACAGTCTAGCCTAGACTCTTTATCCACATTGCTCAATTAATGCTGATACATTTCAAATAGTTCACCCCCCAGTAAGAATTGGTGATTCCATCAGTGGCTCTTAAATTAAGCACTTGTCTCAAGACTTTACTGTATTTATATCTTTCAAAGACTTTGGTGGAAACCTTGATAAGGTCTCTGGCACTGTGTCCATACCCAAGACTCTTTCTTTGCCAGTGCCATACGGCTTCCAATAAATGGCTCTATTTCCTGTAATTTGGAAGTGTGCCTGGTTGTCTTGATATCTTACACACACCTGAACATCATTGTGCAATTGTACACACTTACACACTTTGATGATTGTTTTTTTTTGCATTTGGTGTGCATTCTTGGGTAACATGAGTATCATAGGAACCTAGTTTTATTGACCAGGCAACACACACAAAATGCTAGTGGAACGCAGCAGGCCAGGCAGCATCTGTAGGAAGAAGCACAGTCGATGTTTCGGGCCGTCAACAGTGCTTCTTGATATAGATGCTGCCTGGCCTGCTGCGTTCCACCAGCATTTTGTGTGTGTTGCCTGAATTTCCAGGGTCTACAGATTTCCTCATGTTTGTTGACCAGGACCTGCCTCTGTAGAATGGCAAGCAGAGTTGAAAACCCAGGTGCTTACACATTCCAGCTGGCATCACCTCTGGTCCTGATAAGGATCCAGTCACTTATCTTCAGCACTTGTATACTGCCAGACTCCTGAGACCAAAACCTACATTCATTGAGACCCACAAACATGAGAAAAGCTGCAGATGCAGAGCAACACTCACAAAATTCTGGAGGAACAGCTTCTCAGCATCTATGGAAAAAGGTACAGTTGATGTTTTGGGCTGAGACGCTTCATCAGGACTAGAAAAGGAAGATGAGAAGTCAGAGTATGAAAGTGGGGTGGGGGGGAGGAGGAAGAAATACAAGGTGGTAGGTGATAGGTGGAACTGGGCGAAGGGGTGAAGTAAAGAGCTGGGAAGTAGATTGGTGAAAGAGATAAAGGGCTGGAGAAAGGGGAATCTGATAGGAGAGGACTGAAGGTCACAGGAAAAAGAGAAGGGGAGGAGCACATGAGGGAGGTGATGGGCAGGTAAGTGGATAAGGTGAAAAAGGGAAATAGGAATGGGGACTGATGAAAGAGAAGGGGGAGCAATTGCTGGAATTTTGAGAAATCGATGTTCATGCCATCAGGTTGGAAGCTACCCATATGGAACATAAGGAGTTGCTTCTCATACCTGAGTGGTGTCTCATCACAGCAGAAGAGGAGACCATGAACTGCCATGTTGGAATGGGAATGGGAAGGGGAATTAAAATAGATGGCCACTGTGAAATCCCGCTTTTTCTGGCAGATGGAGCGTAGGTGCTCGGCGAACATTGAGACCACTGAGAACAGTGAGACAATACATACATTGTGACCAATAACAATTTTTGAGGGCCAGTATTAAAATAAGACAATCAAGACCCAGGTGGTCCTTGGACATGACTTGGTCAGCTGAAAATGGCTGACATCACCTGGACAACATTTTGAAACTCCTGCGATGGTGAGAGAACTTATCCATTGATTGTAGTTGGTTATGGACTCCTGCACAGTTTGCCTTTGTGCTTCATTTTTCAATCCTACACTGCTGATAACACACTTGACAGGTCTTCTGATTGTGTTGCTGGCATTGATATAACTGCTTGTGTCTTCAGCTGAGGCGCAAAATGGCATTGTAATAAAAGATATGGAAGATAAACATGATGCTCACAATGGTGCAAATATCCTTTCATATATGTAAAGAACTTCTTAGCATAAATACTGTAAATGAGCCACTTTACACCAACCAGTCAGGATGCAGCTATGAGCATCATTTTTTCATGGCTAATTTCTTTGTGTTAATCCACTCTCCCAATTGGTGCTTTTATTCTTGCCTTAAGGCTTGGTGAACCCACAGAGCCAGAATTAAATTCCAAAGCCTACGTTAATGCTGTGAAAATTGAATAATATTGACTGGTTACATCACAACCTAATATGGAAATACCAATCCTCTGGAATAGAAAATCCTACAAAATGTAACGGATATGGCCCTGTCCCTCCCCACCATTGAGTACATCTACATAGAGCGCTGTCACAGGATAGCAGCATCCATCATCAAGGAGCCCCACCAAACAGGTCATGCTCTTTTCTCATTGCTGCTATCAGGGAGGAGGTACAGGAGTCTCAGGACCCACACCACCAGGTGCAGGAACAATTATTACCCCTCAACCATCAAGCTCTTGAATCAGAGATGATAACTCCACTCAACTTCACTGAACTGTTCCCACGACATATCAACTCACCTTCAGGTACTCTTCACTCCGTGTTCTTGATATTGATCATTTATTTATCATTATTATTTCTTTATTTTTTTATTTGCATAGTTTGTTTTCTTTTGCACGTTGGTTGTTAGTCTGCCCTGTTGGATGCTGATTTTCATTGATTCTATCATGTTTCTTGGAATTACTGTGCATGCCCACAAGAAAGTGAATCTCAGGACAGTATATGGTGATATATATGTAGTTTGATAATAAATTTACTTGAACTTTGAACTTTGATGATGGACAGCCTGCCTCTGCTACTAGATGTCGTGTTTTACTGCCCATCCCACTCCAACTAAATGGATTGCAGATAATGGCAGAGAAAAGGCAGATGCAGGTTAAATCAGCCAAGTGCTGCACTTTGGGAGATCAAATGTAAAGGGACGGTACACTGTTAATGGCAAGACACTTAATAGTGTTAATGGCAAGTTCATAGCTCCCTGTAAGTGGCTACTTAGGGTGGTAAAAAAGGAATATTGCCTGCTTGTTTTTATCAGTCAAAACAGAATTGAGTTCAGCAGTGAGCCAGTTATACTGTGTCATTATAAAACCCTATTCAAACCGCCACTGGAGTGGTGCATTCAGTTCTGGTCACTTTATTATATGAAGGATATTGAGGCTTTGGTGTAGGTGCAGATGCTGCCTGAATTAGAAGTATGTGCGATGTGAAGAGGCTGCACTAACTTGAGCTGCTTTTTCTGGAACAGCAAAAGCTAAAAGGAAACCTGATGGGGGTTTATATGATTATGACAGTCACAGAGTTGACAACCAGTATCTTTTATCTTTTTCTTGGTTTGCAGTGTCTAATACAGGATTTAATTTTGTGGGGGGGGGGGGGAGTGTAAGTTCAAAAGAGGTGTTTGGGGTAATACATTGTACACAGAGTCCAAAGTATGTTTATTATCAAAGCATATATACATTATACAACCTTGAGATTTGTCTCTTAACAGAGCGGTAGGTGTCTAGAATGCAGTGCCTAGTGAGGTTGTGGGTATATTATTGTGTGTACAATGAAATTAAGTTCTCAATATTGTAGCTTTCTGAAATATACAGAAATTGGTAGGTATTGAAATAGGCCAGGATTCCATACCTTGTGGAATTGTGTATTGACGTTAAGCTCTACTCTTCTTACTTTCTCTGAGCATTGAGAGAAATGCTCCATTTCTGGACTGAAAACATCACTTTGACAGATTTACTCTGAAATTAAGGTGACAGACTGTTGTATTGACAAATTATCATTGCTGTGGTTTCCATTAGCTTGAGTTGGCAGTCGTGACTTTGGCCCATTGAGGCTGTGAGCTTGTTTCTCGATTTTAAGTTGTGTAAATAGGTCTTTGACAGTTAAAACTTCTCTCTTGTGTGTAATTTTAGTATGGAGTCAGTCACTTTTCAAACATCATTTTACCTTAAATAATCTTAATAAACATAATTTAAGTCTCTTATCTCTCTAGACCTAAATCCCTCTGCAAATCCCTAGTCAAATTCTGGCTCCTTAGGTATCCCTGAACATAATTATCCTACCTGTACTGGCTATGCCTCTGTCTGTCAAGGACATAAGGTTCTGAAATTTCCCCTTTACCTCTTTACTTCTCTTGCCTTTGTTAAGATGCTCTTCAAAATCTATATTTTTGTGTAAGTTGCAAGCCATCTAAAGTCAGAATCAGAAACAGGTTTATTATCACTGACGTATTGTGAAATTTGATGTTTTGCAGCAGCAGCGCAGTGCAATACATTTTAAAAAGGACAATCTATAGGTTCCAATAAGAAATATAAATAACTGAACAAACAAATAAATAAATAGTGTGAAAAGTGAGGTAGGTCTCATGAGTTGACAGACCATTCAGAAATCTCATGGTGGAGGGGAAGAAGCTGAGTGTGGACAGTAGTAATGAGCAGAGGGCATGTACTGGGTGATGGGGACTTTAATTAAGCATGCAGCCTTCATGAGGAATATCTTTGGTAGATGTCCTCAAAGGTGGGGAGCTTTGTGTTTATGATGGAGCTGGCTGAATCTACAAGACACTGCAGCAATTTTTTTACCTAGCATGTTACAGCCTCTGTACCACACGGCGATGCTACTTGGTATCTGTGAACACTTGCCACAATACATCTGTAGAAATTTGCTAGCGTCCTTGCTAACATACCAAATTTCTTCAAATGCTTAATGAAGTGTAGCCGCTGGCATCCATGCTTTGTGTGTTGGGCCCAGGATAGATCCTCTGAGCTGTTGAAGCAGGATCTTGAAGCTGCACTCCCTTTTCTCTGCTGACCCCTCAATGAAAACTGACGTGTGTCCACCCAGCTTTCCTTTCCTGATGTCCACAATCAATTTCTTGGTTCTTACAGACATTGAATGGATTGTTTCGTTGCAACATCATTCAACCAGTTGACCTATCTTATGCTTCCTTGTCAGCAGCTGAGATTCCAGGAACAACAGCTGTATCAGCAGCAAATTTATAGATGGTGTAGGAGCTGTGGAGAGCCACATAGTCATGACTGTAGAGAAGAGAGCAGATCAGTAGCCTAAGCATGCATCCTTGCGGAACACTTGTGTTGATTGTCAGTGAGGAGGAGATGTTATTACCAAAATGCCCTGACTACCACAATCAAATCTGCTTATGGCTTGATGTCAAGTTACAAACACATCCAAAAAATGCTCTGGGAGCATTAAGGTGTTATATAAATAATAGCTGTTGCTGTGAAATTGCACAGCTAACATTCCATGTCAGATAACCTATGGTTGTGAAGCAAATGGCAACAGAATCAGTTATTTGCCTCCCCTATTACAAAGTGATGGCCAATTAACGATAACTTTGCTTTGTTCCATTTTCAATGCATGTTCTTCCCCAAGCTATAAGTTACAGAAAGTAAAGAAAATTGCATAGCTGTGATGAGTGGAGAATGGAAATAACTGAATTGCTTTGCAAAATGTAGACACAAATGCTATGAGCCAAATAGTTATGCTATATCAATGCTACAAATACATAAGTCATGAATTATGTCTGTGCATAGCATTTTTGGTCATATATTAAAGTAATGCTCAATGGTTGTGGATATATACATAAACGATATATTTGCCAGTTTACCTGTTTACTTAACCTTTGAAATTTCTGTTTTGTACCCTCCAGTCCAGTCTAGTGGAAATAATCTTCTCAGCTCACTTCTAAAACCTTAGCTGGTTCCACTGTAGTTTTTTTTTTAATGATGTACGGTGTGGAATAGGCCTTCCAGCCCTTTGAGCCATGCCACTTAGTAAACTCCTAATTTAATCCTAGTCTAATCACAGGACAATTTAGAATGACCAATTAACCTACTAATCGGTATGATTTTGGACTGTAGGAGGAAACCAGAGTACCCGGAAGAAACCCAAGTGATCATGGGGAGAATGTATCACCTCTTTACAGGTAGCGACAGTAATTGAAATGGTTCGTCTGTACTGTGTTGTGCTAACAACTATGCAACCATGCTGCCCCTTATGCTACTAAGTTAGTAATCCAGAACCATGTGACAATGAAGTCTTATCCTAATTTCAATTCAGTTAAATAAGTTTTAAATAAAATGTTGTGCTGCAATGGCAAACATGAAACAACCGATTTGATCATTAGACCATAAAGCCATAAGACATTGGAACAAAAATAGGCTATTCAATCCATTGAGACTGCTCTGCCTTTCAATCAGGGCTGATTTATTATCTCTTATTCTCCTGCCTTCTTCCCATCATTTTGACGCCTTTACTACTCAAGAACCTACCAACCTCTGCTTCAAGTACACCCAATGACTTGACCTCTGTCACTGTATGTGGCAATGGATTCCAGAATTTCACCACCCTCTGGCTAAAGAAATTCCTTCTCATCTCTGTTGTAAAGGGATATCATTCTATTCTGAGGCTATGCCCTCTTTCTAGACACCCCCACTATGGGAAACATCCTCTCCACGTCCACTCTATCTTGGCCTTTCAATATTTGTTAGGCTTCAATGAAATCCCCCGTCATTCTTCTAAACTCCAGTGAGTACAAGGCCGGACCAATCTAACAGTCCTCATGCGTTAAGCCTTTCACTCCTGGAATCATCTCTGCTGTTGTCTGCTTTCAATCTGGAAAGGGATTTTGCTTCTTTATCCAGTTTAGCCCAAGCGTGACTTCACATATGTGACAGAAATATGGTTGACTCTCAATTGACCTCTGAAGTGATTCTAAAATCTACTCTCTTCAGGAGCAATTAGGATTGGGGCAGAAATAATGACCTAAAGAGTAACACCCTTGTCCCATCAATGAATAAGGAAAATGCAATGTCGGTCAGCTGAGACCCTTCTTGGTTACCAAAGAAATTACTTTCATGTTCCCTTACTGAGTTAAAATCTAAAGTATCCACAATGAAACATTTGAAGAATGAATTTCAAACAGATTGTTCAGTCTTACAGAAAAACTGATGACAGAAATATTAAAATACTGAGGAACATCAGCACCTGCCAAAACATGTGACCATTGAGGCTGATCTGTAGTAGAATGTGCTACGATGGCATCGGAGCTGTTGCAAAAGTAATAAATCACCTTGGCATTAAAGCTTTAAAGATTGTCGCTATGATGGTCTTAACTGAAACTGTGCTTTCATTCCCCATATTGTTGGAACAACTCCAGTATTGGTATGAATAAGGTTTTAAAGCAAGCATATTTAAATATTCAGTTTATTACTGATCCTCAAAAAATTCTAAAGAATGAATATATGTGCATATTCATGCAGCTGTTTAATTCCAGATGATTATAGTTAATATGTTAAGTTCAAATAAATATAGAACAGCAATCTCTTATGAATAGACTAGTCCGAAAAAGGCTTTGAACGTAGCTTTTTTTTTTGTAAAGAAATGTGTGGGCTGAGAGGCTGGAACCCAGCAGTATTCATCAGCTCTGCAGACAAAAAAAGGCAGGATTAGTCTATTGTCTCTAGAACAATCCTTTGATACAGGCAGGATTTGCACATGCTTTTCATCAAAGCGATAGATAAAGATGAGAATTAATAATCTTTTTTTATTAATAGTCTTTTCAGAAGAAACCTAGATTTTCAAGACTACTATTTTCATAATCAGAATCAGGTTTAATATCGCTGGTATATGTCAAGAAATTTGTTAACTTTGTGGCAGCATTACAATGAAAATATGGGGAAAAACTGTGAATTGCAATAAGTATATATACACATATATATACACATACATACATGTATATCAAATAGTTAAATTAATTAAATAGTACAAAAACATTAATAAAAAAAATAGTGTTCATGGTTTCAATGTCCATTCAGAAACAGGATGGCAGAGGGTAAGAAGCTGTTCCTGAATCACTGAGTGTTTGCCTTTAGTCTCCTGTACCTCCTTCCTGATGGTAACAGTGAGAAGAGGGCATGTCCTGGGTGATGGGTGTCCTTAATGATGAATGTTGCCTTTCAGAGGCACTGCTCCTTGAAGATGTCTTGGATACTACAGAGGCTAGTACTCATGATGGAGCTGACTAAATTTACAACTCTCTGCAGCTTACTTTGATCCTGTGCAGTAGCCCCCACCCACCATACCAGACGGTGATGCAGCCGGTGATAATGCCTGTAATGAAATTGTTTAAAAATCAGGACGGATGACAATCTGTGACCCCAAAATGTAAGACCTTTGTTTATTGTTTGGTGAATTATCAACAGATTATATTACTTTGTTAACTACTATTTAATATGTTACTGGGAAACAAAGGAATTGAGAGACAAATTCAACTGGTGCTCTCATAATAGCAGCAGTTCTCGATGATGACAAAATGCTTGTTTTTTTTATTTGCTTACTCTATTTTTTTTATCTTTCAGCTATTTTTTATGTCTAATTTGCTTTCTTCAAATACTGAACCAAATAGCTGTAAACCTGCACTGACCAACACACGATTTATACCATGTACATATTTAACATATACATTGATCTTCTGTGCATAAATGGACTATAATTATTGAATTATAAAAAGCATCTCACTTCAGGAGAATTGCACAATGCAAGAAGATGTATTAATGCTGTTCGCATAAAGCATGCCTCGACTCTGCTGCACCGCATGGATTCAGGCAATGCAGTCAGCTGCGCAATTCTATTCCTGGTTCAAATAAGACTGATTAAAATGAAATTACTCAGTCTTCTGACCCATGGCAAATTTTATGAGCTGCAATTTGTCTAGCAGTTCAGCTGTGAATAAAATCTGATCGACTATAATTTAGGTTTATAGTTCGTATTTCTTCAACATGGTAGACTCCAGTGATCCTGAAATGAAGAATTAGAAATGAATTAGCCAAACCAAAAAGGTTCAAACTGTTGAAAACTCTGTTGGCCTTTTGCCATTACTATTGTCATCCTTAGCACTATAAGCTTTCTGTAATAGTAAGAAGCACAAATAAAACAAAGCAAACAACTTTATTTTCTGTAATCTTAGTTTGGTTTAAAATTACAATGGTTTAATCATTTATTTGATTAAAATTTCTATTATTTTCCATTTTAATTAACCATTATTAAAATGACAATGCAAGCAACGTATTCATCTTTAAGGTGTGACCATGTTGCTTTACAATGAAATCCAGGCATTTGCTTTTTCACATGCAAGACACTGGTGATATTAAAATACACATGCTTTGATTTCAGAAATAACTTTATCCCCATAGCTGAATTAAAATTAAAACTAATTTATGTATAAGTAGATTTAAATCATTTTGGTATAAACACTTTGACTTGAATTCCCAATTGTTTCTGACCGGTATGTATTAGACTTGCACTGTAATTTGAAATCATTCAACATTCACCTTAGCTCATAGCCAAGCCGTAGATATCTCAGATTTAATAAAAATCAACATGATCCAAATTGAAGCTGAGCTGCAAAGTAACCAGAATATGAAATCAGCAGTCTTTTTAGGCTTAACCACACAAATCTTATTTTTCAAGCTCTACCGACTTTGGTATAAAACGCAATTACAAAATCTTTGATTTCTGAAGACAATTTTGCATCTGCACAGAAGTGGGTATGTGAAGTGCAACAGTAACCCTTGATTTCTGCTGGATCAGTTGACCATAGGTAACGATTCTATTACAAGTAAATGCTTTCCATGCACATTATGGAGTAACTTGGTGGACTCTATTGCCTAGTGATATCAACATCAGTGCTCAGCGTTGGCAAAAATAGAGGGTGGCACAGTGGCATAGTGGTTAGCACAATGATTTACAGTGCAAGCGATATGGGTTCAATTCCCACCGCTCCCTGTAAGGAGTATGTATGCTCTCCATGTGACTAGGTGGGTTTCATAAAGGTGCTCCAGTTTCCTCCCACAGTTCAAAGTCGTACCAGATGGTAGTTTAATTGGTCATTGTAAAATAGGCTAGGGTTAAATTAGCAGATGCTGGGCAGTGTAGCTCGAAGGAGTGGAAGGGCTGTATCTCAATAAATAAATAACAAAGAAAATCATTGCACCTATCATCCCAACTCATCATCAAGTTAAGTTCAGTAGTACAATATCTATCATCCTTTATCAGATTGGTGCTTTGAAACATTTGGTTCTCTGGTCCAAAACCAAAGTATGATTCAAAATGTATCATGAATAATTTTCCATCATTAACCTTACAAAAACACATCTTTTGAAAAATAAAAGAATAACATCAATAATATTATTTGACATATCCAACAGAATAACTATAAACATTTAAACTTATTTGACATATATCTATCAAAGGCTGATTTCTATTTTTTTGTGTGAATAGGGATAATTTGCTTAGAGGGTTAATTTCTCAATGGATAAAGACATGCTCGCTCTTTTTTGTTTAGTGAACAGTCAGTCTTGTAAATAAACAGTGTAACTAGTAGAATAGGGCAGTGGAAATATAATTCTCTCACAGACCATCAGGGAAGACTTTAGAGTTGGCTGGATACCTCAGAACACAATAAAAAAACAAGAATTGTAATGGGAAATTGTCCCATGATAGTGAATAATCAGGAATGAGGTCATGTAGGATCAAAACACACTCCTTTCAAGAACCACCAGACACCCCTGTGCTTACAACAAATGTAGCAGAGACCACCAAGGTGCCTTTATGAAGAATGCAGGCATAGAGACTGTTAGCTTGCTCTTGGTACAGTACTTAATCATTGAATAGGTGGGGCCTACAAAACACAGGCTCACTCTTATCTGATTAAGTCAACGCTGGTAGGGGGATGTCCAGACCTTGCCTCTAATTATTTATCAAAATGCCATATTCTGTACAATTAGGGAAAGAATGTGAATTGCCCTCTCCCGCTTGCAGGTGTAAAATCAATCAAAATAAATGCATTTCTCTTTGGCTTGAAGTACGGATGGAGTGAGTAATTTTTTGCAGTACCACAATCTGCTTTACAGATACATCTATTCTCTAAGCTCTTTGGTGATTACTGGTATCCATCTATTTTTGTGGATGGACAGGGCCAGTTATTCCTCAGTGAGGTGGCCCACTTTTTAGTAATGGTGTCGGCATCAGCGTTCTGATAGGGATACTTTATTTCAGGCTCTGTCACAGTAAGTGATTGCCACGCTGAAATAGGAAAAGAATCGAAGAAGTGATCAAAGCCTGCTTAAAAGAAAATTACAACATCCCCATTGATTTTTGGGAATCCCTGACCCATGACCATTCCAAGTGGAGAATGAATGTTTGAAATGGCACTGAGAAGCTGGAGACCATGGATTAGGAGCACTCAGAAACCCGGCATTATTGGCAGAAGGAATGTCCCATTTGACAAGCCTCTCCCTCACTCGCCTGTGAGAGACATCCTGCTGCTCAGTGCAAGTGGCCTTTGGATCCCACATTGGCCCCTGAAAGTATGAAAATAAAGCAGAAGCAAGTCGCCTTCAATCTTGATGGATTGCCCAAGAGAAGAAGAAAAGAATGTTTAATTTAGTCTGCACAAAAAATTATCAAATGCTCTGCAAAGTCTGAAACAAAGTAAATTGAGGTACTGTTCTGTTTTACAGCCTTGTTCAGACCAACACCACTAATGACAAATGTTTTTTTTTTCTATTCATATATATATCACCCTCATCCCATCTGGTCTGTTATGCTGTCCAGTCCCATCGACCTGCACTTGGTATAGCCCTCCATACCCCTCCCATCAATGTATCTATCCAAATTTTTCTTAAATGTTGGAATCAAACCCACATCGACCACTTCTACTGGCAGCACATTCTACACTCTCACTACCCTCAGAGTGAAGAAGTTACCCCTCATATTCCCCCTTAAACATTTCACCTTTCACCTTTAACTCAGATCCACTAGTTCTACTCACACCTGTCCTCAACGAAAAAGTGTGCTTGCATTGACACCTCATAATTTTGTATACCTGTATCAATTCTCTCCATATTCTCCTACTCTCCAGGGAATAAAGTCCTAACCTGTTCAATCTTCCCCAATAACTCAGGTCCTCCAGCACCGACAATATCATTGTGAATGTCTTCTGCACTCCTTCAATCTTATTGATATCTTAACATGTAGGTAGGAGACCAGAACTGCACACAATACTCCAAGTTAATCCCCAGCAAAGTCTTATGCAACTTCAGCACAACATCCCAACTCCTGTACTCAATACTTTGATACATAAAGGCCAATGTACCGAAAGCTCTTATTATGACCCTATGTACTTCTGATGCCACTTTCAAACAATTATGTATCTGTATTCCCAAATTCCTCTGTTCTACCACACTTCTCAGTGCCTGACCATGTAAGTCCTACACTGGTTTGTCCTCCTAAACTGCAATATCTTGTACTTGTCTGCATTAATTCCACCTGTCATTTTTCAACCAACTTCTCCAGCTGTTCCAGATCATGCTGAAAGCTTTGATAGTCTTCTTTGCTGTCCAATTGTTGATACAGTTTTCCACATTATCATCTAGATTGTTGATTTAGATGACAAACGATATATCTACTGAGATGTTTTGCCAGTGAAATGACTGAGTAAACAAATTGGCATTGAAGTGGAAAAAATTCTAAAACTTACCGTTGCAGAAGTACTTTGGCTCAGATGGAGACAAGCAGTTAGCAATCTCAGTGATCTGCGCAACATCAAGGGTTCTCATTACACATTTATTGCATTCTCCAGATAGAAAACTAAGTTGTGCACTAATGGGTATGAGTGAAACGAGGCTGTATTTATTTTATCAGAGTTAGTAATGGAATCAACAGAATATGGAGTCATAGAGAAGACCAGCACAGAAACAAATCCTTTGGCCCATCTAGTCCAAGCCAAACCATTTAAACTGCATAACCCCATCAACCTGCACCAGGACCATAGCCCTCCATACCCCTACCATCCATGCTGAAATCGACCTTGCATGCACTACTTGTACTGACAGCTTGTTCCTCACGATCACAACCCTCTGAAGAAGTTTCCCCTCGTGCTCCCGTTAAACATTTCACCTTTCACCCTTAACCCATGACCTCTGGTTGTAGTCCCACTCCACCTCAGTGGAAAAAAACCTGCTTGTATTTACCCTGCCTATAGCCCTCATAATTTTACATACCTGTATAAAATCTCCCGTTCTACCTTCTATGTTCCAAGGAATAAAATCCTAACCTATTCAATCTTTCCTTAGATCTTCCACACTTGGCAGCATCCTTGTAAATTTTCTCTGTACTCTTTCAACCTTATTTACATCATTCCTGTAGGTAGGTGACCAAAACTGCGTACTATACGCCAAATGTCCCTGACATACTTAACCCTCAGAGGTCTGAAGAAAACAACTGGCTAATGGAGACAATATCACATAAGGCCAGGTTGGTCTTCTTTTGAGGTTGCTCTGTCTTAACTCTGCTTGGACAAACACAGATGACTCAATAAACTCCTGCTTTACTATGATTTAGTGATAATTTGTACCATTTAACAAATATAATCAAAGCTTTGGTGAGCTTAGTTACAGTCTTGCAATGTATCAAATATTTTACTGGTGTATGGAGGAGAGGCAGGATGATCAGAGGTCAGGATTACGTTCAGCAGGTTTGAGGTAGGGAACCTCAGTACAAGGTAAAGCAAGAATTGAAATACAAAGTGTAAAGTTCTTCTCACATGCTTTAGGATAAATAACATTCATTCGATATTTATTAAAACCAACACTGATTATTGTGCTGTAATCTACGAAAATGACGGACTCCTGAGCAAAGATGAATGTTCTTCAAGGAGAGATTTAGTACATCCACATTCTTCCTGTGACTGCCTGGATTTTCTCCAGATGATCCATTTTCCTCCCACATGATGCACCATCAGTAACTCACTCTGAGACGTAAAAGCGAGGTATCGGCTTTTATTGACTGGAAGAAGGAACGAGCAGTGAGTGACCACCATACTACATCCTGGAGACTGAGAGGCCGGGCTCAGACCTCCATCACCTTTATATGGGGGTCTGTGGGAGGAGCCACAGGAGCAGTCATCAGGGGGCGTGTCCAGACAGGTATATGTAGTTCACCACACCACATTCCAAAGATGTGTGACTTTGTCGGCTAATTGGCCACATTGGTGTGATCGTGCAGAATAAGGTACATTGGGCTGAAAGGGCCTTTTACTCTGCTGTATCTCTAAATAAATCAATAGCATCCATTATTTTCTAGAGTTTAGAAAAATTTGGCATACTGCCTTAGAAATGGGCTAAAGTTTTAGGAGAGATTGAGTGGTAGGAGATGGCTTCCCTCACAAAAGAAGTGCATTTCGGCAGTTGCGATTTTCAGAATAAGCAGTCTGGCATATAAAACTGAGAGGATAAAAAATGTTTCCATTTGGTTAGTTTTTTTTATCTTTAGAATTTTCCATCCCATGGATTTGTAGATGCTCACATGAGTAAATTCAAAGCTGAGATCGATGAAGATTTGGAGACTAAGGGAATCTTTTGATCAAACAGGGAGTTAATCATGTTTGTCTTTCTACATGGTTTATTTATCCAATGAGAACCTACATAACTACTGTACTGTGCACAACTTTGAGGACAGAAATAGAGCTAGGACACCTCAGAAATTTGCACAGTACTTTAGTAATTTTATTTATTGCACTGTACTGCTGCTGCAAGAAAGAAAAACAGATTTCATTAATAATGTGAGTGATGATAACCTAATTCTGATATGGGTCTCTATTGTGGACTGAGAGTGGGAAGGGGGCAAGGAGAGGAAAATCATGGTTGGGAAAATCAGAAGGGAGAGGGGAAAGTTTGGAGAAACATTCTGTAATAATCAATGAAGCAATTACTTGGTATCAGATGTCCTTGCCTGGCATCTCAGGGCTGGGTGTGTCAGCACCCACACCACCCCCGCCCCAGCACTCCTTCTCTGCCACCTGCCCTTCACCCCTCCCATCATGCTCCACCCTCACCATTCCCAACATCTTTAGCTCCCACCAGATTTACAAAGGCGATGTCCTGGCTACATTGTCAAATACAGTACTGCGCAAAATTCTTAAGCACCCTAGCTAGATATATGTGCCTAAGACCTTTGCGCAGTACTGTACATATTACACCTGCCGTCTCCTTAGCTGTTATCTGTGAATTAAAGTATTTTATGGTCATTGACTGCAAACCATTTAGTAATAGGTTTGAACTTCAATATGGCCAAACATGTACCTGCAGATATATATATCTACAGGTACACACACACACACACACACACACACACACACACACACACACACACACACACACACACACACACACACACACACACACACACACACACACACACACACACACACACACACACGTGATGAAAACATATTAGATGATGACCTGCTTTAAATGTCGAATGTATGATGGACTACTTTATGAACATTAAGTTCTGCTTCTGAAATTCAGTTCTAATGAAGTTTGAGTGGTCAAAATTGATGTCTGACAGTCCAAAAAAGTTTTGATTAAATATTAAATATCCCAGTCGATAGTGTAGTGACGGTGTTGATGAGTGCAGACAATTCTCAATATAGAGAAGGGTATTACAATGTGAAGAGGGAGACAGTATGCTGTGAGTGACAGAGAAGGAATGGTGGGTGCTGTTGGAAAGAATTCTTGCACATCCTGGTTCTTGGGTGACATGCAAAATCAACTGCACCCTCACTTCAGCAGTTCTTCCCTCCCTATTACTGCTAGGCTTGTCAAAACATCCTTGTCTCTGTTGAATAAAAATGTGTGAGGGAGAGGTGGGTCACACTGTAATCTGAGAGTTAAAAGTATTTTAAATGTCTAACCAATCAACCCTATTTGTCTTTTTTTTGTGAGGACGGTTAAAAATATTTTATAATATTATTAACACTTGGTTTAAATTTATACTAGGCCAATGCAACATTTGAAAAAGTACTTTAAACCTCTGTGACCTGTTGGCAAAGATATAAACCAGGAATGTGTCAGGTCTGAGGAAAGTCACCCAAAATGAAATAGAATATCTAAAATAAATGGGAATGGGAAGGGAAAGAAAGTCATTTTCCCTATGGGCTAATAAAACAAAAATTTAACCAAGGACTCTTTAGATTGCACTTATTTCTTTTCACATTTTGTCCTTGTTTAGAAATGAAAGCTTTGAATTTGGATAGCACTTATGTCCTTGAAAGTCCAGAAAATGCGTCACAGTGACTGATATTTTTAAAAGAGTGGTGATTCATAATATTAATGTAACAATTAGTGACTTACATCCTTAAAACCGCTATTGAAACATATAATGTATTAAACTAAAAATCTGTAGAAGGGGAATGAGGAGAAAAAATTCAATCATTTCAATGCTATATTTTGTTTAATACAAATACTCCAACTATAAATTCCTAGCTATTTGGAAACAGAATGTGTTCACTGGGATTTTAATTAACAGTTTAATTTGCAATTGAAAAAAATAGTGTGCCTACAGTTTTTCTTGAATTAACTTTGATGATTGCATTGCAACAGTCTATTTAATGTTTTATTTGAAGTTTTGCACAGTTAATCATGTAACATCTCCCACAATACAGATAGAATAATAAGGTGATTCATAATATATTTGAATTATTCGTGACAATGAGCAGCTATACTAATGTGACAACAGTGGAATCTTAACAGCAAGGCAATTTAAATTGACTTGATTCACCAGTTATAAATTGAAGTATGGCAATCTAATCACTTTCATTACAATCTGCAATAAGAACTTTGTTTATAACTTGAATCTGGTGTTGCAATCACAAATATTGATGTGTATAACCCACAATATATGGTGTGTTGTTTTTGCAAATTCTTAAATATTAGTACCACTTGAGCAGTAATAATATCTCAAATATTAATATAACTTAATGAAGTGTCAATATTGGAATTTAAATAGTAAGGCTGTATAAATGCAAATATTATCCAAACACTAATGTAATTCAAAGACTAAGATTGTGTAAATACATTTGCAATTTTATGAGATAAGTGTCTGCAGGATAAAAATTTCCACTAGAATAGTCCTGAACAGCTTTGGATTATTCAGTTAAAAAAAAGCACAGAAATATTGGAAGAAGTGACAATAATATTTTTATGCATTTTTTTGAATATCTCTGTACAATCAAAGTTCGAAGTTGAAAGTTCAGAGAGAATCATGAGATTTTCTACAGCATAAAAAATTAGGTCATTCAGTGCACTAACTCAATGTTGGCTCTTTTAGAATAATCCAGTCTGTTTTGCTCTTCATAAACACAGGAGACTCTGTAGATCACAAACAAGAGAAAATCTGCAGATGCTGGACATCCAGTGCAACACACACAGAATGCTGGAGGAACTCAGAAGGCCAGGCAACATCGATGGAAATAAATAGTCGATGCTTCAGGCCGCGACCCTTCATCAGCTCTGTTCTTCAGCTCCATCGATAAAACATTTCAAACTATTTTCCTCTCTTTTACCTTACCTCAAAAGTTTAATTCTGAAGCATTAATCTATTTTAGTAATGATTATAATTTAAAAATCATCCAACCTAATGGCTAATTCTGTGAATGTCAAATCACTTGAAAGCAAAATACCAACAACACTGAAAATAAGATCGTTGTCCTCTTGGAGTTGGAAGAGAAAGGGAAGAGGAAACACTGACAAATTATATCTCTCCTTTTCTCTTGCACGGATACTTTCAATATTTTCTGCTTTGTTGTCAAATCACAATAGCATTGATTGAATAGGTAAATTTTATGAGAGGAACTTTCCACGAATGACTTGCCTGGGTATGAGAATTGTGGTTTGGGATGGAGATGTGAAGAAGTGGGGGTAGGGAAAATGCATAGTTAAATTAATTTTCTTTCCAGTGTTAACATTAGAATACTGGGAAAATTCCCAAGACATGTTCTTTGAGGTCAGAGTGATACCACGGTGAAAAGCAGCATTGATGAGGATTAAATCTCTCCCCAAAATTCAATATGACTGAAGCCTAAACTATGCCCTCCATATAGCTGGAGAAGTTTAAAGTTTTAAACTTTAAAAACAAAACTTAACACAAACTTTCAATGCATTAAAACATTTGGAGGCTACTAACTACCAGAAACACAAGAGATTCTGCAGATGCTAGAAATCCAGAACTAAATGGTTGGAGCTCAGCAGGTGGACATTTTGGGTAGAGACCTTTCATTAGGATTACCAGAGATTAGTATTCCCAATAGTTGCAAAGATTTTTAAAGCATTTCAAGTGAATGAAAAATGGAAATTGTAATTTAACAATCTATGACCTGGATGTAATGTAGCTATTTTCTTTCTTTAAAGTCTACCTGAATATATTTTGTATTCCTCCTGAGCTAAATCTCTGAGGAAATTCCTTCCTTATGCATTTGTTCATTAGCCTAGAGTTATGAATTTATTGTTAAAATTGCTGTTATTTTTGGGCAATAATGAAGGAGAGTGTTGGTAATTTTGCTACCATTATTATGATCGTTTTTATGCATAGCTGAACTTCTGATTTTGCTGTTAACAATCTGTAGTATCCAGGACATCTTCAAGGAGCAATGTGTCAAAAAAGTGTTGTCCATCATCAAGGACTCCACTGCCCTCTTCTCATTGCTACAATCAGGAAAGAGGTACAGAAGCCTGAAGGCACATATTTCATGATGCAGGACCAGCTTTACCTCTCTCCCATCCGATTTCTGAATGGATATTGAATGCATGAACACTACTTCACTACATTTTCTATTTCTATTTCTGCACCTTATTTAATTTAACTATTATATGTATATAATACATTTAATGTAATTCAAGGTTCTTTTCTCTCTTCTAATATTATGCAATGCATTCTATTGCTGTCACAAAGATAACAAATTTCACGACATATGCCAGTGATGTTAAACCTGATTCTAATTCTGAACAACTCAGTTCTTTTATCGTAGTCAAAAGCTTGCCTAATCTTTAAAAACACAAGAGCTTCTGCAGATGCTGGCAATCTTGAGCAATGCACATCAAAGGATGGAGGAAAACAAAAAGTCATTATGGAGGGGAATAAGCAGTCAACATTTTTGGCCCAGACCCTTCATCCAATGTCAATCTTTATAATAAAAGATTTTGGGTGTGTTATTTTCTCTCTTAAATTGTTATTTTACTATTTTTCCATTTCAGTTATTAACAAATTGGATCATGCAAGAAATTTCCAGCTTTCTTGACAAAACCATTCAGAGAGAAAAAAAATCTCTGCTCAGGTCCTACCAGCTTTTACCCAAGTGGAAGATTTTTGATAATGATGCCGTTTTATATGTCAGTTGTAAAATGAGTGGATTATTGTATATTTTTAAATATGTGTAGCAGAGGATTTTCTCCATGAACCTATAACTCTATCTGCAGCACATTGACTTCAAAAGGCAGACTGCATGTTATTTAAGTTTGATTTAACTAGCTTGCATCCTACAGCAAAACTAATCCTGATTCTGCTCAGGTTGACCTAATTGTCCTCGCTGTGCTTCCTGAGCAAACTTATATTTTTTATTATTATTTCTATCATTTTGTATGTCAATCTACTTTTTCTTCTCTTGTATCTAATTTACATAAACACCATCATTATTGTTATGTGCTCGGATTTCCAGCATCTGCAGATTTCCTCTTGTTCATTATCATTATGTGCTGTGTTGTATGACATAGGCAATCGTGGTCTTTTGACAATGATTATGCTTGGCAAATTTTCTACAGAAGAGGTTTTCCATCGCCTTTGTCTGGGCAATGTCTTTACAACACAGATGAACCCAGCAATTATTAATGCTCTTCAGAGATTGTCTGCCTGGTGACAGTGGTCACATAACTAGGACCTGTGATAGGCACCAGCTGTTCATACAACCATCTACCACCTGCTCCCATAGCTTCACATGACCTTGATCAGGGAAGAGAGGTGCTAAGCATGTGTTGCACCTTGCCCAAGGGTGACATGCAAGCTAGTGGAGCGTAGGAGCACCTTACACCTACTTCGATAGAGATATATCTCCACCCTGCCACCCGGCAAAAACACCAGCCCTCCCATAATATTGGAATTGATTAATCATTTTCACATGTACTGAGTTACAATCCTGTGTAAAAACCTAAGGCATATATATTTAAATTTATTTATATGTATATGTAGCTGGGGTCCCTAAGACTTTTACACAGTTCTGTATCTACTAAATGTTGACCAATATTAACAAAAACAAAAGACTCTAACAAACAGGCAGGTTTGTTAGAGCTGTTGGGAAGGATTTAAATTAATTTGGCAGGGGGATGGAAACCGGAGTGAAGGGATTCAGGATAGGACGGATGATAAAAATGCAAAGATAGTGTGCAGTCAGACTGTCAGGAAGGGCAGGCAGATGATAGGACAAAATTTCAGCCAGCAGGGTGAGTACCAGTGCATTAGGGATGCAGAATCAAAAAGAATAGCAAATACAGTACTCAAAATGTTATATCTTAATGCACGGAATATAAGAAATAAGGTGGATGAACTTGTTTCATTTTTACAGACTGCCGGGTATGATTTTCTGGCCATCACTGAATCATGGTTGAAGGATGGTTGCAGTTGGGTGCTGAGTGTCCAAAGTTACACATTGAATTGGAGGGATAGGAAGGGAGGCAGGGGGGTGGCATGGCTCTGCTGTAAAGAATGGCAGCAAATCATTGGCAAGATGTGACATAGGATTGGAAGATGTTGAATATTTGTGGGTTGAGTTAAGAAACTACGAGGGCAAAAGGAGCTTGGTGCCAGTTATATACAGGCCTCCAAACAGTAGCTGAACGTGGACTACAGATTGCAATGGGAAATAGAAAAGGTGTGTCAAAAGGGCAATGTTATGATAGTCATGGAAGATCTTAACATGCAGGTAGATTGGGAAAATCAGGTTGGTAATAAATCTCAAGAGAGTGAATTTCTTGAATACCTACAAGATCGATTTTTAGAGCAATTTGTCATTGAGCTTATTAGAAGATCAGCTATATTGGATTGGGTGCTATGTAAAGAACCAGGGGCAATTAGGGAGCTTAAGATAAATGAACACATATGAGTCAATGATCAAAATATGACTGAGTTCAACTTGAAATTTGATAGGAAGAAAGTAAAGTCTGACACACCATTATATCGGTGGAATAAAGGAAATTACGGTGGTATGAAAGAGGAGCTGACCAAAGTAAATTGGAAGGAGATGCTTGCAGGGATGACAACAGAACAGAGATGGCTTGGGTTTTTGGGAAAAAGGTGTGGGATAGATGTATTCCAAAAACTACAAAATACTCAAATAGCAAAATAGTACAACCATGGCTGACTGTGGAACCATGGAAGTCCAAGCTAATATAAAAGCAAAAGAGAGGGCATCAAACAAAGCAAAATTTCGTGCAAAGGTAGAGGATTGGGAAACTTTTAAAAACCCTCAAAAAACAACCAAAATAATGATTAGGAGGGAAAAGATGAAATACGAAATCAAGCTTGCAAACGATATCAAGGTGGATAGAAAAACTTTTCAAGTATTCTGGCATGGTAAAGTGATTGTGCTAAGCATTACACTACTATGCCATCGAGAGTATGTTCATATATTCAGCCATAAGACCATAAAATATAGGAGCAGAAATAGGCCATTCTGCCATTGAGTCTGCTCTGCCACTCAATCATGGGCTGATCCAATTTTTCCAGTCATCCCCTCTCCCCTACCTTCACTGCATACCCTTTGATACCCTGGCTAATCAAGAACATATCTATCTCTGCCTTAAATAACCCAATGACTTGGTCCCCACAGCCACTCGTGGCAACAACTTCCATAGATTTACCACCTTCTGGCTAAAGTAACTTCTCCACATCTCAGTTCTAAAAGGATGTCCTTTAATCCTGAAGTCATGCAAGTCCTAGAATCCTCTACCATGGGAAATAATTTGCCATATCTAATCTGTTCAGCCTTTTAACATTCTGTATGTTTCTATGAGATCCCCCAATAACAGAAGTTACTGAACTTAGATGATACATTTCAAAATTGCTTGTCATGTCATGCCCCTTCTCGTAAATATACCTCTTCCCCTTGATTCTCTGTTCATCTAAAGTTCAAAGTTCAAAGTCAATTTTTTATCAAAGTACATATTTGTCACCCTGTGCAACCCTGAGATTAATTTTATTGTGGGCATACTCAATAAAGCTATAGAATAATAACTACAAGAGAATCAATAAAAGACTGCTTAACTAGGTGGGACAACAAACTACAAATACAAAAAGAAGAAACAACAGTAATAAATAAATAAGCAATAAATATCGAGAACATGAGATGAAGAGTTCTTGAAAGTGAGTCGATTGGTTGTAGGAATATTTCAATGATGGGACAAGTGACGTTATCCTTATTGGTTTAAGAGCCATATGATTAAGGGGTAGTAATTTTTCCTGAACCTGGTGGTGTGAGTTCTGAGGCTCTTGTACCCTCTTCCTGATGGCAGCAGTGTGAAGAGAGCAAATCTCCCCCCCACTGTGATGGAGTGAACTACACAGCCTTTCTCCTACACAGTTCTACTATGCCTAAGGTCATCCGTATCAGTGATGTCCATAGTACTACTTTAGTTAGATAGAGAATATCTACACTGCCCATCAGAAACTACTAAGCAAATAAGTAGAAAGAAGTAATTTCATTCACTTTATTTTGGAGTTGCCTTGAATGGCCCAAGGTTCTGTTAAGGCAACAACACCGGTGCCACATTACTGTTGCAGTAAGCACAGTCACTATTCAGGTTCCAGCAGTATAATCGGGATTCAATTCCTGCTACTGTCTGTAAGGAGTTTGTACATTCTCCTTGTGAGCGTGTGGGTTTCATTCAGGTGTTCCAGTTCCCCTTCCCTCACTTTCCAGAGGCATGCGAATAGGGTTAGTACGTAGTGGGAATGCTATGTTTGCACTGAAAGCATGGGGACACTTGTGGGCTGCCCAACACAATCTTGAGGATTTGATTTGAAACATTTCATTTCACTGTATGTTTTGATGTACATGTGACAAACAAACTAATCTTTGAAGCCAATGGGTAGGATTCTTCTTAGCAGGATGAATCCTGGAATGAGCAGACATGGGTTAAGCCAACTTAGGATCACTTCTCATCCACAAAGTCACAGAGAAGTAACATTAACAGAGAATCCAAGTGAGGCAGCACTTCACCTGTGAATATGCTTGTGGCCATCTACAGTGTTCTCCTCTTCCCGCACAGCCATTCACAGCCTCAAACAGTCCTTTCCAGGTGAGGCAACACTTCACCTGCAAACCTGCTAGGGTTGTCTATTGTATTCAGTGTTCCTGATGCAGCTTCCTTGACATTGGTGAGACCTGTTGTAAACTGGGGGACTGCTTGTCGAGCATTTCTTCTCCATCCGCCAAAAGCCGAACTTCTCGCCGGCCAAACATTTTAATTCCAACTCCTATTCCCGTTCCACCATGTTGGTCCATGACTCCTCTTGTACCCTCAGGGTAGAGGAAGAGCACCTTATATTCCTTCCAGGTAGCCTCCAACCTGATGGCATGAATATTCATTTCTCCATCTGGTAACAAAAAATCCCTCCTCCTCCCCTCTTTGTCTGCTCCCCACTCTGGCCTCTTACCTCTTCTCACCTGCCTACCACCTCCCTTTGGCTCTCCTTCTGCTTCCCTTTCTCTTATGGTACACTCTCCTCTCCTATCAGATTCCTTCCTCAGCCTGCCCTTTACTTTTCCAAACCACCTAGCTTCATCTATCATCTTCTAGCTCGCCTCCTTCCCCTCCCTCCATCTTTTTATTCTGGCATCTTCCTCCTTCCTTTCCAGTCCTGAAGAAGAGTCTCAGTCCAAACTGGCAACTGTTTTTTTTTCATTTCTCTCGATGCTGCCTGACCTGCTGAGTTCCTCCAGCATTTTGTGTGTGTTGCTCTGGATTTCCAGCATCTGCAGAATCTCTCATGCTAACCATTTTTTCCACTTAGTTTGTAGTTATTGAGTACGAATGGAGTATGCACCACACGTGCCATCTGACTTCCAATTGGCAAATAGATTTTAATGGTCATCTTGGGATATCAGTTTGTTTCATGAAAGAGCTTTAAATCGGTATCATTTAAATTTTCCAGCAGTTAATGGTAGGTCGTCATGTCTTCAGACAGATTACCAGGGATGAAAGCCAATGAATTTTGCCCAATAACTTTTAGAGCACTACTTCCCTGTTCAACCATTGTAATTCCCACTCCTAGTCTCTTTATCAACTGCAAGTCTGCTTGACAAATGTGACGAGTGTTGTTTGTAGTTAGCTAAAGGAATATTATGAAACATACAGATTGGTATAGTGCCAAGGACTTATGCCAAGAGCTGCTGGTCAAGTTAATTTGTCAGTCCTTTCAAAATCTCACAGCATTGTGCATTATTATTGTGATGTTGCATTGCTTCAGTGCATCAGGATGAAAGAGATGCAGTTGTTTCAGCTTGACATTTAAGCTTTCTATCCATCGCTCTACTATACTGCCTAAAAGCTGAGGTTAAATTTCTTTCAGAGCATAACCAAGATGTATGGTCAAACTAATCTTTATCTAGGCAGTTAAATGAGAATCTAATTGCAATAAAACAGAATAAGATTGGAGTGAAAGGAACAAAGGAGATAGATAAAATAGGTATATTTCTATCATTCTGTAAGTAAAACAGAATCACAGAAAGCAAACTTCTTGGTGACCTAACACGAGAAAGGCTTCCTGATACATGTTGTAGATGAAGATGTGTTCAATGGTTTAATTTGATATCAGAGAATGCCTGTGGTATACAGCCTGAAATTCTTGTTCTTCGCAGGCATCCGCGCAACAGAAGAAAAGCCCCAAAGAATGAATGGAAGAAAACCTCCAGAACCCAAAAGCTCTCTCTCCCTCTCCCACACTCAAGCTGCAGCAAAACATCAACTCTCCCCACCCACCTGCCTCAGTAAAAGCATCAGCCCCCCACCAGCTGCTGTGCAATCAATAACAAAGCCCCAAAAAGACCATAGAATCCATCAGAAACACTTTTCATCTCAACACTGATATCCTACAGGCTCTCTCTCTCTCCCTCTCTCTCTCTCTCTCTGCCACAATGAGAAGGGAGGCCAACAGCTCGCTGTTTCAATGTTACAATCTGCAGCATTGTTTACTTTGACAGCAGCATACACTGTCATCTCAATGTTCTGATCTTCTGCAACACTGGTGAGGAACTGGGTCAGCCGCAGGGCCAAACCCGAAGGCACACACCTTCCGTGTGCTCCTGGAGATATTGAACAATACTAGGCCACTCAGTAAGCTCCGAGAGCAGGAACCCATTAATGTGAAGACCGCAGTTTGAGTGCAGCTGTAGATCACAGACTGCAACAGGACCCCAGCCAACTTGAAAAGGAAAGAGGTCACATTAAAGAGAAGAAATTATACTGCTTTGTGGATGAACTGGAAGAAGTCACCCTTTGGCACCATCTTTAGCTCCTGATCAATGCATGTATGAGAAAGAAATAAATGAGGTCTATGTTGTAGCTCCTATAGATTCATTAGACCTTTACTATTATATGGCAATAAAGGAACTGACATATACAATCCAAAACTTATGATGCAGGTGTAAAGAATAGACATTCCATGAAATGAAAAGAACTAATTTGTTTTTTTTTTGACAATCGTGGTTTAGAACATAGAACTACTACTGGTGGTCCACAATGCTGTGCCAATGTTTTAACCCATCTAAAATCAATCTAATTCTTCTCTCTTGTACATAGCCCTCCATTTATCAACCATCTATAGGTCTGTCAGGTTTAATGTCACTGGCATATGATGTGAAATATTTTTTGTTTTTGCTGCACCAGTACAGTATAATACGTAATAAAATAAATTATAATTAACAATAAGAAATATATATGTTTAATATAAGCTAAATAAGTAATGCAAAATTAGTGAGGTTGTAAATATGGGTTCAATGTCCATTCAGCAATCTGATGGTGGAGGGAAGAAGATTTCCCAAACACATTGAGTGTGTGACATCAGACTCTCGTATCTTCTCCTTGATATTAGCAATGAGAAAAGTACGTGTGCTGGGATCCTTAAAGATGGATGTTGCCTTTCTGAGGCTTCACATTTTGAAGATGTCTTGGATGCTGGGGAGGCTATGGTCCATGATGGAGCTTGCTGAGTTTGCAACTTTCTGCAGTTTTTTTTCCTATCGCGCCATACCAGATGTCCCGGTGTACCTGCCTTACCTGTGAGCCTGCAGTATGGTGAACACAGCGACAGTGTGAGGTGTTAGCAGCATTACAGAGGTAGAAGACTTAGAATAAACCTGAGATTTCTTCAGCCATTTCTTTCAGGAAGATTAGAAGTGAAACATGTGAGACTGAAATGTAATTTTGATTCAAGTCATGGAGACAGACTGTTCAATCAATACTACAGAATTCATTTACCACCAAGCAATTTCATAAACCGGATGTTAGAGTGAAGGAGAAGGAAACTGAGCATAAAGGAATTTTGCAAATATGTGATAGAATTAGATGTGAAAATTGCTTAATCCCTGCAAGAGATATACAAGATCCATGTGATTTTGAGTATACTCCAGAATTTGATCTAGGAGAGACCATAGAAGAAATGACTCAGATTTTACTGAAAAGCAGATTGTGACAAGAGTCCTTGACAATGATGGCTTGGACCTAAATGGTAGAGTTTCTGAGGTTAGGATCAAAACACAGATCATGAATCTGAGCACAAAACAAACACTAGATTAAATCACGAATAGGCTTATGATTGAGCATCGAAACCCTCAGTTCGGGTGCTACTTAAATGCTCAAACTGTGGCGCCCAAAACATGATTGCCAATTAGCAGGATTGACCTGAGTCTTTAAAGCCCCAACAATCCATACTCCAGGGAGTTAGAGTGTCTAAACCTCAGAAGCTGGGGTGGATGTGTGCGTGTTGTAACAGAGGTAACTTCTCAAGTAAACAAAAATGCATGAAGAACAAGATTAAGTAGTCTCAAAAAGGACATAAATGCAATTTTTGGAAACACATGAAGTACCGAAGAAATAAATATTTCAACGACGCTCACATTTAACAATGAAGCATTAATTAGTGATAAAGCTTGGTAAGTTACAAACCAACCATTCTTGCATGTATTCATCAAAATTTGGATAGCACAGAATAAACAAAGTGGATATGTTTCAACGCTAATTTTATATCCAAACTCTATGCAGTTAGAGCAAGAACCCATAGACTTATTATAATACATTTTCTGAGCAAAAACCTATTCTGCATTATAAAGCAGTGATATCATTGGAATAGGTCAGTACTTCTTCTCATAAAGATGCTGTGCCTTGCAAAACATACAGAAGAGCTGAGGTAACAGTTTAGATAGAATATCATCGAAGAACAAACAGAATTACTGCAGGGAAGTTAACTTACGAGCAAGAAATTAATGATTCTAGAACTACGCCTCCGTCCCAGGATGCCCATATCATTCTGATCTCTGGTCGCGAAATAACCATACTCCATCATCAACATGAAGATGAATATTGGAATATTCTTCTGGGAAAAGAGCTATCCATTATACAATTCTTAGGATAATGTAAAATCTGCAGTGCTATTCTGTTGTGGTTTTATTGAGCTGAGAGAAACAGGAGAATGATAACAGACAAAAACAAATCCAGATCAAGAAAAAGAAAAATTTTTTCCCTAGTCAATTCATATTCTTTGTATTATGTTATGCCAAACTTAGTTCTACTATAGATTTCTTATATTAAGGCAAGCTGGCAACATGGATATTCAAGGAATGTCTCGAGTTTGTTCATTATGGTTTTATAATTACGTAAGTGAAAGTTGGAAAAACGAATGCAGTCTAACTACAGATGTATGCTAAAGGATTTGTTTGTGTGCAGTTATAATTTATGTGAGTCTATGGTGGCATTATATATCACAGGAGCTGTTCATTATTCAGTTGGATGATGATTTATTATATTTTGACCAAATTATGCAATGCTTGCATTTGCAGAATTATTACACAAATTATTTAATGCTTGCATCATTACTTCTTATTCCATCATAATCTGGTTCTGCCATGGAACTATAATGCTGGAGGGATAAAAAGTGAAGTTGTATTGAAAATTACCACATTGCTCCATTATTACCAATTCTGAGCAATCAGTTAGAATGATGATATATCAGATGTGTTCGATCTCAGCTAAACTGCTGTGTTAATATCTAACACAGTATGTCTAAGGAATGATATGCTATGAAGCCAAATTAGGATTCTCAGGGAGCAAGCATAAAAGGAAACACCAGTTTTTTTTTTTTATTATGTTCCACCCTCACTAATCTATCTGCAGTGATAGCATGGCTAACTTATAAGTGGTTTATTTTCCATAAACCACATTATAGATCATATATTCCATGATATACAATGTATTGTCATAGAGTTGTTTTACAAATGTTTAAAGTTGCTAGAAGCATTTTAAAATATTTTCAAGCAATTGCATCCATGACACCATTATGAATGGAAGTGATGTGGTTTTGCACATTTTTCAGTGCCGATTGGCAATGGAACCATGAAGTACATGGATGGTAAATTGAACCTTGTGCAATTGCATATACTTAGTAATTCTGAGGATTATTCAAATTGTTTTTTTTAAAACAAGGATCTTATAAAGTTGTAACCAGCCTCTATGCACTCTGTCTATACTTCTCACCGTCTTAGTAAAACAGCCAGCATAATCCAAGACCCTATCCTCCCCAGACATTCTCTATTCTCACTGCGCCCCCCCCCCCCCCCCAATCAGGCAGACGATACAAAAGCCTGAAAGCACATACCACTAGGCTGAAGAACAGTTTCTATCCCACTGTTATCAAATTCTTGAACAGATCTCTTTTATGATAAAATGGACTCTTGACCTCGTAGTCTACCTCGTAATAATCTTGCATTTTATTATCTACCTGCACTGCATTTTCTCTGTAGCTGTTTATTCTTTATTCTGCATTGTTATTGTTTTACCATGTTCTACTTCAGTGGTCTGTGGAATTATCTGATTTGTATAGGCAGTATGCAAAACAAGTTTTCTTTTACTGTACAGAGTATGTCTAAGGAATGATATCATGCTGAGGAGCTACTGTATCTTTGTACATGTGGCAACAATAAACCAATACCAAAAGCAACCAAAATAATTAGAACTTTCATAATTAAGATTTAAGACTTCCATGACTTTTGTTAACTTCCCTCCAACTTCAAGGAACTTCAAAATTCAATGGAAATACCTACCTGATGAAGAAATGTTCAATGGTCATATCAAAATATTATTACATTTGCAACATTATACACCTATGTACAGTTTTGTTATTTCTGCCACACTTTCCAGTGTCTTTTTTGGATCATGCTAACATGCCAAAATAAAGCTGAGAGTTGCTTATGTGGATCTTGAATTATAAATATCAGGGAGTTGTAAATTCCATTTCAAAATGCATTAAAACCTCCTTTCATGCTGTCTCAGTAGAAAATGCATTACAAAAGAGTCAACATTAACCTACTGTATCTGTGATTGCCATTTTTAATATTAAATACCTATCATATAATATTAGATGCAAAGTCTTCCCCGGCACTAAAAATTGCTAATCTCCATCCAGATGAACTTGTTAAAAGAAATAATTCTTAACTATTGCATTATTATTAAATTTGTGTCCTTGGGCAAGAATGATAAGTAAAGGAATTCTCACTTTAATCCAGCAGAACAAATGCTATTGGTAGCTATTACTGAAAGAGTAATCAACAAAACATATCCACCAACCGGAAATGTGTCATAATCAAGCATGTCATGTAATTCCATGAGTGACACTAAAGTAAAGTAGAACTGAAGAGTAACACACACAAAGCGCTGGAGGAACTCAGCAGGCCAGGCAGCATCCAGGGAAATGAATAAACAGTTGACGTTTGGGACCGAGACCTTTCTTTAGGATTGGAAAGGAAGGGCGAAGAAGCCAGAATAAAAAGGTATGGGGAGTGGAAGGAAAATGAGTGAGAAAGAAATAGGTGAAGCCAGGTGAATGGGAAACATAAAGTTCTGGAGAGGAAGGAAGGTGATAGGAGAAGAGAGTGGACCATTGGAAAAAAGGAAGAAAGAGAGGCACCAGAGGGAGGTGATGGGCAGGTGAGCAGAAGAGGTAAGAGGCCAGAGTGGGGAATAGAAGAAGAGGGAAGAGGGAAGGAGGCTACCTGAATGGAATATAAGGTGTTGCTCCTCCAACATTCGAGTGGCCTCATCATGACATGTTGGAACAGGAATGAGGATAGGAATTACAATAGCTGGTCACTGGGAAATTCAGTTTTTAGTGGTGGAACAGAGATACTCAAAAAAGCGGTCCTGCATTTTACGTCGGGTCTCACCAATGTAGAGGAACTCTCACTAGAGCACAATAGCTGACCCCAACAGATTCACAGGTAGAGTGTTTCCTCATATAGAAGGACTGTTTGGGGCCCTGAATGGAGGTAAGGGAGGAAGTGAATGGCAGATCTAACATTTCTGTTGCTTGCAGTGATATATGCCAGGAGGAAGATTAGTGGGAAGGGAAAAATAGACAAGAGAATTTCTCAGAGAGCAACCTCTGCAGAAAGTAGAGAATGGGGGTGGGGGAGGGGGACAAAAAGATGTATTAATAGTAGGGTCCCACTGAATATGACAAAAATTATGGAGATTGAAGTGTTGGATATGGAAGCTCATGGGCTGGTAGGTAAGGTCAAGAGAAACTCTATACCTGTTAACCTTGGCAGGAAGATGGGGTGAATGCAGATGTTGGGGAAATGGAGGAGGTCAATGCTGGAGGAAGAAGGAAGGCATCTCTCATATCCTGGAAAGGATAGCTTCATCCTGGAAACAGATGTGGCAGAAAGAAAGGAATTTAGAAAAGGGAATAGCATTTTTACAAGAGATAGGGTGGGAGAAGTATAGTCAAGATGGCCATGGGAATTGGTAGGTTTATAACAGATGTCAGTAGACAGTTGTCTCCAGTGAAGGAGGCAGACAGGTAGAGAAAATGGAGGCAGGTCTCAGAAATGGACCACGTGAATTTAAGGGCAAGTTGGAAGTTGAAGGCAACTTTAATTAAATTTGCAAGTTCAGCAAGGGTGCATGAAGCAACACCAATGCATTCATCAATGTAGCACAGGAAGAGTTTGGGAGCATTACAAGTGAAGGCTAGGATCATGGACTGTTGCGCATAGCCAACAAAAATATAGGCATAGCTGGGGACCCATGTGGGTATCCATGGCTTCCCCTTGAGCTTGGAGAAAATGGAAGAAGCTAAAGGAGAATTTGTTGAGTGTGAGGACTAATCTGTCAGATGGAGGTGGGTGGTGGTGGAGTGGAACTGGTTTGGTTATTTGTTGACAAAAGAAGTCGAGTGTTTCAAGGCCTTTTTGATGGGAGAGTATAACTGTATAGGAACTGAACATTTGTGGTGAAAATGAGGTATTTAGTGTCTGAAATGAAGATTTTTTTTGCATTTTCAAACTTGCTGTTCCAATAATTCATCAGAATAAGTTTTTTTCTGATTTCCATGCCCCACTAACCCAACAGGCAAAGGTAAATCCAGTAAATATTCCCAAAACAGGGAGGTCTGATGAATCTAATAATGGGCAGCACAGTAACAAAATGACTGCTTTAAAGTGCCACCGATCATTGACTGAGGTTCAATTCCCACAGCTGTCTGAAAGGAGTTTGATTACGGGTTTCCTTCGGGTGCTCCAGTTCCCTCCACATTCCAAAATGGTATGGTTAGGGTTAGGATCAATAAGTTGTGGACATTCTGTATTGGTAATGGAAACATGGCAATGCTTGCAAGTTGCCCCGAGCACAGTCTTCACAGATCTGATGTAACACAAACAATACATTTTACTGTGTATTTTGATGTTTCAATGTACATCTGACAGATAAAGCTAATCTTTAATCCGAAACTATCCACTGAAGTACGCACAATTAATATTAGTCCGAAACTGGGAACAAAATCAACCCACCCCCAACTCCTCTGAATGGAAACTGCTTCTAATGGAGAGTGCGGTGATTGAGTTGATATGCGTACAGTAACAAAATGGATGGTCGGAGGAAGCAGTAAACCTGCTGTAGCCAACTTACCCTCCTTACTGAAAAGAAAATGAGGCATGGATGGAAAACATGAAGAACAATCAATATTCTCCTCATTTCACACTGGGAAGGAAATTAGATATCACAATAAGACATCGCTGCCTATCTTGAGACCATAGACAGTACAGCACAGAAACAGACCTTCATGCCTCAGAATGTTGTGCTGAGCTAATTGCATTAGTAATAAAATGCCCAATTAAACTAATCCCTTCTGCGTACACAATGCCCATATCCATCTGTTCCTGCACATTTATGTGCCGTTCTAAAAGCAACTTAAATGTCGCTATCACATTTGTTTCTACCATGACCCCAGGCAGTGCATTCCTGGAACCCACTAATCTCTGTGTAAAAAAAATGCTTGCCCCTCACATCTACCTTAAATTACCCCTCCTCACTTTAAATATATGTCCTCTGCTATTAGGCATTTCAATCCTGGAAAAGGATTCTAGCTGTCTAATCTATTTATGCCTCTCATAATCTTATAAACTTCTGACAGATCTCCCTTCAGGCTCTTACACTCCACAGAAACCAATGCAAGCTGTCCAACCTTTCCTTATAGCACACATCCTCCAATCCAGGCAGCATCTTGGTTTGTGTACTGTTTGCATCTTTTATATGTTGGGGCAACCAGACCTGCATACAACACAACAGACACAGCCTAACTAAAATCTCACAAAGGTGCAACATAACTTCCTGACTCTTGAACTCAGTTCCTCAATTAATAAAGGCAAGCATGCATATGTAAGTATGGTGTTGTAATTATGATTAACTTATTTACCCTCTTCCCCACTTATCTCTACCCTCTGCCTTCACACCTCTTCACAAGAGAGAACAAAGTTAGGATTGTGAGTCAGAATTGAGTTCTCCACATCTTAAGATCCACAATCCTCAACTTGAATCAGGACATTCTTCACATCCATTGAATTGAATAAATCATTAGGACAATGTGCAGCAAACATCACTACCTGGAAGGAAAAGGAAGTTCAAGTTTACTGAGTTGAGGATAGTTTGACTTTTCTTTCATTCTATTAAGGGAAAAGAAAAGGTGGAATTGGAAAAGTTGGTTGCGGGATGACTCATGGTGGTGAGGCCAGGTCTGAGAATGTATCGAAGCAGCAGAGTCCAGACCCAAGAGCGAGGAACAACCTGATATTAGACAATTTAAGCACTGGGTCTAATTGAAAAGGTCAGGGTGTTGGGGCAGGAGGTGAGGGACAGGCTGGTTCCGCTAACTGATCTGCGATGTTCACTGGCTCTGTGCTGAACTGGGACCAGTGAACTCACTTTCGTAAACTTCAGTTCTGGATGTTATTTGTTTAATTTTATTGTTTGCACATTTTTTTCTCTACACATTGGGTGTTTGATGGCCTTTTTGTAATAGAAATCTTGTGGGTTTCTTTATTTTGTGGCTGACTGTAAGGAGACAAATCTCAAGGTTCTATAATGTATGCGTACTTTGATAATAAATGTACTTTGAACCTGACGTTTGAAAAGATACCAAAATCTAATATTTGATTGGACTTCATTAGTAAAAATCAAACAATTCTTTATATTATTTTCCCAAAATTACTTAGCTAACAGTAAAGAAACAACTCACAGCTCCAGAAAATTTAACTATCCCATCTTCAGGGAGAATACGATTCTATGTCATTGCTTGTTGTTTTGAAGGTACTTTAGAGGAAAAAGTTTGAGCTTTTGGTAGTAATAGATACAAGCAATCTTGTTTTTCTTTAACAGGAACCAGATTCCCAGACATAGTAGTTTGAAAAGAATGTGTTATTTACTGAAGACACTGTCTTATATAGAAAATGAAATGATCACCGTGGAATAAACATTACTATTCACTTTCAAAACAATTATAAGTCTCCAGACTCAAAGATGACTATTTGTGAGTTGGAAATTGCCTTTGGAAGTTGGTGATTAAAGAAAGAAGCCTGTTGCCTAAATAACTAATTAACATCTGTTGTCTTTGAAATGGTCTAGTATAACGCATGGCTGATTCAGGTGAGGCTACTATGGCCCAATGGAGAGGATGACAAATCAGCTCATACCAGTGTTTCCACATCTTGAAAACAAATAAAGAGGTGATTAAAAATAGAAAATCTACAGAAACTCGTCAGGAAGTCAGACAATATCTGAGCAAAGAGAACCAGGTGAGCTTTCATGCCCAGGAGTGAACAGGAGTATTGGTCAGAAATTACTAAGGTTTTGAATTCTTTCCAGTCCTGAAGAAGGGTCTTGGCCTGAAACATTCGCTGTTAATACATTTCCACAGATGCTGCCTGACTTACTGAGATCCCCCAGCATTTTGTGTGTGTTGCTCTTCGTATCTCAGTTATGTTAAAAGTGCACAATCACTTCTAAAGTCCCTTCACATCTTCACAACTTCTGGAGTAACAGATCTCCACACATTGGACAGTTTCTAATTTATGGTAAAATGTAATCATTATTTAAAATACCATTATTTAAAGTTCAAAATGCTAGAGGAATTCAGCAGGTTAAGCTGCGTTTATGGAGGAGAATAAACAGTCAATGTTTTGGACCGCAGTCAATCATTTTGACTGGAAAGGAAGGCGAAGAAGCCAAAAAATGAAGGTGGGGGAGGGAAAGGAGTACAAGCTAGAAGATGGTAGGTGAAGCCAAGCAGGTGGGGGAGGGGTATGAAGTAGAAGCTGGGAGGTAATAGGTAGATAGGTAAAGGGCTGAAGAGGAAGGAATCTGATAGGAGTGGAGAGTGGACCATGGGAGAAAGGGAAGTAGGAGAGGCACTGGGATAAGTGATAGACAGGTAAGAAGAGAAGATGTAAAAGGGGAGCTAGAGAGGGGATTTGAAGAGGGAAGAGGGAGAGACAAGAATTAGTAGAATATTGTTGATCATAATTTGGCCTTAAATAACTTGTTTATCTATTTATTCTGAATGTTATTTCTGATAAATATCTGCACTTGTAAACCTTTCCTTGCGGTCAAGATACTTTGATTGTTATGCACTACGTTCCTCTCAGTTCTCTCACACTTCTGGGCTGAGTGATGCCAACTTCATTATTGTTGCTAGTTATCTATCATATTTCTTTACTCAGGGATCGGGTTGCCTTGGAGTTATATAACACAGACTCGTTCTTGTGTATTAAATGAAACCCTACGGTCTTCTTGATATTGATTTTTGGACCAATTTTATTGCAAACAAAATTGCAATATCCTTACATAGTCGGCCAAGCCTGCTATGAGTCATTCAGCAGAGCAATATTCACAGCATAAGTGAAGGAAGCAGTCTTAACTTTTAGTCTCAATCACTTTTAGTAACCCTTCCAACTAAGCAGGAATTCAAGAACAATGTATATCCCTCCAGTTTTAATTTGAATTGGATTGCTTCCAGATTTGCCAAACTCATTCACTACTTTTGCATCAGAAAGAAATCAGGGACCAAGTTCATAAAACAATTTGAGATCCACATCTCACAAAATGCTGGAGAACTCAGCAGGCCAGTCAGCATCTATGGAAAAAGAGTATAGTCGATGTTTGGGGCCGTAACCCTTCATCAGAGTCCCGATTTTCTTTTCATTCAGGCATTGCCATTATTGAAATATTTTTTCTTGAGTACAGATGCAAAGCAAGGCTGGTAGCAAAGTAGAAAATGACTGATCATAATTAATCACCAATAAAACAGTCTATAATGGAAAAACCCACAGGACAAGCTGTATCTGTGGACTTAACAGAGTTAATATTTTAGGTCAATAATGCTTCATCAGAACTGGGATTGTGTTAAAGCAGCAGCGAGGAAGAGGGGTAATGTGATAGGATGGAAACCAAGGCTGGATGAGAGATAGAGGTCGAGTTAGATAAATGGATAGAAAGAGAGAGAGAAAATGAGAGAGAGAGAGAGAAAAAAAGATCAAACAATATGTAAGGTATGATTGATAGAGAGACGGCAAAAGAGATAGAAAGAGAGAAAGAGAGATATATTTATAGAAAGAAGTGAGAGAGAGAGAGGTAAGAGAGAGAGAGAAAGGGAACACTTTGCATTAATCCTTCATGCCATCCAGTGATCTTAACAATTGTTACAGCTGCAGAAGTACTTCTTCCAATCTGGTGTACTTTATTTAAAGCTTTCAGTGCGCTTTCCCCTGCACTACAGAAAGCAAAGCCAGAACGTGCAATTTCTTTAAATGAGGAAGACCTTAATATTTCAGTTCCCCATCTCTTTAATGCGCCATTCCACACCCATTGAGACCCTTTGGATTTTATCTCTTAAAATGCTCCAACATAGTATGCTTGAAGCAAAGTAGGCTTGAGGACAGCTTTTTATCTTTTGCCCAGGTATATTACTGCTCTTATGGCTCAAAGACAAATTCACCAATTTCAGATAACCAATCTACCCTGTTTATGAAAGATCTGTTTTCTTTGTCTACAGCTTATGCTTGATCCAGGTAGGGCAGGTTTGGGATATGATACAGAAAATGGGGGGGGGGGGGGGGGGGAGTTAGAAATTGTGATACGGTTTTGTATGGTGGGAAGAAGGTAGCAGTTACTGACTCTATAGGAGCAGAATTATTAGCAAAAATATTTCTCAGTGAACATAGTTTGGCCAATTTAAGTAAAGAAGGGAGGTCTTACTAAGAAAGAGGTTTGACAAACAATCCTCAGCTTGCTGAAAAAAAAATGTTCCAGTTCCAGCTTGGATGTTGAATTTACATTGTCTAAACTTAAAAGGGCTATTAATAGTGCAGGCCAAATATCACCTGGTAAATGTGATATTTGTTATAGTTTAACCATATAGCCATATAACAATTACAGCACGGAAACAGGCCATCTTGACCCTTCTAGTCTGTGCCAAACGCTTACTCTCACCTAGTCCCAGCAACATGCAGTCAGCCCATAACGCTCCATTCCTTTCCTGTCCATATACTGATCCAATTTTTTTTAAATGACAATATCGAACCTGCCTCTATTACTTCTATTGGAAGCTCGTTCCACACAGCTACCATTCTCTGAGTAAAGAAGTTCCCCTTTGTGTTACCCCTAAACTTTTGCGCCCTAACTCTCAACTCATGTCCTCTTGTCTGAATCTCCCCTACTCTCAATGGAAAAAGCCTATCCACATCAACTCTATCTATCCCCCTCATAATTTTAAATACCTCTATCAAGTCCCCCCTCAACCTTCTACGCTCCAAAGAATAAAGACCTAACTTGTTCAACCTTTCTCTGTAACTTAGGTGCTGAAACCCAGGTAATATTCTAGTAAATTTCCTCTGTACCCTCTCTTCTTTGTTGACATCTTTTCTATAATTTGGTGACCAGAGCTGTACACAATACTCCAAATTTGGCCTCACCAATGCCTTGTACAATTTTAACATGACATCCCATCTCCTATACTCAATGCTCTGATTTATAAAGGCCAGCATAACAAAAGCTTTCTTCGCCACACAGTTTACACAGTTATCAGATTTGAAACATAAACAGGTTTTGACATTTTTTAACAAAATATGAGTTGAAGAGTAATATTTTCCTTCCTGAAAATTATTAATTGTTATCCCTACATTAAAACCAGGTGAGGAGTAATCCAATATGTCCAGTTATAGATTATGGAATGACTGGTGAAAGGAAGGCTTTCTTAATTTGGGGAGAGTTATGGAAAATCAGCTGTAAGAGAATGACAGTGAACTTGGTGTTAAACGCTCAAAGTGGTAGCAGTTTTCCTTTGATGAAATAAAAACTTGTAGTATGTTATGGACAAAAGGTTTATTGCTTAAACTTGAAAAGATGGGAAACGGTGGTAGAATATTCAACTGGATTCAAGATGTTTTATGTGACAGGAAGATACAAGTTAGGGTGAGAGCTATATTTTCTAAGTAGTATGAGACAAAGAAGGGACTCCATACGAGTGTGTGTAGCCTACTCCTTTTCAATATTATGATTAACGATATTTTCTTAAATGTTAGCTCAGACGTTTCTAAATCATTATATGCTGATGATGGTGCAGTGTGGAAGAGAGGCAGGAATATAAATTATATAGTTAGGAAAATGCAGGCAGCTATTAATGAGGTAGAGGAATGGCGACATCAGTGAGGGTTTAAATTTTCTGCTGCAAAGGCTGAAGTTAATTTTTTTCTCTAAAAGGAACATTACACCCGCAATTGATCTCAAGTTGTACAATAAATCTCTTAAACAAGGGTCAGTGGTATGTAAATGGACATAAGGCTAATGAGGAAGGTGCATGTGAATAAAATTCCTGAGAAGTGTAAGACAGCCCTTAATGTGCTTAGGTGGGATTGGGGTGCGAGTAGGAGGTCACTTAAACAAAGAAAACCTACAGCACAATACAGTCCCTTTGGCCCACAATGCTGTGCCGAACTTGTACTTACTTTAGAAATGACCAAATGCTACCCATAGCCCTCTATTTTTCTAAGCTCCAAGCACCTATCCAGGAGCCTCTTAAAATACCCTATCATATCTGTCTTCACCACCGTCGCAGGCAGCCTATTCCATGTACTCACCACTCTCTGTGTAAAAAAACTTACCCCTGACATCTCCTCTGTACCTACTTCCAAGCACCTTAATACTGTGCCCTCTCATGTTAGCCCTTACAGCCCTGGGAAAAAGCCTCTGACTATCTACACGATCAATGTCTCTCATCATCTTATACACCTCTATCAGGTCACCTCTCATCCTCCGCTGCTCCAAGGATAAAAGGCCAAGTTCATTCAACCTATTCTCATAAGGCATGATTCCCAATCCAGGCAACACATTTGTAAATCTCCTCTGCACCCTTTTGACTCTTAAACTCAGTCCCAAGGTTAATGAAGGGCAATGCGCCATATGCCTTCTTAACCACAGAGTCAACCTGCGCAGCAGCTCTGAGTGTCTTATGGACTTGGACCACAAGATCGCTCTGATCCTTCATACTGCCAAGAGTCTTACCATTAAAACTATACTCTGCCATCATATTTGACTTACCAAAATGAACCACCTCATACTTATCTGGGTTGAACTCCATCTGCCACTACTCAGCCCAGTTTTGCATCCTATCGATGTCCTGCAGTAAATTCTGACAGCCCCAAACTTTGTATCAGCAAATTTACTAACCCATCCCTCCACTTCCTCATCCAGGTCATTTATAAAAATCACGAAGAGAAGGGGTCACAGAACAGATCCCTGAGGCATGCCTCTGGTAACCAACCTCCATGCAGAATATGACCTGTCTACAACCATACTTTGCCTTCTGTAGGCAAGCCAATTCTGGATCCACAAAGCAATGTCCCCATGGATCCCATGCCTCCTTACTTTCTCAAAAAGCCTTGCATCGGTTACCTTATCAAATGCCTTGCTGAAATCCATATACACTACAGCTACTGCTCTACCTTCATCAACGTGTTTAGTCACATCCTCAAAAAATTGAATCAGGCTTGTAAAGCATGACCTGCATTTGAAAAAAACCATGCTGACTTTTCCTATTCATATTATGCCTCTCCAAATGTTCATAAATTCTGCCTCTCAAGATCTTTTCCATCAACTTACTAACCACTGAAGTAAGACTCATTGTTCTATAATTACCTGAGCTATCTCTACTCCCTTTCTGAATAAGGGAACAACATCTGCAATCCTCTAATCCTTTGGATCCTCTCCCATCCCCATTGATGATGCAAAGATCATTTCCAGAGGCTCAGCAATCTCCTCCCTCGCCTCCCACTGTAGCCTAGGTTACATCCCATCCAGTCCCAGAAACTTATCCAACTTGATGCTTCCAAAAGCTCCAGCACATCCTCTTTCTTAATGTCTAGATGGTCAGGTTTTTCAATCCACTGCAAGTCATCCCTACAATTGTCAGGATCCTTTTCTGTAGTGAATACTGAAGCAAAGTATTCATTAAGTACCTCTGCAATCTCCTCCGGTTCCAGATACACTTTTCCACTGTCGCATTTGATTGGTCCTATTCTCTCACATCTTATCCTCTTGCTCTTCACATACTTGTAGAATACCTTGGGGTTTTCCTTAATCCTGCTCACCACAGCCTTCTCATGGCCCCTTCTGGCTCTCCTAATTTCCTTCTTAAACTCCTTCCTGCTAGCCTTATAATCTTCTAGTTCTCTATCATTACCTAGTTTTTTGAACCTTTCTTAAATTTTCTTTTCTTCTTGACATGATTTTCAACAGCCTTTGTACACCACTGTACCCTACCATCCTTTCCCTGTCTCATTGGAACATACCTATGCAGAATGCCACATAAATATCCCCAGAACATTTGCCTTGATTTCTTCCGTACATTTCCCTGTGACCATCTGTTTCCAATTTATGCTTTCATGTTCCTGCCTGATAGCCTTCTTATTTCCCCTTACTCTGATTAAACATTTTCCTAACTTGTCTGCTCCTATCCGTCTCCAATGCTACGGTAAAAGAGATGGAATTGTGATCACTATCTCCAAAATGCTCTCCCACTGAGAGTCCTGACACCTGACCAGGTTCATTTCCAAATACCAGATCAAGTACAGCCTCTCCTCTTGTAGGCTTATCTACATATTGTGTCAGGAAACGTTCTTGAACACACTTAACAAACTCCACCCCATCTGAACCCCTTGCTCCAGGGAGATGCCAATCAATATTTGGGAGATTAAAATCTCCCACCACGATAACCCTGTCATTATTACACCTTTCCAGAATCTGTCTCCTCTATGTCCCTGTTACTATTGGGTGGTCTATAAAAAGAACCCAGTAGAGTTATTGACTCCTTCCTGTTTCTAACTTCCACCCACAGAGACTCTGTAGACAAATATCCATGACTTCCTCCTTTTCTGCAGCCGTGACACACCTCCACCTCTTTTGCCTCCCTTTCTCTCCTTTCTGAAACATCTAAAGCCTGGCACTCTAAGTAACCATTCCTGTCCCTGTGCCATCCAAGTCTCTTTAATGGCCACAACATCATAGCTCCAAGTACTGATCCATGCTTTAAGCTCATCCGCTTTGTTCATGATACTTCTTGCATTAAAATAGACACATCTCAAACCATCCATCTGAGAATATCTCTTCTCTATCACCTGCCTATCTTCCCTCTCATACTGTCTCCAAGCTTTCTCTATTTGTGAGCCAACTGCCCCTTCCTCTGTCTCTTCAGTTCAGTTCCCAACCTCCCCTCAACAATTCTCATTTAAATTCTCCCAAGTAGCCTTGGCAAACCTCCCTGCCAGGACATTAGTTCCCCCTCGGATTCAAGTGCAACCCATCCTTTTGTACATGTCACGCCTGTACAAAAGAGGTCCCAATGATCCAGAAATCTGAATCCCTGCCCCTGCTCCAATTCCTCAGCCACGCATTTATCATCCACCTCACTCTATTCCTATACTCACTGTTGTATGGCACAGGCAGTAATCCCGAGATTACAACCTTTGAGGTCCTGCTTCTCAACTTCCTTCCTAACTCCCTGTAGTCTGTTTTCAGGACCTCCTCCCTTTTCCTACCTATGTTGTTGGTACCATAATGTACCACAACCTCTGGCTGTCAGCTTCCCACTTCAGGATATTGTGGACATGATAAGAAACATCCCAGACCCTGGCACCTGGGAGGCAAACTACCATCCGCGTTCTTTTTCCTGCATCCACCAAATCACTTGTCTGACCCCCTAACTATACAGTCCCCTATTTCTGCTGCCTTTGTCCTTTCCCTACCCTTCTAAGCCACAGGGCCAGACTCTGCCAGAGGTGCAGCCACTGTTGCTTCTCCAGGTAGGCCTTCGCCCCCCCCCCCCCCCACCAACTGGAGTACTTATTGCTAAGGGGGACAGCCACAGGGACACTCTCTAGTATCTGACTCTTGCCCTTCCCTCTCCTGACTGTTACCCACTTATCTGTTTCCCGAGGCCCTGGTGGGATTACCCTCTATCTCCTCCTCATATTCCATGGCCAGATGTAGGTCATTGAGCTGCAGCTCCAGTTCCCTAATGAGGTCCCTAAGGAGCTGCAGCTCGATGCACCTGGTGCAGATGTGGGTGTCCGGGAAGCTGGGAGTCTCCCAAACTTCCCATATCTGACAACCAGCAGAGAACACTTTTATTTAGATTAGTTTTAATTAGATCTGTCTTTGATTATGGATGTGTTGCTTATGGGTCAGCCTTGCCAGCAGTCTTAAAGCCCCTAGATGAAATTCAAGTTCAGACACTGAAATTATGTTGTGGTGCTATTAACTCATCCCCAATTTTGCCATTATTGGTAGAAAATGTTAAATTACATTTATATCTATGCACAATACAGTTAGCAATAGTTTGTTGGGTTAATGTAAGAGGACATTAAGTCAGACATTCAATATTGGCAACATTGGTGTTGGGAACACTCTGTAACAGCTTCAATTTTGGATGGATGGGAAATGAATGGAGACAAAATGTAAGGCTGTTTAATGTGGAGTATGATTACAGTATACCCCTTTCTGCCATTTCTCCATGAATTTTTTCTTTGCCTGTCTTTGATTTAAGCTTTCAAGAAAAAATCTAGATGAAGATTGTCTATCAGTGGTACAGATATTTCAAGGCATATAAGTGGTTTCTTACATAGTCATACAGATGTTTCAAAAGATCCTGTGACAGGCCATTCAAGTATTTTTTCTTATGTTCCAAAGTCTCAGGGTGACTATGAAGAAATGATAACCAAAGTACCAGTGTTCATGTCTGAGATGGTTGCTACAATTCCAGCCTTGGCATGGGTCAAAGAAGTATGCCCCAATTATGCACCTCTGTGCTCTGTTCTTTTTTTGACAACTATTAAAACGGGTATTTCAAATTGTAAGCTAGACATTCTTCTAGAGCTTGGACAACATCTGTTGTGACTGCAGGATCTAGGCTTATGTATCCATTACATTTGGGTTTTGTCCATGCTGGGATTGAAGGAAACAAGATGACATACTCTCTAGCCAAGCAATCACTGAAAACTAATGGTGCACAGTACTGTGCAAAAGTCTTAAGCATTTGTTAAAAAAAGCTATAAAGTGAAGATGCTTTCAAAATAATGAAATGAAAAGTTTCTAAATATCAAATATATAAAGAGCAGTAAGCAGTAAAAATCTAAATCAAATCAATTTTGCTGTGATCACCCTTTGCCTTTAAAACTGCATTAATTCTCTTAAGTATTGTACATAGGCCTCCACAGAGCCCGATTATGTTGAGATCAGGGCTCTGTGGAGACCACACCATCTGAAATCATTTAAGAAATCTAGTGTGCCGAATACTGTTTCACAGTACTGTAAACATAGTGGTGTCTTTGCATAAAGGGCAGGTGAAAGCCATAATTTAAAAGTCTGTTTGATCACTAAGGCAACAACGATGTGAAAAGGAAAAGAAAAGGTGGCATTTATATAAAATTCAGAGGAGGGTGGGAACTCAACTGGGAGATGAGTATAACATGTGGAAGAAGTTATACTTATATGTTTATGTATTGGACGCACTAGGTTGAATAATTCCTTGTGTCAAGAAACAATGCAACATATATTGTTTGAATGGAGATTCTATGAGACACAAAGGAAATATCTTATTGCTAAATTGAAATGTTTGGGACAGACAAGAGAAAATATGTAGATGCTGGAAATCTGTGCAACACACACAAAATGCTGAAGCAAGTCGGCAGGCCAGGCAGCATCTATGGAAACAAATACAGTCAATGTTTTGGCCCGAAACCCTGCCAAAGGGTTCGACTGTAATTTTTTCCATAGATGCTGCCTGGCCTGTTGAGTTCCTCCAGCATTTTGTGTGTGTTTCTTTGGGACAGATGCAAATTAACATGGAAAGTCTGTTAGGGTATCACCATCACTTTTTTCATTTTCTAGAAGTATTGAACTTTTGGAGGGGAGGGGGATTTAAATGGGTGTACTTCCTCACTCTTTGCTTCACACTCCAGCTCAGTAGATGGCGATAATGCACCTTACATTGGTCTGCCATCCACCATTAAACAATACTAGATGAAGAAGTTCTGCTTGACCTAGTGATTATTTCCAAAACTTTATTGTTGTTTTATTAAAAACTAATTTTGTCATTTTTAGGACTAAGTATGAAAAACATTTTTCAAATGTATTCTAAGTGGATAAAATAGCAAAATGAAATATTTTTTTTAAAAAAACTCTACAAAAAACACTGTTCTAGGATACATAATAATTTCAGTGGATTTGGGTTTCTTTAAGAGCAGCTATCAGTTTTTGTTCAAGGATGTAGAAACCAAATTGGATAACCATTCAACCAATCCCTTAGGTATGTAATCAGTAGGGGTTATTCATTTTCCATTGATTGACTGGGCAGGAGCAAAAATAAAATCAATACATTTTATCAGTATTGCTGTGCAATATCATTCAAGCCCCACATCTGAGATGCACAGGGCATTCTCCATCAGTTGTATCACCTTGAAGACCTACTCCAAATAAACTCTAATTTAGCATGGGTAGATCATCACTGCCAGGAAATTCTGGGTCTCGGTCTATTTATGTCCAGTTTATTTTGACTGAATAGTATAAGGTTTTATAGAGTCATAGAAAAGTACAGCAGAGAAATAGGCCCTTCTGCCCATCTAGTCCATGCCAAAACCATTTAAACTGCCTACTCTCATTGACCTGCACAGGACCTTAGCCCTCCATCCCCCTATCATCCATGTACCTATCCAAAATTTGCTTAAACATTGAAATCAAGCTTGCATACACCACTTGTGTTGGCAGCTCATTCCACACTCTTATGACCCTCTGCGTGGAAAAGTTTCCCCTTACGTTCCCCTTAAACCTTTCACCTTATCTCTGTGAAAAAGCTCTCTGAAGACTATCTTCATCACAATCCAGAAATGTTTTATGAAGGAAAGCACACAGCAAAGGGTTACAAGCCTCAAAATAATTGTTCCTGTTCATGGGATGTTTCTTGATGCTAAGCTGTACCAAAGTGTCATAAATGATAATCGTGTTTACAAAGTCATAGTCACCCTATCAAGAGTTAATGCAGCTTAGTTAGTACTGAGTTGGTACAGGTTAGCAAGAAAATCCCACTAACTTGAAAAATTAGTTGGCTATGTCAATGTTATGTAGAAAACTAGGATTGATTACATGATAAGAATATTTATCAAGACTAGTGTGGGACACAGAGCACAATACAGCATGATCCCTAAGCCATCCTGTGATATTCAGTTTGCTGCAGCCAACACCTGCCACATCATTGACAGGAAAAAGAGAGAGAACCCCCACTCCCCCACTCCCCCACTCTCCCACTCTCCCACTCTCCCACCTCCTGTGTCATCCTATGAAAATTTTGTCTAATTAATGGCTGAAAGCAAAGCTGGTAAATAGCTGATTTAGTACCTCCAGGCAAAGGCAAATTGTGTTAATCACTAATTAGAAGAAAAATTGTGTGATAAAACAGAGTTAAAACAGGTGTGTCTTATTAACATAACAATCTTTTAATGCTTGTTTTAATTCCTTCACAAAATAATCCCCTGAGCATGCAAATATTTAGTATATAGGGTTAAATTTTTAAAAATCATTAAGAAAGGCCTTTCAGCTATAACACAGCAATTTGACATTAATTGGCTTGCTGATTATAAATTTACACTTGAGATAGGTGTCTGATATTAATAAAAGGAGAAGAAAGTAAGCCTGTGTTCATATAATGTTAATTTATGATTGGAATCTTTAGAAAGCTGACAAGTGGACAGTTTAAGGAAGAAGCTGATTGAATAGATTAAAGTTTATGCCTTTGCAGACAGCAATATTTGCAGAACTTATTTATAAAGTGTCGGCGCAGTTGATCTAATTGTCTCACCTTCTTCTTGGTTATGAGGCAAACATCAAACCATCTTCTGTGAAAGAGAAGACCATTGCTCTTTAATCTACTGCTGCTGGAAAAATCCAGTAATAAAATGTTCCTTGGAGCTGCACAGAAAGGCTATCAATCAAAACTTGACATTAAGCATCTTGAGATTAGATAGATAAAGTCTGTTGAAAAGTTAAGTTTAAAGGAATGCTTAATTGGAGTGAGCTAAAGAGGCTGAGACATTTGGGGAGCAAATTCTCAAACTCAGGGTTTAGTTTTCTGAAGTGCTGCAGTGTATTCCAATGTAATTAAAATGGATGCCTGAGAAGAGAGGATAGTAGCAACTTTGTGGTATTGAGGAGCTGGGGAAATTATGTAAACAGAGAGATGTGAATTCTTGGAATGATTTGAAAACAAGGATGACAATATTGATCTTAAGAGGTCAGATGCCCAGGGAATAATGATTAAAACAGATATATTTGGCTGTGCTTTGTACGAGACCAACTTCAGAAAGGATGCAAAGTTGAAGACTAGTCAGGAATGTACTGTATTTTATTTATGAAGTCTTAAGTATTAAAATGTATTTTACCAGCTCATGACCTAAAGCAGTGCAAAGGTGAGTGAACTAGATAATGCTAGGTAGCTTGTCTTAATGAAAAGGTGATATAGTTCTGAATGCTTTTGTTGACTGGTTCAGCTGTAAACCAGTAATTTGCTTTCCACAAAGACACGAATGACAGCAGTTGATGGAATCCGTAGCAAGAAACAAACTGCAGGGTTAAGGTTCATCTGTGGGACAAGCCCTGTTTCCAAGCCATGACCCCGCATCAACGCAGAACATAGAATATTACTGCGCAGTACAGGCGCTACAGCCCACGATGTTATGCTGACCTTTTAACCTTCTCTAAAATCAATTTAATCATTTCCTCCCACATAGCCCTTCACTTTTCTATCATACATGTGTTCATCTAAAATTCTCTTAAATGTCCCTAATGTTTCTGCCTCTACCATCACCCCTCTCAGAGCATTCCAAGCATCCACCGCTCTGTGTAAAAAAAAAAGTACCTTTAACAACGCCTGTACTCTTCTCCATTCACCTTCGAATCTTGCGCCCTTGTACTAGCCATTGGCTATCCACTCGATCTCTGCCTTTTTCTATCTTGTCCACCTCTATCAAGTTACTGCTCATCGTCCTTTGCCGCAAAAAGAAAAGCCCTATCTTGCCCAGTGTTTTTTTTTCATGAGGTTGAGAGGGTAAAGGATAGCTAGCTTGTATGTAGAGGTAAGATAGGTAGTGAGAGATGGTTGGTAGGTGATAGGTGGAGCCTGATGAGGAGACATATGATGGACAAATAGAGCCAAGTAGACATGAAAAATTTTGAGGTGATACTTGGAAACAGATAAGAATTAAAAATCTTCTATCTCCTTCTGGTTCAAATGTTAAAAACTAACTTCCTCAGCGATGCACAGACCTTTCCATTTACATGAAACAAAAGCCTCCTAACCTGCAGAGTTTTAATACCAGTTCATAAACATTAAAAGTAAAGTTTTAAATGTAAAACATTGCAACTAGTGTGGAGATTATTATTTTTAGTGACAAAAATATCAGATTTGTTTTCAAATATATCTAAATACCAAAAAGGCAATGAATGTTCACCTCATTTGATGCAAATCTCTTTAAACAACTCAGCTAAATCCCTCTGGAAACCTGCACAATGAAGCAACTATCTCCAGAATCATTAGAGCAAATTTCTTCTCCTCTCTGTATTAGCTTTCCAGAATATTGGCCAAAGGTACCTTACACAATTTTAAATAAGAAAGAAAGAACTGTATTTCTAGAGTGACATCCATGTCCTCAAGTCATCATAAAACACTTTACAGTTAATGATGTACTTCTTGATGTATAATCACTATTAAATGTAAGAGGAGCCGGCAATTTGTACTCGGCAAATTCCCACAATCAGCAAACTGATAATGACACGATAACCTTTTTTTAAGAGATGCTTTTTGAGGGACTGAGACTGGCCAAGACACTGGGGAGAACTTCCTTTCTGAAATAGTCCAAGATATTTTACATACATTTGAGAAAACAGATGGGACTTCAGTTTAATGTCCCTCTTGAAACACAGTTCCTCAAAGAGCAGAATGCTTCATTAATGCAATATAATGTCAGCCTGTAGATCTGTGGTCAGGCTTCCTTAGTGGGAATTGTAATTACCAGCTGCTCATTTAGACGAAGGAATACTCCCTAGCATACTTCCATGCAAGGTTGGGCACATTGCTACAAGTTAGCTCCAAGAATATTTATATATCTTGTTCTCAGTAAAACATTTTTCTTCTCTTCTCTCTTTCTCTCCTCTTCTCCTTCAAACATTTCTAAGGAACTTCTGATTCCAGGGCACTCTGTTTCCTGCTTCCCTCTCCACCAATACCTAATTTCCTTCACATCTTTTCATGTAAAAGCAAGAGATGCAACTCTTGACTTCTTAACATCTTCTCTGAGATGCAGGATCTTAAAAAATACAATCCTTTAAGGCTGGGTTTCCAACCTAGAGTTCAGGAACACCTTAAGCCCAAAAAACCATAAGACATAGGAGCAGAGTTAGGCCATTTGGCCCATCGAGACTGCTCCACCATTCAATCACAGCTAATCCTTTTTTACCCCTCCTCAGTTCCTCTCCCTTGCCTTCTCCCCATAATCTTTGATTCCATGGCCAATCAAGAACCTATCAATCTCTGCCTTAAATATAGCTAACAACCTGGCCTCCACAGTTGCCTGTGGTAACAAATTCCACAAATTCACCACCCTCTGGCTAAAGGAATTTCTCTGTATCTCTGTTTTAAATGGATGCCCCTCTATCCTGAAGCTGTGCCCTCTTGTCCTAGACTCCCCCAGCATGGTGACATCCTTTCCACATCTACTTTGTCCAGGCCTTTCAAAATTCAAAAGATTTCAATGAGTTTCCCTGCCCCATCCTTCTAAATTCCAGTGAGTACAGGCCCAGAGCCATCAAATGTTCTTCATTAGATCACCCTTTCATTCCCAGAATCATCCTTATATCCTTGTGGACCTCCTCTGGATCCTCTCCAATGTTGGCGCATCTTTTCTTGGATAAGGAGCCCAAAACTGTTCATTGTATTTAAGGTGAGGCCACACCAGTGCCTTATAAAGCCTCAGCATCCCCTGCCTGCTCTTATCTTCTAGACCTCTTGAAATGAATGCAAACATTGCATTTGATTTCTTCACCACCGACTCTACCTAAAAGTTAACCTTTAGGGTGTTCTACACAAGGACTCCTAAGTCCCTTTGCATCTCAAACTTTTGGATTTTCTCTCCATTTAGAAAATAGTCTGCATATTTATCTACCATGCATCTTTCAACCTTGTATTTAATTTGTCACATTCTTGCCCATTCTCCTAATCTGTCTAAGATCTTCTGCAGCTTTCCTGTTTCCTCAACTCTACCTGCCCCTCCATCAATCTTTATCTCAATTGCAAATCTGGCAAAATAGCCATCTATTCCATCATCTGAATCATAGATATACAGCATAAAAAGAAGCAGTCCCAGCATCGAATTTACGCTGCTTCTCCTTTCAGAGAAGCTGCCAGATCTGATGATTGCTCATTGCATCTTCAGATTTTATTTCAGATTTTTAGCATCTGCAGTTAAAAAAAAAATGTTTTTCTTCCTGTGGTCTTCCTTGTATTAAGGATTTTGTATGCATATTGGGCGAACGCTTTGTTGAACATCTTCATTCAGTCTGCTAACCCCACATCAGACTTTTAATGTGTCATTTACTTTTGTCTTCCTTTTTTGTTCCAACCATCCTTTACCTCAAAATGAAGCTAAGTGAAAGCCACATCAGCTTAAGAACTAGGTCCTCATCTTTCAACTATACACATTACAGCCTTTCGCACTTGGCACTGCTCAAATTTTATTTCAGATTTTTAGCATTCAGATAATAATTTTGCTTCTGCTTAAGATTGAAGGCAAATTCCCTTAAATGTCTTTTTGTCAGTTTCCTTCATTTTACCCATCTGCCATTTGGTCATTTATTCTTCCATTTCTCTCCTCTTCTCAGCTCTTTCTTTGCAATTTTAAACCTGTAAACTAACCTTTTACAGTTCTAATGATAAAAATTGATTAGAAATATTAACTCTTCACAGTTGCCGACTGACTTGCTGAATATTTATGTTTTCTATTTTAATGTTAAATGATATTACTGTCCTTAGCTGTTTTAGTTTGAATGAGTTCAGAGTGACTAAATATAGAATGAAGAATAACTTTGGCTGCAGTGATGCCTCGTTTGTGTCTGTGGACACACTTTCATGAAAATTTAGTTCTGAATGCTATTTACATATTTCATTGTTTGCACATTTTGGTCTTTCTCCCCCACCACCATCCCCCCACCCCCCTGCACATTAAGTGTTTGGCATTCTTTTTTAAATGAGTTTGTTTGGGTTGCTTTGTTTTGTGACTGCCTGTGAGGAGATGAATCTCAAAATTGTATAATGCATACATATTTTGATAATGTGTACTTTGAACTTTGAACTTTGTTTTTTTCCTAATGTGAAACACTTTCATCTTTACAATGAATAACTCAGCATCATTAGCATTGGCTACCACTCCATCTATCTTCGTATCATACGCAAATGTTACCACAAAACCATTAATTCCATTATCTATATTATTGACAATCAATTTGAAAAATAACAGTCCCAATACTAATCCCTGAAGAACACCACTAGTCACTAGCAACCAACCAGAAAAGGCCCCCTTTATCCCCGCTCGCTGCCTCTTGCCTGCAAGCTATTCCTCTATCCATGCCTGTATCTTTTCTGTTGTGCCATGGAGTTTTATCTTGTTCAGCAGCCACATGTGTGGCACCTTATCAAATGCCTTCTGAAAATCCAAGTAAATAACATCCACTGCCTCTCTTTTATCCACCCTGCATGTTGCTTCCTTAAAAAACTCTAACAGATTTGTCAGGCAAGGTTTCCCTTCACAAAAACCATTCTGACTTTGACATATTTTACATTAGACTCCAAATACCCCAAAACCTCATCCTTAATGATAAACTCCAACACTTTCCCAGCCACTGAGGTTAGGCTAGCTGGCCTATAATTTCCATTCTATAGCCTTCCTTCTCAAGGAGCAGAGTGACATTTGCAATTTTTCCAGTCCTCCGGGACGAAGAATCAAGTGATTCTTGAAAGATTATGAGCAATGCATCCATCATCTCTTCAGCAGCCTCTCTTAGGACTCTGGGCTATAATACATCTGGTCCAGGTGACTTATCCACCTTAAGAACTTTGAGTTTGTCTAGCACTTTTTCCTTTGTAATAGCAATGGCACTCAGTCCTGCTCCCTGACACTCACAGACCTCTGGCACAATACTATGGTCTTCCACAGAGAAGACTGAAGACAGATGAATCATTAAGTTCATCAGCCATTTCTTTGTCCTCCATTACTACCTTTGGGATTTGGACTTTTGTTCAGTCTGACAGTTTTTTATATCTGTGTTTTTTGCTCAATCTTTTTCAGTTTTTTTTTGTGTGCAGGTGTTAGCAAAACAATCTATTTTGATCAGACAAATAAATACGGACTCTGAGAAGTAGGATCAAATCCACTTTATTAACATGAAATATCAAGGGAAGTCCACCTCACAATCAAGACATAAGCAGTGGAAAGTTCCTTCTTTTATAAAGTACAGAATCAAGATGTTCATAATTTTAGTCTTAACTGCACTTTAACCATTCAGAGAAACAAAGTATTTTTAATCGTAGAACAGACATATGATTGCATGTTCCGCTTTGCTGCACTGAGGACTGCATCCTGATTATGAAAGACTGTCTGCTACAGGTCTAAGCTTAAGACATTGATTGGGTTATTAGGTTACAAAGTTCAAACAGAAAAATACAATTTAGCTACTTAGATCATTAACCCTTTTGATGACCCCTCGACAAGCTAGTCTGGACTGATTTTATGGCTGACAACATGCAAAATTTCAGCAACACCAGAAGCATGGGGAAGATACATATTTTTGTAACTTTAAGTGTTTTAGTGGAAAATTACATACTGGTGCTATCAGATAAATAATCTTTTATTCTTCTACAGCAGAAGTGGATTTAGGGATCGATGTGCCTGCTCCTTCTTTGTATTTTTGTGTAGGGAGGAGGGAATTGAGCTTTGATGATAATTCCACTATTATTTTCTTTTTGGTTTCATGGCTATCTGGAGAAGAAGAACTTCAGGGTTGTATAATTTATTAATAAATGAACCTTTCGACCTTTTTTGATTTGGAGCTTGCTGCCAGAGGAGGTGGTGGAATAAGATAAAATCACATTTGTCGAACATTTAGACAAGGTTACCAGGATGCAATCTAAAGTGGGCAAATGGGATTAGTAGGCAAAAGGTCGTCATAGATATGATTGTCCAAAGAGTCTATTTCATTGCTAGAAAAATTTATGAGTCTATGACTCTATATTGTCCTTCCACTGTGAATAAACAAAAATTTTGGAAATCCAAAAAAAATCTTGTTTGAATTCCAGCATTTTCAGTATTTTGTTATGGATCCCTGTGTTTTGGAGTATTAAATTTTCGAAAATATCAGACGAAAGTCTAAACAATTTCAAGTGACACTTTAACACTTCATGAGCTTGCAGTGTGTAAGGTGTTTTGACAAATAGTCAAAGGAGAAGCAGAGTAAATTCATTTAGGCAAAAATCAACAGAGTATGACTTGAAACATTGACTCGTATTTTTGCTTGCTATGAACGGACAATACAATATTAACAGAACTGCAAGCTACTGATCTATACGGAGACATGTTTACAGTTGTAGCAGCATGGTAGCGTAGTAGTGAGCACAACACTTTACAGTACAGACAACCCCGGATTCAATCCCCGCCACTGCCTGTAAGGAGTTTGTACATTTTACCCGTGAATGCATGGGTTTCCTCTGAGTGCTCCGATTTTCTCCCACAGTCCAAAGACAAACTGTTTGGTAGGTCACTTGTCCACTGTAAATTGTCCAGTGAGTAGACTTGAATTAAATTGCAGGATTATTGGGCGGCATGGCTCAGAGGGCAGGAAGGGCCTTTTCCGCATTGGATCTTAATGAAATAAAAAAAGGAAAGAAAATTATATTAAATACATTAATTTGTTATTTGATGTCTAGTTATGTGCATGGGTACGGATTAAGAAAAACATTAGAATCAACATCAACAAGTCTAAAGAGCTGATTGTGGACTTCAAAAAGGTAAGACGTAGGAACATGAAACAATCCTCTTTAAGGGATCTGAAGTGAGCAATTTCAGGTTGCTGGGTGTCAATATCTCTGAGGATCTAACCTGGTTCTAACATATCGATATAGCTATAAAGATGGTAAGACAGTGGCTATATTTCATTAGGAGTTTGAAGAGATTAGCTTTGTTACTATAACACTCAAAAACTTCTACAGATGCGCTGCGGAGAGCATTGTGACAGGATGCGTCACTATCTCGTTTGGGGGAGGGGATGGTGGGTGCCTATTGCATAGGATCGAAAGAAATTTATAAAATTAGTCAGCTCCATCATGAGTACAAGCCTCTGTAGTATTCATGATATCTTCAAGGATCGGTGTGTCAGAAATGTGATGTCCATTATTAAGGATCCCTATTACCCTGGGCATGACCTTTTCTTATTTCAAAATGGACAATGAACCCATGAACACAACCTCACTTTTTTATTATTTCTGTTTTCACACTACTATTTTTAATTTAATTATTTAATATACATACATTTAGTTACTGTAATTCTTTTTTTTCTACATTTAATATGTACTGAATTGTACTGCTGCCCTTTAGTTAACAAATTTCAGGACAAATGCCAGTGATATTAAACCTGATTCAGTTTCTGACCTTGAACAAATCAGTCACGCATTTTAGAACTCTCCAGTTCCCCAGTATTACTCTGCATATTCTGCATGTTACTTTACTGAGAGCCCTTAAAGCAAGGCTTCCCAAAATTTTTATGCCATGGACCAATACCATTCAGCAAGGTGTTACCTGTTGGAATTCTTTGAGGAGAGTACAAGTAAGGTAGATGTAAGGAGAGTACAAGTAAGGCAGTGGATTTTCAGAAGGTGCCACACATGAGGCAGCTTACCAAATGAAAAGCCCATGGCACACAGGAAAGTTACTAACATGGTTAGAGCATTGACTGATTGGTAGGAGGCAGCAAGTGGGAATAAAAAGATCCTTTACTGGTTGGCTGCCAGTGATCAGTGGTGTTCTGCAGGGGTCAATGCTGGGACTGCTTATTTTTATGCTGTATATCAAACTATAGGTTGTTTTTTTATGTTTGCTGATAATAGCTGGATTCTTTTTGACCTCAGGCACCAGTAGTATGAGAATGAAAGACAAAAGAATTTATCTGTCTCTTTGTGTCTCCCATTGCTCGTGGATTGAATCTGTATTTATTGAGGCACCTTTCGCTTGGTTCTTGGAACTTCACCTAGACTGAGGAATACTATCGATCAGTGCCTGGAATGGATCCTGGCTGATTTCACCAGTCAGAATTCCCCTGACAACTGAGACAATCAACTCCCCCGCTGACAGCAACAATCGTGGAGACTAAGAATTGCGGGCTCTGAAATCTTTGTAATTTCTGCTTTCTGTTTTATGAAAATAAGTTAGGCCTAAGTTACTTTGTTGTGCTTGCACGCTTATTACTGCATTTCCTGGATACTCAAATTGGATTGGGTCTTTTGGGTCTGATCAATGAGGTGTTGCAGAACTTCTGCAGAAAGATATGATGACTATTTCCAAATTAAACTCTTGCACATTGCAGAGAGAAGATCAATAATCTCATAAGGGCAGGTAAGATTAAAGCCCATTCACAAATTATTATGAATACATCAGGGTGTAAATGCTTTTTGTTTACTCAAAATAAGCAAATATGAGAATAGTGTTTTCAAGCAAACAGTGCTGGGATGTGAGTATATGTGGCAGCTAATACTTGACCACTTAGCGCTCACAACAATAAGACATTTTTCCCCTGTGATTTTTTGAATGTCTTAGTTGAGATTAATAAAGCTAAAAAAAACACTGATAGTATTCTTCACTTTTATCAAAAAGGCCATCAGATACAAGAGTAAAGAAGTCATTACAAACATACACAACAGGGCAAAGCACTTCATGGAAATGTGTTTAGACAAAATTTGACAATTTTTAATAAAAGAAAAAAAGAGCTTCAGTTATAGGGCCTTATGTAGCATCAACACCTAAGTATTGCTAATTTTTTGCCCTTTCCCATATTGCCCTCACTGTCCATTGTTTGCTATAAATTTGAAGTATTTGGTGTCACGATGGAGCAGGAGTAGACCATTTGACCATTCAAGCATGTTCAGCCATTTCAACAGATTATGGCTGATCTGACTGCAAAGTCAGCTCTGCGTTCCCTTAGTAACCTGACACTCCCTTGCATTTTTTCCGGTTTCAATCTGCAGCAAATCTCAAACAGTTCACTTACTGACTGTTCAGAAATTCTGATGGTTTGATGTTTTGTTTCCCTTGTGCCAATATCCACAAACCCCTTTTCGTACAATGGGATTCCAGTCCCTCACCCTTTTCACATGCCAGGTTCCTGGTTTATGTTCTTCCTTTCATACAGAGGGATCTTGGTTCCATAAGACCATTATTTATATATTCATTGAGATGATGATGGGGGCATCCAGCTGACTTGAGGGACAATAGAGTGTGCACTATGGGTCAGTCCATTGTAGACCTCTCCAGGCCACAAGCCTGGGAGGAAGATATGGAGATCCTGGGATGTCCAGTCATCAATATCTCCCTCCCAGCCTCACATGTGTGGTCCAAACGAAAGTGAAGCAACACGTTTGGCACCAGCTGAGCTGCAGGAACAACAGGAAGGATGTTCAGTGATGTCCAGCTGCTTTAGGAGCTCCACTCCAGATTTTCTGTCTGGGTTTACTCTCAAAGCCTTTGCCACTCCCAAGGCTGCCCACAAGGCAGTGGGGCTATTTACCCATCGCTGGGAATCTGGTAAACGAGTACCAGGGCGTGTTCATACACCGGTGGGCCTGTGTGCTATGTGTGCAGGGGCCAGACCTCCTACCCTGAACTCTGTAGCTCAGCCTCAGTTCAAAAGGTGTTCAGATTCCGTGTGTCGCTTTATTGAGATACAGCGCAGAATAGGCCCTTACAGCCTTTGAGTTCTGCCACCTAGCAACCCTTGATTTGGGACAATTTACAATGATTAATAAACCTGCTAACCAGTACTAACTGGTACCTCCTTTGGAGGAAACCAGAGCACCCGAACGAAACCCATACAGTCACGGGGAGAATGTATAAACTGCTTACAAGCAGTAGTGGGAATTGAACCCGTTTACTGGTACTGTAAAGTGTTGTACTAACCACTATGCAACTGTGCCAAGGCATGGAAGCAACATTAGGTCATCTGGCTCATTAAGTCTGGTCCGTGATTCAATTATGGCTGATTTATTATACCTCTCAGTCCCACTTTACTGTCTTCCCCCCCCCCCAAAATCTTCGAACCCTTTACTGATCAAGAACCTACCAACGTCCATTTTAAATATATCCAATCGATTGGGCTTCATAATTGTATGTGGCAATGAATTCTACAGATTTACGACATCTGGGTAAAGAAATTCTTCTTCAGCTCTGTTCTGAAGGGAGATCCGTTTGTTCCAAGGGTCTGTCCTCTGCTCTCAGACTCTCCCACTACTGGAACAAATTTCTTTCACATCCCCTGTATACAGGCCTTTCATGGATGCTGTCATACTCCCTTTACCTCACCAGGGCCCTACATCCAAAGCTTCCTAAAATCGATCCTGGTTCTGTCTCCCACATTCACTTGAAATTTACTGGATTCATTCTAAAATGTATTATTCTAGTGTATAGCATATGAACAAAGCTAATTTAAAGTATATTGGAGCATTAATAGGGAATAACATCCAATATTCTGGAAATTCAGCTAGTCTGCCACCAGAATTAGAATCAAAATCAGATTTATTATCTTTGATGTACTGTATATTGTGAAATCTGGCACTTTATGTCTGCAGTACAGTGCAATACATATAACATTATTATAAGTTACAATAAGAAACATAAAAAAATAAAAAAATAAATAGCGTAAAAAATGAGGTAGTGTTTACTGATCCATGGTCCTTTCAGAAATCGAATGGCAGAGGGAAAGCTGTTCCGAGAGTACTGTCCACTAAATCCCTAAACATCATAGATTCACAGAATTGTCCTGTACTTTTGTTTTAAGGAAGCTGAAAAAAAATTGTTTTCAATGTTGTTTGAGAAAAAGTTACAAAAACTCAGAGTACTCTGAAAGAAGAAGGAAAGTTTGCATCATTACTAAATTACCTCATTCTTAAACAGTGACCACCAGTTCCAGATTCTCCCACAAAGGGAAATATCTTCTCCACATCCACTATGTCAAGACTCATCAGGAGCTTATATATTTCTGTTAAGTTCCCTCTTGCTCTACTGAACTCCAGCAGAAGCACATCTCACCTATGTATTCTTCAACCATAAAACTAGGTTGATTGTTGGAACAGTAGGTTCCCCAAAAGGCAGCCTCTATTCCAGCTACCCATCTAGTCAACCTTCAGTAAACTATTTCTAGTTCACCCCATTTCTCTTAAATGAGAAAATAAAAAATATGCACTGTGTACTGTTTATTATTAGCAGACTCACCAATTCTCTATATACAGTAATTGAGGCATAGCATCCTTTAGGAGTTATACAAAGATTTGTATAAGCACATATAGTATATGGGCACTTCAACCCAAAACCTCCAAGCCAACTTTTATGTACTAACTTAATTACTGAACTTGGAGACAATTGACAACTCTCAACATCTATGGCACACTCATAACATCATTAAAGACCTATCCCATCCTGGACACTGTCTGTTCAATCCCCTGCCATCTGGTAGGAGATGAAGAAACATCTTAGCCAAGACAGTAAGACTGAAAAACTGCTTCTTCCTAGCTGAATAATGCTATACCCCGGCTTGTCAATGGCCTTTGAGTGTTACGGACTATCAAAGTTACTTGTTGCATGTAAATATGTGTTTTTTAAATTAAGCGATACCGCATGCATTGTAAATATCTGTTTTGCATGGACTGGAGTAGCACCACAATCTCATTCTCTTGAACAATGACAAAAAAAAACTATTCTATTCTGATTTATCTGGATCAAATCCATATCCTTCCAAGCCTTGTCTGTTTAAAAGTCTCTTAAATATGGAGATTGTATTTAACTCAACCTCTCATCTTTGGCTGTGAGTTCCCGGTATGAATTACTCAAACACTAGAATCCAGAGTAATCAGGCTGTCCTAGGATCTGATTGATTAGTATGTGGGTATAGCAAAGAATAATTGTTGCAGAGTATTAGTTGATATTACTGATATTCATATTGAGTAGCTGAATGGCATATTCTTGCTTCTTGTTTGTATGTCCTTTGCATTTTTACATCTTTCTAACACTGCTTGGATCTTTGTTCTAGGACTCATCCATTCTCTCCAAATCTGATCACCTCCTTACTTCTTTTGTTTTTAATTCCATTCTCATGTGGATAGTCAGGAACTTCTCCCCAGGACAGAAATGGCTACTATGAGAGCACTATAAGGTGACTGGAGGCAAGGTGTTGGTAGAGACAGATGCATTGGGGACATTTAAAGACTCTTAGAAAAGCACATATATGATAGAAAAATGGAGGGCTAAAGAGGAGGGAAGGGTTAGGAGAAAGGGTCCCCAACCTGGGGGCCCACAGACCTCTCGGTTAATGGTGCGGGTCCATAGCATTAAAAAGGTTGGGAACCCCTGGGTTAGATTGATCTTAGAGTAGGTTAAGATCTGCACAACACATTGAGTCAAAGAATGGCACAATATTGAGTGTCAAAGAGCATGCACTATGCTCTATGTTCAAATCCAACTTGTGACAAATGTTTTACATAAATTCTCACTGTTGCCTTATAATGAATATTTCAGGCATGATTTTGTTAAAACTGATGACTAATCTTGCAAAGTTCCATTTTGTTCACAGTTTGGAGAGGTAGCATTTGTGCATTCAGTCTATTTATAGAGTCGTTTTTGATATGACCACTACTCTTTCACTGGATGCTCAGTGAGTCAGACAAAGATCTGATAATCACACACTTCGGCATGGGTGCACAATTTTCTAATTTTAAATATCAATGACACAAATTAATTGATTCTATTTGCCAGTTGGCATAAACATAGAGTAATAAAATTGTTCTTTCAAAGAAGGAGGTACTTAGTCCATTATGTACCATTGGAAAAGCAGATTCTGTTAATGAATTATTGGGGCAGTAACTTATTTCGGACAACTCTTAAAGAAGAAAAAAACAATCGAGACAATAGCCAGGGTTCCCTTCATTTATTTGGACACTGCGCCACTTAATTTGGAGAGGACACTCGCTGAAAAGTTTTTGACTAGCGTCAGTCACGTTCACTTGTGTGGTCGTTAGGTGCTACATCATGCTTAGACCGAACCGTTTTTGAAAAGTGTCGGTTGTGTGTGTGTTCAAACATCAGTGATTTTTGTCATTGATAGTTGGCAAGAAATAAGCAGCAAGAAAATTCAGAACTGTTTTGCTCACTGCTGTTTTAAGCATTCATGTTTAGAGATGCCAGAAATGGGTAGGAGTAAAAATGACACAATTTCACTTCATCAAGTCAGGAACTATGAAGAATTTGAAGGTATTGACAATGATCTTGAATGTAACAATGAAAATGAAGATTTGGAGAATACAGTCTTAGAAAGGATTGTATAAGGCAGTCCATTATCTATGCTAGGTGTCCTTGCTGATTTTGTTCATTTTCAGTCAATCAGAAGGACATGGCAGAATACAATGAGTTGATTCCTCCATTGATAACTATTGGGAAATGAAACACAGTTCTATAGTGTTGTAGTAGTATTGAAATTGAAAAAGGATCTAGAACTTTCCTGGCATAAATGATGAATGAACTCTTCTCAGGCTACCAGCTAATATGTGCTGTTCAGCATTAACAGGCAATACCATCCACAAACCCGTAAGGAACCCCAAATCCTAGTTTATGCAGGTCAAAGATGACCTGGGACTCAGGATGGCTGGTGTTTAAGGATTCCCTCTGAATGTGGAGCAGTGTGTATCAGCCAGATGGGCAGAAACCTGCATCATGGAGCATAAGAGGTGTATCCATTTAGGTTACCCAGAGAAATCGGCTTCCCCTCTCCACACAGCTAATAAGTGCAAAGGAAATACTAGAGTTGCCAGTCGGCATTGAACTCAATGTAGAAATCTTTTAGCTTTGGATTTTTCCTCACGGTTTACTTGCAAAGCCTTCCCCATGAGTGGTCACAGCTGCAAGGAAACAGAGGTTTATCAGATTTTTCCTTCTCTAGATGCACTGATGTGCCCTGTCTGCCTGAAGCAATGGGTTTTAAGGTGCTGGTAACCCAGCTTTGCCCCTTCCTGGAGCTGGAATTGGTTGTCAGAGGCACACCATTGGGAGGATTTAATCGGTAGTTGGAGCTTACCCACACTCCTCCCCTACCCACCTCCTGCTATGCCAACCTTAACAAAGCCTTTTTCCCACAGTCTTGCAAATTTTTATCCCTTAAGTGCTGATACAGTTCCTAATAAAAACCCTCATTGATACTGCTTCCACTATCCCTACAAACTGTCAAAAAGTAAAGAAAGGAAATTCATAGCTTTATTTGTCACATGTACATTGAAACTTCCATACAGTGACACGTGTCATTTCCTAACACTGTCCAAGGATATGCAAGTGGCACCATGCTTTCTACACCAACATTACATGCTAATAACTTACTCACCTCAACCCGAACATCTTTGGACTTAGTTCTGGATTATAAGCACAGTCTACTGCAAAGTCTCTTCCAGGTATGCTGACCTGGAAGAAGTTTAATCTTCTCTTTGGCAACAGTTCAGAAAGAGCTTCTCTCACTGCTCCCCCTCCGTGATCTCAGCTGCTCTCAGACTCTTAGACCATGTACAAATGCAGACTCATATAGCCACAGGTCCTTCCGGGCAACTTGTTTCCACCTGCCAGCTTCCATCCCTGTACCTTCTTATTCAAGCTTCTTCTCCTTTTCTTTGAGTCCCGATGGTCTCAGCTCAAAATGTCAACAGATTATTCCTCTCCATGGATACTTCCTGACCTGCACAGCATCTTAGATTTGTCACAATGTACACTGACTGAACACAGGTGCGGACGAACGAGAAATTTACATGTTGAGACAGAACCAACTGTTTATCTATTGGCACTCCAATTGAACATCAGTGGCTTGACCGAGTGAACAGTAAGATGAATCCCTCTCAAAGCACACAAGAAATCCACAATCTGGGCTAATTGGGAATCCACTTTAATATGCTGAAAACCCGCGCTAGTCAAAATAAGCTTGACGAGCTTAAACAGAAAGCACGAGGACCATGTTAGGCAAGATAAGACACCCATTAATAAATACGGGTGCAAAGCCATCAGGGCTCGTGACAAGATTATATGTTTCAGAACTGAGACCCTTCTTTAGGACTGGAAGAAAAAATGAGGAGTCAGAGAAAAAAGGTGGAGGTGGGAGGGGAGAACAAACCACAATGTGATAGGTGAAACCGAGAGATGGGGGAGGGGTAAAATAAAGAGCTGAGAGGTTGATTGGTGAAAGAGATACAGGGCTGCAGAAGGGCGAATCTGATAGGAGCAGACAGAAGGTCATGGAACAAAGAAAAAGGGGAGGAACACCAGAGGAAGGTGATAGGCAGGTAAGGCTGTCAGTCCATGGCCTCCTCTACTGTCACGATGAAGCCACGCTCAGTTTAGAGGAGCAACACTTTATATTCTGTTTGGGTAGCCTCCAACCTGATAGCATGAACATCAATTTTTCAAATTTCCAGTAATGCCTGCTCTCCTTCTCCATTCCCCATTCCCATTTCCCTCTCTCACCTTTTCTCCTTACCTGCCTAACACCTTCCTCTGGTGCTCCTCCGCCTCTTTTCTTTCTTCCATGGGCTTCTCTGTCCTCTCCTGTCAGATTCCCCCTTCTCCAGCCTGTATCTCTTTCATCAATCAATTTCCCAGCTCTTTACTTCATCCATTCCCCCCGCCTCCTGGTTTCTCCTGTCAACTTGTGATTCTTCCTCCCCTCTCCCACTTTCTTAGTCTGTCTCCTCAGCGTTTTTTCTAGTCGTGATGAAGGGTCTCTGCCCGAAATGTCGACTGTACTCTTTTTCATAGATGCTGGCTGGCCTGTTGAGTTCCTCCAGTGTTTAGTGTGTGTTGCTTAGATTTTCAGCATCTGCAGATTTTCTCATGTCTCACAATATTGTTTTGTGCCCAAAATTTTAAATCTGCACCTCCCACCCCATCCCAGTGTTTGAATCATTTGATAAGAAGATGAAGTTCCTATATGTACTTCAACCCATCTAAACGAATTATATTAATCTCAGCCTGCATTGCATCAAGGAACTAAAGGCAGTGACAATTTGAATTACAACTTGTAATTTTGATCGTTCATATTAACATGCCAGGTTTCAATATCTTGTACCTCACAGGTAGTTATACATGATGAGTTAATTCCATTAGTTTTCTGCACAGTGCTAACATTTAATCTGCATTCAAAGCACTTCTGAAACTCAGATGGGAATACCTTGACATAATTGACACTGCACCTACCTGCATTATTAACAGTCCACATTAATAGAAAGACTTTTAATTAGAAAATGAAAGATATCTGTTTTCCTCATCTTTAACAATGGCAAGATAAATCACCAGAGAACATTGCTCTGAAGTATATGATTTTGTAACAGGAATGCAATATGAAATTAACTGTTTCTGTGTGAAGAAAACATTTCATGCCTTTAGTTTTGCATTGATCTAACACTAAATATTAGCCAATAAGAAAAATAAACTTGGGATTTACGGAAATACATTTCAGTTGCATACTGACAGTTCCACTCTCCCATTTGCACAGAAGTAAATTGGAAGTTAGTGGTAAGTAGTAGACAGTTTTGGTAAAATATCAAACCACCAGTCAGACAAACATTAGTCAGCATGACCAATTTTATTTGGCTTTTCAGTCTACTTTAATCCAGTTTGGTGACATGCACAGGCATGTATTAATGTATTAACTTTGTAAAAAGTATTTGATTTTGTTTGTCCTGTTTCACAGCATCCATAAAAGTTTTGCTATTTTTTTCAGATGATGTGTTCATTTCATAGTGACAGCTATGGCCATTCAGCCCCTTCAACCTGTCCCCCTTTCAAATCGATGACAGCTGACATATGTCACAATTCATTCATTACCTTTATTTCCTATGCCTATAAGGTATTTACATAACAGCTTTAAAAATGTCTGTGCTTTTAGAATCTACAGTCTTTGGCAGGGACAGTTCCTGACTTCCCCAAGCTTTTGTATAAAACAAAATAAAATGTTTTTGGACTTAATTTCTAAAAGACTTTGCTCTGATTTTAAAACTATGAGTTCCTGGTCTATATTAACTCTCCATATGAAATGACTTCCTTTATCATTTTGAATTGAGTCTATTTATCACTTGAGTAGCCTATGATCATCTCTGCTCAATGGATACAAGCCATTTTTGAGGAATGCACTTCATAATTCAACCATTTAAGTATTGATTTGGTTCTGGTGTTTCAAGGTACTGATCCTTCCCGGGCCAACTATCTATGCTTTGCCTGAAATGGAATGTAATTCTGCAAACTGAGCTCAACAAAGATCTCCAAGCAGTAAAGTAAAAATTTATTTTTTTCTCTCTCATCTTATAAAATAAAGATAACCTTTCCATTACTTGGTCTTCAGAACCCTCGCCAGTTCTTAGACCAATCCCTTGAACTACGTTTCTTAGTACAGTATAAGCTGAACATCTAACAATCTTATAATGCCTACAGAGGAAACACTCTCTGCTTTGAGTTAGAAGATCATAAAAGTTCAAACCCTGCTCCAAAACTTGAATACACAATCCAGGCTATTAATTTAGTTCAGTGCTTAGCAAGTGTTGTACTGACAAAGGTGAAGTCTTTTAGATAAATCACCAGTCCAAAGCCTGGTTTATCCTCTTCAGTTGATGTAAACGATTCCATTCCATAACTCAAAGAAGTCACAGATCTATCCCCAGAGAAACACCTGTCATCCATCTGTCAAATGGTATTACTTGGGTTCTAAATCATTACAGGCAAATCATTGTTGGGGTGAACAAAATTGGAATGTGCACAAGAAGCCAGAGTTAAAGGAACTTGCAAAAATATATGAAATGGAAAAAAAAATGTAAGTCTGACACAATTCGAGGAACAGGAGCTGAATGAAGAAAGGCAATGTAAATCAAAGGTTCAGTTTTAAAGGGGTGCAAAGCAGAGACATCTGCAGTTATGTTTATGTATATTTTTGGAGGAAGCAAGACAAACTGCAAAAGCTATGAAGAAAAACATAGCATTATTTTGTTGTTGAAAGTGTAAAGTAGGAAAAGCCACTGTCATAAATCTATGCTGTTTATTCTGACACACATTAACTGCATTGTGAATGGAGAGCACTACTCACCAGCATGGACAAAGTCAATGAAGGTATTTTCAAATCCCAATTGCTAACAATTGCACTAGCAGATTCAGGCACTGCACAAGGTAACTTCAGCATCATTATAATCTCCATCATTCAAATCTGGGACCTAAACTTCAAATGCACACACTTTCTAATCTGATTTAGATTCAATCCAAAATTTGTAGTTTTGCATCCTCACATCAGTATCTTAACAGAAACTATTACAAAGCAAAAACACTGTTGACAATTAGAGATACACACAAGGTAAGAATTCCTATGTGGAGTGAAAAATATAAATAATGTCTCCAGTCAATTGGCCATCAGAACTGGAAAAGTTCAGAGAATATTTTCACCAGGATGTTGCCTGGGATGCAGCATTTCAGTTTAGTGTCTGGAGAGGCTGGCTCTGCTTTCGTTGTGGTGCAGGGGTTTAAAAGGGAAAATGAAGTTCAAAGCTCAAAATAATTTTTTTAATCAAAGTATATATATATATATGTTACTATATACTATGTTGAGATACCTTTTCTAGCAAGTATGTGCAGGGAAAAAAGAAATGTAATATTATTTTACAATAATCATATGTAAAAAGACTGAGAAACCTCAATATATAAAAGAAGACAAACTGTGCTAATAAATTTTTTAAAAAAACACTTCTCAGGCTTCCAGCCAGGCACAAGTATCGATTTTAACCAATGTTTCGATGCCTAACTCTGCAATCTTCATCAGGGACGATGTCTGTGCATGTCTAGTCTGGTAGTATTTATATTCCTATCATCCATCCATCCTGATTGGTTAGTCCTCATTCCGTCAGGTTTCCGTGCCCCAACTTGTTTACAGTTGAATACCAGTTCTTACTTAGAGCCAGATGTTCATCTTTGTTAAAATCCTTTTCCTCTAGTTTTATTTCAATGGCTTCCTTTGCCAGTCAATCCCAAAAGCCATTGGCGTGGCACGGCAGTTTTCGCCGTAGAGGTGAATCCTATGGCTTTTGCGAATGCAATGTTCTACTACCGCCAATTTCTCTGGGTAATGCAAACAGATGCACCTCCTGTGCTCCTTGATGGGGGTTTCCACCATGTGTTCTGTCTGGCCAATATATGCTGCTCTGCATTCACAGGGGGTCCTATAAACGCCAACTGTCCTGAGCCCCAGGTCATCTTTGTCCCACTTAAGCTGTGAATTGAGCTTCCTTATAGGTTTGTGGATGATATTAATCCAGTATTTGTTCAGGATCCTGGCAATCCTTGCAGAAATCATGAAAATATAGAGAAGACAGGAGGTAGTATCAGGTTGATCCTCATTTTTAGGTTTCCTAGCTTTTCCATCGGACCTTTTAAGGGCCCAATTGATTTCTGATTGCAAGTAAAAATTATACTAAACACATGGGTTGTAAATAGTCCTTGAAAGAGAGTCTGTAGGTATAGAATCAGTTTAAAGTAGTGGTGAATGAAGCTATCCATTTTGGTTCAGGAGCCTGACAGTTGCAGGGTAATAATCATCCTGAACCTGGTAGTGTAGTACCTCCTACCTGATGGTAGTAGTGAGAAGCGGGCATGCTTTGGATGGATATAAAATAAAGAGAGGTACAGACAGACTGGAAACTATTCCCCATATCAGAAATAGATAAAACTAGAGGGCATATATCTATTGGAAGGAACCTGAAGGGTGCAGATTGACAGGACTAGGCAGTTTGGCATGGACTAGATGGGCCAAAGTACCTGCTTGTGTGCTGTAAAGCTCTATGACTCTATCAGGAGGGTCAACAATGATTAATCAAGCATTCACCACCCTATTGTAGTTGGAAGCAATATATTTCTGTCATCTGGATTCACTTTATTATCGATATTATTTTCCATTCTATTACAGACATTCACTTTGTTCTCTCCATTCCTGTCCTATTCCGTCAGAGAGTCCTACAGTATGAAGTCAAATCATTTGTTTCATCATATCCATGCTGATCAATGGATCTCCTCCATTATCAATTCCATCTTCCAGCCCTTGCTTCATTGCCTTCCAGCTCTCAGTAATTCAAGTGTGCATCTAGACACTTACTGAATTTTATCAGTGATTCTGTCTCCACCAGTTCTCCAGCAGTGCAGACCAGATATTCTCTCAGTGAAAAAGGTCCCCTTAGAATCTCTTCTAAATCTGTCACCCTTAATTTATAATCTCTAGTTCTAATCTCACCCAACCTCAATGGAAAAAGACCACTTGCATTTATCCTACCTGTACCCCACATAATTTTGTATACCTCTATCAAATCTCCCCTTATTCTCCTACATTACAGGGAATAAAGTTCAAATGCTATTCAACCTTTCCCTAAAATTCAGGCCTCAAATCCTTGTATCGTCTTTGCAAATCTTCTTTGCACTATTCACATTATCTCAAATTTCAGGTTAGGCTATTTATAACAAATTAATGAATTCCAATACAAAAGATATACAAATAAAGTGAATTATACTGCACTGTTAAAGCTTTCTTTAAAATTTATCAAGAGCAGTAACTGTTTACAACAGCATAATTTAAATTTTCTTTAAAATTAGCTTTAGTTGGCTATGACAGTTTCTATGCTAAAAGTATAACCAGTTGAGCATTTGGCTGCTTGAAAGAGAAAACTATCCCTTCTATCTGAAAGCAGAATGAATTTCTTATAGGAGTGCTGATAGGCATAGGGCGGCAGGGTGGAGATACATCTCCAGTAAAGGAGGTAAAAGGCGCTCCTTCCCTCCACTAGCCTGCAGGCCACCCTTGGGCAAGGTGTAGCACCTGTTTCACACCCTGATTAGGGTCATGTGAAACCATGGGAGCAGCTGGTAGATGGTATGAGCAGTTGATGCTTATCATATGACACCAGGTAGAGAATCTCTGAAGAGTATTGATAATGACTGAAGTTACCTGTCTTGTAAAGACACTGCTAAAGAGGCAATGTCAAACCACTTCTGTAAAAATATTTGCCAAGAAGGTCATGGAAGACCATGATTACTCATGCTGTATGATATGGCACATAACGATGATGATGATGACGATGACAGATAATCATGCAATAAGGTGTTATGAAACTCTAATTTTCATAATCTGCTGTTTTCCAGAATGTAAATCACGGATGGAAGGCAGAAAAAGTTCTTAACATGGATTCTTTTCTTGTATTTCTCATACACATTACCACTTTTAGAGATTAATATTATTTGTCACATGTCCACCGGAACATTCAGTGAAATACATTGTTTGAGTCAATTCAAAATCAGCATGGAATGCGATGAGCAGCCTACAAGTGTCACCACACTTCTGGTGCCCACAACTCACTAATCCCAACCATACACCTTTGCAATATGGGAGGAAACCCATGTAGTTATAGGTAAAACATACAAAATCCTTACAGACAGTGGCAGGAATCAAATCTATTCATTGATCAGTGGTGATCACAGAGAAGTGATTGCGCTAATCACTATGCTACCGGGTGGCCCCTACACTCCTGTACTATCTTGCAATAGAGTGTTACTAAACTTTAATTTTCAGAATCTGCCGGTTCCTAGACTGCAAGACATAGAATGAAGGCTGAAAAAATAATTTCTTAATATGCATTCTTGTACACCATCCCTTTTAAAACCCTTCTATCTTCCATGACGTATCTAGCTAAAACAAGTCTGCAGATATCTTTATTTTAAAATGTAAACATAAATGTAACCCTGTACACTATGTCACTATATTTTCCCTCTTTTTGCACTGCTTGCTATATTTAATAATATGTGTATTTAAAATTGTACTTTATAGTGTTTCTCTTATATACTGAACTGTTCTGCTGCCACAAAACAATAACTTTGATGACATATGCCAGTGATATAAACCAGATTCTGATTAATTATACCCTGGAAAAATATGATGATCAAGATCAGGAATGCTAATGGAACTCACATTTTCATTTTAATCCTTTTTCTCATTAGCCTTCTGCAATCTCCTAGAGACTGTTTGATTGCCTTAGGATACTAGAGCTGAATATAGTTCTACTTTTCCTGCCCAATATCATATCATCTTCGTGCTTCTTCGAGGCAGCACTGATATGGAAGTAAATAATTGAGCTGTAGAGTTACTGACTTAGTCATCACAAGAAATATGAAGAATGCATTAGGAGTAGAAGCCAACATTGCAACTGAAATGGAACATGGCTCTACTGTTCTTCATTCTAAGACCGGATGTTTGTTGCATGCTCAAAGCTGGTGGGAATATTTATCAATGCCAATGAGCTGGATGGGAATTGACTAAGTACTGGCAGTGAAAAACTGTCCATAACCTAAGGCTTGGGTCCCAGCATAAGGCAAATGCTGGGGAAGTAATTGCAGAGAACATGCTGGCCAAGGAAAGGGAAGGGAAATATCATGGAAATGGAAGTCCATGGGTTGCATGCTTGGCCCAGAGCAAATATATCCATAAATTAAAATATTTCATTTAGTCCCTTCTGGCAATTGAACAGCATGCTGCCAGGTTTATCTGGCAGGTTTGCCAGTGGGCAGGCCTCACTTTGAGTCAGAGTGAATAAAGTGATGTGGTGCAAGTGATGTCATTGGCAGTGACTTTCACAATTCAATTAAGCTCCCATCTGTCATTGTGAAATCTTTGTCCAACTTGGAAGACAGAGAAGAGGAAATGGTGCAGACTGCAAAGGGCAATGGTCAGGAAGTGAATCTGAAACTGACCTGGGCCCCATTCCCACCTGGTGGAGAGCGAAAATACAAGAACTGATCTTCACTTGTGGTGGAGAAATCATGATTTGCTTCCCCAGTGCTCTTGCGCATATTTATTCCTCTGGGGCAGATATAACATAGACAGATGTAAAGTCTTAACACTAACTTCTTGAGATTTAGTGAGTTCAGAGCCCAGCCATATTGGAACCTTGACAGAGATTTATTGTCTGATCTCATACAGATATAGTAGTTTATTATTGTTTTTTTAATGTTTTTTATTGCTACATGTACCAAGATACAGTGAAGTAGTTGACTTGCATACTGTTAAAAGAGATAAAATCATTACCCAATGCATTAAGCTAGAATAAAGTGTAAAAACAACCAAAAATAGTATAGGTAAATGATAAAGCACAAGATCATAACAGGGCAGATTGTGAGACCAAGAATCTATCCCATCGTACATGAGGTCCATTCAAGAATTTGATAACAATAGGATAGAAGCTGGCATTGAGCTTTGTGGTATGTGTTTTCTGGCTTTTGTATCTTCTGCCCAATGGAAGAGGAAAGAAGAGAGAATATCCAAGTGGGTGAGGACTTTGTTTATGTTCGCTGCTTTACTGAGGCAGTGAGAAGTATACTTTTGACAGACTCCACACAGGGGAAGCTATAAGTATAGTTTCACAATGCAATAGTCATAGAATTTCCAAATCATGCATAGTATGCTTAGAATTGTTGTTTTTTCTTCTCCACTCTTTTGATATTTAATATCTGTTTGAAGTCATGTACCCTTTGGGCTAATCCAAACATTCAGCATGGTTCTATCACAAAAAAAAGCTTCCTCTTCCTCTCCCTCCCAACCTACGCTGGCAGAAGGAAATCACCTGCTTTGTCCACAAAATCAAAATGAGGATATATGGTTGGGGAGCAAACCTGAGGTCAGCAGATAGATAAACATGAGAAAGTCTGCAGATGCTGGAAATCCAAAGCAATACACACCACACAAAATACTGGAGGATCTCAGCAGGTCAAGCAGCTTCTTTGGAAGACAATAAATAGTCAGCATTTCAGGACTGAGAAGGAAGGGGGAGGATGCCAGAATAAAAAGATGGAGGGAGAGGAAAGAGGCTAGCTATAAGGTCATAGGTGAAGCCAGGTGAATGAGAGAGGTCAAGACCTGGAGAAGAAAGAATCTGATGGGAGAAGAGAGTGGACCATTGGAGAAAGGGACGAAGAAGAGAACCCAGGGGAAGTAATAGGCAGGTGAGAAGTAGTAAAAGTTCAGACTGCAGAATAGAATGGGGGGGGGGTATTTTGTTTACAAGAAGGAGAAATAGATATTAATGCCATCAGGTTGGAGGGTATCTGATATGTTTTGTAGCTACAAAATATTAAATTAAATTAGAGGAACTTATTGGAGTATGACAATACAGGTTTAGTTCCAGTTTACTTTAAGCAAGGCATGCACGTATCACGTGGTTGCATGATTGAATTGAATTGAATTTTGGTTTATTATCATTTAGATACCACAACTGCAATGCAGTTAAAAAATGAAAATACATTCCTCCAGAATGATATCACAAAAGCACACGACAAAACAGATTACACCAGAAAATCCACATAATGTTTGGCAATCCCCAATCCAGAGTCCGGAGAGGCTGCTGTGCATTAATATCGTGCTACCATCTTAGCGCATTCCCTGGAAAGGAGCTCCAAATCCACCAGACAAAACAAGACTACCCAGACACACCAAGTCAGGAGACCAACTCTACCACCCAACAGACCAAAAACTAAAGCTACAAGACCTACACAAAACCACATAGTTACAACAGTGCAAACATTACCATAATTAATTAAAAAAAACAGACCATGGGCACAGTAAAAATAGTCCAAAGATGTTAAAAGACTATAAGTTCGAAAGAAACCACCACACAGTTTCCACAAGTCCTCAGGGTCCCGACAGACTTGTCATCCCACGCAGGCGGCAGAAAGGAATACCTCCGCTATGGACATCCGTGGCGCCACCGGACTCAGCCTCGCAGACATATGCAGTTAATGTATTTTTACACATAACCCATCATTAATTATTTAAGTGAACAAGAAAGATTAATCAAACAATATACTGTATGTACAAGATTAATAAATATTATTGAAACATCAAATACACAACACTGCTCCCTGCTTAGCTATAAACTTCAACTCAATAGAATGCAAATCAACTATATGCACAGTATATTATACAATACAACCACTATATACATAAATCCACAGAATAGTAAATTTTAAATTGTCCCATTCTGGCTTAAGGATTTAAATGCTGTGGAAGATTTCTTACTCTTGTGGGATAATGCCATTCTTGACAAGGTGGATCACTTTGTTTGGCAGGTGAGACTTGTGGCTGTGAAAACAATCTTATGTTCTGGGTCTTCCTCTGTGGTCGTTTTAGGAGTTGATTCTTTGACTGCTGGGAGTGGAACTGACAGATCTAGACACCTTTGTTCTCCTTTTATCTCTCTGGAACTACTTCAATCCCTTTCTTTTTCTTTCTCACATTCCTTCTCTCTTTCTCATTCCTCTTGTTTCTTCTTCTAGCTTGTGCATCTTGATCTTGGGAAGATGCATTTAGTTCACTGGAGTATTCTCTTATTAATCCTTCTATTGCTCCCTTTACAATCTGATCTCTCCTTGTGGATTTCACATCCACAACATCTGATGAATCCTCTGTTTTCATAGCCCCATTGATTCCTTTCTCTTTGGCCTTCCATTCATCCAGCTGGATTTTAGTCTTTGCATCTACCTTTACAAGCAATTTCTTGTCTCCTACTTGAAGTTCATGCAATAGCCTTAATGCATGCAGCATAGATTCTGGTTCTTTATACTCACAAAAGACAAATGTTTGCAGCTTTCCTGAAGATCCTTGAACTTTCTTCCAACTTAAAACCAAACTACATTTTTTCAAGTAACTGCCTGATTAACATCACAAGCTTTCTCATTGCCTTTCTCTTTGCTATTCTCATTATCGATGCAGTCATCCCCCTGCTTCCTTCAGTTTCATGCTTCCGCTGAGAAGCATGGTCCTTCTGTGGTCCAAAATGCTTTCCAACCAGAGGCACAGTGGTTGGCACCAACACCTGTTTGTCCTCTGCTGAGCAATGGTTCGTAGTGCTCAGCATGGAGACAGTTGTAGCATCATCCAATACCATTCTTAATTTGCTTTCATGCAGCTTCTTTGCAGGGGATATGGCATGCAAATTGTGGATGGATCTCCAATCAACTTGTAGTTCTTTCAGCCACTCACATCCCCACAGTGCTGGTCCTCATGTTTTTACCACATACAAGCTCATTGTGGTGTAAAGGGGGGGGTTCCTTCTTTTTCTTTGTTACTGTGTATGTTAATCAAAATGGCTTCTTTGTTTTGTTAAAAGTAGGAATGCTTCTTTGTTGCGAGGGAGTGCTGGAAGCTTGTTTGGGTTAAAATTTACTGATAACGAGAATTGTATTAGTTTGTAAACCAATTGGGATTAACGTTGTTCTTTCTTCTGAGTCTGTAAGCTATTGTTGGCAAGCTTTTGGGGAGATCGGCACAAGGGGTGAGAGAGAGAGGGCACAATGCTGTAAACTGGGCGAGGAACGGACCCCAAGCGGGGGTCCAAGGCCAGGAGGTACCCCGAGGAGAGGAGACGAAGATAGATGTGCTTGGTTGACCACTTTGGCTGGTCCTGAGCTGCAAATTGAGGAGTTCGGAGGGGATCAAATGGTGGCCAGAAGACTTCAGTAATTGAGCTCCAACGGTTGCGCATGAAGTGGTTTGGACTTTGATAAGTTTAGCGCCTTTTCTTTATTTTCTTTTCCTTCATATATACTGTATGGTTATTAATCAGTTATAGTAATCTTTATAAATTGTAATCATTTAATCGCATATGGTGTCCTGTTTGTTCTTTGGCAAGGTGGGGACATCTCACAGCATCCACACCAGCTGATTACCCAGTTTGGCAGGGCCGAAGGCTGCTCCCCCTAGACGAGAACGAGCTGAGCGAGCCTGAGGTGACCCAAGGGGTTACAGTGGTTTGATGGTTGTTGCACTTCACTGTTACAAACGTCATTCCCGCACTAATCAACAGAATGTGTTAGAGCGATATGTGGTTTTTGCACATTAACATTTATCAAATGACTTCATCCACCAGTCTTCGGGTCTGAATATAAACTATGAATTTGGAGTGCAGCTCTGAGCAATGGGTTCATAAACCATGAATTCCAGACCTGACAATGATGAGTCAAATTCATTTGGATGTCTGTGGTGTGGGTATGAATCGGAAGGTGTGAAATTTGTGTGAAGTTTCAAAGAAAGTATTGTAGATACATTGTAAATATGGAATTTTCCTTTGATGTTTAGCACATAAAATATCAAGCCCCAGGCCAGCCAGACCTTTCGATAGAAAGCATCTCCATATAATGGCTTTACCTTATTTTGTCAAATAAAGAAGCTGCTTTGCATCTACCAGTTCTTTTCTTCACTGACTTCATTCACACAACATCAGTTTGTACCTGTAGGCAGAGAATGCAATACTAACATGAATTATTACAGAAAGATTAAAACCCAGATCATTGGAATATTTAACGGAGACCTTCAATAAACAGAAATATTCTAAAACTGAGCACCACACGTAAACTGCTAAATGGAATTCAACTGGTGATGCAGCATCTTCTGAACGGAATGAATAGGCGATATTTCAGTCTGAGACCCTTCATCAGGATCATCCTGATCCGACTTCCAACATTTGCAGAGTTTCTTGTGTCTAAGATTTTAAAATTGATCTACAGCAGGCACAATTTTTTAACTGCCATAGTACCTTGAACATTTCACAGTTCTGCTTTTGAAACAAAAATCTACTAGAGGATGTCTCAGAAGCCTGGTAGACTTACGTTGGTCTATAATTACTGTTGCCCAAGAAGAGTGAGGTCACCTGCCTCAATAACTATTGTCCAGTTACACTTACATCCATGGTGATGAAATCTTTTGAGAGGTTGGTGATGAAACGTATCAGCTCCTGCCTGAGAGGCAATTTGGATCCAGTTTAATTTGCCTAATGGATCAACAGGTCCACAGCAGAAGTCATCTCATTGGCTCTTCACTCAATCCTGAAACATCTGGACAGCAATGTTACATACATTAGGATGCTCTTGATTGACTACGGCTCAGCATTCAGTATGGTCATCCCCTCAAAACTTATCAATAGGCTCCAAGACCTTGGCCTCAACACCTCCTTATGCAATTGGGTCCTGAAGCTCCTTACTTGTACTGTACTTGTAGACCCCAGTCATTTTGGATTGGCAACAACATCTTCACAATCTCCATCAAAACATGTGCACCACAACTGCACCATAGGGCTGTCATAGCTGCAAAGCGAGTAGAGCGGGGGCCAAGTGCATAGCTCCAATGCCATATTTAAATACAATCAAGATAGCGTCAGCGAACAACAATTCCATGGGTGACATCTTACAGTTAGCTAATCTCTCTGGAGTTTGGAATTCAATCAAATAATCTAGCCCTGTGCAGTGACCGGAAAGCTGCCTCGTGGAGTAGACCAGAGACGGGTCCTGAAAAGGACCGAGAACATGAGCTGACTGATGGAAAGGGCCAGAGACAGGGTGTGGTGTCATGAACAAGTCCATTTCAAAGCATTGAGGAAGATTGAAGCAACGAGGTGAATACTGAGAAGGTCAGCAGATGCTCTCAGTGGAGGACAGGGGGTGACAACGGGCGGTAGCCAGGTCGGCAGCCTTCGGACCCGGTGTGGTGTCGCTCTTCATGGAAGGACTGAGTTTGTGCGGCCGCTGTCCTCGAATGCTGAAAGGAATATATTTTCGATATTCTGAAATTTATGTGATTGTTGGGCTGTACTTTATATTGGTCTCCAGTTTGTGGTGTTCTCTTTCTTGTTACAGATTGATGGGTGAGCAATATGTTACTTTATGGAAGAGGGAGGAGTTGGGGATTTGGAGTCCGATGTTCTTGTTCTTTCTCTGTGTGGGCGATCTGTTAGGTTTTCATGCACAAGAGGGTTCGGGGGGGGGGGGGATGGTTGGGGGTAAGCAAGTTTTGTTTCTTACTCTTTTTTGTGAGGCAGGGGAATTGATGTCTTTACTTTTAAAAAGGTGGTGTTCAGTCGTCATACAGGAGGGAGACTGAAAATTTGACTGAGTGGTGACATAACAACAACCTATCACTATTAGCCACCCTACAAGGGATAGGGTTCCTCGTCCTCACCTACAACTCCACCAGCCTCCACGTCTAACACTTAATTCTCCAGAACTTCTACCATCACCAACGGGACCCCACCACCAAACACACCGTTCCCTCTTCCCCCCACATTCTGCTTTCTGCATGGATCGCTCCCTAAGCGATTCCTTTGTCCATTCATCCCTCCCCACTGATCTCCCTGCTGACACTTATCCTTGCAAGTGGGCACGTGCTTCACCTGCCCCTACACCGCTTCCCTCAAGACCATTCAGGGCCTCAAACAGCCCTTCCAAGTGAGGCGACGTTTCACCTGTGAGTCTGCTGAGGTCGTATACTGTGTCCAGTGCTCCTGGTGTGACCTCCTGTATATCTGGTAGACCGACATTGATTGGGATATTTGCAATGTTCCCACAACCAATGATCTCACTTTAAGGACTCTTTATCTCACTGTCTCATGTTCTCATTACTTATTACTATTTATTTATATTTGCATTTACACAGTTTGTTGTCTTTGACACTCTTGTTGATCTATCATTGATCCTGTTATAATTACTGTTCTATAGATTTGCTGAGTATGCTGACAGGAAAATGAATCTCAGGGTGGCATACAATGACATATATGTACTTTGATAATAGCATTTTATTTATGTATTTATTTATTTACGGAGATACAGTGTGGAATAGGCCCTTCCAGCCCTTCCAGCTGTGTCACCCAGCAATCCACTGATTTAACACTCATCTAATCACAGGACAATTTGCAATAACCAATTAACCTACCAACCAGTACAGATTTACACTGTGGGAGGAAACCAGAGTCACGAGGAGAACTTACAAATTCCTTACAGGCAGCAGCGGGAATTGAACCCGGGTCACCTGTACTGTAAAGTGTTGTGCTAACCACTAATTTACCTTGCCGCGCTAAACTTTGAACTTTGGTGTCCAGTTTCATACCTAAGGATCCGGTGATTTCTAATGCAACACTGTTTGCCTATAAAACACCAGCAATTAGTTAAACAAGAGAGGGAAAGGTAAGTTCATCAAGCCACTGATGCCTTCTCAAGCATTGAGTAGCAGGAATGGTAATATTTTGTCCAGCTGTAACAGCTCTGATAACACTCTCCAGAGACCTCAGCCTGGAGAAATTATGACCTCTATAAAGAGCTGGCAAATATGCAAAGGGATAAATGGCCTCCTTTCATTCTATAATAAATCTATAATTTGTTGATTCTGGCTGACTTAGCTCAATCTAATTTATCGAAGGGGTGTTCTTAGCATGTTAGAATGAATAGTCCCCTTTATAATTTACATTAGCAAAATCACTTAGAACCAGTTGACAGATTTTTGGAGCGGCCAAGATGTTCAAGGGAACTCAGTGGTGAGTTTTAATTTGGGAATGTCAAACGGAAGGGACCTCCATACAATTTTCCTGCTTCAATCATTTCTGCACCACACACACACACACACCCCTAAAACAGCAATATAAGTTATTTTCAGATACCTTCTGGATCCTCTTAGTTCATTAAAATTAGTGATTCAGTAGTAGCTTGACACTTTCAGAACACATGTCTGCCTGGCACATACAGGATCAAGGTCAAATTATACTGAGAGAATATTTTAAAGAATGCTGTTACTCATTGCTGAGAAAGTCCAGCCTCATTTATTAACTGGTGTTATCCTGCTTCTACATGTATTAAGCTCCTGGAAATTTTGGAGTACTACACCTATCCTTCATAGAAAATGGAATTTCAGGATTTGTTCTATGATACCCTAACTTTTATAAAACACTTGCTGAATTGTATTGTTCCAATGCTTGCAGAAGTCACATGAGCGATTGAAGAAGGAACATTAAAGAGATTCTACAGATGTTGCAAATGCAGATTAACACACACAAAGTACTGGAGGAACTCAGAAGACCAGGAACTATCTATAGAACTGAATAAACAGGCAACATTTTGGGTCAGAACCCTTCATCAAGTTGTCAGATGTGTGCTGATTCTAAAATATAGGTTTGAAGAGGACATACAATTATATATGCAATCAGGATAGACACAGGTAGGGTGAATGCACACAGCCTTTTTCTCAGCTTTGGGGAATAAAGGACAGAGGTTTAGGGTGAGGCGGAAGAGATTTTAATAGCAACTCAAGGGTTAACTTTGTTCACTCAGAAAGCTGTTTGTGTAGAGATGGTGACCAGAGTTTTTTTTATCATAACAATTTCATAAGAACATTGGTGGTTCAGCCTAGCAACATTGTGAGAAGTAACATTCTGAAAACAAAGTCCTAGTAATTAGCACCAACAGGGCATCTGTTGAAATAATACAAGTAACATAGAATCCCTGAGCCCATCAAAATAAACAAACAGAAAGTACCAGGAGACCACATTACAGGAGTGAGTCACTTGAGAAAACACAAGGAAATCTAAACAATTCACAACTCTCTTTTAACAACAATTAACCAATTCAGGTGCTCTAAAAGCCTCGGAGCCCAATGCTCTCTGACTCCCCACACAGACCCGAAGAGCTCATTACAGGAGGAACTCAGCAGGATAGGTAGCTTCTATGAAGAGGAATTAACAGTTGACCTTTCAAGTCAAAACCTTTCATGAGGACCCTTCACTTGTTACCTGCCAGCTTATTCTGCTTCCTCACCTTATTTTGGCTTCTTCCTCCTTCCTATCTAGTCTAATGAAGAGTCTTGGCCCAAAATGACAACTGTTTATTCATCTCCATAGTTGTTGAGTTTCCTCAGCAATTTTTAAAATGGAATACATTCATTTTAAGTTGGACGCAGGCTGTTACAAAGATATCCTAAAGTTAAGTAGTCTGCTGGAAAGAAATATCGCAGAAAATGCCATGCATAGCTGTAATGCAATGCTCAATTGTCTTCACTCAAAGACGTGAAGAGGAAAAGCTTAATTAGTGCCTTTCATGTCCTCAAGTCTCTGCAAAGTGCTTCTAAACTAATGAATTACTTCTGCCATGCAATACACAGTTAAATGCAGCAACAAATTTATGCACAACAATGTTTCATAAAACAGTCAAGTCAACGACCAGATAATGGGGTGGAAATTCATTTTAGTGCAAAATGGATACCCACATGCTAATTACGTAACCATTAACATAACTAATGCTGAATGTCAACTATAAACAGATAAACAATGTATTCTTGGAACCCTTTTGAAATGGCAATATGTCACTGTTAACCAGTTGGCTGCACAGAGCGCGTTAGAAATAGCACCCTGTGGTGGCACAGGGACAGATGATATTTCTGATGATGTGTTTACTGGAGGTGCAATTTTGCACCTGATGAGTTTTCACAAAATCTTGGTGCTTGTAAAAAGCAAACTCCCTTCATCTGGCAATTCTATATCAGCACTACTTTAAATAGGTTCTTGAACTTTAAATTAGTTCTGGATATATTACCTCACAAGTTGATAGGGTGATTAAAAAGGTTTACAGTGTATTGGCCTTTATTAATCAGGGGATTGAGTTCAAGAGCCAAGAAGCAATGTTGCAGCTCTATAAAACTCTGGTCGACCACACTTGAATATTGTGTTCATTTCTGGTCATCGCATTAAAGAAAGGATGTGGGAACTTTAGAGAGGGTACAGGATGCTAATTGGATTAAAGAGTATATCTTATGAAGATGAGTTGAATAAGCTAGGGCTGTTTTCTTTGGAATAAAGGAGGATGAGAGATAACTGGATAGAGGTCTATGGGATGACAAGAGGCTGAGAAAGAGTTTACACCAGCATTTTTTACCCCAAGACAGCAATAACTAATATGAGAGGATATACTTTAAAGATAATTGGAGTAAAGTATATGGGGATGTCAGAGGTAGGTTTTCTTACACTAAATATGGCATGTGCTTGGAACGAATTACCATGGGTGTTGATAAAGGCAAATACATTTGGGACATTTAAGAAACTCGTAGGCTTATAAATGAAAGACAAATGGAGGGATGAGTTAAGGTTTATCTTGGAGTAGGTTAAAAGGTTGGCACAACATCATGAGCCAAAGGTCCTGTACTGTGCATCCTACTGCATGCTCTATATACTTAGTTTACATCCCATATCTGTTCTCATCTGGAACATTAGATGAAACCTTCAAACACAAGATGGAAATGCATTAAGTGATCATGTATAACTTACTTTTAACTTGTATAACTTAAGAAGTAATTACACCCATACAGTATGTTAAATTTTGTTAACTAGATTGGGCAAGTTGCTTAAAATTTACTTCATTTGATCCCAAATATGCTACAGTGATGCATCTGGAATATTGTGTATAGTTCTGGTGGCCACACTATAAGAAGAATGTGATTGTGCTGGAGAGAGTACAGAGAAGGTTCACCAGGATGTTGCCTGGATTGGAGGACATTAGATATGATGGGATGTTGGTTAGGCTGGGCTTGTTTTCCCTGAAGAAAGAAGTCTGAGGGGATGACTTGATGGACACATATAAAATGAGGACTGCATAGAGTAGATAGTGAGAATCCTTTTTGCATGGTAAAGGCATCAAAAATAAGAGGACATAGGCTTAAGTTGAGAGGAAGGAGTTTTAAGGGGGAGTTGAAAGGAATGCTTATTACAGAGAGAGTAACAAAAACCTGTTATCCAGAACTCACTGCCAGAGGATGTGTTGGAATTGGATAAAATCACTACATTTGGAGACATTGATACAGATAATGAGGTAGATGAAGCATAGAAGAATATAGATGTAATGAGACTAGATGGAAAAAAAAAGCATAAACGTGCTGGGCAAACAACTCTATTTTCGTGTTGAGCAACTTTCGGGCACTCTGTCACCAAGGCAGTGAAAGCTCACCAGCTCCTACAGAAATTTGGCGTATCCAAGTCAAGTCAAGTTACTTTTTATTGTCATTTTCACCGTAACTGCTGGTACAGTACACAGTAAAAACGAGACAATGTTTTTCAGGACCATGGTGCCACATGAAACAATACAAAAACTACATCGACTCTCAACAATCTTCATTGATGCATCACGGAAAGCACTTTATCTGGATACATCACAGCTTGGTATGGCAACTGCTCTACCCATGACTGTAAAAAATTGCAGAGTTGTGGACATAGCTCAGCATATAACGGGAACCAATCTCACCTCCACGGACTCTGGCTACACTTCCTACTGTTTCAGTAAAGCAGCCAGCATAATCAAAGACCCCAGACATTCTCTCTTCTCCCTCATCACATCAAGTAAAAGATAAAAAAGCCTGAATGCATGCATGGACAGGCTCAAGAACAATTCCTGTCCCACTCTTAAACGGTTAATACTAACAAACAGTTCCCTAGTATGGTAAAATAGACTCTTGACCTCTCAATCTACCATGTTGTAACCATGCATCTTATTGTCCACCTGCACAGCATTTCTTCTGTAACTTCAACACTTTATTCATCATTCTGTTACTTGTACTCTCTTGATTCATCATGTAATGAACAAATCTGTATGACCAGCATGTAAGACAAGTTTTTCACAGTATCATGGTACTTGTGAAAAGAATAAACTAATAATTCTGTAGGTTAATATCAACAAAATTGAAACTTCATACAGAAAAACTATATTTTTAAAAACAGTGCTAATGGGGACTAAACATGGTGTAACAGCATAAAATACATAGAAGCTAAGTCTTTGAGAAAGCATTGCATGTAATGATAAACACTCACGTTTAACGACATGATGTGCAATCATTATTAGCAAAGTTCGGCACTGGGTATCTGGATGTGTATCATGGGTATGATTAAACTAACTGGACTAAGGTAATATCGGGTCAATAAAGGCTGTAGTGTGCACAGTTAGATATCCATAAATCATGTCATTCAATATATGATTCTAATGCTAAATTGACTATCAGTACAACACTTTGGGAGATGAGATTATAGGTAGGAAAGCCTGCATCTTGCAATAGTATATTTAAATCAACAAGGTAAATTAAGTCTATTCCATATCGCATATTTGTAGCTTTGGCAGTTTAATGAATCTAAAAGTGTGATTTAGCAACAGGATGGATAAATATGGTTTAAACTGGAGTTTTCTGTTTTTGTTTTTTTTCCCCAAACATTTCACATCCCTCCATACTCCCCTGCATTGGATACAGTTTGTTTGTTCAGTATGTGCTATGTCACATGATTTGGGCAATCATGATCTTTCCATGACCATGATGTTCCTGGTAAACTTTTCTAAAGAAGTGGTTTGCTATTGCCTTCCTCTGAGCAGTTTCTTTACAAGATGTGTGACTCCCAGCCATTATCAATACTCTTCAGAGATTATCTGCTTGTCGTCATTGGTTGCATAACCAGAACTTGTAACATGTAGCAGCTGCTCATACGACATCCGCCACCTGCTCCCATGGCTCAACGTGACCCTGGTTCAGGGCTAAGCAGATGCTACATCTTGCTCAATGGTGATCTACTGGCTAAAGGAGGGAAGGAGTGCCTTACACCTCCTTTAGTAGAGACATATCTCCAACCCACCACCCCTGGATATTGAAGGGTATTAAGAGTATGTTGTTGCACTGATATCTCAACAATAACTAATCCACAGATACAATGGTTTCATGGCCCACTCTGGAACACTCTGGGAGGCCTTGACACAAGATAATATGGATGCTGAGATTTGTCAAGTTTCAATGTCCGTAATTCACTTTAATAGATGTTTCCATGCTAAAAAAATAAAAATTATTTTTAAAAGTTTAGAGGAATAAGGATAGGTTATTCAAAAAAACAGTAAATGCTTAGAAATCATTTTGAAATGTAAATGGAAATAGACAGATGATCTTTAAAATTACAGTCATTACTCTTTGCTTCCAGATATTTCCTGTTGAGTTCAGAAAAGCATTTTGTAGAGATTCTGCCTCAGGGCACGATGAGGAGTCTAACTTCTGTCTCTCAGAAAGTCGTGAACTTGCAATAGATATGTATTAGTTCAGGTCTTAAATTTGTCACATGGGTAAGCACTGGGAGTTACCTTTGGGTGTAGTGGCCACGGCTAGATGGAACCATTCAAAGTTCAAAGTACAGAACAGTGGCACCCTTGGTTTTCTATATGGTTACAGATGGAATAGCCTTTTGGGTGATATGTTGGAACCTTATCTGCCAAATTGTGCACAGGCTGAGTCTCCCTGCCTGAAAAAAGGGTACGTGTTTGTATTTGGAGGGGCTGTAAATAGTAAATTGGTAAGGTGGCCAAAATTACCAATTAACCTAAAATGGTTAAATTTGCCTACTAACCTAAAAATAGATCTGATTGCAATTGAGAGAGTATACAACATATAGTAAGTTAGATACATTTATTTACCAATTTACCTAATTTGGTTAATTTTACCTCTTCATTTAAGATAGAGATATAACTTCAATTACGTGAGTGTGGCAAAGTTTTATTGGGCTGATTCATGAATTCATGAAGAATTGACATTTGAAAAGAGATTGGGCTTGTGCTACCTTTACAGCAATGAGTCAAGCCATGATGTCTGATGTTCTATTAGAGTATTAATCTTTGAAATGCTGAGATCTTTTCACTTGAATCTTAAATAAAATGTTAGTCAAAGCAGGACAATAACAAAGAAACTGAACATTGAATGTGTGACTACACCGATGCTCCTCACTTTTTCACGGTAAGGATATTTGTGCACTCAGTGGACTGCGTCAGGGCACCTCACAGTCTCCAAGTGTTGAAGTGGACATGTGCACAAAGTAATTAATATCAATTACTTTTATACAGAGCTTAATCAAAGCTGAGCTATGTCTAACAATGTCCAAAGGAGATAAACTAAAGAACATAGCAGAATGGAAGATGTGCGATGAATATATGCATCAAAGGTAACTGGAAATTAGATGAGAGGAAATAAATATATTTAAGGTGCCAAAACCTCTGGATGTAAGAGCAGAGATATTTTGTTTCAATTAAGTAAATTTCAAAAAATTTATTGTTATTACCATGGAGCGTCAAGGTAGTGTAGCGGTTAACAAGTTGCCATTGCAGCTCAGAGTATTTTGGATTCCAGAGTTTAATTCTGGTGCCGTTCTGTAAGGAGTCTCTGTTTGTCCACCCCGTGGAATGTGTGGATTTTCCCCAGGTGCTTCCATTTCCTCCCATAGTCCAAAGACATAGCAGGTAGGTTAATTCATCATTGTAAATTGTCCCGGGATAGGTTTAGAGTTAATCAGGGCTGTGGAGTTGCAGGGGTGGCCTGGCTCAAAGGCCAGGAACAGCCTACACTGTGATGTATCATTAAATAACAGACAAGCATACTTTATTGATCCTGAGGGAAATTAGGTTTCATTACAGCAGCACCAACCAGTGAAGAAGTATAGCAATATAAAACCATAATAATAAATAAAACCAAAATAAAATCTGAAAGTGGTATTTAAAAATTCACAACCTCGCCACAAATAAGCCGATATACACTCAGATGCCACTTTATTAGATACTTCCTGTATCGAGTTAATGGCTACTGTATGCATACATATAGCTTTCTGCTGCTGTGGCACAGTGAATCCCATCGGGGTGGTACTGCCCCCAAGAGGGTGATTGCGTGCCCTAAACAGGCATTAGGGGAAATAGAAGTTATCGGGGGGTGTTCACGATTCTTGGGGGGGAAGGGGCATGGTAGGCAGCACTGTAACTTGAGGCAGAGGACCTGACCGCTCGTGACGACTGCTGTTGTCAACACCTGATAGGCATTCCCAGTTAGTGTTATTTTTTATTTTAATTTAGCCTCATTAATGATGGATAAATACATACAGTGTGATCTCTATGAGTCTGAAAATGGTGAAGCCTTGAATTCTAATCCTGCTAAGAAACAGAAACTACAGAAAGTGCATCAACACAATTTTACATACTTTGGAGTATGGTTATATTCCATTCCGCTCAGATCAGCAATACCCCTTGTGACTTACTTGTACACTATTACTATCTAATGAAGCCATGAAAACATCAAGATTTCAGGATCACTTCCATAAAAGACACCTTGAAAGGCTATATGGTATTACTCAGTTCCAAAAGTTGGAGGAAGTGTTTGAAATGTGTTGCACACGAGTCATTTGCCAAGAAAGCTTAAAATGACCTTCATAGTGGTCTCATTGCTTCTTGTAACATTTCCAAAATGATAGCAAAGTGTGGAAAATCTCATACAATTGGTGAAAGTATAATAATGTTTACTGCATCAGAAGTGCTCACCACTATTCTCAAAATGGATACTAGTATTTTAAAATCAATTGCTCTGATTAATAACTCTGTAACTCGTCATATTAAAGAAATGAGTGAAGACATTGAGTATCAACTGTGCCCAGAGCTACAAAAAACAGAATTTGTGATACAGCTGTGGTGGGTGCATGCAATGTACTGCCAGCAAAGTTGGTAGAGGCGGATACAATACGGTCTTTTAAGAGACTCTTAGCTACACAGAGCTTGGAAAATAGAGGCCTATGCAGTAGGGAAATTCTAGGCAGCTTCTGGAGTAGGTTACATGGTTGGCACAATGTTGTGGGCTGAAGGGCCTGTAATGTGCTGTAGATTTTCTATGTTCTATGTTCTGTGTAACTGAATGAGTCAACTGTGTGAAACAACGAGGCATTGCTAATGGTATATGTATGGTTTATCAAAAATAGATGTTTATGAAGAGATTATTTTTTGTAAAAAAAGTTAAAAACAAATATCAATGGAGAATCTATCTACAACAAGCTCAAAATGTATATTGAGGATAAAAGTATTCTGATGAGGAAGGTGACCTCTTGTGCAACAGATGGAGCAGCATATATGACACGTCACCATGCTGGTTAGTCGCATTTATGAAAAAAATAAATTGTAAGTCTGTTTGCAATCCATTGTGTAATACATCACCAACTTCTTGCAGCGAAAAACCTCTTTTTGAAGTTTGACTCTTGTAATATCTGCTTTCAACAAAATTAAAGCTCATCCATTAAATAGCAGAATATTTTGCCAGTTAAGCCAAGATAACGAGTTTGAATGCTTGCTTCTTCACACTAAAGTGCATAGGCTGTCAAAAGGCTACTGCTTAAAAAGGTTTCTTTGATCTTTTTGACACTGTGGTTGAATTTTTGCTCGAAGTCGACATGAGCTTGGAAACAAGATTGTATTTCTACGTGGAGATGTGGCATACCTAGCAGATCTGTATGACAAAATGAACATTCAGAACATGAAACTGCAAGGCGAGAATTTCAATTTAATTGAGGCAAGAAGTGCAGTGTTCACTTTTATTAGAAAATTGGAAATACATAAGGAAAACATTGGGAGAAATATGTTCTCACAGTTTCCCTGCATGGAAAGTATGGTACTCTCTTTCACAGAGAGTGACTTGCAGGAGTGCTGCTTAACCTGCAGTCACTAAAGAAGGATTTTCAGAACCAATTCAAGGACTTGAATGATCTGGAAGTTCTGGACTGGGTAATTAACCCATTTCTTTGCAATACGGAAGAACGGGTAGAAAGCTTACAAGAAGAAATTATCGAGATTCAGAATGATGAAGAAGAATAAATACTTTTCAAAAATGTTAGCTTTTGTTTAGATGTTCCAGCCAAACCAGATGAAATTAGCTTTGTTGATATCATGAAAGTAATCCAGGAACACTTAGAATTGAAACCATTGCTAACTGCTGAATTGCAGTTTTCATAAGTGAAACCAAAAGGAAGGAGAGTCAATTTCAGCATATGTGTCTCAATTGAAAAGATTGTCTGAACATTGTCAGTTCAGAGATGGGCTTAATAATGCACTGAGAGATTGTTTAGTTTGTGGACTCTCACAAGAAAGCTCTTTTACTGAAAACACAGGGTGTCGGTTGGGACAACAGCCAATTTCAGTCAGACTCTACAATGGTCATCTCCATGGTGCAGAGGCTATGTGCCCTGTGCCCACTAATAAGATAAACTGATAAGTAAGGCTTTGGATCCTACTCTGGGCTGCTCCGGGGTTCAGATATGAAGACTTAATTTTGGTTCAGAATGGTGTTGTTTTCTTCAATTGTTTGCTATCTGGACTATTCCTCTTCCCACCCTCTCTCCCATTTGCCGCACATCTACCCTCACCCCATCCGCCCACCACCCCACTTGGGTTAGGGTTCCCCTTGTCCTCACTTACCACCCCACCAGCCTCTGGATCCAACGCATAATTCTCCGTAACTTCCGCCACCTCCAACGGGATCCCACTACCAAGCACGTCTTTCCCTCCCCCCCCTTTCTGCTTTCTGCAGGGATCGCTCCTTACACGACTCCCTTTTCCATTCATCCCCCCCATCCCTTCCCACTGATCTTCTTCCTGGCACTTATCCTTGCAAGTGGAACAAGTGCTACACCTGCCCTTACACTTCCTCCCTCACCACCATTCAGGGCCCCAGACAGTCCTTCCAGGTGAGGCGACACTTCACCTGTGAGTCGGCTGGTGTGGTATACTGTGTCCGGTGCTCCCAGTGTAGCCTTTTATATATTGGTGAGACCCGACGCAGACTGGGAGACTGTTTTGCTGAACACCTATGCTCTGTCTGCCAGAGAAAGCAGGATCTCCCAGTGGCCACACATTTTAATTCCGCGCCCCATTCCCATTCTGATATGTCTATCCATAGCCTCCTCTACTGTCAAGATGAAGCCACATTCAGGTTGGAGGAACAACACCTTATATACTGGCTGGGTAGCCTCCAACCTGATGGCATGAACATTGACTTCTCTAACTTCTGTTAATGCCCCTCCTCCCCTTCTTACCCCATCCCTGATATATTTAGTTTTTTTTTCTCTCTCTGCCCAACACTCTGCCTGTTCTCCATCTCCCTCTGGTGCTCCCCACCCCCTTTCTTTCTCCCTAGGCCTCCCGTCCCATGATCCTTTCCCTTCTCCAGCTCTGTATCCCTTTTGCCAATCACCTTTCTAGCTCTCAGCTTCACCGCACCCCCTCCAGTCTTCTCCTATCATTTTGCATTTTCCCCTCCCCTCCTACTTTCAAATCTCTTACTATCTTTCCTTTCAGTTAGTCCTGATGAAGGGTCTCGGCCTGAAACGTCGACAGTACTACTCCCTATAGATGCTGCCTGGCCTGCTGTGTTCCACCAGCATTTTGTGTGTGTTGTTTGCATGATTTGTTTTGTTTTCTTTCTCTTGCACATCAAATGTTGGTCTTTTTTTTATTCTTTTTGTTTTCTTTTAATTGGGTTCTTTTCAGTTTCTTGCTTTATGGCTACCTGTGAGCAAGCAAATTTCAAGGTTTATAATTTATATATTCTTTGATAATAAATAAATTTTGAATCAAATCAAATATGGCTCTTAACTGAAGCACAACTTACATTTAAAAGAGCAGTTGAAATTGTTGTATCAATGGAATTAGAAGCCAGAGGCACAACTGAATTGCAGTCAGGAATGAAAATGAGTGCGAACAAAATTTCAATGTCTGTACAAAAACTGGCCTGACCGAACGAATTGTGTTACCTTTGTGGTAGGGGCTCATATACACCAGACCAATGCAGGTTTAAAAATGAAACTTGCAGAAAATACAACAAAGTAGGACATATACAAAGAACATATCAAGCAGACAAAAGTAAATGGAGTACACAGGAAAGAAAAAGATTTAAAAAATGCCAAGTTGCAGTTTCAGAATGAGCATGGCATTGATGAAAAATCTAGTAATGATGAGAGTGACACAGAACAGGCTAGCCTTGAAATTTAGAATGCAAAAACTAATAATAGACAAGCAATATGGCTTAAAGCAGAAGTGAATAGTAAATTAATTAAAATGGAATAGGACACTAGCTCGGCGGTTTCAGTCATTCCACAAAATTAGTTCGAATGGCATTTCAAAGATACAGAGTTGAACCCTGCAATTATCCAACTAAGAAATTATATTGGAGAAAAGATAACTCCTGTGGGAATGATATCTGTAACAGTGAGATACAATAACCAACAAGGCACTTTGGGTTTGTATGTGGTAAAAAGAGGAGGACCAGCATTGTGGGGATGTGAGTGGCTGAGACAATTACAACTTGATTGGAGATCCGTCCACCAGTGGCATGCCACATCTCCTGCAACAGAGCCAACAGAAAGCAAATCAAGAAAAGTGCTTGTTAATGCCTCAGATGTGTTCAAGGATGGCATTGGAAAACTCGAGCATATTAAGGGTAAAAGTGTTAAATAAGCATGCCGCACACAAGTTTTACATAGCCTGTCCACTTCCTTATACCATTGGTAATAAAGTAGCCAGTGAGCTAGATCACATGGAGGCTGAAAGAATTCTTTTCAAGTATGAATGGAGCCCATGGGCAACACTAGTGGTCACAGTAACCAAGAAGAACAGGTCTGTAAGGCTCTGTGGTGATTCTAAGGTCACCATCAACCCAGTACTGAACTTGGATTAATAACACCTACACAGTTTTAGAAGATTTTTTTGCAGGCCTTTCTGAAGGGAATCACTTTAGCAAAGTGGACTTAGCTGAGGCCTACATACAAATAAAGGTGGAAGAAGAGTCCAAAAGTGTTTCTCACACTGAACACTCCCAACTGGCTTTATTGCTATAATAGGCTTAACTTTGGAGTAGGACCTGCACCTGTACTCTGGCAGAAAGCTATGGACCAGGTGTTCCAAGTCTGCCCAGGCACTCAATATTACCTGGATGACATCATTGTTACCAGTAAGGATGACAGGGAACATCTCCAAAATCTCTAAACAGTGTTAAAAAGATTAGAATATTATGGGTTCAGAGCACGATGCAACAAGTGTGAATTCTTTAAACCAAGCATCACTTACAGTGTGGTCACACCATCGACACACAAGTATTGCACAAGTGTGTTGAGAAAATTCAAACAGTAGTGGATACCCTAAGTCCAAAGGATGTGTCATAGTTTTGTTCCTTTTGTGTTGTCCATTACTGTCACATGTTCTCCACTAAATCTGGCTACTGTGCTTCACCCTTTGAACTCATTACTACAGATGGGGAAATAATGCCAATAGACAAGAGAGTGGGAAGTGCCTTTCACAAAAGGTAAAGGAAGTAATGATGTCCACCACTGTACTCACAAATTATGATCCACATTGTCCATAAATACATACATATATACTGTACTTTTATAAGTTGAGATGCATTCTATGTTGATTAGGAAGCTGTGTACTTCATTAATTTTGAGTAATATTATAAATATATTGTTTGATTAAGCATTCTTTGTTTAAATAATTCATTATGGGTTTATATGTAATAGTACGTGAATGGCATATGTCATCACAACACCACATCATATGTGCGTGCCTTGCTTAAAGTAAAAGTGAAGTCAGATGTACATCCTCTGTGTTTTCCTTTCAATTAGTTTTATGTTTTTGTGTTGCAACACATAACATTCTCCATGTGTACAAAGCTCCCTATCCAGTAGCACAGGAACTGGCCCTTTCACCCCACAATTGTGTGATGAAACAATCAAATTAGCAGTCAACTGGCTAACTAAACTAATCTATTCTGCCTGCGCAATGTCCATATCCTTCCATTTCTCTCACATTCATCTGCCTATCTAATGTCACTTAAAAGATTCTAAATGTTTCTGCTTCTATCACCTCCCGAAGCAACACATTCCAGGCACTCACCACCCTCAGTGTAAAAAAAAAATGCCCCTCACATCTCTTATGAAAATACCCCTTCTCATTAGGAAATGTCTAATTAGACATTTCAACCACTGGAAAAATATATTGTCTGTCCACTCTGTCTATGCCTGGCATAATTTGAAATCCTCTATCAGATCTCTCCTCAGCCATTGATGCTCCAGAGAAAACAACCCAAATCTGATCAACCTCTCATTTCAGCACATTCCCACTAATCCGGGCAACATCCTGGTAAACCGCTTCTGCACCCTCTCCAAAACCCAAACATCATTCCTATAATGAGGTGACTAGAACTGTATGCAATACTCCAGATGGGGCCTAACTAGAGTTTTATAAAGCTGCAACCTAACTTCCTGACTTTTGAATTCAATGCCTCATCTAATAAAGACAAGCATGACATATTGCTTCTTAACCAACCTATCATCCTGTGTAGCCACTTACAGGTAACTAGGAACTAGGACTTCAAGGTCCCTCCACTCATCAACACTGTTAAGGATCTTGCCCTTAATAGTGTACTGTCTCTTTGCATTTCACCTGCCAAGGTGCAACACTACACATTTGGCCATGTTGAACTCCATCTGACATTTCTCCATCCATATCTGCAAATGATCAATATCCCATATCCCTTTGTATTCTTTGCCAGTCCACAACACTATCAATCTTTGTATCATCTGCAAACTTACTAACTTACCCATCTACATTTCCATTCAGATCTTTTATATTCAGCAGAGGTCCCAGTACAGTTCCCTGGGGAACACCACTAATCATAGACCTCCAGCTAGAATAAGTTGCTTTGACCATTATCCTTCTATTACCAAGTCAGTTCTGAATCCAAATGACCAGTTTATGATGGATCCCATGCATATTAATATTCTGGATGAGTCTCCCATGAGAGACCTTGTCAATCACCTTACTAAAGTCCATGTAGACAACATCCACAACTCAACCTTCATCAACCACCGTCATCACCTTGTCAAAAAACTAAATCGAGTTTGTAAGACATAACTTGTTCTGCACAGAGCTATGCTGGCACTTGCTAATTTGGCCATGGTTTTCCAAATGCTCGTAAATTCTATCCCTAAGAATTCTCTCCAGTAACTTCCCTACCACTAACATGAGACTCACCTGTCTATAGTTTCCAGGGTTATCCCTTGCTCCCTTCTTGAATAATAGAATGACATGAGCTACTCACCAAGTCCTCCAAGACCACAGCTGTGTTCATGAAGATATTGGTCAAGGCCCATGCGATCTCTTTTCTTGCCTCTTTCAATTGTTATGATACGGCAAGAATGAATATAGAATAGAGACAGGTTTTTATATAAACAAATAAAACATTTATTAAACACTGTTCAATAAATAACCAAAAGTAAACGAACTACTAACTTAACTGGAAGTTAATTGCTATACGGCAACTTGAACAGTTCTTAAAGCGATAAATGTGAACAGTTCTTAAAAGTGATAAATGCAAAAATCCAATTGATTTACACAGTCAATTAGGAGAGGCTTTCCTGAAGTAACAAATTCCTTGACGGCATGACGTTACTGCTGATCCCAGCCGAAATATGCCTTGCCCGAAGGATTTACGATGAAGGAAATAAAACAGCTTAAAGGCACAGGTTTTAAAATCTGCTGGCACAACTTACAATAGAAAGTAAAGCTCCACTTTAAAACAAAACTGCGACATGAGACGAACACGCAACATAACGGAGTCACTGACGAATCAAGCCACGAACTGACCTGCGTCACAGCAAGACTTCCTCCATTTATACCTGTTGAAACAGGCCATCACATGACCTCTCACTGGTGGGAAAATTTCATCATGTGACCTCACATCGGCAGGAAATTACATCACTCCACCATCACAAGACCATTACACCATGCCCAGCAGAGACTCAATTACATCATGGTCATGTGAAAGTCACAAGATACCCTCGTGGTATGTAACACAATAACCTGGGGTATATACCATCAGGCCCCGGAGACTTATCCACATTAATGCTCTATAGGAGACCCAACACTGCCTCCACATTTATGTCAAAATTTTGCAGCACATCTATACCCTTAGCACTGATCTCCCTGTCCTACACACCCTTCTCCCTGGGAAATATTGCTGTAACATCCTCATTAAGGACCTCACCCACATCCTCCATATCCAGCCAAATGTTTCCCTTTAAACTAGATAAAGGGAACCGAATTAAATAAATAACACAAAAACATTATACCTGTTCATTTATTTATTGAAAAAAATCCAATATTACATGTATTTGTTGGAGCGTGTATGTGACCCTTCGCTTTCAGTAACTTGTGTGACCACCTTGTACTGCAATCACTTCAACCAAACATTTCCCATAACTGTGGATCACTCCTGTACATTGGTTTGGAGGAATTTTAGGACATTCCTCCAAACAAAACTGCTTTGATTCTGGGTTGTTGGAGGGCTTCCTTGCATGAACTGCTTGTTTCAGGTCCTTTCTCAACATTACTGTACGATTAAGTTCAGGACTTTGAGTCCGCCATTCCAAAACACAAATTTTCATCTTTTTATGCCAATCTGTTGTTCATTTACTCTTGTCTTTCAAATCATTGTCTTGTTGTATTAGTCAACTTCTATTAAGCTTCAGGTGATGGACTGCTACCCTGACATTCTCGTGTAAAATATCTGGACACAATGTTGAATTCATTGTTCCTTCAATGATTGCAAGCTGCCCAGGCTGTGAGGTAGCAAAGCAGCCCCAAACTCTGATGCTCCTTCTACCATGCTTCTCAATTGGAATGAGGTTTTGTTGTTGGTGTGTAGTACCCTTTTACCTCCAAACATAGCAATGTGCATTTCTGCCAAAAAGTTCAACTTCTGTCTCATCTAACCACAGAATATCATCTCAGAAGTGTTGTAGAACATCCAGGTGGTCTTTTACAAACTTGAGACATACAGCAATATCTTTTTTGGAGAGCAGTGGTTTCCTTCGTGGTGTCCTTCCATGTTTAGTGTTTATCTTATGGTGGACACATGAACAGAGACTTTAGCAAGTTCTAAAGATTTCTGCTGGTATTTTGTTGTTACTCTTGGGTTCTTTTTCAACCCCTTCAGCATTGCTTGTCGTGCTCTTGATGTGATATTTGCAGGATGCCCACTCCCAGAGTAGCAACAGTACTGAGTTTCATCCATTTGTAGACAATTTCTCCTACTGTGGACTGATGAATGCTCAGGTCTATATGAATACTTTTGTAGCCTTTTTCAACATCATGCATCTCTACAATTCTTCTAATGTCCTCTGAAAGTTGTTTTGATTGAGGCATGGTGCAGATAAACACATCTTTCTTGAGAAGAGCAGGATCTGTCAGTAACCTGACTTTGTATTTCATTTTTTATAGGGCAGGGTACCTTTTCAATCCATACTTCCAATCTCATCTCATTGATTGAAACACCTGATTCCAAATAGAAGGCATTACCCCACAGGTTTACATATATTTTCCAACAAATACATGTAATATTGGATCACTTTTTAATATATAAATGAACAAGTACAATGTTTTTTGTGTAATTTATTTAATTGGGTTCTCGTTATCTAGTTTTAGGACACATGAAGATCTGATCACATTTTAGGTCATATTTACACAGAAATAGAAAAATTTCTACAGGGTTCACAAACTTTCTAGGAACACTGTATTTTTATAGTTTTATGGTCTTATGATCATTGTACAATGAAATATAGGTTCATACGAATATCAACATAGTCCATTCTCCAGTTTATAATTAATTATTGCCCAAAGCATACCTTTTGGTGTCTTTATGAGTCCCTTTCCCACTTAGTTTTGTATCATCTGCAAACGTGGATAGAATAAACTTGTTCCTAGCTGTTCCACTTTCAACTTCACAATTTCTTACTCCTTAACTCCAAGCCTGCTCTATTCTAATATTCTGCTCAGTACTAACTCTTTAGATCAAATCCCATCAACATTCCCTTTAAATATTGTCCTTTATTGTGATTATCAATTTTTGACCATAAGACATGGGAGCTGAATGAATTCCATTCGGTCCTGGCTGATTTACTTTCTGTCTCAATCCTATTCTCCTACCTTCTCCCCATATCTAATCAAGCACCTATCAACCTCCATTTTAAATGTACCCAAACACATAGTCTCTACAACCATCTGTGGCAGAGATATTTCACAGATTCACCACACTCTGGCAAAAGAAATTCCTTCTAAACTCTCCTCTAAAAGGTAATTTTGAGGCCATACCTTCTGGTCCTAGGCTCCCCCACTATTGGAAACATCCTCTGCATGCTCATTCTACCGAGTGCTTTCAATATTCGGTCAGTTTCAATGAGATCTCCCATCATTCTTCTAAATCCCCCCTCATTTCTCCCTTTAGAATCATTTACTCTAATTTACCGAGCCACTCTTTGTGATAATGAGCTTTATATTTTGCATCCTGTGTGAAAAAACTTCCTGTGAATTCCTATTGCATTTACTAATAAGTTAATGGCTTTAAACTTTGTGCAAAGGGAAATCAAATTATCTTAAGTCTGATGATAACAGTTTATAAGGTTGTAAGCCAATGTTAAAACACCTGACTGACTGTGTGTGAGGTTTTGACTTTAAAATAAACTATGGCTAAAGTGGAACTCAACTGTGGATTCCCTGTGGTGTTGACCTGCTTTGAAAAGTTGCATGTGCTTCAGTGCAAAATAATTACTTCTACTTAAGGAAGAAAAGGACTGCTGGAAAGCAACTGAAGACTGCTTTAGGGCAGAAAAAAATGTTCTACTGACTCAGATTAACAATGGGTGGGAGTATATAATTGTGTCAAGGTGTCACCTGTACATTTGAAGCAGGCGTGTGTGAAAACCCACCTAAAATGCTTTTATTTTCAAACCTGTTTTCCCTTTTCCATACACAGAAACCAAATTATTCATTAGCCTTTTAACTAGGCCAGATGAGGAGTAGTAATACTAATAGCAATTTACCAGTTTTATGTCTCAAGGAATGACATCACTGTTTTAGCCACCGAGAGATATTAAGGCAGGCAAAGCTGGATTTAGTGAACCTATTAGGAAAATGAAAAGGGATGAAATAGGTGACAAGTTCAGGAAAGGAACTTCTGAGTTTAAGGCCAAGGTGTTAAAAGGTGTGGTTGCTAGTGGTGGTTAAATAGTGAAACGTGTATAGACCTGCAGGAGACTTGCATCGGTGGACAGCAGAGATCTTTTGCAAGAGACACACAATGCTGGAGGAACTGAACAGCTCAGGCAGCATCAATGGAAATGAATAAACAGTCGCTGTTTCGGGCCATGGCCTTCCTTCAGCACTGAAAAGGAAGGGGGAAGACACCAGAATAAAAAGGTGGGTGGAGGGGAAGGAGAATAGCAAGAAAGTGATAGGTGAAGCCAGGCGGGTAGGAGAGGTAAAGAGCCGGAGAGGAAGGAATCTGATATGAGGGGAGAGTGGACCATAGGAAAAAGAGAAGGGAACTCAGGGGGAGTTGAAAGGCAGGTGAGAAGAGATAAGGAGCAAGAGTGGGGAATAGAAGAAGAGGGGAGGGGGATGAAGAAATTTATATTTATTCCATCAGGCTTGAGGCTAGCGAGATAGAATATCAGGTTTTGAATCTCCAGCCTGAGGATGGCCTTATTGTGTCACAAGAGGAAGCCATGGACTGCCGTGTTGTGTCGAATCATGACTGCTGTGGCTCCAACTAAAAGTGTCAGTAAAATGTTGACTAATCCTCTCATGTGTTCTTTTGTTTGCCCTCTTCAAATGCATTATTACTCATGCCTGAATTAATTCTTGTCACACTTTTCAGTCCATCTGATCATCCTATCAATATTGTCTTTGTGATCAACCATTCAGCTTATATGTTATACATTCATGAAAATATGCTCATTTGGTTCATCAGAACAGCTGGATGAATGAACTGATCCACTGCGTCGGAAGGATTAATAACGGAGATATTAATACTGTAATGGAGATGTCAGGGGTATGTTTTTTATAGGAGATGTCAGGGGTAATTTTTTTTGTGGAGAGCGGTGAGTGCGTGGAATGGGCTGCCGGCGACGGTGATGGAGGCAGATACGATAGGGTCTTTTAAGAGACTCCTGGGCAGGTACATGGAGCGTGGAAATTACCTAGGGTTATGGGTAACCCTAGGTAATTTCTAAGGTAACGACGTGTTCAGCACAGTTTTGTGGGCCGAACGGCCTGTTTTGTGCTGTAGGTTTTCTATAACAGTGCACTGTGCAATTATACTTCCATCTTCTTCAAATACAGTAATATACAATAGTTGCAGAAGAAAAATCTTTGTTAAAAGCATATTTTAAAATACAAAGAATGTACAATTATGAACTTCAGACTATTCTCATTCACAGATTTTAATTTCTGAAATGATAAGTGTGAGCAATGGAATATTATTCTAACAATAAAATCAAATTCTGTTATTTCTATGTCTTGTAAAAATAATATTTGTGCAACAGATATAAGGGACACTATCGCCATTAAATTATCTTACTCAAATGTGAGAAGGATGACAACCAGACTGAATTCAGTTTCTGATCCCAATATATTGAATCAGAAACAGGTTTATCATCACTGTTTTATATGATGTGAAATTTGTTGGTTTGTGGCAGCAATACAAAGCAAAGACATAAAATTACTACAAATTCCCAAGAAAACAGTGAAATGAAAGACAAATAAAACAAGTCATGGTGATAGGTGAACTTAAAACCTATAGTTGGTCAAGTGATGTTTCTTGCAGCAACAATAGCAGCAGTGATCTATCCAATGAGGTGAAGGACATGTTCTGTATGGTAAGAACTTTGATCTGTTTTAAATTCATGGGCTAGAACACAAGGCCATGTATTGAACCTTCAAGCGTCATTCATAAATTGATTATATGCTCAGTCCCATATGCTTAAAACAGAAGAATTCTTACTATAACAGTGAGAGCAACATAACAAAGTCATCATGTTTAACAGGCATGAAAAACATTGAGAAGGTTTTGACAATGTCATAGTAATTTTAAAAAGGGGTTCCCTGCATAGTACTTAATGCAAAGGAGAGACATTAAGCAAAAGGCATAACCACTAACCACAGCCACCACTTACTCTTGTCCACACAACGCCTCTGTCATCTCTTAGCCTACCATCCTTGTCCTTCCTTTTGACCGGAATATACCTGTCCTATACTCTGTGCAGTTGGTTGTTAAACAATACAGCCCCTCTTCTTGCTAAACTATCTACAGAGTGTATTAAGAAGCCCACTGGATGCACCTAACAAATTCTGCTCCATATAAACTTCTTGCACTCAGAAGGACTCAGTTTATTTTGGTGAAGTTTAAGTCCCCTATAACAGCAGCCCTATTGTTTTCACACTTTTCCTTAATCTGCCTGCATATCTGCTCCTCTATGTCCCAGTAGATAGTCCAACTAGAGGAGGAGTTGTATTGGACCTGATGTTGGGTATCGAGTATGACCAGGTGACCAAACTTTCAGTGGTGAGCAGTTAGGGAACAGTGATCACAACTCCTTAAATCTTAACACAGCTATAGATAAGGATAAAGATGAACTTTGTAGCAGAGTATTAAATTTGAGCAGGGCAAATTACAAGAGTATTAGGCAAGAATGAGTTGGAGTCCTTTTTGAGCAGCTGTTTTTGGAAACATGTGGACGGCGTTTAAAGACCAACTGCACAGAGTACAGGACATGTATGTTCCAGTCAGAAGGAAAGACAAGGATGGCAAGGTAACAGAATCTTGGATGCTGAGAGGTGATGAATTTATTCTCAAAAAAAGATAAATTATGCAAAGCTTAGGAAGCAAAAATCAAACAATACCCTGGAGGATTATAAAGAAGCCAGAAAAGAACTCAAGAAAGGAATTAGGAAAGCCAGGAGGGGCCATGAAAAGTCTTTGGCAAGTAGGATTAAAGAGAATCCCAAGGCATACCATACATACATATATTAAGAACAAGAAGAGAACTAGGGAGATGATAGGACCATTCAAGGACTAAGGGGTGACATTTGGTTGGATGTAGAGGATGTGGGTGAGGCCCTTAATGAGTACTTTACATAGGTGTTTCCCAAGAAGAAGGGCATGGAGGATAGGGCAATAAGTACCGAGTGAATTGATAAGCTAGAGCATAATGAGGTAAAGGAGGAGGTAGCGCTGGGTGAGGCTCTTAAAGAGCTTTAAGCTGGATAAGTCTGAAAGGCCTGATGGGATATACCCAAAATTATTGAAAGAGGCAATAGAAGAGATTGTTGGCGCCTTGACCAAAATCTTTGTGTCCTCTCTACTTACAGGTGTGTTCCTGGGGGCTGGTGAGTAACTAATGTTGCTCCATTATTCAAGAAGTGAGCAAGGGAAAACCTTGGAAACTATAGAGCAGTGAGTCTTACATCAGTAGTAGGAAAATTACTGAGGAAAATTCCTAGGGATAGAACTTATGAGCAGTTGGAAAGCCATGCCCTAATTAAGGAGTGCCAGCATAGCATTGTGCAGGGCATGTCATATTTTACCAGCCTGATTGAGTTTTTTGACAAGGTGACAAGTGTGATTGATGGAAGTAGAGCTGTGAATGTTATCTGCATGGATTTTAGTAAAGCGATTGACAAGGTCCCTCATGAGAGACTCATCCAGAAGATTCAGAAGCATGGAATCTGTGGTGAATTGACCATCTTGATATACAAATGGCTTGTCCATTGAAGACAGCGGCATTGGTCGAAGGTTCTAATTATAGCTGGAGTTCTATGAGTTAGAAACATAGAAACATAGAAAACCTACAGCACAATACAGGCCCTTTGGCCCACAAAACTGTGCCAAACATGTCCTTACCTGAGAAATTACCTAACATTACCCATAGCTCTCTATTTCTCTGAGCTCTATATACCCGCCCAGGAGTCTCTTAAAAGACCCTATCATATCCACCTCCACCACCATCGCTGGCAGCCCATTCCATGCTCTCGCCACTCTCTGTGAAAAAAAAACTTACCCCTGATGTCTCTGTACCTATTTCCAAGCACCTTAAAACTGTGCCCTCTCGCATTAGCCATTTCAGCCCTGGAAAAAAACCTCTGACTATCCACACAATTAATGCCTCTCATCATCTTATACACCTCTATCAGCTTACTTCTCATCCTCCATCACCCCAAGGAAAAAAGGTCAAATTCACTCAACCTACTCTCATAAGGCATGCCCCCCAATCCAGCTGACATACTTGTAAATCTCCTTTGTACCCTTTCTATGGTTTCCACATACTTCATATAGTGAGGGGACCAGAACTGAGCACAGTACTCCAAGTGGGGTCTGACAAGGGTCCTATATAGCTGCAACATTACCTCTCGGCTCCTAAATTCAATTCCATGATTGATGAAGACCATTGCATCATATGCCTTCTTAACTACAGAGTCAACATGCGCAGCAGCCTTGAGTGTCCTATGGACTCAGACTCCAAGATCCCTCTGATCCTCCACACTTCCAAGAATCTTACCATTAATACTATATTCTGTCATCATATTTGACCTACCTGGCTTGAAGTCCCTCTGCCACTTCTCAGCCCGTTTTTGCATCCTATCAATGTCCCGCTGTAACCTCTGACAGCCCTCCACACCATCCACAACACCTCCAAATTTGTGTCAACAGCAAATTTACTAACCCACTTTTTCATCCAGGTCATTTATAAATATCATTAAGAGTAGGGGTCCCAGAACAGATCCCTGAGGCACTCCACTGGTCACCGACCTCCATGCAGAATATGACCCATCTACAACCACTCTTTGCCTTCTGTGGGCAAACCAGTTCTGGATCCACAGAGCAATGTCCCCTTGGATCCCATGCCTCCTTACTTTCTCAATAAGCCTTGCTTGGGGTACCTTGTCAAATAACCTTGCTGAAATCCATATACACTACATCTATGGCTCTACCATCATCAATGCGTTTAGTCACATCCTCAAAAAATTCAATCAGGCTTGTAAGGCATGACCTTCGGTTCACAAAGCCATGCTGACGTGCTGGCTGAGTTGTGGTGTTATGCAGGGATCTGTGCTGGAACCTCTACTGTTTCTGATGGATATGAATGACCTGGTTGAAAATGTAGGTGGGTGGGCTAGTAAGATGGTAGCTGACACGAAGATTGGTGGTGTTGTGGATAGTGTAGAAGAATACAGTGAGATTTAGATCAGTTGCAGAGAAATGGCAGATGGGTGTAATTCAGCTAAATATGATATATTGCACCTTAGCAGGTCATATGTAAAGAGACAGTATAACTGTGTACTGGCAAGTTGCTTAACAGTGTTTATGAGCAGAGGGATTTTGAGTTCAAAGTTCATAGCTCTCCGAAACTGGTTATACAAGTCAATAGTATGGTTAAGAAGGTATATGGCATGCTTGCATTTACTAGTCAAGGCAGAGTTCAAAAGTCAGGATGTTATTTTGTTGCTTTCTAATACTCTAATTAGGTTTCATCTGGAGTATGGAATAGAGCTCTGGCTGCCCCGTTATAAGAAGGATATCGAGTCTTTGGAGGGGGTGTAGTAGAGGTTTACCAAGATGCTGCCCGGATTAGAGGGTACATGCTATAACAAGAGATTTTTTCCCTTTAGAATGGCAGAGATTGAGGGAGATCTAATAAAGGTTTATGAGATTATGTGAGGCATAGACAGAGTAGATGGAGTATCTTTTTCCCAGGTTTGAAATGTCTAATGCCAGAAGGTGTACATTTAAGGTGAGATGGCTTAAGTCTAAAGGAGATCGGAGGGGCAAAGTTTTATACAGACAGTGGTTTGATGCTTGGAGTGTGTAGTCTGGAGTGGTGATAGAGGCAGATACATGAGGGATGTTTATGAGACAAGTGAATGTAAGAAAAATGGAAGGATATGGACAATGTGTAGTCAGAAGAGATTAGTTTAGTTGGCCATTTGATTACTAATTTAATTGGTTTGCTATAACATTGTGGGCTGAAGGATCTGTTCCTGTGCTGTACTATTCTATGCTCTATGTTCATCATTTTCCTTAATAAACATCTCATGTAACTAGGCTACATGTGTTGAAATTTTCCTATATTGTTACAAAGTCTTAATTTAGAACTGTGCCATTTACATGCCATTTATTATGTTGAAAACATGATCGGCATTTAATGTTACTTCCACCAAGCCTCTTTTGCTGTCATAACAAAATTATATAAGAAAAAAATACCTTTGGGTCTGAAAATCTTTGTAGTTTATTATTGTATATTTTATCACTTCTTTTGTATTAGTAGTGGACTTATAAGTCTTTACAAGTCTGTTGACTTCGACTTCACCTTGTACTGCACACTTTATTGTAACACTACATTTACTATTTTCTTGAATTAAAAATAGTTTATCGTTTATTATACCTGGTTTTCACATTGCAGAGTATTTATTTAAATATTTCCCACTGTCTTTTTCCAACTAAATATTAGAAAGACCAAAAGTAGTTCAACTACATCTTCTTGACAGTCATCAAAAATGGGTAAAAGCAGTGCCCACAACCTGAAGAAATAACCATTGTACTTTGATATTAAATTTTATTTAAAAGCTGCCATATAGAGCCTTGTGGGTGGCAGGGTGAAGATACATCTCTGTCAAAGGAGTTGTAAGATGCTTCTTCTCTATGCTAACCTGCAGGTCACCACTGGGCACGGTGTAGCCTTGATTAGTCCCTGGTCACGATCACATGAAGCCATGGGAGCAGCTGGTGGATGGTTGTATGAGCAGCCGGTGTATATCACAAGTCCTGGTTGTGCAACCACTGATGGCAGGCAGACAGTCTCTGAAGAGTATTGAATAATGACTGGGGTTACCTGTCTTGCAAAGACACTGCCCAGAAGAAGACAACGGCAAACCATTTCTATAAAAAAACTTGCCAAGGACGATCATGGTCATTGAGACCATGATTTCCCACATCGTATCACATGGCGTGTAATGATGTTGTTGATGATGAAGGACCTTGAAATTGGTACGAAAAAACAAAATAAACATCCAGTGAGTGGCAGTGTTTTGGGAAAATGTTTTGTTAATGAGAGGAGTCAGAAGAGAATGGCCAGACTGGTCCAAGCTGACAGAAAGGTGACAGCAACTTAAATATGATAATAATGCTAAAAACAATCAGTGGCCATTTTTTTAGGTGCCTAATAAAGTAACAACTGACTGTATGTTCATGGTCTTCTGTCACTGTAGCTTATCCAATTCACGGCTTGATATGCTGTGTATTGTAAGATGCTCTTCTGTACACCATTATCGTAACGCGTGGTTATTTAAGTTACTGTCTCCTTCCTGTCAGCTTGAACCAGTCTGGCCGTTCTCCTCTGACTTCGCTCATTAACAAGGCATTTTTGCCCAAACCAGTGCCACTCACTGGATGTTTATTTTTGATTTTTCATTCCATCCTTTGTAAATTCTAGGGGCTGTTGTTCGTGAAAATCCCTGGAGATCAGCAGTTTTTGAAATACTCAAACCACCCCATCTGACACCAAAAATCATTCTTCGGTCGAAGTCACTTAGATCACATTTCTTCCCTTCATTCTGATGTTTGGTCTGAACAACAACTGAACTTCTTGACCATGTTTGCATGCTTTTATGCATTGAGATTCTGCCACATGATTGGCTGGTTAAATATTTGGATTAATGAACGGGTGTACCTAATAAAGTGGCCATTCTGTGTAAATACAAGTTGTTGATTTTAGGTTAATAGCTCAGTCCAGTCAACACTACTCTGCCAATTCACTTTCATTATATTAATGTTTACTTTGCTTAGATTGAAAGCTTTAATTTCTTTCTCTAGATAGTAAGATTTTAAATAAAGTAAAGAATCATCCATGGGTCATTAAAATTGCAGCATAAGTAAATAATGACATATAAAAGGCAAATGGAATGCTGTTTTGTATCTTGATGCAAATAAGCAATGTTGACGTCTTAGAAGGATGTAATTCATTAAAAGTTTGTGTGTGTTTTTTTTGTGTTTGTGAACACCATTCACAAAAAGGTGGCACCCATCATTAAAGACTCCCTTCGCCCAGGACATGCCCTTTACTCAATGCTGCCCATCAGGAAGGAGGTACAGAAGCCTGAAGGCACACACTCAATGATTCAGGAACAGCTTCCTCCCCTCTGCCATATGATTTCTGAATGAGCATTGAACCCATGAGCACTTCCTCACTAGAATTGGAATTAGAATTAGAATTTTTATTTCTTACATCCATCTCACAGCATGAGGGAGTAAATATCTTGTTGTGTCTCCACCCATCGATATGTACAAGCAACAAGGACCGGAAATGTGGGAGGATATTGCCCAAACACTAAGATTGTATACATAAATGTTTTGTATACATGTATGTACAGTTAGATATGCAATCCGATCAATGTGTATTAATCAATCTGATGGCCTGGTGAAAGAAGCTGTCCTGGAGCCTATTAGCCCAGGCCTTAAAGCTGCGGTACCGTTTGCCAGACAGAAGCAGCTAAAATAGTTTGTGGTTGGGGTGGCTAGAGTTCCTGATGATCCCCTGGGCACTTTTACACACCTGCTGTTGTAAATGTCCTGAACTTTTGCACAACTTACTTAATTTAACTATTGTACTGCTGCCACAAAGTTAACAAATGTCACAACATATGCCGGTGATATTAGACCTGATTCTGACTATTACAAGATGAATACAAAAGCAAAGCGAACCTTGCAGTTTAGACTCAGGAAGACCCCAGGATCAGATTGATTGTCACTGACATACGATGTGAAATATGTTGTCTGTGGTAGCAATGCTGTGCAAAGACATAAAAATCTATAAACTGCAAAAAAATAAATAAATAGTGCAAGAAGGATAGCAGTAGAGATTAGGGTGTCACGTTGGTCCAGCAGTTAGTGCTGCTGCATCACAGGTCCAGACACCTATGTTTAAAACTCATCTTTGATGCTGTCTGAGTGGAAATTGCATGTTCCCCTGCTGAGTTGGTGTTTTCCTCTGGAGGCTCTCGTTCTCTTGCACACACCAAAGATGTAGTAGTTGGTAGGCTGATTGACTATTGCTTATTGCCCCTAGGCAGGTAGGTGGCAAGATATTGCTGGAGGGTTTGAACAGGAAATGATTGAAAAAGGATTAGTTATAAATAATTGCTTACTGGTCTGTATGGATTTTATGGGCTGAAAGGCCTGTTTCTGTGCTTATTAATATAAAATGTTTGCGCCGAGAAAAGCACTCATGAAAATTTACTCTGAGAAAGTTAATCAGTGAATAACCAAATAAAGCTTATCCAGATCATGAAGTGTTATGATGAGTTAAAAAGAGATGGAATATTTGCTGAGGTGTTAAAACAAAAATCAAATAGAATTAAAAGAGGAGCTGAAGGAAGTGTATATTTTATGTGTAATTAAGTTAGGAAGCATCATGCATCTCACCAAATATTGGTGAAACTGCTTGTAAATTATTTTATAAGAACATTTATTAGTTAAAGTTAAGGGCTATTAAAGTATGTGGGAGAAATGCAAGCGATGGCATCAGACTAGACTAGCTGTCTTGTAAATAAAAACACCCACACAGACATGATGGGCAAAATGGCCTGTTGTGTTATAGCATTCAATAATAACATCTCCATACATCATGTATAATTCATGTATCTCAATGATTTATTGGACAGTCTTACCATGACTCAATTTTATGTTTACATAATTCCAGCAAATTAATTAGGTTCAGGCTGGAACTGCAAGGGTTAAGCTACTTCATTTGTGACCGCATAATCAAGAATATTGGTTGCTTTTAGCCATCTGCCATGTGGCATGACTCTATTTACTTGTAGCTATTTGTAACTAAATTGGTGTGGGAGAAAGGGTGGCAGGTAGCCTAGTGGTTAGCTCAACACTTTACAAAAAATGGCAACCTATGTTCAATTCCCATCGTGGCCTTAAGGAATTTGAACATTCTCCCCTGACCATGTGGGTTTCCTCTGGGAGCTCTGATCTCCTCTAAAGACATACCTATTGTTAGGTAAATTATCCCGAGATTAGGCTGTGGTTAAATGGGGAATTGCTGGGTGGCACAGCTCGAACAGGTGGAAGGGCCTATTCCATACTGTATCTCAATAAATGAGTTTCAATTTATTCACACCTCTGTTGTAAATGGATATCCTTCTATCTTGAGGCTGTGCCCTCTGGACCTTGACTCCCCCACTGTTGCCAATACTGGAGAAAGAAGGAGCTGTTCTGTTGCGACAGGCTTCACTTGTATCATGCCAAAATCAGTAAAAAAAATAAGTAGAGCTGTAGTTAAGGGTACTAAGTTCTGAGAGAAAAAAAGTTCTGGTAAAAATGTAATGCTAAAGAGAGAGGAATAACAGTCAATAAATGTAGTTAAATGGGTTAAGATATTGATTTGTTAGGAAGGGACAATGCATGTAAACATCATAGAATGACACCAGTTTGCACAAAAGTAGAGAAAATTGTATTCTAGAATTGTATTCTTGTATTCTTTATCTGAATGAATGCTATATTTATAACAAAATAGATAAAGACACTGCCTTGAAGAAGGCAATAGCAAACTACTTCTGTAGAAAAATTTGCCAAGAAAGGTCATGGAGACTATGATCGCCTACATCATACAACATGGCATATAATAATGATGATGATGCGATAAGTATATGGAACAAAAAGAAATAACAGGATCTAATAATGTTTTGGAGAGTTAGTCAATATGGTTACTAAAAAGAAGATGATCCCTGAGAATAAACAATGGAATAGTAGAGATGGGGGAGGGGGGATTTTGGCTCAGAGTATTGTAAGGCAGATTAATTTGGGTGAAGTTAAGAAATAAGAAATATGAGAAAATCATTGTGAAAGATATCAATAGGGCCCAAACACTCAACAGTAATGGTAATATAGGGCATATTATTAATCAGGAAACTGGAGGTGCACATAACAAGGGTTATGCAATAAGCTTGGGGAAGCTAAAAGAATGGTGGTGTGGGGTGGGGGAGAAATCTCATTGAAACCTATCAAATATTGAAAGGCCTAGATAGAGTGCATTTGGAAAGGATGTCTCATATAGTGGGGGAGTCAAGGTCCAGAGGGCACAGCCTCAAGATAGAAGGATATCCATTTACAACAGAGGTGTGAATATACTTCTTTAACCAGAGGGTGTTGAATCTGTGGAATTTATTACCAGAGATGGCTGTGGAAGCCAAATCATTGGGTCTATTTAAAGTGGTGAGTGATTGGAGATTGTGGTGTGCAGGAGAATGGAGTTGAGAGGGATAATAAATCAACCACAATGGAATGGTGGAGAAGATGTGATGGGCTGAATGGCCTCATTCTTCTATGTATTATGGTGTTATGGTCTCATGGATTTCAACCTACATGTCAAGTGGGCAGAAAAATATAGCAGTAATAGATTGGGGTATGAACTCATATGAGGTGATGTTTCTCAGTCAATATTTAGGTAGCAAGTGATAGAACATGATATTTTACATCAGGTACTTTGTGATGTGAAAGGATTCATTGATAACCTATGGACTTTGAGGCATCAGTGATATGATAGATCATCTTAACAAAATAAAACATGACTTAAATCAATCTGATTTAACTCCTAATAATGCCAACTAGAATGGCATGAGGTATGGTCAAATGACAAAGGACATTTAACACTATGGACAAAAAACACCAGCATTAAAAGGATTAGCGCATCACTTGCAAGAAATATGTAATCATTAAGTCAAAGCACTTAACAGAAAAAAAATAGTAAAGCCATGGTCATCAAGAGAAGTTAAGTTCAAAGTAAATTTATTATCAAAGAACATATATGCCACCGTATATAACCCTGAGATTCATTTTCTTGCGAGCATTCAAAATAAATACAAAGAAATACAAGAGAATCAATGAAAAATACACACAACTGAGATTGACAAATGACCAACGTGCAAAGGAGAACAAACTGTCCAGATACAAAAAGAGAAAAAAATAACAAAAATAAATAAATAAGCAATAAATATCGAGAGCATGAGTTGTAGAGTCCTTGAAAATGAGTCCATAGGTTGTGGAATCACTCCGGGTGAGTGATGTTATTGTAGTATGTATACATAATACAACATTAAGGTTTGTCTCCTTACAGACAGCTACAAAACAAAGAAACCCAAAAAGGCCCCATAAAAAGAATAAGACTGTCAAACACCCAGAGTGCAGAGTGAAAATACAACTCTTGCAAACAATAAAAGTAAGCAAATAAAATTCCAAACAAAAGTGAGTCCTCAGTTCAGCGCAGAGCAAGCAGAACCAGCTGAACCCTCGCCTCTTGTCCCAACAGCCAGCCTTTTCAATCCATCTGGCCTGGCATTAAGATCATTCAAATATCACGTCATTCCTCACACTAGGACCTGGGCCTGGACCCCACTGCCACATTTTGGCCCATACACGATATTTCCAAATCGGTCTGGCACTGAGACTGATCAAACCTCACTTTCAGTTTAGGCCGACAGACCTCAAACCTGCCTCTCCTCCACTCTGACTTTGCTCCGGTCTGCTTGCCCCAACTTTGCTTCAAATATGCCTCAGTCTCATCTCACAGCCACACGCTTCAACCTTTGACTCAGCTTTGCCTTTGCTCGCCACTCCATAGTTTGCGGTGATCATTTACTATGAATTTTACAAGTAAATGTAATATCGGTTAAGTATTTAGATTTATTCTTTCTTTAATTTTTCACCAGTAAGTAGTTGCTGGGCTTCACCAGTGCCATCGTAAACTGGAAAACAGTAAACAATAGATATTTATTTTAAAGAATAATTAAAATGAATGCAGGTCTGTTACTGGCAGATGGGGGAGAAATTGCACTGGTGAATAATAAAATGGCAGATAAATCATGTGCATATTTTGTGTTTGCTTCATGAGTGACAATTCAAAATTAAAAGTGAACCCAGAAATTATAAGTACTGCTGCATTTCAAGAAGGCAGCTCAACAATACCTTTACAACAAAGAATGGTCAACAAAGAATGGTTGGGCCTGCCAGTGACATCCAGGTAACAAAAATCTTATGTCAGCCATTCAGGATGAGATTCATCACCTAGAAGGGGAGTCTTTGGAATTCCCTGTTCAAAAGTACAGTGGAGGTACAAATGCTGAATATATATGTATGTTGACACTGATAGGCTTTTTTCTGTTTCGGGAGCAAAGGGATATGGACTTAATGCAGACATATGATAGTAAGATGAATGAATAGGCATGATCTTAATGAACGGTGGAATGGGCAATTCTATCCTCCTCTTCATCTGAATGCAATAAGTAAACTCCGTATGGAATAAACTTAGAGATGCACACTCAGAAGTCTTTATGAATTTCATTGCTTTGTGTCCTTCTGCAATTTTTCCTGTAAGGGAAATGGAAAATGCATTTGGCAAAAATAAAATCAAACCAAATTTGATTAAGTAAATAAAATCGATCACCCTGTATTATATATATAAAATTAATTCATGTTATAAAATCATAAAGCTATTAGATATAGGAGCAGAGTTATGCTAATCAGAGCATCAAGTCTTCTCCACCATTCCATCATGGCTGATTTATTATCCATCTCAACCTCATTCTCTGGCCTACTCCCCATAAACTTTTATGCCACCCCCAATTATCATGGATCTATCAACCTCCTCTTTATATATACCCAAAGACTTGGCTTTCACAGACGTCTATGGCAATGAATTCCATAGATTCATCACCTCTGGCTAAAGATACTCCTCCTTAGCTCTGTTCTAAAAGGACATCCTTTTAGTTTAAGGCTGTGCCTTCTGGTCCTAGACTCCCCCACTACAGGAAAAAACCTCTCCACATCGAATCTTTCTAGGCCTTGCAATGTTTGATAGCTTTCAATGTGATCTGGAAGAGACATATAATAAGGGTAATGACACAACTGTAATGGGGAGTTCAATATGCAAGGGTATTGGGAAAATTAGGTTGGTGTCGGATCGTAAGAGAGAGAGTTTGTTGAATGTCTACAAGATGGCTTTTTAGATCAGCTGTGCTTTATCCTACTCAGAAAAAAGGCTTTATTAGATTGGGTGTTATGTAATAACCAAGATCTTATTAGGGAGCTTAATGTAAAGGAACCCTTAGGAGACAATGATCATAACATGATTGAATTTGTACTGCAGTTTGAGATAGAGAAGCATAACTCACATGTATCTGTATTGCAATGGAATAAAGGGAATTACAGAGGCATGAGAGAGGAGCTTGCCCAGGTGGATTGGAGGAGGATACTGGCGGGGATGAAGGCAGAGCAGAGATGGCTAAATTTACTGAGAATAGTTCACAAGGCAAAGGATAGATATGTCCCACAGAAGAAGAAGTTCTCAAAAGGCAAGACTAGGCAACTGTGGCTGACAAAGGAAGTTAAGAACTGCATAAAAGCCAAGGAAAGGGCATATAAGGTAGCAAAAAGTGAATGGGAAGTTGGATGATTGGGAAGCTTTTAAAATCCAACAAAAGGCAACTAAAAAAGCTATAAGAAAGGTAAAGAGGAAATATGAGAACAAGGTAAAGTAGGATACTAAAAGTCTTTCAAAAGTTTCGAAGGCTTCAAAGCTACATTTAACGTCAGAGAAATGTATATAATATACATCCTGAAATTATTTTTCTTCGCAACCGTCTACGAAAACAGAGGAGTGCCCCAAAGAATGAAAGACAGTTAAATATTAAAACCACAAAGAACCCACACCCCAGCTCTCCCCCTCCCTTGTGTAAGCAGCAGCAAAGCAACAATCCCCCCTCCCCCACCAGCAAAACAAAAGCATTGGTGCCCCCGCCGAGAACTCAAGCGTGCAGCAAAGCATCAATAAAGATCAAGACTTGCAGTACCCCAAAGACTACTCGTTCACCCGGTAATTTGACATATCACAGGCTGTCTCTCTCTCTCTTGCTAATAAGGGAAAAAGAGGTGTTTCCTTTTCACAGCGAGAAGGGAGACATGAAAAACAACTCGCTGAGTTATGATGCTAAAAGTCCATTGCATTGCTTTATCCAAGCTCTGTGCCAAAGAACTTGGGTCTCTGGGCACACAGCCAGAGATCTTCTGTCTCCCACGACACACTGACTTCCTGCAGAGGCACCGACCTCGCGTCCGCCCGCCTCCAGAGCCAAGAAATCCTGAAAATCCGAAGGCGAGCTAATCTTCTAGGCCGTGTCCTTGGTATATTGAAAAATGGCCAGCTGTGAGACCCTGAGAGCGGGTCCCATTCCCACAAATAACCATTATGTAGAGTAAAAGGGAAGTGAGAGTTGGTATTGGTGAGAAAATGATATTGCTGTGGTAGTAATGGGGTACAAACAAATGACAGATTAACTTAATAAGTACTTTGCATCAGCCTTCACACTGGAAGACACTAGCAGTGTGCCAGAGGTCTGTAAGTGTCAGGGAGCAGGAGTGAGTGCCATGGCTATTACAAAGGCTGGGCACACTCAAAGGTCTTAATGTGGATAAGTCACCTGGACCAGAAGGACTACATCTCAGAGTTCTGAGGAGATAACACATACATTCATCATGATCTTTCAAGAATCATAACTCTTAGGCATGGTCCTGGAGGACTGGAAGATTACAAATGTCACAAATGTTACATGTTACAAATGAAACCCTCCTGATGAAAGGTTTCAGCCCGAAATGTCGTTATTACTTCCTCCCATAGATGCTGTCTGGCCTGCTGAGTTCTGCCAGCATTTTGTGTTTTTTACAAATGTCATTCCACTCTTTAAGAAGGGAGGAATCTAAAAGAAAAGAAGTTATATGTCAGTTAGCCTTACCTCAGTGGTTGGGAAAATGTTGGAGTCTATTATTAAGAACAAAGTTTCAGTGTACTTGGAGACTAATGATAAAATAAGTCAAAGTCTGCATAGTTTCTGTAAAGAGAAATAAGGAATTTGCCTGACAAATCTGTTAGAGTTATTCGAAGAAGTAACAAGCAGGATGGACAAAGGAGAGGTAGTGGATGTCATTTACTTTGATTTTCAGAAGGCACTTGATTAGATGCCACACTTGAGGCTGCTTAACAAGATAAAATCCAATGGTGTCACATGAAATATACTGGAATGGATAGAGGAATGGCTGACTGGAGGCAGCGAGTGTGAACAAAGGGGGTCTTTTCTGGTTGGCTGTCAGTGACTGGTGGTGTTCCTCAGGGCTCAGTATTGGGACTGAAACTTTTCACATTGCTTGGATAATGGAACTGATGGCTTCGTGGCAAAGTTTGCAGATGATATGAAGATAGGTGGAGAACTCCAGTGAGTCCAAGCCCAGAGCCATCAAATGTTAACTCTTTCATTCCCAAGTTCATTCTCATGACCTCCTTTGGACCCTCTCCAATGTCTGCACAAAGGTAAATGTATAAATATGACTACTCATAAATAAGGTTGTGTTATTTATGTAATTACAGATAAACAAATTGGCAGCTAGATCATATACCTTCTTTATAAAAGCACTCTGTTTTGGATCTAACACTGAGGATATTACGACAATACGTGTGGCGTGTTTCCTCCTCAAGAAAATTCTCACATTCTTTCTGTCCATAATGGTTTCTGGAAAATAAAACACTGGGGCCTCTATAAAACCACAGATTATGATTAATATACGGTTGTGCATAATTGAATGATTGCAGTTATAGATCAAAGTCAACAGACCCGTCACTTAAATCTGCATCAGCATATTTCTCTGCCCAGTACCTGAGGGTTTCAGCTTCTTGTTGGCTGTGTTTTATTGCTTAGACATCAAACAAAATTCAAGTGTCTCTGTATCCTTCAACAACATTTTGTTTATTTTTTCTGAACTGTTATTTCCTTCTCTTGCCCATTACTGCAGCTCTATATGGGTATCAATATGAGAATCAGAATAAGATCAGAATCAGGTTTATTATCACCAGCAAGTGAAATTTGTTCACTTAGCAGCAGCAGTTCAATGCAATACATAATCTAGCAGAGAGAGAAAAAATAATAATAAAAAATAAAATAAAACATAATAATAAATAAACAAGTAAATCAATTACATATATTGAATAGATTTAAACAAATATGCAAAAACAGAAATACTGTATTAAAAATATTTTAAAAAGTGAGGTAATGTACAAAGCTTCAACGTCCATTTAGGAACTGGATGGCAGAGGGGAAGAAGCTATTCCTGAATCGCTGAGTGTGTGCCTTCAGGCTTCTGTACCTCCTACCTGATGGTAACAATGAAAAAAGAGCATGCCCTGAGTGCTGGAGGTCCTTAATAATGAACGCTGCCTTTCTGAGACACCGCTCCCTGAAGATGTCCTGGGTACTTTGTAGGCTCGTGCCGAAGATGGAGCTGACTAGATTTACAACCTTCTGCAGCTTCTTTTGGTCCTGTGCAGTAGCCCCTTCATACCAGCCAGTGATGCAGCCTGTCATAATGCTCTCCATGGTACAACTATAGAAGTTTTTGAGTGTACTTGTTGACATGCCAAATCTCTTCAAACTCCTAATAAAGTATTGCCACTGTCTTGGCTTCTTTGTAACTACATCGATATGTTGTGACCAGGTTAGATCCTCAGAGATCTTGACACCCAGGAACTTGAAGCTGCTCACTCTCTCCACTTCTGATCCCCCTGTGAAAATTGGTATGTGTTCCTTCATCTTATCCTTCCTGAAGTCCACAATCAGCTCTTTCGTCTTACTGACATTGAAAGCCATGTTGTTGCTGTGACACCACTCCATTAGTTGGCATATCTCACTTGTTTACGCCCTCTCGTCACTTCCTGGGATTCTACCAACAGTGGTTGTATCATCAGCAAATCTATAGATGGCATTTGAACCATGCCTAGCCATACAGAGAGTAGAGCAGTGGGCTAAGCACACACCTCTGAGGTGTGCCAGTGGTGATCATCAGTGAGGAGGATATGTTATCATCAATCCACACTGACTGTGGTCTTTTGGTTAGGAAATTGAGGACCCAATTGCAGAGGGATGTACAGAGGCCCAGGTTCTGCAACTTCTCAATCAGGATTTTGGAAATGATGTTTTTAAATGCTGAGCCATAGTTGATGAACAGCATCCTGACGTAGGTGTTTGTGTTGTCTAGGTGGTCTAAAGCTGTGAGGAGAGCCACTGAGATTGCGCCTGCCATTGACCTAATGTGGTGACAGGTAAATTGCAATGGGTCCAGGTCTTTGCTGACGCAGGAGTTCAGTTTAGTCATAACCAAACTCTCAAAGCATTTCATCACTGTCAATGTGAGTGCTACTGGGTGATAGTCATTAATGCAGCCCATATTCTTCTTCTTAGGCACTGGTATGATTGTGGCCTTTTTGAAACAAGTGGGAAGACATTGGTTTATTATTATCATATCCACCAAGATACAGTGAAAATCTTGTCTTGCATACTGTCCACAGATCAAATCATTACACAGTGCATTGAGCTAGAATTAGGTAAACCAACAATGGAGAATAAAGAGAAAAAACTACTAAAATGTACAGTGCAGGTAAACAATAAAGTGGAATGTACTGTATATTGCATTGAACTTTAAGCTTCCACCATATTTTTACTACACCATAGTTTTGCAATATAAGTATCAATTGAGACTTGAGTTTTATGAGGAATGCCCAAGGTTTATAGAGGAGACACTGCTCTGAGTCCAGAGCTGGAATTGGAGGAAGGAATATTAAGGGTTATAACAAGTCTTTGATGTTTGGAAGTCATGTATCTTAGAACATGGACTGGTGGTGTAAGGGCTAGAGATTTTATAGCCTGGACTAGAGGTCTGTATGTAGATGGAAATGTTGAATAAACTGGGTTTATTATCACTGAAAAGTGGAAGGTTGAGAAGAGAGCCTAATAAAGATTTATAAGGTTAACATTAACATGGATATGATACAGAGTCAAAATCTTCTTGTTTTTCCTATTGCAGGGAAGCCTAGAACTAGAGGGTACAATGCTTCCCCGGGTCCTAGAACCTTTAAAGTGAGAGTGGAGATATTTAAAAGCGATTTGAGTGGTAAGATATCAATAGAGAGAGTGGTGTTAGTGGAAACAAGCTGACAGATGAGGTGGTAGTGGTTTATAAAATTACAAATTTTAAAAGGCGTTTGGGCAGGCACCTGGGTAGGAAAGGCATAGAGGCATCCAGGCCTAATGCAGGCAAATGGGATTGGCATAGATAGGCATTTGGTTGGTATGGGCCATGTTGGCTAAAGGGTGCTTTCCTGTGTTGTATTGTGCTGTGATCTTATCTGTGATAGTATGAATATTTAGAGCAGACATTTGTTTATGTAAAACAATGTCTTTGTGCACAAAGCAATTTAATTCTTATCTAAAGACAAATTGTTTAACCTGAGGATTAAGACCTGCTTCCCTATTTCTTGAAGAGCCGAACCTTCCTCTAAGGCGGCAGCAAAGGAACAAGCAAATTAGTTCATTTGTACCTCAGGTAATTTCTGGTTTTAATCTTTTCTCTTGTATTTCTAACAGCCCCAACCACCACCAGATGTTGTATGTTCCCACGACCAGCCCGCCTTGCATTTTTATTACTCTTAGGCAAGGATGCCCCAAAGTGTCTCCAATAGTTTAGAACTGAAGTGCTTGATTCAATTGAAACTCTTACCTTTCGAGATTTATAATATGATAAATGTTCATTTTCCCTGAGGCAGTTGGTGCTGGCTGAATCAGAGAAACCAAATGCTGGAACAGATATCTGAATTAAAATTCTGTGGAAAGTGTTAGAATTAGACTTCCCGCATACTTAAGGTCAGAAATAGACCATAAGTATATAAGAAACAGGCCTTTCAGCCCATCTGGTCTGTGCTAGACTGTTATTTTGCCTCGTCCCATTGACCCACATCTGAAGCATAGTCCTCTGTACATCTCATATCCATGTAACTATCCAAACTTCACTTAAATGATAGATTCGAATCTGCACCCGCAATTTCCTCTGGGAGCTCGTTACACACTCACACCAATCTGAGTGAAGTTGTTTCTCCTCAGGTTCTCTTATCAACCAGTGCAGGTTGATGAAAGTAGGAAATACCTATTCAACTCTTCCACTAACTTAGGCCCTCAAGTCAAACCAATTCCAGAATACACTTGTGCACATTTAACTATATGTTTCCTAGCAACCACTTTGTTCATGCCAGAATGACCTTTCTTTATCTCTCCATCTTTCTCACCTGACATTCAAGTTTCTTAGGATATATCAGCTGATAAAGGTTGGCATTTGTCTATTTAAGCTCACAATGTTCCTCCAAGATAACAATACCTTGAAGCACAAAAAAATAAAAAAATGACAGCTTTACAGATGAAATATATTATCTATGCTGATTGTTGACACCATTCATTTTGGTTAGCCCATGAATGACACTGTTGGTATGGATGTGTCCTTGACCAGCAAATTTCTATGCCTAAAGATCATGCAGACATAAGAAATTATATTGATATTAATGAATTATTTCTAATTATTATTTTGTAATTTTTTTCTAAAATTGTAATTATGTTTCTTCACAATCTGATATTTTTAAGTATCAGTATGATCTCCGTCAGGCCTTTTCAATTCACCTTCCTTAAGTGGGAGTGATAAGTAGAAGGACCAGGTGACAGATTCCAGTTAAACATTTGTAACAGTGGCATCCTGTTCTGACTTGGATAGGTACTAATGCAATTGGACTACTTCAGTGTCATGGCTCTGTGAGGGTGTGTTCCCCTATGAAGGAATAATTGCAGATTGCCATCTGGCATACTGATGCATTATAAAGAAGTCATATTATTGATGACAGTCCAAAGCAAAATGTGTTGGATTTAATCCTCAAACACAGCTTTCCCAACTAATTTTGTTCATTTTCTTTCAAGGCCAAAAATAACTTAATCACAAAGGGAAAAAGACATCATCCCTCTTTAGTTTTGAAAGTATCCTCTTTCTATTTTTATACTCGCTTTCTTTCTTTAGTGTCCTTGCATTCTTGGCCATCTCCTCACCACTTCCCCACTTTGTACAGATTCTGAGGCAGCTGATTGATGAGTTGCAATGAAACTTCAGGAGATTGAATGGGTGAGTCCTTGTCTGTGGCTGTTTCCCCATTAACAAATAGGTAGAATCTAAAGCCAGGTAACAGTTTGAGTCTAATAGTGTTAATCTTCCCAGTGAGTGAGCTAATTGTCTTGCTTTTATGGAATTTAGTGCATGCTTTACAGTGCCAGCGATCACTGATTGTGGTTCAATTCCACTGCTGTGATCAAGAATTTCTCCCTGTAACTCTGTGGGTTTTCTCTGGGTGCTCCAGTTTCCTCCCACATTCCAAAGTTGTAGGGGTTAGGACATCCAGTAAGATGGTAGCATGTTTGGACACAGCAGTTTCTACGGAGCCAGCCAAAGGCGTTACTGTCATTTTTAAACATAGATTTTACAGTTGCACGTCCCGGAGTCCATGATGATTGTCGCAGCAGTCTGCAGTTGAACACAATACAGCTGGACATTACTGCAGGTCTACCCATCAATGAGTTGCTCATCGGCAGAGAAACTGAAGGAGCTGGCTGATATGGTTCATACTGCTGTCTGCATTAAAGAGGCGTTGGAGAAGTTGGTGCACAAAGCCAGTGTACAGTCTAACAGTGAGTAATCATCTTAGTTCCTTTTCTTGTGATTGCATGACCCTTTTGGATATTGTAAATGTGGAATGCTGCAAATCCAATTCACAGGTTTACTGATGGATGGTGGGAGAGCTATGTGGTCTCGGTTGCAGTGTGGATGAGGCCTGAATCTGCGGTGTTGCCTGTTTACAGCTGCCCAGCAGAGCTGGAGGCATCTAACTCAGTGCATTCCACTGGAGTGCTGGGGGTGGTATGGTACAACAGTCATGCTGGGGTCAGTACTGTTCCCAGACTTCACTTGGCAGAAGACAAGCTGTATTGTGTTCGACTGCAGACTGCTGCAACATTCATGGGCCCAGGGACTTGGACTATATATTGTTTAGTGTGCATTTTACTGCTACCATTTTGAGCTTGTTATCTGATATGTGCTATACAGGCCTTACGCTGTGTGTGACTTGGTACTGTGTTTTGCTTCTTGGCCTGGAATAATACTCAGAATCAGAATCAGAAGCTGGTTTATTATCACTGGAATGTGACGTGAAATTTATTAACATAGCAGCAGCAGTTCAATGCAATACATAATCTAGCAGAGAGAAAATAATAATAATGATAGCTAAAATAAAACATAATAGTAATAAATAAACAATTAAATCAATTATGTATATTGAATAGATCAAAATAAAACATGCAAAAACAGAAATACTCTATATAAAAAAAAAAGTGAGATAGTCGTCAAAACTTCAACCTTTTAGGAATCGAATGGCAGAGGGGAAGTGGCTGTGTTTTATTGCTCAGATATCAAACAAAATTCAGGTGTCTCTGTATTGTTTATTTTTTCTGAACTGTTATTTCCTTCTCTTGCCCATTACTGCAGCTCTATATGGGTATCAATATGAGAATCAGAATAAGATCAGAATCAGGTTTATTATCACCGGCATGTGACGTGAAATTTGTTAACTTAGTACCAGCAGTTCAATGCAATAGATAATCTAGCAGAGAGACAAAAAAAAATAAAACATAATAATAAATAAACAAGTAAATCAATTATGTATGTTGAATAGATTTAAACAAATGTGCAAAAACAGAAATACTGTATAAAAAAATTATTTTAAAAAGTGAGGTTATGTCCAAAGCTTCAACATCCATTTCAGAATTGGATGGCAGAGGGGCAGAAGCTGTTCCTGAATCGCTGAGTGTGTGCCTTCAGGCTTCTGTATCTCCTACCTGATGGTAACATTGAGAAAAGGACATGCCCTGGGTGCTGGAGGTCCTTAATAATGAACGCTGCCTTTCTGAGACACCGCTCCCTAAAGATGTCCCGGGTACTTTGTAGGCTAGTGCCGAAGATGGAGCTGACTAGATTTACAACCTTTTGCAGCTTCTTTCGGATCTGTGCAGTAGCCCCTCCATACCAGACAGTGATGCAGCCTGTCAGAATGCTCTCCATGGTACAACTATAGAAGTTTTTGAGTGTACTTGTTGACATGCCAAATCTCTTCAAACTCCTAATAAAGTATTGCCACTGTCTTGGCTTCTTTATAACGACATCGATATATTGCGACCAGGTTAGATCCTCAGAGATCTTGACACCCAGGAACATGAAGCTGCTCACTTTCGCCATTTCTGATACCTCTATTAGGATTGGTATGTGTTCCTTTGTTTTACCCTTCCTGAGGTCCACAATCAGCTCTTTCGTCTTACTGACGTTGAGTGCCACGTTGTTGCTGTGGCACCATTCCAATAGTTGGTATATCTCACTAGTGTATGCCCTCTCGTCACCACCTGAGATTCTACCAACAATGGTTGTATCGTAAGCAAATTTATAGATGGTATTTGAGCTATGTCAAATACACAATCATGCGTATTTGGAGAGTAGAGCAGTGGGCTAAGCACACACCCCTGAGCTGTGACTGTTTTGATCGTCAGTGAGGAGGATATGTTATCATCAATCCACACTGACTGTGGTCTTCTGGTTAGGAAGTCAAGGATCCAATTGTAGAGGAGGTACAGAGGCCCAGGTTCTGCAACTTTTCAATCAGGATTGTGGGAATGATGGTATTAAATGCTGAGCTATAGTCAATGAACAGCATCTTGACGTAGGTGTTTGTGCCTAGGTGGTCTAAAGCCACGTGGAGAGCCATTGAGATTGCATCTGCCATTGACCTATTGTTGCAATAGGCAAATTGCATTGGGTCCAGGTCCTTGCTGAGGCAGAAGTTCAGTTTAGTCATAACCAAACTCCCAAAGCATTTCGTCACTGTCAATGTGAGTGCTACTGGGTGATAGTCATTAAGGCAGCCCACATTATTCTTCTTAGGCACTGGTATAATTGTTGCCTTTTTGAAGCAAGTGGGAACTTCTGTCCCACTTGTAAGGGATTGAACACGTCCTTGAATACTCCCGCTAGTTGGTTGAACAGGTTTTCAGAGCCTTACCAGGTACTCCATCATGATCTTCTGCCTTGCGAGGGTTCACTCTCTTTAAAGACAGTCTACCATCAGCCTCTGAGACGGCGATCACAGAGTCATCAGGTGCAGCAGGGATCTTCACAGCTGTACTTGTGTTCTCCCTTTCATTGCATGCATAGAAGGCGTTGAGTTCATCTGGTAATGAAACATCGCTGCCATTCATACTATTGGGTTTCGCTTTGTAGGAAGTAATGTCTTGCAGACCCTGCCAGAGGTGCCCTGCATCTGATATTGCCTCCAACCTCATTTGAAACTGTTTTGTTTGGCTGTATTCGTGGGTATTCATGTATGCTTGAATGACAATTAAACTTAATATGAACCTGAATTAATCAGTTGAGGGCATGAAATGTTGGCGCTGGAAGTGTAGTGACATGTGTGAACTGCCCCCAGCACATCCTTGGACTGTTTTGATCATTGAAGCAACATGCACATTTCACTGTCTGTTTCAATGTTTCGATTTACCTATGACAAGTAAAGCTAATCTTTTTTTTTAAATATCCCCTCTATCTATTCTTCCCATAGCATGACTCAGTCCTTACTCTTATTGAATGGATATTTTTACCCTTCATACTGATATTCCTTCAGAGTCTCTGTCAGATGAAATTCCCGTCATTATAAGTGACTTTTCTTTTGACCAGATAAAAATAGGGGTCAAAGAGTGTGACTGACTTCCGTCATGGCAAGTTGTTTCACTAATGGACATTTTCCTATGTCAGCATGTCATCTACCCCAGTTCAGAATCTTTTCCCACCATGAGCTCTATTAGATAGTTTTGTCTTTCTCCAGTCTGACTCAAGCTTGTCATGCTTTAGTCAAATGGACTTTTCCTCAAATAACAACAAAAAAAATAGCCTAACTTCTCAGTGACCCCTGCTGAATTCAAATGAATGGATTTGTTGCAGCAGCAATGAGTGTGAATGATCACCAGATGTTAAACCATCTTTCAATGTCTCCAGTATTCTAGTTGGGTGCCAAATCTCAATTCTAATCTACATCTGCTTGCTTTCCTCTCTGCAAATATAACCCCTTAAGAGATAACTGCCTTGGTGACTCTGAAAACAATATGTATGAGCAAAATCATAGTATATTTGCATCTAAAATTCACTCCATTCAATTTGAAGGTCAAGTGAAAATAACACTGCTTTATAGTTATTCAGTATTATGAAAAGGAATGCATTTCTGAACAAAAATATTGTTCAGTAGAAGCATTTTACTAAATTACATTAGGCCACTCCTCTGTTGACATAAATAGTAATTCTAACAATTATTGTCTTCAGTAATGGTTGGCATTATTATCAGAGCCAGCATTTAGTTGCCATCCCTAGGCGTCCTTGAACAGTGTGGTGAGATGACTTGGACCAATGCGATCCTGTGGTGAATCTATTCCCTCAGTTCTGTAAGTCTGAATGACAATGAAACAATGGCAAGATGATATGTTACTTCAAGGAGAAACTGCAAGTGGTGATATTCTGTTATGCTTACTGCCCTTGTCCATGATAGGAAGAAAATAGAGAATGCAAAGACATTCCAGCAGTTGGAAAGGAGCCCATTTTTTTTTGTTTAAAGCAACTTGTTTTAGTTCTCAATTAAAAATATTTCAGAAAAGAAACATCAATGAATTGAAGTAATTATGTTATAAGCATTTCCTTCCAACTGTATAATACTGGCTGACTTCACTCTTGTTTCAACTTATCAGTCCTTTGTCAATTGCAGACACATTTGTACTTATATTTTTGTATATCTGAGATGGATGAGGACTGTATATTTAAGGATGCCTTGTTGATGGAGGCAATAATGATTCATATGTGCACAAATACTCTAAATGAAATTCTTTAACCATTTCCCCTGAAAAAGACAGTGTGAAAGACACAAAGATTTTAAGATATAGGAGCAGGAAAAGGCCATGCAACTCATTGAGTCTGCTCCACCATTCGATCATGGCTGAACAAAGATGGAAGACTTCATAAAGCAATTGAAATGAAAATCATAGTGTTGACTATTGTATTAAATACAATCTAGTAATGGCATTTGCTGCAAAATCAGAATCAGGTTTATAATCTCTGACGCATGTCATGAAATTCATTGTTCAGCTGACTGTGGTACAATATAGTACACTGAGTCCACAACCTTCTGTAACTTTTTTTCAATTATGTGAGTTACAGCCTCCATACTAGGCAGATTTGCAAACAGTCAGAATGCTCTCCTCTGTAGAAAATTGCTATCCTTTGGTGACATTCCAAATCTCCTCAAGCTCCTAATGAACTCTAGATGCTGGTGCACCTTCTTCATAATTGCATCAATATGTTGGGCCCAGGATAGATCCGATGAGATACTGGCTGTAAAATATAAGCATGGAGAGTAGGTTGGCCAAACAGCAGAATGTACAGTAGGAATAAGAACATAAGGAATTAGGAACAGACCTTGCCCTGCCAAACATAATGATTTTGGCTGGTCTTGCTTCTTCTGTGCCAGTTGTTTATAACATTTAACTTCCTGATCTTTCAAAGAATAATGTACCACCTCTTTAAACAAAAAAAAACCTTCAAAGATTCAGTGCTGTTTATGCAATAAATTTCATACATCAGTTTAATTGATGAACTTTTAATCTTGCAATGCTGTATCCTCATTTGAGATTCCCTTACTAAAATCTTTTCAATGCCTACCCTGTTATTGCCCCAATGTCCTTGCATGTTTCAAGATGGACATTCTAAGCTCCAAAGATTAAAGAACTAATATTTTTAATCTCTTCAGCTGCACAACTTTCATTTTAGGAATTAGCCTATTTAATCACTTTTAGACTGTCACCAATGCCTGTATATTCCTTCTTAAATTGAGAACTGAAACTGAGCCCAGTACACCTAGCTAACCTGTAGCCTGTACAATTTCAGCAATACTTTCCTATTTCTATGCGCTAACCCTCTGATTGAGGCTGGAAGTCAGGGTCAGTCCAGAAGTAGAGGCCCGATGAGCAAACTGGCGAAGCCTGAAGGGTAAAGATTGAAGAGCAAAGCTAGAAGGCTGAACACTGGAGTAGAGGCCCGAGGAGTTACAAGGGCCTGAAGAAATCAAACAGGCCCAGATTATTGGGGTGAGAGGTTTATATGAGAATAGGCATTGAGGCCCCAATCTCATATCTCATAGGTCTGTGAGTCTGAGAATCCAGGGACAAGGACTGGAAGCCTGGAGGTGGCCTGTCCTAGGGTTGGTGGCCTGTATGGCTTTGTGAAAGGTTGGGTGGTGCCCTCCAGTGTTGACCTGGTGCTCCCCTCCAGTGTTTGCTCAGTAGAAGAACAAGCCGGACCAGGACAACATCCTTTGCACCATCAATCCATAGGCCATGCCACTCAGGGACTTGAGCTATATATATATATATATATATTTTTGTGACTGTATGTTTTCCTGCTGTCATAACTATATATGCTATATACTATGTGCTGTTGGTACTATGCTTTGCACCTTGGCCCCACAGGAACACAGTTTCATTTGTCTGTATTCATGAATGGTTGAAAGATAATTAAGCAATCTTGTGGAAAAGGGACCTGTTTTGCTTTGTCTTGTTTCATTTTGCTTTGTGTCATTCTGTGGAATATTGTGGGCATGCTATGATGATACATTTCTCTCTATGTTCGCTATTCATGTGATAAATGAATATGAATCTGAATCTTTGTGCATTGTATTAAGACCTGATGACCTGTCTACCTTTACTCTCATTAGCTTTTCTAATATCTTGTTCTTGATCACAGTGACCATTACAACATCTTTGATTGTGTGAAAATGAGACGATCAGAATAAGTGGAGGTTCAGCAAAACTTAGCAGCATGTTTTACCTATCACCTTATTTCCCTTTCTATAGACTTCACCCTTTAATACTACTTTTACCCAGTAATCTGATACAATAAATTAAAAAAAACTTAACTTTCCAAGTTACTTCATTCCCCTAAGGCTTTGCATCCATTCTAAATAATGCAAGCGTTATTAGATTACCCTGTAACATATGGTTTGCAGAAATAAAATCACAGTCCATATGTTTAGATGCCTTCCCTATTATAGCTCTACTTTAGAACACCATATTTAGCAGAATAGTTCTAATCTTCCTTTAAACTTAATGCTGCTTCTTGCAAGGAATTCTCTTTTTTGCACTGAGGATTTTGGTTGTTTTATCTCGACTTATTCATAAGCCTTACCTGTGTCTCTTGGATACAAATGGATTCCCACTACTCACACTTCACTTTTATCGTAGCTCACAGGAGGCTCGATCCATCTATTACCAAGCAAGAGCTTATCCTATTGTACTAGTTAATGGAGACTTCAGGGAATTTTCCACAACCTTCATCCAAAGACTGCTTTTGTGCTAATTCTTAATAAATTCTATACTGAATATAAACAGAACTCAAAATGTTCCAATAAAGACTTTTTTTACTGAGCCTTCCAAGCTTCCAGTGCATTTGGAATCCAATTTAACATATTTAACCCTTATACTCGCAAATTTCCACAAGCCCCTTTTTGGGACATTGGTCTACAAAGTGTTTACCTAAAAAAAAGTTATGTACCGCATATTTACTGAGAAATGAAATATTCTACTTAGCTTTTCTTTCTTGTGCATTGTGTTTTAACATCAAACAAATCGACCAGCTCCAATACCTCTGCAGTAGATTGAACCTTACATAATGTACCAGCCTGGAGTCTCAGCTTTTCAAGATACAGAATTATTCACATTTCCTTCCCTTACACTTCATCACAAGTAGAAGTTGTCAATTATCATAGGCATGTACTTGTTAATTCTCTTCCCAATGTCAACAATTGTATTCCTTTTCTCAGTATCTCAACAAAACTTCATAATCTTTCTTTAATGTTTTTCTCACAATTAGATGATTCTCCTAGCTTTTTCTTTAATGTTCTTGTTTCAGATATTTATTTAATTAAGAAGGCCACCAATCTCACACAATACTCCAAATGAAAGAGGCTGCTGAGTGATTTAGATTTAATCAGCTCCATCAAGGGCACAACCCTTCGCGCCATGTGTTCAAAAGGCAGTGCATCAAGAAGGCAGTATCCATCATTAAGGACTGTCACTAGGAGTACATGCCCTCTTCTCATTATTACTGTCTGGAGGAGGTATAGGAACAGCAGATTCACACTCAAAGTGTTAAGAATAGCTTCTTCCTCTTCACCATCCGATTTCTGTACAGTCCATGAACTCATGAACACTATCTCAAAATTCTTCTTATGAACTAGTTATTATTTTTGTAACTGATAGAATTTTTATGTCTTGCACTATAACAAATTTCAAGGCAGATGTCAATGATAATAAACCTGATTCTGATTCTGAGATGTGGTCTCACTCAGCCCTTGTACAAATATAGTAAAGCTTGCTTAATTTTATGCTCTAAACTCTCGACATAAGAGCTAAAATTCCATTAGCTTTCCAGATCCTCTGATATTTCTTCATGCTAGCATTTTATATTCCAATGCACAGGGATACCCAAATGCCCTTTTTTCTCTCACTATTGACTGTCCTTCCAAATGAAAACTTAAAAAAAAATATTTTTTCTTATAAAGTGAACTTCATATTTTCTCTTAAGAATCTCCAATTTCTAACTTGTTAAGCTACTAATTTATTTATTGAGGTACAGCACAGAGTAGACCCTCCTGGTCCTTCGAGCTGCACTGTCCATCGACCCCTGACTTAATCTTAGCCTAATCATGGGAGAATTTACAATGATGAATTAATCTACCAACTGGTATGTCTTTGGATGGTAGAAGGAAACTGGAGCATTTGGAGGAAATCCACATGGTCACGGGGAGCACATACAGTGTCAAGAATTCAACCCAAGTCACCGGTACTGTAAAGTATTGTGCTAACCTCTAAGCTATTGTGCTATCCCTAGATATGCCTTTGCAAATTGTTTGTATCTTCCTCATGTCTTGCTTTCTCCCCTATGTTTTAATCAATTACAAATCTGATCAAGGTATACACTCAGTGTCCAACTTATTAAGCACTTCCTACATCTTATCAGATGATCACTGAGTGCATGGCCATTATCTTCTGCTGCTGCAGTCCATCGTCTTCAAGTTTCAACACGTTGTGCATTCTAAGGTGCTGTTCTGCGCACCACTGTTGTAATGTGTGGTTATGTAAGTTACTGTTGCCTTTCTGTCAGCTTAAACCAGTCCGGCCATTCTTTAGTGTCCTCTCTCATTAACAAGGAGTCTTTCCCACAGAACTATCACTCACTGATATTTTTTATGTGTCTGCACCATTCTCTGTAAACTCCACAGACTATTGTGCATGAAAATCCCAGAGAATCAGCAGTTTCCTTTTTTTTATAAACTTTTTTATTGAGTTTTCAAATAATTACAGAAATAAAAGAAAATATATGAAAAAAATATATACCCTTCCTCCCTCCCCCCAACACCCCTATAGAAAAAAGAAAGAAAGAAAGAACGAAAGAAAAAAAAAGAAAGAGTGCCTGGATATCGAAAGATCCCCACATGCTCCATGGAGTTCGTAATAACTTTAGTACATATATTTCTTTCCCCAAATAACCAATTATTTCATCTTCGGAGTTTCTGAGATACTCAAATCACCCTGACGGCCACCAGCAATCATTCCATGGCCAAAGTTATTTAGATCACATTTCTTCCCCATTCTGATGTTTGGTCTAGACAACAGCTGAACTTCTTAACCACGTCTGGATGGTTTTACAGATTGAGTTGCTGCCACATGATTGGCTGATTTGACGTTTGTATTAATGGGCAGGTGTACCTAATAAAGTGGATTCCAAATGTACTTGTGTACTTCAGATCATTAATATACATTTGTCCCAATAACAATCCCTTAGCACTCCATTGCTGGCAGGTTGCCAGTCTAAGATTAAAGCTCTTCTCCCACTTGCTGTATACTATTTGCAAGTAAATCCTCCTTCCATACTGATACACTGCCCCAGCACCGTGGTATTTTTGGTCTATTATTGTCACATGTACCAAGATACAGTAAAAAGCTTGCCCTGCTTACTGCTCATTCAGATCAAATCATTACACAATGTACTGAGCCAAAATAAGGCAAAAGAATAACAATTTAGAATAAAATATGGCTGTGGATGCCAAGTCTTTGGATATATTTGAAGCAGAGATTGATATTTTCTCCATTAGTAAGCACGTCGTGTTATGGGAAGAGGGCAGTGAATCAGTTTGAGAGGGATAAAAAATCAACCATAATGGTTTAGCAGAGCAGTCGATGGGCTGAATGGGCTAATTCTACTCCTATGTATTATGGTCTTTAATACTTCCTATATATTTTTAGTTTTAAAATTAATGGATGGTTGCAGTTACTTTGAGCATAATATGATAAAAAATGCTCTTTTTGCTCCTCTCGCATTTCTTTGTTCCCATTTTCCCAGCCTCATACAGTGTATCTGAGTGTCCTATATTCTAATTATTTTCACATTTGTGTGCAACTAAGCTTTTATATTTTTTTACATATTTCTTGCTGGTTTATCATCGGTTTATTTTCTCCTCCTAAATGAGAGCCATGCTTGTCTATTGTTTAAGCTAGTATTTTATTTTCCCTATCTACCTTGGCCAGCTTTATCCAAATTTCTTTGTAATTCCACTTATTGAATTAACACACAGTTGTTTCAGAACCAAGTTTCTCACTCTCAGTCTGAATACAAAATTCTATCCTGCTGTGATCATTACTTCTGAGGGAATCTTTTACTCTGAGATCATTTATTAAACCTGTCTCAATCCAAAATAGCCTGTTCCCTGGTTGGTTCCATAACATATTACTCAAGGAAATGATCCTGAAAGCACTCCATGAATTCATTCTCGTGGCTACCATTTCCAACTTGATTAACCCAATCTACATGAAGATTAAAGTCATCTATTATTAATGCACTACCCTTTTTATACAGTACAACCCCATTATGCCATGATTTATATGCTCTTCTCCACAGTATGGTGACTCTTCGGGGGCCCACTCGTACACCACTTGTAAAAGTATCTTCGTTTTCTTGAGCAACACACACTGGAGAAACTCAGCAAATCAGACAGCATTAATACAGGGGAATAAACAGCCAAAATGTTGGGTCAATTCATTTCCGCTGAACTTCTCCCTGAAGATAGGCAGAGACTGAAGGCTGCAGCACTAGTAGTGAGGACCAAGAAGTTATGGACCAGGGAGGCACAGGAGCTCTTATAGGACTGCTTTGAATCAGTGGTCTAGGCTGTATTCAGGAAGTCATCTTCAAGTCTGGATGCTACCAACTTCATTAACACCTGTGTGAATGAATGTGAAAACTTACTGTACATTTCCAAACCAAAGGCTATAGGTGAACCATAAGGTTTATAGTCTGCTAAGGGCTAGATCTGTGGCATTTAACTATGGTGACTCAGGGCTGTTCAAGTAAACCAGGCATGACCTGCGGAGAGCTATTTCAAGAGCCAAGAAACAATTCTGAGAGAGGTTCCAACCTTCCCTCAAATTTACCTGCTCCAACTCTGACACCTCCCTCTCTTTTCTCGATCTCTCTGTCTCCATCTCTGGAGACAGCTTATCTCCCAATGTCTATTGTAAACCCACTAATTCTCACAGCTACCTGGACTATACCTCTTTGCACCCTGTTACTTGTAAAAACGCCATCTCCTTCTCTCAATTCCACCACATCTGCTCTCAGGATGAGGCTTTTCATTCCAGAATGAAGGAGATGTCCTCCTTCTTTAAAGAAGGGAGCTTCTTCCACTATCAATGCTGCCCTAAACCAAATCTCTTCCATTTCACACACATTTGCCCTCAACCCATCCTCCTGCTACCCTACCAGGGATAGGGTTCCTCTTGTCCTCGCCTACCAGCCCACGGGTCTCCACATTCAGCACATAATTTTCCATAACCTCTGCCATCTCCCACGGGATCCCAACACAATCACATCTGTCCCTCCAATCATTTTTTGGTTTTCACAGAGATTACTCCCTATGCGACTTCCTTGTCCATTTGATCCCTCTCCATTGATCTCCCTCATGGCACTCATTCTTGCCAGCGGAACAAGTACCACACTTGCCCCTACACCTCCTCCCTCACTACCATTCAGGGCCTCAAAGTAGAACTTCCAGGTGAGGCGACACTTCACCTGTGTGTTTGTTGGTACTCCTCACCCTTTTCTTTCTTCCATGGCCTTCTGTCCTCTCCTGTCAGATTCCCCCTTCTCCAGCCCTTTATCCCTTTCACCAATCAATTATCCAGCTCTTTACTTCACCCCTCCCCCTCCCAGTTTCACCTATCACCTTGTGTTTCTTCTTCTCCTCCCCCTGCCTTCTTATTCTGAATACTCATTTTTTTCCCTCTAGTCCTGATGAAGGGTCTTGGACCGAAATGTCGACTCTACTCTTTTCCATAGATGCTGCCTGGCCTGCAGAGTTCCTCCAGCATTTTGTGTTTGTTGCTCTGAGAGAGGTTGGAGGCAATGTCAGATGCACATCAACTCTGGCAGAATTTGTAGAGCATTACTTCCTACGAAGCTAAACTCAACACCATGAATGGCTGCGATGCTTCACTACCAGACAAGCTCAACACCTTTTATGCTCACTTTGAAAGGGAGAATAGAGCCACAGCTATGATGATCCCTGCAGCATCTGGTGACGCTGTGATCTCTGTCACAGAGGCCGACGTCAAGCTGTCTTTCATGAGGGTGAATCTTCACAAGGCGGCAGGGCCTGATAGAGTAATGGATAAGGTTCTGCAAACCTGTGCCAACCAACTGGCAGGTATATTCAAAGATATTTTGAATCTCTCATTGCTATGATTGATAGTTCCCACCTCCTCAAAAGACAAAAATTAGACCAGCGCCCAAGAAGAGCAGTGTGAGCTGCCTTAACAACTGTTGCCTAGTAGCATTGTCATCTACAGCGATGAAATGCTTTGAGAGGTTTGTTATGGCTAGAATCAACGTCTATCTCAGAAAGGACCTAGATGCACTGCAATTTGCCTATCGCCACAATAGGTCTACACCAGACACAATCTTTATGGCTCTCCACATAGCCTTGGGTCACCTGGTCAATGCAAATACCTAGGCCAGGATGCTGTTTATTGGCAATTGCTCAGCATTTAACACCATCATTCCTACAGTCCTGATTGAAAAGCAGCAGAACCTTGGCCTCTGTATCTCCCTCTGCAACTGGAACCCCAACTTCCTAACTGGAAGACCACAAAGAGCACTGCAGATGCTGTGGTCAAATAAACACGTACAAACAAGCTGGATGAACTCAGCAGGTCGAGCAGCATCCGTTGACTGTTCCTTTCAATGGATGCTGCCCGCCCTGCTGAGTTCATCCAGCTTGTTTGTACATGTTTATTTGAAAGACCACAATCTGTGTGGATTGGAAATCATATCTCAATCTCGCTGACTTCAAGAAGAGAGGGAGGCAGAAGAAATGAAACTATAGGCCAGTTAGTCTGACGTCAGTGGTTGAGAAGAGGTTGGAATCGAATATTAAGGATAAGGTTTCAGAGTATTTGGAGGCACATGGTAAAATAGGTTATAGTCAGCATGGTTTCCTCAAGGAAAAATCTTGCCTTACAAATCATTTGGAATCCGTTGAAGAATTAACGAGAAGAAAAATTGGTTGACATTGTGCATTTGGATTTTCAGAGGACCTTTGATAAGTTGCCACACATGAGGCTGCTTAACAAGCTACGAGCCCATGGTATGACAGGAAAGATTCTAGCAAGGATCAAGCAGTTGCTGATTGGCAGGGGGTAAAGAGTGGGAATACAGTGAACCTTTTCTGGCTGGCTGCCAGTGATTAGTGGTGTTTCGCAGGGGTCTGTGTTAGGACCAATTCTTTTTTACATTGTATTTCAATGACTTGGATGATGGAATTGATGGCTTTGTTGCAAAGTTTGCAGATGATATGAAGACAGGTTGAGGAGCAGGTAATTTTGAGGAAATAGAGAGGCTACGGATGGCTACAGATTAGGCGTATGGGCAAAGAAATGGCAGATGGAATATAGTGTCAGGAAGTACATGTTCATGCACTTTGTTTGAAGAAATAAAAGGTAGACTATTTCTTAAGTGGAGAGAAAATACAAAAAAATAACTGAGATGCAAATGGACTTGGAAGTCCTTGTGCAAGGTTCCCTAAAGGTTAATTTACAGGTTGAATTGGAGGTGAGAAAGACAAATGCAATGCTAGCATTTACAGTATTTCAAAAGGACTACAATATAAAAGCAAGGATGTTGAGATTTTATTAAGTAGTGGCATTATTTTTATTAAATAATAGCCCAGTTGGAGTATCATGAGCCATCTTGAGCCTTTTATATGCAAAAGGATGTGCTGAAACTGAAGAGAGTTCAAAGGAGGTTCACAAATTCCAGGATTGAATGGCTTGTCATATGAAGAGAATTTGATGGTTCTGGGCCTGTACTCATTAAAATTCAAAAGAATGAGGGGAGACCTAATTGAAATCTATCAAATGGTGAATGATCTTGATAGAGTGAATGTGGTGAGGATGTTTCCTATGGTGAGAGAGTCTAAGACTAGAGGACACGGCCTCAGAATAGAGGGGCATCCTTTTAGAATGGAGATGAGGAGGAATTTAGTTAGCCTGAGAGAGGTGAAATTGTGGAATTCTTTGCCTCAGGCAGCTGTGAAGACCAAGTTTTTATGTATACTTAAGGCTCAGGTTGATAGATCCTTGACTGGTCAGGGCATACGGGAAGAAGGCATGAGATTGGGGCTGAGAGAAGAATTGGATCAGCATGATGAAATGATGGAGCAAACTCAATGGGCCAAATGACCTAATTCTGCTCCTATATGGTCTAATGGTCTAACCAACACCAGTGCACCACAGGGATGTGTGTGTAATCCACTGCTCTACTCTCACTACACCTGTGACTGTATGGCTAAACATAACTCAAATGCCATCTATGAATTTACTGAAGATACAACCATTGTTGGCAGTATCTCAGATGGTGATGAAAGTGCGTACAGGAATGAGATACCCCAGTTAGTTGAGTGGTGTTGTAGCACAGGTTTATACTCAATGCTAGCAAGACCAAGGAGTTGATTGTGGACTTCAAAAAGGGTAAGACGAGGGAACACAAACCAATCCTTATAGAGGGATCAGAAGTGGAGGGAATGAATACTTTCAATTTCCTGGGTGTTAATATTTCTGAGTACCTAACCTGGATGCAATATATATAGAAGGCAAGACAGCAGCTATATTGCATTGGAAGTTTGAAGAGATTTGGTTTGTCAACCAAAATACTCAAAAACTTCTACAAATGTACCATGGAGAGCATTCTAACTGGCTGCATCATCATCTGGTATGAGAGTGCTAATGCACAAGATCAAAGTAAAATGCAGAAACTTTTGAAACAAGTCAGCTCCATCATGACTACTAGCCTCCGTAGTATCCAAGACATCTTTAAGGAGTGGTGCCTTAGGAAGGTGTCGTCCATCATAAAGTCCCCCATCACACAGGCCATGTCCTCTTCTCACTGTTACCATTGGGATGGAAGTAAAGAAGCCTGAATGCACACAGTCTGCAGTTCAGGATCAGCTTCTATTCTCCCTGCCAAGACAACTACCTCACTACTTATTTGCTTCTAGTTTTTTTGCACTTATTTTAATTTAACCATTTAATAGACATAAATATACTTTCTGTGATTCAGTTTCTTTTTTACTAAATTTATTTATCATATAATTTAATTGTACTTCTACTGTAAAGTTAACAAATTTCATGACATTTGCCAGTGATATTAAACATGATCTTAATTCTGATTCTGATCAAGACTACAAAGGATTGAGAAGAAGCCAGAATAAAAAGGTGGGGGGAGGGAGAGAATTTAGTTTAACATTCTTAGTGTATTTCTAAACAAAGATCTCAGTTTTAAGAGTCATGATCTTTCTATTAGTTCTATTCTAGTTCTCTCCCTTCTCTCCTTGCCTTCCTCTTTTGTCTTCAATTTCACCCTCCTTTTATTCTCTCTTCCTTAATGTCCTCAACCCTTGCTGCCTTAGCTTAGTTCTTCCTCAACAGGATCAGCAAACACCCAAGAGGATAATGGTCCCATCCTTGTCTGGTTGTAGCCTGTCTGTCTAGCACATTTCCCAGCTTCCCGGAATTGATCCCAATATCTCTGGAATCTACATCCCACCCTACTACACCATCTTCCCAAACACACATTCATTTTATCCATTCCCATATTTCTGTACTTGCATGGCATAGGAGTGAACCTGACATAACCACTTTTGAAATGCTGCTTTATCATGGTTTTGTAGTTCCCTACTTTCTTCTAAAATTTACTTTCTAGTTCTCCAAATTCATATTGCAGGAGCTCATACTTTTTTTCTTCCACTTACCTTACTGGTACTTGCATGTATTTTGTCCACTGCCTGTTCATATATCCCTTCCAGAATGTCCTGCACCTGTTTCATGACACTCTTGACTCAAGTAGTAGGGAAGCTACTGATAGAAACACTTGTATTACCCATCTATGATATCATGATTGATCTCCCATTTATTCTCTTCCCCTACTGCAGAGTTGAGAGAGTGCCTCCATGGATTTGGGTCCCTGGTGTGTTCCCATTTGACATTACCTCTGCCAACGTTATCTCAAACACTTGTTTTCTGTATGGGAGCAGAATGGCCATAGGGGACTCCTGTACTATTCTGCCTGATGGCCGCCTAGTCACTTTCTGCCTGTATATTCTTAGCCTGGGGTGTGACTTTGTCTCTAACTTCCTCAGATTCCTGGATGCTCCGCAGAGTCCAGCTACAGCCCCAGTATTTACATACAGACTTCAGGACTGAGAAGGAAGTGGGAAGATGCCAGACTAAGTAGTCATGGCAGAAGACACATATTTGCATCAAATATTGGAAGTGTCCCTGGATAGTGTAGAACAGGTATTCCACATGGCTGAACTCTCCACCGTGACTTGCTTTTACTTACTTTAAGTTAAGATGATTAATTACACAAGGAAGTTTATTTCACTCCAATTTCTACTTTCATCAACTATTTGGGGCAGCATGGTAGATTAGCAGTTAGGGTAATGCTTTACAGCTTAAGGTTGGAGTTCAATCCCTGCCACAATCTGTCAGAAGCTTGTATGCTCTCCCTGTGACCACATGGGTTTCCTCTGGGTGCTCCGGTTTCCTCCCACATTTCAAAGACGTATGGGTAAGGTTTGTGAGTTGTGGGCATGTTATGTGGGCACCAGATTTTGGGGCAACACTCTCACTGATTTGATTTGGCACAAACAATGCATTTCATTGTTTGCTTTGATGTTTTAAACCAAAGAAACAGTGAAGATATTAACCTGATCCAATTTAGGTGTCAGGCAGAATTTATGGAAATAAATAGACAGTTGATGCTTCTTCAAGACTGAGAAGGAAGAAGGATAATGCCAGGATAAAAATGGTGGAGGGAGAGAGGGAGGAAGGAAGGTTAGTTGGAAGGTGATAGGTGAAACCAAGTGTGTGGGAAAGGTCAAGGGCTGGAAAGGAAGGAAACTGATAGGAGGGGAGAGTGATAAATAGGAGCAGGGGAAGGAGGAGCGAATCCAGGGGGAAGAGATAGGCAGGTGAGTACAGGTAAAAGGTTAGAGCGTGGAACAGAGGAAGAGTGGGGTAGCACCCCTGCGATGTGTTAGTTTGGTGTTCCGTTTTGTGGGTCTTACTTTGTACATTTGGAAGAACATCAAGCTGATTAATTGGATACAAAAGAGAATTACAAAAGAAGGTACATGGAATTACAATGTTTGGTTACAAGGATGAATGGTCGAGTCCTTTTGTGGTTGTAAAGGATGAAAAGTGGTTAGAAAGAGATCTGATAGAGCTGCTAAAAATTAAGAAAGGCTTCCACGTAACAATGGGAGTTAATGTGCACAGGTTGGGAACCAAGGGCCAAGGGAAATGCAGTGAAGATATTCATCAAAAGAACAAAGGAAAAATGAATTCTTTATTGCATGTGGTGTTGCGAAAACTTGAATTTCGGAAGCAGAAACTACAACATTAGTTATAAAGGATCTAGGTAAAGATTTTACAAATGCAAGATTTCTCAACATATTTCTGGAAAAGCTTTCTAGACTCATTTAGAGAACAGTAACTGTCATAAAGGATTATCGTCTCAGTTACTGTGAAATTTCAGGATTCTTTTATTGTAAAAAGAGTCAAAATCATCTTTAAATATGACATAATTCCAAAAGGTAAATGTCAACAACTAACTGACTGCTGTTTTCTTTTTGATGTATGGAGTATATCAATTTTCTTTAATCCATTCTAATGAACAGTGTCCATACCTTAAGCCAATTACAATACAGGTGGCTGAACATGGTTTCATGGGGAACTGGAAAACGCAATAAAGTTAACGGCCTTTTTACTAATATATTTTGTGAAGTCAACTGGAAGTGCATATTATTTATTTAAATTATGTGATTTGTTCCTTCACAACTACTCTGCTAATGGAACTGAATCTCCGCCCTCAACAAGTTGTTCATAATATGCTGCTTGCATTCATAAATATATTACAGAGAGCACAGTAAATTAACTGATCAAAACAAAGCCTGATGTTTCTCCTGGAAATGTACTATGTCACAGAAGTTAAAAGTTATAGCTGATTTGTGAACACAGCCAAGAGGCGATGAGGATGCAGAACAGGAAACACATTTTCTTTAAGTTCAATGACAGAAGTACAGATGTCTTAGTAATTTATTGACATGCAGTGATGAGTAGGCCCTTCTCACCCTTATGGCCCTTCGAGCAACTTCCAAATTAATCTTAGGCTATGACCACACTATACCGGATAAACTTGAAAATGCTGGTTTCGTGTAAAAACGATAGGCATCCACACAAGGCGTTTTTAAAAACATCTCTGTCCACATTAAAACGTATATTTGGGTGAATCTCCTCCTCCTGGGCACGCGCAGGACACATCTACAGAAAAAAAACTGAAGAGGAAGCGGTTTACTATTTCCATTTCCGCTATGGTGTTGTTCTATTGCGTTCATGAAAACAATGAAATTCTGCGCTGCTGCCACCATCTGTTCCGGCATGGCATGACAGCGTTTTTAGGTTTCTCCGATCACTCCATCCACACTGCTCTGCCCAAGCGGCATTTTCAAAATTACACACTCTGGAGAGCGTTTCTGAAAATCTCCGTTTTCAGGGGACACCATTTTAGTGTGGACGGAGGGTAAAAACGAAGAGAAAAATTGTTGGTTATGGATTTATCCAGTGTAGTGTGGACGTAGCCTTAGCCTAATCACGGGACTATTTACAAAGACCAATTAACCTACCAACCGAGCGGGTTAATTGGTCATTAGAAACAGGATAGAAGGGTTCGTTTTCCTTTCATTATTGCTGAATTGGTCTTGGTTGTCCATTGTACAGCGCAGGCTGGATGGCAGTGGAATGCTCCTCCTGTAGGATGTGGGAACTCATGGAACCTGATGGTCACCCCGACAACTACACCTGCAGGAAGTGCAGCCAACTCCAGCTCCTGAAAGATCACATTAAGGAGCTGGAGCTGGAGCTGGATGAACTAAGGATCATCTGAGAGGCATTGATAGATACAACTTTTGAGCAAGCAGGTGGATACATCCAGAGTACAGAATTTGGGGAGTAGATGGGTGAACACCGAGAGCGGTAAAGGAAGAAAGAAGTCAGTGCAGGGTTCACCCATGGCTATTCTCCTCAGCAACAGGTATATCCTTTTGGATACTGATGAGGGGGATGACCTATCTGGGTAAGGCAGCAGCAGCCAGACCAATAGCACTGAGCATCTTGAGATAGACATCCTTGGAAAAACCTTAGATCATGTCATTGGTTCTTCTTGGACTTACAAAAATATCACTGCCTGACTCTCTTCTTATTTCAACATCTCATTTCCCATCAAATATTATAAATTGGAATTATTTTTAATACAAATTTAGTACCTCCCATGAAGTTGAATACTTTTCATTGTAATGTAAATTGTATGAATACCTTCCAGAGTGAAACACTTTCTCCAAGGCATAGCAATAAGCTCCAAGAAATGGCAATTGTCTCCACTTGTGATCTCAGATCTCAGAATGATTAAAACTGTTGTACTGGGTATTGCATTTATCATTTATCTTCAGTTAGCTTGTGAAGGTGACATCAAGCATTAATCACGAAGGTAATGAGAAATTCACTATAATATGAGGGAATGGATTGCAGCATTCTGACCTAGCAGGAATAGCCTGGAGACAACTTCTGTTGATGAAAGGATGAGATCCCATCTGCCCCTCGAATAACAGTAAGTGAATCCAGTGAACTACTTCAGAAAAGACCAGGCAAGTTACTTCCATTTAATGCAACCACATCACAATGTCAGAAGCATAGCTAAAATGTATCCTCTCCTTGTCGTTATCACAAAAGAAAAATTTTGTGGACAATTTAACTGTTGCTTTGAGTATTAACTTAATGTACAGAGAGATCTTGGGGTCCAAACCACAGCTCCCTGGAAGTGTTAACACAAGTAGACTGGATAGTGAAGAAGATGCAGAGGATACTCGCCTACATCAGCTAGAACTCTGAATATTGCAGCTGTAGAAATAGCCACATTTGGAGACTTGTGTGGAGTTCTGGTCACCACACTACAGGAAGGATGTGGAGCCTTTGGAAAGAATACAAAACCAGCTCACCAGGATATTGCCTCAATTAACGATGGGAGGTTGGACAAGATTTCTCTGGAGTGTCGGGGAAGAGGGGCAAACTGATTAAAAATACATAACCTTCTGTGGGGCATAGATGGGGTGGACAAGAGTTTTATCCCCTCGCCCCCGTGTGGAAATGTATAATTCTCTAATGTATAACTTTGATTGAGAGAATGATAAAGGAGACTTAAATTCCAAGCATTTCAAGTGGGTACATTCTGCTTGGAGAAGTGCAGGGAATAGAAATGATAGTGACATCTTAGAGGTATTTAGACAGACACATGACTAGGCAGAGAATGGTGGGATATACATAGACCATGTGAAGACAGATGGGACTAATTTAAATTCGCATTCATTTCAGTAAAGTATCACAGGCCAAAGGTTCTGTTCCTGTGTTGTATTGTTCGATGTTCCCCGTTCTTTTCCAGCAGTGAAATTGCTTCAGAAGTAGTCCAATGGCTGAAAAGTGCTTTGAGGTAATGGAACACCATGAAAAATGTTTTATGAATATTAATATTTATTTTCCCCTTTCTTTCCTCTTTTCTTTCCTTTTGATTGATCCAATCACTACATGAATCAAATTCAGATTTACCAGATTTTTCAAGCTTGACAGATTATTGATTTTTTTCTTTTTTTCCAATATTGCATACCAAAACACAAACATCACACCCTTCCCATTGTACTGCAATGACCCGTTCACTATATACTGTATATATCTTAGTTACTTATATAACATGATCTTAACTTCGTCAATGGAATGCTTCTGCAATATCCCAACAACAGAAACAAAACCGAGGATGGCTGGTGGACGCATGACATGCGTCAAAGCATGGTGTGAGCACGCTGGCAGCTGACTGCCATAGAGAGGAGAAGCCATTGCATTGGATTGGAAAACACTGCAGAGCGATGCAGACTCAGCCAGCTCCATCATGGGCACATTAAAAAGGCGATGCCTGAGAAAGGCAGCACCAGCATTAAGGTCACCCATCCCTTAGGACATGCTTTCTTCTTGTTTCTTTCATCAGAGAGGAGGTACAGGAAGACTCACACCCAACATCTTAGAAACAGTTTCTTCTTCTCTGCCATCTGACTTCTGACTGGACAATGAACCCATCAAGATATAGTATATATTTCTTACTGTAATTTATAGTAGTTTTTATGTATTTCACTATACAGTTGCTGCAAAATAAACAAATTTTACAACATACATCAGTGATAATAAACCTGATTCTGGTTCTTCATGGAATTCCAGAAGCAGGGTGCCGCTATGCTTTCAACAGGAAGACAAACAAATGAATTACGTGATATATTAGGATAACCAAAGGATGAATTGTGATGAGCAATATTTGACCAACCGCATGTGGAAACAAACTGTGCACTTTGCACTCTACGAGGAGGAAGGGACAGCTTGCAGATATCCTGCATGAAACCCCAATGATGACATTGTTGATGATCTACAGTTAACCCTGGAAGAATAGGAAGCAGTAAACTGATAACTGCTGGACAGCTGAGAGACAGGCTCATTTGGCTCCCTTTCAGAGGTGAATGGTATACTGTTATTTGAAAGTTTCAGGCCATCAATTATCTTCCTTCTCTTTCAAGTCTCTCTGGGGTATAAGCAAAACCTTTGCTCTTCAGAGCTGTCCATCACGTACTAATAAATAGTCTTAACATTAGTGCATTATCTTTTCCCCAATGTGAATTCTGGAGAAACAGATGATAAGCAATAATTACACCAAATATTCTTGTTACTTAAAAGCTTGGATTTTGCAGTTATAATAATGTCAAAATGTCAATATTCACTGTCATTATACTTTGAAGCCAATAGCAATATTTAGAATATGCAAAACTGGTTAATAGTGTGTAAACTCAGAAGATGCTGTCCATGATAATGTGGCTGATGACTCCCACCTGTATGACCTTTAGTTGTAGGCTAATTAGCATACATACCCTGCAGATTCAAAAAACTGTTAAAGGAACTATTGGAGTGATTTTCTGGAATTCTATGAGGGAAGCATACAAGCTACCAATGCTCATTGAAGAGAAGGTACAAGAACTTCACATCTTGAATTCCTGTTACAATCATGGCAACTGGTCTGTTATAACAGAAGAAAATAATTGCGAAATTTTAACTCATGCATATGTTTTAATATTAACTATCAAAGTACAAATATGTCACCATATTCAACCCTGAGATTCATTTTGAAATAGGCATACTCAATAAATCCATCATAGAAAAATAACCATAATAGAATCAATGAAAAAATCAATGAACTGGGCATTCAGCCAGTGTGCCAAAGACAACAAACTGTGCAAATACAAAAAGAAAAAAATAATAATCTAGTTTGGCATGGACTAGAAAGGCCAAGATGGCCTGTTTCTGTGCTGTAATTGTTATATGGTTATATGTTATATGGTTAATAATGATAAATAGATAATCAATAAATATCGAGAGCATGAGATGAAGAGGCCTTGAAAGTGCGTCCATTTCAATGATGGGGCAAGTGAAGTTGAGTGAAGTTATCCCCCTTGGTTCATGATCCTGATGACTGAGGAGTAATAACTGTTCTTGAACCTGGTGTGAGTCCTGAGACACCTGTATGTTCTTCCCTGATGGCAGCATCAAGAAAAGAGGATGACCTGAATAGCTGGGAACCCTGATGATGGATGCTGCTTTTCTGTGTAGATGTGCTTAATGGTGGACAGGGCTTTACTCGTGCTGGACTGGACCAAGTCCAGTACTTTTTGTAGGATTTGTCCTTCAAGGGCATTGATGTTTCCATACCAGGATGTGAGTGCAAACAGGCAATATATTCTCTGCTGCGTGTCTATACACTTCACCATTTTAAAGTGCAACATTTTACTCACAGATTGCAACAAAGTTGTTTTCAATTTTGATAGTATTAAGCACAATATTAATGCCATAATGTAAAATCCTACTTTATTCTGTGTGATGACCAGTTTTATATATTTAGCATTACAGATATAATTGGACAGAACTTGAAAGATTGGTTTCATACTGCTACCATTAATAAACTGATGAATGGGCAAGGGGTTGGAAGCAACAATTTTCTGCTTATTTAGCAGAATGACACAAGTGACAAAAGTTATGTCCTTACTAAATCATATATACAGAAAGGTGCTGTAAAAAGGACAACAACATCACAAAGGATTCCATCTACCCTGCTAATGGACAGTTTGTCCTGCTCCCAAAAGGGAAGAGGCTATGCAGCATCCATGCCTGGAGCATGACACACAAATACAGTTACTTTCCCCAAGCTACCAGACTGTTCATGACCTCCACCCATTAACCTATCCCTCCATTACTACATCCACATCAGCCACTCCTCCCCACAGCCTCTCAGCACCCCTATGCACCTACACATTATGCTTAAACTCCACACCTCGCACCTACACTCGCACAGTCACTGTCTTGCTGTGTTGTTATATGCCCTGCTGCGATCTTAAGGAGTCCCTCTTGCCAACAGCCACTTTGTCACTTTATCATTTCCTGTCAGAGTTACCTTATGTTCAGATTCTCCTGCACTTAGTGTCACTTTATCTACATGCAATCAGTCTATGTATGTTAGCTAATCTTAGGGATATACAGTCACACTCAAAACTTAGTTAAACATTTTGTTTTCTCGGATTGATTTTATATTTATATCATTTGTATATGCTGTATTGGATCTGGAGTAACGATCATTTCATTCTACTTTACATGCATCTACTGAAGCATGAGAATAAACAACCTTGAATCTTACTGAGGCCCTCCATTGGTCAGGGCTCTACCATGGACATTGAATCCCAGCTGACTACGTGATACGCAAGCCTGTAGAATGTGGAGAGTGAGCAGTTGCTTATGTAGCAGGCTACCTCTCTTCACACAGCTATTGAGTCCAAAGGAACGGCAGAGACCGATACAGTTGGGCACCAAGCGGCGTCGCTGGAGTGGCCAGTCAAAATGGCCTTATGGACTCCAGCTCTGGATTTTTCCTTGGGGTTTACTCCTGAAGCCTTCCCACCAGTGAGTATAGTGGCAAGTCAGCGGAGGTTTGAGATCAGGGTTTTCTTTCTCATAAATGAGCTGTAAAACACAGCTGAAGAGCCTCTTCTGCCCGAGCGACTAATTATAGGGCACCAATAACTCATCTTTGTCCCTTCTCCTACCATTAGAAACAGTTCCACTGGGCTTAGTAGCTAGGCCACACTTAAGGCCAGTAGCTGGACTTGGTTGTCAGAGGCGGTTTGAGGTGCATGCCATTGGGAGCATTCAATAGATAATGGGAGGTTATCCCCATTATCATCCCCGCCTATAACAACCGTAAGGAACCTGAATTCTACTAATTATAAGATTTGTAGAAGGAGGTTGGCAGTTGTTTTACCTCATCTTCCAATCAACTGTATCCTTGATCTTGGATGGTTGCACCACAGTAGGGTTATGGGATAGTTCACATCTGTGTCCTGCAGATATGATAACTTTTAGAGGAAATATTGGAGTGATCTTCTGGACTGCCATAAGGGAAGTAACTGCTAAAGTATGCAACTAGTGTTGTAACTAGAACTGCAAAGTAGCTCTAATTACCAGAATACATTGAAAGGGCAGACCTCACAAAATCAGAAAGATTCTTAAATTCCTGAAAATCAGTCAATCAAATATCTTTGGTTCCTATGAGATGATGACCTGCATAATCTTCAATCTAATTAACAATGACCTCTCCAATCATCTTGTAAGATCTTTATTCTTTCATTCAATGTCTTTTCCTTGATTTTATTCATTTGGCTACAGTTTTAATGAACTGGGAAAAGGTTTGCTGATGTTCATCCAGCTACTGTCAACGATCTGAACCCTTGCTGAGGCAGAGAGTGCTACCATTTACGCTAAGCTTCCAAGCTCCTGAAGGTTATTACTGACAGAAAAATCTTGCAGAAATATGTTCTCCTCAGTTGAGTATTAATTAGTTTTGGAAAGCAAAGATTAGTACCAGTTTACTTTGTCTATCACCGACTGCCCTCCCAAATCCCAGTGCCCATTTCCCCAATTCCATTTCCAGCAACATGTGTCTGACATTGATGCAGCTCTTTCCCTCTACCACCTTTGCCATAAGATTAGCTTTCTCCTTTCTCAAACTGACTGGGCTAAAGTTAAGAATATAGAACATAGAAAAATACAGCACAGTACAGTCTCTTCAGTCCATTTAATTAACTTTAAAGTCAATCTAACCTTTCCCTTCAATATAGCCCTCCAATTTTCTGTCATCCATGTACCTGTTGAAGAGTTTCTTAAATGTCCTTAATGTCTCTACCTGAATAATGAAGGCCACATACCACATGCTTTCTTAACAACCCTATGTTCTCATGGATTCCAGAGCCCATCCTAAATTCCAGTTTACATCTTTTCTTCTCTCAACCTACACATTAGATTCAATTTGTGACCTCCACAATCTGGTTCCTCAACCGTACTTCCCCTCAAAAGCTGATCATTGAATTGTTCATCCTGGCCAACGATATACAGAAGGTCACACCGGGAGCACCGATCATCTGCCCCTACACCTCCTCCCTCACTAACATTCAGGGCCCTAAACAGTCCTTCCAGGTGAGGTGACACTTCATCTGTGAGTCTGTTGGGGTTATATACTGTGTTTGGTACTCCTGGTGTGGTCTCCTGTATATTGGTGAGACCCAACATAGATTGCGAAACTGCTTCACCGAGCACCATCCACCATCCACCAGAAAAAGCAGTATTTCCCCTTGGCCACCCAATTGAATTTCACTTTCTATTCCCATTCTGATATATCCATCCATGGCCTCCTCCACTGTCGCGATGTAGCCACATTTAGGTTGGAGGAACAACACCTTATATTCCATTTGGGTAGCCTCTAACCTGATGGCATGAACATCGATTTCTCAAACTTCCAGTAATGCCTCCACAACCCCCCTGCATCATTCCCCATCACCTTGTGTTTTTCTCTCTCTCCTCCCCTTACCTTTTAAATCTACTCCTCATCTTTTTACTCAAGACTTGCCAAAGGGTTCCAACCTAAAATGTTGACTGCACTCTTTTCCATAGATGCTGCCTGGCCTGCTGAGTTCCTCCAGAATGTTGTGTGTGTTGCTCGGATTTCCAGCATCTGCAGATTTTCTCTTGTTTGTGATTCCAAAACTGTTCTGCCTGTGTTCCATCTTGTACCCTCTTCGGTTCACATTTTGTCCTCTCCTTCCTGCAGTGCCTCCAGTAGTAGAACTATGACAGGAATTCGCAAACTTCTTCATGCCATGGACCCCGTACAATTAACCGAGGGGTCTTTTGTCCCTAGGTTGGCAACCCCTGATGGATGATTATAAAATTATTGCCCATTGTTGTAAGTTCCTCTATTGTCTTACTCCCCCTTCTTACTTGCAATTTCCATCAGCCTTAAAAGACCATAAGTTAGGGAGGTGAGTTAGGCCATTCAGCCTATCGAGTCTGCTCCTCCATTCCATCACGGCTGATCCGAGATCCCACCCAACTCCATACACCTGTCTTCTTGCCATATCCTTTGATGCCCTGACTGATTAGGAAACTGTCAACTTCTGCCTTAAATATACCTAAGGACTTGGTCTCCACTGCAGCCTGTGGCTGAGCATTCCACAGAGTCACTATTCTCTGGCTAAAAGCATAGCGCCTAACACTATATTCCCTCTGCCACTTTTTTGCCCATTCTTCCAATTTGTCTAAGTTCTGCTCCAATCCATTGCTTCCTCAGCACTACCTACCCCTCCACCTATCTTCGTATCATCTGCAAACTTTGCCACAAAAGCATTGGTTTCATTATCTAAATCATTGACAAACAATATGAAAATTTGTGGTTCCAATACTGACCCCCAAGGAAGACCACTAGTCACTGGAAGCCAACCAGAAAATGCCCCTTTTATTCCAACACGCTGCCTCCTGCCTGTCAGCCATTCCTCTGTCCATGTCAGTATCTTTCCTGTAAAGCCATAGTATTTCATCTTGTTAAGCACCCTCATGTGTGGCACCTAATGAACGGTCTTCTTAAAATCCAAGTAAATGTCATTGACTGCCTCTCCTTGTTACCTCCTTAAAGAACTCTAACAGAATTATCAGGTGAGATTTCCCTTTTTACAGAAACCATGCTGACTTTGACATATTTTGTCATTATTCTCCAGGTACCCCAATACCTCATCCTTAATAATAGACTTTCCCAACCACTGAGGTTAGGCTAACTGGCCTGTAAGCTCCGTTCTTTTGCCTTCCTCCCTTCTTGCAGAGTGGAGTGACATTTGCAATCTTCCAGTCCACTGGGACCATGCCAGAATCAAGTGATTATTGAAAGATCATGACAAATGCATCTGTTATCTCATCAGCAACCTCTCTCAGGACTTTAGGATGTTGTCCATCTGGTCCAGGTGACTTATCCACCTTAAGACATTTGAGTTTGAATATCACTTTATAATAGCAATAACACTCACTCCTGCTTTCTGACACCTACAGACCTCTGGCACATTGCTAGTGTCCTCCACAATGAAGACTAATGCAAAGTACCCATTAAATTCATCTGCCATTTCTTTGTATCCCATTACTCCTTTACCGCCATTATTTTTCAGTGGTCTGATATCAACTCTCACCTTCCTTTTACTCTTTATATAACTGAAAAGCATAGAAACATAGAAAACCTACAGCACAATATAGGCCCTTCGCCCCACAAAGTTGTGCCGAACATGTCCCTACCTTAGAAATTACTAGTCTTACCTATAGCCCTCTATTTTACTAAGCTTCATGTACCTATCTAAAAGCCTCTTAAAAGACCCTATTGTATCCACCTCCACCACTGTTGCCAGCAGCCCATTTCACGCGCTCACCACTCTCTGAGTAAAAAACTTACCCCTGACATCTCCTCTGTACCTACTCCGCAGCACATTAAATCTGTGGCAACCATTTCAGCCCCAGGAAAAAGCCTCTGATTATCCACACAATCAATACCTCTCATCATCTTATACACCTCTATCAGGTCACCTCTCATCCTCCGCCGCTCCAAGGAGAAAAGGCCAAGTTCACTCAATCTATTCTCATAAGGCGTACTCCCCAATCCAGGCAACATCCTTGTAAATCTCTCCCTATCTATGATTTCTACATCCTTCCTGTAGTGAGGCGACCAGAGCTGAGCACAGTACTCCAAGTGGGGTCTGACCAGGGTCCTACATAGCTGCAACATTAGCTCTCAGCTCCTAAATTCAATTCCATGATTGATGAAGGCCAATACACCATATGCCTTCTTAACCACAGTCAACCTGTACAGCAGCTTTGAGTGTCCTATGGACTCAGACCCCAAGATCCCTCCGATCCTCCACACTGCCAAGAGTCTTACCATTACTACTATTTTCCGCCATAACGTTTTAGTACTGTATCCTGCTTCAGTTTTCCTTCATATTTCATTTTGTCACTTCTTATAGCTTTTTTAGTTGCCTTGTTGTATTTGAAAAACTTCCCAATTATCAAACTTCCCTCTCACTTTTGCTACCTTATATAACCTTTCCTTGGCTTTTATGCAGTCCTTAACTTCCCCCATCAGCCACAATAAAAAAAAAATAACTCTCTGAGATATCTTTTTCTTCAAACTTATGGCAAAGTTATTTCCCCTGTTGTAGACAGGTTCTGAAGGTATCGTGAGAACCAATCTGCATATCTAAGAAGCATCCTGTTTGCCTTTTGAGAAAAGATCGTTAATATTTTAACCCCCGTGTTAGAGAGGCGAGTGGCTGCAGACACATACTTAGTTTGCATTGAATACATGGGATTTAAATTAGCCTGAATTTTCTTCTGTTTTGGCCTTGAACAGGGGTGTAATGGTCAATTTTATTGGTTTCACTCTCCTGCAAGTAAAATCAGAAATTGGTTCTGAAGTGTATGTTTAAATTTGTCATCAATATCTTTCAACAACAATAATTTTTATTTCAAGTCAGTTTGTCTGTTCAGAAGGATTTTCTTTATATTGCTGCAACACCACAGTTCAATATTCCTGCTAAGTGCCCTCCAAAAGATCAGCATTAAAGATTTTAAAGTATATTCAGTAAAGTCCTTTGAGGCCCCAACAACAAGAAATCAATGGGCAATATTATTAACTAGGAGGCTGTCATAATGGAAGTTCTGAACTTAACAGCATGATAAAACAGAATAGGGAGTATAATGAAATATAAACAAAATGCTGGAAATAACCAATGCGTCAGGCAGCAACTGTGGAGAGAGCAATAGAGTTGCTGTTTAAAGTAACTAACTTTCCATTGGTGGCAGTTGTCCATCATCTCCAGCGATGACAGGAAACATGTGGGAGTATTTTTAAAGTGGAAAAGCTGTGGCCCCGGGACAGTTCCACTTTCTCGATCTCAGAAGTCCAGGTCCCCTACGAACTGGGGTCTCCCTTGTTCGTAGTGGATGACCATGACATTTTCTGTGCCTTGTCATGCCCATTGCTTTCCACAGAGCATTGCAATACTGCTTTCCTAGCTGTTGGATTTCACTATTGATCTCTTCCACGCAGCCTCCGGCACAGAGTTTAATCACTGGGATGTGCATGTTCACATTTCACCGGGCATGAGGCTCACCAGGTGCCTGGCTTAGCTGGTCTGTCAAAGCGGTGTATTGGGGTGTACTGCTGTCTCATGCAAACCGGTGAGAGTTGAGTGTAAAGGTAAGTGAGCTGGCCCAGGTTAGACATAACAGGTCACTTCACTAGAGATGCTAATCCTCCCTGAACACCCCGTACACCCGAACTTTCCATTAGAGCAGATATAAAAGAGAATTTGAATATTTATTTATTTTTATTTAGAGACAGAGCATGGAACAGGCTATTTCTGCATAGTAGGCCACACCATCTGGGAAACATCTACTTAACTCCTGGCTAATCTCAGGACAATTTACAAAGACCAATTAACCTACTAACTGGTACATCTTTAGACTGTGGGTGTAAAACAGAGCACTTGGAGGAAATCCACACAGTCATGGGGGGAACATACAAACCCCTTACAGACTGCACTGGAATTAAATAGCCCGACCAGGGTATAAGCCACCAACAGTAGCTCACCAGGGTTCTCTGACCTGGGCTAGTCTTTCAAGTTGTCTGCAAGTGTAACCCATCTTCTTGGTGTATCCTTCCTCTAACAAGGATGCAGTCCTTGTCCTAATCATCCTGCTTTTGCAGCCAAGCTTTGGAACATACTTGGCGAAGTTCAACAGTACACTGCAGAGACATAAAAATATACATAAAAGTTACAAAAAAATTAATAAATAGACCAAAAAAAAAAGAATAGTGTAGTGTTCACGGATTCATGGAATGTTCTGAAATTTGATGGTGGAGGGAAAGAAGCTGTTGCTGAATTGTGGAATGTGGGTCTTCAGGCTCCTGTACCTCCTCCCTGATGGTAGTAATGAGGGCATAACCTGGATAGTGAGGTCCTTAGTTACTGCACCACTTTTTGAAGGTGACTTTGATGGTGGGGAGGGTTCTGCCCATGATTAAGCTGGCTGAGTCTCCAACCTTCAGTGACATCTTGTGATCCTACGCATTGGAACTTCCACTGTCCTATGATGCAATCAGTCACAATGCTGTCCTCCGTATATCTATAAATGTTTGTGAGAGTCTTTGGTGACATATCAGATCTCCTTGAATTTCTAAAGAAGTAAAACTTCTGGTGTCCCTTCTTCATGATTGCATCAAAGTGTTGGGTCCAGGATAAATTATCTGAAATATCAATGCCCAGGGGCCTAAAGCTTCTCATCCTTTCCACTGCTAATCCCTTAATGAAGACTGCAAGATAACAAGAGGTGAAATTTAGACAAGTGTTGCTTGTTTCTTATTGCACTCCCAGAGCACCTAGAGGAAAGGCTCCTGGAAAGGTTCAGAGAGGCAGACATCTCCAAACACATTTAAATTTGGTGAAACTAGCTCTGCTGTCTACTCCAAATGAATGAAGTGGAAGGAACAACATGATTTGGAGCTCATAGTTGCCAATTCAAAACGAATGATCATATACACTCAGCGGCCACTTTATTAGGTACACCTGTATACCTGCTTGTTAATGCAAATAACATATCAACCAAACATGTGGCAGCAACTCAATGCATAAAACACAGTCAAGAGATTCAGTTGTTGTACAGATAAAACATCAGAATAGGGAAGAAATGAGATCTAAGTAACTTTGACTGTAGAATGATTGTTGGTGCCATTAAGGGTGGTTTGAATATCTCAGAAATTGCTGATCTCCTGGGATTTTCATGTAAAACAATCTCTGGAGCTTGCAGAGAATGGTGCAAAAAAACAACAACAAAAAAAATTCAGTGAGCAGCAGTTTGGTGGGCGAAATGCCTTTTTAATAAGAGAAAGGACAGAGATTAACCATACTGGTTCAAGCTGACAGGAGGGTGACAGTAACTCAAAGAAACCATGTGTTACACCAGTGGTGTGCAGAAGAGCATCACTGAACACACAGCACATTGAACCTTGAGCCACAGCAGCAGAAGACAATAATCATGCACTCAGTGGCCACTTTATTAGATACAGAACATACATAATAAAATTGCCATTGAGTCTATTTGTACATAATGTCACAAAAGGAATCAGCCAATTGGGACATATTAATGATTGTGGTTTATCTGGATGGCAGTGTTGGAGCATCACTAAAACGACTCATGACATTATTGGTCATTATAATTAGTTCAGCCATGGAGATGTTTGTTAGAACTAGACATTTTTTCATCTTTTATTAAAAACCATGTTAAAATATCACTATCAATTGCTGATATTCCTGTTCAATCAGAACTGAACCACCAGATAGCTTGAATCTGCAAACAAGGAAGCATTATGTAAACACTTGTTGTAACTCAGAGTACATTTTGTTTATGCTTGCATCCAAAGTTAGAAAGAAATGATGATGTGATAAGTCCTGTGGTCATTTATGATTGGGCAAAACAATGCCAAAACAATGTGTTGTAGTCCTGTAGTCATCAACAGAATATGTAGACTGCCTGCTGTTCCTGATAATGGATTGTTTTGAAGACATTTTTGCATCATTTTTAACTGGTTGGTCCAGAGAATACAACACAAATGTAGGAAAATTTAGGCAAAATTAAGCCACATATCTCCAAAGACAAACACCTTGTTATCAAGCCCCTGACTCTGAGAAGGCAAGATTCATTCTGAGGTTAAGGAATTAAACTTTGAATATATAAAACCAACCTATTCCACCAATCAGCTTTCGTACGGCAGTCGCTATCATAATCATGCCTGCCACAGAGAGGAGACACACTTAATCAGAATCAGAATCAGGTTTAACATCATTGGCACATGTAATGACATTTGTTGCTTTTTGACAGCAGTACATTACAATACATAATTTTTTTAAAAAATAACTAAAAATTAATAATCCATTATAACCGAAAAATTAATTAAATATGTAGTGCAAAAAAGTAAGGAAGTAATGGCATAGTAGTGTTCATGGATTCATTGTCCATTCAGAAATCTGATGGTGGAGTGAAGAAAGGGAAAGAGGGGAATTGACATTAGGCTCGAAGTGAATTGGGAGGCTGATGGCAAAGTTTGCCGACGTAGGCTCACAACAATAAGGATATGCAAAACTATTACAGCTCAGGGCATTCCAGAGTTTGGAGTTCATTTCTGGCACTGTCTATAAGGAGTTTGTAAGTTCTTCCCGTGAACCAAGTGGGTTCCCTCCAGGTCCTCCAATTTCCTTCTACAGTCCAATGACACACTGGTTATAGGTTAACTTGTCATTGTGAATTGTCCTGTGATTAGGATAGAGATAAATAGGTAGATTGCTAGGCAGTATGGCTCATTGATCTAGAAGGTCCTGTTCTGCGCTGTGTCTTTAAATAAATAAACAATCAAGAAATTAAGAACTGAGATGGAGATTTGGAGTTGAAAAGGAGAGAAAATGGAAAGGAGATGTAACTGAGAAGGAAGAAGAGGAAAGAGATAGGAAAAGAGGGGATGAGAGGAGAGAAGATGGGGAAAAGGGGGGAGAGACAGTAGGAGATCAATTTCCAGAGGTCTAGAATACAAGAGCAGGAATGTAATACTGAGGCTTTATAAGGCACTGGTGAGGCCTCACCTTGAGTATTGTGAACAGTTCTGGGCTCCTCATCTAACAAAAGATGTACTGGCATTGAAGAAGGTTCAGAGGAGGTTCACGAGAATTTCAAGAATGAAAGGGTTAGCATACAAGGAATATTTTATAGCTCTAGGTCTGTACTTGCTGGAATTTAGAAGAATGAGGAAAAATTTTAATGAATGTTGAAAGACCTAGACAGAGTAGATGTAGGAAGGATGTTTCACATGGTGGGGAGTCTAGGACAAGAGGGCACAGCCTCTGGATGGGGGGGGGGGGGGTCCATTTAAAACAGAGATGTAGAGAAATTTCTTCAGCCAGAGGGTGGAGAATTTGTGGAATTTATTACCACAGGCAGCAGTGGAGGCCAGGGCGTATTTAAACAGATCTTGATATGTTCTTGATTGGCCACAGCATCAAAGGTTATAGGGAGAAGGCCAAGGAATGGAGCTGAGGAAAAAAAAAGGATCAGCCAGATTGAATGTTGGAGCAGACTTGAAGGGCCAGGTGGTCTGATTCTACTTATGGTCTTACTGTCTTATCTACATGATGAGAGAAAAGGGAGAATGTGAGCAAGAAATGCAAGAGATGAAAGAGGAAATAATAGTAAAAAGAATGAAAGAATTAAACTTGAGGGCTTCTTCATAAAACAAAAATATACCTATTAAGCCTCTCAAATTCCAAATATACGTGAACTCCAATTGTCAGGTGGCCTTCCCAGATATTTGCTTTCAAAGATTACTTATCACCAGTTCAGCCAAACTGTTTACTCTTCTGCCAACTAATGGAGAGGGGAGGGTGAGAGGGAGGAAAGGGGCTTGTTTGCTGTTGTTGTTTCGTTGCTTGTCATGTTCTGTGTTGTTCAGCCGAGCATTGTGGGCATGTTATGTTGGCACCAGAATGTGTGACGCCATTTGCAGACTGCCCTCAGCACATCCTTAGGTATCACACACACAAAATGCTGGTGGAACACAGCAGGCCAGGCAGCATCTATAGGGAGAAGCGCTGTTGATGTTTCAGGCTGAGACCCTTCGTCAGGACTCAAGCAACACACACAAAATGCCGGTGGAACACAGCAGGCCAGGCAGCATCTATAGTGAGAAGCGCTGTTGACATTTCGGGCTGAGACCCTTTGTCAGTACATTGCAATACATAAAATTATACATAAAACATACATAAAATACATAAAATTTCGGACCAAAACGTCAACAGCGCTTCTCCCTATAGATGCTGCTTGGCCTGCTGTGTTCCACCAGCATTTTGTGTGTGTTGCTTGAATTTCCAGCATCTGCAGATTTCCTCGTGTGTGACATCCTTAGGTGTGTTAGTTGCTAACATAAATGACACATTTCATTCTATTTTTTGATGTGCATGTTTAAACAAAGCAAACTGTTCTCTTTGGTTGGTTTAGCCTCACCTATCAGGTCTGTGATGTGCTTAAATAGGTAATGTTTATTTGGAACATATAGCTGGAACAGGAGTATTAATCCGGAATACTGTGGTCACCCTTCTCCACTCCAGTTACCTCTGGATGCATCATTGTGTACTGCAGTCATGCAGATGAACAAGGAAAATAGGCCTTTCCCTCTATTTCCCTTCCAGTTAACTGAATCAGTTCACAACTCTAATGGCAGGTTTCATTAAGTATGATATGTGTACAAATCAGGAAAAATGAATGGCGACATAAAATTGTTGTAGGCAGCCATAATTGATTTTTTTTTAATAAAAGTATTTAACAAGCTAAAACTAGATTATAAATAAAACTTGAAAGGAATGTATGAAAAAGCTAATGATTAATCTTCTAAAATGCACTGGTGTTGCTTACATTTCACATTCAAACATGAAAAATGATACAGTGATGTTGTACAATTTGTGGTTGTGATAACTCTTAATGCCACGGGTAATTTTGACTTCCAGAATGTCAATCTACCATCACATTCCTCAATGCTGAAAGCAAATTTATTCACCATGGGCTGGCTGGTGGTGTAGTGGTATCAGCACTGGACTTCAAGGCAGATGGTCCTGAGGTCAATCCAGCCGGGTCCCAACCTGGGCAGCAGCAGTATCTGAGCAGAAGAAAGGCTTGTCAATCTACTTCCATATTCTGCCACGAAAACCCTACGAACCCTATGGTCCTTGAGGTCACGAAGAGTCGGACTCGACTTAACGACTGAAGAACAACAACATATGTCATCATATACATCCCTGAGATTTGTTTTCTTGCAGGCATTCACAGTCAATACCAAGTAACAAAATAGAATTAATGAAAATTCACAACATACAAAAAAGAAGGACAATTAACCACTGAGAAAACGACAATAAGCTATGCAAATGCAAAAAGAAAAAAACCCAAATAATAATAATAAATAAATAAGCAATAAATATTGAAAGTCCTTAGAATTGAGACCATAGGGTGTGGAATCAGTTCAGTGCTGGGGTGAGTGAAGGTGAGTGAATTTAGCCCATCCAGTTCAAGATGTTGATGGTTGTGGATAGATACATAACAGTTTCTGAAACTGGTAGTGTGGAACCTGAGGTTCCTGTGCTTTCTTCTTGCTGGAAGACAGCATGTCCTGGATGGTGAAGGCCCAATTATGTATTATTGATAATATTTGCCTATAATTACTGTTAGTCCAATGAGCAGTTATGAAGTATTGTTCCAATTAATTCCACCTAGTGAAATTATACAAACCTATAATGTCATGTTATTTTCTTCTCAGTAACTGTTACTGAAGTGCAATCAGTTTCAGTGCGTAGGAGACACGTCTTCTGTGTTGTGTGTTTATAATGTTTACTATGGTCACTAGTCACATCAGTGGGGGTGTGGTAGAAGCAAAGGGGGTAAGTTCCATATTCTTGCTTATTTCATGGCATTCTGTAGCCTGCGGCCAGCCAAGGTCATACCTTTGATGACCTTTGCTGGAATTTGATTTTTGCAGCAAGCTTTGGAGCTGTGGGCGTGTCACACAGGTATAACAAGTCTGCACGGTCGCAGACAGGCAGCAATTGTTTTGTTTGATTTTGGATCCGGTTTTTCCGCTACACAAAAGAAGGCCATGCCAGTACTAAGGGCAAAAGGCTTGCTTATTCATTTTGCACTAATTTAAAGACTGTTTGTGTTGAAAACAAATACATTGATATTTGTTGAAAGGAAAAAAAATATTTGTTGAAGGTTTGTTAATGATATAAATGTGAAAGATTATAAGGCTTGCAGGAAGGAGTTTAAGAATGAAATTAGGAGAGCCAGAAGGAGCCATGAGAAGGCATTGGCAGACTGGATTAAGGAAAACCCCAAGGCATTCTACAAGTATGTGCAGAGCAAGAGGATAAGAGAATGGGACCAAACAAGTGTAACAATGGAAAAGTGTGTATGGAACAGGAGGAAATAGCAGAGGTACTTAATGGATTCAGGCAGATGGAGCTCATCAGTCTGGGAAAGCAGTCCATCTAAGAGAGGGAAAACTCTGATTTCAAACCTCCACTGACATACCCACTTATGGAAAAGGCTTTGGGAGTAAACTCTGAGGAAAAATCCGGAGCTGGAGTCCCGAAGCCAGTTCAAAATTGCCTTCAACCTCACTCTGGCAACTCCTGCGACGTCACTGGTGCAAGCTGTATCGGCCCTTGCCCTTCCCTTGGACAACATTGGTGTCATGGAGAGGGGAGACTTGCTGCTTGGGCAACTGCTGGTCTTCCATACAACCTTTCCCAGCCCTGCACCCTGGAGAGCCTTTCTAGTCGCAGATCCATGGTCTCGCGAGACTAACGGATGCCATCATCACTTAATGGATACTTTGCTTCTGTATTCACTACAGAAAAGGATCTTGGCGATTGTAGGGATGACTTGCAGTGGACTGAAAAGCTTGAGAATGCAGATATTAAGAAAGAGGATGTGCTGGAGCTTTTGGAAAGCATCAAGTTGGATAAGTCACCAGGACCAGACAGGATGTAATCCAGGCTACAGTGGGAAGCAAGGGAGGATATTGCTGAGAATCTGGCAGTGATCTTTGCATCATCAACAAGGACCGGAAAGGTTCCTGATGATTGGAGGGCTGTTGATGTTGTTCCCTTATTCAAGAAAGGGAGTAGAGATAGCCCAGGAAATTATAGACCAATAAGTCTTACTTCAGTGATTGGTAAGTTGATGGAGAAGATCCTGAGAGGCAGGATTTATGAACATTTGGAGATGTATAATATGATTAGGAATAGGCAGCAGTTTGCCAAGGCAGGTTGTGCCTTACGAGCCTGATTGAATTTTTTGAGGATGTGACTAAGCACATTGATGAAGGTAGAGCAGTAGATGTAGTGTATATGGATTTCAGCAAGGCACTTGATAAGGTACTCCATGCAAAGCTTATTGAGAAAGTAAGGAGGCATGGGATCCAAGGGGACTTTGCTTTGTGGATCCAGAACTGGCTTTCCCACAGAAGGCAAAGAGTGGTCGTAGACAGGTCATATTCTGCATTGAAGCCAGTGACCAATGGTGTGCCTCAGGGATCTGTTCTGGGACCCCTACTCATTGTGGTTTTTATAAATGACCTGGATGAAGAAGTGGAGGGATGGTAAATTTGCTGATGACACAAGTTTGGGTGTGCTATGGATAGTGTGGAGGGCTGTCAGAGGTTACAACGGGGCATTGATAGGATGTAAAACTAGGCTGAGAAGTGGCAGATGGAGTTCAACCCAGGTAAGTGTGAGGTGGTTCATTTCTGTAGGCCAAATATGATGGCAGAATATAGCATTAATGGTAAGACTCTTGGCAGTGTGGAGGACCAGAGGGATCTTGGGGTCTGAGTCTACAGGATGCTGAAAGCTGCTACGCAGGTTGACTCTGTGGTTAAGAAGGCATATGGTGTATTGGCCTTCATCAATTGTGGGATTGAGTTTAGGAGCTGAGAGGTAATGTTGCAGCAATATAGGACCCTGGTCAGATCTCACTTGGAGTACTGTGTTCAATTCTGGTCACCTTACTATAGGAAGGACGTGGAAACCATAGAAAGGGTGCAGAGGAGATTTACAAGGATGTTGCCAGGATTGGGGAGCATGCCTTATGAAAATCGGTTGAGTGAACACATCCTTTTCTCTTTGGAGCGACGGAGGATGACAGGTGACTTGATAGAGGTGTACAAGGTAATGAGAGGCATTGATTGTGTTGATAGTCTGAAGCTTTTCTCCAGGGCTGAAACAGCTAGCATGAAAGGACATAGTTTTAAAGTGCCTGGAAGTAGTTACAGAGGAGATGTCAGGGGTAATTTTGTTATGCAGAGGGAGGTGACGGTGGTGGAGGCAGAAACGATAGGGTCTTTTAAGAGACTCCTGGATCGCTACATGGAGCTTAGAAAAATAGAGGGCTATGAGCCTAGGTAGTTCTAAGGTAGGGACATGTTCGGCACAGCTTTGTGGGTCGATGGGTCTATATTGTGCTGTAGGTTTTCTATGTTTCTGAAGGTTAGTCACATTGACTTCTTGGATAAATCAGGAAGCAGTGGATCAGGTCAGATTTGGAATTGGTATGTTGAACTAATTGGACAACTGTGAAATAGCCACTCAATTGGAAAGATACTGGGAAGATTAATAAGATGTTACATGTTGAAGCTGAGAACAACAAATCTGCTCAGAAGTCCACCTCAAGATTAGTCAGAAAAAATAGCTTCAAATAATGATGGTTTTTTTTACATCGTGTGGGGAGTGGATAAGGGAGATGATAGTGCAGAAAATGAACAAAGCCCATTCCACAACCACAATGGATGGTACATATACACTTAGTGGCTACTTCATTAGGTACACCTATTCGTTAATACAAACATCTAATCAGCCTATCATGTGGGAGCAACACAATGCATAAAAGCATGCAGGCACAGTCAAAAGGTTCTGTTGCTGTTCAGATCAAACATCAGAATAGGGAAGAAATGTGTCTATGTGACTTTGACTGTGGACTAATTGTTGGTGTGAGACGGAGGGGACTGAGTATTTCAGAAACTGCCGAACTCCTGGGATTTTTACACACAGCAGTTTCCAGAATTTGCTGTGCGAATAGTGTGCGAGAGAAAAAAAAAACATCCAGTAGGCAGCAGTTCTGCGGGTAAAAATGTCTTGTTAATGAGACAGGTCTGAGGAGAATGGCGAGACTAGTTCAAGCTGACAGGAAGACAACAGTAACTCAAATAACCACGCTTTACAACTGTGATGTGCAAAGGAGCATCTCCGAATATACAACACATCAAAACATGAAGTGAATAGGCTACAGCAGAATAAGACCAAGAGCATACACTCATTGGCCGTGTTATTAGGTAAAGGTGGTATCTAATAAAGAATCAGAAACAACATCAGGTTTATTATCACCAGCATGTGACGTGAAATTTGTTAACATAGCAGCAGCAGTTCAATGCAATACATAATACAGAACAGAAAAAAAAATAAAAATAATAATAAATAAACAAGTAAGTCAATTACCTATATTGAATAGATTTAAAAGAATTTGCAAAAACAGAAATACTGCATATTAAAAAGAGCGAGGTAGTGCCCAAAGATTCAATGTCCATTTAGGACTTGGATGGTGGAGGGGAAGAAGCTGTTCCTGAATCGCTGAGTGTGTGCCTTCAGGTTTCTGTACCTCCTACCTGATGGTAACAGTGAGAAAGCATGCTCTGGGTGCTGGAGGTCCTTAATAATGGACACTGCCTTTCTGAGACACTGCTCCCTGAAGATGCCCTGATTCTTTGTAGGCTAGTACCGAAGATGTAGCTGACTAGATTTACAATCCTCTGCAGCTTCTTTCGGTCCTGTGCAGTAGCTGCACCTACCCTCGCCCCCACCCCATAACAAAGTGATACAGCCCGTCAGAATGCTCTCCACGGTACATCTATAGAAGTTGTTGAGCGCATTTTGAGTGTAATAAAGTGGCCACTACGTGTATATAAACCATCATCTAGAATCTCTTTTGCTCTTTTCACCCTTCTAATGTTTTATTTTTCTTTCCTCTCTTTTAGAACATTGCTAATATATACTCAATTTACACATTTTCATCCATTCATCGTATGTGACATAATTACCTCAGGAACCATCTCTAATTGTCCTTAAACTGAGCAGATTGGTGGGCTGGGTGCTTAAATGTCACACATTCTATGTTTTAGGAACAGCTTCTTTATCAGTTCTGCCATTAGATTTATGAAGCAACAATTAAATCTATCAATACTACTGGAGTATTTTTGCAATACTTATTTAAATATATATATTTATTTTTGTAATTTATTGCCTATTTTATGTATAAAATACAAATATATGTAATATTTAATGCATTACATATTATAATATATAATATGTTGTGTAAAACAGCATTTGCATGACATATATCAGTAATAATAATTGATGTCAAACACATGGGTCAGAGGTCACATATGGTTGAAGATGGCAGTTTTCCTTTCTTGGCGTACTATTGTGATTCAGACAGAATTTTGCAACAATATCACAGTCACCATTATCAAAACTAGGTGATATATTTAATTACATTACTTTAAACTCTTATTGGATTTCAACACATGCATCCAGATCAATAACACAAGCCCCTGTATTATTAATCAGGCAAATGAGCCATTATCTTACCAAAGTCACATTTCTTTCTCTTTTGTTCATCATGTTTCAATAACATGCATGTGTTTATCAATGGTAAATTTAAAAATTAATTGCAAACTGCTACAGCAATATTATCAAGTTTCAGTCATATCATTGCCATTTTTCTGATACTGTATATTTTTACTTGGATTATGAATGTTGCTTACAAGGTTGTCGTTTATTGTTCGGCTCTATTTGCGTTTGTGAGGTGGCATTGTGCCTGAATTTGGAACTGATGATACATGGAGCACATAGGCTCCCAGTGAATTGTTAAAACTATGCTGTTTATTTTCTACATTATTATTAAGCCTGTTTTCCTGTATCTTGCCTCACTCACATTTCACCATAAAATGATCAATGAACTATTGTACCTCCCTACTTTTTGCAGCAGTCTTTATTAGTATGAGCAATTTGCAGAAAATGAGTATCGACAGTAGTACAAACAGAAAATGCTGGAAATATTCTACAAAGGAAGCAGCACACTTGAAAAGAGAAATAGAATTAGAATTTCAGGTCAAGGACCCCATGATCACTTTCTGCACACCATCTGTTATGGGCCGGGGGTCTACTGCACAGGATCGAAGTAAGCTGCAGAGAGAGTTATAAACTTAGTCAGCTCCATCATGAGTACTAGCCTCCATAATATCTAGGACATCTTCAAGGAGTGATGCTTCAAAAAGGCGTCATTCATCATTAAGGACCTCCATCACCTAGGTCATGCCTTGTTCTCATTGTCAATATCAGGAGGGATGTACAGAAGCCAGAAAGCACTCAATGATTCAGGAACAGTTTCTTCCCATCTGCCATCCATTGTCTGAATGGACATTGACCCCATGAGCAGTATCTTACTATTTTTATTTCTATTTATGCATTATCTATTCAACTGAACTGTTTTATATATATAATAATACAAACATGACTGCTACTATTACTACTACTACTACTACTACTACTACTAATAATAATAATAATAATAATAGTAATAATAATAAATACTTCATTGAATCCAAGTGGGGAATTATTTTATTACAGCAACAACATTTCAAGATATGTTTAGCAGTGTGGAGATAAAACTAATAATAAAATACAGAATAATATCATACACAATAATAATGTACCAACATGCAATAAAGTGCAATAATAATGTAAAATATAATAAAACAGAGACTATTGTACTATGATATGTGTTCTCCTGTCACACAGAGATGAACTGTTGCATATGCTTCTTGCATTCGTAAGAAAAGATTTTCTGTAATGATCCTCACTTTGGTGGAAGAAATAAACGGGCAGACAATTATTTAGATAGGGAGAGAATTCAAAATACAGAAATGCAAAGGGGCTTGGGAGTTCTTGTGCAGGATGCCATAAAGGTTAACCTCCAGGTTGAGTCAGTGGTGAAGAAGGTGAATGCAATGTTGGCATTCATTTCTAGAGGTATAGAAGATAAGAGCAGGGATGTGATGTTGAGGCTCTGAGGCACTCGTGAGAGCACACTTGGAGTATTGTGTGCAGTTTTGGGCTCCTTATTTTAGAAAAGATATACTGACATTGGAGAGGGTTCATGCAAGATTCATAAGAATGATTCCAGGAATGAAAGGGTTACCATATGAGAAATGTCTGGCAGCTCTTGGGCTGTATTCCCTGGAGTTCAGGAGAATGAGGGGGGATCTCATAGAAACATTCTGAATGTTAAAAGGCCTGAACAGATTAGATATGGAAAAGTTATTTCCCATGGTAGGGGAGTCTAGGACAAGAGGGCACAACTTCAGAATTGAAGGACATCCATTTAGAACAGAGATGTGGAGAAATTACTTTAGTCAGAAGGTGGTAAATCTGTGGAACTTGTTGCCATGAGCAGCTGTGGAGACCAAGTCATTGGGTGCATTTAAGGCAGAGATAAATAGGTTCTTGATTAGCCAGGGCATCAAATGGTATGGGGAGAAGGCAAGGCAGTGGGGTTGACTGGAAGAATTGCATCAGCCCATGATTGAATGGTGGAGCAGATTTGATGGGCTGAATGCCCTACTTCTGCTCTTCTATCATATGCTCTTATGGTCATATGATAGCGGAGCTGAATGAGTCAGTTCGAAAAGATTTTCCGCTGCTTATTCAGTAGGTCGTAGAGAGGATGTGCCAAATTATCCATAATAGTTTGTTTAGTGAAAGTCAAGAAAATTCACGACATATGCTGTAATATTAAACGTGGTTCTGACTCTGATTCTCATTTGTTAATCCTGTTTCTCTTTCTACAGAGGCTGCCTGGCCTGATGAACAAGGTCAGCATTGTTGGTTTTTATTTCAATATTTTCAATATCAGAAGCTTTTCTTTGTTAACTATCAGTTGTAGCCTCCTCTTCCTATAGATAGGTCCCAAGCCTTTGCCATGTTAGTTTTGTGACACGGTCTAAAGGTTTCAGCTGTGATGTTGAAATCTGTGGAATACTTACTTGCCTTTAAAGCTGCTCTGAGTGGTATAGCTGCTACCACATTGCAATGCCAATGTTCTTCGGACACCTTCCTGCAAAATGCTGAGAGACCATTTTGAAATATTGAAAGGGGCCCAAAGCATAATCTGATCCAGGAACTAATCCCCAGGCTGAATTGAATATACAAGATGAACATCTTCATGTTTTCCTTGTTGTTATTCAAAAATTTCCTCATTTTTACCATCCACAACCTTAATTTTTGAATCCTCTCACTACCAATGCTTTGTGGAGGCAGTACGAACCACGTAGATGCTGCACTTTGTTAGTGTGTATCATATCATACTTTATGCTCCTGTCAAAATTTTGTTATCGCATATAAATTGGTGGCACTTGAAGTTGTAACTTGCACAGGGACTCTGTCTGTTCAGAAACAGAATGTGGCACCAAACCCGGGAAGTTCTGAGAGGCTTGGTGAGTTCTGCAGACCGACGAGTGAGATTGCTGCTCAACCTGGCTACTCTGTTTATGACTAAATTCACCGAATTCTTGAAGTAGCCCATCATAGTAAGCCTTCTGTTTGTCTCTCAGGATCATACTCACTTGTCCCCATAAAGTGAATCATTTAAGAGTGTAAGAACTACATAAAAATACAATGACATATGAGCACGAGGAGGCTTCATTTATCTCCAATGAAATCATGACTCTTCTGATGCTGGGCTTAATTCCAATTTACTTCTGGGATCCTATAATCCATAGCCCTGTGGTAAAAACAGAACAAATCTGAACATAGAAGATAGAACCGTACAGCATAGTACAGGACCTTTGTCCCACGATGTTGTACCGACCATATAATCGACTCCACGGTCAATCTAACTCTTCCCTCCCACATAGCCCTACATGTTTCTCTCATCCATGTTCCCATCTCAGAGCCTTTTAAATTCTGGGAGAGCTCCAGTCTTCCAGATAACGGCATCTGCACCAGGTGCAGTGAGTTGCAGCTCCTCAGAGAACGTATTAAAGGAAACCGGAGCTGCAGCTCTTTGAACTTCGGCTCATACGAGAGAATGAGGTGATAGATGGGAGCTACAGGGAGGTAGTCACTGCTAGGCTGCAGGAGGCAGGCAACCTGGTGACTGTCAAGAGAAGGAAGGAAAATGGGCAGCCAACGCAGTGTACACCTCTGGCCATTCCCCTCAATAGTAAGTATGCCACTTTCGATACCATTGAGGGGAGATGACCTACAAGGATGGAGCCACAGTGACCGGGTCTTTGGCACTAAGTCTGGTGCTGTAGCTGAGAAGAGGTGAAGAGGACTGTAGTGGTGATGGGAGATTCCATAGTCAGAAGAACAGAGACGAGATTCTGTGAGTGTGATAGAAATGCACGGATGGTATGTTGTCTTCCAGGTGCCTAGGTCAGGGATGTCTCAGATTGGGTCCACGGCATTCTAAAGGAGAAGGGTGAGCAGTCACAAATCTTGGTACATATTAGCTCCAATACCATAGTGATGCACCAACAATAACTCTCGGAGATGTGAGGCAAGAGATAGGCTTTTATTAGCTGGAAGAGAGAGCACTATCAGCAGCAAGAGACCATCACACAACATCCTGGAGACTGAGGGAGGAGCAGTTCATCCAATCGCCTTTATACAGGGGTCTGTGGGAGGAGCCACAGGAGCAGTCAGCAGGGGGGGGGCGTGTCCAGACAGGTATATGTAGTTCACCACACATAGATAGACAAGGTGAGGAGGTCCCGAAGAAAGATTTTAGGGAACTAGATAGAAAGCTGAAAAACAACACTTGCAGGGTAGTATTCTCTTTACTGTTGCTATGCCATGCACCAGTGAGGGTAAGAATAGGATGATTTGCAGATAAATGTGTGGCTGAGGAACTGGTGCAAGGTCCGGGGATTCAGATTTATTGGTCATTGAGATCTCTTTCAGGGAAGGTATGACATCTGGACACAAGGGGAACCAATTATCTTTGCCAGCAGACTTGCTAGAGCCGTTTGGGAAGGTTTAAACTAATTTGGAAGGAGGTGGGAACCAGAGCAACAATACTGAGGATGAGGCAGTTGATTTACAAACAGAGGTAGTGTGTAGTGAGACTCCTAGCAAGGAGAGGCTGATGATAGGGCAAAATTGCAGTGAAAAGGACAAGTTGAAATGTAAAGGAGAACAAAATTGAAAAGGGTGATGAACACAGGACTGAAGGTGTTATACTTGAATGTGCATCGGTATATGGAATATGTTAGATGAACTTAAAGCACAGTTACAGACTGGCACATATGATATTGTGGGAAACACTGAATCATAGCTGAACAAAGATTATAGCCAGAAATTTAAGTCCAAGGATAGACATTGCATTGAAAGGACAGGCAGGAAGGCAGAGGGGGTGGCATAGCTCTGTTGGTAAAATATGAAATTAAACTATTTGAAAGAGATGACAGAGGGGCCAAAGTTATTGAATCTTTGTGGGTAGAGCTAAGGAACCACAAGGGTAAAAAGACCCTGATAGGAGTTATACACAGACCTCCAAAAAGTAGTAAGGATATGGTCTATAAATTACAATGGGAGATAGAAAATGAATGCCAAAAAGGCAATGTTACGATAATCATAGGGAATTTAAATATGCAGGTAGATTGGGAAAATCAGGCTAGTGCCGGATCCCTGAAAGGGGATTTCTAGAATGCCTATTTCTAGTTTTTTAGAGCAGCTTATCGTTGAGCCCACTCAGGGATCAGCTGTTCTGGATTGGATGTTGTGCAATGAACCAGAATTGATTAAAGAACTTAAGGTAAAGAAATACATAGGGGTCAGTGATCATAAAATTGTAGAATTCACCCTGTAATTTGAGAAGGAGATGCTAAAATCAGATGTATCTCTATTACAGTGCAGTCAAGGGAATACAGTGGCAAGATACAAGAGCTAATCAAAATTGATTGGAAAAGAACACTTGCAGGGATGATAGCAGAGCAGCAATGGCTGAAATTTCTGGGAACAATTTGCAAGATGCAGGATATATACAGTACATACCAAAGAGGAAAAAGTATTCCAAAGGCAGGTTGACACACTCATGGATAACAAGTTAAGTCAAAGTCAATGTAAGGACCAAAGTGAGGGCATATAATAGAGCAAAGATTAGTAGGAGGTTGGAAGATTGGGAAGCTTTTACAAACCAACAGATGACAACTAAAGTCACCTAGACCAGATGATATACACCACAGGGTCCTGAAAGAGGTGGGTGAAGAGATTGTGGAGGCATTAGTAATAATCTTTCAAGCATCAATTGATTCTGGCATGGTTCAGGAGGAATGGAAATTTATGAATATCACTGCACTCTTCAAAATGGGAGAGAGGCAGAAGGAAGGAAACTATAGGCCAGTTAGTCTGACCACAGTGGTTGGGAAGATGTTGCAGTTGAATATTAAGAATGAGGTCTCAGGGTACTTGGAGGCACATGACAGAATAGGCTGTAGTCAGCATGGCTTCCTCGAAGAATTCTGTTGGAATTCTTAAAGGAAATAACAAGCAGGATAGACAAAGAATTGGTTGATGTTGTGTACTTGGATTTTCAGAAGGCCTTTGACAAGGTGCTGCACATGAGGCTGCTTAACAACTTAAGAGCCCATGATATTACAGGAAATACATTGGCATGGATAAAACTATGGCTGATTGGCAGGAGGCAAAGAGTGAGGATAAACCTTTTCTGGTTGGCTACAGTTGGCTAGTGTTGTTCGACAGGGTCTGGGTTGGTACCAATTCTTTTTTTATTTATATGTCAGTGATTGATGGCTTTGTGGCCAAGTTTGCAGACGATTTGAAGATAGATGGAGGGACAGGTAATTTTCAGGAAGAAGAGAGGCAACAGGCGGGCTTAGACAGGTTAGGAGTTTAGGCAAAGAAGCAGCAGATGGAATGCAGTTTCGGGAAGTGAATGGCCATGCACTTTTGTAGAAGAAGTAAAAGGGTAGACTATTTTCTAGATGGAGAGAAAATACAAAATTCTGAAGTGTGAAGGGACTTGAGGTCCATGTGCAGGATTCCCTAAAGTTTAATTTGCAGGTTGGGTTAGTGGTAAGAAAGGGAAATGTGATGTTAGCATTCATTTCAAGAGGACTAGAATATAAAAGCAAAGATGTAATGTTGAGACATCATAAAGCACTGGTAAGGCCTTACTTGGAGTATTGTGAGCAGTTTTGGGCTCCTTATCTAAGAAAGGATATGTTGACATTGGAGAGGGTTCAAAGGACGTTTACAAAAATGCTCCCAGGATTGAAAGACTTGTTATATGAGGAGTATTTGATGGCTCTGGGCTGTTACTCACTGGAATATGGAAGAATGAGGGGTGACTGCATTGAAACCTATTGAATGTTGAAAGGCCTTGATAGAATGGATGTGAAGAGAATGGTTCCTATAGTGGGGGAGTCGAAGGCCAGGAGACCTGTCTCAGAACTGAAGGGTGCCCTTTTAGAATGGAGATGAGGAAGAACTTTTTTAGCCAGAGGGTGGTAAATCTGTAGAATACGTTGCCGCAGGCAACTGTGGCGGTCAAGTCATTCGGGTATATTTAAGGATGGATTCTTGGTTAATCAGGGCATGAAGGGGAATAGTGGAGCAGACTCAATGGGCCACATGGCCTAATCCTGCTCCTGAATCTTAAAATAATAAATGTCCCAAAGGTATTTGCCACTACCTTTACCCGTGGCAGCACATTCCATACACTCACCGCTTTCAGTATTTAAAAAAACCCTCTAATATTCCCCCTATACTTTCTTCCAAACTATCTTAAAGTTATGACTCCTTTTATTCGCCATTTCCATCCTGGTAAAAAGTCTCTGACTGCGCACTCTATCTATGCTTCATCAATTTTTTACCCCTCTATCAAGTTACACCTCATCCTTCTTCACTCCAAAGAGAAAATTCTAGCTCGCTCAACCTATCCTCACATGGCCTGCTTTGGATAGATTCAATAATTCTGCTTTCCAGCTCTGCAGGTGGGGATTTTCAAAGTGACCCATTATTCTGAAATTATAGCGTTATTGGCTTTTACAATACAGATGCAGGCCTTCATCCTAGCTTCTCCTTGCCAAAAAGCTGCCTAACAGAACTAATCTCACTTGCTTGGGATTGACCAATATTCGTGTAGACATTTCCTATCCATGAATGTGGTCAAGCGTTTCTTTTATGTTCTACCACTTCCTCTAACAGTTGGTTCCACATACCCACCACCATCTGTCTGAAGAAAACATGCTCCTTTGATCCCTTTTTGATATTTCTTCTCTCTCCTCAAATTTAGAGCCTCTAGCTTTAGACTCTCCTATCCAGAGAATGAAAACTGTGAGCATTTATTTTATATATGCCATTCACGATTTTATTCACCTCTGTAAGATTATCCTCAGTATTGAAAGTTCCAAGGCAAAGAAAGCCCTGTCTAATCCAACCTTTCCTTATGACTCAAGCTCTCCAGTCTACGATTGTACAGTACTGTGCAAAAGACTTAATCGCTGAGGTGCCTCCGATTCTTCACAGTACTATAGTAATTTTATATATTGCACTTTACAGCTGCCATGAGAAAAACAAATTCATGCCATATGTGAGTGATGATAAACCTGATTCTGATATGGGTCCCTATTGTGGACTGAGCATGGGAAGAGGGCAGGGAGAGGGGAATCAACGTTGGGAAAAGGGGAAGAGAGATGGTGGAGGGGGTAGCAGGAAGCCCCAGAGAGACATTCTGTAATGATCTGTAAACCACTTGTTTAGATTCAAATTACCTTGCCTAGTGTCTCCACCCACATCAACCCTGCCTCTGGCATTCCTTCTCTGCCACCTGTCCTACACCCCCTCCCACAGTGCTCCACTCTCGCTGTTCCCAACATCCTTTGCTTCTGCCAGATTTACAAACTTGCTCTCTGTGCCACGTTGACACATACAGAACGGTGCAAAGGTCGAAGGCACCCTAGCTATATGTATGTGCCTAAGACTTTTGAACAGTACTGTAAATATTTTCTGCACACTCTCTGACTTAATAGCATCCTTACTTTAGCTAGGCAGCCAGAGCTGCACAAATACTCCAAGTGTGTCCCAGCAATATCCTGTACAGTTGTAACATGGTGATGGTGTCATGGTTGTCCAAGGTGAGTTTCATTTGGTCTTCACTGCTGACAAAGTGGCAAACTAGAATATTGTCCTTTTAAAAACTGCATTCCTCTTCCATTTTTGCTAGCAGATTAAATAATAATAAAGTAATATAGGAGTTTTTAAACTCATTTGAAAAGATGGAGTTTGCTGTCTAAATTTGCAGTCATATCACATTTAGTGTTAGCTGCAGAATTTAAATATATTCACATTTCTGGAACCTCAATTACTTATATCAAACACCTCTGCTTAATCATTAGCTTATTAGAGGATTATGAGCTTTCTGGATTTTCTTAGGCCTATTGGGAAGTAAATTCCTTGAGATACTTGTTCATGGATGAATTAGCACAATAATAGTCAGCCACGTATCTTGTGTAAAATTTTCTTAAGGTTAAGGTAAATGGGAAGAAAATGAAATCCATTTCGTGCCTCTTCATTGAGTAATCTGGCTTCTGGAGATGATAAGTGAGTAACTACTAGCTCTGGGAGGTGCCTGGTACAAGTATTAGCTTAGACCCTGTCATAACTCCGCATTGAGAGTGACAGCTGTTCCTTGCTAATAATAACAGCCTTTTATTCCATTCCCACGTGACAACTTCACTCCAGTTATTAAAAACATTGCATTTGCAGAGCACTGAGGCATTTTGAACGGAAGAGGTGGCAAATTGGTGATTATGTAATGCCGTGCTGAGACTGAAACAACCAATACATTACAGTTGATTTCACTTGAGTGGTTGCCTGATAAGTGGATAAATCTGTTAAAGAAAAAAATTATGAGAAGCAACTTCATGAGTATTTTTTTCAACCTACTCTGCTTGCATTTTTTAATTAAGCAATTTAATTCTGGTTTTTCCTTCTTCCTATCCCTGCAGTTTCCTACTTTTGAGACCAAACTTCACAGAACAGATTTTGTTGTGACTGTTGATTTTTTTTCCTTCTTTAATAAAATGAAGTGCAATGCTAGCATGAGGTACTTTTACACAAATATCTAGAAGGAAATTGAAGACTTTTGGAAGTAAACCAACTGCTCGCATGCCCATTGATTCTGGATGTTAATCCTTTGATTATGACGTGACAAGAATGAACCTTACACTATCTTCTCGGGCCTTGAGTTTCTAAAATGTGTTTTTTTTAATTGAAACACATTGCAGAAAGTGTGGAGAATAAGAACATGATCAGTTAATTTTGACAATCTTTGCTTGGAATAGCTTCTCTCCTCTCACTTCTCCCAGTCTCAACAACTTCCTCAGTCTCTATCCAAGTTAGTGTTGTTTAGTTCCTCTACCCAACTTATTTTACACTTCAGCTTCCCTTCAATCTTGCACTGAAGTCTCAATCATTTCATTAATTCTTTGGAACTCCAATCCTGAATCCTCCTGCTCTGCTCTTCTTCGCTGTTCTTTATGGATATTTATGGCAGAAAAAGGGGAAAATCATCCCATTTTATCCACGTAAGCAAAAATAGGTTATGTCAAATCCCACTGCTGGTAGGTCACATCCCTAGCTTTGAAAAATCCATCTCCTCAAGTGTTCTTCTGGGTAGGTGTTAAGTATGAATGTGTTTTTTGCTCCCCTCACTTATTCTCTCAAATTTGAATTGCTGACATCTGCCACTCTTTGTATTTTAAACAGTCTCATTATAAAGCAAGCTTTTCAACTATACTGTGTCTTTGACCTTTCATATGAAATATTGTATTACTGTTTGTCATCTGTTGCTCTGTGATGTACTCTAGGACTTTAGGCATAACATAAGTTACTTTTAACTACAATATATTATTTGCCTGTTAACATTATTGTTATCATCATTGTCATTATGTGCTGTGTCGTATGATATGGCCGATCATGGTCTTGAGCATAATTGTTCTTGGCAAATATTTTCTACAGAAGTGGTTTGCCATTGCCTTCTTCTGGGCAATATGTTTACAAGACAGGTGATGCCAACTATTATCAATACTCTTCAGAGTTTGTCTGCCTTGTGTCAGTGGTCACATAAGCAAGACTTGTGATGTGTACCAGCTGCTCACATGACCTGCTCCCATGGCTTTACGTGACCCTGACTGGGGACTAATCAGGTGCCGCTCCTTGCCCCGAAGTGACCTGCAGGCCAGCAGTGGCAAGGAGCACCTTACACAACCTTTGATGGAGACACCTCTGCACTCCCACCCTATTGTTATACACTTCTGATAAAGGAACACCGAGCTGAAAGATTAAATGTTACTCTCTCGACAGGTGCCGTTAAATTAAGGTGTAGAAGGATATGGTCCTTACGTGGACAAAAGGGATTTGTGTTGATGGACAAAGCAGTTGGGCTGAACAAAAGGGTTTGTTCCTACACTGCAAAATTCTTTAATTCTATGTCCCTGCACATGCAGGTAAGATTAATTTAAATTGCATCATGGTCAGCCCAGACTGCATGAGCTAAAGGGTTGTTTCTGTGCTGGACTGTTTGAGCTTTTGCTTGATTTCAAAAGCAGTGAATATTTTTTTTTGCATGATATTTTCCAAACAAAAATATTTTCTATCCAGTCTTTTCTAATATGACCTCCAAAAGAAATCTTCTAAGTTCTTAACTATAATAATCAAAAATTACAAATTATGATTTTATTTTCAGGAATGATAAACTAAAATGCAATATTGCATGACAACAATAGTTTCATACCACATGGAACATTGCTGACGGAAATGCCAGCAAAAACCTGAGAAAGAAGCACATAGAAGTTAGAGATAGAAAATATTAGCATCTGCACTTTGAGTTTCCTGCTCTAAAATTTTAAAAATTTTAAGAAACAGAATAGATAATCATTTTTAACTAGAATATACAGGTTAGAAATATTTATATGACTTATTCTTTGTGGAGCAGGTGATTCCTGATTTCCATTTGTTATTTCTTTCTTCTATGAAAACATATTAAGAAGGTTTTACCTTGTATGGATTTCAGACAATCTTGATTGAGATTGCAATCAAGGTGATAAAAAACATGACCACTGATGCCTGACAAAAACTGTGCTCAGAATAACCATCGAACCTTAAAGAAAATGAATACGTTTTCACCTCTAAGATTGATTCATAAAACATTTGGAAACTTAAAAAAATATATTATTGGTTAGATCACACTGGGATTGGAATGAATGATTAGCCTTGCCCATTTGAACCTACACAGGCCTCAAAACTAATGTGGCATATTCATTATCACAGTTTCAATGACCAATCAGCACTACTTGTGCTGTCGATTGCCTTAGCGCTACACAATAGGATCCAATTCTGTTGGGTCACCAGTTCACGACAGCTAAAGCTGAGACAAACAAGCTTAGGTTTCTTAAACTGGCAATTTCACAGTTGTTGGAGCCATGGTAGAGATTAGACCTGTTTACAAAAGTCTCCAAGTGCCTGCAGACCATGAGAGAAAATTGTGCATATGTTTTTTCAGATGTAACACTGGTTAATAAGGTCGAGAGGAGGATAGAGATTCTTCAACAACAAAATGCCTGAGGAACAGCAGATTAAATAGCAACTATGAGAGTAAAGGAATTGCTGGTTATAGCTTAAAGTCCCTCATTGTATATGAGACAGGAGAGTCAAGATAGCGAGCACAGAGACAGGAAGTGATAACACAGAGGACAGGGGTGATTATTAGTGGACAGGAGAGAGGTAAGAAATCATGGGCAGGTTGACCAAGGTGAAGTTGGGAGACAGAGGCATGTGGATAATAGGTGGACACAAACAAAAAAAAAGAGAGAGATAGAGTTAGGTGGGGGAAGAAAAGCTGAAGGAAGGAACAGCTGGCAGGGTGATAGCAAGAATACAAAGTCTGCCAGTGTTGATCAGTAAAGAAGATAATAATGAGAACAATTAGAACAGAGGTGTATTGCAGATAGACCGAGAACCAGATAAGGGTGGGGAGGAAAGCCTGTCGGTGGATTCTGTTTGTGGGTTGAATGGATCCAGGGAGGGGAAATGGAGAAGAAAATGAATGATGGGAATTTAGAAGGTGTGGGATCCTGGGAAAAGAGGCCAGAGCACAGTAGAGAGTATCCTGATTGGTTGCATCATGGCTTGATATGGAAACACTAATACACAAGAATGGAAAAGCCTATGAAAAATAGAGGACATAGCCCAATCCATCACAGGAAAAGCCCTCCCCACCACTCAACATATTCACAAGAAAGCAACCTCCATCATTAAGAACACCCTTTTCCCAGGCCATGATCTCTTCTTTCTGTTGCCATTGGGAAGGAGGTACAGGAGCCTTAGGTCCTAAACCACTGAACAGTTATTACCCTTCATACATCAGGCTCGTGAACTAGATTAGATAACTTTACTCATCACAGCACTGAAATGATTCCGGAATCAGAATAAGAATCAGATTTAATATCACTGGCATATGTCATGAAATTTGTTGTTTTGCAGCAGTAATACATGATAATAAAAATTATAAATTACAATAAGAAGTACGTATATATAAAAAAATTAAGTTAAAAAAGAGAAGAGAAAAAACACTGAGATTTTCTCCATTCAGAAATCTGATGACAGAGGGGAAGAAGCTGTGCCTGAAACTTTGAGTGTGTGCCTTCAGGCTCCTGTACCTCTTCCTTGATGGAGGCAATGAAAAGAGGGCATGTCCTGGGTGATGGTGGACTTCAGTGATGATACTGCCTTTTTGAGGCATTGCCTTTTGAAAATTTCCTGCATGCTGAGGAGGCTAATGGCCATGATGAAGCTGGCTGAGTTTACAATTTTCTGCAGCTTTTTCCAATCCTGTGCTGAGGTCCCTCCTTACCAGATCAATTCTCCTAATGAAATATAGCTGTTCAACACGTACAAACAAGCTGGATGAACTCAGCAGGTCGGGCAGCATCCGTTGAAATGAGCAGTCATCGTTTCAGTCTGAGACCCTTCGTCAGGACTGAAGAAGGAGGGGCAGGGGTCCTATAAAGAAGGTGGGGGGAGGGTGGAAAACCAATCAGAGGAAAGATCAAGTGGTGGGGGAGGGGAAGCAGGGAGGGGATAGGCAGGAGAGGTGAAGAAGGAATGTAAGGGGAAAGCACTATGGGTAGTTGAAGAACACAGAATCATGAGACAGGTGATAGGCAGCTGGAAGAGGAGGCAGAGGGAAAGTGGGATGGGGGAAGAGAGAGGGAGGGAATTACCGGAAGTTGGAGAATTTGACATTCATACCAAGGGGCTGGAGAATACCCAGACGGTATATGAGGTATTGCTCCTCCAACCTGAGATTGGCCTCATCATGGCAGTCTCCAGTCCCTTGGTATGAACATCGAATTCTCTAACTTCCAGTAATTCCCTCCCTTGGATCCAGGTGATCCAAGACCATGTGAAGAGCCAGTGAGTTTGCATCTGTTATTGACCTAGTGTGGCAATAGGCAAATTGAAGCAGGTCTGTGTCCTTACTTCAGCAGGAGTGATTTCAGCCATAAGCAACCTCTCAATGCATTTCACCACAGTAGATGTGAGTGCCACTGGGTGATAGTCATTGAGGCAGCTCACAGTGCTTTTCCTGGGCACTGGTATGATTGTCGCCCATTTGAAGCAGGTGGGAACCTCCAAGTGCAGCAATGAGAAATTGAAGATGTCCTTGAGTACACCCTCTTGTTGGTTGGTACTTGTTGTCAGTGCCCTACCAGGTACACCACCATGGCCTGATGCCTTGCAAGGGTCTCTTCTCTTGAAAGTTGTCTCTCATTTGCCTCTGAGACAGAGATCACAGCGTCAATATGTGCTGCAGGGATTCATGCTGGTGAATTTTTATTCTCCCTTTCAAAGTGTGCGTAAAAGGTTTTAAGCTCATCTGGGAGTAAAACATCACAGACATTTATGATGTTAGGCTTCACTTTGTAGTAATGGCCTGCAAATCCTGCCAGAGCTGATGTACATTTGGTTTCATCTTTAAATTCAATCAGAATTGTTTTCTCACCATTAAAATAACCTTTCATAGGTTATACATGGACTTCTTGTAGAGTTCCAGATTACTGGTCTTGAATAACACTGATCTAGTCCTCAATAGACTACAAATCTCCTGGTTCATTTATGCCTTTTAGATTGAGCATGTCTAGTATGTTCTTGAAGGCACACACCCATCGATACATGTCTTAATGAAGTTGGTCACAATTGCGATTTATTCATTCAGACTTGAAGATGAATTCCTGAATATTATCCAGTTCAGTGACTCAAAGTAGTCCTGTAAGAACTTCTCCACCTCATTTGACCATACCTTCTTGACCCTCAGCACTGGCACTGGGCTTTTAGTCTGCCAGTACGCTGGGAGTAGAAGTACAGCCATGTGATCAGACTTTGCAAAGTGTGGACATGGGATGGTATGATAAGCATTCTTGATGGTGGTATAACCACAGTCAAGTGTTTTGGTTCTTCTAACTTCACAGGTGATATGTTGGTATTAGTTATTCAGAAACTTCTTCAAGTTGGCCTGTTTGAAATCTCCCACAATGATAGGGAAGGTGTCAGAGTGCAGAGTTTAGTGCCTGCTGATTACATTGCTTAGCTCCACCAGTGCCTGCCTGACACTGGTCTGAGGTGGAAGATACACAGCTACCAGAATAATGGCAGAAAACTCCCTTGGCAGGTAAAATGGATGACATCTGACCACTAAATGTCCCAGGTCAGGTGAGCAGGACTGAGAAGGACCACCATTTTGTGCACCATAATGAGTTAAACATAAAGCATACTCCATCTCTTCTACCTTTGGAAGACTGAACTTCCTGGATTTGCAGAGAATGGTGAAGCCATTGAGCTGCCCTGCTGTGTCCAAAATTGCTGGTGTGAGTCATGTTTCCCTGAAGCAATGTACACAGCAATCTCTGATGTCCCTCTGGTACGGCAATCTTGCTCTGAGATCTTCAATTTTATTTTCCAGAGACTGTACATTTGCCAACAGAATAATCAGGAGTGGAAGTCTAAGGCTCTGTGTTTCAAGCTTACCTGTAGATCAGCAGAGCATCCCCAGTTCAGTTTTCTTAAAGGGGAACTGTACTTGTAATTTGAGTCTGCTATCTGAGATTCAATGATTTTGTGTATCAAGAGATTTTTTTTTAAATATCTTAAAATGATGCTGCTTATTGAAGTACCCATGGCCTTGACTGTGGATTTCCACTGTAGTGGTCCTAAATGGGATTACTTGATGAGTCCCATTGCAGTTGAATGCAAACAGTCACCACTTAATGGCGCCATCTTACCACAATCTATGGAAGCACTTTTAAACACTCTCTAACTTATGTTCTCAGTATTATCTATCTATCTATCTGTTTATTTGTCTATGTATTTATTTATTTTTTTATATTTGCACTGTTTGTCTTTTTTGAACATTGATTGTTGGTCTTTGTGTGTAGCTTTTCATTGATTCCATTGTACTTTTTGTTCTACTGTGAATGCCTGCAAGAAAATGAATCTCAGGGTATTATATTTGACATGTACATAGCTTGATAATAAATTTACTTCGGACTTTGAAAAATGGGAGTACCAGAGGAGGATCAGAAAGAGGTGAATAGGAGATCACAGCAGAGGGGAGGTTACCTAAAATTAGAGAATTCAATAATCACACCTCTCAGTTGATACTACTTGGGAAAAAATGTTGGTCCTTTAAGTTTGTGTTGAGCCTCACCCAGGCAACAAGGAAGGCTGAGAAGAGACCGGTCGGTGTGGAAACAGAAAGGGGAATTGTATAGAACTAGATACTTAGAATAGCCATTGTAGGCTGTGCACAAGTGATCTGTGATTCTGTCACATAGTCTGCAAGTTTACCAGCGTAGAGGAGGCCACACTGGGAGCACTGAATAAAGTATGATAAGGTTGGATGAGATGAGTGTGAACCTTTGCTTCACATAAAAATGTTGTTCAGATCCTTCGATAGTGGGCACCTCCTCTGGTTGAAGAGGAAAGTGTCAGGGGTCAGAGAGAGATGCTTGAGGAGGAATGAGTTGATCAAGGAGTCACAGAGAGAGTGGTCCCTGAGGAAAATAGCAACAAGTGGGGATGAGAAGATAAGCTGGTGGTAGGATTTTATTGCAGCTGGTGAAAATGATGAATATGTTATGCTGAATGCAAAGGTCCGTACGGTGTAAGGTGAGAACAAGAGGAACTCTAGGTCTGTTCTGTTTGGAGGGAGATGAGGACTGAGAAACAGAGGAAATGTAAGAGGTGGCTCCAACAATCACATTTCCTGCAAAAGGACTTTTCAGATATACTGGGATGAAATGTCACACCTCAAGAGAAGCTGCATAAGGGAGGGTGAAAGGGATGGCCTCCTTACAAGAGACAATGTGGGAAGAAGTGTAGTTCAGGTGGGTGTGGGAGTCAACGGGTTTACAATAAATATCAGTGGATAGTTTATCTCCTGAAATGCAGAAACAGAGATCTAGAAAAGGGAGAGAAGTTTCAGAAATGGTCTAAGTGAATTTGAGGGCTATATGGAAGTCAGTAGCAAAGGTAGTAAAATTAATTGGTTCCACATGGATGCAAGAAGGAGCTCCAATGTAGTTGTCAATGTTCTGGAGAAAGACAATATACAGTATTCCTTCAGGGTAGCCTCCAACCGGACAGCATGAACATAGGTTTCTCTAACTTCTGGTAATTTCTCCCCCTCCCTCTTCTCTCTTTTTCCATTTCCCATTCTGGCTTCACTCTCACCACTGCCCTTCTCTCCACTTGCCTTTCACCTCCTCCTCCCCCCTTTCCCCTAGTCCATTTCCTCTCCTATCCAATTCCATCTTCTTCAGCCCTTTACATTTTTCACCTATCACCTCCCAGCTTCTCACTTCATCCCCCCTCCCACCTCTCTTCCTGCTCACTTTGCTTCACCTACCACCTTCTGCCTTTTATTCCTTCCCCTCCCTCCACCTTCTTAATCTAGATTCTTCCCCCTTCCCTTCCAGTCATGATGAAGGGTCTTGGCTCAAAACATCAGCTCTTTATTCTTTTTCATAGATGCTGCCTGACCTGCTGTGTTCCTCTAGCATTTTGTGTGTGTTGTGGAAAAAGGGTTGGGAAGTGGTACTGCAGCAGGTTTGGAACTGGGACAGTTCTTCATAACTGCCCCTTCATTGGCTTCAGCTACATATGAGTGCAGAGAGCTATGACTTTGATTTGTCAGATGTGTGGTGAGTCAAATGCAAAGTTGTTGAGGGTAAGCTCAAGTTCAACTAGACAAGTGACATTGCTGGTAAAAATGAATCCATAGAATCTGAAATCAGAATTGGAAGTTGTCAAAATGGTAAAAGGTAAAAGATGTGGCCTGGATTTAGGTGGGAAGAGACTGGACAAGAGATTCTTTACAGGAATATGTGTTGGACTCTCTAAACACATGCTAAAGTGCCAGTGAGATGAGATAGTCGTGAAGGTCAGTGAGGAGGAGTGAGCTCTCGTGGCATTAGTAAAGCTCAGTAGGTTCTTGAAATGCTACACTCCAAAACTAGCATCACTAGCCTCATACCCAACTACACAGCACTCTTGGGAGCAGAGTAGGTAAGACAACTATTCCTATTTTGTTTATGCCGCATGGTAGAAATTAAAAATCTTTCCTTCTGAAGCACAATTAAAGACTTCAAATACTACCATCAGGCTTGGAGATGCACTTATAAAATACAGACTGTCAATCAGTGCAGATATTTCATTCGAACATGCATAAAATGCTGGAGAAACTCAGCATGTTAGGCAGCATCTATGGAATGAACAGTCAAGGTTTCGGGCCGAGACCCTTCTTCACTTTGTCCTGAAGAAGGGTATCAGCACAAAATGTCGACTGTGTTCATTCCATAGATGCTGCCTGACATGCTAATTTCCTCCAGCATTTTGTGCATCCTGCTTTGAATTTTCAGCATCTGCAGAATTTCTTTTGTTTTAAGTTCAATCCATCTGTTAGCATAGGCATTGATGGTATTAGCAGTAGAGAGGAAATTAGGGGAGTAGTTCTTCCTTGACTCTCATATGAGCACTCTTAGTTACACCACTGAGGTCCATTTTAGTAGCAATGACATTAAATTATTATTGCACACACACTGTAACTGCCATCAGAGAGAGATCCAAAAGACTATAGATACTGAAATCTGGAGCAACAAACAATCTGCTGGAGGAATTCAGCGGGAATAGCAGCATTTATGAGGGGAAACAAACTGTCGACATTTCGGGTCCATTCCCTTCCTCCCATGGATGCTGCTTGACCCACTGAGTTCTACCAGTAGATTGTTACTGCCAACACATTCTGCCTGCACGCATTTGCACTCTTCTCAACATGGTAACTAGTGCCTGTGGATTGAAATTCCATGCCCTCACATTAGATGTTCATAAATCTACCCTTGAGATGCCCAAAAGAGAGTGCTCTGTAGCCAAATTTTGCAAACAAGCCCTTAGTTTCCACAGACCTAAAATGAACAAAAGAGTTTTGCAGCGCATTATTATTCTATCTGATTGCTTTGAATCCACTAAAATTTGAGCTGTAGAAAGCAGTGAGTGTGCAGCTAAGCTGTAATTACCAAATCCAATCAATACCAGAAAAATTGGGCAAAATTAAACCCTTCCATTGATTGTAAGGAGAAGCATCATAGCAATAATAACTATACAGAATTCACTGCATATGTTAATTTAAACTGACCTATTACCATTTGAAACATTACAGAGCTAAGTGATTTTGCAAACCACTTTTAATTACATGATGTGCAGCCATTAGCTACTTTTGAAATAATAAATTGGCCAGTAAATTAAAGCCTTCTGCTTTTAGGTTTGAGGTCAGTTTGAAAGGGCCACGTTAACAATGCGAGGTTTGATTTTTATTGTTGTCTGAAAACCTAACTGCTTTTCACGGGGAAATTAGAGTGTGTGAATGCAACAGTGTTGATGTTAAAGTAACTGACCCACAGCAATTTCAGCTCTGTGTTGAATATTTTGCTTGCAAATCACAAGGAAGCAGAGCAATAAGTGAAGACTGAACTCAATTCAATTCAATTCCCTTTCTATAGCTCCATGTCTGCAGAAAGCAACAACTTAACACAGTGGAAGAATTCTGAATATATAAAAAAAGAGAAACAATAGTGACTTTTTATTTTGAAGCCATTTAACCATGCTACCCACAATTCTTTTTATTGTGTTTTATTCCAGAGCCTTGAGGGACAATAATAATGGGCAAGGATTTTTTTTCTTCTGGAGAATACTTGTCAGGGTATTAGGATTAAAGGATTATGCCTGTGTGATTATTTCCACACTCTATGCTTCCCCTCTCAGCTAACACAAAAATATGCTTTGTTTCAACCAAAGAATGAATGAAGGTAGTAAACAAAGTAAGAAAAGAACAAAATGAAGAACAAATATTTATACAATATTTTTTCACTATTTTCAAAATATCCCAAGGCACATCAAAGTCAATAAATTATTTTTGAGTGCATATTGCTGTTTGCAAGAACATTCTACAAACAACAAATGAACAACAATAACATTTTAGTACATAGAGTGCAATGTCACATACCACCAGTATGGAGTACTATCCATACTGCAGACTATACAGCAAAGCCAACAATCAGACCACAATTAAACATGGTTTCAAACAAACAATATCTTACTGAACTATACAACAATGAATGTTACTTAAAATTAGACAAATGGTCAGCATACATTCCTTGGTAACACAGACATAGTTCACGTGATAATTAAGAGAAGGGTTTATACTGTCCAAAATCACTCATAACTCATATTGTTTAAGTCCTGCTGGTGCAGCATGGGAGATTGCATGTCAGGGAGACATTGCCAGATTCTCTTCAAGATGTGTTTCTCTAGCAAACCATTTTCCACCAACCAGCCTGTTAATATTAGGATGACAGCGTACCCTTCAATTATAAATTGTGTTGGTTTCTGTCCTCCACAGCTGGTTGATGTCATGTCATCTTTCTTTGAGTATAAGAAAGTCTAAAAGCTGCAGACAGTGGAAGGCTGAATTGAAAAAAAAAGAACATTCTGAAACCATTGAGCAGTCAGGTTGTGCCCATGGCAAGGGAAACTCTTCTGTTCTGACGAAAGGTCTCAGAAAGGAGGGTAGAATCAGAAATGAGATTATATAGAGTTTATGACAAGGTCAAGGTCTTCCTGATCTGTATCTGGAGGAAATTATAGTTGATCCAAGACAGAATATTGACAGGCAAAGTGACAGCATGAGGGAATTAGATGGGAGGAAAATAAAGTTCTAAATAGAAATTTGGAACTCCACTCATGAATCACACTCTTCTGGAAAGAGAATAGCATGCGGGCAGGATAACAATGTGCACAATGAGTTCACGTTGTGGTCCAAATGAGGACATAGCAGATTGAACATTTTTGCAGCCACAACACACAAAATTGGCAAACTAGCTGGCTTTATTCAACACATAAAATTGCCATTGCTATTTCTGTCTGCATTATTTTGTAGATTGTGACACCACTGGAAGAAAGAAATCTGCATTTTTGTAGCATGTTGCATAAACTTGACATGTTCAGAGTGAATTACACCCATAATTAGATGGTCTTAAAGTGTGTACTTAGTTCTGATGTTGGAAACAGAGCCAGCTTTGGTGGCATCGTCTTTGTGCTAAATATTGAACTAGATGTCAGATAAAAAGCTGAGCCCCTGCTCAAATAGTGCCAAGGACACTCTCCTGCCCATTTTGAATTGTGCTGCACTCTCTCACACAATAATACATATAATTGTATGCAGGAATAGAAATAAGCTGTTACTGATGGCACCAAAATTAGTACTTTGGTGGAGAAGGTTGTCTAAGATTGCATCAGGAACATGGGCCAAGGAATGGAGATTGAAATTTAATTTAGATAAATGCAAAGAGTTGCTCTTTGGTAAGTTGAACTTAGGTAGTACACACAGTGACTGGCAGGGCTTTGGAACACATTGCAGAACAGAGAGACCTAGGAATACGAGTTCATAGTTAGCTGAAAGTGGCAACAGAAGAAACAGAGAAGGCATTTGGCGAAGGGTCTCGGCCCAAAATGTTGACTGCTCATTTCAACGGATGCTGCCCGACCTGCTAAGTTCATCCAGCTTGTTTGTACGTGTTGATTTGACCACAGCATCTGCAGTGTACTTTGTGTTTAGGCATTTGGCATGTTTGCCTTTATTGGTAGGGCACTGAGTACAAGAGTTAGGACGTCATATAACTGATGTACAAGATGCTGGTGAGACCACACTTGGGGCTCTGTTATAGTTCCAGTTATCAGGCAATGGGAAGGATGATATGAAACTAAGAAATACACACAATGTGCTAGAGGAGCTCAGCAGGTCGGGTAGCATCCCTGAATGGGAACAAAACAATGTTTCGGGCCAAGACCCTTCATCAGGACTTCATCATATTAAACTGAAAAATATGCAGAAATACTTCATAAAGATGTTACCTAGATTGGAGGGCTTGAATTATAAGGAGAGATTGGATGGCCTAGGCTTTTCTTCTCATACTACAGGGTGACCTTACAGAGGTATATAAGATCATGAGGGACCTAAATAAAGGGTGTAATTTAGGTTACACAGTGAGGTAACCTAAAATATAGGGCATAGATTTAAGGTAAGAGGCAGCCTTTTCACAAAGAGCTGGTGGACATGTGAAGCAAGCTGCCAGGGGAATTGGCAAAGGTGGGAACAATTATCATGTTTAAAAGGCATTTTCACATATAGGTGAACAAGAAAAAATTGTAAAGATATGGGCCAAGTGCAGGTGAATAACATTAGCTCATTTCAGCAACTTGGCTGACATGGATGAGTTCCACCAAAGGACTTGTTTCTAGGATGGGAAAAAATTAGCGTGGGTATAACATTTAGTAAAATCAATATTAAGCCTAGTTATGTTGTCTCCATGCAAAAAAGCTAAATTTATTCATAAGTACAGACATAAATACTATTTACTTAGGCAAGGTACCAGGAAGTCCCTTGGTGTACAGATATGATTCCAAGCAATTATCAGTGCTGAGAAGGAAGAGAAGGTGGAGAGGAGATGTAGCTGAGAAGGGAGGAGAGATTAGGAGGTGAGGAGGCACACCATGGTAGTATAGCAGTTAATGTAACTCTATTACTTCTCAGGGCATTGGAATTCGGAGTTCAATCCCCACATCCTCTGTAAGGAGTCCGTACATCCTTCCCCTGGAATACGTGGGTTTTCTCTGGATCCTCCAGTTTCCTCCTGCAGTCCAAAGATGTACCAGCTAGTGGCTTAATTGGTTATTGAAATTGTCCTGTGATTAGATTAGGGTTAATCCGAGGTTCCTCCAAGAGCACCATAACCTTGTCATAGGGTTTGGAAGGGTGCATGTCTCAATGACCAGGAGAGCTATGTTGGCTAGAGTCGGGCCTTATGCTTTGGCTCTTGGTATTGGTAGGGTCACCCATGCCAAACAGGTCAAAGGGTAGGGGCCAGACTAAGAGTGTTCCACCAGTCCTCCAGGTTCAGTGGATCAGCTCAGGACTATCAACCCTGACCGGTCAAAAAAAATTGTTATGGAAACGTCAAAGATGAATCCTTCTTTATCTATGGACAGACAGAGATGGAGGACCTTCATTGTTGCCCCAAACACCAGCAGTGTAACAGGCAGTTAGAAAGTAATCAGAGGTTGTCAGTGGTCACTGGGCAGTGCAGCTCGAAGGATCAGGAAGGCCTATTCTGTGTTGTATCTCTGAATAAGTAAGTAAATTAGTGGAGGGTAGAATACGTGCAGGGAATGAACAGGAAAAAAAGATGTCTAGAGGGGGTGAATGACAATGAGAGAAGACAAATAAAATGGGGTAGGTGGAAGAATATGAAAAATTGACTCAGATAATGCGAGTCAGAATGTAACATCTCTCCGGATTCACCAAATATATCAAATCTATTGAACATGAGAAATTTTGATTACTGAAACCTGTAATAAAGTAAATCACAAATTGCATGCAGGTGTTTCCACCAGAATTAATAAACAGGAACAAGAATATATATAAAAATAAGCAGTGCACACACTCATCACTTATTTTCTTTACTTATGTCATTAAATCAAATTCTGTCTGCAGTAGGGACAGGAGTATGCAATTCGAGATGGCAAACATTGTTACATTAATCTTGTTACCACGGGCAGAAGATTACAAGATGTTAAAGTTATTTTTGATGGCTGTAGTGCTGCATTAACTCTGCTCCACAAGAACAAATTGAAGCTTACATTGTTCCAATTTTGACAACCATGTGTCAGAGCTTTATCACTGTTTGTTCTTAATCTAGGTATCCATTATGCATTTGTCTACTCGATTGGAAGGTTTTAAAATTGCCTATATAATGTCAGGCAATGCATTTTAATATAATTCTCAGTGCATTAGGAAAAAAAAAATGCAAAATGTATTAGTTAAATATGTGGTTTGTTACCTTTGTTTGGTATATAAAATTAATTTTGGTTGTTATTTAGGCTGAGTAGAATGCAGATTCAAGTATTATTGATGCTGTCTTGACCGCCCATCTACAAAGACACAATAAGCAGTCCACACTCAAGCCTGACACATGAAATGACGCAAGTTTTACTCACCATCCCTTTCTTATTAGCCGAGATAAATGTAGTAGGAACACTTGACGGTGGAAGGTAAAGTAATTCAAAGGGGACACAGACTCAGAAGAGAGGGGTGTCCTTTTAGAACAGAGGTGAAGAGGAATTTCTTTAGCAAGAGAGTGGCGAATCTGTGGAATTCATTGCCACAGACAGCTGTGGAAGCTAAGTCATTGGGTATATTTAAAGTAGAACCTAATAGATTCTTCCTTTTTTCGCTCAGCCTAACAAAACTTTCAATTTCCAAATACACTTGCATTTACATTTCTTCCCCTCACAGATATCAGCTATCAGAACACTTCCATCAACATATAGACATCACCACAACATCCTATACAAAAACCCTTATTAGTATAGCAGACAGGTTTACATCTATATCCTGCAGAAAAGGTTGCCATGTTTTATGAAAACCATTTGATTTTGAGTGTACTATACATGTCAAAAAGTCCAAAGGAATTTAATCCATGATTAATTTCCAACAACCAAAAAGTCTAGGGGCCTTATCAGTTATCCAACAAAGTAAAATGTTCTTCCTTGCACAAAAAGTCAGGATGATAGATTCTTGACTAGTCAGGGCATGAAGCGATACAAGGAGAAGACAGGCAATTGGGGCTGAGAGGGAAAATGGATCGGCCATTGTTGAAATGACAGAGCAAACTTGCTGGGGTAAATGGCCTAATTCTGCTCGTATATCTTATGACCTTATGGTTTTAAACCAGTCACCTGATCTGACTGAACATTAAGTAGTGGTATAGTTGGACCAATACTGGTTCAGATGCCTTTATATACCTGAAGTGACTTGAGTTTCCATTGATATCAGTGGATATGAGAACCAGGGATGAGTTTAATAGGTGGCTGGTCCAACATCAATACTTTACACTAATGAAAAATAATTAATTACTCTTCAGTATTTAACCACCTTTCCAGTCTATGACAACACAGCAGAAACAGGCCATTCAGTCCCTTGTGCGTGGTCTATCATTCAAGAAAGTCAAGGCTGGTATTTTATATCAGTACCCCCCTCCTTCATATTCTTTAGCTCTTCTAAAAATCTGTCTTTTTTTATTTCATGTGCCAGTCAATGAAGCTCCATGTGGAGTAACTAATTATAATGGCTCCCCCTTACCCTCTGGATTAAGAAATAATTTCTCATTTCCTTATTTTGAGACAGTGATTTTCTCATTCTGGGCATCTTAGGTATAGATATGTGACTAAGACTTGTGCATAATATTGTATTTGTCAATGTGGAGCAGAGAGTGAGCTTGTAAATCTGGCGGGAGCAAAGGATGTTGGGAATGATGACGGTGGAGCAATGCAGGATGGAGAGTGGGTTAGGTGGCAGAGAAGGAGTGCTGGGGCGGGGAGTTGCATGGGTGTAGACAAACCCAGTTCTGATCAGGCAACATCATTTGATTCCAAACAATTAGTTTACTGATCTTTATGGACTATCTCCCACTCCCTCCCCTCTCCCCTCCCCTTTTCCCAACTACGATTCCCTTCTCCCAGCCCCCTTCCCACTCTCAGTCCGCAATAGAGACCCATATCAGAATCAGGTTTATTATCACTCACAGATATCATGGAATTTGCATTTTTTTAATGGCATCTGTACAGTGCACTACATAAAATTACTACATTACTGTGAAAAGGTCTTAGGCTCCCTAGCTATATACATGTGCCTAAGACTTTTTCACGGTACTGCACGTGTGAGGTCCTGCCATCACTGAGCATCATGATTATTTTGAGACCACCTATATCTTTCAGTGATTTGTTCATTAACTGGGAAGCTGGTTTATTATTGTCAAATGTACTGAAATTCAGTGAAAGGCTGTGTTTTCTGTACTGTTCATATGGGTGAATTCATTACAGAAGTGCATTATGGAAGTATGAGGTAAAACAATAACAGATCGATCAGTGCAGAGCAATAACAATGCAGAATAAAGTTCTACAGTTGCAAACAAAGTGCAGTAGTGGTAGATGGTGAAGTGCAAGGTCACAGCAGAGTAATATGTCAGGTCAAGAGTCAATTGTACCATACTACAGTCTTATAACAATAGGATCGAAGCTGTCCTTTGATCCTGGCGGTATATGGTTTTAGATAACTGTATTTTCTACCCAGTAGGAGGGATGAGAAGAGAGAATATCCAGGATGGGGTCTTTGGAGCTGTTGGCTGTTTTACAAACGCAGCAAGAAGATTCGACAAAGTCCATGGAGGGGAGGTTGGTTTCTGGAATGCATTGTGTTCTGTCTAGAACATTTTCAGCTTAATATGATAAGACCGAAGAGCATCCATCTGATCAATTCACAGTTGGATGTGTGAGCTGGGTCCATTACATGTAGTTTAGCCTGCATGTAGGCCTTCTTGTAGTTTCACTCGGCTGCTAAAGTGCAAAATTCAAAGTAAAATTTATTATCAGAGTACATACTCATCACCACTTACAACCCTGTGATTCAGTTTCCTCTGGGCCTACTTAGCAAATTTATAGAATTGTAACTGCAATCATGATTAACGGACAACAAATTGTTCAAATGCAAAGGAAAATAAATAGCAATAAATAACGAGTATGAAATAACAAGATAAAGAGTTCTTAAAGTGAGACCATCAGTTGTGAGAACACCAGAAGTAGAATGAGTATAGTAGTCCCCTTTTGTTCAAGAGGCTGATGGGTGAGGAGTAGTAACTATTCTTGAACCTGGTAATTTGAGCTCTGAGGCATTTGTAACTTCTACCTGATGGCAGCAGTGAGAAAAGAACATGGGTGGTGAGGATCTTTGTTGATGGATGCTGCTTTTTTACAGCAATCTTTCCTGTAAGTTTGCTCAACACTTGGGAGGGTTTTACCTGTGATTTACTGGGTCAAATGACTACCTCTTGTAGGATTTTCCACTCAAAAGCATTGGTGTTCCCATACCAGACAGTAATGCAGTCATGCAGTACACTTACCCCAACACATCTATAGAGGTTTGCCAAGGTTTTTGATGGCATACTGAATTTCCGCAGACTCCTAAGGAAGTAGAGGCACTGTTGTGCTTTAGTTGGAATTATACTTAAATGATATGATGGTCCAGGACAGGTCCTCTGAGATAGTGTCACCCAGGAATTTAAAGTTACTGACCCTCTCCTGTTCAGATCCTCCATTGATTACTGGCTCATGGACCTCTGGTTTCCCTCTCTTGAAGTCTACAATCAGTTCAATGGTCTTACTGATATTGAGTGATGGGTTGTTATCACAATGAGGTCACACTCAGGTTGGAGGAGCAAATTCCATCTGGGTAGCCTCCAACCTGATGGCATGAACATTGATTTATCAAACTTCTGGTAATGCCCAGCCGCTCTCCTTCACCATTCCCCATTTCCATTTCCCTCTCTCACCTTATCTCCTTGTCACCTCCCTCTGGTGCTCCTCCCCCTTTTCTTTCTTCCATGCTGAATCTTTGCAGGTTTCTGAGGAAGTAGAGGCATTGTCGTGCTTTCTTTGCAATTATATTTATATGATGGTCCAGGATAGGTCCTCTGAGATAGTGACACCCAGGAATTTAAAGTTACTGACCCTCTCCTGTTCTGATCCTCCATTGATTACTGGCTCATGAACCTGTGACTTCCCTCTCCTGAAGTCTATAATCAGTTTCTTGGTCTGATTGACATTGAATTGTTGTTATAACACCACTCTGCCAAATTTTTAATCTCCCTCCTGTTTGCTGATTAGTCACCACCTTTGATATGGCCTACAGCAGTGGTGTTATCAGCAAGCTTGTATGTGGTGTTGGAGCTCAATTTAGCCAAACAGTCATAGGTGTAAAGCAAGTAGAGCAGGGGGTTAAGCACACATCCCTGTGGTGCTCCTGTTCTGATGGAGATTGTGGAGGAGATGCTTTTGCCAATCTGAAATGACTGTGGTCTGCAAGTGAGGAAATCTAGGATCCAATTACACAAGGGAGTTTTGAGGGCCAGGTTTGGAGTTTACTGATTAGTTTTGAGGAGATAATGGTATTAAATGCTGAGCTGCAATTTCTAGCTAGCTCACTGGTCCCACTCCATATACAGCTTTATGGGTCTCAATACATGCATGTCAACATCTCTGAAGATCTATCCTGGGCTTAAACATATTGTTGCAATTACAAATAAGGACACCAGTGGCTACATTTCATCAGGAGTTTGAGGAGATTTGGTATGGCATCAAATTTCTACAGATGTACTATGGAGAGTATTCTGACTGGTATGGAGGGGCCCATGCACGAGGTCAGAAAAAGCTGCCAAGGTGCTGTCAACTCAGTCAGCTCCATCATGGACACTAGGATCCTCACTATCAAAGACATCTTCAAAACGCGATACCTAAAGAAGGTAGCATCCGTCATGAAAAACCTCCATCAGGACATGCACTCTTCTCCTTACTACCATCATAGAAGAGGGACAAGAACCTGTAGACACACATTCAACATTTTAGGAACACTTTCTTCCCCTATACTGTAAGATTTCTGAACAGTCTGTGAACCCATGAACACTACCTTAATATTTTGCTCTCTTTTGCACTACTTATTTTTAATATATTTCTTATTGTGATTGAATTGAATTGACTTTATTTCTTACATCCTTCACATACATGAGGAGTAAAAATCTTTATGTTCCATCTCCGTCTAAATGTGTAATGTGCAATTATAGTAATTTATAATAATTTATAATAAATAGAATAATCAGTGTAACATAGAAATACACTCAAATCAGCATGGTTTAATCACTCTGATGGCCTTTTGTAGAAGCTGTTCCGGAACCTGTTGGTCCTGGCTTTTATGCTGCGGTACCGTTTCCCAGATGGTAGCAGTTGGAATAGATTGTCATTGGGGTGCTCAAGTCCCCAATGATCCTTTGGGCCCTTTTTTCACACCTGTCTTTGTAAATGTCCTGAATCATGGGAAGTTCACAACTACAGATGTGCTGGGCTGTCCACACCACTCTCTGCAGAGTCCTGCGATTAAGGGAGCTACAGTTCCCATGCCAGGCAGTGATATAGTCAGTCAGGATGTTCTCAGTTGTGCCCCTGTAGGAAGTTCTTAGGATTTGGGAGCCCATACCTTCCTCAACCATCTGAGGTGAAAGAGGCACTTTCACCACACAACTGGTGTGTACAGACTGTGTGAGATCCTCAGTGATGTGGATGCTGAGGAACTTAAAGCTGTTTACCCTCTCAACCCCAGATCCATTGATGTCAATAGGGGTTAGCCTGTCTCTATTCCTCCTGTAGTCCACAATCAGCTTCTTTGTTTTTGCGACACAGAGAGATGATTTCTTCCCTGTAGGCCACCTTGTTATTGTTTGAGATTAGGCCAATCAATGTAGTGTCGTTAACAAATTTAATTAGCAGATTAGAGCTGTGGGTGGTGACACAGTCATGAGTATTGGGTATACAGGGAGTACAGGGATATAGTATCTTTAAGTTATTGCACTATATTACTGCAACAAAACAACAAATTTCATGACATGTCAGTGATAATAACCTCAATTCTGATTTTTCCTGCACTCCTCATTGAACAACCCTTGGTTTGATAAAAAACAGAGCTGAATATGCAGGACCATGAAGTTACATGGTGTGTTAGTATTCATTTGGATGTATCAAGAATGGGGCAGCAGGCTGAGGGTAGCAGACACCAACAGAATCAACAAACTCATTCGTAAGGTCAGTGATATTGTGGGGGTGGAACTGGACTCTCTGACGGTGGTGTCTGAAAAGAGGATGCTGTCCAAGTTGCATGCCATCTTGGACAATGTCTCCCATCCACTCCATAATGTACTGGTTAGGCACAGGAGTACGTTCAGCCAGAGACTCATTCCACCGAGATGTAACACTGAGCATCATAGGAAGTCATTCCTGCCTGTGGCCATCAAACTTTACAACTCCTCCCTTGGAGTGTCAGACACCCTGAGCCAATAGGCTGGTCCTGGACTTATTTCCACTTGGCATAATTTACTTACTATTATTTAATTATTTATGGTTTTATATTGCTATACTTCTACATTATTCTTGGTTGGTGCGACTGTAACTTCCTTGGGATTTTCCTCGGGATCAATAAAGTATGTCGGTCTGTCTGTCCAGTTTTAAGTTATCTCATCTTCTGACTATCCAATTTTAGAGAATAAGATATGTGGGTGTATCTACACCTCAAGGACTGCAGCGGTTCAAGAAGGCTGCTTATCGTCCCCTTCTCAAGGACAGCTAGAGATGGGCAATACATTCTGGCTTAGCTAGCGATGCCCACATCCCATAAATGAATAAATAAAAAGAATTAGGCCATTTGGTCTGCTCCACAATTTCATCATGGCTGATCCATTTCCCTCTCAGCCCCATTCTCCTGCCTTTTCCCTGTATCTCTCATGTCTTGACTAATTAAGAATCTATCTCTCTGAAATATACCCAATGACTAGTCCTCTACAGCTGCCTCTGGAAGTAATTCCATAGATTTATTTTGCTGATTTTTATTTAAATTAAAATGACAGAGGATGAAGTGGATGTAATTTTGACTACAGAAAGACTGTGGTGGCAACTTCTTCCAACGTGGTCATGAAAAGCTATGGCTGGTAGACCATGAGGTGAAGCAGGTTTCCCCTTCAAATGGGAGCACTGACTACCTGACAGAGAGCTATTCAGGGAACAGCGCTCTTCAGAAATCAGCATGGGTAGATAGCACACTCTACCAGTCTTGCTCTCTTGACCACATTGCATCTTTCTGTCATACAATGTCAAGAAACCATAGAATCAGTTGCACATATATGGATTTCAGCTTTGCATAGGTTTAGCTATGATATTTGGTGTTGATCAGATCCCATAAGCTGTTAGCAAGCTGGCCAAAACCTATGGAGGAATCATCAGATGAAAGGAAAGAGTAAAGGAATGTCAAACTTCAAAGTAAATTTATTATCAAAGTAGGTATATGAATATGAGATTAGTTTTCTTGCAGGCATTTACAAGAAAATATAAAAATACAATATGAAAAACTATAAAAAGCAAAGGCAGACCAACAATTAATGTGCAAAAAGACAAATCATGCAAATAATTTAAAAAAGTAAATAAATAATACTGAGTTGTAGAGTCTTTAAAATGTGTCTATAGGTTGTAGAGTCAGTCCAGCATTTGGGTAAGTGAAGTTATCCATGTTGGTTTGGGAGCATGATTGTTGTAGGGTGACAATTGTTCCTGATTCTGGTGGTATAGGCCCTGAGGCTCCAGTGTCTCCTGCCCGATGGTAATAACAAGAAGAGAACGTGGCCTTGATGATGAGGGTCCTTGATGATGGATGAGGCTTTCTTGTGGCAGTGCCCCTTTGTAAATGTGCTTGCATTTATCTGCCGAAGTGTACTTAAATGATGACATTTCATATTAAGAAGCATATACCTTGTCTTTACAATCCATCTCACAACTAATTGCTCACCGAATGAATCTACTTTGCTATCTATCCCAACTTTTCACAAAGTTGAAAGCAAAATCTGAGAATGATCAATCTGAGAGTAAAGTTATGTGCCTAAGGACAGCTGCAGAGATTACTAAATCATCCCAGTAATGAATGTGTCCTGCAACCAGCACATTATCGAGTCTTTAGCCTGTTGCTCATGCATCATCCAGTATAAAATAAATTTCAAATTATATACCCAAAATGCAGAAATGTTGTGTTGCTATTGCACACATATTTAATGTGGATGTCTAAAAATTGAACTATTTAGGTGCCTTTGGCAGTATATATTTTATTTATTGAGATGCAGCACAGAATAGGCCCTTCCGGCCCTTTGAGCTATGCTGTCCAGCAAGTACCCAATTTATCCATAGCCTAATCATGGGACAATTCACAATGACCAACTAACCTACCTACAGGCACTTTTTTTGGATAGGGGAAGAAAACTGGAGCACCCAGAGGAAACCTGCACAGTCATGGGGAGAACGTATATACTCCATACTGTGCAATCTATATACTATATACTGTGCAATCAAGTCAATCAAGATTTGAATAGCTCAGCAGAAAGCCGTTGATTAGAAAATCAAGATTTGAATAGCTCAGACTCAGCAGAAAGCAGCTGATTGGGTAATCGAGGTCAGGTGACCAAGCAGTTTGAAAAACTCAAACAAATAAATAAAGGGTTACCTCAAGTGGAGCAGCCTGTGGAAAGCAGCCAGTGAGTGAGTGGAGATTTGAAGCTTTGACTTGAGACCCTTTGATGAGAAGAGGCTCAGGATGAGCTTCACTCCAAGTGAGGTAAGGCCAGGTAAGTTCCTTTCAAAGGAGAAAGTTTCAAAAGTTGAGGCAAGTATTGGGTAGGTCATGGCAGCTGAGATCGGCCCCGTGGTTTGTTCATCCTGCAGCATGTGGGAAATCAGGGATACTTCCAGTGTCCCTGACGACCATGTGTGCAGGAAGTGTGTCCATCTGCAGCTTCTGGCAGACCGCATTGAGCATCTGGAGCTGCAATTGGATTCATACTGGATCATCCGCGATGCTGAGAAAGTCGTGAATAGCACGTTCAGTGAGTTGGCCACACTGCAGGTAAAGGCTACACAGACAGAAAGGGAAGGGGTGGCCACTAGACAGCATAGCAGTAGGCAGGTAGTGCAGGAGTCCCCTGAGGTCATCTCCCTCCTAAACAGATATACTGTTTTGGATACTGTTGGGGGAGATGTCTCATCAGGGGAAGGCAGCAGCAGCCGAGTTCATTGCACCATGGGTGGCTCTGCGGCACAGGAGGGAAGGAAAATGAGTGGGAGAGCTATAGTGATAGGGGATTTGATTGTAAGGGGAATAGATAGGCGTTTCTGCGGCCGAAAACGAGATTCCAGGATGGTATGTCGCCTCCCTGGTGCAAGGGTCAAGGATGTCTCTGAGCGGCTGCAGGACATTCTGGAATGGGAGGGTGAACAGCCAGTGGTCATGGTGCACATAGGTACCAATGATATAGGTTAAAAAATGGGATGAGGTCCTACAAGGTGAATTTAGGGAGTTAGGAGATAAACTAGGAAGTAGGACCACAAAGGTAATAATCTCTGGATTACTACCAGTGCCACGTGCTAGTCAGAGTAGAAGTAGGAGGATATTTCAGATGAATATGTGGCTTGAAAAATGGTGCAAGGGGGAGGGATTCAAATTTCTGGGGCATTGGAACCAGTTCTGAGGGAAGGTGGGACCGATATAAACAGGACGGTCTGCACCTGGGCTGGACTGGAACCAATGTCCTAGGGGAGGCGTTTGCTACTGCTGTTCAGGAGGCTTTAAACTAATGTGGCAGGGGGATGGGAACAAGTGAAGAGAGACAGAGGGGTGTAAAATGAGGGTAGAAGCAAAAAGTAGTAAGGTGAAAAGTAAAAGTGACAGGCAGGCAAATCCAGGGCAAAAAGCAAAAAGGGCCACTTTTCAACATAATTGTATAAGGGCTAAGAGTGTTGTAAAAACAAGCCTGAAGGCTTTGTGTGTCAATGCGAGGAGCATTCATAACAAGATGGATGAATTGAATGTGCAGATAGTTATTAATGAATATGATATAGTTGGGATCACAGAGACATGGGTCCAGGGTGACCAAGGATGGGAGCTCAACATCCAGGGATATTCAATATTCAGGAGGGATAGACAGGAAAGAAAAGGAGGTGGGGTAGCATTGCTGGTTAGAGAGGATATTAACGCAATAGAAAGGAAGGACATTAGCCTGGAGGATGTGGAATCGATATGGGTAGAGCTGCATAACAGTAAGGGGCAGAAAACGCTGGTGGAAGTTGTGTACAGACCACCTAACAGTACTACTGAGGTTGGGGATGGCATTAAACACGAAATTAGAAATGTGTGCAATAAAGGAACAGTAGTTATAATGGGTGACTTCAATCTACATATAGATTGGGTGAACCAAATTGGTAAGGGTGCTGAGGAAGAGGATTTCTTGGAATGTATGCGGGATGGTTTTCTGAACCAACATGTTGAGGAACCAACGAGAGAGCAGGCCATTCCAAATTGGGTATTGAGCAATGAGGAAGGGTTAGTTAGCAATCTTGTCGTGCGAGGCCCCTTGGGTAAGTGTGACCATAATATGGTGGAATTCTTCATTAAGATTGAGAGTGACATAGTTAATTCAGAAACACAGGTTCTGAACTTAAAGAAGGGTAACTTTGAAGGTATGAGACATGAATTAGCTAAGATAGACTGGCAAGTGATACTTAAAGGGTTGGCGGTGAATATGCAATGGCAAGCATTTAAAGATCGCATGGATGAACTACAACAATTGTTCATCCCAGTTTGGCAAAAGAATAAACCAGGGAAGGTAGTGCACCCGTGGCTGACAATGGAAATTAGGGATAGTATCAAGTCCAAAGAAGAAACATATAAATTAGCAAAAAAAAGCGGCACACCTGAAGACTGGGAGAAATTCAGACACCAGCAGAGGAGGACAAAGGGCTTAATTAGGAAAGGGATAAAAGTGAGAGAAAGCTGGCAGGGAACATAAAAACTGACTGTAAAAGCTTTTATAGATATGTGAAAAGAAAAAGATTGGTTAAGACAAATGTAGGTCCTTTACAGTCAGAAACAGGTGAATTGATCATAGGGAACAAAGACATGGCAGACCAACTGAATAACTACTTTGGTTCTGTCTTCACTAAGGGGGACATAAATAATCCTCCGGAAATAGTAAGGGACCGAGGGTCTAGTGAGATGGAGGAACTGAGGGAAATACATGTTAGTAGGGAAGTGGTGTTGGGTAAATTGAAGGGATTAAAGGCAGATAAATCCCCAGGGCCAGATGGTCTGCATCCCAGAGTGCTTAAGGAAGTAGCCCAAGAAATAGTGGATGCATTAGTGATAATTTTTCAAAACTCCTTAGATTCTGGATTAGTTCCTGAGGAGTGGAGGGTGGCTAATGTAACCCCACTTTTTAAAAAAAGGAGGGAGAGAGAAACCGGGGAATTATAGATCGGTTAGTCTGACATCGGTGGTGGGGAAAATGCTAGAGTCGGTTATCAAAAATGTGATAACAGCACATTTGGAAAGAGGTGAAGTCATCGGACAAAGTCAGCATGGATTTGTGAAAAGAAAATCATGTCTGACAAATCTTACAGAATTTTTTGAAGATGTAACTAGTAGAGTGGATACGGGAGAGCCAGTGGATGCAGTATATTTAGATTTTCAAAAGGCTTTTGACAAGGTCCCACACAGGAGATTAGTGTGTAAACTTAAAGCACACGGTATTGGGGGTATGGTATTGATGCAGATAGAGAATTAGTTGGCAGACAGGAAGCAAAGTGTGCGAGTAAACGGGACCTTTTCAGAATAGCAGGCAGTGACTAGTGGGGTACCGCAAGGCTCAGTGCTGGGACCCCAGTTGTTTACAATATATATTAATGATTTAGACAAGGGAATTAAATGCAGCATCTCCAAGTTTGCGGGACGACACGAAGCTGTGTGGCGGTATTAGCTGTGAGGAGGATGCAAAGAGGATGCAGGGTGACTTGGATAAATAAGGTGAGTGGGCAAATTCATGGCAGATGCAATTTAATGTGGATAAATGTGAGGTTATCCACTTTGGTTGCAAGAACAGGAAAACAGATTATTATCTGAACGGTGGCCGATTAGGAAAAGGGGAGGTGCAACGAGACCTGGGTGTCATTGTACACCAGTCATTGAAGGTGGGCATGCAGGTACAACAGGAGGTGAAAAAGGCAAATGGTATGTTGGCATTCATAGCAAAAGGATTTGAGTACAGGAGCAGGGGGGGTTCTACTGCAGTTGTACAAGGCCTTGGTGAGACCGCACCTAGAATATTGTGTGCAGTTTTGGTCCCCTAATCTGAGGAAAGACATTCTTGCCATAGAGGGAGTACAGAGAAGGTTCACCAGATTGATTCCTGGGATGACAGGACTTTCACATGAAGAAAGACTGGATTGACTAGCCTTATACTCACTGGAATTTAGAAGATTGAGGGGGGATCTTATTGAAATGTATAAAATTCTAAAGGGATTGGACAGGCTAGATGCAGGAAGATTGTTCCCGATGTTGGGGAAGTCCAGAATGAGGGGTCAGAGTTTAAGGATAAAGGGGAAGCCTTTTAGGACCAAGATGAGGAAAAACTTCTTCACACAGAGTGGTGAATCTGTGGAATTTGCTGCCACAGGAAACAGTTGAGGCCAGTTCATTGGCTATATTTAAGAGGAAGTTAGATATGGCCCTTGTGGCTAAAGGGATCAGGGGGTATGGAGAGAAAGCAGGTACAGGGTTCTGAGTTGGATGATCAGCCATGATCATACTGAATGGTGGTGCAGGCTTGAAGGGCCAAATGTCCTACTCCTGCACCTATTTTCTATGTTTCCATACAGGCAGCAGCGGGAATTGAACCCAGGTCGCAGGTACCATAAAGTGTATTGCTAAACATTATGCTACCGTGCTACCCAATAAAAACTGTTCAGAGAAATCAAGCGTTATGTTGCATCTGTACAACTACATATCAAATAAATAAAGGCATGCACTCAGAGGGAAGTTATCATCTATATTCACTTTGCAGAGAGCACAACAAATCAATGTGCGTGTGTAAGATATGTCAATAATTAGTGCTGAGGGAAGTCATTGCACTAAAAGAAATAGATCCATACATTACACTTCCTCCCTCTTTAGATTAATGTAATATAGTACTATCTGTGTAACAAAACATTCAATTTCCCTTTAACAAACCATATTAAAATAACCAGGATTTCACAATGTGTTTTCTTGATATTTTTCTATTAAACTAACAGTCTATAACTAACTTCACTATGCTAAGGCTCCAGTCTTTTGGGTAGCACTCTTTTTCTTTCAGAATAGTGCCTCTGGACTTGTGGAGTGACATCAGCTTTGGCCGGTGTCTTATCAAAGACCGCTTTCTCTGTCGCAGGAATCACATTGCTTTTGGTAAGTCTGGTAGCTGTGATGTGTTCATCTTGTTGGATGTAGTTGATTCAGTTGTGTTCTTCAGCTGAGCATCCAGCATTTGGTTCACATGATGTCTCCATGTATGATCTCCAACATCCACTGTGTACATCAGTGATACAGTTCTTGTAGCTATCCTACTGAGTGTCTACTTATCTTTTTGGTAATCACATGCTAGGACACCCTGTCCAACCTCAAAGTTCCTTGCTGATTTACTAAGCAACTGGCAGAGCTGTTTATTTTGCACTTCCGTCTGTAGATCTGGTTTCAAGAGGTCTATGTGAGTTGCCAACAGTGGAGGATGTGACAAGCTATCAGTGTTGTTGTGCTGTTTGGTACCCTTGAACTCTATCTAGAGTGGGCTCCTAGGAAAAGTGCCCAATGTTGCAACCGGGTAGCAGACATCACAGGGATTCCCTTCTTGGGATTGAAAATGGACACGGGGTGCTGGTGATCTGTCACTAGAGTAAACTTTTGTCTGCAGAGGTAGTGGTGGAACTTTTTTATTCCCAACACGAGACTAAGGGCCTCTCGGTTGAATTGTGCATAATTGCATTTTGCGCTCATCAGTGCTCTGCAATTGGACCTTCAGATCCATGTCTCAAAGAATATGACAGAACAGCACTAGTGCTATAAGGGAATGCATCACATGCCAGTCTGATGGACCAAGAAGGGTCATAATGGGTGAGCAGTTCATCTGATGTTATTAGTCTTTGTTTCCTTGAATGCTCTTTCACATCTTTCTGACCATTCCCACTTTGCTCCGGTCTGCAACAGTGCATTCAATGGGTGCAGAACTGTATTAAAATTTGGGAGAAACCTGTGGTAGTAGTTTCCAAAACCCAAGCATGACCAGAGTGATGATAAATTCTCCTATGTGTATGCCTGCAGCACTGCTTCTGTCTTTTCTTGTGAATTATATTAGCCATGCTTGTCAATGACATGTCCACAATATGAGATTTCATTCTTGGAAAATGCACATCTGTCTCTCTTTGTGCGCAGACCAAACTCACTCAGCCTAGTAAACACTTTACCAGTGTTCTGGAGGTGCTCTTGATCACTCTTCCAGGCTACCCTGTTGTCATCAAAGTAATATTGTATTCCTGAAATGTATTGAAGCACTTGGTCCATTGCTCTTTGCCAAATTGCTGGAGTTCATGCGACGCCAAAGACAAAAAGATTATACTGATATAGTCCCATGCTTGAGTTAATTGTAAGGAACTTCCTGCTTGACTCTTCAGTCTCCTTTTGCAGATAATCTTGTGACAAGTCAATATTTGAAAACCTCTCCCTGCCTGCCAAAGATGCAAAAATGTCTTCTATTCGTGGCAAGGGATACTGCACAGTACGCAGCATAGGGCTGATGCTCACTTTGAAGTCCCTGTCTATGCAAGTAGCTCCGGTCTTCCCTTTCTTGATCACTGGGACAATGGGCATTGTCCAATTGCTCCACTTAACCTTAAAGAGAATAGCAGACACCTCCAAGCTCTGAAGTTCAGCATCAACTTTAGGACATAGTGCGTAAGGCACTGGACACACTTTATGGAATCCTGGTGTTGCTGCTGCTTCTAGTTCCATTCTGGACTTCATGCCTTTGCGTTTGCCAATACCCTTCTCAAACACCTTCTCATTAGCAATCAGCAGCGGTGACGGCGTCTGTTCAGTGCTACTGTTTGGCTACAGTTGCTTGTTGATGACACATTGAAAGCTGTGATTGTGTGCCACTCTAGTTGGATTTTTCTCAACCATTCATGCCCCAAAAGGGCTGTCTCACCACTTTACAACACATAATGTTCTAATACCATGTTTTGCATCCATACGTCATATTCACTTTGTGTAGGTCTTCAGCATCACCGAGGTGTTTTCTAATGGTAGCTTAGAAAACAGTCTGCTGCAGTTATCCTCTCTCTGTATCTAGCTCCATTTTCAGTTTTACACCAGACATATCTGTTGTGATCTATATGATTTTGGGATCTGCTTCAGTAAAGCTATACACTTCTAGGTATGACAGCTCACCTTTTTCTGTGTTGTCTAATTCAGTTACACATTCAGTCACTCTATGCATTTGCTTAGTTTTGTGTTTGAAACTTTTTACGCAGTGGTTTTTCTCTTTGGTTGTGCTTTTTGTCTGCCTTTCACAGTCTATGTGGCCTTGTCTGAGTTTCTGCAAACATTTTCTTTGAACCAACAGTCAATAGACAATAGGTGCAGAAGTAGACCATTTGGCCCTTCAAGCCTGCACCGCCATTTTGAGATCATGGCTGATCAACTACTATCAATACCCGGTTCCTGCCTTGTCCCCATATCCCTTGATTCCCCTATCCATAAGATACCTATCTAGCTCCTTCTTGAAAGCATCCAGAGAATTGGCCTCCATTACCTTCCAAGCCAGTGCATTCCAGACCCCCACAACTCTCTGGGAGAAGAAGTTTTTCCTTAACTCTGTCCTAAATGACCTACCCCTTATTCTCAAAACATGCCCTCTGGTACTGGACTCTCCCAGCATCTGGAACATATTTCCTGCCTCTATCTTGTCCAATCCCTTAATAATCTTATATGTTTCAATCAGATCCCCTCTCAATCTCCTTAATTCCAGCGTGTGCAAGCCCAGTCTCTCTAACCTCTCTGCGTAAGACAGTCCAGACATCCCAGGAATTAACCTCGTGAATCTACGCTGCACTTCCTCTACAGCCAGGATGTCCTTCCTTAACCCTGGAGACTAAAACTGTACACAATACTCCAGGTGTGGTCTCACCAGGGCTCTGTACAAATGCAAGAGGATTTCCTTGCTCTTGTACTCAATTCCCTTTGTAATAAAGGCCAACATTCCATTAGCCTTCTTCACTGTCATTTGCATCATGGGAGGATTTGCCACATTAATAACATTTTTGGCCTTTTGCACCATTCAGGGACATTTTGTGTGTTTCACATTCCAAACCCTTTTTCTATAGTCCTGCCACATCCTTTGCTTCAGTCACTAATGATATTACAATGCTCAAGGCACTTTCTGACAGTAGCCTTTTTTGAGTGCTTTAACTATGCCTGCCACATACAAGCCTGTCCATTAATGCATCAGAAAGTCCACCTCTAAAGTCACAATATTGGGAAAGTTTATGCAGTTCTGCAATGTATTCAGAAATATTCTATGCTTTGACTGGTGCGTTTTGCGAAATCAAAATCTCTCAGCTATTATTAGCGGTTTTGGGCTCAAGTGGTTTTGCAATTGTCTTGCTGACTTTTCAGCAGTTACTAAGTTGCATACGAGTCAATACATTCTAACACTCATTAAGCTAAGAAGTGTGGAGATTTTTATTTTCCTCATCCACATTGTTAGCATTACAATGCAGTTTAACCCTCTCGATATATGATTCCCAGTGCTCATTAGCACTTCCAGATATATCAACTTTCCTAACTAAGCCATCATTATGCTACTTATACTTTAGTTTTGCTAGTTGTGTGTTTCTCACTGTGTATTGTGCACTTACTCAAGTGCTGTTTTCTAGCTTCCATGACCACCTTCCCCATATCGTTTCACTCTTCCCTCTTGCTGTCTCTCTTCCTCTGAATTCAATCATCTTGTAAATATTGGTGCAGTTGGTGATATTCGCTGACATGCATACTCACTGCCAATTTGTTGTACTTGTACAACTATATATCTAATAAGTAAAGGCGCACACTCAGAGGGGAAGTTAACATGTATTTTCACTTTGCAGAGAGCAATTAATCAATGTGCATGTGCAAGATATCAGTCAATAATTAGTGCTAAAAACAGATTCATACATTACAGGTTATGTTTTAAGTAAGCCTTTTTAATTAATTCAATTTCTTCACAAATTAAGAATTCAACATGTTTAAAAAGAAACAGAAAACAGCTGTTGGTGCTTAACATAAATAAAAGTTTACTTGAGACTTTTGACTGAGTAAATATCTGGAATCTGGCTGTGCAACATACATATTTAATATTTGCTTCATAATGTATAGACAGCTGAGAATAAAACTGCACCAGCTGGGGATGTTATAGCCTCTCTAGGTGGAGTCTGGGCACTGTCTGTGAAGGATTTGAAAAATAGAGTCAAATGATGCATTCATGTGCATTTTTCAGTGGAAAATCGACTGCACCTGCAGTATGGTGATAGCTCAAGCATTAGCAAGAAGCCAAAGCCCATAAAATGGCGGGGAGGGGGAAGGAGAAAAAATAATTGTATAGAATATTTTCACATTCCGATTTTGCAACATTCCATAAATCAGAAACAATTCAACAAAAATTATTCATGTGATTTCTTTCTCTCTAGCTAAAACCTTTGAGAATTCAACTGCAGAGTATTGAGTCCAAAAAGCAATGGGGAGAGTAATATGTGGCTTTGAAAAGCAAACTCACTGTAATGCTGGAATTAAATGCAGACACCATATTTGTGTTTTTTTTTTAATTAGCTGGTGGGGAAATAGTTTCTTTTCAGCAATAGGAAGATGATTTCTTTTGTGTTTGAAGTTGAGTCCTTCAAGAAAAAGAAATACCTGGAAATACAATACCATTATATCACTTGTAGTGACATTAAAATGCTAATTTACTGATGATTCACAAGTAACTGAAATATCATTAATGTTGATGTTTTCAGGAGAATATTATTATAATTATAGGGCATTTTTAGTAGATTGAGTGCACGTAGAATTTTATTTTAAAATAGTGCTCAATCATACTGCTGATATATTTAATGTGAGTACCCTTGTGCATTTGCATGTGTGTGTGAGTGCATGCAAACAATAGATTTAATCTCACTGGTCAATAGGAAAAGTTTGAAGAAGTAATTAAATTGAACTTCCATTTTTTTTACCATTTCGAATCATTACTAGTCTTCCAACTGGACATCAACAGGAACACATTAAAAAAAAATTGTTTTCATGATGCATGAGAGACACAAATGGTGTTTTAAGCTGCTCCTGATGTTCTCACCTCACACCAAAGCAAACTGTTGGGAAGCTAGCAAAACCTCCTATTAAAAATGGGGTGTTCCTTAGTGGAACCTGATAATTATGAATGCCTCATTTGTCTCTAGACTTCTGCACCTTTGAAACTTTGGTCATTCATTCACTTCCAAGGTGAAACCATCACTTAGAGACATAAAGCATAGAGACACAACCTTCACCATCAGGAACCCATTTTATACTCTCCACATACCCACCAACTCTGTATAGATTCTTCCACTCACCTGCACATAATGGGCAATTTAGAGTGACCAATTACCTTTAAAACCAGAAGACATGGGAGCAGAATTAGGCCATTCAGCCCATCATGAATGCTCCACCATTCAATCATGGCTGATTTATTATCCTTCTCAACTCCATTCTCTGTCTTCTCCCTGTGAACTTTGGCATCATTACTAATCAAAAAGGTATCAAACTCAGTTTCAAATATACCCAATGACTTGATTTCTGTAGTCGTCTGTGGCAATAAATTTGACAGATTCACCATGCTCTGGCTAAAATAATTTGCACTTATCTCTGTTCTAAAAAGTCATCCTTGTATTCAGAGGTTGCGTTCTCTGTCCTAGACTCTCCCACTATAGGAAGCATTCTCTTCACATGCGCTCAATATCTAAGCTTTTCAATATTTGATAGGTTTCAATGAGATTCCTCCCTCATTCTACTAATCTCCAAGGGTTAACATAATTGTTATCCATCCAGAAAGGTTCATCGATAAATGCAGACACAATTGACGGGGACATGGCAAATTCCCTTTAGTGTCCTGAGGAAGTTGAAGCATTGGTGCGCATTCTAGATATCTACATTGTTGGATCAGAATATGTTTGTTCAGTGTTCATGAAATTGTTCTGTAATAATTCAACAGCTTGCAAGCAGAACAAGTTTGACTGAAATGTGTTTTTTTTTTACCAGGATTGGAAAAAGTTCTTGACAGAAAGTTTTAAGTTGAGCATAAGAATAACTTACAAAGGGGCAGGTCACTAGACATTTAATTATAGCTTAAGCTAAATTTACCCAAGAGACAACTGTATGAAAATGTATTGTATAATGATGACCACATACCCCATTCAGTGTAGAAACAAAAGTTGTATTTTTAGGTAGAAACATTTAAAAAATATTTTAGATTTAGTTAAGTCTAACTTGAATATGATATGAAAGAGAGTATCCAATGCCAGCTTGGATTATCATTTAGTGGGTAAAAAGAGGTGAGATGGAGGCCAGGAAATTATAGATCAGTTAGTCTAACATCTGTTGTCATGAAAGTACCAGAATCTATAATTAAGGACAGGTTACTGAACAGCTTGAAATATTTCAATTGTTCAGGGAGAGCCAAAATAGATTTCTGAAAGATAGATCATACTTGATGAAGTTGATTGAGAAGATAACTAAAATATTGTACAGGGAAATAGATTTTATTCATATAGACTTCCAGTATACTTTTAATGGTGTTCATCATAAGATGTTGCCAAATAAATACAAGCTCATGGAATTCAAGTTAAGTTACTGATCTGGTTAAGAAATTGTTTTAGCAACAGAAGGTAGAAAACTGGGGTAATGGACAGATACTTAACTTGGCAGAATATGATCCCATTGGATAATGGTATCCTATAGAATGTGTATCAGAATTGTAATTATTCACCTTTTATTACCAATGTACATAAGCAGATAGAAAGACAGGTGTTCTATTCTGCTGATTATACAAGGATAGACTGTGTTGTAGGCATTATTGGTGAGAACATTCAAACACAAAAGGTGTTAACAGATAAAGCAAATGGGCAAAACTGTAGCAAATGGATTTCAATGGAAAGCCAACCTAAACAAACACATGTAGATTCAGTGTCACTTCTAAGTGATGGAATGATGGGACACAAGAAACAATAGAGGCTGAAAACTCCCTTTGCCTTCCTGCTTTCTCCCTTTCACTCACCAAGTTACTGAAGAATAGCCAATTATTTACACTGGTAAATGCCTTATTAAACAAAAGAATCCAGCATGGCAAATAGCAATTCTGTTGTGCACTGACACCCAGATTGTCAGATCTATATGGAAACATTTCAGTATAGAGAGCACATTTTACTTCTATAAAATGGCACAAAAATATTACGTATTTATAATTTGTACCTGGATTATTAAAATGTTAGAGAATCAAAGAATGAAATGGTGAATGGAATTCTGGTTTTCAAATTGATTGGAATGCAAAGGATTAAAAGTCTTGGTGCAACCTAGTGAAAGCTTGGTTAAACAAAAGCTGGAACAACATGTTTTGCTCAAAACACGAGGTCTTGCAGATGCTTGAAATCTAGAGTAGCACAAACAAAATTATGGGGGAGCTCAGCAAGTCGGTCTGTATCTTCTCCTTAAGTTCATCACCCCTTCTGGGACACAAGCCACCGACAGCAGCTCACCGGAGTCCGGTGTCCTGGCCTTTCAAGTTGTCCCAAGGTGCAGCCCATTTTATTGATCTTTCTTATTCCAGGGCTGAGATCTTTGGAGCTTCTGTAGCTCTGAGTTTTTACATGATGGAGTTGCTAGTTCCATGCCTAACTCTCCCCCTTTTGCAGCCGGGATTGGGATTGTCTGTGGCCGAGTTAGGCAACACCGATTGAGAAGAATAAACAGTTGCTGTTTTGGCTTATGACCTTTCACGAAGACTGGAAAGGAAGGGGGCAAAAGCCAGAATAAGAAACTGGGTGTTTTGGGTGGGGGAGGAGTACAAGCTGACAGGTGATGTGTGAGACCAGGTGAGGGGGAAATGTGGCTGGGTGAAGGGGGTGAGGTAAGAAGCAGGGAAGGGATAGGTAGAAGTGATAAAAGAAGAAGGGATATAATAGGAGAGGACAGTGGATCATAGAAGGAGGAGAGGGACCTGAGGAAGGTGATAGGCAGGTGTATAGAGGAGAATAGGTGAAATGAGAACCATAATGGGGAACCCAAAATGGGAAGAAGAGGGAGGGGGCAGAAGTTATCAAAGTAAGAGAAATCAATATTCATTCCTTCAGGATGAATGCTATCCAGATGGAATATAATGTGTTGTTCCTCCAAACAGAGCTTGGCCTCATTTTGGTAGTAGAGGAGGTAATGGATGGACATGTCATGCCAGGAATGGAAAATCAAATTGAAATGTGTAGCCATTGGGAGATCCTGCCTTTTGTGGTAGAGAGAGCAGTCTTAACAAAGCAGTCCCCTAATCTTCATCAGAACTCACTGATGTAGAGGAGGTTGCACCAGGAGCACCAGATACAATAGATAACCCAGACAGACTCAAAGGTGAAATGTCATCTCATTTGGAAGGACCGTTTGGCGCAGTGAATGATGTTGAGGGCAGGTGTAACATTTGTCCACTTCCAGGGGTAAGTGCCAGGAGGGAGATCAGAGTGGAGGGACAAGTAAGCAGGAGAATCATGTGGAGAGTGATCTCTACAAAAAGCAGAAGGAGGTGGAGGGAAAGATGTGTTCATTGGTAGGATCCTGCTGAAGATGGTGGAGATTACAGAGAATGATGTGCTGGATACAGAGGCTAGATAAGGAGAAAGGAAACCTTGTCATTGTTATGATGGCAGGAGAATTGAGGAAGAGCAGATGTGCAGGAAATGGAGGAGATGTGGATGAAGGCAGCATTGATGGTGGTAGAAGGGAAACCCCGTTTTTGGAAAAAGAGATCTCAGATGTTCTAGAATGAGAACAGATATGGTGGAGACAGAGGAAATGAGAGAAGGGAGTAACATTTTTATGAGGGACAGGGTAGGAAAAAGTACAGTTAAGATAACTGAATGGGTAAAAGTGTTTGTAAAAAAAAAACAAAAAAAAACAGTGGGTACACTGTGTCCAGAGATGGATATGGGGAGATAAAGAAAGGGGTGTGAAGTGTTAGAGATGGGCCAAGTAGGGAATGGTGTAAGTTTAAACTGGAGGCAAAATTGATGAAATTAACAGGCTCACCATGGGTACAGGAAGCAGCACCAATGCAGTCATCAATCAAGTGGAATAAACTTCGAGGAGCATCACCAGTGTAGCCTTGGTACATAGACTGTTCCACATAGCCAATAAAATGGCAGGCATAGCTACCACCCATGCAAATGCCCATGGCTACTCCTTTAGTTTGGAGAGAGCTTGAGGAATCAAAAGAGAAATTTTTGATGCCACATGGAGTAGATTGATGGTGAAAGGAAACTGGTTAGGTCTATTGTCCAGAAAGAACTGGAGAGCTTGAAAGCCTTCCTGAAGGATGATGGAAGTGTAAAGGGACTGGATCCCCCTAGTGAAAATAAGGTGAACTGGGCCAGGGAACTGCAAATTATTGAAGTGATGTGGAGCATGTGAAGTGTTGTGGATGTAGGTAGGAAGGTACTGAAACAAATAGGACAAAATGGAGTTAAGGTATATGGACATGAATTCAGTTGGACAGGAGCAGGCTGAAACAATGGGCCTATCAGGACAGTTCACCTATGGATCTTGGGTAGGAGATGGAAATGAGCAGTGCGGGCTATGGGAACTAAGAGGTTGGTGATAGTGTGGGAGCTTTTGATAGGGTATGCAAGTGTATAGGGTATTGCTCAGTTTCACACCATGGAAATGTTGCATTGCATTGCAAAGAATGAAGTGTAAAGTTATTAGAAATATGTTTTTTATAAAATTTGAATTTTGAGGGGTGAATACACAAACTATGATTTAATGCCCTGGAGTTTGGGAAATTAATTGGTGATCTGAGCAAAATGTTCAAGGTATTAAGCAAACGACTAGTTTGGGAATCAAGGATCAGAACCATAGCCTAAAATTTAGAGACAGATCTCTCAGCAGGTAGTTGAGAGGTATTTCTTCATGGAAAAGCTGGTGACATTCTGGAAATCTCTTCAAATTTCAATTGATGCAGGATTAATTGTTCATTGTTAATATGAGATTCATAGAATTCTGTTAATGAAAGGCATAAAAAGATGTGAAAAAAGCCAGATTCATAGAGTGAGACTGGAGGTTCAGTCATAATCTGCCTGTAAGTGTCACACTCCAGTTTCAATGTTCCATTGTTATAATAAATTTGGAAAAGCAATGTCAGTGATGGATCAGCTGATTATCTGATAAGTTTTAGAGCACAGAGCATAAAACAGCACAGCATCATGCAGGCAATTTTGTTTAATGATTGCACATGAAACGCCAAATGAGGATGATTGAATAAGTCTATCCAATTATCCAGAAAATGCTGGAATTACTGAGCAGGTCAGACAGCATCTGTGAACAGAGAGACAGAGTAAATTCTTCAGATTGAAGTAATTTCATTCATAGCGAAGAATGAGAGAAAGCAAGTTAGCTTTACTCCACAGATTTGGTATCATTAATCTCTTTCTCATTCTGATGAATGATCTCGATCTGGAAAATCAATACTTGTTCCTCTTTCCTTGGATGCTGCCTGACCTGATCAATGTTTCCACTATTTTATGTTTTCATTTCAGATTTCTGCCACCTGCTCTTTTTATTAGATTTTCAACTCATGTCACTCAAACCTATTGGGGTGTCATGGTAGCATAGTGATTAGCACAACATTTTACAGCACAGATGACCCAGGTTCAATTTCCATCACTGCCTGTAAGGAGTTTGTACATTTTCCTTATGACTGCGTTGGTTTCCTCCAGGCGCTCTGGTTTCCTCCCACAGTCCAAAGACCTATCGGTTGGTAGGTTAGTTGGTCATTCTAAATCGTTCCATGATAAGGCTCAGATTAAATCAGGGAATTGCTAGGCAGCATGGTTCGGAGGGCCAGAAGGGCTTATTGTGCACTGTATCTCAACTAATAAAATTAATTAATTAATAACCATCCTATTATTGAGCAGGGGAGATTTGTACCACCTGTCTCATTTCAGGAGGTCATATTTGAGGACAGAACATAGTATTAGTGATAACACTCTTGGCAGGGTAGAGGATCAGAGAGATCTTGGAGTCATGTCCACAGGACACTCAAAGATGCTGCACAGGTTGACAGTGTTGTTAAGAAGCCATATGATGTGTTCGCCTTCATCAACCATGGGACTGAGTTCAAGAGCCATGAGGTAATATTACAGCTATATAAGAATTTGGTCAGACCCCACTTGGAGTACTGTGTTCATTTCTGGTCACCTCACTACAGGAAGGATGTGGACATTATAGAGAGTGCAGATGAGATTTGCAAGGATATTGCCTGGATTAGAGAGCATGCCTTATGAGAATAGGTTAGTGAACTTAACCTTTTCTCCTTGGAGCGAAGGAGAAGGAGAGGTAATCTGACAGAGGTGTATAAGATGATGAGAGGCATTGATTGTGTGGATAGCCAGAGGCTTTTTTCCCAGGGCATAAATGGCTAACATGAGGGAGCATAATTTTAAGGTCCTTGGAAGAAGGTACAGAAGGGATGTCAGAGGTAGGTTTTTCACACAGAGTGGTGGGTGTGTGAAATGCACTGCTGGTGACAGTGGTAGAGGTGGATACCACTGCCACTTTTGGTCTTTTAAGAGACTCTTGGATAGGTACCTGAGGTTAGAAAAATAGAGGATTATGCGGTAGGGTAATTCTAAGCAGTTTCTAGAGTAGGTTACATGGTCAGCACAACATTGCGGGCTGAAGGGCCTGTAAAGTGCTGTATATTTCTATGTTCTATGTTCTGTCCTCCTGCCACTCCATTTATATGATGTAATTATTGTATTATTGGGGAGAAGTTGCTCTTCTTTCCTTTGCTCCTTATAAATTAAATCAAAAGAATTGTGAAGTTCCAAATATAATCCTGATGCTTGTAACAAACACAGCAAAGTTAGGGAAGTAGTATATGGGAGAGAAAGTTACTACTTATTTGATAATTAGATTCTGTGGAAGTCCTACTCTTGTTTCTCTTTTTTTTGTTCCAGGGAGCAAAGCTGTTTGGAGCTTAGCTCCCTGTTGGGTCACCCATGGCAGTAAGGTCAAGGGAATGGTTCCAAACAAAGTTATCCACCCAATTCCTCAAGGCTGGAGCTGGTGGAAGATGATGATCAATCAAAACAAAAGTGAAGATGGTGAAGGCTGAAGCAGTGAAGAGTCCCCAGTCATCTTGTATTCCATGCCACTGGACCCTGACCCCAATCTGCCAAGAATGGTGTGGTGGCTGCCTATGCATCGGAATTAGAAGCAGGTTTAATATCACCAGAATATGTCATGAAATTTGCTAACTTAGCGGCAGCAATACAATGCAATACATGAAAAATATAGAAAAAAAATAAATAGTTAAATTAAAAAATAGTAGAAAAGCAAAAATATTTTTTAAAAAGTGAGAGGTAGTGTACATGGGTCAAATCTCCATTCAGAAATCAGAAGGAAGAGGGAAAGAAGCTGTTCCTGAATCACTGAGTGTGTGCCTTCAGGCTTCTGTACCTTTTTCCTGATAATAACAATGAGAAGAGGGCATGTCCTGGTTGATGGTGTCCTTGATGATGGATGCCATTTTTCTGAGGCACTACTTCTTGAAGATGTCTTGGATACTATGGAAATTGAATTGAATTGACTTTATTTCTTGCACTCATCACATGTATGAGGAGCAAAAATTTCTGTGTTATGTCTCCATCTTAATGTGCAATGCAAATTATAGTAATTAGTAATAAATAGTATGCACAGTAAGATATACAACAGAACAGTCAATATAGTTTAGAAATACAATTGTGTCAGTGTGAATTAACCAATCTGATTTCCCTGGAAGAAGCTGCCTTGGAGCCTGTTGGTCCTGGCTTTAATGCCATGGTACCATTTCCCAGATGATAGCAGCTGGAGCAGTTTGTGGTTGAGGTGACTTGGGTCCCCAGTAATCCTTCGCAGCCTTTTTTCTTATGGCCAGAACCCATGGTGGAGTTGACTAATTTTACAACTTTCGGTAGCTTCTTTTGATCCTGTGCAGTAGCACACCCCTCCCATTCCAAACAAAGATGCAGCCTGTCAGAATGCTCTCCATGGTATATCTGTAGACGTTTTTGAGTGTTTTCGGTGACAAACCAAATTTTCTCAGACTCCTAAGGAAATATTGTTGCTGCCTTGTCTTCCCATGTCAAACAAAACCATGCACATGCATTCTTCATTAACAGAAAAGCACCCTTAGGAAAGCATTATACTCAATTCATGTGATCACACTACTACTATGTGCAAGGCCTCCATTGATTGGGGTCAACCATGGATGTTCCATCCAAGCTGTCTACATACACACGCTAGAGTGCAAGCCAGGGCAGAACAATATGGAGATATACAGAACAATATGTTGCAGCAGCTCCCCCTCTCCAGACACCTGACGAATCTGAAGGAACAGTTAACACTTTGGCACCAATGGCGTTGCAGGAGTTGTCACTCAGTGTTGAACTCAACACCTTAGGGTCTCCGGCTTCAATTTTTTCCTCAGACTTCACTCCTGAAGCCTTCCCCATGAGTGGGTATAGCACAAGGCAGTGGAGGTTTGGGATCAGAGCTTTTCTCCATGGCTGATGAGCCCCATCTGCCTGCTGACTGGTTTTACAGTGCCAATAACTCACCTTTGCCCCTTTGCCTGTCCGTAGAAACAGTTCCACCAGGCTTAGTAGTGAAGCCACACATGAAAGCCAAAAGTTGGGCTTGGTTGTCAAAGACTATTTTATATTCACACCATTGAGAGCCTTTAATAGTGGTAGTTTATACCCACTACCTCCCCCCACCACTCCCCGCCAAACATCATATAGTTTGATATGATGTGGCACTGTCAATTCATTCTGAAGCTAAAGCCAAACAGAATGAAGAATTAATGGGCAGATCAGACTATTGTAGGGACATGAGGGTGAATCAAAATGATCTCCAAGGCAATAGTAATTCCTCTATGATACAGTTATACTCTCCCCATACACCAAGGAGTTGAATAACTGGTTAATCTTATTTTTGAAAAGGAAGAATGCTGACTTGATCCCTGGAAAAATTGTACACTATCCTTCAAACATTTATCATTTTTTGATTTTAATTGATAAGCCTTGATTCGGCCACTAAGCAAATGGAGAAGCAGGAGTAAAAAAAAACGTCTGTGAAGAGAAGATGCTTTAAAAAATAATGAAATTACGAGTTTCTAAATATCAAAAAAAACTATAAAGAGCTGTAAACAATAAAAAAAAATCAAATCAAAATACGCTGTGACCACCCTTTGCCCTTAAAACTACATCAATTCTCTTAGGCAAACACAAGGAAATCTGCAGATGCTGGAAATTCAAACAACACACACAAAATGCTGGTGGAATGCAGCAGGCCAGGCAGCATCTATAGGGAGAAGTACAGTCGACATTTCGGGCCGGGACCCTTCGTCAGGATGCATTCCACCAGCATTTTGTGTGTGTTGCTCAATTCTCTTAGGTACTCTGTTGTGCAGTTTTATGAGAAAATCCGCTGGTAGGTTGTTGCAAACATCTTGGAGAACTTGCCACGGTTCTTCTACAGACTTTGGCTGTCTCAGTTTCTTCTATATCTCCAGATAATCCAAGGCTACTTTGATGATGTTGATATCAGGTCTCTGTGGAGGCTATACCATCTGAAACAATATAAAAAATCTAGGGTGCCTAAGACTTCTGCACAGTACTGTATCTACCTTAGACTCATAATATAATGTTTCAGATTGAGTATTTTATAATTTGGTTTTACTATTATTAACCAACAGCTGAAGTCTATAAACAGTCCAACTTACGAATAGCTGATGTCTGTACCTCCTGCTGTTTCACTGCGATTACATTTTGTGGGCATTACTCTTTGACAAGGCTTTCTTAACCAGACTTCCCCTGGCCATTGATGATTCACTGAGATAGCGCAGTGTAAAGAAATTGGAATTAGATTTCATTTTCAGTGATGTCCAAAAGGGCTTGCGCTTCAGTGTGTCGACCTTCTTTCAAATAACACAGTATCTTTAATGTTTCCACGGTATTTGTAGGAGAAGAATTGTTCCTCCGCTGTTGTTTGCAGTTCCATCATTTATGGTTAAACAAAGTGCTGACTTAAAGACAGTGAAATGCTAAGACATTGGAAATAAAGGGTCAAATTTGTATTCTGTGAAAACATAGCTGCTGAGCCAGTAGTACCTCTTTATACAGCAATAAAGAACTGACACAAATCTTAAACAAAGGAAGTTATTTTGATTTGTCTATATGTCTCATTGTTGTTATCCTCTCTGCAACTTGTGCCACTTTGGATGGTGATCTTGCTATTTCTTTAGTATTTTGTCTGTTATTTACGAGGCCGAGTTGCTAGCTCGATGCGCAGCCCAGCACAAATGGAAAGCGTGCAAGGAGCTGCCCAGATTTAAAACCTAGAACCACTTGCCTCAAAGTCCGGTGCTGATGCCACTACATCACCAGCTGGCTATATGTCTCTTAGGAAAGAAGAATGTCTCTTACAATCTCAGTGTATCCCTAAGTGAAGTCTGTTTTGAGTGTTGTCACTGTTGTGGTACAGGTGTCCCTCCCTTTACAAAGGTAGAGTGTTCCTGTGAAACCTTTCTTAAGCCAAAATGGCGTAAAGCAAAGAACCATTAATTTATATGCGAAAGATTTTCATAAAAGTGAAAATTCTCTTTGTAATGTGAAAACAGGTTACTAATGTAGGTCTTTTGTAAAAGCGAAGTGGCATAAAGCGAACATTCGTAAAATGGGGGACACCTGTATTAAAATGTAGAGGACAATATGCAGAAAGTAAGCAAAATCCTATCAAACAAATAATCTGATTTAATAACACAAGACACTCTGCAGATGCTCGAACTCCAGAAAAACACACAAAGTGCTGCAGGATCTCAATTGGACAGGTTGCATCTATGAAAAGGAATAACGAGTCGACATTTCAGGCCAAGCTCCTTCGTCTGGACTGGAAAGGAAGGGGGAAGAATTTTGACTTGATCCTTCGATGAGCACTGGCTCAGGGGCCTCTGGCTTTCTTCTCCTGAAGTCCAGAACCAGCTCCTTGGTTTTGCTGACCTGGAGGAAGAGGTTGCTATATGACCCCACATAGCCAGATTTTCAATCTCTCTCCTACATGGTGATTCATCATTACCTTTGATTCCACCTACGACAGTGGTGTCATCAGCAAACTTGAATATGACATTGGAGTTGTGTTTAGCTACACTGTCAAAATTGTAAAGTGAGTAGAGCAGGTGGCTAAATCTCGTGATGCACCTGTGCTGATGGGGATTGTTGGGGAGATGTTGTTGCCAATCCAAAATGACTGGCATCTGCTAGTGAGGAAATCCAGGATCCAATTGCACAAGGAGGTATTGAGGCTAAAGTCTTGGAGTTTATTGAGGAGAAGATGGAATTGAATGCTGAGCTGTAACCAATAAAGAGTATCTTGATGTACAGTATACCACAATGCTGTCCAGATGTTCCAGGGTTGAATGAAGAGTCAAAGTAGCATCTGCGATGGACCTGTTGGTCCGGTAGTAAAATTGGAGTGGATCTATGTCAGTTCTCAGGCAGGAGTTACCAATCTTTCAAAACACTTGGTGGAGTGGAGAGGGGATGGTGAGTGCCTTGAGAAGAGGGAAGTGGATGGAGTGGGGAGGAGACAGTGGATGGAACAGAGAGGGGATGGTGAGTGGACTGGGGAGGGGATGGGAGTGGAGTGGGAAGGGGGAAGTGGATGGAATTGGGTTGGGTCAGTGGATAGATTGTGGAAGGGGCAATGAGAAGGCTAGGGAAGAGGCAGACAATACCCCAGGGAGGGGCCAGTGGGTGTAACTGCAAAGGGTGAGTTGGACTGCGTGTGGAGTAGATTGGAAAGGGAGCAGTGAACCAGAATCAGATTTATTATCACTGACGTGAAGTGACATTTGTTTTGTGGCAATAGTATATTGGACAATATTATAATAAAATAATATTGGATGTGGAAGCATTGGAAAGGGTACAGAGGAGATTTACCAGGATGCTGCCTGGTTTAGAGAGTATGGATTATGATCAGAGATTAAGGGAGCTAGGGCTTTACTCTTTGGAGAGAAGGAGGATGAGAGGAGATGTGATACAGATGTACAAGATATTAAGAGGAATAGACAGAGTGGACAGCCAGCGCCTCTTCCCCAGGCACCACTGCTCAGTAGAAGAGGACATGACTTTAAGGTAAGGGGAAGGAAGTTCAAGGGGGATATTAGAGGAAGTTTTTTCACTCAGAGAGTGGTTGGCGCGTGGAATGCACTGCCTGAGTCAGTGGTGGAGGCAGATACACTAGTGAAGTTTAAGAGACTACTAGACAGGTATATGGAGGAAATTAAAGTGGGGGGTTATATGGGAGGCAGGGTTTGAGGGTCCGCACAACATTGTGGGCCGAAGGGCCTGTAATGTGCTGTACTATTCTATGTTCTGTGTACAGCACAAAGACGCAGAATAATTATGCATTATAAATTATAAAAAAAATAAATCATGCTGAATTCAGAACAATAAGATAGTACTCATGGGTTCATGGACAATAATGAATGTGGTAGTGTGGTGGGGAGTGGATGGAGTGGGCAGTGCACAGTGGGCAGTGGCTTTTCGTCTTTAAATATCAGCATATTTTAATTTATGATCAATGTAAAACCTGTTACCTGTCAGTGTGTCTGCATATGAGTTTGGTCCTTCCCATCACTCGGCTGTGTGCCTCTGAATTACAAATTACAGTGATGGTGTTGTCACTGCTAGCTGATGCCATGACAATAAAGAGGTTTTGTACATAGGCTATGTAGATTTTCCTGTCCCTATGGGCTGAATCCGCATCCATCAGGAGGCTGCATGCTGAGACCCACCATCCCATCTGCTGAGCACTGGGAAAAAACAATCTGCCAACATCAGATACTGCCATCTCTAGAGGGACTCCAGGAAGGCTCCAGGGTTTTGGATGTGGAGATGATATTCTCCCGAAGGTTCTTTGTAAGTCAAGAATGAATTGCAAGTGTTCATACTAAAGAAAAAAAAACAGAAAAAATCAGCAGCAGGTGATCAACTTAAATTTACAATCATCTCACTCTACCTTTATAGAATCCCGCACTAGGACTCCTAGGTCCCAAGTAAGGAAGAAAGAACAAGAGAACACAGAACTTTCCCATTCTAAAGTTTGAACAGCCATTACCATTCTGACATGTCTATCCCTCATCTCCTCTACTATAATAAGGCTTAGGTTATATTCTTTATTGATAACCAGCAACATAATGGAAGGAAATTGATTTCTCCGGCGTCTGGCGATTTCCCTCCCCTCCCTCCTCTTCTCTTTTTTGATTTTCCATTCTGCTTACACTGTCACTCCTTTTCTTCCCCTCACCTACGTACCACCTCCCTCTGATTCTTATCCACCTTGCCTTTCTTCATGATCCACTGTCCTCTCCTGTCAGATTCCTCCTTCTTCAGCCCTATACCTCTTTCACCTATCCCCTCCCAGTTTCTTACTTCCCCCCATCCCCAATTATCCACCTTCTCTTTAACATAGTCTTAACTATGATCTGTCAGTTTGTGCTCCTCTGCCTTTTCCCCATCTTCTCAATCTGGCTCTGTTCCCTTTCTTCCCAATCCTGAAGGGTCTCAGTGAAAAATGCTGACTATTTTTTCACCTCCTGACTTGTGTTCCTCCAGCATTTTGTGTGTGTTGAAAAAAGAACAGAGCTCAGGGTTAGTTTTGGTATTGAAAACTAGTTGAAGCTCAATAGAAAAGGACATTCTTTCTTAAGAACAACCTATGAGAAAACAAGGACAATCTTTGATTTATTTACACTGCCACGACTCCCCATGCCATTACCAACAAAGAATTACAAAAATACAGGACCAAATAAGCTAATTCTACAAACTACTGAAACTTCACTGAAAACTTACAGACTAACAGGTGATGATAAAAACATATAACAAGCATAAAGAATATTAAAGCACAAGAAGAATGCCAACTTGGATCCAACATGCATCACAGTCTAAGGGGAACACATTTACTGGGATGTAGAAGTATGATGCATGGATCTAGATCAGTGATTGGTACCAAAGACTATAAGCCATAAGATATATGAGCAGAATTAGGTCATTTGGTCCATGCCATTTGATCATTGCTGATTTATTCTCCCTCCAAACTCCATTTTACTGTCCTCTTACCATAACCTTTATGGTATTGATTAATCATGAACCTATCAATCTCCACTTTAAATATACCAAGTGACTTACCCTCTGTTGCTTTCTGTGGGAATTAATTCCACTTATTCGCCACCCTTTGGCTAAAGGAAATCCTTTTCATCCCTTCTACATGGCTTGCAGCTTTCCTCTTGCATTTTATGCGTGATGCTCAAGGTCTCCCACATCAGCAGAATGTCTTTGTTTATGGTTTGCTTCACATCTCTGTTCTAAAGTGATGTCCTTCCATTCTGAGCTGTGCTCTCTGGTCCTAGACTCTTCCGCTATTAGAAAAATCCTCTACACTTCCATTCTAACTAGGGCTTTCAATATTTGATAGGTTTCAATGAGATCCTTCCTCATTCTTCTAAACTTCAGCTAGTCCAGATCCAAAACCATCAAATACTTCTCATAGTTCATCCTTTCATTCCTGGGATCATTTTCATAAGAATCCTCTGGACACTCTCCAATGCCAGCACATCTTTTCTTAGATAATGGCCACAAACTGCTTATAATATTCCATGAGCAGTCTTATCAATACCTTATAAAGCCTTAGCATTACATCCTTATTTTTATATTCTAGTCCTCTCGAAATGAATGCTAACATTTTGTTTGCCTTCCCTACCATCGTCTCAACCTGCAAGTTAACCTTTAGGGAATTCTGCAGAAGAACCCCCAGGTCCTTTTGCACCTCTGACTTCTGAATTTTTTCCTCACTTAGAAAATAGTCTACTCCTTTATTGCTTCAATCAAAGTGCACTTCACTACACTATATTTCATCTGCAACTTCTTTGCTCATTTTTTAAATCTAAGTCTCTTTACAGAACAGAGTAAATCACAGCAGTCAGAGGGCAGCCTCAATACTTGGAGAGAATGAATAGTAGACATCGGGAGAGTTGGTGTTGGAGGGGGGATTTCTTCATGTATAGCAACCACCACAGGAGGTCATTTGTTGGTGATGCAGTACTATTTTTAAAAAAGAGTTTTGGTGCTTTTCAGATTTTTCTTGACAAGTGGCAATCAGCAAAGGGCCAATAAAAAGAAAGGAGGTGTAAGGAAAACGGTCATTATATGAGTGGGGCGTTGTTAGAATGGTGGGGCTTTGGCAAAATAGGCTGAGGTGAGAATAGGTGTGTGCAAGCTCAGGCAAAGTTTCTAAGTAAGTAAGTAAGAAAGTAAGAAAGTTTCTAGTAAGTTTTTTTGTTAGTACATATCACTTTGCTGAGAATAGATCTTGAGGTAGTGGTATGTTCTTTGTGTGAGATATGGGAAATTTGGGAGACCTTCAGGCTTCCTGATAACTACATCTGCACAAAGTACATCAAGCTGCAGCTCCTTAGAGACCGTGTTAAGGAATTGAAGCTGTCACTCAAAGACCTTCAGTTCATACAGGGGAAGAGAATGTGGTGGTGATAGATAGGAGCTACAGGGAGGTAGTCACCACTAAGTTTCAGGAGGCAGATCCCTGGGTGACTGTCAGGAGAGGGAAAGGGAATTGGCAGCTAGTGCAGAGCACCCCTGTGGCCATTCCCCACAATGATAAGCATACCACTTTGATGACCTGCCAGGGGAAGCTGCAGCGACTACATCTCTGGTACTGAGTCTGACTCTATGGTTCAGAAGGGAAAGGGGGAGAAGAGGAGTGCAGTATTGATAGGGGATGCCATAATGAGAGGAGCAAAAAGCAGATTCTGTAGATGTGTGTTGCTTCCCAGATGCCAGGGTCAGGGATGTATCGGATCAGGTCCACATCATTCTAACGGGGGAGAGTGAACAGCTGGAAGTCATGGTACATATTGGTACCAATAATGTAGACAGGTAAAGGGAGGAGGTCCTGAAGACTGAATACTAGGAACAAAGTAGGAAGCTGAAAAGCAGGACCTCCATGGTAGTAATCTCTACATTGTTATCTATGCCATGTGCCTGCCAGTCAAGCTAAAAATCAGGTGGTTAGGCAGATGAATGTGTAGCTGTAGAGCTGGTGCTGGGAGCACTGTTTCAGATTTCTGGATCATTGTGATCTCTTCTAGGGAAGGTATGCCCTATACAAAAAGGATGGGTTACACCTGACCCAAGGGTGACCAATATCCTTGTGAGTATGATTTCTTGAGCTATTCGGTAGGATTTAAACTAATTTGGCAGGGGATGTGAACCAGAATAGATGGCTGAGGATGGGGCAATTGGTATACAACTAGATAGAATGTGTTGTGAGACTGTGAGGAAGAACAGTCAGCTGATAAGGCAAAATTGCAATCAGTGTGACGAATTGAAGGATGATGAATACAAGACGGAAAATATTATATTTGAATGCACGCATTAAATGGAATAAAGGTAGATGAACTTGTAGCACAGTTAGGGATTAGCAGATATGATGTTGTGGGCACCTTTGAGTCATGGTTGAAAGAAGATTATAGCAGGGTGTTTAATATCGAAGGCCACGCATTGTATCCAAAGAACAAATAGGTTGGCAGAGGGCTTGGGGCCGCTCTATAGGTAAAAAATGAAACATCTAACTTAGGATTGGAAGGTGTAGAACCCTTGTGGGCATAGTTAAGAAACTGCAAGGGTAAAATGACCCCGATGGGAGCTAAAAACAGACCTCCAAAGAATAGCCAGGATGTGGTCTACAAAGTACAACAGGAGATAGTATGGCGTGCAAAATGGGCAATGTTGCGACAATCATGGGGGATTTCAATATGCAGGTAGATTGGGAAAATCCAGTTGGTGCTGAATCCCAAGAGAGGTAATTTGTAGAATGTCTATGAGATGGCTTTTTAGAGCAGCTTGTGCTTGAGCCCACTCGGGGAACAACAGTTCTAGATTGGTTGTTTGCAATGACCCAATTTACACTATTACAGTGGAGTAAAACAAATTACGGAGGCACAAGAGATGAGTTGAGCAAATTTGATCGGAACGGGACATTAGCAGGAATGATGGCAGAACATCAATGACTGGTGTTTTGAGGGAAATTCGGAAGGTGCGGAAAAATAAATCCCAAAGATGAAGTACTCTAATTGTGAGGATGAGGCAACCATGGCTGACAAGGAAAGTCAAAGACAGCATTAAACCAAAAGAGAGGGCATATAATAAAGCAAAAATTAGTGAGGAGGTTGTGGATTGGGAAGCTTTTAAAAACCAATAGGCAACTAAAAAAGCCATAAAGAAAAAATATAAAGGGAAACTTTAAAAAAAGATACAATTTTTTTCAGATATATAAGGAGTAAAAGAGAAACAAGAGTGGGTATTGGACATTAGAAAACGATGCTGGAGAGTTTGCAATGGGGAACAAAGTAATGGCAGGCAAACGTAAGTATTTTGCATCAATCTTCATTGTGAAGTATGCGAGTATCAGGGGCATTGCTAATACTCCGAAGGAGGTGCTCCAGAAGCTGAAAAGTCTGAAAGTAGTTAAGTCACCTGTAACTGATGGACAACACCCTAACATTCTGAAAGAGGTAGCTGAAGTGACTGTGAAGTCATTCGTAACAATATTTCAAGAATCACTAAGTTCTGGAATGGTTCCAGAGGACTGGAAAATTACAAATGTCACTCCATTCTTTAAGAATGGAGGCAGGCAGAGGAAAATAAATTATAGGCCTGTGAACCTGACTTCAGTTGTTGGAAAAATGTTGGAGTCTATTGCTAAGGATGAGGTTTTGGGTGCTTGGAGGCACATAATAAAATAGGCCAAAGTCAGCATGGTTTTCTAAAGGGGAAATCTTGCCTAACAAACTGTTGGCATGGCATGGCATGGCAAGGAAAAAGCAGGCAGGATAGATAAAGAAAAGTCAGTGGATGTTGTTTATTTCGATTTTCAGAAGACCTTTGACAAGGTGCTGAACATAACTCTGCCCAACAAAATAACAGCCCATGGTGTTATGAGAATTGTAGCTAGAGGTTCGGGAATCTATGGAATTCTTTGCCACTGTTGGCTGTGCAGGCCTAGACAAGGAGGTTGATGTGTTCTTGATTAATCAGGGCATCAAAGCTTACAGGGAGAAGGCAGGAGAATGGAGTGTAGACAGATAATATATCAGCCATGATGGAATAGCAGAGCAGACTCAATGGACCAAATGACCTAGTTCTGCTCCTAGGATTTATAGGTAGGGGTGGACGTTGAAAGTCCAAGGGTTCGGGGCTGGAGATGCAGAGAGTAGCTGAACAAATGTGGAAAGGAAAATAAAACAAAACGTAAATATTGGAAATGTGAGAAAAAGTGCTGGAAACACTCAGGTGGTCAGGCAGAGAAACAGCATTAGCATTTCAGGTGAGACAGAACTGGAAGGATTTTAGAAGGGACTATAAAGGAAACAACTGAGTGAAGGTGATGGGAAATAAGTGTGAGAGGCTGAAGGGAGAGGGAAGACTAAGGCAATGAGGAGTCAGAGGCTGGGAGTCTGAGGGTGGGAACTCACTTATTGACAAATGGAGGGAAAAGGGATTAGGCAAAGTCAAGGTAAAGTACACTGCAGATGCTGTGGTCAAATCAACACGTACAAACAAGCTGGATGAACTCAGCAGGTCAGGCAGCATCCATTGAAAGGAGCAGTCAACGTTTCGGCCAAGAGTGTTCATCAGGGCTGAAGAAGGAGGGGGCAGGGGCCCTATAAAGAAGGTGGGGGGAGGGGAAGGTGCAGGTGAAAAACCAATCAGAGGAAAGATCAAGGGGTGGGGGAGGGGAAGCAGGGAGGGGATAGGCAGGAGAGGTGAAGAAGGAATGTAAGGGGAAAGCACTATGGGTAGTAGAAGGAGGCTGAATCATGAGAGAGGTGATAGGCAGCTAGAAGAAGAGGCAGAGTGAAAGTGGGATGGTGGAAGGGAGAGGGAGGGAATTACCGGAAGTTGGAGAATTCAATGTTCATACCTAGTGGCTAGAGACTACCCAGACGGTATATGAGGTTTTGCTCCTCCAACCTGAGTTTGGCTTCATCATGACAGTAAAGGAGGCCATGCATGGACATATCCGAATGGGAATGTGAAGCAGAGTTGAAGTGGGTGGCAACAGGAAGATCCTGTCTATTGTGACAGACGGAGCGGAGGTGCTCGATGAAACGGTCCCCCAATCTGCATCGAGTCTCACCAATGCAGAGGAGGCCGCACCGGGAGCACCGGATACAATAGATATCTATTGGTATGAACATCAAATTCTCCAACTTCTGGTAATTCCCTCCCTCTCCCTTCCCCTCTCACACTTTCACTCTGCCTCCTCTTCTAGCTGCCTATCACCTCTCTCATGATTCACCTGCCTGTCCAGGTCAGCCCATTGTTTTAGATTGTTCCTGACCTTCTGAACTCATATCTGTATACTGTGACTCTGTCTCATCTCCCCTAGTTCAGTCCCTTCCAACCTACATCTGTAACACTTCGCACACCCTGGATCTTTTCAATAATTTCAGGTTCCTGGCCTCCATTATCATATTTTCACTATGGATGTCTAGTCCCTATACACCTCCATCTCCCACCGAAAAGGTCTCAAAGCTCTCCGTTTCTTTCTGGACACCAGACCCAACCAGTTCCCTTCCACTACCACTCTCCTCCACCTAGCGGAACTTGTCATCACTCTTAATAGTTTCTTCTTTGGCTTCTCCCACTGCCTTCAAACAAAAGGTGTAACCATGGGCATTCACATTAGTCCCAGCAATGCCTGCCTGTTTATCGGCTATGTGGAATAGTCTATGTTCCAAGCCTACACTGGTGACTGTCCCACACTTTTCCTAAGCTACATCGACGACTATGTTGGTGCTGCTTCCTGCACCCATGCTGAGCTTGTCAACTTAATCAATTTTACTTCCAACTTCCACCCTGCCCTCAAATTTACCTAATCCATTTTAAACACCTCTCTCTCCTTTCTCAATCTCACCGTCTCTATCTCTGGAGACAGCTTATCCACCAATGTCTATTGTAAACCTATGGACTCTGAAAGCTACCTCAACTATACCTCTTCCCACCCTGTTACTTGTAAAAACGCCATCCCCTTTTCTCAATTCCTCTGTCTCTGCCGCATCTGTTCTCAGGATGAGGCTTTACATTCTAAAACGAAGGAGATGTCTTTCTTTTTCAAAGAAAGGATCTTCCCTTCCTCTACCAACAATGCTGCCCTCAACTGCATCTCTTCCATTTCACGCACGTCTGCTTTTATCCCCATCCTTCCGCTACCCTACCAGGAACAGGGTTCCTTTTGTCCTCACCACCACCCCACCAGCTTCTGCATCTCAAACATAATTCTCCGGAACTTCTGCCCCCTCCAATGGGATCCAACCACCAAGCACACCTTTCCCTCCCCACGCCCCCACCACCACCACTTTCTGCTTTCCAGAAGGATCGCTCACTATATAACCCTCTACACTGATCTTTGCAAGTGGAACAAGTGCTACACCTGCCCCTACCCCATCTCCTTCATGCTCTTTCAGGGCCCCAAACAGTCCTTCCAGATGAGGCAATATTTCACCTGTGAGTCTACTGGGGCCATATAGAGAGTCCGATGCTTCCTGAGTGGCCTCCTTATGTCAGCTAAGCACCTACACTCTGTCCACCAGAAGAAGCAGGATATCCCAGTGGTAACTCTTTTTAATTCCACTTTCCATTCCCAACCTAATATGTCAATCCTGGCCTTCTGTATTGTTACGATGAAGCCACACTCAGGGTGGAAGAACAAGACCTTATATTCCGTCTGAACATTGATTTCTCAAACTTCCCTTAGTAGCCCACTTTGCACATACCCCCTGCTCTCTCCTTCACCAGTCCCCATCCCCTTTTCCCTCTCTCACCATATCTCCTTGCCTGCCCATCACCTCCCCCGGTGTTCCTCCTGTCTTTTCTTTCTTTCATGGCCTTCTATCCCCATCTATCAGACTCTCCATTTTCCAGCCCTGTATCTCTTTCACCAATCAATTTTCCAGCTCTTTACTTCAGCATTCCCCCTCCTGGTTTCACCTATCACCTTGTGATTTTCTCTTTCCCCTCACCCCACCTTTTAAACCTACTCCTCAGCTTTGTTTCTCCAGTCCTGCCAAAGGGTTTCAGCCCAAAACGTTGAATGTACTTTTTTTTCCATAGATGCTCCCAGGCTTGGTGAGTTCTTCCAGCATTCTGTGTGTGTTGATTGGTATAGTGAATGTGTGTCCAACTACAGTTGTTGTTCATATGGTAAGTCTCTGCTGTAAAGCCTGGATTCCAATAGTGTTGTACCTCCTTCAGCCTTATTCAGCCAGCTCCATCATGGGGATTAGGATCGTCAGCATCAAGAACATCTTCAAAAGGTGATATCTCAAACGGCATCCATCATTAAGGACCTCCATCACCCAGGACATGTTCTCGTCTTATTACTATAGTCAGAGGGTCAGTACAGGAGCCTGAAAACATGACACACACTCAATGTTTATGGAACAGCTTCTTCCACTTTGCAGCTAGATTTCTGAATGGACAATGAACCAAACTATGGACACTACCTCATTATTTTTGCTCTCTTTATGCACTCTTTTAATTTAATTTTTATATAGGATATGTAGTATTTTTCTTATTTACCACTTACATTGATGATTTGGAAGAGGGGACTGAGTGTAGCGTAGCAAATATTGCTGATGACACTAAACTGAGTGGAAAAGCAAATTGTACAGAGGATATGGAGAGTCTGCAGGGGGATATAGATAGGTTAAGTGAGTGGGCCAAGGTCTGGCAGATGGAATACAACGTTGGTAAATGCGAGATCATCCACTTTGGAAGGAATAATAGAAGAGCAGATTATTATTTAAATGGTGAAAGATTGCAGCATGCTGGTGTGCAGAGGGACTTGAGAGTACTTGTTCATGAATCACAAATAGTTGGCTTGCAGGTACAACAGGTTATTAAGAAGGTAAACGGAATGTTGGCCTTCATTGCTAGAGGGATTGAATTCAAGAGCAGGGAGGCCATGCTGCAACTATACTGGGTACTGGTGAGGCCGCACCAGGAGTACTGTGTGCAGTTCTGGTCTCCATACTTGAGGCAGGATATACTGGCTTTGGAGGCAGTGCAGGGGAAGATTCACCAGTTTGATTCCAGAGATGAAGGGGTTAACTTATGAGGAGAGATTGAGTTGCCTGGGACTATACTCTCTGGAATTCAGAAAAATGAGAGGGGATCTTATGGAAACATATAGAATTTTGAAAGGGATAGATAAGATAGAACTAGGAAAGTTGTTTCCATTGGTAGTTGAGACTAGAACTAGGGGACATTGCCTCAAGATTCAGAGGAAAAAATTTAGGACGGAGATAAAGAGAAACTGTTTTTCCCAGAGAGTGGTGAATCTGTGGAATTCTCTGCCCAGGAAAGCAGTTGAGGCTTCTTCACTAAATAAAGTTAAGATATAGTTAGATAGGTTTTCACATAGTAAGGGAATTAAGGGTTATAGGGAAAAGGCAGGTAGATGGAGCTGAGCTTACAGATCAGCCATGATTTTATTGAATGGCAGGGCAGACTTGATGGGCCGGATGGCCTACTCCTGCTCCTATTTCTTATGTTCTTATTTTAATTTATAGCATACTTTATCTATTGCGTGGTGCTGATTCTGCAAAACAACAAATTTCGCAATACGTCAGTGATATTAAATGTGATTCTGATCTTCTGCGAAAAATCCACATGGTAACTGGTGATCAGCAGATGCTCTGAGTTAAAGTAAGTCATACAGAGGTATTGAAGGTGGTATGGTAGCATAGCAGTTACCATATTGCTTTACAGCACCAGCTGTAAGATTGTGTTTCAATACCTGTCGCGTCTGTAAGGAGCTTGTATATTATCCCCGTGACCACTTGGGTTTTCTCTGGGACTCCTCCATTTTCTCTCACATTCCAAAGTGATGGCACCAGAGGTATGGTGACACTTGCGGCCTGAGCCCAGCATATTATTGTACTGTGCTGGTCATTGACACAAATGACATTTAATTGTATGTTTCAATGTACACGTGGCAGACAAAACTGGTTTTAATATTGTCCTCTCTTCGCAGAAATGGAGTGGGAGCATTTCATCTCTGACACAGATGGACTACCTACAAAGTGCTATTTTCATTCGACCTTAGTGCAGACAGAAAAGCATTGTTACTATAACCACAGGGGCATGGTAGCAGAGAGTTTGAATTAGGAGATTAGTAGTCAGAGTTCAAGACTACTGATTTATAGACATTACCTCAATTCCCACTATTGCGCTGGAGTGTGTAAATTCATGTGATTCAATAAATTTGGAATTAAGTGAAAAGGTCTGAATAATGTAAACATCTACCTCATTCCTTATCCTTCTCCCTTTAGCTAGTTTGCCTTCAATGTGATGAAAAATCCATTAATCCAGTTAAGTCTCCACAGGAAAAAATAAATTTAGATGTAAATACTGGCATTTCCAGTAATGTCCACATGCCATGAAATCATACATTTTAAAACATTACCATTCCATCTAGTAACCACTTGGCTCTGCCAAATAAAAATAAATCCTACTGAAACAAAAACAATGTCATGCCTACATTAAGTTTAAAAATGCTCAAAATACTTTAACATATTTTTAGAATAATTATTTTAAGAGGACATTGAAAGTTAGCCTTGCAGGGGGTTGGAAGTGCAGGGTTAATACCTCCATTAAAATTGTGCATGAAAGAATTTCACACAAACACTAATATTCCTCTGCATGACTTCACCCCTACTGTGTAAGAGATAGAAAGAAAATTTGAGCCTCATCATGAGCTGACACCAGTGCAACTTGGTGAAATCTTCTACCAAACAATTGTCAGTACTGCTGGAAAGCAAAGTATTTACATACCTCATTATGTCTCATAAATAATGTATTTCAAAACCTCTACCACTCTCTCTGGAGAATTTTTGTAGTAAATTGATGCTTTGCAGCCTCAGGTGAGACTACATGCTGTTTAACAGGAAATGGAAGATGACATTTCTGAGGAAGATTAGTATTAAGGCTATCCACATGGAAACATTGAATTATAATACCTCAGTGCCAGCAGCAAAATACTGACTGTGTGCTCTCTAAACCAGAGAGTTCTTCATCAGCCTGGAGGTCGCATAATCACTGTTTCCAGGTAGCAACCATGTCCTTCTATTTCCTGTGAAGTAAACTGCAATAGCACGAGAAATACTGATTCAATAAACCATTCGGGAGTTAGCGAGTACTTCACATCTGGAAGACCATATGAATTCTACACCCTTCACCTTGACCCGAATTCTTCTCTGAGTGCTAAATTTACTTAAAGGAAGAATTCTGTTCATAGATTGACATCTAAGGTATTGTAATGTTTTCCTAGTCCAGCATGTAGAAAGGTAATACTATTGATCAATAATGTGGGCAGGAGAACATAAATTGTGAGGAGAGCTGAAAACCAACTAAAAATTGGAGAGTGGGATTTAAAGAATTAGCTCGCAAAGAATCCAGCAAAAAAGTCTGACAAAATGAAATGGATTTGACTCAAGCATCTGTAGATGTTTGAAGCTTCAAAGTAGATATTATTATTGCCAATGTTCTTATCAAAGTTTAAAGATGCATACAGGCTGGTTTACTGGCTGATGGTGTAGTGACATCGGCGCTGGACTTTGGGGCGAGAGGTCCTGAGTTCGAATCTGGCCGGCTCCCTCGCACGCTTTTCATCCGTGCCTGGGTTGAGCGTCGTAAAAAAGAAACCTGGAGAGGGATGGGCTCCGCCAGGTTTCAGATGCCCAAGACACGCCATACGATGAGCAATCACCAAAAAGATCGGTGCAAAAAAACTTGTCATGATGGTGCCCCAACGACTCCACCAGGGATTACAACACACACACACACACACACACACACACACACACACACACACACACACACACACACACACACACACACACACACACACACACGTTATGATTTTCAGGCTGAGATAGATTTTTCTGTTACGTTCATTACCAAGGATCTTTGTCATAAATGTTTGTCTGTATCTCAAATGTGTTTAGAAAATTCTCACTTACAGCTCAGACGTATATTGTGGAAAATTTTCATGATTAGAACAACATAAAGTCTGCTGGTCCATAATAATTTACCGAAGAGCAATGGTCACCTCCATACTCAGCTATTCAAATATCCAAGATCTAATCTGATGGCATGAACATTGATTTCTCTATCTTCCAGTAATTTCTCCCTCTTCGTTCCTTCTTTGTTCATTCCCCATTCTGGTTTCTCCCTCACCTCTTCTCTTCTCACCTGGTCATAATCTCCATCTGGTTCTCTTCATCTTTACCTTTATTCCATGTTCTATTGCCCTTTTCTATCAGATTCTTTCTTCTTCAGTCCTTTACCTCTTCTGCATACCACTCCCAGCTTTTTACTTCATCCCCCCACACCACCATTGCCCCTATCACCTAGCAGCATGGGATCCTTCCCCTACCTACCTTTTCTGGATTCTGCCCCCATCCTGTAGAGTCTTGATGAAGAGCCTTGGCCTAAAACAGTAATTGTTTATTCTGCCTGACCTGATGAGTTCATCTACCCCCTCCAACCCTAACTGTTCTTAGAAATCCATTACCTGAATTTTATCCCATGCTGAGATCTGCTCGTCAATCTTCCTGCTTGATGACTTATTTTAGCTGTGTATCAGGGTTATAGTATCATACTTAACATCGAAAATGTCAGATTTCTCCTTCACCATGGAGACACGAGACTGTAGATGTTGGAATCTGGGCAAAACTTTGGGCAACCTTAGCAGAACAGGCAGATTTCCTCAATAGATGCTGCTTGCTCTGTTGAGTTCATCCAGTACTTTGTGTGTTGTTCTTACTTCACTATCTTTATTCTATCCTAGCTCACTGCATTAGCAAACCCAATAGTGTTAGTAATACAGTGATCTACAGTTTTTATTCTCTAATATTATGCATTGCATCATATTGCAGCCATAAAGTTAACAAATTACTCCACATTAGTCAATGATATTAAACCGGATTCTGATTATTGTCAAGAGAGCTCCTGGAAGAAACTTGTGATCTAAGGGTGAGAGCAAATGGCCCTGGGGATATTTTAAGATTTAATCTAGACAGCATCAGATCAACCTTCTCATCAAATACAAAGGAATGGCAATGCATTGTGGAATCAATGTTGGTTGTAGTTCAGTTGGTTGCATTCGTGTTTCTTAGTTTCTGTGTTGAGTCCCAATTCAATTGTTTGATCATAAAAATTCCAGGCTAATACTTCAGGGCAAATCTAAATAAGTGATATGCCTCCTGAGAGTGACATCTTTAGGAGGAGATGAGTTTGAAATAATGCATGTTTGGTAGATGCTGCCAAAGAAATATTATTGAAGTAAGCTGCAGAGAATTGTAAAACAAGTCAACAAGACGACATGAGTTGAGAGTTAGGGGGCAAACGTTTAACGGTAACATGAGGGGGAATTTCTTTATTCAGAGAGTGGTAGCTGTGTGGAATGAGCTTCCAGTAGAAGTGGTAGAGGCAGGATCGGTATTGTCATTTAAAGCAAAATTGGATAGGTATATGGACAGGAAAGAAATGGAGGGTTATGGGCTGAGTGCGGGTCAGTGGGATTAGGTGAGAGTAAGCGTTCGGCATGGACTAGAAGGGCCAAGATGGCCTATTTCCATGCTGTAATTGTTATATGATTATAAGTCAGCTCCATCATGGGCACCAGCCTCCATAGTAACCAGGACAGTTTCCATGAGCGGTGTATATAAAAGGTGGCTTTCATCAATAAGGACCCCAAGCACCCCGGACATGCCCTCTTCTCATTGCTACCATCAGGGAAGAGATATAGGAGCCTGAAGACACACACTCAATGATTCAGGAACAGCTTCTTCCCCCCTGCCATTTGTTTTCAGAATGGAAATTGAACCCATGAACACTATTTCACTACTTTTTTATTTCTATTTTTTGCACTGCTTATTTAATATAACTTTTTAATATAGATATTAATACTGTATTTCACAGTTTTTCTCTATTATTATGTATCGCATTGTATTACAGCTGTAAAGTTAACAAATTTCTCCACATTTGCCAGTGATATTAAACCTGATTCAGATTATTGTCAAGAGAGCTCCTGGAAGAAACGTATTTATCTATACGCTTATGTCTTTTTAAAATATGTCTATCCCACTAACTTTTATTTCTCTCTTTCTCTCTTTAATACTCACTCACACACTCACTCACTCACATACATACACAATGTATGTTCTGTGTGAGAAGATATTTAGCTTACAGTGAGAGGTAGCAGCCGAACATTGCACATAGATTTCTCCACATCAAGATCCATTGTTATATTGCGAGTAGATGTGCTAAAATCTATACTCTGTGGGGCTGAATTGCACTATGCAACATTAATAATGAACATGTTGAAACATTCAGATGAAGTTCTCTTCCTGCTGTTTTAACCACACCATTAACCCATTTAGAGAACAAAGTATTTTTTTCAACTAGCTGCATTAACCTCTGTACCAATATTATACAGTGCATTTTCAAAACTGTTAAATCTATTGAAAAATTTTGTATTGTGTGTACTCCAGCGTAACACATGATGTGATTCTTCATATCAAGCTTTCCTAGCCACTGCTTTGCTCTTCATTATTTTTCCATTGCTACAACAAAAAATTTGGTTTTAATACTATAGTATATCAATTGAAAATTTAATAATTAAAAATGCTAAAAATGTTTATATTTCTTGAAGACATGCATTTCAATATTGTGGAGACTTTGCTTCAATTCAGAAGTTCAGAATCAGAATGAGGTTGATTATCACTAATATATATTGCAAAATTTGTTGTTTCTAGGTCTATATCCCATTCAAAAGATCTGAGAGCTCAAAAATCTTTGCCAATGGACTACTGATGAGGTGGTACATCTGGTGATGCACTGTCATAATGAGGTAGCCTGTAAGATCAAGAGCTGATATTATCGTACTAGGGAACCATTCCAATCTTGTAAGGCAAACACGAGGAGATCTGCAAATGCCGGAAATTCAAGCAACACACACAAAATGCTGGTGGAATGCAGCAGGTCAGGCAGCATCTATAGGGAGAAGCGCTGTTGACATTTCGGGCCGAGACCCTTCGTCAGGACTAACTGAAAGGAAAGATAGTAAGAGATTTGAAAGTAGGAGGGGGAGAGGAAAATTGGTAAGTGTGGTAAGGGACTGGTAGCATATATTCCCATTATGTTGAGTATACATTTGTTTTAAATGTCAGAATTACACTTTAGCTCATATATCGTGATGAACTGGGGTAACACATGGTGGAAGTTCCCTGAAGAGCAGTTCTTAATAGCTGCAGGTCATCTTGGAATTTGTCCTACAAATCTAAACCAGCTGGAAGGAATTAAAGAGATAGAGTGACTTTAAATGTAAGGAAAGTGTTTCAATGATTCTCATCCAGTCAAATATCTGTTTTTGGGATATATGCTCAGTTCAAAAGATTACTGCCAGAACTGAGAGGACTGAATCAGTAAAAAAAGAATATAAATTCTTCTTGGAGGACAATGTGGTAGTATGGCTGTTATTTAGTTCTATTTATATAAGAAAAGCAATATTTTAAGACAAATTCAAAAAAGAAACTATTGCATTAGAAGCATGAATAAAAACAGCAAAGTTGGTCAGGCAGCATCTGTAGTGAGAGAAACAAGTTAATGTCTCAGATTAAATTCAGTTAGCAACCACTATGAATGGACTAGAATATAAAAGCAAGGATATACAGCAAAGACCATACTGTATAAAACATTTGGTCAAACACATTTGGAACAATGTGACCAACTTTGGGCCCGATATCCAAGGCAAGATGAGGAGGGTCACAAGAATGATTCAAGTAACGAAAGGCTTAACTTATGGAGAGTGCTTGATGGCAGCAAAAGGGGTTTGGAAATTAAAAATTAGCCAACTTTGAACAATAGAACAGATCTGATGACTTAAGTAGCCTAATTCTGCTCCTGTATCTTACGAACTATTAGTTAATAACATTTTACCAAGACTGGGAAAGCATTACAGTTACATCTAGCAACAGAACAAAATGAGCAAAAAAAGATGACAGTACAGCATGAAAATAGAAATCAAAAAGAACACAGAAAGGTTCAGCACAGGAACAGGCCCTTCAGCCCACAATAATGTTCAAATGGTAACTAATCACTTCTGCCTACACAATATCTGTATCATTAGTTCTTCTGTGGGGCATCATTAAATGTTTGGGGGGGTGGTTGAATCTGTAAACATATGAGCACTTATAAAAGAGGAACTTCCCAGTGGCCAAACATTTTAATTCCCATTCCCGTACTGACATTTCAGTCCATAGTCACCTTGTGACTTGATGAGGCCCCCCTCAGGGTGGAGGAGCAATACCTTATATTCCATCTAATTAGCCACCAACCTCATGGCATGAATATCAATTTCTCCTTTCAGTAAAACATATATCCCTCCCCTCCCCTTCCTCTTCTGTTCTCCACTTTGGCCTCTTAGCTCTTCTCATCTGCCTATGACCTCCCTCTGGGTCCCCTCTGTTATGGTATGATAAAAGACAAACTTAGCAGGAGTAAAACTAATACATTTTTAATTTACAGTAAATGGCTTCAGCTCAACAGGAGTGTGTGTGCACAGCTCACTAATGTCACTTCCAGCTCCAGATGAACCACCGGCATTGCCAACTGGGTTCTGAAGTTCTTTATTATGTACACACATAATAACACATCTTCCCTCTTTAAAGACAACAAACGCAGTACATGTCCTCATAAACCCGCAGGAAACAATATTGCTTGCCAACACAGATACAGGATACTTACATTAACTTCAGTTGTAATGAGCAAACAATTCCTTATTTGTTTATCAACTCTCAATCAGTCTTCAAGGTGGTTTAATGGTCAATTTTGGTCTGATATTTGTTTCCACATTGGTATTGCTTTCATCTGCGGCATTGAATTTTGACTCAATTCGAAGAGCTCCATCTGTTGCCTGCATAACATAGATTACAACTCCGTACCTTGGAGTCTGCATGGTCTCCCCATTGTCCTTTTTATCTTTCCTCTTCAACTTTGGAGAGGATCATGAAGATACTTTTGATTTCCAGCTTTAACTGGAAGTTGATGAGAGACAGATGTGGAAGCAAGACTGGCAACCTCTTCTTCATGATCACTCTGTTCAACAATGACATCCTGACTGTCATGCTGGCGTTGTTGGTACAGATGTTTGTGGAAAAACATAGAAACATAGAAAATAGGAGCAGGAGCAGGCCATTCGATCCTTCGAGCTTGCACTGCCATTCAGTATGATCATGACTGATCATCCAACTCAGAACCCTGTACCTGCTTTCTCTCCATACCCCCGATCCCTTTGGCCACAAGGGCCATATCTAACTTCCTCTTAAATATAGCCAATGAACTGGCCTCAACAGTTTCCTGTGGCAGAGAATTCCACAGATTCACCACTCTCTGTGTGAAGAAGTTTTTCCTCATCTTGGTCCTAAAAGGCTTCCCCTTTATCCTTAAACTGCGACCCCTCATTCTGGACTTCCCCAACATCGGAAACAATTTTCCAGCATCTGGCCTGTCCAATCCCTTTAGAATTTTATATGTTTCAATAAGATCCCCCCCCTCAATCTTCTAAATTCCAGTGAGTATAAGCCTGGTCGATTCAGTCTTTCTTCATATGAAAGTCCTGCCATCCCAGGAATCAATCTGGTGAACCTTCTTTGTACTCCCTCTATGGCAAGAATGTCTTTCCTCAGATTAGAGGACCAAAACTAAACACAACTTGTACAACTGAAGTAGAACCTCCCTGCTCCTGTACTCAAATACTTCTGCCATGAATGCCAACATACCATTTGCCTTTTTCACCACCTGCTGTACCTGCATGCCCACCTTCAATGACTGGTGTACAATGACACCCAGGTTTCATTGCACCTCCCCTTTTCCTAATCGGCCACCGTTCAGATAATAATCTGTTTTCCTGTTCTTGCAACCAAAGTGGATAACCTCACATTTATCCACATTAAATTGCATCTGCCATGAATTTGCCCACTCACCTAACCTATCCAAGTCACCCTGCATCCTCTTAGCATCCTCCTCACAGCTAACACCGCCACCCAGCTTCATGTCATCCGCAAACTTGGAGATGCTGCATTTAATTCTCTTGTCTAAATCATTAATATATATTGTAAACAACTGGGGTCCCAGCACTGAGCCTTGCGGTACCCCACTAGTCACTGCCTGCCATTCTGAAAAGGTCCCGCTTACTCCCACACTTTGCTTCCTGTCTGCCAAACAATTCTCTATCCACATCAATACCATACCCCTAATACCATGTGCTTTAAGTTTGCACACTAATCTCCTGTGTAGGACCTTGACAAAAGCCTTTTGAAAATCTAAATATACCACATCCACTGACTCTCCCCTATCAACTCTGCTAGTTAAATCTTCAAAAAATTCTATAAGATTCGTCAGACATGATTTTCCTTTCACAAATCCATGCTGACTTTGTCCGATGATTTCACCTCTTTCCAAATGTGCTGTTATCACATCTTTGATAACTGACTCTAGCATTTTCCCCACCACTGATGTCAGACTAACCGGTCTATAATTCCCCGGTTTCTCTCTCCCTCCTTTTTTAAAAAGTGGGGTTACATTAGCCACCCTCCAATCCTCAGGAACTAATCCAGAGGGCAGAGTTTTAAGGTGCCTGGAAGTAGGTACAGAGGAGATGTCAGGGGTAAGTTTTTTAAGCAGAGAGTGGTGAGTGTGTGGAATGGGCTGCCGACAGCAGTGGTCGATAAGGTCTTTTAAGAGACTTCTGGATGGCTACTTGGAGCTTAGTAAAATAGAGGGCTATGGATAAAGCCTAGGTAGTTCTAAGTTAGTGACATGATTGGCACAGCTTAGTGGGCCGAAGGGCCTGTATTGTACTTTAGGTTTTCTATGTTTCTAACATTATCCTGCACATGAGAAATTTCACCTTCGTGCATGTTGGTTCTCTTGTAGAAGCACTATCACTGTATAAAGAATAAAATGGCTGTTCACATTCAAACTGGTTACATTGGAAGTCATGGTGCATATGATTGAGTGTTTGTGCCTTTCAATTTATTCATAGAATATATGAAAATATTTCTTTAAAGCAAATAACAGTGAAAATAGATGGTGATTGAGAGAAAGTAGCTGTATAAAATAATGCTTTATGGAAGTGCGGGAAAGCTATCTTTTTGACTGAAATAGGTTCTGAATCATAAACTACATCAGCAAATCTTTTGGTGCCCACAAAAAGCAAGAGGCGTTTTATTCAGCAAAGTGGTTGAGAAGTTACAGGAACATATTAATTGTGGCAGAAACCGACAGTATTTGTGGGCAGCTCCTACTTTGGAACAGGGAACCTGACAGAACTCTCAGTGAATATGCTGTCTCATTGAAGTACCTGCCTAAAGAATATCACTTCAATAATTATTTAAACCTCCACCTTTTGCTAAATTTCTCTGAGATTTAGTAGATGAACACATTCATGTGGAGTAAGCAAGCATGCAAAATCTCACTAACACAAAAAATTCTGTAGATATAAAAAAAGGCTGCAGATGCTGGAACTCCAAAGCAGCCCACATAAGATGCTGGGGAACTGATCAGATCAGGCAGCATCTATGGAAAAGAATAAACATCCATGTTTTGGGCTGAGGCCCTTCTCCAGTACTGAGAAGGAAGGGGGAATATGCCAGTATAGAAAGGTGGGGGTAGGGGAAAGAGGCTGGTCAGAAGGTTGTATCACAAACACAAGGAAATCTGCAGTTGCAGGGAATCCAATGCAATACACAGAAAATGCTGGAGGAACTCTGCAGGTCAAGCAGCATCTATGGAAAAGAACAAAGTGTCAACATCGAGAAGCCAGAATAAGAAGGTGGGAGGGAAGGGAAGGGAAAGAGTACAAGCTAGAAGGTTTTTGAAAACGCAGACAGGAGTAAATCTGCAGATGCTGGAAATTCAAGCAACACACACAAAATGCTGGTGGAACGCAGCAGGCCAGGCAGCATCTATAGGAAGAAGCACAGTCAACGTTTCAGGCTGATACCCTTCATTTTTTCTTTCTTTTCTTTCAGTTAGTCCTGACGAAGGTTCTCGGCCCGAAATGTCGACTGTGCTTCTTCTTATAGATGCTGTCTGGCCTGCTGAGTTCCACCAGTATTTTGTGTGTCAAGCTAGAAGGTGACAGGTGAAGTGAGTTGAGGGGAAAGATAGAACACACACTTGTTTTGGATGCAATGCAAGGAACTGGGAACAAGGAGAGTAAATACAATTGTGGGTCATTGCCACATGATCAGTAGCAAAGTGTGGGATTCTAAAACAGACGCCAAATTATATACATGAAATTGCTTTCAATGTACAGGAAGCCTTCTGTCAAATGATTGTTAATTCAATGTGACTAATTGTTTTAGGTGATAGCACAAAGAGTAGAAGTTTAAAGTCAAGTCAGCAAAGCTATTCAACTAACATGGTTTCTTCATAGTGAACTTTACCAACTAATCATTTAGAATATTGAAAGCAAGCTAATGGAGAATGGTGGATGCATTTATTATAGGTATCTACTCAGCAACAGTAACTCATAAACACAAGAGATTCTGCGGATGCCTATGGCATCCCAGCATCTCACTTCATCCTCCCTCTTCCACCCATCCACCTCCCGCTTCACCTGGCCTTTTCTATCAGCTGCCAGCTTGTACTCCTTCCCCTCCTCCCACCTTCTTATTCTGCCTTCTTCCCCTTACCTTTTCAGTCCTGAAGAGGGGTCTCAGCCTGAAACGTCAACTATATTATTCATTTCCATAGATGCTGCCTGACCTTCTGAGTTCCTCCAGCAGTATTATGTGTTGCACACAGTCACAGATTACTCCTTAATGGGCACAGATGCAAATCAGAGTAGTTTTGGTTAACAAAAAAAGAGAGTAGATATGAAAAAATATTCAGGAATGAAATGACGATTTTAGGAAAAATGTTGAGTGTGTCGCATTGGTCAGTGCCTACAACTACGGAGAGTTATAGCTGATATGCAAATTGTTGAAGATTAGCACAACAAAATTAGCACTAGATTGGAAAGATACGTTCAGCACACTTGCTGCAAAATGACACACACAAGATGTTTATAGAAACATTCAAAAATATCCATGTGGGTATTACAGATTACAAAGCCCAAATTTGAACTGAACCAGATGTACAGTAAACTTTGCACCATCCCACACACATTGAATAACCAGAAATGCAGCAAGATCTAGATAATTAGTAAAGAACAGTTTTCTATTAAAGTGAAGCCAGAATGACTGGACAAGACTAATTGTCGATGTGCCTAAAGACTATTTGATTATATTGTGATAACAAAATGACACTGAATGATGCTGTTTATGAGAAATGGTATACATTGACTGTTTTACAGGATTTACAGACAAAGGTGGCAGTTGTCAAAGTCTTCACCAAGCTAGATCCATCATATTCTCAGCTGGATATGCACAAGGAAATTCAGCAGTATTTCTTAACCAATACATATTAGTCTTTACTTGTACATTAAAATATGTTATAGAATGAAAAAGCTACCAAAGATCTTTCAAGCTATTTTGGATAAGATTCTGCAAGTAGTGGATCATTGTTTATCGAATCAAAATGATCTTGCAAGAGTGACAAGTACCAAAGAAGAAAATCTCCAACTAGTAAAGGACAGACGTTTACACAAACACAATACTTAACTGAAACAAGACAGCAGCTTTACCACAGTACAGAAAATGTGCAGCTTAACTTAACTGAAAGTAATAATGGATTACAAATTACAACAACAAGAAAATATGAAAACTTTGTAGATTTAGTTTGCTCTATGTATGGGACATTGCTGAGGTAGATTTTTACCTGATCAAACCAAAGTATCGATGTTGTAGCAGTAAATACAGTAAAGTCCGGCTGGTGGCCACTCGGCCTCATAAAAAAGACAAGGGTTGAGTCAGGAACGTTCATATCGTGACCCCGTTAATTTGAAAAGGAGACCAATCCTGACACTACGTGCCAGACAAGAATGGCTGACTGTCTGGTGTTTCAAGCTATCAATAATGAATCAGTAAATACAACAAAATGGCATTGGAGCAAAATACAGCAAAAGATTATTGCACAAGGTTACTTGATTACTGAAAAAGAGACTTAGAAATGAGCGTTTGCTAGTTGAGTTTGACACAATATTGATGAATGTGAGAAAATCTCTTTCTGTTCATTTCCAAACTAGACGTATGCCTGCTGTCACTCTCTTCCATTTACAAGGTGCCAGTGGCAGACAATTTCACCTTTATCAGCAAAATTCCCTTTGTTCCACCTATCTTCTCCTTTCACCATGACAGTCACCATCACCACTATCTGGACTAATTCGATTTGTCCTTCTACACAGTTTGGATGAAGTGTCTCAGAGCTGAATTATTAACTGTTTCTATTTCCGTAAATGCTGCCTGACCTACTGAATTTTTCAAGCATTTTCTATTTTTGTTTCAGATTCCCAGCATCTGCATATTTTTATTTTTAGTTGGTCTTATTTCAAATAAATCATGAGAGAAAGGTAGGTGAGACAGAAAATTAATAATGACTCAAGTTATGGGAACCAGCTATTTAAGCAGCATGCCAGAGTTTATGTGCTATTAACATTTAACAAACTTCGCTTCCTCAAATGGGACACTGGTGTAATTCAGAGGAATATCTTGTGAAAGTAGAAGATAAAATAAGAAATGCACGTGTAAGTTACCTAATTCCTGTAAGCTTTGAAGATCTATGTGCAGGTTATATTTATTATAATATGCATTAAACTTTTTTTCTCACAAACGGCAAATAAATAATGTGTGTTTCTGATACATTCACTTGTAAGTGCATGCACAGAGTTATCTGAATTACAATCAGGGTTATTATCACTGTCATATGACATGACAGCATAGGGATAAATGACAAAATAAATAATTGAAGTAGGGTTCGTGGACCATTCAGAAATCTAATGACAGAGGGGAAAAAGCTGTTCCTGACTCACTGAGTGTGAGTGTTCAGGCTCCTGTACCTCCTCCCTAATGGTAGTAATGAGAAGAGGGCATATCCCAGATGATGAAGCTCCTTAACAATGAAGCTCTCTATAGCCATCATGTTTCTTTGTATTGTCCAGCTTCTCCAAGTTGTAAGTAGCAAATTCATCCACTGGCATGTAAAGGAAGCGTTCAATAGAGTCAAAGGTCAAAATATGTTGCACTTTGGTAGGACCAACCAAGGTAGGTCTTACACAGTGAATGATAGGGCATTGAGGGGTGCAGTAGAACAATGGGATCTAGGAAATTACTGGTCCATAATTCATTTGAAAGTGGTAGAAAGGGTCATAAAGAATACATTTGGCACATTGGCCTTCATAAATCAAAGGATTGTGTATAAAAGATGGGATGGTATGTTGAAGATGTATAAGACTTTGGTGAGGCCTAATTTGGAGCATTGTGTTCAGTTTTGATCATCTACCTACAGGAAAGATATAAAAAAGGTTAACAGAGTACAGAGAAAATTTACAAGGGTATTTCCAGGTCTGGAGGGCCTGAGTTATATGAAAAGTTTGAATAGGTTAAGACTTTATTCCTTGGAATGTGGAATAGAGGAGATTTGATAGAAGTATACAAAATTATATGGAGTAGAGATATGGTAAATGCAAGGGGGTTTTTCCACTGAGGGTGGGTGGGATAACAACTTGAGGTCATGGGTTAAGGATGAAAGATGAAAAATTTAACATGAGGGGTAACTTCTTCACTCTGAGGATCATGAGAGTGTGGAATGATCTGCCAGTGCAGGTAATGCACTTAACCTCAATTTCAATGTTTAAGAGAATTTTGGACAGTGACATGCATAGTAGGGGTATGGAGGGCTATGGTCCTGAAGTAAGTCAATGGGAGTAGGCAGTTTAAATGTTTTGGCCTGGACTAGATGGGCCAATGGGCCTGTTTCTATGCTGTAATTCTATATGACTTTATATCCTGATAGAGGGAACATAAATACATGGTTCAATACTAGCTTACCATTGACAAGACATGTTATGTTTTGATTGGTACAGATGCCAGAATGAATCTCAGCCAGATGTGACAGAACAAGATGAAGAAGTAACCATCCCAAATTCATCCTCACTAATCAAGCACACAATTCTTCGTGCAAATACCAGGAAGGGAGAATGCCCAAATTGACCTTCTGATTATCTTCAATGCAAGACAGGCTCAGTCATGAGTTCCAACAATATTACTGAAATATCACATCAAACAGCTCAAACCTTATCATTTATGAGGTCATGTGTGCAACATCAGCGTCAGAATAGTATCTGCTCTAATATGTAGCTTTATAGTTCAACAAACTCTTTAATCCTTGGTGAAATAGTTGGAAAAGGTTTACAAGAGACAGACCTACCTTTTCAACTCCTAGTAAAACAAAAAGTTATGATTTTCTATTCACTCTCTGGGAGTTTAGAGCCAATAATCAGCATTTATTTTCCATCTATAACTACTCTTGATTAAGATGATGGTGAGCTGCACTCGTCAAGAGAAGCTGCTCCTAGAAGGCTGTTGGATAGCGAGAGAATGAATGTTCAGATTGGTGGACAAAGCCCTAATCATGTGTCTCGTACTCAAATAGAGAGCTGCATCATGGGAACTAGCCTCCCAAGTGTTGAGGACATCTTCAAAAGACAATGCCTTGGAAAGGGAGAACCCATTATTATGGACACCCATCATCCAGGACATGTTTTCTTTTAATTACTACCATCAGGGAGAAAGTATAAGAGCCAAAAGATATATTTTCAGTTTTTTAGGAACAGTTTTTACCCCTCCACTATCAGATTTCTAAATGGACAACAATCAAACCCATGAACACTACAACACTACTTTTGTTCCCTTTTGCTCTACTTATTTATATATAAAGTGGATTCTGGTTAATTCGGTGAACAGTCAATCAGGGCTGCCACTTATTTGGGATGACTCTTAAAGAACAAAAACAAATCCAAAAAAAATAGCCAGGGTTCCCTTCATTTAGTTGGGACACTATGCTGCTTAATTGGGCCAAGAGACCGCTGAACAATTTCTAACTAGTGTCAGATGCATGGACTTGTGTGGCCATTAGACTCTCCACTAGAGTGAACAGTTTTTAAACAGTATCAGTTGTGTGTGTTTATGTTTAAAAAGCAGTGATTTTTGTCACTGATAGTTGCAGAGAATAAAGCAATTCAGAACCATTTTGCTCACTGCAGTTTCAAGCATTCAGGCTTGGAGATGGTAGAAATAGACAGGGTGAAAATAGAACAATTCACTACATCATTGAGTTAGGAACTATGAAAAATTTGAAGATTACGACAATCATCTTGAATGTTACAATGAAAATAAAGATTTGGAGGATGCAATCATCAAACAAGTTGTATGAAGGCAGTCCATTTTCTGCACTAGGTGTCTGCACTGATATGTTCGCCGTCAATTGAAAGAACATGGCAGTGTACACTGTGGATGAATTCCACTGTTGATTACTTATAGAAACTACAGTTTTGTAGTACTGTAGTAGTATTGTTATTTTTCTAATTTGTTCTATTTTTCATTTAAATACATCATTTGTTACTCAGTTAAACAGTAGTTTGTCTTTTTTTATACATTTTTAACTATTTCGATGAAAGTTCGGCTAATTGGGCCAAAATACACTGTTCCTGGTGTGTCCTAATTAACTGGAAAATGCTGTATATCTTATTGTAATTTATACTATTTTTATGTGTTGCTCTGTGCTGCTGACACACAGAATATGGTATATATGTTTATTTCCAATTGTAATTTGCAGTATATTTATGTATTGCATTGTACTGGTTCCACAAAACAACAAATTTTGTGACATAATGATATTATGCCAATGATATTAAACCTGATTCTGATTCTGGTTCTCAGTCTTTGAACTGTTCTTTTAGTATTTATGTGGCTGGTACAAATTGTTTTTTAGGTCAACGGTGATTACCCAGGACATGACGTAATAGCGTTTGGGTATGTTGCTGTAAATACACACCGGGTCAGGCAACGTCTATGTAGAGAGAAACAGAGTTAACATTTCAGGTTGTAGACCCATTGTCAACAGTCATTGGTCCAGTTAGTTGCCCATAACTGAGGTCTATTGTTAAGCTTGAGTGCTTGGTCAGGTCAGAATAAATAAAATCAGGAATCCAGGCATATACTGCATTTGTGACTGTTAAGATGCACCTGTTCTGCACCAACATTTTTTTGAAGCTAGAAAATATTCCTTCTAATCCACTAAAACTCACTTCTTCCTCTTGATGAATCATAAACGGAGAACAATCACAACAACAGGTGAAATGTAATTGCTCTCTTCTCAGCTAAATAGCCTTTGGTGGCAAGTCTACTTTCTTAAGATGCAACTTTAAGATGGATTTGTAGCAGTGAAACATACAACTTAAGCCAAAACAGTGCTTACAATATTGTTTAATATAATTACTGTAAGGACTCTTCTATAAAACAAGAGACAAGATGAATAAATTTTAAATAAAGCCAAACTACTGCCAGCACTATTGAAAGAGATTTTGTTGTAGAGTTATTGTTTTGCTGTTGGACTGGCTTCACTCCTCTCAGCACTGATCTGACTACGCAGCCTATGGACTCACTCTATAGCTCATGTTCTATATATTATATTTATACTTTTTCTTTATTATTTGCATGGTTTGTCCTCATTTGTACATTGGATGTTTGCTGGTCTTTGCTGTGTGTGGTTTCTCATGGAGCCTGTTATATTTCTTTGTTTACCTGTGGGTGCCTGCAAAAAGAATCACTAGGTTGTAAATGGAACGCATACTTTGATAACAGGTTTACTCTGAACTTTGAACTTTAAGTTAGTCTGCTGTTCGCCTTTGTCTGTTGCACTGCATCATTCCATGAAATGTGGCAACAAAGAAGGAGAAGCTTGATGACCATCCTCTGCATCTAATGTGCAGCCACTCCACTGGTGTTAAACATAATAATTATCAGCTACATGATTTCTAATGTAGTGTAAACTAGTTATGCCATCTGACAAAAAAAAATTGGGTATGACTTAATTTGTGTTTGGTAATGGAAATGTAAGGAGGTGCTATAGAATTTTTGTGCCCAAGATATCTCATCATATTTTCACATCAATGCTTATTACACTCTCTATACTAACATAATGAGAAAGCTGGAAACCGATTTTTTTAACCTTTAGATTAATAGTATTTTTGTATACCTGACCTGCTCTGATGAAGCACTTGATATAAAATCACTCTTTGCTAATTCTTCTTTCATTTATTGATAACTCATCACATTGGAATAAATGAGACAATAATATAAGTGTCTCGACCCTTCTGCACTAGAATTTTACACTCTTCCTGTTTTCACGTCTCCTAAGGGAGCTCAGCAAATGCAGGAAATCGGCCATGGGAAACAGCACACCAGAAAAATGCTATCTCATTCCATTTGCAAAACAATGGTGTAGTGGTTAGTGCAATGCTATTACAGCAGCAGTGATCAGTGATCTGGGTTCAATTCTCATCATTGTCTGTAAGGAGTTTTCACGTTTTCCCCGGGACCACATGATTTTCTTCCAGATCCTTTGGTTCCTCCTGCTTTCCAAAGACTTACAGACTGGAGTTAGTTACTCATGGGCTTGCTATTTTGGTGTCAGAAGAATGGTGACTCTTGTAGGCAACCCCCAGCACATATTCAGAATGTATTGGTTATTTACACAAATGATGTATTTCACTGTATGTTTTTATGCACGTGTGTCTAATAAAACTAATTTTTCTCATCTTTATTGAGAAACTGGTGACTGCAACACTATGGGATAAATCTGTTAGATCTCAATATTGCTAACCAATCCAAATAAGAAGAGGATGAGGAAAAATTCACCAGCTAACAACTTGCTATTTCATTTCCATATCCTGGATCCTAGTACAAACTTATTTCTCTAAAATTTAACACTGCATAACCATGTTCATTTCCTAAAAATTAATTAACCCAGAATTTTATGATGTGACATTATTCTGATAGTTTAAGGTGAAAGATAAAGTAAAAAAAAATAAATAAATTGATAGTCGTCAAGTACTATTGAAATGAGATTTATTCAACAAAGTGGAATATGTTTAGTCACTCTCCTGATATTACTTTATAAATAGTGAACGGAAGTTTGGAAGGAGATGTTAGTTACTTGCTTCTCATGTTAATTTGAATTCACAAGACCTTTTTGGGAATTACAGTTGAGTCTCTGCTGAATGGAGACCCGCAGGATGTTACAGTAGGGAATTTGGAAAATATATTAATTAAACCCTCTCTTTTAGAGGGTTGTGTTGCCCAAGACAGAGTAGCACACAGAAAATCCTGGAAGAATTCAGCAGATCAGGCAGCATCTATAAAGAGGAATATACAGTCAATGTTTTGGGCCAAGAACCTTCATCAGGACTTTTTGAAGGATTTTGGTCCAAAATATCATCAAGTTATTCCTCCTCATAGATGTTAGTTGATCTGCACGTGGCCAAGTGGTTAAGGCATTTGTCTAGTTATCTGAAGGTCGCTAGTTCGAGCCTTGGCTGAGGCTGAGTGTGTATCCTTGAGCAAGGCACTTAAACATTGCTCTGCGACGACACCAATGCCAAGCTGTATGGGTCCTACTGCCTTTCCCTTGGACAACATTGGTGGCATGGAGAGGGGAGACTTGCAGCTTGGGCAACTGCCAGTCTTCCATAAAAAAAACCCTGCCCAGGCCTACGCCATGGAAACCTTCCAAGGTGCAAATCCATGGTCTATTGAGACTAACAGAGGCCTACACACACTTGATCTGCTGAGTTCCTTTATCATTTTGTGTGTGTTACTCTGAATTTCCTGGATCTGCAGTATCTCTTGTGTTTATGGCTCAAGACAGAATGGCATTTAAATTTTGCAGTATGTGAGCATACCTACTTCATTGACTAGAGAGAAACTGAATACCATGCAAACATCAGGGAATAATTCTGATTTCCAGATGGTGGAGGTTGACTGATGTAAGATCATTGGGCACTTCTGTAGTGATGTCCTGCAACAGTGATTATTTCTCTCTAGTAACTACCACCATCTTTCCTAGAGCTTGTTGTAATTCTACCAAGTTCAAGTTCAGTTTGTTGTCATTCAACTATATACCACCAAACGAAACAATGTTCCTCCAGACCAAAGTGCACAACACAGCACATATAAATCACCTATACAACACATGAAGTAACATTCCCACTAATAAATTAACAAATACTAAGGTGCATTTACAGCGCAAATTAAGAAATTAACAAATTTCATGACATATAGCAGTGGTATTAAATCTGATTCTGATTCTGAATAGTACAGTGCTCCTGGGTCTTCATATGTACGTGATGAGACCTGGGAGGTGGCAGGGAGTTCAGTGGTCTTATGGCCTAGTGGAAGATGCTGTTTGTCATCCTAGTAGTTCTTGTCTTAATGCTGTATTACCTCCTGCCTGATGGTTGTGAGGTGGACGGGAGGGAGGGAAGGGATTATTGGGCAGGTGGGAGGAAACATCTCTGTGAGGACGAATCAGAAGCCATGGTTAATAGCAGAGGTTCAGGCAGAGGTGAGAGGTCGGGATGCTGCCTTCAGATCAGGAAATAAGACAGTTCTCAGGTCAGCAAGATCTGCACTTTCCCTCACCATCAGGAGGGCTAAATAGGATTAATCACAGAGAATATACAGCCATTTCTGTGACACCAGAAGCATGAAGCACATGTGGCAGGGCATTTAGAGCATCGCAAACTAATAGTTGTCTGATTATCATTGATGGCTTTTCTACAAGGTCTGGTTCAGCATGGAACCAGCGCCTTGGGCCTACCTTATCCATGCTGACCAAGCTTTGTACTGCATTTGGCCCATATCCCTCTGCCTTTCCTGTCTTCCTGTCTTCTCCATAGCTGTCTAAATGTCTTTTAAGTGTTGAACTTTTACATACTGCTACCACTTCCTTTGATGGCCACTCCATATACCCACCACTCACTGTTTGAAACATTTACTCTTCAGGTCCCTTTAAAATGTTGTCTCTCTCACCTTGGGTTTTGACTCCCCTACTATGGGAAAATAACTGATCATTCATCTTATGAATGTCTTCAGGATTTTATGACATTTCACAATAAATGCTGATCCTAAAATTCAAAGTAAATTTATTATCAAAATACATATATGTCACGATATACTATCTTGAGATTCATTTTCTTGCAGGAATTTACAATATATATTCTTTGCCATGTATATAGTGCCAACAAAGCATACTCGCAAGTCACTAATCCTAGCTATGCTTCCTTGGAATGTGGGAGGAAAGCAGAATGCCTGGAAAAAACCCATGCGGTCATTGGGAAGTCTACAATGACTTTACTGACAGTGGTGAGAGTCAAACCCTAATCTTACAGCTGGCTGCTGGAAAGCGATGTTCTTTCCAGCAGCCAGCTGCCATGGTTCAATTCCATCATATTGAATCATAGTCATAGAACATTGCAGCACAGAAACAGGTCCTTTGACCCAGGTAGTCCATGCCAGACTATTATTCCGCCTACTCCCGTTGACCTGCATCCAGACCATCACCCTCCATACCCCTCCCATCCATGTATCTATTAAAATTTCTAAATGTTGAAATCAACCCTGGATGCATCACTTGCACTGGCAGTTTTTTTCCACCTTCTCATTACCTTCTGAGTGAAGAAGGACTCCTTGTGTTCCTCTTAAACATTTCACCTTTCACCCTTAACCCATGACCTCTGGATATAGCCTCACTCAACCTCAGTAGAAAAAAGCCTGCTTGCATTTACACTATCTATACCCCTCATATTTGAGGTCTATCAACAGAGACACATTATTAAGCCGAGGTACATTTGTAACAATACCAGGAAAGCTCTTGACTTGTTAGAAAGAGCAAAGAAGTTTCAGGTAACATCCATGGAATCTGCAATAGATCTCAAATATGAAGTGGTCAGGATGCAAAGCCACACCTCCTCCAATGAGATGTAAACAGCAACTCTGGTGGCCGTAAAGAGATCAGGTAAGTTGTACACTGCCTTTCAAATCTTGCAGCCAAAAGCTTTCACTCCAAATAGACAGATCTCAATTGAAAAGATGAGCTTGAGAGAAATGTGCCTGAAAACAGTAGTACACATGGAGCGTGTGACTTGTTGCCTGCTTGGAGGACCATACAGGAGGCAGCACAAGGCTGAGAAGGCATAAAGTCCAGGACGAACTGGCAGCCACAGTCCTAGCAACAAGTAAGCTTGCATCTTTGTCCCATAAAACCAATGTAGCTGGAGTACAGGAAATGCATTTTTGTGATACAAATTAGAGAACTTAATGTAGTCTGGTGGAGAGAGCGGAATTACATTTTAGTGTGCTTCACGAACCTTGTTCTAATTAGATTGTGAGGCACAGAAACATGAAGTGTTAATGGTCCCATGGTCTCAGCACTTGGATTGTGAAGTCTGCCACTTCCATTCCAGGGACCTCTGAAGTATTCTGCCTTGCACAGAGACATGGAAACATCGAGTTTTGTGAATTATTTTCTGGTGGAAATTGAAAATCATTAAAAAAAGAAATGCTGGAAATACTGATTAGGTCAATCTGCATCTGGAGGAATTGAAGAAGATACACAAGAAGCTTGATAAGTTACAGGGGAGGAAGGGTGGAGAAGGGAGTTGCTTCTAATAGTCATAAAGTCATAGAGCACTACAGCACAGAAACAGGCCCATCCATGCTGGTCTAGTCTTCTGCCTAGTCCCATCTACCTGTACCCGGACCATATTCCTCGAAACCAACATTCCTTGAAACATTCATGTACCAATCCAAACTTACATGTTGCAATTGAACCCACATCCACCACTTTCACTGGCAGTTCCTTACATACTGAGTGAAAATGTTCCCCCTCAGAATCTTCTTCAATATTTCATCTTTCACCTTAAACCTATGACCTCTATTGCCAGTGTAACCCCAGATGAGGGGAAAGAGCCTGCATACATTTGCCATATTTATTACATTCATAATCTTGCATACCTCTTTAAGATCACCCCTCACTCTCCTGTGCTCCAGTCATGTTAGAGGCAAGCTGTAAATCAGGTTATATGGAATTATATGTTTGGGAATAGTTATGAAGTGAGAACATAGACAAATAAATAAATGAAGCTCAATTCAATAACCATATAACAATTACAGCATGGAAACAGGCCATCTCGGCTCTTCTAGTCCGTGCCGAATGCTTACTCTTACGTAGTCCCACTGACCTGCACTCAGCCCATAACCCTCCATTCCTTTCCTGTCCGTATATCTATCCAATTTTTTTTTTAAATGACAATATTGAACCTCCCTTTACCACTTTTACTGGAAGCTCGTTCCACACAGCTACCACTCTCTGACTAAAGAAGTTCCCCATTGTATTACCCCTAACTCTCAACTCATGTCCTCTTGTTTGAATCTCCCCACCTCACCTACACTCTTCAAGTGTGCCATCCTTGAAGAGGATCAGAACTGCCATCAGTTCTCATCCTTGCTCCACTTGGGCCTCTGAAAAGCCCCACATTTTTTAAAATCCTATTTAACAATGCTGGTTTTTTAAAGTTTTATGGAAAAATACATATTAATTTCATCTTCCCTCAGTAATCTTCAACACATTATTTTTGACAGAAGTACCTGGACAGAAATTTAGATCATAAATCCTGATGATCTCTCCTCCTTCTCAGCCTATGACGCCAATGGGACTGAAATCAATTCAAAGATATTTGCTACCAATTTGGCAGAGTTTATCTAACCAGAGAATAAGCTATCATAATTATGGAGTTCTGCTGTCACTAAAAAGTGTACTTACCCATTGAATCATCATGGCAGTTATGACAGAGCAAGGTGGTAAAATATTTCCCTCTGCAACAGAGTGTTTGGTTCAAAATGACACTTATTAAAATGCTAGTCTTTAATTTGATAGCCTTGAGGTTTACCAGAAACAGCATCTTATAAAATATATATGTATCAAGAGCTCAAATATCCTTGGGAATAATTTCATCCAAAACATTTTATGATGAGTGGTTTGTGAGTCTTGCTGAAAAGGTTCATACCATTATTGGTAGCTAGTAATGTCGTATTTTCTAATAGGAATGCCTGTGATCTCCTGCACTTCCCTACTAGCAAAAACTCAGAGGTCAACAAATTTGACACTTCTGTTTTTACTTGGTTGGTTATTTTTAATTTCCGATAAAAAGTACATTCCACTTCAAAATTTCTATTGTTGTCTGAATACTTCCATTAAACCAATTGTTTTCATTTGCACTTTTCTAGAAGAATCTGTTTTTAGTCAAGCAATCTGCTTAACCAACATAATGATTGTCATTTGACTGGTATTCAAACTATTAATATGTAGGCACAAATTTAACTCCAAATGGCAGAAGAATTAAATTTAAATTATTAGATAAAATTTTGAGTTAAGAATTTAATTTTTTTTTTCAGTAATGGTGTATGATACTACCAGAAAATACTTTTCAATGAAAGATATCTCTTGCCAATACTGAGGTTCTGAGGAAGTACTTCAGGAACAGCCGAGACCTAAATCCCAATAAGCCTAGGATCTAATCTTTGGAAGCATTTTTGAGTGCTGATAGTTGGGTTGAAGACAGTTTAGAAGGGTTGGAAGGGTATGAAGCTAAGTAAATCTGAAGAGCAGAGCTGGAAATGAATGGTGGAAAATTATAAAATTTTGGAGGCTAAACAAATGAAGGCTTGGAAATGGCCCCGGATGCAAATTATCTTTATATAATTGTGGGGGCGTTCATAGAATAAGGAAAATAAGCTGAAGGCACGTACACATATGATACATCAGCTTTTGATGAAATATAGTGTAAATAGTTAAAGGGTAGCACATTTATTCTCCTGGAGCAATCTGGTAGCTTTGCAGTCACTTTAACTGGTATTAATGGTTTTTTTTTTGACTGCATTTCAAGTTTAACTTTCTTTGTCAAGGGCATTTAAATGAAACAATGGGATGACAAAGGAATAGGAATGGATGAATCATGTGCATCAAATGATCTGTTGGAAATGATCAACAAACAGTGGGTTCTGGGGATGCTGGAAAACCAGAGCAACACACACAAAATGCTGAAGGAACACAGGAAGTCAGGTTGCATCTATTGAAATGAATAAACAATCGACGTTTCAGGCATCAGGATGGGAAATGAAGGGAGCAGAGGCAGAATAAGAAGGGGAGAAGAGGGAAAGGAGTACCAGTTGGCAAGTCATAAGTGAAACCAAGTGAAAGGGAAGGTGAGTGAGTGAGGGGGGGATAAAGTGAGAAGCTGAGAGGTGAAAGGTGGAAAAGGTAAAGGGCCCAAGAAGAAGAAATGTGATAGGAGATGAGAGTGGATCATGGGAGAAAGGGAAGGAGGAGGGAACCAGGGAGGAGATGACAGGGAAAGCCAGAATGGGGAATGCAAGAAGAGAGAAGTGGATGGGAGAAAATTACCTGAAGTTAGAAAATTCAATGTTCATGAAGTTATAATTTCTTAAGAATAAAAGGAGCAATGACACTTCTGGGAGATTACAATAAATTGTTCAAACAATACCAGGAAGATATAAAATCAATTTTGTTGACACGTATTTGTCATGTACCAAAACACTGGAGCAGCAAAAGTAGAGAATTTCAATTACTCTAGTATTAACTGGGAATCAATTAGCATGGAATCAAGAGAAACTGTTTGAGCCAGAGTGTAGCAAGTCCACTGTCAGAGGACTAGGATTGAAGCTATTTGGGATTGAGAATGCAGTATTAGGGAATAAAGCTGGGATGTTGGAAGGACTGTTAGAGCACTTTAGTAATAAGATATCATAATTGATTGGATTTAACAGTTTAGGAAAAGAACATAGATAAAATAGGACAAAATAGGGTAAAGATTCTAAATCGTACTGAAGATTATGAAAGTTATGATCCACACAGACCGATTTAGGACCAACTTCTACCATCAGGTTTCTAATCAGTCCCTGAAGAAGTGAAAATCATCCCACTATACATTTTTATTTTGCACTGTTTATTTATTTTATAATTCATTGCACTGTACTGCTGATGCAGAATCCTTGTGTGTAGAGTTAAGAAACGGTAAGGGTTAAAAGACCCCAATGGGAATTATATACAGGCCTCTGAACAGCCACAATGTGGGGTATGAATCACAATAGGAGATGGAAAACTACATCAAAAAGGCAATGTTATGAGGGGGATTTCAATATGCAGGTAGATTTGGAAAATCAGTTTTGGCTGGGTCCCAAGAGAGAGAATTTGTAGAGTGCCTATAAGATGACTTTTTCAAGCAGCCTGTGGTTGAGTTCACGAGAGGAAAAGTTATTCTGCATTGGGTGTGGTGTAATGAACCACATTTGATTTGCAGCTTAAGTTAAAGGAACACTTAGAAACCAGAGGTCACCCTCAATTCGAGAGGGAGAAGTGAAAGGCAGATGTATCAGTATTACTCTGGAGTAATGGGAATTATAGGAGCCTGAGAGAATTGCTGGCCAAAGTTGATTGGAAGGGGACGCTAGCGGGGATGACGGCAGAACAGCAATTGTTGGAGTTTCAGGGAGCAATTTGGAAGGGACAGATAGATACAGTACATTCCATAGAAGTATTCTAAAAGGAAGGAAGATGCAACTGTACCTGACAAGGGAGGTCAGAGACACCATAAAAGCAATTGAGAGGGCATATAATATGGCAAAAAAAATAGTGGAAGTTAGAGGATTGGGAAGGTTTTATAAACCAGCAGAAGGCAACTAAAAAGTAATAAGGGGAAGCAAAGAAGATATATGAAGTGAGGGTAGCCAATAATATCAAAGACGATACCAAAAGATTTTCTAATCATAATATGTAAAATAGAGGCAAGAGTATATATCAAACGGTTAGAAAATGATGCTAGAGAGGTAGTAATGGAGGAACAAACAAATGTCAGATGAACTGTATAAGTATTTTGCTTCTGTCTTCATGTGGAAGAAACTAGCAGTATGCTAGAAATTCTAGAGTGTCAGAAAGCAGAAGTGAGTGCAGTTGCTATTACTCAGGAGAAGATGCTTGGGAAGCTGAAAGGTCTCGATAAGTCACCTGGACCAGATGGACTACACCCCAGGGTTCTGAAAGAAGTAGCTGAAGAGAGTGTGGAGGCATTAGTAATGATCTTTCAGGAATCATTAGATTCTGGCATGGTTCCGAAGGGCTGGAAATTTGCAACTGTCTCTCCATTCTTCAAAAACGGATGGAGGCAGGAGAAAGAAAATTAGAGGCCAGTTAGCCTGAATTCCATGGTTGGAAAAATGTTTGAGTTGTTTGTTAAGGATGAGGTTTCAGGGTACTTGGAGGCACATGATAAAATAGGCCAAAGTCATCATGGTTTGCTTAAGGGAAATTTTTGCCTAATAAATCTGTTGGTATTCTTTGAGGAAATTCCAAGCAGGATAGACAAAGTCGTACTTGGATTTTCAAAAGGCCTTTGACAAGCTGCCCCACATGAGGCTGCTTAACAAGATAAGAGCCCATTCTATAATGGAAAATATATGAGTATGGATAAAGGATTGGCTTATTGGCAGGAGGCTAAGAATAGAAATAAAGGGAGCCTTTTCTGGTCAGCTGTCATTGACTAGTGCTGTTCATCAGATTTGAATAATGGAACAAATGACTTTGTGGTGCAAAGATAGGTGGAGGGGCAGGTAGTATTGGAAAACAGGGAGGCTGCAGAAGGACTTAGGCAGATTAGGAGAATGGACAGCAAAGTGTGTGATGGAATGCAGTGTTGGAAATTGTATGGTCATGCACTTTGGTAGAAGGAATAATCTCTAGACTATATTGTTAAATGGGAAAAACATTCAAAAATTCTGAGCAACAATGGACGTAGGATTCCTCATGCAGGATTGCATAAAGGTTAAATTGCAGGTTGAGTTAACGGTGAGGAAGGCAGGTGCAATGTTAGCATTCACTTTGACAGGACTAGAAGATAAAAGCAAGGATTTAATGCTGAGGCTTTATAAGACATGGGTGAGGCCTCACTTAGAGTATTGAGTGCAGTTTTGGGCCCCTTATCTTTGAATGGATGTGCTGACATTGGAAAGATTTCAAAGGGCATTCATGAGAATGATTCCGGAAATGAAACAGTTGTTGTATGAAGAGCACTTGATGGGTCTGGATCTGTACTCACTGGAAATTAGAAGAATGAGGGGTGTTTTAATTTAAACTTTTTGAATATTGAAAGGTCTAGATATAATGGATGTGGAGAGGATCTTTCCTATAATGGGAGAGTCTAGGACTAGAGGGTACAGTCTCAGAATAGAGGGACGACCATTTAGAATGGTCAGGAGGGAACCTATTTAGCCTGTGGTGAATCTGTGGAGTTTATTGACACAGGTAGCTGTGGAGACCACTGATTGGGTGTATATAAGGAAGAGATTGAAAGGTTCTTGATTAGTCAAGGAGTGAAAGGCTACAGGGTGATGGGAGGAGAATGGTGTTGAGAGGGAGTTTGGATCAGCCATGCTGAAATGGCAGAGCAGACTCGATGGGCCAAATGGGCTAGTTCTGCTCCTATGTCATTTCGTCTTACAGATTTAAATGCCATTGCCTTCCACATCCTATGAATTAATAAACAAAGGAAAATAGAGCTGGTGTAATGGAATCTAGTCAATATAGTTGTCACGGTGTTGTACTTGTGTGTAAATATCTCTGTAAATGTTGTATGTGTGTGTGTTGTACATATGTGTGCATGCATGCAAGATGATTGTGTGTGAAAGAGAGAGAGAGAGAGAGAGATAGCACTCATCTCCCTTCTGGCAGGGCTCAATTGCAACCCAGGTGCTGAAGCTAAAAGGATTGCCCTGAAATACACTGCATGATCCAAAAAGCCTGTCATCCCCTGTATGAAGTATTGACAGATAATGCCTAAATGCTGAGAGATACTCAAGCAAAGTTACCTCTGGATACTTCTCCTACCATATTCACCTCTGTTATGTTCTGTAAGTCATAAAACTAATCAAGAGACAAACACAGTGCCAGGATTAACATGGCTTTATTTATAAATTAGTAAGGTGCACCCTTATGATGTAGTAATGTAATGATGTATGCCATTCACATACTTTTACACATACCCTGTAATGAATTAAGAAAATAACAAAGAATGCTTAAAATAACAATATATTTAAAATATTGCTCAGATATTACTGAAATACTATGTACATAACAGCTTCTGTTGCCTATTACCATTTAAAATGCAGCCTCCTTGGAAGAAAGAGAGAGAAAGTATGTTTGGTATAATTCAACCACATACCACCTAAGGCATTGTGGCAATGAAATGCCATAAAATTGAAACCGTAAATACTTTTAACAAAGGTTATACCTGGCAGGACGTTAATAGCATATTTAAAGCCAGCACAAGTTTATTAATAGCAAAACCCATGGTTTAATATTGGCTGGAAAATGCCTTGAAGCACACATTGGCTGACATCCTATCAGCAGTTTGTTATTGCCATTGGCTGACCATGATGGATGACTTGGTTATTTTTCTCTCCAGATATCGTATGTCTGCATCTCAGCCTAAAAATTTCTTTTTGCTTTGAAACCCCCCCCCCCCACCCCATCTTTCTCAGAAAGCTGGAGCAGGGAATAGTTTATTGTGCATTTATGACTTTTATTAACTTGGTAAATCTCCTATCAAATGAAATGCTATTGCATTTCTTTATATTTAATCAGCAATAAATTGTAGGATTAAAATTGCTGCAGTTCATCGATGGAACATCCTTTGCTGGTGAGGCATGATAATGTGTTTCTTAATAAAGTCTAGAGAGAAAAAATTATTTGCCAAAAATTGTTCAGATATTTGACAAATGTTATTTAAACAATGTAATCAATCATTTTACCTTATATTTTGGAAACTAATCAACTCAATACTTGAGATATTAAAGTTACCTTAATGAAAACAGGAGTTTTTTTTCTCTCTCTGTTTTAACAACCTAAAGATAATGTTAAACTAAATCTCTGAGACAAGTACTAGAAATTCTAGAGTGTCAGAAAGCAGAAGTGAGTGCAGTTGCTATTACTCAGTCCAGTATAAACTATGCCCAAGTGGGGGTCCTACTCTTTGCCATGTTTGTACAATGAAACTCATAAAATAAACAATTCCAGCCCCTGTGGTCTTGACCTATCAGTGGTGACAGCTGATGTCCATGTGTCTCATCCCCTAAAGACAAGTGTCAGGGAAATCCCAAGAATTCACTTTGTATGTGCAGGCACACAACTGGGGCACACCATTTTCACATCTGCTTTCAGGCAATCAGCAGTTTAGCTCACCTAACTTTAAAACTTTAAACCAGTAGCTAATAGTGAATGGAAGATCAGTTTGTGCTTTCTTGATGTCATGAATGGTGAAATTATACTGGATTCCACGCAGTGCAGTCTAATGGAAAAGTGATAATTTTATTCCCGGTCAGAACTTGTATTAGTAAATTTAATGAAGGTAAAGATTTTGAGGTATTACCACAACAACATAGACATAGATGTAACAAGAACTCATCACTACTACTTCCTACAAAATGAAGCATGTCATATATTGCAGACCAGAAGGAAAAAAAACAAACAAAATGAATTGATTAAACTTGTTAGAAATCTGGTGCCTATTTTAATCTCTTTCAAAAGCAACTGACAAATCGTGGCAAGCTGAACACTGCTGAAAGGTAATATAGAGTCTGAAGTGTACAATCTAATTTCCGGGAGTGCTCTGCATGCTTTTCACCAATTTTTTTATTTTTCCAGATATTATTTAGACATTGATAGGAACACATTTTATAGCTGATTATGGAGATAGCTCTATGACCCAATATTAGCTTCAATCCTGTAAAAAAAAAGAACATTATCTAACAGTAGCTTGGTGTTCCTATCGAAAATGCAATCGATGCAGATTCTGACAGTAATTATATTACTGCTGGTTTCAGTTACACATTTCAGAGCAAATTCAAATGCCTGGTCACAAAATGAATGTTCTCGTGAGGAGAAGCATTGAATTAAGTCCAATACAGTCTGATCATATGTATTCTTTCTCGCCTTTTGAGGGGCACATTTATGCTCGTGGAGAGACAGATGGGTGCACTGGTAGCAGGGCTAAATAAATCATCCGGCTGCTGAAGAATATATTGTTAAAGTCAATAGTGACAAGTGATCCAAGGACTGATGCATTCATCCTCAATATAGAGTGCAAATTATAGCTGATAGGCAGAAAAAGAATCTAGGGCCTCATTTCATCTCAAAGTTAATTTGGTTTGGCTGTCCAGCAAATCAAACTTCTGCAGATAGCAGATATAAACAAGTACAACATTAATAATGGGAATACAACTAGATCCCCTCACCTCCTGCCAAATCCATTGCTACTTACATTTATTTCTGGTAAACAACCATCTCAAGGTTTATTGCGGCAGCAAATACTAAGATTGAAAAAACGTAAATGGGCAGCGAGTGCAAAAGAAATGGAAAATAAACTAACCCTAGGTTTGCAATTTAAAAGGTTAGTGTTGTTAGAAATAACTTTCCTTTCATTGTTTCAGAACAAAATGTGAAAAAGAGACACAGGAGACCTGGCACCTAGAACAACGAGGATTCTGAGGATGCCGAGGATTCTTAGCTATGTGGAGGAACAGTGGGATCTTAGGGCCCATGTTCATAAATCCCTCAAGGTTGCCGCAAAATTTAATAGAGTTGTTAAGATATATGGTGTGTTGGCCTTTATTAGTTGGGGTACTGAGTTCAAGAGCCAAGGAAATGTTGCAGCTCTATAAAATTCTGGTTAGATAATTGTGTTCCATTCTGGTCACTTCATTAGAGGAAGGATGTGGGAACTGTGGAGAGGGGGCAGAAGAGATTTACCAGAAGAGAGTTACCGGGATGCTAATTGGATTAGAGAGCATGTCTCATCAGGATAAATTGAGTAAACTAGGGCTTTCCTGTTTGTAGCAAAGGAGACAGAGATGTGACTTGATTGAATTGTATAAGATGATAACAGGCATAGATAGAGTGGACAGCCAACACACTTTTCTCAGAGCAGGGCTATTACTGAAGGACATAATTATATGGTCATAGGAAGAAAGTCTTGGGGAATGTTAGAGGTATTTTATTTTTTACACAGAGAATGGTGGGTGCATGGAACATACTTCCAGGAGTGTAAAGTTGGATACCTTAAGGAGATTTAAGAGACTTGTAGATAGGCATGTGGATCAAAGGAAAATGGAGGGCAATGCGGGAGGGAAGCATTAGATTGATCTTGGAGTGGGGTAAAATGTTGACACAACATTGTGGGCTGAAGGGCCTGTACTGTTCTATGTTCAATCAATTTGTTGTAAGAGCTTAGTAGGTGAAGTAGCATTGGTGGGGGGAAGGGAGAGATGATGTTTTGGGTCAAAATCCAACGTCAGGACTCAAAATGTCAAAAGGAATTGGTTTGAGAGGCTTCAACTCAATCTGTACTGATGAAAGGACTCAAACCAAAATGTTGACTGCTTGTTCCTCTCCATTCCTCGAGCACTTTGAATGTTACTCCAGATTCCAGCATGTGCTGTGTCTTATGTCAAAACATTTATCTCTTTTGCACTCTAGTTCTCAATTCTACCACTCTTTTGTTTAGGTCCTCAGGACGTCAAATAAATTTGGCATGTTTGTCAACCCTTACTTGTTTTTTTGATGTGGAATGGGAAGTATTCTGTCTGACTCCATAACGGCTTGATGTCTGCTCTGTACGCAATCACAAGAACATGCAAAGAGTTGTGGACGCAGCTCAGAACATCAAAGGAACAGGACTCCCCTCCATGGACTCTGTCTATGCTTCTTGTTGCCTCAGTAAAATAGCCAGCATAATCAAGGACTCCACTTACACTGGACACACTCACGTCTCCCTTCTTCAGTCAGGTAGTGAATACAATAGCTTGAAAGCATCGGACACCAGGCTCAAAGACTGCTCCTATCCCAATGTTATCAGACTCTTGAATAGACCTCTTGTATGATAAGGTGGATTCTTGACCTCATAGCTATGACTAAGTCATTACCATCTTGAATTTTAATGATTCCCTGCACTGCACTTTTACAGTAGTTTTTTTGCATTTTATTCAGCATTGTAATAGCTTTACCTTATTCTTTATCAAAGCTCTTTATAATGATTTGATCTGTGTGAACAGATGCAAGACAATTTTCTCACTGTTTCTTGGTATATGTGACAATAACAAACCAATACCAAGTCAGAACTGATTATAAAGTAAGACTTGCAGGGGCACTACTGTAGTCAGATAGGGATCTCAGATTCAGATGGCTTTGGAGTGTAAGTATAGAGCTTGTGCCTCATTTCTTTGTATTACTTCTTGCATTTCTCTTTGGCTCACAGAACTTAATTTCGAGATCTGAAAATTCAAGGTTCAAGATTGTTTAATGTCATTTCCAGTACACAAGTGTAAAGTAATGAAAAGGAAATAAAGGCTTAAGAAACAGTCCAGTAACTTCACATTCTCAGTGATTTTGAGAGATCTTTTATTATGTAGTTTCACCATAGGTTAGAGTATGAAAAAGAGTAAACAGCTGATGTTTTGGGCCGAAACTTGTGTTTACATTACTGTACTAGGTTCTAACAGTGCTAGACAGGCTGAATTCAAGGAGGATGTTTCCCTGCTATGGTTTGGTGTGATTTAGGAGAGAGTAAGAGTGCTGGGGTGCGAGGGCAGATTCTCAGAATAAAACCATAAAAGCAAAGACATAGGAACAGAATTAGGCCATTCAGCCCATTATGTATGCTCTACCATTCCATCATGTCTGATATGTTATCCCTCTCAATCACATTCTCCTGCCTTCTCCATGTAACCTTTAAGGTCCTTATAAATCAAGAACCTATCAAACTTCGCTTTAAATATACCCAATGTCTTGGCCTCCATAGCCATATGTGGCAATGAATTCCACAGATTCACTACTCTCTGGCCAAAGAAATTCCTCCTCATCCCTTTTCTAAAGGAATGTCCTTCTGTTTTGTATGTGTGCCCTCTGGTCCTAAACTCCCCCACTACAGGAAACTTTCTCTCCATGTCCACTCTGTCTAGACATTTCAGTATTTGATAGGTTTACAGGGTACAGAATACAGGGTAAGATTTTTAGGAATGAGTTGCAGAGAAATGTTATCCCTTTCAATCAATGAATCTGCAGAATGATCTACTAAAGAAATCTGTGAAGGCCAAGTCATTTAATAGATGTAAAAGAGGAGCTGCTTAGGTATCTACACATTAAAAAGAACATCAAAAGAATTGGCGTGCAAGTGGGAATACGGTGTTGAGGCAAAGGGTCACGCATGATATATTGGTGGAACAGTCTCAAGGGCTTATTCCCTCTCCTAATTTGTATACTTCCTGGTAATTTTTCACCCCTTGTTACCAAGTACCTACCTAGAACATAGAAGACAGAACAATACAGCACAGGAACAATGTTGTACCAAACCAGCTAAAAAACAAATCAAAAACACCCAAACAATAATCCCTCCTACCTCTACCATACCCATATCTATCCATCTTCCATAAATTCATGCTGGTTCTCCCTAATAAGGCCATGGGTTTCCAAACGTTCATATATCTGATCCCTAAGAATTTTCTCCAGTAATTTCCCTGCAACTGACATGAGACTCACTTGTCCATAGTTCCCAGGATTTTCCCGTGTTCCTTTTTAAATAGAGGTGTAATCTTAGTCACTCGCCAGTCCTCTGGGATCTCTCCTGTGGCTGGAGAGGACATGAAGATACCCGTCAAGGGGACAGAAACCTGGTCTCTTGCCTCCTTCAATAACCTGGCATAAATCCCTTGAGACCCTGGGAACTTACCCACCCTAATACTCATTAGGAAGCCTAACGCTTCCTCCTCCTTGACCTCTAAATGCCCTAGCATATTTATACACTTGACTCTGATCGAATGGTCCTCCATATCTTTTTCCTTGGTAAATACTGAAGCAAAATACTCATTAAATACCTCACTCACATTCTCTGCATTTAAGCAATTTCCTACACTAATTTTCTCTGTATGTTTTTTAAAAAAAAAATCAATGATTATGCTTCTACTGCCCTTTAAAGAAGAGTTCCAAATATAACTGCCTTACTCAATCAAATATTCATAATTATTGACATAAAGCTGAGGCATGGCCATATTCCAAGATGGTTGTAGGTTTATAAATATGTTTTTGTTCTTGTTTCTGAAGGCAGTACAAAAAAATGTTAAGACCCTAGTAACAAAGGAAGACTGAAGTGTTCAGTCATGTGATTTGCCCTTGTAACATTGCTGAGGGGGCATCTAAATTCAAGTAATTGAGATATTCTGTTCAATGTAGGTTTTCCTTCAATGTGCATAAATAGCAATTTCCATATCCAGGCCTCCAGGCCCATTATATTGTGTACGAGCATTGGACAGTAGAAGGTCACAATAATATGCACAGTATCTCAATAAGTGCAGTTTTATCATTATACATTGCATTATAATGCTGCTGCAAAACAACAAATTTCATGACATATGCCAGTGATATTAAACCTGAATCTGATTCTGCTTCTGAAAATGTCTTCTCCTAACAGCACTCACACACATTTGTTTGATTTCTGGTATTGTTTAAACCACTGTTTACATGTTCATTACCACTGCTGGGGTACGGGAGTGTGTTACTGTGTGGTTCAGATGAAAGTTTACCTTCATACAGTCTATTTTTATCATGTGTGATGTGTTCTGTTGATCTCACAACTCTTAATTGCATGTTAAGTCACAAATCCATGACTCCAGCTTTGACATTTACGTTGCTTCATTGGCTTGTTGGTTCCTTGATAGTGTTAAGACAATTATTGTGGGCATACAGTAATTGATTATAATATTCAATATTTGCTAAAAGAATTCTAACATGCAAGAAGTACATTTTCTTGTAATTCTTCTGAATGTAACTTCATTTCATTCAAAATGTTTCCTACACCATAGATCATAAGACATCAGAGCAGCATTAGGACATCAGAATCTGCTCTGTTTTTATTAACCCTCTGAACCCCATTCTCTGTGTAACCTTTGATACCCTTTCTAATCTAGAACCTGTCTACCTCCTCCTTAAATATACCTGATGGGTTAGCCTATGGAGCTATCTATGGCAATTGATTCCACAGATTCACCACCCTCTGGCTAAAGAAATTCTTCCTTCACTCTGTTCTAAAGGGAGATCCCTCTATTTTGAAATATCCTCGTCATATCCACCATATCTAGGTCTTTCAATATGTAATAGGTTTCTATGCGATCCCCCTCTCATTCTTCTAATCTCCAGTGAGTACAGGCCCAGAGCCATTAAATCCTCCTCATACATTAACCCTTTCATTCCTGTGAAACTTTTTTAAATCTCTCCACTGCCAGCATATGTTTTCTTAATTAAGGGGCCTAAAACTGCTCACAATACTCACAGTGTGGCCTAACCAATGCTTATAAAGCTTTAGCATTACATCTTGCTTTTATATTCTAATCTTTCTGAAATAAATGCTCATTTATTGCATTTGCCTTCTTTACTTCTGACTCAGCCTGCAGGTTCTTACCGATATATATGGATAGCAAAAGTAAATATTACGCCAACTCTGGAATCTAACTCTCAAAGGAAAGCAAAAGTAAGCACAAACATAAGAAGTAAAATCAGATGCTGGTCAAACATCCCCTCGAGCTCACTCCACCATTCAATAAGACTGGCTGATCTTGAACTCAACTTCATTTTTCTGCTTGTTTCCTATAACCCTTGACTCCAAAAATCTATCTAGGTCAGCCTTGGATATTTCAAAGATTCAAGCTCTGCAGTTCTCTTGTGTATGGAGCACCAATGATTTAGAATCATCTAACAGAAGAAATTCTCATCTCCATTTTAAGTAGGGAAGCTGTTATTCTGAAAATATTTCCCCAGATCTTGACTTCTCTGAAGGATTGAGAACATCTACGAGGGGCACTACCACAAGAAGGTGGCTTTCATCATCAAGGACCGCCAAGATCCAGGCATGCTTTCTACTCACTGCTTCAACCAGGAAAGAGGTACAGGGAAATCAGCTTTAGGTCCCACACCATCAGGTTTAGGAACAGTTATTACCCTTCAACTATCAGGCTAAACCAATGTGAATAACTTCATTCATCTCGACAATGAACTGATTCCATGCCTATGGCTCACTTTCAAGCACCCTACAACTCACACTCTCAGAAATATTTATTTATTTATCTATCTATCTATCTATTTATTTATTCATTTTGTCGTATTTGTACAGTTTGTCTTCTTTTGCACGTTGGATGCTTATCTTTCTTCATTCTACTGTGAATGCCTGCAATAAAATGAATCTCAGGGTGATACTTCGATAATAAATTTACTTTGAGCTTTGAACTATGAACATAGGTGATAGCATCCAACTTTCCAAGTCTTCCCAGGATAATGTAAATTTTAATCAGATCAAAAAGGGCAGAATAAACACTTGAATAAAGATAGAAACATGATTATTACTTGCAATAAAAACAGAAAATGCTAGAAACACTCAGCAGGCCAGGCAACATCTGTATATATAAAAGTAGATTTACCATATCAAACTGGGGACCCTTCTGCAAATATTGTGTGGTTCTTTGCCACTATTATTTGAGTGGTTTGCATTTGCATGGTTTAAAATGCTTCTGCACTCCAATGATTCTTCAAAAGTCATGAATGAGGCTAAAACTTATTGTTCATGATTGTTTTATTAAGAGGTACAAGTGCAAAGAAGGAGAGGGAACTGGAATCTGAATTAGGATCAGAATTATGTTTAATAACGTTGGAATATGTTCTGAAGTTTGATAACTTTGCAGCAACGGGGCGATGCAATACATGATAATAGAGAGAAAAAGAAAACTGAAATACAGTAAGGATATACACATATATTAAATAGTTAAATTAAATAAGTAGAGTAAAAAAATTAGGAAATAAAAAGGTAGCGAGGTAGTGTTCAAGGATAATTTGTCCATTCAGAAATTGAATGGCAGAGGGGAAAAAGCTGTTTCTAAATTGTTGAGTGCATGACTTTGGGCTTCTGTTCCTCTTCCTGATAGTAGCAATGAGAAGGGGGCACATCCTGGATGATGGAATTCCTTAATGATAAACCCCACCTTTCTGAGACATCACTCATTGAAAATGACCTGGATTCTACGGAGGCTAGTGCTCATGAAGAAGCTGATTAATTTTACAACCCTCTGCAGCTTACTTAAATCTTCTGCAGTAGTCCCCATCCCCCCCCCCCCAATACCCAACAGTGTTGCAGCCGGTTAGAATGCTCTCCATGGTACATCTGTAGAAAGTTCAGAGTGTTAACTACATCAATATGTTGGGTCCAGGAAGAAGAAGAATTTCGAGAGACAAAGAAAGAAGACTTAAAGTAGCAACATACACAAAATGCTGATGGAACACAGCAGGGCAGGCAGCCTCTATAGGGAGAAGCACTGTCAATGTTTCAGGCGGAGACCCTTCGTCAGGACTAACTGAAAGGAAAGGTAGTAAGAGATTTGAAAGTAGGAGGGGGAAGGGGTAAATACGAAATGATAGGAGAAGACCAGAGGGGGTGGGGTGAAGCTGAGAGCCGGAAAGGTGATTGGCAAAAGGGATACAGAGCTGGAGAAGAGAAAGGGAATGGAAAGGGAAAGAAAGCAGGATTTCCCAGTGGCCACACATTTTAATTCCGTGTCCCATTCCCATTCTGATATGTCTATGCATGGCCTCCTCTACTGTCAAGATGAAGCCACACTCAGGTTGGAGGAACAACACCTTATGTACTGGCTGGGTAGCCTCCAACCTGAAGGCATGAACATTGACTTCTCTAACTTCCGTTAATGTCCCTCCTCCCCTTCTTACTTCATCTCTGATATATTTAGTCTTTTTCCCCTCTCCTCCTTTTTTCTCTCTCTCTGCCCATCACTCTGCCTGTTCTCCATCTCCCTCTGGTGCTCACCTCCTCCTTTCTTTCTACCTAGGCCTCCTCCCATGATCCTTTCCCTTCTCCAGCTCTGAATCCGTTTTGCCAATCACCTTTCTGGCTCTCAGCTTCACCCCACCCCCTCTGGTCTTCTCCTATCATTTCGTATTTACCCCTTCCCCTCCTACTTTCAAATCTCTTACTATCTTTCCTTTCAGTTTGTCCTGACGAAGGGTCTCGGCCCGAACCATCGACAGTGCTTCTCCCTATAGATGCTGCCTGGCCTGCTGTGTTCCACCAGCAGTTTGGGTGTGTTGTTTGAATTTCTAGCATCTGCAGATTTCCTCGTGTGAGACTTATAGTAGTGTGGTCTTCTCATAGCAGATTACTAATAATAGAAATTCCACTGATAACAATTAGACAATAGACAATAGGTGCAGGAGTAGGCCATTTGGCCCTTTGAGCCAGCACCGCCATTCAATGTGATCATGGCTGATCATCCACAATCAATTAAAGAATAAGATAGCCAGATTCAAGTATTAGAACACCTGGCACTGAAACAACAAGCTTCCAGAAAAAGAAAAATGTAACTATAACCATTGAAAAACTCACTGAGCAATCAGTTGCATATAGGTGATTATATAAAAATATAAACAAGCATAATAAAGATAGCGACAAGAGAAATAACAATACAGCAATATTTTCTGATAATTATTCAGAAACATAATTGGTTAGAATTGTTTGCTATGTACGTAAAAGCTCAAGAGTGTTAAAGTTTAAAATGTTATCTGCTTTACAGATGTACAGTTTATTCTATTTGCGGATGTTTCTTATTGTCAGAATTTCAATAGGACTATTGAGCACACACTTTCATTCCCATTTTGTGTTATCAATTAGTAGGGCCTCAACACCTTCATGCTCATTGTTGTCAATTCATCATAATCTTTTCTATTTTACCTAATTTGATATCAGTATGTATACATATTACAACTAACCATCTAATTTTTAATAACTTTTTTAAAGACTTGAAGGGGGGAATATATCAATGGCTTTTGGCTATAGACACTGAATACATGTGAGAATATCACCTGATGACTATATTCAGCCTCCCACATTTGGATCTATTTGGATCATTGGAACTCACTGTGTGTAGATGAGCTGATATTCCCACCTTGACTATAACTCTAACATTAATACTATCACTAAAGATGAATTTCCATCCTTATATCTTCTGAAGAAGTTGGACGCCATGCTGATTGGCTTATTATGGTACATTAGGAGTAGAATATTGTCACGTATATTGTCAATATAATATAGTCCTGTGCACGTGCATTTGTTAATTGCCATCTTATTTAGAGTCATTAAGCCCTAGTGCTTGCTGTTTAATCTTGTTGAATTTGTTTCGACTGGCACGAGTTTTCAGTATACTGTGATCATTTAAAGCGTACTCCTTGGTAGTGTTTATCGCAGGTTCCTTGTGGTTTTGAGAGTGATTCATCCCACAGTGTCATACAGTCAAGTCACCGAAGTTCAATAGGAAATCCTATAATAAACTCTTGCTTCTGTTTCAACGTGAACTTGATTGGTTCAACACTGACCAATCATTCTGTCAGTGCAGACCATGACAGAATGTAGTAGTTGCCATGCAAATTTCTTGTTTTTTAAATAAATATACCAATATGCATTTCAGAAAAAGAATATGAAGTGTTTTATATATTTAACAGAAGTGACTAAGAATGAATTACTACCACTGAGATGGTGGATAAATCTTAATCAGCAAATGATTCAGCATTTTCAGTTATACTTTCAGATTTTCATCATTTATAATATATTTCTGAGGTTTTATTGGGAAGTCTTACTGTTTTGTGAGCATGTGTATGGGCCAGCCACCTAAATGTTATGTTCTCAGACAAAGCTGATTCTATTTAAGTTATCTTTCCTAAACCACAAAGGGAAAATATTGAGTGTGACACCTCCCTGATTTCTATGACTAATGTTACCTCTGGAAAATCTCTGCAAGGTAAAATTAACCTGGGTTAACAACATCTCCCAAGCCAACATTTCAAGCATTGAAGCCCTAGTTACAAATACTTGGCTATATTGGGCAGACGATGACACTCACTTGATCAATATAAGGTTCTTTAAACACATGACTCAGAGCACTGTCAAGGGGAAAGATTATCAGGTAGGCAGAGGGACTGCCTAAACAGAAGAGAAGATATTTCCTACCATACTGATCAATGTGTTTAACATCTAAAATCTTTCAGAGAGAGTTCAAAGTTCACAATTCAAAGTACATTTATTATCAAAGTATGGATATATTATACATCCTTGAGATTCATCTCCTTATAGGCGACCACTGAACAATGAAAATTTAAAAAAACCATTAAAATAAAAAAGACCATAAAAAAACAATGTGCAGAGAGAGAGAGAAAAATCAAATTATGCAAAGTAAGCAGATAGCTTCAGAACAGAAGTTTTACGAAAGGCACGAAGCCAGGCATCACTGCAGCTGGAGCAATATAATATGCCCCTGAATCAGGGATGTTTTCAGAAAGTGCAGCATTATTTATTTGTTGAATATCTGTATGCATTATAATTTTAGTTGCAATTCTTCTTTTGCTCAGTTTGTAAAATAAATTCTTCTGTGCCCTAGGTGTAGATATTATCAGTCTGGCCAAGCGATTGATTAAGGTGTGATCGTTACCATATGAGGATAGGAAATAGATATATAAAGACACATCTATATTGTGCTGCAAGGCATTATTATGTTGCTTGGATAAGATTATATTGTAAGTCCAAAAATGCTTCAATGCCTGGGAAGAAAACATGAAGAAGGAACTTGAATTTGTAATGCATCTTTTCCCAAAAACCTCGATTTATTGTTTTTTAGAATATATTTTTACACATACCTTATCCATCTTTGCTGTTGTTTAATTTTCACCCTAGTTGAACACAAATATTATCAATCTTACAAATGAAAGTGGTTCTACATCTTTTTCATGACAATATTTGACTTCACTAACAATTGAAATACTTTATTCATACCAACTTTATCCAAAGCTTTTATAATGCAGAACATCTTCTTAACATTTATTATTGGCTTACATTTTGGTACTGTTAGTATCATCATTATACATCTTTTTATTTTAAATTTTCCAAGCTCTGGCTTCCTTCCCATAGTATTAACTGGCATTGATACTGATTTCCATTGACTCTGTTACAGTCCCTTTTTACACTTCAGAGGTGTACAAGATATTAAGAGGAAATGACAGAGTGCCCTCTTCCCCAGGGCACAACTGCTCAGTACAAGAGGACATGGCTTTGAGGTAAGGGGAGGGAAGTTCAAGGGGGATATTAGAGGAAGGTTTTTCACTCAGAGAGTGGTTGGCGCGTGGAATGCACTGCCTGAGTCAGTGGTGGAGGCAGAAACGCTAGTGAAGTTTAAGAGACTACTAGACAGGTATATGGAGGAATTTAAGGTGGGGGTTTATATGGGAGGCAGGGTTTGAGGGCAGGCACAACATTGTGGGCCAAAGGGCCTGTAATGTGCTGTACTATTCTATGTTCTATGTTCTAAACAGGAAAGCAGGACATACTCTGATTGCTACCATCAGGGGAGAAGGCACATTAGACTGAAGACACAATGAAAGTTTTAGGAATGGCTTCTTCGCCACCATCATCAGATTTCTTAACAGAAAATGAACCAATGAACACTACCTCACTTTTTGCTCTGTTTTTTTAATGTATTTCTTATTGAAGCTTAAAGTGATTTTTTTATGTATTACACTGTAATGTTGCCACAAAACAACAAATTTCACAACATATTACAGTGATACTGATTCTGATTCTGAGTTCTGAGTTCCAGAAGAAGTGAAACTTTGCTGAAAAAGTGCTAAGATGGTCCGAGTTAAACAGGGCAAAAAGAGAACAGGTAGCATAAAAAAGGGAGAAAATTTACACAAAATGACTATGAAAGGGATGAAAAATGGAATTCATCTCTTCCTTCCAATTCCTGGTTTTGATTTTTTTTACATTGTCTTTTTCTGGATTCAGATTCAGAATGGGGAAGCTAAGGAAAGGTTCAATCAACATTAGATTGAAAAAGAGCAATTGAATCATTTTAATCAAAAAAGGAATGGAAACAAAGGCCAGAAAACTATAGACCAATAAGCTTAAAATCTGTCACAACAAAATTTTTGAAGTGATTATCAGGAATAATATTGAAGAAACTTCAGCAAATGTAATCAGCAAAATTTTTGAAAGGGACATCATATCTGATTAATTTGTTGGAGTTGTCTGTTGAAGTTACATGATTTAGATAAAAAGGAAAGAGTAATTGTCCCTCACTATATTCCCAGAAGTTAATTGGTAAGGTGTCACATCAGACATTATTGAAGAACTTAACGTTCATCACAGAGAATGTAACTTTTTGCTGTGGATAAGTGATTGACCAACTAATTAGAAAACAGAGACTGGGGTCTTTTTTTTTTGTAGTTGATAAATTGTCATAAGTGTTGTGAAACAGGTTAATAACCTGTGGTCAACATTTTACGATTAATATAAATATCTTGGAAACAGACACTGAAAGTATGATTGCACACATGATAATAACACAAAACACAGAACATAAAAATGTGAAGAGGACAGAAGAATGCTTCAAAGGGATTCAAAGGCAAAAATCAGGTGAATGGAACAATATTGGGGAATGGGGGAATGGATAAAAATAAAACAAAGTTCTCTCAGAGGTTCATGAGTGGTCAAAGTCCAAAAAGTTGAAAGTATATGTATTATCAAAGTATGTATATTTGGTGACATATACATACTTTGATAATACATATATTTTCAACTTGAAATTTATTTGAATATATTTTTACCTTGAGATTCATTTTCTTGCAGGCTTTCATAGTAGAACAAAGAAAGACAACAGAATCAGTGAAAAACTACGCATAAAGACTGACAATCAATGTGCAAGAGAAGATAAACTAAGTACACAAAAACCATAATAAATAAACAAACAAACAAACAAACAAACAAACAAATAAATAAATAATACTGAGAATACGAATCCTTCAAAGTGAGTGCATCAAACCTCTTTCTCAAAGAGCAGTGGAAATATAATTTTTGAATATTTTAAGACAGAGAGGTATGCAGGAGTGTGAAAGGTCTCTCTTGTGGACAAGAATGAAGAATTGAGGTTAAAATCAAATCTATAATCTTATTAAATGGTAGAATAAGCCCGTGGGACTGAGTGACCTAATTCTATTCCTAATTAATATGTTTATATCTTTTCACGTAATAAGTGGAGTAAGGGGATAGTGGAGGATGTGTAGAGATGACAAAAGAATTCGAAAATAAAGTAGATCTGGGATAATAGCATACGCAGAAGGAGCTTCAGCTCTGTAATACATGATAACAAAGCCTCTATCAGGCAGGGAACGGCAAAGGTCATTCCCATAAACAACAGGCAAGTATTGACTTTGACTATCTTACAGATAAGATTAAGCAGGAAGCTAAACACTTAAAACAGGTTCCAAGCAAACTCGAGAATCTAGAAAAGCAGGCTCGAATTCCAGGAAAACATGTCAAATCTTAAAGTTGAAGGTGTGGTTTGAATCTGAAGAAGTCAGCAAAGCTTGAACTAAATTGAGAGTGTAAAGCTGGCTGCATCAGACACAACAGCAGGATAAATGATCAGCTATGTTGGAAATAAAGAGCTTGAAGTTACATTATTGCATTATTATGCTGCACCAATTACTTTGCAGAGCTTTAATGCTTTAGTATCAAATTTCCCTTTTACTATTTAATCATCTACCCTGGTTTATTTATTTCAAATGTTCCTCAGATTATGTGGCATAGCAGAATTTCTAGCCTATAATGGCAAGAAGTACAATGCATCACTCAAATATAAATGTGCATAAACAAAGAACTAACAGATGCAATGAAGTTTCGATCATTATATTAAGAAGGAACCATCAGATTGTGACAGCCTGTTTGGAAGTTCTTTTATTTCAGTACTAAGAAAGCTATTTAATATGGTTCTATTGGACAGGATTTACAATGATGATGCAGATAAGGAAAAGATTTAGGAAATGGAGATCCAGAAAGAAACAGCACTTTATGCACCATAATGTTATGGTAATGTTGTGAATAAATAAGGGATTTTTTTATTAACATAATGAGTGGGAGAAGATATTGTTCTATAAAAGAAGAATAGGAAACTTGAATATAAGCCATCTGTAAAAAAAGAACAAACACACTTATTATTGAGGTTGAGTACATGGAAGATAGGAAAGCATGGGAGATGTATGCTCAGTGGCTATTTAATGGGGAACAACTGTCCCCCTGTTCGTTAATGCAGATATCCAATCAGTCCATCATGTTGCAGTAACTCAATGTATAAAAACACTCAGATATGCTCAGGCGGTTCAGTTGTTTTTCTGACCAAATGCCAAAATGGGAAAGATGGGTGATCTAAGCGACTTTGACAATGGAATGATTGTTGATGCCAGACGGGGTTGTTTGAGTATCTCAGAAACTGCTGATCTCCTGGGATTTTCATGCACAACAGTCTCTAGAGTTTACAGAGAATAATGTGAAAAGGAAAAAAAATGCAGTGAGAGACAGTCCTGTGTGCAAAAATAAAGTGCCTTATTAATGAAAGAGGTTAGAGGAGAATGGTCAGACTAGTTCAAGCTGATAGGGAGGCGAAAGTAGCTCAGATAATCTCATGTTACAACAGTGGTGTGCAAAAGAGCATCTCTAAATGCACAACACATCGAAACTTGAAGTGGATGGGCTACACAGCAGAAAAGCATGAACATAAAACTATGAGTTGCCTAATAAAGTGGCCACTGAATATAAGCAGGAAGTGACCACACTGCCTTCCAAGCTTTCTCCACCTCAATCACATTCAACTCTCCTTCATCCTCATAACCCATCATTTCCATTGCATGAAAAAATCTTCTGACCTCAGACTTAAATGTTGTCAGTCACCGAGCACTTGTATTTCTCTAGAGTGAAGATTTCTAAAAGTTCTCCACCCTCCAAGCAAAGAAATTTATTTTTACCTGAATCATAAATGGTTTATTCCTTCTCCTGATGTCATGTCCATAATAGCAAAACAACCTATCAGCAGATATCCTGTCAATTCCTTCCAAAATCAAAATGGCTCATTCTTCGAAACACCCCTACTTAAAGCAAATACTTTAAAAAAAACATTCCCCACACTGGATAATATACTGGAGTGAGGTGGTCAAATCTGAATCGACAACACAGAGGCTTAAATCCATAAAGAATGAACTGAAATTATTAAGGAAGTATGAATTGACTAGGATCAGAGGTTACAGCCTCTGAATACTAGGCAAGATGAATTGAAACATCAGACTTTTCCTGAGAACAATGAATAAATGAAAACAAAATGAAGCTGAGAGGTGACATTATAGAAGTGTATAAAATCACAAGGCATATATAACCATATAACCATATAACAATTACAGCACAGAAACATGCCATCTGGGCCCTTCTAGTCAGTGCTGAACACTTACTCTCACCAAGTCACACTGACCTGCACTCAGCCCATAACCCTCCATTCCTTTCCTGTCCATATACCAATCCAATTTTAGTTTAAATGACAATATCAAACCTGCCTCTACCACTTCTACTGGAAGCTCGTTCCACACAGCTACCACTCTCTGACTAAAGAAGTTCCCTGTTGTATTACCCCTAACTCTCAACTCATGTCCTCTTGTTTGAATCTCCCCTACTCTCAATGGAAAAAGCCTATCCACATCAACTCTCTCTATCCCCCTCATAATTTTAAATACTTCTATCAAGTCCCCCCTCAACCTTCTACGCTCCAAAGAATAAAGACCTTACTTGTTCAACCTTTCTCTGTAACTTAGGTGCTGAAACCCAGGTAACATTCTAGTAAATCTTCTCTGTACTCTCTCTATTTTGTTGACATCTTTCCTATAATTCGGTGACCAAAACTGTACACAATACTCCAAATTTGGCCTTACCAATGCCTTGTACAATTTTAACATTACATCCCAACTCTTATACTCAATGCTCCTATGCATAGGGTGAATGCAAGGAAGGGGAACTAAAAAGTTGAAGTGGTGGTTTTAAGGTGAGAAATGACAAATTTAAAAGGGACATGATATGCAGTTTTTTTATGCTGAGGGTGTTAGGTATAGGGAATTGAGCTGGCAGAGAATGTGACTGAAGCAGATACGATCATAACATTTAAAAACATTTGGTTAAGTACAGGGATAGAAAGGGTTGAGAGGGATATGGACCAAAAGTGGGCAAATGGGTCTAGCTTGGTAGAAACCATGGTTGTCATGGGCAAGCCTGCATCCATGCTGTGTTAATCTATGACTCTACTCTAAATTGAAATCATGCAAGTGATAATGAGCTGAGTCTGACCAGAGAATGTTGTTTGGTTTCAATGAGCAACATCTGAACATTTTTAGAATATGTGAATTCGTGGAGTAGGAGAAAGGGCACCAGCAATAAGTTATTGACCTGAAATACTAACTGCATTTCTCACACCACAGATATTGCTGCTTGATCTGCTAAATATTTCTAAGAATGTTTATTTATATTTGTTGACACTTTTGGTTAAATTTGATAAAAAATGTATGCCAGTGGAACCTGATTTGCATGGAGCATAATTCATAGAGAATATATTTGGCAATAACAAAGATCAACTCTTGAAATAACCAGCAATGGACTTTAATGGTAAGGAAAATTGACCTGGAAGTACAATGAGTGTCTCACATGCTGCAATAATTTCATAGTCTGTTTAAAGAATTAAAACCAACTGGGTTTCTAGACAATTACATACAATAAAATTATTCCATTAGGACTTGTGTTCTCTGCCACTTCAGCATCCAATATTTATTTTTAATATATAAGGCTGGATAAGGAGAATTGATAGCTTTCCCTGTCATGGAATGCATCACATGCAGTCCTGATCCTGTAATCGACCAGTACTTGTACAAGCAATTTCCAACAGGGATCGTTAGATAATAATTGGAAAATTGTTTTAATCTTTCTCATTCCTATGCCCTGGAAAACTATGGGCAATTGTAACTCTACTCCTGTTATTCTTCTGCAGTCAGGTCTGAAATCAACTTCTGAAACATTTACTGCACAAGTATCCACTGAATGTGACATTTCAACTCTGAAAAATGTTTTAAAATGAAGCTCTTGTACATGTAAATAGTCCTGAAAAATCTTATTATGGAATCACAACTTTATTACAACATAGGAATGCAAATCTTCTGGCCACTCTCTTTTCTTGGAGAACACTACTAATTGTGTGGTATATTTATCTTATCGAAAGTCCAAGCACATAACACCTAAAATACTAGTTGAACTCTATGGTATTTGGCTGGTTCCAGAAAAAATAATTGAAGAGTTTTTAATCTCAATTTGTTCAGAAAGAAATCAGCTCCTGCCTTCTCACTAATATATGTTATAGAACCTGCTGAAACAGACTGTATGACAATTTAACACTAGACTACCAGCTTGTGATGAACTCTCTGCTGATCTGTTGAGAAAAAAACGATATGCCTTTGGTTGAAAAGAAACCATATATTTTTTTCTGGCTATGAGTGTGCTATTCTTATTAAAAATAAGGAGGCTGCTAAAAAGTAATATCCCTCAAAAGAAATATTCACAGAAGAGTGACTTTCCATTTAACCACAAATCATTGCAAGATTACTGCTAGTACCTATCTTCACACAACCTCATCAGATGGTCTATAAGTTTCTGGGCCTGCAATATTGAGTGCAGATTATCAGTTAGATGGATGCCAGGGATGACAAGAGTCTTGGGCAGCTGCTGCTGCTGCAAAGGCAGCTTGCCTTTCCAAAAATAAAAATCTGAAGTAAATTGCACTGATGGATCCTTGTAACACAATTGCACAAACTGATGGATCGGGCCACAAAGGCAGAAAATTATTGATGACTGGAGAAAGCAGGGAATAAGTTGTTATTAAACAACGTCAGAGATAGATATCGATACTTAATAAAACACCATTATTGGTTTATGGGTTCCAGGAGAAAGGGTTCATACTATTGACCTTTTGTTTCTCCTTTAATTTGCTGGAGGTGTCGAGTTTATGAATAAAACATAGGACTGCTTACGTTATCAGCCAATGTTTTCCTTCTTATTCATGTTGACAGCTTTCAAGGTGCAAACTGGTGCTTCTTTTCCATGATGTTTGGTTGCTGCACAGTGGAATGCAGAGGGAAACTATGATTGCATTCAAGAATCAAGGATTAAGGATCAACTTTATTCACTTTATACATCAAAGTTCAGAGTAAATGTATTATTAAAGTGCGGATATGTCACCATATACAACCCTGAGATTCATTTTCTTGTGGGCATACTCAATATATCAAAGAAACATTATAGAATCAATGAAAGACCGCACCCAACAGGATGGACAAACAACCAATTGCAAAAGGTAAGAAACAGTGCAAATGTTCGAGATAAATAATAAATAAAATGCAATAAATATTGAGAACATGAAATGAAGAGACCTTGAAAATGAGTCCACGGTTTGTGGGAACAGTTTAATGATGGGGCAAGTGAAATTGAGTGAAGCTATTCCCACTGGTTAAAGAGCCTGATGGTTGAAGGGTAATAATTGTTCCTAAATCTTGTGGTGCGGATCCTGAGGCTCCCATACCTTTCTTTCTGATGTCAGCAGCGAGAAGAGAGCATGACCTGGGTGATGGGAATCCTTAATGATGGATACTGCTTTCCTGCACCAGTGCTCTGTGTAGATGTGCTCAAAGGTGGGAAGGGCTTTACCCGTGAGGAATTGGGCCATATCCACTACTCTTTTTTGGAAGCATTTTCTGTTCAAGAGCATTGATGATTCTATACCAAGCCATGATCTCATCTGTCCATACCCTCTCCACTGCTGTGTAGAAGTTTGTCAAAGATTTAGATGTCATGCTGAATTTTTGGAATCTTCTAAGGAAACAGAGGTGTTGCCTGGTTTTCTTCACAATCACACTTATGTGCTGGGCTCAGGACAGGTCCTCTAAAATTATAACACTGAGGAATTTAAAGTTGCTGACCGTCTCCACCTCTGATCCCCTGATGAGGACTGCCTCAAGGATCTCTCATTTCCTCCTCCTGAAGCCAATAATCAGCTCCTTGGTCTTGCTGAAATTGAGTGAAAGGTTGTTGTAGCACCACTCAGCCAGATTTTCAATCTCACTCCTATATGCTGATTCATCACCACCTTCGATTTGGGCAACGACCAGTTAAATGTGGCATTGGAACTGAGTTTAACCACACAGTCTTAAGTATGAAAGAAAGTAGAGCATAACATTTACATGCATTTAGAATTTGCTGTGCTGTGTTGGCATTATATGCAAACAAAAATGACAGCATTCAATTATAAAGCATAAAGAATTATGTATAAAAACAAAGTTAGAAGCACTGTTATGGAATAAAATGTGCATAAATACATAAATACCAGCATGTATTTATGATATAAAGAGCATTATAAAAAGTAGTTGAAAGTGTTTACGATGCTATGGGATGACTGAGGTAATAGAGATGGGTGGGGAACTAATAGAATGGTTAATTAGATTAACTACCTGTGAGAAGAAAATTTCAAAATGGCATGGAGCTTATAGTCTAATAGCCCTATAACACTTTACATAAGGGAACTTTTGAAAAGGAAGCTTGCAATGTGTGTGCTGTCTGCAATTATATTTTCCTGGCCATTTCTTTGTCCTGGACACGTACAAGCCAATGATCTTTTCTGCTGGGTTGACAGTTTGCTGTAGATTTTGCATACTGTGAGAGAATGTTGCATCAATCCAAACAACAATGGCTGATGTGAGGATGATCTAGATGATGACAGTGTAGAACTGCACCAATGTGTGTTCAGAGGAAAATGGAATTTCACCAAATGCATTCTAAAGCAAGGAGTTATAGGCTTCAGCCGATTTGTAAAAGGTTTCACCAAGAAACTGATCCAGAGAGATACTAGTGTACCTTATACTATAACTGTTGATAAAATGGCACCTTTATTAATTTTAAAGAGTGAACAGAAAGGTGTATTGATATTTTTTCTAATAGTTATACCCCCATAAGGAATCCTTATTCCAGGAAATTCCCGATTTTGTAGGGTTTTGTTTAAGTCAAAATCAAATTTATTATCAGAGTACACACATATCACCACATGTGACCCTGAGATCATTTCTCTGCGGTGACATACTCTGCAAATTTATAGAATAATAACTGTAAATATCAGGTACCATTAACTGTAAGCAAACTGTCCAGATACAGATATAAACAAACAGCAATAAATAACAAGAATGAATTTATAAGTTAACAGAGTCCTTAAATGAGTGTAGCTATCCCTTTTATTTCAAGAGCCTGATGGTTGAGGGGTTGTAACCTTTCTTGAACCTGGTGGTGTGAGTCCTAAAGCACCTGTACCTTCTACCTGATGGCAGCAGTGTGAAAGGAGCATGGCCTGGGTGATGAGGAGTTTTAATGATAGATGCTGCTTTTCTACGGCAATGTTTCATATAGATGTACTCAAAGGTTGAAAAGGCTTTACCCGTGATGTACTGGGCTGAATCCACTACCTTTTATAGGATTTTCCACTCAAAGGCGTTGGTGTTCCCATACCAGCCATTCAGCACTTTTTCCACTACACAGCAATAGAAGTTTCCCAAGGTTTTCGATGACGTGCTGAACCTCTGCAGACTCCTGAGGAAGTAGAGGTGTTGTTGTGCTTTCTTCGCAATTACATTTATATGATGGGTCTAGGACAGGTCCTCTGAGATAGTGACACCCAAGAATTCAAAGTTGCAGACCCTCTCCACCTCTGATTCTCCAATGATTACTGGCTTATGGACCTCTGATTTCTCTCTCCTGAAGTCTACAATCAGTTCCATGGTCTTATTGACATTGAGTGGGAGGTCATTGTTACTACACCACTCAGGCAAGTACTTAGCTTTTAATGTCCTTTGATAATTATTGCCTTTACACCATTTAGCAATATTTCCTGAAAGTGGCTTTTCCATTACTCGGATAAATGTGAAGAGGAGCCATACAAGAAAAGCTGTTTTGCTCTTGAATCAGAATCAGATCTATTATCATTGACATACAGTATGTCATAAAATGTGCTGTTTTGTGGCAGCAGTACGGTACAATACATAAGCATCGGTATAAGTTACAAAAATAAATAAATAGTGCTTTAATAATTTGTGCAAATCTTGTGATGACCACTGGAGGAAAAGCAGAGTCACGGGGTAGCAAAATTGTGTACTGGGAAATGCTGATCAGAGTTTGATTCTTGCTGCTGTCTGGGAGATATTGGTCCATTCTCCCTGTGACCACATGGGTTTCCTCCCTGTGTTCCAGCCTCTCTCACATTCCAAAGACCTGCAGTTAGGGTTATGAGTTGTAGGCATGCTATGTTGGGGCCAGAAATATGGCAACACTTGCAGGCTGGCCCCAGTAACTATTTGGACTGTGTTGGGTCTTTGTCGCAAATCAATGCATTTCCTCGTTTTATGTTTCGACATACATGTGACAAATAAGGATAATCTTTATCGTAAAAAAATAATTGGCTTTGAATTATTAGAACAGGAAACAAAATAATGAGTGCATTTCCTCATTCTAATTAGTGCAACGAGGAATTATGTGAAAACTGAACATGCCACATCCCTTCAGTCACTCTTCCTAAAAATCATATATCTTGTGAAATTCACACAGGGAAAGAGACCATGCTCGGAATGAATCATTGCCTTTAGAAAATATAAGAATAGTAATGAAGATAAGAGAAAAGTTGAATTTTTAATAAAAAATAATAGATTTTTTTCACTTTTTGCAGGAGTAAATGAAAATTTGCGTACTCAGCATACAAAGATATGGCAATATCTTTTGCATGATAGTTGTACAATAGACTGCATGAAAGACTGTTCCTCAGAATACTCATGATGTCTTTCCTTGTCTGTTGTTCTGAATTTGGCACTTAACCAAAGTTTCTGAACAAGAGCTGATACAGCAACTATCAGAGCTGAAATTAAAGGTTTGTTACATCTTGAGAAGTTCACACTAAACTTGCCTTCTGTCGTATGTTATTTTAGTAACCTTAGCCATTGTGCTCTTTAATAGCAACTGTTTAAGGCATGAAGGCAGGTCACTGGACCTTTAAAATTAACATGAACAACAAAATCGTTGCATTAAAGTTTAATGCAATGGAGGAAGTTGGTAGAAAAAGTGATAATGATGAGTTTGCACAGTTGCGAGCAGCAGCTCCAATGCAGTCATCAATGTAACAGAGAAAGAGTTGGGGAATGGAAACAGAAGGTTTGGAACAGGGACTGTTCCACAAAACAGGGACTGTTCCACAAAAATTAAAATACAGGCATAGGTGGATCCTACGTGGGTGTCCTTGGCAGTATTTTTGATTTGTAGAAATTGAGAGTAGTCAATAAGAATTTGTCTAGGGTAGGAATGAGTTCAGTCAGGTGGTTGAGAGTGTTAGTGGAGAGGAACTGGTTAGTTCTTTGCTGTACAAAGAAATGGGGGCTGTTTTAGACCTTCCTAATGGGAAATGGATGGAGTATGCAGAATAGACATCCACAGTGAAGATGAGGCACTGCGGGCCAGGGAATTGGATGTTGTCCAAATGGCAGAGGGGATGTGGTGGTCCCATTTATTATATCCACAGCCTTCACTTCCTCCCAAACCCCCATCCAATCCCTGCTGCCATTCATGTCTCCGATTTCCTCATATAGTTCCCTTTCCTATCTTGTTTATTTATTGAATCCAGCACTAGTGTTCCAGCTTATCTCCCTCCAGCAGTTGACTCCTGTCTTCGCGCTTGCCTCACCTTGTTCGATCTGGTTTTCATTCTGTTTTCTCCTTCTCTTTGCTTGTCTCCATATTTCATTCACCTGCCACAGTCTTCTAACTCGGTGATCTGAAATCAACGTGAGAGGTCACAGCTTAGTGACCTTCAGCCCATACAGGAAAATGATACTTAGGAGCTCCAAGGAAGTAGTCACACCTAAGTTGCCAGAGGTAGAATCTGGGTGACTGTCAGGAGAGGCAAAGTTATTAGGCAGCCAGTATAGAGTACCACTGTGGCTGTTCCCCTCAATAGTAAGAATACCATAAGACCATAAGATATAGGAGCAGAATTAGGTCATTTGTCCCATTGAGTCTGATCCACCATTTCATCATGGCTGATCCATTTTTCCTCTCAGGCCCATTCTTCTACCTTCCTTCCCCCCCCCCCCCCCACCACACCCTCCTGTATCCCTTCATGCCCTGAACAGTCAAGAATCTATCAACCTCTGCTTTAAATATACATAAAGATAGTCTCCGCAGCTGTGTGTGGCAATGAATTCCATAGATTCACTACTCTCTGGCTAAAGAAATTCCTCCTCATCTCTATTCTAAAAGAATGCCCCTCTATTATGAGTCTGTGTCCTCTGGTCTTTGACTCTCCCATCATAGGAAACATCCTCTCCACATCCACTCTATCAAGGCCTTTCACCTTTCAATAGGTTTCCATGAGATCATCCCTCATTCTTCTGAATTCCAGTGAACAGAGGCCTGGAGCCATTAAGCGGCCTTCATATGACAAGCCATTCAGTCCTGGAATCATTTTTGTGAACCTCGTTTGAACCTTCTCCAGTTTCAGTGCTCCCTTTCTGAGATAAGGGTTCCAAAACTGCTCACAATACTTCAAGTGAGGCCTCACCAGTGCTTTATAAAGTCTCAATATTATATCCTTGCTTTTGTATTCTACTCCTCTTGACTGAATGCTAACGTCATATTTGCCTTCCCCATTACAGACTCACCCTGCATATTAACCTTTAGGGAATCCTGCACAAGGACTCCCAAATCCCTTTTCACCTCAGTTTTCTGTATTTTCTCTCTACTTAGAAAATAATCTGCCCTTTCACTTATTCTACTAAAGTGCATGGCCATTCACTTCCTGACACTTTGAATACTGTTGTAGGAGACAAACTGTGAGGGGAAGCTGCCGCGCCCAGTTCTCTGGCACAGAGTCTGGCTCTGTGGCTTTGATGTGAACGGGTGGAAAGAGGAGCACAGTAATGACAATGGATTCCATAATTAGAGGAGTAGAAAGCAGATTCTGTGGACATGAAAGAGACACCTGGATTGTATGTTGCCTCCCAGGTGCCAGGGTCAGTGACATCTCGGATCGGATCCACAGCATTCTAAAGGGGGAGGGTGAACAGCTGAAAGTCATAGTACATATTGGTACCAACGAGATAGGTAAGCAATGTGAAACAGTCTAGCAGGGACAGAATAGGGAGTTAGGCAAAAGGCTAAAACTTAGAAGAAGGTTTAAGCTAATTTAGCAGGGGGCTGGGAACCAGTGTGATTGGGCTGAGAATGGGGCAATTGGGACACAAGTAGATGCAGTGAGTATTGAGACTGTGAGGAAGGACAGGCAGATGATAGGGGAAGATTCCAGTTAGTGGGGTGAGCAAATATGTAAAAGGGGGCCAAAATCAAAAAGAGTGATGAATACAGGACTGAAATGGTTACATTTGAATGCACACAGTATGGAGAATAATGTAGATGATCTTGTAGTACAGTTTCAGATTGGCAGGCTGTCTCTGAGTCATAGCTGAAGGAGTTCATAGCTGGGAGATTAACATCCAAGGATACATACAGTATTGTATCAAAAAGACAGCCAGATTGGCAGAGGGGGTAGGGTGGTGCTGCAGGTAAAAAATGAAATCAAATCCTTACAAAAAGGTGATCCCTATGGACAGAATTAAGAAATTACAAGAGTAAAATTACCCTGATTGGATTTATAACAGGTCTCTGAACAGTAGCCAGGATCTGGGAAAATCAGATTAGTGCTGGTGCCAAAAGAGAGAATTTGAAAAATACCTATGAAATGGCTTTTTAGAGCAGCTTGTGTTTGAGTCAGCTAGGGGCTAGGGGAACAGCAATTCTGGATTGGTTGTTGTGTAATGATTGAGGTTTGATTAGGGAGCTTAAGATAAAGGAACCCTTCAGAAAGAGGGATCATAATATGATAGAAAACACCCTGTAATTTGAGAGGGAGAAGCTAAAATCAGATGTATCAGTTTTACAATGGAGTAAAAGGAATTACAGAAGCATGAAGGAGAAGCTGGCCAAAGTTGACTGGAAGGGGACACTAGCAGGAATGACAACATAACAGCAATGGCTGGTGTTTCTAGAGGAAATTCAGGAGGCACAGGAAAGTTACATCCCAAAGATGAAGTAATCTAAAGAGAGGCTGAGGCAACTGTGGCTGACAAGGGAAATCAAAGACAGCATAAAAACAAAAGAGGGAATATAATATTACAAACATTGTGGGAAGGTGAAGGATTGGGAAGCTTTTAAAACAAAAAGAAGGCAACTAAAAAGTCATTAAGAAGGTAAAGCCATAACAAGAGAAATGAAGTAATATAGAGAACCGATAAAATAAAAGAGGATACAGAAAGTATTTTCAGATATATAAAGAGTAAAATTGAGACGAGGGTGGATATCAGACTGCTGGAAAATGATGCTGGAGATAGTACTGGGGGACAAAGAAATGGTGGACAAACTTAACGAGTATTTTGCACCTGTTTCCACTGTGGAAGACACTAGCTGAATGCCAGAAATATATGAGTGTCAGGGGGCACAAGTGGGTTATTACTAAGAAGATTCTGAAGGTAGATAAGTCACAAAAATCCAGGGTTCTGAAAGAAGTAACTGAAGAGATTGTAGAGGCATTAGTAATGATCTTTCAAGAATCTTGAGATTCTGGAATTGTTCCAGAGGAATGGAAAATTGCAAATGTCATTCCATTCTTTAAGAAGGAAGGGAATTACTAGCCTACTGTATGTTTCTTACTTCCTAAGAAAAGAAATTACTAGCCAGTTAGCCTAACTTCAGTGCTTGAAAAGATGTTGAAGTCTATTTTTAAGGATGAGGTTTCAGAGTCTTAGAGGCTCATGATAAAATAACAGGCAGGATAGACAAAGGAGAGTCAGTGCATGTTGTTCATTTGAATTTTCAGGAGGCTTTTGACAAGGTGCCACTCATGAGGCTGCTTCACAAGATAAGAGCCCGTTGTAATACAGGAAAGGTATTAGCATGGATAGAAGATTGGCTGACTGGCAGGAGGCAAAAGGGAGAATAATCTGGTTGGCTGACAGTGATTAGTGATGTTCCACAGCGATTGTTTCAAACCAGACAATGCTGGCAAATTATTTAATTCAAGGAAGCTTGCAGATCAAATTGATACTATTACTTAGCACATCAAATAGCTGATCTGTTCATAGTTCAAAGGTTTTTATGCACAAACATTTAACTTTACGGCATTAATTGTAGCAATCTGGGAACACAGTTTCCAGAAGCTTTTAGATTATTTGTGTAAAGGGGTACCAAAAAAAATCATAAATGTGTGAAATCACCCAAGCAGCCAGAACACAGTATAAATGTAGAGAGCAGTTAGGCTTATTAGGAATGGTCCAGGAATATCAAGAAGAATGACAGAAACACAGCGTGAACTTGAGTCCATTCCTCTGCCTTCAGTTTCTGTGATGGATAATTATTTTGCTTACAGCATTGGTATGTGTTTTTAACTTATAGAAATTCTCACTCTGTTTTGAAAATCCTTTGTGTTTTAGAAATGGTTTGCATTTTAGGAATCTTACATAAGATAGAAAACCTATGATTTTAAATGTTTATCACTAAATATAAATGAATATATAAATATAAATGAAATGTGTTAAATTGGAGGTTCATAGGTCTTGTTTAAAGAGGATATCAAGGGTTTTGGGAAGGAGGCAGGAGAATAGGTTTAAGAGCAATAATTAATCAGCAATGATGGAATGGCAGAGTAAGCTCGATGGGCCAAATGGCCTAATTCTGCTCATATGTGGAATAGTCTTATGGCCTTAACTCTGTCAGCTCTCACCTCCTCTATCTGGCACAACCTGCCTGTCTTCTGACAACCCTCTTCAGACTACCAAACATTCTTTCTCATGTGATGGATATTCACTGTCCAGGGCCAAGGGGCCTTTCTTTTTTGCCAAGTTCAGCTTTCTCACATAACAGCTGAAACTGCTATATATAAAAGGGTTAATTTTGTGTAGGATCAACTTCCAACCAATATCCTTTGCAACACACACAAAATGCTGGAGAAACTCGGCAGGCAAGATGAAGGACCTCGGCCCAAAACATCAACTGATTACTCTTTTTCATAGATGCTGTCTGGTCTGCTGAGATTGTCCAGCATTTTGTGTGTGATGCTTGGATTTCCAGCATCTGCAGATTTTCTTATCTTTGAAACAATATTCTTTGTTTAGCTTCTTTTTGTAAATGGGATCCAGACTTCAGTTCATAATGTAAGCAGCAAGCAACAATATGTTTGAAGTTAAAAGGATAGCTGAACAAATGCACTGTCTATAGAACACAAGATGCTGGTACACAGCTCCTGGGCTGATTTTTCAAGGGTGGTAGTTGGAAATTGTGTCTGATATCATCTCAAGATGACACATCGATCAGTTGAGGAGTGCAGAGCCAATTATTGGAGAAGAAAGGTGCCCATAGCCAGCAGGACCACTTCCTGCAGTCCTAGAGTCAACTCCTACAACCACTATGGAGGAAGCCCCAGAACCTAAGATTGTTTCACAGGCACCAGAACCCGAGATTCTTTCACAGTCACAAGTTTCACTTGCCAAGCAGAGTGAACCCCTTGTCAGAAAGATGTTATCCTGCAAAAGTAAAACTTTCTGTGCAACAATTAAATCTTTAGGCCTAAGTTTAAAATTTACTTTGCTGTGGATATCTGTACAGTAGTCATATTATATAGTGGACTGTGTATATAGTCGAGATGCATTCTATATTGAGTTGGAATTTGTAGCTAAGCAGGGAGGAGTGTTGGGTATTTAATATTTCAGTAATATTTAAGTAATATTGTAAATATATTGTTTGATTTAAACATTCTTTGTTTAAGTAATTAATTATGGGTTATATGTAAAGGTATGTGAATGGGATGCAACATCACACCACCATGTCATATGCATGCACCCTGCTAAAATTAACAACGAAACATATGAAATTACTCTTGGCTCTGTGTTTTTTCTTCAATTAGTCTTATGTCTTGGAGTCACAAATCATGACAATAGGGACTACTTCATGTCAGTGATTTGTATGATAGAATTCATGGCTCTGTGCAAGTTTGTGGACAATATGAAGATAGGTGGAGGGGCAGGTAGTGTTAAGGAAGCAGGGAGTCTGCAGAAGGACTAAAAGAGATTATAAGAATGGGTAAATAAGTGGCAATGTGGGGAAGAATATGGTCATGTACTTTGATAGCATGCATAAAGGCACAAACTATTTTCTTAATGAGAAGTACATTCAGAAATCAGTGGTGCAAAGTGACTTGCAGGTTGAATTGGTTGTAAGGAATGCAAATGCAATGTTAGCATTCATTTCAGGAGAACTAGAATATAAAAACAAGGATGCAATGTTGAGGGTTTATAAGACATGGATGAGACTGCACTTGGAGTATTGTGAGCAGCTTTGAGCCCTTTATTTAAGGAAAGGAGTTCAGAAGAATGATCTCAGTAATAAAGCATTAATGTATGAGGAGCATTTGATAGCTCTGGGCCTGTACTGACTGGAGTTTCGAAAAATAGGTGGGCCAGGGGATCTCACTGAAACCTTGTTGAGTATTGAAAGGCCTAGGTAGAGTGGATGTGGAGAGTATGTTTCCTATAGTGGTGGGGTCTAGGACGAGAGGACAGAGCCTCAATATACCTTTAGAAGAGAAATGAGGAAGAATTTTTTAGCCTGAGGGCAATGAATCTATGGAGGCCAAGTTACTGGATATATTTAAAGTGGACCTTGATAGTTCATGATTAGTAAGGTCATGCAAGATTATGGGGAGAAGGCAGGAGAATGGGGTTGAGAGGGGTAAGGAATCAGCCATGATGGAATGTTGGAGCAGACTTAATGGGTTAAGTGACCTAATTCTGTTCTTATGTTTTATGGTCTTATGGTATTACTTGATTAAACCAATGGCTTATTTTGTCATTTTTATTGTTTTATTTTATATTCTGAGTTTGTTTAAATCCTCTACCCCATTTGAATTCTAATTTTTCAAATGTTCCATTTGAACATTTGCAGCAGACCAATTGATTCGTAAAGAGAGACAACTTTGCACAGGTTGGGGAGAGAAGTTTAAAAAAGGAGCATTTCATGGGGCTAGGCACATTAGCAATGGATTAATCAATTTGTAGAGAAAGAGAGAGCTTCGCACAGGTCGGGAGAAGAGTTTACAAATGGAGCGTCTCATGGGGCTTGGTGCATTAGAATAGTGGGTATGTCTGCCAGGCCAGTTTTCTGTTCTGTATGTTAGATGTAGGATCTCCTTGACACTTCCAGCCTCCTCAATGGCCAATTTCTGCCAGGTACATTAGCAGCAGCTCCTTAGAGACTGAGTTAGGGAACTGGAGCTACAGTTCAATGACCTTTGGCTTGTTAGGAAAAGTGAGGAGGTGATAGACAGGAGCCATAGGCAGGTATTCAACCCAGGCTACAGGAAAGAGATAAGTGGCTGGCCGTCAGGAAAGGGAAGGGAGAGCATCAGTTAGTGGAGAACACCTCTGTGGCTGTCCACCTTAACAATAAGTATTCCATTTTGAGTGCTGTTCAGAGGGGATGACCTACCTGGGGGAAGCAACAGTGGCCTTGCCTCTGGCACTGAGTCTGGCCCTGTGGCTCAGAAAGATAGGGAATGGAAGAGGAATGCAGCAGTAATAGGGGACTCTATAGTTAGGGGGATAGATAAGCAATTCTGTGGGTGTGAAAAAGAAACAAGAATGGTAGTTTGCCTCCCAGGTGCCAGGCTCCGGGATGTTTCTGACTGCATCCACGACATCCTGAAATGGGAGGGTGAGCAGCCAGAGGTCATGATACATATTGGTACTAACGACATAGTTAGAAAAAGGGTGGAGGTCCTGAAAGCAGAATACAGGGAGTTAGGAAGGACGCTGAGAAGCAGAACCTTAAAGGCGGTAATCTCAGGATTGCTGCCTGTGCCATGTGACGGTGAGTATAGGAAGACAATGAGCTCGAGGATAATATGTGGCTAAGCAGTTGGAGCAGGAGTCAGGAATTCTGATTTTTGGGTCATTGGGACCTCTTTTGGGGCAGGTATGACCTGTACAAAAAGGATGGGTTGCACTTGAATCTGAGGGGGACATATATTATGGCAGGGAGGTTTACTAATGCTATTGGGGAGAGTTTAAACTAGATTTGCAGGGGGTTGGGAAACAAAGTGAAGAGGCAGAGGATGGGGAGGTTGGAGCACAAGTAGAGACAGCTTGTAGGGAGTTTGTGAGGAAGGATAGGTAGATGTTAGAGCAAAGATGCACTCAGCCTAATGGTTTGAGATGTGTCTATTTTATTGGCATCTGTTGGCATCTCCTTAGCGCAAAGGGTTTAGATGGTGTGGAGTTTGTTAGGTGTGTTCGGGATGGTTTCATTACACAATATGTTGATAAGCCAACTAGAAAAGAGGCTGTACTTGATCTGGTATTGGGAAATGAACCTAGTCAGATGTCAGCTCTCTCAGTGGGAGAGCATTTTAGAGATAGTGATCACAATTCTTTCTCCTTTACCATAACATTGGAGAGGGATAGGAACAGATAAGTTAGGAAAGTGTTTAATTAGAGTAAGAGCAAGTATGAGACTATCAGACATGAACTTGAACCATAAGTTGGGAACAGATGTTCTCAGGGAAATGTACAGAAGAAATGTGGCAAATGTTAATGGGATATTTGCGTGGAGTTCTACATAGGTATGTTCCATTGAGGCAAGGAAAGGATGGTAGAGTTAGAGAATCTTGGTGTACAAAGTATGTAGAAAGTATAGTTAAGAAGAAAAGAAAAGCTTACGAAATATTCAAGAAACTAGGTACCGTTAGAGCTCCAGAAAATTACAAGGTTGCTAGGAAGGAGCTTAAGAATAGAATTAGGAGAGCCAGAAGGGGCCATGAGAAAGCATTGATGAGCAGGACTAAGGAAAACCACAAGACATTCTACAAGTATGTGAAGAGCAAGAGGATGAGCCGTGTGAGAATAGGACCAATCAGGTGCGATAGTGGAAATGTGTGCATGTAGTCAGAGGAGATAGTGGAGGTACTTAATGAATACTTTACTTCAGTATTGTGGGGATGACTTACAGCGGACTGAAATGCTTGAGCATATAGACATTAAAAAAGAGGATGTGCTCGAGTTTTTGAAGAACATTATGTTAGATCAGTCACTGGGACCAGATGAGATATACCCCAACCTTTCGTGGGAAGTGAGGGAGGAGATTGCTGAGCCTCTTGCGATGATCTTTGCATCATCATTAGGGACAGAAGAAGTACCAGAGGATTAGACAGTTGCAAATGTTGTTCCCTTGTTCAAGAAGGGGAGCAGAGATAATCCAGGAAATTATAAACCAGTGAGTCTGACTTCAGTGATGGGCAAGTTGTTGGAGAAGATCCTGAGAGGCAGGATTTATGAGCATTTGGAGAGACATAATCTGATTAGGGATAGTCAGCATGGCCTTCTCAAGGACAGTTCATGCCTTACAAGCCTGATTGAATTCTTTGAGGATGTAACAAAACACATTGATGAAGGTAGAGCAGTGGATGTAGTGTATATGGATTTCAGTACAGCATTTGATAAAGTTCCCCATGCAAAGTTCATTCAGAAAGTAAGGAGGGATCTGGGATACAAGAAATCCTCGCTTTGTGGATCCAGAATTGGCTTCCCCACAGGAGGCAAAGGATGGTTGTTGTTGGTTCGTATTCTGCATGGAGGTCGGTGACCAGTGGTGTGCCGCAGGGATCTGTTCTAGGACCCCTCCTCTTTGTAATTTTTATAAATGACCTGTATGAAGAAGTAGAAGAGTGGGTTAGTGAGTTTGCTGATGACACAAAGGTTGGGGTTTTATGGATAGTCTGGAGTGTTGCAGAGGTTACAGTGGGACCTCGATCGGATGCAGAATAGGCTGCAGAGAGGTAGATGACTTCGACCCAGGTAAGTGTGGTGGTTCATTTTGGTAAGTCCAATTAGAAGACAGAATATAATATAAATGGTAAGACTTTTGGCAGTGTGGAGGATCTGAGAGATCTTGAGGTCCGTGTCGATAGGACATTCAAAGCTGCTGCGTAGGTTGACAGTGTTGTTAAGAAGGCATATGGTGTGTTGGCCTTCATCAACCGTGGGATTGAGTTCAAGAGCTTTGAGGTAATGTTGCAGCTATATAAGACCTTGGTCAGACCCCACTCGGAGTACTGTGTTTATTTCTAGTCACCTCACTACAGGAAGGATGTGTATAGTATAGAAAGAGTGCAGAGTAGATCTAAAAGGGTGTTGCCTAGATTGGAGGGCGTACCTTATGAGAATAGGTTGAGTGTACTGGGCCTTTTCTGCTTGGAGCAACGGAGGATGAGAAATGACCTGATAGAGGTCGTTAAAATGATGAGGGGCATCGATTATGTGCCTAGCCAGAAGCTTTTTCCTAAGGCTGAAATGGCTAACATGAGGGGGCATAGTTTTAAAGTGCTTGGAGATAGGTACCGAGGGGTTGTCAGGGGTAAATTTTTCACACAGAGAGGTGTGGGTGCGTGGAATGCCCTGCTGGTGGCAGTGGTGGTAGCGGATACAATATGATCTTTTAAAAGCCTCTACATGGAGTTCAGAAAAATAGAGGGCTATGCACTAGGGAAATTCCAGGCTGTCTCTAGAGCAGGTTATATGGTTGGCACAACATTGTGGGCTGAAGGGCCTGTAATATGCTGTAAATTTCTATGTTCTATATTTCTATGTTCCATAATTGCCCAAGTTGCTCATAGTTACCTGTGCTGAAGTTAGGTTTAGTTGGTGTGTGACTCTGTGGTTGAATTGCTGTCAGACTGTGGTGTCTCTGCTGCCACACTCAAGAGTAAACCCTAGTGTGTTATCAGGGGATAAGATCAGGTCACAGGCCCTGTGTGTGTCCCACCCTGGAGCACAAAGTAGAGAACAGAAGATCAGGAGGGTCTCTGCCTATAGACATGAGTTAAAACTTCCTGGTTTAACACACAAAATGCTGTTGATCATGGATTATGTGTCCTATTTTAATGCTGGATCATGGAATTGCCCCTAATGTATCTTCGGCACACGTGACTCTGATCCCTGTAACCCCTCAGTTCTCTTGAGCCACATTGTCTTAGATATGAGCATGTGCTCCATGATTGATTCCTGCACTCTGTACTGAACTGAGAAATCTTTGGCAGCCCTGAGGTACAAATGATATTGTAATAATCTGAACAATTAAAAATTATTCAAAATTGAATGAAAATTAAATTACATAAAATGCATTTATCTGCTATGCATTAATTAAATGAATTAATTTCAGTTAAATACATTAAAATAAATATTCATGTATCTTTTCCAACAGTATTGATGATGAAAATAAATGGGACCCAGTTGGACAAATAAACCATGTGTAGTATAACACTGAGAGATCAAACAAGAATTGTCTCCAGTCTTTCAGCTTAACAAGTTGTGTCTGGCCCTGATGATGATAAAATTTCAGTTTAGTTTTTTTTTCAGGATTTTCATGCTGCCTTTGACACAGCTGACCATGGTAGGCATGACTGGGCAGACTGGAAAACTGTGGGACTTTCCAGTACAGTCCTAAAATGGTTTAAATCATATTTACAGTACAGGGACTATTTTGTATCGATTGGTAGCTGCATATCTGACCAAACAAAACTGACATGCGGATTGCCTCAAGGTTTCGTACTAGGGCCTCTTCTGTCTGACATGTACATGCTCACTCTAGCTCAAATCATGATAAGCAGCAAAATATTTTACCTTAATTATGTGGATGATACTCAGATTTATGTAATAGTGTCATCAAATGACGGTGGTCCCATACAATCACTAAAAAACTGTATTAAAGATATCACTGGATGAGCCAAAATGTCCTCCAGTTAAGCAAAGAGAAAACTGAAACAGCACTTTTTGATACCAAAAGAGAACATTTAAAAGTCAGTGCTCACTTAGAATCCCTGCTTGGTGTTGTGATAGACTTCGACTTAAATTTTCACTGCCATATTAAGATAATTAAAAAGTCAGCCTGGTACCATCTTTAAAATATAACAGAAATTAAGGGGCTTATGTCTCAGCAAGATCTAGAAAGAACTCACCCATGCATTTATTTTTAGTAGGCTTGACTACTGTAATGAGATTTTTACAGGTCTGTGTAAAAAAAATCCCTCAGACAGCTGCAGCTCATTCAGAACATTGCTCACTAAGTCCAACAAAGTTGAACATTTCACTCCAGTTCTCAGATCACTACACTGGCTTCCTGTCCATCAGAGGATTGACTTTAAAATATTACCACTGGTTTAGAAAGCACTGAATAGATGAGAGCCAAAATACATCTCCGATCTCTTGCTGCATTATGAACCTTCCAAAGCTCTCAGGTCGTCCGGTGTGGGTCTGCTTACTGTCCCCAGGGTCAAAACTAAATGTGGTGAAGCAGCTTTTAGTTACTATGTTCCATTTATCTGGAATAATCTTACAGAGGAACTGAAGTATGCCCCTACTCTAAGCTCTTTTAAATTGAGGCTTAAAATTTTTCTTTTTGTTGTAGCTTCTAATTAGAATCTCCTGCACTGTAACTTCTATTTATCATATCTATTTTTGTATGATTTTATTCTCTTAAATATTGTCTGATTTCTGGTATTTGATTTTTAAATCTTGTTCTATGTAAAACACTTTGAACTGCCTTATGTTTGAAAAGTGCTATACATTTAAACTTGCTTGCTTGGAATCAATCTAGTGACTGAATTTTGAGAGGCTGAAGTTTATGATAACAGATCCCAGCTTGTTCCATATATCAATGCTGAAATAATTCAGAAATGCTCTGAATCACAGGGAGCTTCTGACTGCTTTTCTTCTTCCTCCTTCAAACCACTGACAAAGACAGGTCAATGGACTCAGATGAAATGAACAGGTAGAGATGAAGTTAAAAACCGAAATGAAAAACACAGACAAGCTGAGTTTCTGCTAAAAATTCAGCAGACCCACTCTGATCTCCCAGCATTTAAACTCTGATCTGGTGGATGCCCAGACTACCAAGTGTGGGGTGAATTGCAGCTGTTCTCAGAACTGATGGTCCTAGCATACTGCAATGGGCCAGCAGAGTGCACAGCAGCCATCCACAGGTGCACCAACAGTAAGGAGTCCATGAACATGTGGGTTTTGTCTGTGTGCTCCCATTTCCTGTCACATTCCAGAGATGTACAGTTAGTAGGTTAATTGGCCCCACTGTAATTAGGCAGTGTGGGCCGGAAGGGCTTCAGACTGTGCTATATACCGTATCTCAATAAAATTAAAAAAAAATGCTGACCCAATAACCTCATTCTTTGATTGACTTAATTTAACATCAATGCATTTAGGAGTTCTTTTAAAGTTATGTGCTTATGTTTGTCATTCTTAGTAACAGTTTGGGCAGCTGGTCAGCCTGGGAATGGGGCCACACTGGCAAAAGAGCCCTCTGGTGCACAGGTGATCAGCTTATGAACTGAAGACTGGCTATGTAGCAGAGGGAAGCCCAGGATGATGCTGCAAGAGTACGCAGAGCAACTTGCAGCCCAAGTAAATGAGAACTACCTGTGAAAAGTATATTATATATAAATGCATATACATTATACACACACACACACACACACACATACATATATATATACATACATACATATACATATTTACACTACGTGTATATAGATAGATAGATAGATAAAGACCTATCCACACAGATTCAAGGTTGTAATTGCTGCCAAAGGTGCATCTACGAAATACTGACTTGAAGGGGGTGAGAACTTAAGTAATCAACTATTTTGTGTTTTATATTTGTTATTAATTTAGATCACTTTCGAGTGATCGGTTTTCACTTTGACACAAAGTGTCTTTTTCCATTGATCAATGTCAAAATGTCAATGTTGTAAAACAATAAAACTTGAAAACTTCCAATGAGGGTGAATATTTTATAGGCATTATATGTAGGTATATACATACACACACGTATATGCATACACACACACATACATACTAACGTTTGTATATATATACACATACACACACAAACCAGTGTCAAAGTGAAAATAGATCACTAGAAAGTGATTTAAATTAATAACAAATATTAAACACAAAATAATTGATTGCATAAGTATTCACCCATTTCAAGTCAGTATTTAGTAGATGCACCTTTGGCAGAAATTACAGCCTTGAGTCTGTGTGGACAGGTCTCCATCAGCTTTGCACATCTGGGCATTGCAATTTTTCCCATTCTACTTTACAAAACTGCTCAAGCTCTGTCAGATTGCATGGGGATCATGAGTAAACAGCCCTTTTCAAGTCCAGCCACAAATTCTCAATTGGATTGAGGTCTGGACTCTGACTTGGCCACTCCAAGACATTAACTTTATTGTTTTTAAGCCAGTCCTATGTAGCTTTGCCTTTATACTTGGGGTCATCGTCTTGTTGGAAAACACATCTTCTCCCAAGTCATAGTTCTCTTTCAGATCACTTCAGGTTTCCTCCAGTATTTCCCTGTATTTTGCTGCATTCGTTTTACACTCTACCTTCACAAGTCTTCCAGGGCCTGCTGCAGTGAAGCATCCCCACAGCATGATGCAGCCACCACCATGCTTCATGGTTTGGGATGGTGTGTTTTTGGTGATATGTGGTGTTTGGCTTCTTCCAAACAGCATTTTGTCTGATAGCCAAAAAGTGGTGGCCTTCCTCACTAATCCCCTTCTTGCACAGTCACTCAAATTTTGAGAACGGCCTGCTTTAGGCAGATTTACTGGTGTGCCATATTCTTTCCAATTCTTGATGGTTGCCTTAACTGAACTCCAAAGGATATTCAGTGACGTGGAAATATTCCTGTATCCATCTCCTGACTTGTATTTTACTATAACCTTTTCACGGAGTTACTTGGAGTGTTCTTTTGTCTTCATGGTGCAGTTTTTGCCAGGATACTGACTCACCTGCAGTTGGACCTTCCAGATACAATCAACTGAAACACCTTGACTCACATGGATCTCCAAAAACAGATCTCCACTGAACTAATTAAGAAACTTCTAAAACCAAATGGCTGCACCAGTGATGATTTGCTGTGTCATATTAAAGTGGGGGTGAATACTTATGCAATCAATTATTTTGTGTTTTATATTTGTAGTTAATTTAGATCTCTTTATAGAGATCTGTTTTCACTTTGACACGAAAGAGTCTTTTTCTGTTGATCAGTGCCAAAAAAGCCAAATTAAATCCACTGTGATACAATGTTGTAAAACAATCAAACAAGAAAACTTCCACGGTGGGGTGAGGTTAATACATTTTAATTCCTTCTTTGTAATTGCAACAGTATGTTAGGCCCAGGATAGATCTCCACTGCTGAATTCTCAACGAGGTCTGGTGTGAGTTCCCTTGACTTCTCCTTCCTGAAGTCCACAGTCAGTTGCTCAGTCTTACTGACATTGAGAACAAGGTTGTTGTTGTGAATCACTGAACCGGTTGAGATATCTCACTCCTGTCTGCCTTCTTGCCACCATCTAAAATTCTGCCAACAGTAGTTGTGTATTCGGCAAATTTATGGATGGTGTTTGAGCTACACAGTTGTGGCTGTAGAGAGAGTAGAACAGTCAGTTAAACACACACCCTTGAGATGGGTCAGTGTTGATTGTCTGGGTGGAGGAGCTGTTATTTCCATTTCACACAGACTGTGGTCTCCTGGTGAGGGGGTCAGGAATTCAGGGAGGCACAGTATTCCAGGTTTTGGGTCTTGTTAATTAGAGACTATGATTGTGTTTGGGATACTTTTATTACTTCCTACAAGATGAAACCTAACATCATGAATGGCTGTGATGCTTCCTTAACAATCCTACATTGTGATTACGAACACTTAACTGTAGTCAATAAAAAACAGCCTGTTTTAGATATTGCTATTGTCCAGGTGATCCATGGCTGAGTGAGATGCACCTGCGATAGACCTATTGTGGTGATAAGCAAATTGCAGTGGGTCCAGGTCCTTGCTTAGGCAAGGAGTTGATTCGAACCATGATAAACCTCTCATAATATTTCATCACAGTGTATGTGAGTGTAACACAGTGGTAGTGGTTGAGGCAACTCACCTTCTCTTCTTAGGCACTGGTATGATTGCCCCCGTTTTAAAGCAGGTGGGAACCTCCAAAACTGCAAAGGGAGATTGATGATGTCCTCGAGCACTCCTGACTGTTGGTTGGCACAGGTTTTCAGTGCTAGGTACATCATTGGGAGCTGACATATTGCAAAGGTTCACCCTCTTAAAGGTGTTCTGAGGTGGGCTTCAGAGTCAATAATCACAGGATCACTAGATGTTGCAAGGATTCACAATTTTATTCTCACTGTTTAAGCATTGAGTTTATCTGGGAGTGAAGCATCACAGTCATTCATAATGTTAGGTTTTGCCTTGTAGGAAGAAATGGAAGTATTATAAGGAGAAATTAGGCATTGAGTAATCAAAAAATGAGGTGGGTCACTCATTGGAGATGGGATCTCATTGAAGCATAAAAGATTTTGAAGGAACTGGATAGGGTGGATGCTGCTTAAGATGGAGCTGATGAGAAGTTTCCTCTCTCAATAAGTTGAGTGCTTTCATTATTCCTAGCCAGAGAGATCTGGAATCTGAATTATTGGATATATTCAAAGCTGAGGTAGGCAGGCTTTTGGACTGTAGGACTGTTAAGGATATTGGCAATAGGTTGGAAAGTGGAGCAGAAGCCAGGACCAGGTCGATAAAGTTAAGTACATGGATGAGAGGGCTTTAGTCTGGTTGCAGGTTAATGGGATTGGGCAGAATTACATTTCAGCATGCCTGTTTCTGTACTGTAGGCCTTTATGACTTTAATGATCTTAATGGCAGAGCAGGCTTTAGTGACAATAAGACCTATTCCTGCTCATATGTTTATAATCTTATGGTTTTATGATCTGGTCTTCCAGACATGAAACATTGGTTATGAACTCTTCAGCTCTCATTTCTGTGTCCATCTATCTATCAAGACATTCCATTTTTACCAAGCTTGGTAGCCACTGTCACTACTTTTTCTGCTACTAATTTTGGATTGAGGTCCAGCACATACAGTATCTGTCATTAACTTTCAAATGAATGAGAAGCCAGTGCTAGGACCTAACATCCAGAGAAATGATCAAATGATGAATAATATAAACATGACTAATATCTAATTGTGTAGTGAGACTTGCTTCAAGTCCTCTCTAATGGATATCACCCAGTATGGCTAGAGGTAAATGGATTGAGAGTGGAGGAGTGATTACCATTTCAATGTCATGCATTTATATGTAATAACATGTGCCTTATCAAGAATTTGTTTAGACAGATGGGGCTTGTTAGCCTTGGTTGGCAGCTCATCTAGCAGAAGAAAATCGGTGATCTCATACCTACCCTGATTTGTGGTTCCACCCATTCATGAGGAGGGCTTCGGGAGTAAACCCCAAGGGAAAATTCTCAAGTTGGAGTCCTCTAAGGCAGCTCTACATTGAGTTCAACGCTGAATGGCCACTCCAGCGATGCTGCTGGTGCCAAACTGTTTGTCTCTGCATTTCCTTAGGGTTCATCAGCTGTGTGGAAGGGGAGAGCTTGTTACATGGAAAGCAGCTTGCTCTCCTTATTGTACTGTCATGACTTGCATATCTAGAGAGCTAGGATGCAGCTAGTCATGGTTGATCCTGACTAATGGAGGCCTTCGTCATGAATATCTCCATTAATCTCAATGCAATGAGGAAAGGGAAAGAGCTTGCCTTATTGTTTTTTTTTCCTTTTACTCTGCTTTGCTGCCTGGAAAGGAGAATGAAAATATAAATTTATTCCAAACTATAAAGGTATTCATGTGGGATTATGGGTAGATGTTCCTTTGTTTAAGAAGGGAAATGTTGGGGTGGGGGGAGAGAGAAAAAGAAGACAAGAACTTTTGGGCTCATTATGACACCTAGAGTGGGATACAGTGAACAATGAGGAAGGCTTGCAGTGTGATCTGGACCAGCTGAGCAAATGGACTAAAAATGGTTGAAAAATGGCAGATGGAATTTAATGCAGAAATGCAGAAAAGTGTGAGGTGTTGCACTTTGGAAGGACAAGTCAGGGTCGAACTTACACAGCAAGTGGTAGGGTGCTGAGGTATGTGGTAAAACAAAGGGAACAGGGGATATAGATTCATCATTCCTTGAAAGTGGGGTCACAGGTAGGTAGGATTGTAAAGAAAGCCTTCTGCCCATTTGCCTTGATAAATTAGAGCAATGAGTACAGAGGCCGTGATGTTATGTTGAAGTTGTATAAGACATTGGCGAGGTCAAATTTGAAGTATTGTGTGCAGTCCTAGTCATCTACCTAAAGGAAAGCTATCAATAAGACTGAAAGAGTGTGGGAATATTTGACAAGGATGATTGCTGGATCTTGAGGACCTCCGTTAAAGGGTAAAGTTGAATAGATTAGGACATTATTCCTTTGAGCATAAGAGAATGAAGAGTGATCTTACAGAGATATGCAAAATTATGAGAGGTATAGATAGGGTAAATGCATGCAGGCTCTTTCCACTAAGGTTGATTGAGACTAAAGTTGGAAAACGAAAGTTATAGGTGATGAAATATTTAAGGAAAATATGAGATGGGACTTATTCACTCAGGATGGTGCGAGTGTGGAACGAGCTGCCAACATAAGTGGTGGGTGTGGGTGTGATTTCAACACTTAAGAGAAGTTTGGATAGGTACATGGATAAAAGGAGTATGGAGGCTATTGTCCCAGTGTGGGTAGATGGGATTAGGCAGAAAAAAAATTGACACACACACTAGAAGGATCAAAAGGCCTGCTTCTGTCCTGAGGTGATCTATGACTCTATGGCAAGCCTGTATCAGTGGTACAGACGTTTTTCCTTGGGGGAAGATCTTCAAGTTCAAGATCAAGCTTATTGTCATAGACATACACACAGAGCAATATAAACATGACAAACAAATTAACAGAACCCAAAATGCACATAATTATACCTAACTGGCATACAAAATAAACATGACAGCATTAGTGTAACTTGAGAGAGAGGGAAAGAGAAATATAGCCTAAGGTAGTGTTGGTCTGAGGTATTGCAAAGAGGACTTTTTGGTTCAGAATTTATCTACATTTAAAGTGCATGGACTTATTAAAGAAAGTTAGTATGCTTCATGCCAGCATGGTTCTGTCACACAAATCTGAGTGTGTTTCATCCACCTGTGTCACTATTTTCAGGGAAGTATGCACTTGTGCTGCAAGGTTGTCTTTCCGTTCATTTGTATTGGTCATCCTGTCCTGGTTAACTTCCCCAGTATCCAACACTTCACACTTGTCTAAGTTGAATTCTACCTGCACTTACTTCCCCCATGTTCACAGGTAATGTTGGTGATGAAGTTGGTGAGTGAGATAAGCCCAAGTGGCCTGCTAGATGGGAAGGCCTTAGAGAGAGAATCATTACATCATATATAACAGCAAGTCAATGGGTATGTTCAGGTTTGATGAACCTCAAAAAGATTATAAACAGTGAATTAAGAAGAAACAAGAGAATCTAATGTTAATTTTGGAGATATAACAATGGGATTAAGTTGATGTAGCAAGGCTAGTGTAAATAGGAATTTGAATTAGTATCTTACTTCAGGGAGAGATATGAAAGCTGGGTGAGTCCAAGAGCTGTCTGAAGTGGAGGATCAATCAGCATGGTGCCAATTGCTTATCTGATGGGGAAAATAAAAAGCTAAGGAGACATGGATGGCCAGTCATCAGCTAATATAAGTCTGAGAGGTATACTCAAAGAGGAGATAAGATTGCTTTGTCTATAAATGAAGCATTCTCCACAATCAATAGAATAAATAGTGACATTGGTCTTTGCTAATTGCTCATGAGTCCCAAAGGAAGAAAGAATTTCTGCAGCTGAAGTTTAGGTAATAAACTTTCCTTGCAAGGGCATGCTACATTTACATAGTCTGGACTTTAAGAACAGGTTGTTAAAAACAAAAGTTTACAAAACTCCAAGTATGAGTCAGCATGCAGCCCTGTCAATTATCTCATAATTTTCCAGCCAATAATGTCTTACCCTTAAGGTACCAAGTTACAGACGGGCTGGTACGGAAATAGCACAACAGAATAACTGAATCAGACACAAGAATCCTGAGTTTACTGCAATGATTTTATTTGGTGTTGATGGTCACCTCTCTAGTGTTACCTTGAATGACTATTGAATGTTTCTCTAGTACAATAAGACAGACTCAGCTTCACAGTCTACCTCATTATGAATTTGCATCTTACTGTCTACCTGTCTCTTTACTGTAACACTTTATTCTGCACTCTGTTATTGTTTTACCTTGTACTGCTTCAATGTGCTGCTGTCAGAATTGATCTGTATAGACAGTATTCTAGACAAGTCTTTCACTGTAGCTCAGTACATGTGACAGTAATAAACAGTTATAAGGAAAAGTTGAATATGTTTATTCTTTGGAACATAGAATATTGAGAGGAGATTTGATAGTGGTATATAAAATTATGAGGGTTATAGACAGGGTAAATGCAAGCAGCCTTTTTTCCTCTGAGGTTGGGTGGAATTACTACTAGAGGTCATGGGTTAAGGGTGAAAAATGAAACGTATAAAGGGAACATGGGGGGGAAACTTCTTCAATCAGAGGGCTGTAAGAGTGTAGAAGGAGCTGCCAGCACAAGTGATGCATGCAAGTTCAATTTCAATGCTTAAGAGAAGTTTGGATAGGTACATGGAATGTAGGGGTGTGGAGGGCTATGGTCCCAGTGCAGTTCGATGGGAGTAGACAGATTAAAATGTTTTGGCACAAAATAGACGGGCCAAATGGCCTGCTTCTGCATTGTACTTTTCTATGATTCTATACCAATTCACCAAATTACCAATGTAAAGATAAAAGTTCTAATTTTAATGCAGGGAAAAACTTGAGTTTGCCAGGTCCAAAGAGGACAAATAAGAAACAAGATGTTGGAAACTTTAATCTCTGGGCCTCAGTTGAAGATTCACAACCAGTGGATATTTTCAGACCCTGCTTAATGCTGAGGATATGTTCCTAGGAGGTGGAGCACCATGTAAATCAGCGCTATGAGGGTCATTTTAACACTACGTAAATGGACATGCGTGGCTGATTTAAAAAAATCAGACCCGAGATATATATTATTTTATGTATACATAAGTTATACATCAGTGGAACAGCAACACATTACAACAGCAGTGGATGGAAGCAGCCAGTGGTTACATCTTAGAGGTGGGACCAGGCTGTGGGTCTTCCTCTAACTTTGGCTTCTTCTTCAAGTAGGGGTCAAGATTTGGTCGCCTTTTCTTAGGTTTCCTCTCATGAAGCGGTTCTCGCTAGCAGGAAATCATGTCAAGAACACCTATCCTTGCCTTATTGCTTTGCTCCCAGTCAGGGTCATTATGAATGAACTGGTCCATGATTTGTGTGATCGTGGTGACGCTGGTGCTGAGGGATTTTGTGCTGAGGTTTCTTGCTGATGTTTCCTTTTCTCCATCCTTGTCCTCAGATTCACCCAGGATGTATTGCTCTGCTATTCCTCGAAGCTCTTCGTTATTAAGGCTCTCACAATGAGTATGCAGTAACTCCTCGACGTTGCCATCAGTAGCATCCTCACGCCGTATCACTTGCAGTTTCACATCTATGCTAATGCTTTTCCTAGACATCTTAGATGTACTACACTCACTGGAAGTTGCAAGCCATTTTCCAGACTTTATGTGTGAAGAAAATGGAATAAATTAGTGAGGGTGCAAGAATATTTACATATGTGGGGGAGGCAGAGTGGGGACTAATATGTGATTGGCTGTGAGTGGCTCAGAGCATATGTAAAGTGCTCTCATTGGTTGATTGAATGTTTATTGTCATGGCAGACACTCTTGAGAAGTTTTAAGTGTTGTTTAGGTTGAATTTTTGTTATTAAATTCAATAAAGAATTGAATAACTGTGTTGTAACGAATCAGTGCTATGTGGGGTCTGAGTGTAGTGGCTAGGGAGGAAACAACCCACCACTGATAGGTAAGGCCTGCCATTGGTCTGGTTGACCATGAATATTGAGTCCTAGCTGTCTACGTGATACTCAGACCACTACACAAACCAGAGACGTACAAAATGGACAACAGGGTTGTTGGCCTTGCAGCGACTCCTCCCCCTCCATGTAGCCGATACAGTTTGCCACCAGTGGCATGGGAGGAGTTGCCAGTCAGCATTGAACTCAGTGTAGGACTGCCTTAGGGACTCCAGCTCTGTATTTTTCCCTCAGGGTTTACTTCCAAAACCTTCCCCGTGAGTGGGTATTGCTGCAAAGCAGCAGAGGTTTGAGATCAGAGTTTTCCTTTTCTTAGATGAGCTGCAATCATGGATAACCAAAGCAATTGGTTTCAAGGTGCCAGAAATCTGCTTTTGCTCCTTTTCCTGTCAGTAGAAATGGTTCTGCCGGGCTTAGTAGCTAAGCCATATGTGAATGCCAGGAGTTGGACTTGGTTGTCAGAGGCAATTTGAGGAGCGTTTAATAGGTAGCGTGAGCTTATCCCCTCAACTATCCCCAGCTATAACAACTTTAAGGAACCTAAGAATCACCACTAATAAGCAATAGGTTGTTATTGTGAAAATTGTGGTGACATTGAGAATATTAAATATGAGCGAGCATTGAATTGGATATCCTCTGGCATGAATGGTCTTGCCAGTGGGTTTGATCTGTAAAGACTTGTTCGGTCTGGGTAAAAGCAGACCCAGCGTCTCAATAATGTCATCACGGGGATATGTCATTACCATTCACATTCAGGCAGAGTTATCAAGATCATGATAATGACTGGGCCCCACACCTCTGTGACATGCGCACCCCCCCCCAACTCTTATTGTAGAATAATTCAGATACTGAACAGAGAGGATTATGAAGGAAATTTAAAATAAAGCTCCTTCCTTTGATCCATTATTCTCCACCATTGTGAATGGGGTTGGGGATGGTGAGTTAAAATTTCAAGTTCCATCTCTGAAAGGAAAATTTTTGGAGTCATAGAGCTGCAGAGAACACCCATACCAACCTGTTTATCTATCTACAACAATGCCCTTTGCCTGTATAAGGAATATGTCACTTCATCCATTGTCTTAAATGACTTTCTAAATGCCTCTTAAATGTAGTATTTGACTCCATTTCCTCCTTTGGCAGCACATAGCAGATATAAACAATAAATTGTTGGAGATCATACCCATTGTCCATGTATAACTGAGCTTTTGGTGGGTTTACAGCAGAAGCTAGCAGCCCTCCACGAATGACACAGTGACCACACAGCTAGAATAGATACACAACAGACACAATCAGTACCTAATCCTACCAACTGAATTTGAAGAATTTCTGTTGCTTGCCCCTTTGCAATCCAATTATGATAAGCACTGAACCTTAGATATACAAGTACATGTTTTTATTATCTGCTCAAGTTATTTGTTAAGCTACAGTGATATAATGAGACCAGTTAACCACAGAGGATAGCATATATGCTTTAGACATGTACCTAAGGGCTCTATTATTCAAATATTTCCATTACTTTGAAATTGCATTTGCCCACACTGGAACCATCAAGTTGTGCACTACCAACCTTAATATTATATTTCTATTTTTTTCTCTTGGTTCAGTTCAATGGTAGTAACTAAACTGATTTTAATTGCCTTTAAATGAAGAGGCCTGAAGGTTTCAGGGTTCTATAGTTCAGCGTGCTCAAACACAGCTATTGAACCACCAGGCATAATCCTGTAGGATTTCTTTACAAAGAAGTTATCAGGTTTCTTGTTAAGAAATCAAAAAGATTCAAAAAATCAAAGTACATTATTATCAAAGTCTGTATGCAGTATACAACTCTGAAATTCATCTTCCTATAGCCAGCCATGAAGCAAAGACCATGGAACCCATTTAAAGAAAAGCATCAAACCCCCCAATGTGCAAAAATAAAGTACAAATTGTGCAAGAGACAAGCGGAGGGTACAGAATACAAAACATCAAATCACAAAGAACTCAAAAGAGTCCAGGTGTATTCAGTTCAGCTCAATCTTTGATCTACTTAAAGAGTCATTAAATAACACAATTCAAAAGGAGATTGTTGCGTTCAATATACTAGGTAGAAAATTTAATCCTGATTCTCTGTTCTTTCCCATAATGTTATGGATATTTTTCATTTGAATATCTACCTAACATATTTTTAAATTTAGGTATTAAATCTATATCCACACATTTTCCAGAAAGATGGTCTGTTCCAGCAGCATTCTGGATCACAAAAACACCTGTGTAAAACACTGTTTCTTCTGTAAACCAGTTTTACCAGTGATCTTAAATCTGTATCCTCTACTGACATTATGTCAAGAAGAAACCTTCACCTTAACAAGATATTTCTGTCATGGATTATAGTTTAGAATCAGAAAATGTTACATCACCAAAAACTCTAAGAACATAATCAACTGAAGCATAAACACAGATTTTCCAACTGCTTTCAGGTTCAGCAAAAGCTCTGACCTGCATTTCACAACTTTCACATTTCCTGCTTCCACTTCTTGGTTCTCACCCACAAGAGTACAAGTTCTGTCCTATGTTACTAAGCACAGAGTAAACACTACAGCACAGAACAGGCTCTTTCACACATCTGGTCAATGCTGAACTATTAATCTGCCTAATCCCATTGACCATAGCCCTCCATATTCCTCCCATCCATGTATTTATCCACATTCCTTTAAATGTTGAAATGAAACTGGCATTCACCACTTCAACCGGCAACTCGTCCCACACTCTCATCACCCTCTGAGTGAAGAAGTTCTATATTCTACGGAATAAAATCCTAACCTATTCAACTTTTCCTATAACTCAGGTCCTCAAGTTGTGGCAACAATCTTGTAAATTTTATCTTTACTCATTCAATCTTATTGACATCTTTCCTGTAGTTCTGTAGCTGACCAGATCTGCATACAACTCCAAATTCGGCCTCTCCAAAGTCTCATATAGCTTCAACATAACATCCCAACTCCTATACTCAATATTTTGATTTATGAAGGCTAATGTGCCAAAAGGATTTTTTTTATGACTTTATCTTTCAAGGAATTAAGGATCTGTGTTCCCTGATCCCTTTTGTTGGTTTCTCTCTCTTTAACAGATAGCTAGGTGAATTTGTGAATAGAGGATTCGCCTGGACAACTGTGGCCTCTCCCTTTAATATATATTTCCTATATACCCTCCAGCTTTCCTCTACCTCTCTGAACTTTAAACTTACCTCCTCACTGTCCAGGATTTTATGAAGGGTCTTCAACTGGAAACACTAACAGTGATCCATGAAATAATTTTAATAAATCTTTTGTGCACTGCCACTAAAGGCTTCACATTTTAGTTAATTACTATATTAGATGTCTTAAACAATAGAATCAAAAGATGTAATTACAGTATGCAAGTAAAATTGACCACCTAGAACACAAATTCCTATCAGACTCAAGTTGTTACTTTTGTTGTGCAGACCTTATTCTGAACCATTCCTTCTGTATTTCTGCTCTGTAATTAGGATTTTCTTCATTTTAATAACAAAATTAGAGTCTTCCTAAATTAATCTGGATTAGTTAACCATTTTAAGGCAATTTTGTATAGTAAAGGGACTATATAAAGGCAAGAAGCTGTTTTGGTTATATTTGCCCCATGCTAATGAATAAAGCTATAAATCAAAATGTCACCTCAGTATTGGAAGGCTGAGCTGACATTCTTCAGTTTTCCCACATCTTTCCCAACTGATATCTGACAAATTAAATGTATGTGAGTTGACTTTTATTGAATTGATTTGGTTTCAAATTGCAACTAGACCTTAAAATAAAGGCCCTCTAATGAAATATATTTTGTTGCATTTGTTATTGAAATAGGTTTAAGCTTTGAGCCTTGGAGCACAGCAAAGTGGGCTATTCCCATTTGTGGTTCGATATGTTTATAAAGCTGCAGGTTGAACAGATAGTGGAGCAGATTGAAAGCAGTGGAGTGGGCATTATGCTTAATGAGTTTGCAAAGAGATTGAGCAACATGGAACTCAGCCAGTCACTAATGAGTTACTCACCACAGCTGACCCAGCATCTGTACTCCTAACTCAGGGTCCAAATTCTCAGGTAAACTTGGCACCAAGAATCCTTTTGGTTAAGTGTCTTGGTGGTGCATTTCAAAAGTTAGAAGAAATTTTGCCTTGCATGAGAACAAATAACATTTCAATGAAAATCCAACTTATTCATTGAAAAGTGATGCAAAGTGTAAGACCATAAGACCATAGGATTATGACCAGAATTTGGCCATTCAGCTCATCAAGTCTGTTTCATTTTTCCATCATGGTTCATTTATTATCTCTCTTAACCCCATTCAAAGGTTTCAAAGATACATTTAATGTCAGAGAAATGTATACAATGTACATCTTGAAATTCTTTTTCTTCGCAACCATCCACTAAAACAGAGGAGTGCCCCTAAGAATGAATGAGAGTTAAATATTAGAACCCCAAAGCACCTCCCCAGCTCCCCCCTCCCACACATAAGCAGCAGCAAAGCAATAATATCCCCTTCCCCAACAGCAAAAAAAAAAGCATGGCTGTCCCCCACCAAGCACTCAAGTGTGCAACAAAGCATCAATAAAGACATTGACTTGCAGTACCCCCAAAGACTACTCATTCACCCAGTATTCAACATACTACAGGCTCTTTCTCTCCCTAATAAGGAAAAAGAGGTGCCTCCATTTCACAGCAAGAGGTGAATTGTGCATAAATTCCCCTGCAAACTTCCCAAAAGCTTTAACGATCAAGAATCTATCAACCTGTGCTTTTAATATATCTAATGACATAGCCCCCCACTGCCATTTATGGCAATGAGTTCCACATGCTCACTATCCTCTGACTAAAGAAATTCCTCCTCTTTTCTGTTCTAAAGGGAAACCTTTCTAATCTGGATTTTCCTCTGCATGTCCACCCTATCTAGACCTTTCAATATTTGAAATGTTTCAATGAGATCACCCCCAATTTCCTAAACTCCAGTGAATACAGGCGCAGAGACAACAAATGCTGCTCCTGTGTTAACCCTTTCATTACCAGGATCACTGTCATGAGCCTCCCCTGGGATTCTCCTCTAAAAAGTACAAACATTTAAAAAAATCTGCCGATATTGGAAATCCGAAGCAATGCACACACAATGCCGGAGGAATTCAGCAAGTCAAGCAGCACTTTTGGAAATTAATAAACAGTCAACACTTCAGGCCAAAGGTATGTTGCCTTTTAGATTGCTAATTCGGAGTTTTGCAAAAACATCAGTTGTGATGTGATCCTGACAAGTTGGTGAAATTCTGAATCTTAGATTGAGTGTTATGGAATGATAGTTTAATCTCACATTCAGGTTGCATTCTTTCAGTGCTGCAGTTTACTTGAAGTTCATTTGATAATTAGATATTGACGTTGGCTTCTTTTCTGAGACAACCAAAACACCAACCTCGATAATCTTAACCATGAAAGTTAAGGAAAAAGAGATAATTAACACATCTTGTTCATGTTTCAATGGAAATTAAGATTTTACAGTCGAAGTATATTTAATTTACAGTACAAGAATTTTTTGACTGTATCCATGAAACTCAATGTGCAACAATCAAGCTTCATTCCTGGTCAGATTTTCTGTAACACTTATGTTAATAAAGCTAATGTTGTTCTGTTGCTGAAAATCAGCTTCATATAATGCTGAAAAGTGTAAGTTATTTAAAGAGTCTGATATATTTCTTGCTCAGTCACAGGGTGAGACAAGCACAATTCACCTCAAAGCAAACCACTGCAGGCAGACGAAAAGTAAGATCACAGTCATATACATATAGTTGGTTTCAATAGAAGACCTGCAGAACAGGGTGGTGCCACATTATTAAAGTTAAAAGTTAAAGTCTGTCCCAAATCTTATAGGCTCATCAGGCTGGTGCTTATGCCGGTTTCCATGGCGTGAAGCGACTGAGAGTACAAGATTCCCCCCCCCCCCCCCCCAGATAGGACGCCAGTCTATCGCGAGATTAACCCCCCAGCATTTTGCCAGTACCTATTTTCAGCTGGGTGGACTGAAGCAATGTGTGGTTAAGTTCCTTGCTAAAGGACACAACGCACTGCCTCAGCTGGGGCTCAAATTCACTACCTTCAGATCACTAGTCCAATGCCTTAACCACTTGGCCATGCGCCACTTTAACTTTTAACTCAATAGAAGACCTGCAGAATAGAATGGTGCCACATTGATCAGATGAGAAATTAGCACAAATGGGATAAGGGCACTGAAGGAGTAATACTACAAACATTCTCTATCTTCCCCGGTGCTCTGACTTACATAATTACTTAACAACATGACCATGGTATAGTGACTGAAACTGAAATTGTGTGGATCTACTTCATTTCTGTTTAGTTGTACGAAACTTGACAATGGACGAACTTACACTCAAAGTCACTACTCTTCCTACTCCGATGCAGTAAACATGCTTCCTATAAATCAGTCCTGAAATGAGTGCAAGTGTCAATGTTACTTCACAAGAGACTTACTGATGTAAAAAGAATGAAGCTTCTTATTTTTCATTTCATTATAATGTTTTCTTATTAAAGTAATTTGAATTGAGTATAAGTAGAGGATCACAATAGGAGGCTAATATTGCATTACACTGTGTTGATATTTTTTAATCCATTACATTTTTCTGTGACAATTTCAATTAATATGGCTATCTGAATTCTGCATAATGAACAGAAAAGGTTTTCACTATTGCTATAGCTTATTTGCATTTTGTGCATTTGGTGATGAAACTATTAAATAACTAAATCACATAACCTCAGTTTGTTCAAAATTAACTTGGTTATCAGTCAAGCCAACAGCATGAAAATGATCTTGAACAATATCTATGATGTTCTGCCATAGGCTGGATCCTCTTTACTTATTTATAGCAGAAACTATAATATGAATTGGTTTCAGGATTATGACAGAATAATCCCATTGTCAGAGGTGCCCAGATTTCTATTTAGCAGGATTGAGGGAAAGAAGGCTAACCAAAGGGAGGCAACAGAAACCCCAATGATTGATTTACTTCTGGCTAGAACTAATTGCTGTTACTTTCCAATATTGAGAAATTGCACAGAAATAGAACAAAATCTTGTTTTTTTTTAAGGTAACTGGATGCAGAGGTGTATGTTTGCGTGTGGGCTACTGTTGTTTGCTATAAGAAATTGGAAGTTTGCAATGGGTGACATGGCTTCCCTTATCTCTGTCCACAGTGAGAATTTTATGAATGGGAAATACTGTGTAACATATTTTAGTTGATTCATTGAGAGAATCCTATAGTGTCTTACTGCATCTGCTTGTTCCCAGAATTTATATCTTCCAACATTTTCATCTCTTTGACTTCCAAATATTGATAATCTTCTGGATGAAGAGAACATAGTGATGTAGATCCTGTAGTTATTTCCTCTGGGTTGAACCTGTGTTTTCTTGCCCTTGTCCCAAAGTACAAGTTTATCAGAACCATATGATCCACTCCAAACTGAAGAAACAAAGAAAATTCAAATTCAAAGTAAATTTATTATCACTATATATGTCACCATATACAATCCTGAGATTAACTTTCTTGTGGGCATACTCAATAAATCCATAATAGAACAATAACTCTAATAGAGTCAGTAAAAGACTTTACCAATGGGTGTTCAATAAGTATGAAAGGACAACTGTACACATACAAAAATAAATAAATAAATAATAATAATAATAATAATAATAATAAATAACAATAGATTCTGATTAAAACTTGGAGTCTGATTAATATATCAAGGCCTAAACTTGGTAGATGAACCAATGTTCAGTGCCATCTGTCTATGGATGACCCATCACCCTCTCTTTTTGTTACTACCATCAGGCGGGAGGTGCAGGAGTCTTGAGCGCCACACCACCAGGTTCGGGAGCTGCTTTTGCCCTGCAGCCATTGGGTTCCTGGACCGGCTTCAGTCACCTCAGCGCTGAACTGACTCCGAAGCAAAGGACTTACTTTTGGGGAACTCTGCCATTCTTGTTCAATGTATCATTTGTTTACTGTTTTTAACTATTTGCAGGATTTGTACCCCTTTGCACTTTAGATATTTGTCATTCTTTGTCGTGTGTGGTTCTCTGTTCTGTGAGTGTTTGAAAAAAGATGAATCTCATGGTTTTATATGGTATACATACTTGAAAATAACTTTGAGCTTTGAACTTTGAACTTTAAGCTTCCCCTCTTCAAATAATGTGATGGAAGGAGGGAGATTGATAACTCCCAAGGATGTCTGGGCCTGAGAAGATTTTCATCATAACACATGCAGTAATATTTGTTGGCTTGGATTATTGATCTCCTACAACCAAAACCACTTGCACAGGGCTTAACTCCAACCTTTGGAGAACTTTCCTCCCAACGCCCATTAAGGGCATATTTATTATGGCTTCTTGATGCCACAGTACTATATTTGTCAATGTGCAGTACAGGGTAAGTTTGTAGATCTGGTGGGATAAATGAACGTTGGGAATAGCAAGAGTGGAGCGCCGCGGGAGGGGTGTGGGACATGTGGCAGAGAAGAATGCAGTCACACCCAGCCCTGAGGTACCAGGCAAGATCATTTGATACTAAAAAGTTAGTTTATTGATCATTACAGTATTTCTTTCTGGTGCTTCCAGCTCCCTCCCCTCACCCTTCCTCTTATCCCAGCCATGATTCCGCTCTCCCTGTCTCCTTCCCACTCTCAGTCCACAAAAGAGACCCATATCAGAATGAGGTTATCATCACTCACATATATCATGAAATTTGTCTTCTTTTGTGGCGGCAGTACAGTGTAACAGAAAAAATTACGACAGTACTGAGCAAAAATTTTAGGCACCCTAGCTATATACATGAGTCTAAGATTTTTGCACAGTACTTTATATATATAAAAGTTGGTGGCAAGTTTTTCAAGTTGTTAATTAATTTGGAATGTAGGATATAAGTTGTATAACAGATGGAATCTCTAACTAACAGAGACGCTAATATAATAGCCCATTTTTTATGATGATTATAAGAATGTACTAACAGAATGGCAAGCAATTGTATATGTAATGGAGCCTGCAGCAAACTCTGTTCATAAGTAGACCTCATACTTATTAGTACACTCAGATCCACTGTAATTAGCTCTACATCTCATGAAATGCCAGAGGACCTACAGCAGAGTACTTTACAACAATCTGAATTGGACTTGCGCTAGAAGGAATGGGGAAGCCTTCTTGAACTTAGCCAAAGAATGTCCAGGCTCTTTTTCATACATTTGCTTCTTAATGCACATTTCATGAACCGCAGTATTTATCTTCATGTATATGCGATATGTATTCTAAAGCCTTCACAAATGCAAGCTGTGACTTATTGGGACTTTTTAATATACTATTACAACAGACTTTGAGACCTTGTAAACAGTAGGAGAGTGCATTCAACAGTAAAGCCAGTTCTGTAGTTATAGCTGTGCACCTCTTGCACATATAGTTGATCTAACATTTTTCTTTACAGGGACATAACAGCAGAAAAAAATATTTTTGACAGACCAAAGACAAATAAACTGGCATGGGATTATGAATTACAGATACAAAAGCTTTTATCATCGTAACAATAGTCCAATATCAATACATGGCTGATTTGTACATTGTATTGTACTACTGAAATATAGAAGATTGTCAAAGATCTTGTTGGGGTATGTATGGTGAGAATGGACGTGATTGCTTAGGCATTCAGAACTAGGAGATCACTTCACTCTTCAAGCTTGCCCTATTATTCAATACAACTATGGCTGATCTGTCCCCAGGCCTCACAAATCTTGCACCATTTACCCAGTAGGCCATTTAGGGCTCCACCCTAGAGCTCAATAAGCAAGTGCATTCATAACTGATAGATTTTTGAATCAGGATCAGGTTTGTTGTCATTGACATAAATCATGAAATTGTTATTTTGTAGCTCAGTACTATGTGAATTACTATGAGTTATAATTTAAAAATCAAGAAATAAATAATGCAAAAGAGGGGTTCATATGTTCATGGAACATTCAGAAATCAGATGGCAAAGGAGAAGAAGCTCTTCCTAAAACATTGAGTGTGCATCTTCAGATTCCAGTACATCTTTTCAGATGGTAGTCAAGAGACGAAGGCATGACTCTGATAGTGAGAGTCCTTAATGATTGATGATGTCTTCTTGATTCACCACCCTTAGAAGATGTGCTTGATGGTGGGGAGATTAGTGCCATGATGGAGCTGGCTGAGTCTACAATGTTCTACAGCTTTTTCCAGTCCTGTGAATTGGCACTTCCATGTGATGCAACCAGTAGGAATGCTCTCCATGGTACATCTGCAAATAAGTTACTAGAATCTCGTGTGACTTACCAAATCTCCTGAAACTCAGAATGATGCTTAGTCACTGCGCTGCCCTTGCTGTGATTGCATTGATATAGTCAGCTCAGGATAGATCCACTAAGATGTTAACACCTAGGAAATTGAACTTGCTCACCCATTCCACTGTCGGCCATTCAATGAGGATTTGTGTGTGCTCTGCTGACTTCCCTTCCTGAAGTCGTCAATCAATTCCTTGGTCTTGCTGATGCGGAGTACAAAGTTGTTATTCCAACACCATTCAGCTTACCAGTCTATTTCACACATGTACAACCTCTTGTCATCACCTGAGATTTTGCCAACAACAGCGAATTTATAGATGGTGTTTGAGCTGTGCCAAGCCACACAGTCATGAGCTTTGTTCTCTTTTGCACTACTCCTTTAACTTAATTTTTTATATACTTTCTTCTTGCAATTTATATTTTTATTATTATGTATTGTCATGTATTTGCACCTGCAAAACAATAAAACAACACCCAGGGCATGTACTGGGTGATGGGGGTCATTAATGATGGATGCTGCCTTTTTTTGAGACTTTGCTTGTTGTAGATGTTCTGGATGCTACAATACTCATGATAGAGCTGAGTTCACAATTTTCTGGAGCTTCCTTCAATCCTGAGCAATAGTCCCCACATACCAGATGGTGATGCAGCCATATAGAATGTTCTGCATGGTATAACTGTGGAAATTTGTGAGTATCTTTTGGGCTCTACCAAATCTCCTCAAACTCCTAATGAAATCCAGCCACTGTTGCGTCTTCTTTGTAATTGCATCAATATGTTGGGCCTAGGATAGGTCCTTAAAGATGTTATTCACAACTAAATATTTGTTGAATAGCTTCTAATTATATGAGTAATGAAAATTTCAAGTTTGCATTGTTAGTGACACATTATTTTAAATGTAAATGATTAGATTTTCTTGAGGACATATTGACACAATGCTTCACAGTACAAGAGACCGGCGTTCAATTCCCACTGCACCTGGCAAGAAGTTTTTATGTCCTTCTTGTCACTGCATGGGTTTCCTCCAACTTTCCAAAGCCGTACTAGTTGATAGATTAATTGGCCATTGTAAATTGTCCAGACAATCGGGGGTTACTGGGTGGCAGGACTCAAAGGACTAGAAGGGCCTCCTCCCCGTTGTATTTTAATAAATAAACATAATAATGTTATAAGCAATTTTTTATATTCTCAAATTGAGCTTTAGTTTTAAGTTTTCTCTTTTCACTTTGAAATTAAATACATGGTGTATATTATTAGTGAATTCTAGAATCTTCTCTCTGTGCATTCACAATTCCCCTCCATACACAACATTTTGTTTTATCCATTTATTTTTTTTAAAAGGCAGGCATTCTGCTTTGTCAGATTTCTGCCTATGTGGAGAAGACAAATACATAATCATTATCATTTTTATACAGAGGCTTGAGTGTAGAACTACAAGGAGCTTTCATTACTTCAGGGCATCATCCCAGATGTTCAACATTTTCACAAAATTACAGATCAAACTCCTTTATCTTTCTCTTCCTACTCCAGAGGCTAAATAAGATGATATTTTTGTACGCTATTTTTCTAGTGTTCAAAAAACTAATTTTCTCGCCAACCTTCTCTTTCTTAAAGCTGTAAGCTAAAGTCACAGAGAATGGATCACATTATTCTCCTTCACAATCTTCATCACTAAGTTGCCCTCCTTGCATTATGTGCTACCTCTCAGCCTGCGCTGCTTCTCTTAGTTAAAGCTAATCTCCTCAGCCACATCATACCAAGGAGTCAGACTGTGAACAGTTGTGAGCAGTGATCCAGAACAGTGGCCCACATTTCACAATAGCCTTACAGCTTGATGAGTCTTTGGTGCCAGAAGGAAATCTGCTTTAATCAGGCTGAAACATCTGGATGTTAAGTGAAGTAACCTCTAGTCTTTTAAGCCTGTCAGTGAATTTAAAATCTTGGTTTGTATCCTGAGATCTTCTTCCTGAGCCCAACATCCAGCTCTACAAGTAATTCCTTTATTCACAGGATGTAAGAATAACAAGACCATCACTATCATCTCCCTTTCCTAATTGCTCTTAAAAATATGGCAGTGAGCTATTTTCTTGAAGAGTTGATGTCTATGTGATGAAGCATTTCCTAATTTCTTGTAAAAGTGGAAATTCCAGGATTTTATGCTTGTGCTGATGAAAACAATAAATGCTTGTCCAACAGGGCCATTAACTAAAGCTTTCAAACTGAAGGTTAAAGCCAATACTGCAAATGGAAGCAATAACTAAATATTAAATGAATACCACTCCTTTAGAGTGTCAAAGTAAGCAGACAGCATAGACATTGATGTGCTTTTGCTCCAGTTTTGATAAGAATGGAATGAGAGGAAAGGATACCCTGAAAAGGGAGGGTGAACAGCCAGAAATCATGGTACATATTGGTACCAACCACATAGGTAGAAAGAGGGAGCAAGTCCTAAAAACAGGATACAGGGAGTTAGGAAGGAAGCTGAGAAGCAGGACATTAAGGGTAGTAATCTCGAGATTGCTGCTTGTGCCACACGACAGTGAGGATAGGAATAGAATGAGGTGACAGATAAATCTGTGGCTGAAGAATTGGAGTAGGGGCAAAGATTCAGATTTCTGAATCATTGGGATCTCTTCTGGGGCAGGTGTGACCTGTACAATAGGGATGGGTTGCACTTGAATCTGAGGGGGACTAATGACCTTACGTTTCCTAAAGCTGTTGGAGGTGGTTTAAACTAATATGGCAGGGGGATGGGAACCAGTATGATAGAGCTGAGGATAAGCCAGCAGGTTTACAAGTAGATGATGGATGTAACATGAATGTAAGGAAGGACAAGCCAATAACTGGGTACAAATGCAGACAGTGCAGAGAGTTAAATTGTACCACAGAGGTAAAATACAAAAGGGTGAAGAACGCAGGACTGAGCTTGTTGTATATAAATGCAAGTACTCTTCGGAATAAGGTGGTTGAACTTGAGGTGCAATTATCAATTGGTCAGTATGACGTTTTGGACATCAATGAGTCGTAGCTAAAAGGAAGTCATAGTTGGGTGCTTACTATCAAAGGATATACTTTATATCAAAAGGACAGGCAGGAAGGCATAGGCAGTGATGTGGCTCTGTTGGTAAGCGATGGAAATACTTCTTTGGAAAGAGGGTCACAGAATGTTGGATATTTGTGGGTGGAGTTAAGAAACTGCAAGTGTAAAAAAAAACCATTATGGGAATCTTATATAGGCCTCCAAAAAGTAGCCGAGATGTGGGGTTGAGTTTGCAAAGGGAGCTGGGAAGGGCATGTAATAAGGGTAATATCACAATTGTGATAGGGGACTGCAAGAGGATTGATAAAATCAGGTTGGAGGCGGAATGCGGAAGAGAAATTTGTTGAATGCCTATGAGATGGCTTTTTAGAGCAACATGCTTGCCCCCAATCAGGGAAAGGTCATCTGAGATTGGGTGTTGTGTAATAATCCAGATTTTATTAGGGAGCTTAAGGTAAAGGAACCTTTAGGAAGCAGTGATCATAATATAAAGTACGATACTGGAAGCTTTTTTTCACTTACATAAAAGGTGAAAGGAAAGTGAGGTTTGATATTTCACCACTGGAACATGAGGAATTAATGGAGGACAAAGAAATGGCGGATGAACTGAACAAGTACTTTTCATCAGTCTTCACTATGGAAGACACTAGTAGTGTACCAGATGTCCGTGAATGTCAGGGAGCAGTAGCGAGTACCATTGCTATTATAAAAGAAAAAGTAGTAGGCAAGCTTAAAGCTCTTAAGGTGAATAAGTCACCTGGATAAGATAGACTTATAAGATAGATCCCAGAGTGCTGAAAGAGGTGGCTGAAGAGATAGCAGATGCATTGGTTATGATATTTCAAAAATTATTTGATTCTAGCGTGGATCCAGGGGACTGGAAAACTGCAAATGTCACTCCACTCTTTAAGAAGTGATGAAGGCAAAATAAAAGAAATTATAGGCCAGTTAGCCTAACCTCAGTGGCTGGAAAATTGTTGGTGTCTATTTTTAAGGATGAAGTTTCTGGGTACTTGGAAACTAATGATAAAATAAGTCAAAGTCAGTATGGTTTCTGTCAAGGGAAATCTTGCCTAACAAATCTGTTAGAGTTCCTCAAGGAAGTAACAAGCAAAGGAGAAGCAGTGGATGTCAATTACTTGGATTTCAGAAGCCATTTGATAAGGTGCCATACATGAGGTTGCTTAACAAGAACAAATCCTATAGCATTATAGGAAAGATACTGGCATGGATAGCAAAATGGCTGACAGGCAGGAGGCAGTGAGTGGTACTAAAAGGTACCTTTTCTGGTGACTAGTGGTATTCCTCAGGGGTCAACATTGGGACCACTACCTTTCATATTGTTTGTCAATGACTTAGATAATGGAATTGATAGCTTTTTGGCAAAGTTCTTAGTTGATACAAAAGTAGGAGGGGGGTATGTAGTGTGGAGGAAGCAATGCAATTGCAGCAGGACTTAGACAAATTGGAAGAATGGGCAGAAAAGCGGCAAATGGAATACGGTGTTGGGAAAAGTATGATAATACATTTTGGTAAAAGGAACAACAGTGCAGACTGTTATCTAAATAGGCAGAAAAATCAAACATCAGAGGTAGAAAGTGACTTCAGATTCCTCATCCCAGAAAGTTAATTTACAGATTGATTCTGTGGTAAAGAAGGAAATTGAATGTTGGCATTCATTTCAAGGTGTATAGAATATAAAAACAAGGAGATAATGCTGAGGCTTTATAAATCCAAATCTCAGAAAGGATGTGTTGTCATTGTAGAGTCCAGAGGAGGTTCACAAGGATGATTCCAGGAATGAAGTTTTAACATATGAGGTGCACTTGGCAGCTTTGGGCCTGTACTCACTGGAATTTAGAAGAATGCAGGGGGATCTCATTGAAACCTGCCAAATGTTGAAAGGACTAGATAAGGTGGATATGGAGAGGATATTTCCTATGGTAAGGGTGTCCAGAAGTAGAGAGCACAGCTTCAAAATTGAGGAGTGACCCTTCAGAGCAGAGGTAAGGAGGAAATTTTTTAACCAGAGATTTGTGAATCTGTGGAATCCTCTGCCACAGACTGCTGTGGAGGCCAAGACCATGGGTATATTTAAGGTGAAAATTGATAGTTTCCTGATTGGTCCTGGGATCAAATGTTATGGTAAGAGGGCAGGTTTATGGGATTCTGGATCAGCCATGATGGAATGGTGGAGCAGACTTGATGGGCTGAATGGCCTAATTCTGCTACAATGTCTTATGGTCTTTTGGTCTTATGGAGTTAAATACTTCCTTAATGAAATTTTAATTTGCTGGAATGTTCACACCCATGAGCATGATTGCTGAATCTGCGCTACTCTCATGGATGTGTAGATCCCATGACAGATTCAATGGTTGTGACAGTGTAGATGGCTTGAGAGATGCTATTGAAAGCGCCCTGATCAATTCTTGCAGTTCATCTTGTAGGTAATACACATGAAAGCAATGGAACAGTGGTAAGGGGCATGAGGTGATGATTAAGGTCAAAAGTCAGTACTAACATGTTCCCATGAAAGACTAGATTTGGAAGCCATGGATGATGAGAGATGCTGCAAATGTGGTCAAAAAGTGAAAGGAAACACATAAAAGGTTGAGGAAGCTGGAATTGTTCCGAGCCCTTGAGATATATAAAGAAATCTGGGAAAAATATCTTTAGCCAAAAACCAGGAGCATTAAAGAGCGAAAATTTATAAGGATGCTGCTGGGACCTGAAGACCTGGGTTATCAGGAAAGTTTGAAAGGTTAGGACTTTATTCCCTGGAGTGTCAGAGAATGAGGGAAGTTTGATAGAGGAACACAAAATTATGAGAGATATAGTTAAACAGGCTTTTTCCACTGAGACTTGGTGAGTCTAGAACTGGAGGTTAAGGGTTCAGGGTGAATGTTGAAATATTTAAGGGGAAACTTCTTCATTCAGAGGGTGGCGGGAGTGTGGATCAAGCCGCCAGTGGAAGTGGCGGATGCAGGTTTGATTGCAGCACTTAAGAGAAATTTAGATTATGGACAGATGGGATGGGTATGGAGAACTAAGTTCAGCTGCAGACATGGATTAGAAGGGCCAAAGGACCAAAGCTTTCAGTTTAAGATAGTGCTGGTGAACTTCAGCAACTTCTGGCTGGTGGCTAAGGAAACAAGGAAAACAACTAAATATTTTGTTAATCACACATTTTCTGGCAAATGATCATTACAAGAAATAGCCTCTAATTTCCTTTTGGACTTGAAAGCCATTCATTGTGGCAGAACTGAGGAGAGGTGAGGCGATGGGCTCGTTGCCAAGAACAAAGAGGACCCAAGGTTTAATTGATTTAAGCACCATACTGAATGCCAAATCGAAGAAGCGAGATTCAGCCACCAGAGCATACCAGTTCGACTGAACTCAATGTTTGGATGAAGTCTTAAACACCGTGCCGAATCGGAAAGGTCAGCTACAGGCCAAATCATTGTGGCGAGGTTCAGGCCCGTGAGCTCGATGTTTGGATGGAGACTTGAGTGCTGTGCCGAATTGGAAAGGTTGGTTACAGAGATGTCCAGGCCCCAGAGCGTATCCTTAATGATGGATGTTGCCTTCTTGAGTCATCACCTTTTGAAGGTGTTCTGGATGACGGGGTGGAGTGGGGGGGGGGGGGGGAATGGAGTGCCCATAATGAGGCTGGCTGAGTTCATTATTTCTGTGGCTTTTTCCGCTCCTGTGAGGTAGACCCTCCATGACAGATGGTGATACAACCAGTTGGAAAGCTCTCCATGGCACATCTGAAGAAATTTGTGAGTGTCATTGGTGGCATAGCAGGTCTCCTCAAGCTCCTAATGAAATATAGCCACCTTTGTGCCTTATTTGTAATTGCATCTGTATTTTGGGACCAGGATAGATCTTCAGAGATGTTGACACTCAGCTCATCCTTTCCACTGCTGATCATTCGATGACTATTGGTGTGTATTCCCTCAACTTCTCCCTTCTGAAGATCACAATCAATTTGAAGGTTATAGTTGTGACACCACTCAACCAGCTGAAATCCTCTATCCTCTATGCTCATCGCTAGCATCTAAAGTTCTGCCAACAATAGAAAGGAGCTGGACTTGTGACTGGAGAGACATCAGAATGGGTGTGCCAAGGCAACGTGCAGTCTAACAGCAGGTGATGGTCTTAGTCACTTTTCTTGAGGTCGCAAGACCCTGTTGGACATTGGTAATGTGGAATGCTGCAGTCCCGCTCACTATTTCATTGTCGAATGGCCAGTGCAGACAGTCGAGGAGCTGCAGAGCCTCTGTTGTAGTGAGGACAATGCCTCAAACTGTGGTGTTGCCTGTTTGTGGCCATCCAGAAGGGGAGAGTTGGAGTTGACGTCGGAGCCACCAGAGCTGCTTTCAATGTTCATTCGGTGGAGGACAAACTGTGTTGTGTTTGGCTCCAGACTGCTGTGTTGTCCATGGACTCAGGGACATAGACTGTGTCTGACTGCTATCTTGTATGTGCTGTGTGTGCCTTGTGTTGTGAGGATGGCAGGGGTTGTGGTCATGGGAGTACTAGACCTCGTTCCATGGTGTTGCCTGTTTGCAGCCAACCAGAGGAGAGACATAGGAGTCCGTGCTGCCCTCCAACATTCGCTTGGCAGAAGAAGAGCTGTATAGTGTTCGACTGCAGACTGTGGCAACATTCATGGACTCAAACACTTGGATTACTTTTTTTTCCCATGTGACTATTTTACGAGAGGTGAGGACCTCCATCGTTCAGAGTTGACAATGAACATTGCGTCCTAGCTGTCTAGGTACACAACTTGGAGAGCAAGTTGTTGTGCATGTAGCAAGTTTACGCATCAGATGAACCCAAAGAAATGGCAGTTTGGTACCAGTAGCACCACAGGAGCTGCTAGTCAGCTTTGAACTCAAAATAGGACTGCCTTAGGGACTCCAGCTCCAGATTTTTCCCTTGGGGTTTACTCTGGAAGACTTCCCATGAGTGGGTATAGCCGTAAGGCAGAAGAGATTTGAAATCAAAGTTTTTGTTGTCCTACATGAGCTGCCACCATAGCTGACAGGTTTGCATGAAGCGACAGGTTTTATGGCGTCAGTAACCCACCTTTATCCCCTTTTCCTGTCAGCAGAAACAGTTCCACCAGGCTTAGAATCTAAGCCACACGTGAAGGCCAGGAGCTGGACTTAGTTGTCAGAGGCTATTTGAGGTGCATTTTATTGCCATCTTAATGTCCTATATGTGCCTTGTGCTGTGTATGACTGTACTGTGTTCTGCAACTTGCTTCCAGAATAATGTTGTTTTATTTGTATTCATGAGTATTCAAGTCTGGTTGAATGACAATTAAGCTTGAACTTGAAAGTAGTGTCTTTGGCAAATTCATAGGCGGCTTCTGAGTTGTGCCTAGCTACACAGTTGTGTGTGTATAGAGAGTAGAGCAGTGGGCAAAGAACACATCTTTTGAGCTGAGCCAGTGTTAATTGTCAGTGAGGAGGAGATGTTGTTTGTGATCTTATTAGACTGTATTCTCCCAATGAGGAAATCAAGAAAGTTTCAATGCAGAGGGAGGTAGAGAGGTACGGGTTTTGGAGCTTCTTGATTAGAACTGAGGATATGATAGTGTTGATTAGCCGAAGCTTCATGGAAATAGATATAAAAATAAAAAAGACAATCTACTGTATGACTGAGTAACAAATTATATATTTAAATGAAATTCAGCACAAATTAGAACACTACCTATACTATTAGAGTACTATAAAGTTGTTTATTAGGAAGCAGACACCAATGGAGAAATTCATCCAGAGTACATTGCCATCTTCTTTTGATTGACTGTAAATGAAAAAGGTCCGCACAGACACCTCGGTTAATATTTACGGTGGTGTCAAATCTTTTCAGGACATCTTGACAAACCTCTGAAATTTTTTAAACTAAAAAAACCCAAAATGATCAAATATCACTGCTTTTGAATCAGTGTCCATTGGCCCAAATGGATAACAACACAAGCATACACTATTTAAAAACTGTTTAGTGTCTGATGGCCACACAAAACACAGTAGTCAGAAACTGTTTGACAACAGTCTCCTGTTCCAATCAAGTGGCATAGTGCCCCAAATAAGCATAGGGAATCCTGGTTATTTTCTCAATTAGTTTCTGTTCTTTAAGAGTTGTCCCAAATATGTGGCTGCACTGATTATTCAAAGGCCCAATTAAGAGGAATCCACCGTACATTAAAAGCAAAAGGTAACTAAGGACTGGGTAGGCCTACTAAAGGACAGTGTAAGGAATTTATGCCTGGAGAAATTACTCTGCATTTGTATTCCACAAGGTGAAGGACATGGAGAATTCTGAAATCATGGAGGAATAGGCTGAAGTATTACAACATGTTGACATCAAGAAGGTGGAGGTGTTGGAGAACATTATAGTGATAAATCCCCAGAGCCAATGGGATCTATCTCAGGTTATTGGCAGAGGCAAGTGAGGAGATTTCGGCAATTTGACAGAGATCTTTGCATCCTCTTTAGCACAGGCAAGACCCTAGACGACTTCAGAATAGCTAATCTAAGTCCATGCTTTTCCAGATATAAACAGATCCTGTCTTTACACATCCTATCTCTAATAATTCCTCTATCACTGTCATATGGGTCACTCCCCTATAATTTCCTGGTTTGCCTCTATTACCCTTCTTAATCAAAGGAACATAAACTACTCAATACTTGTGGAATTCCTGCAACATCTGATGAATCATTGGTGTACTGTAATCACCCTATCTATTCACAACCAAAAAAGAAGTAAACCAAGGCATTTTTCCAAGCGACTCTCTAAGTCCACTATGCTTCTGCCTAGCTTTAAACACGCTCTCTCATTTACTGAATCGGATGAAAATTAGATATCAAATCAGAAACAATAAAATGAGCTATACCTTAACATACCTTCGATAAATAGTCAATTTGAAATTATATTCTCCTTCATCAGTTAAGCTAAAACAATTAATTCGAATAATAGAACTATTTTCAAAAGTTATAAAAATGAACTTTGAACTGGATAAATGCAGAACATTAAACATAAAGAAAGGTGCAATAGAGCTAATAGAATACAAAACAGAGCAGCAGGATACAATACAACTGATGGATGAATATGAAACATGTAAGCATCTGAAATATCAACAAGAAAAGAAAATAGATCATACTGTGATAAAAGAAAAACTTCTGACAGAATTTACTTCAAGGTTTAAGAAAATCAGCCAAACAGAGCTCAACACTAAAAATATAACAAAGACAAGAATCACTTTCGCTATACTTATATTAATATATTCTTTTGGCAGAATATTTTAGTCCAAAATGGATCTGGAAAATTTACAATGAAAGTACAAATTGAAATGACAGAATTCAGAAAACATTATGTACATTTGAATGTGCTTAGATTAACACTACCTAGGACAGAAGGGGAAAGAGGATAACAGACATTAAAAATCTACACAACGATCCGATAAAACTTCTAAGGATATACTTTCATCAGCAAAAACAGAAATCAGCACTCCATGCAAGCATAGGCAATTCCAATAAGAGCTATTCACCACTAAACTTAAATGAGACCACAACCCAGAAAAGCTAAGACATTATCATCATTGAAGAAAATATTAACCAGCGGATGACATCCCCACCATCTGAGCAGACTAAATGTCGACAAGGAAGTGTTGAACACCTGGCTCAAATTTGGACACTCTTCCCAGAACTAGAAGGGGCCCTTGTGGCAATAAAAGACCAGGTAGTTAACACAAAAAATATCAAAAATACATAATAAAAGACCAACAAATTCAACATGGTAAATGTAGAAAATGCTGAGAAAAAAAGTCACAAGCAACGCATTACAGGGTCCCGTAGCTGTTTAACACAATCTGATTACTTTCACAGGCACAATCAAGAGGTAAACATTATTCATCAAAACTCTGCTTTAAATTGCAAGCTCATAAAATAAATCACACCTTACTATGAATACAAGCCTGATCCAATTTTTTAGAGTCAGAGAACCACAAATTGTATTACAACTGATCAATTGCAGAAAGGGCAGTCCATAATAACCATCTGAATATAATAATACAGGAATAACAAGCAAGAACAATTTATTTATTTGATATAGTCATTCCAGACCTCACACATAACTTACAAAAATCAGTAAGTGAAAGCACCAGAAATATACTGAATTAAAAGACAAAATTGAAAGATTTTGGAACATGAATAGGGTATATATTGTCCCGATAGTAATATCTACAACTGCTATCATCTCTAAGGCACTACACAACAACCTTAAACAATTAGGGCTGCACAATGATATAAATGTAAATCTCCAGAAACACACAATACAAACACCACTAGAAAAGTTCAAAAGTTCCTAGCAATTGACAAATGAGCTTGCTTGGCTATGCCAGTACTTCAGGTTTTACCAGCTTGAGCTGAGAAAAAAATATTAATAAATTAATAAATAAATAATAAATATTGAGAAAGTGAGATGAAAGGTCCCTGAAAGTGAGCCCATAAGTTGTGGGAACATTTCAATGATAGGGCAAGTGAGGTTGAGTCCAGTTATCCCATTTGTTTCCAGAGCCTGAGGACTGAGGGATTATAACTGTTCCTGTACCTAATTCCTGATGGCACAGTGAGGACTGAGCATGATCTGAATGCCCAGGGTCCCTGATTTCCTACCAGAGCTTTCCTACCACAATGCTCTGTGCAGATGTGCTCAATGGTGGGGAGGGTTTTACTCGTGATGGACTGGGCCGTATTCACTAATTTTTGAAGGATTTTCCATTCAAGGGCATTGGTGTTTCCACACCAGTCTGCAATGCAGCAAGTCAATATACTCTCCACCATGCAACTATAGGAGTTTTTTGAAGTTTTAGATGTCATGCTGAATCTTTGCACTTTCCTAAGGAAGTAGAGGTGCTGCTGTGCTTTCTTGTAATTGCACTTATGTGCTGGGCCCAGAACGGATCCCTTGATATTATAACACCAAGAAATTTAAAGTTAATGACCCTCTCTATCTCTGATCTCCCAGTGAGGACTAGCTCATCAACTTCCTTCTGAAGTCAATAATCAGCTCCTTGGTCTTGCTGACATTGAGTAAAATGTTGTTATGGCATCACTCAGCCGGATTTATGAGGTTAGGGCAGTGGATGTTATATGCATGGATTTCAGTAAAGCTTTCTGCAAGTTACCTCTTGGTAGGCTGATCCAGATGACTGGATTCAAAACCGATTAAGTATATAAAACAGAGTTAACTGGTGGTGCGGTGATATTCTAACAGGAGATCTGTGACTAGTAGTGTTTGATAAGGATCTGTGCTGACAACTTGCTTAGACAAATGATTTGGATGGAAATGTAGGTGGGCTGATAAGTAAGTTTGCAAATGGCACAAATATGTTATTTGCAGAGTGGCAGAGACTGTGGAGAATTGTCAGAGGATTCAGCAGGAAAATACAAGCCATGAAGTGACAGATGGAATTTACTCCAGACAATATGCATTATTTAATCTTTGGGGTGGAGGGGATTAAATGCAAGAAATACATGGTGGAACCCTTAACAATACAAATGTATAGAGTGAACTTCAGCTGCAAGTCTATTGCTGCTTCAAAGTGGCAACACAATTAGATAACATGAAAAGTAAGTCTTACTGCACACATGCCCTTATCAGTCATGGTGTTGAGCATAAATGCTAAGAAGTCACGTTGGAGCTGTGTACAATTTTGTTTTGGTCACTTCTAGAGTACAGTGCCCACATTCTGGTTGCCGCACTATGGAAAGGATTGGAAGCTTTGGAGAGAGTGCAGTAAAGGTTCGCCAAGATGTGGCCTGTAGTTTTGGACACACTTGGATTATTTTTTTTCTCTCTGGAACATGAGGCTGCGGCTTAACCTAATAGAAGTATATAAAATTATGAAAGGCATAGGTAGGTTATATAGCTACATACTTTTACCCAGGGTGGGAATTGTTGTGCATTTAATATTTTTTTTGTAATTTATTTTTTTATTGAAGTTCATCAAACAAACATTTCCATAAGATGGATTTCAGACATTATACATATATATCATATAATCATATATATCACAAAATCTCCACAAAGTATTTATTTGGGGTATACACTTATAGAAAAGAGTGGAAAGAGAAAACAAGCAAAAGGAAAGAACTATGTACAAGTAGGGAGTGATCTTTTTTTTTACAATAGATTCATTGATTTGTGAGAATAAAATCAGGCCTATGAGGCATTTGTAGTTAAACCATTTTCCCAGTATGAATCAAATTGTTCCAGCTTATGATTAACAGATGCTGTTATCTTCTCCATTTTGTAAATGTCCATTGTAATTTCCATCCATGTACTTAAAGTTGGGCTCTCCTGTAATAACCATTCCCTAGTAAGAGTCTTTTTACCAGCTACCAACAGTATATTCATTAAATATTTATCTCTTTTCAACCATTCTTGAGGTATATATCCAAAATTTATGGTCTTCCTCTCCAAGGGTATTTCACATCAACACTCAACCATGTCATACATGAGTGGCTTGCTTAATGTATGAGGGGTGATTGATAAGTTTGTGTCCTAAGGTAGAAAGAGTCAATTTTGGAAAACCTAGCACATTTATTTTTCAGATTCTTTCTTTGTAGAAGTGGTCCACAGCAGGGGTGATTGATGTTTGTGGCCTAAGGCCGAAGGAGATGAGTTATACAGCTCTTGTTACATGCACATGCAGTTCAACTCTTTGAGTGAAATTGCAGAAAGTTTGTAGGTAATAACTCACCTTCTTCTACCTTAGGCCATAAACTTACCAATCACCCCATGCTGTGGACAACTTCTGGAGGTCCAAGACGCCGAGTTCTACAAAGAAGGGATCTGTATGCTCCATGACCGCTGGACTAAGTGTGTAAATGTAGGAAAAATAAATGTGTTAGGTTTTCTAAAATTGACTCCTTTTACCTTAGGCCACGAACTTGTCAATCACCCCTAGTAAAAACTAAACTAAGACCAGTTCTTTTGGGCTCCCATTTTTATCTTGCAATTTGGTTTATGGTTTGGAGTTACAAAACATAACAGTGGTGACAATGTATTTTTAAAACAACCCCAAGATGTTGACCTACCTGTTGAAGTGCCGCAAGAGGTTTGAGTTTACAAAAGCACAGCGAAGAGTTTGAGTTAAAAAAAAATGCAGTGCAGTATGTATCTCTTCAGATGGGGGGGGGGGGGGTAGAGAGAGAGAATAATGAAGTTTAAAAAGGCTGAAAATGGACAAATTCACAGGCTCATAAACAATTGACAAAGAGCAGAAATAGCTAGTTACATCAGAAAGATAGACATGTTTGATTGCACAAGAGGTAATTGAATATCATATACTGAGTGAATTGAGCAATGTTATATAACAAATGGAATAGCCAATGAGAAGCAAGTGCCAGTTTTACTGAGTGCATTGGATTTAAAGGTATAAAGTTTGCTTAGAAGTTTAACTGCTCTAAACAAACCAGCTGAAATGAGCTTTGCTGATATCGTGAAAACTATGCAGGAACATTTAGAACCAAAACCATTGTTGACTGTAGAATGCTTTGAGTTTCATAAGCAGAATCAAAAGGAAGGAGATTCAATTTCAGCACTGTTGGCTGAATTGAAGAAATTGTCTGAGCATTGTCAGTACAGTAATGGGCTTTATGATACATTGAGAGATTATTTAGTTTGTGAAATCTTACAAGAAAGCATTTAAAAATGACTCCTAACTGAACACAACTTAAATGAGCAGCTAATATACCTGTATCAATGGAAATTGCAAACAAATTCAATTTAGATGCGGTCAGAAATGAAAGTGAATGTGAACAAAATTGCAATGTCTAAACAGAAACTGGCCTGGCCAAACAAATTGTGCTACCATTGTGGCAAGGGCTCACATACACCAAACCAATGCAGGTTTAAAGGCAAAACCTGCAGAAAATACAATAAAGTAGGACATATATAAAGAGCATGTAGGACATAGAGAAAGAAAAAAAAATGGACTTCACAGAGAAAAGAAATAGCTAAAAAGTCAGGTTGCAGTTTGTAAAAGAACACTAATCTGTATACCGTTGAGGAAAAATCTGATAATGATGAGTGTGATGTTCCCTGCATTGAGTCAACTGAAAGTAAACTAGGGAAGGTACTGGATAATGTTGCAGCAGCATTCAAGGATCGTATTGGAAAACACAAAGATATCAAGGGTGAAATAGTGTTAAATGGAAATGCCACACCGAAGTTTTACAAAGCCTGTCTGGTTCCTTATATCATCTGTTGTAGTATGCTAGATCGCACGGAGGCTGAACGAATTCTTTCCAAGGCTGAGTGGAGCCCATGGGCAACCCCAGTTGTTCCAGTAACAAAAGGGAATGGGTCTGTCAGGATCTGTCATAATTTTAAGATCACCATCAACCCAGTACTGAAAGTAAATTTGTACCTTCTGTCCAGGATAGAGGATATCTTTACAATATCTTTCTGGTAAAAAACACCTCAGCAAAGTAGCCTACCTACAGAAAGAGATGGAAGATGAGTCCTAAGTGTTTCTCATTATAATAGTCTTTTTTTGGAATTGCATCTGCACCTGCGTACTGGCAGGAAGTTATGGACCATGTACTGCAGAGATGCCCATTTACAGTGTTATCTGGTTGATATCATTGTTATCAGTAAGGAACATCTACAAAATCTCAAGACACTTAAAGTATTATAAGAGTATGGGCTCAGAGCACAACGCATTAAGTGTAAATTCCATAAACCAAGCATCACTTACTGTGGTCACACCATCAACGCAGAAGAAATGGTTGTTGGTGCCTGGCAGGATGGTTTGAGTATCTCAGAAACTGCTGATCCCCTAAGGTTTTTACACATGGCAGTCATTAGAATTTACATAGAATAATGCAGAAGAAAACATTATGTACACTCAGTGGCCATTTTATTAGGTACATGAGTGTAAAACTTGCATTAAGTAAACAATCAAGACATGCAATGTGCATCCAAATTAAATCAAAATAAGATAAAGATTTCCATGTGACGAACAAGCACTATAATCACCCAATATTGATTTTGTGCTTCTGTGTCAGTGATGAACGATTCTTAAGGAAATTGGCTGTGGTAAAGGAAATGCACTGGTTAATATTTTCACTTCTATAAATAGGGAGTCTGAGTGAGTGAGCAATATTTGAATATAAGTGAGAATTGAATGTGGGAATTGTAACCCAGTCAGTTTAACATAGAAGAGAAAGTGCTAAAAGCTTTTTATGTGTGGCAGAAATGCTCTCTAAAGAGAAAGTGGTAGACAGAAGAAGTCGTTAGCATGGTTCACAAATGCTGTAATTCCTTGAGGACCAACTCAATTAGTAGACAAAGGATATCCATTTGATATAAGAACTAAAGCAAATCTGGAGTGAGAACAAATATTCGACCCACTGACCCTTTTTTTCCAAAGGCCATGTACAATCAGACCTATCATGGGTTTTAATTTCCTCAGGGAAGGTTCTGTATAATTTACTTGGGCTTTGCAAAGACATTTATCTGGTTCCACATTTAAGGTTTTTTAAAAAGGTTTGGAGATCGTGAAGCTAATGGTAGATTAGCTATCTAGAAATTGAATTGACTAACAGAAAGTAGATAAACTTGGTTCTTACGACACACAAACACATCAATCAGTCTATTGACCAAATAGTTTCAATCATATTTACCCACTCAATCCTTTCATCCTCTGTTTCTTCTTCATCTGTCTATCCTGTCATATCTTTCTGCTAGCCTAGTTGCTTCATCAACCGATAATACTAATAACAATCAAAGGTTCAGACTCAATGAATAACCTCACAAGTAACAAATCTTAATATTACAAAGATTTGTATGCTGCCTTTTCTAAATCTCTTGTACATCATTCCGAATGTCCAAGATTTTGTCCTCTGTATACCTTTCTCAATATTTTCATAACTTAAAATTAATTTTATATGACCTTATGACCTTTATTAAATTAATGAAAAACATATTTTCCCTAACACAACGGATCTGAGGTCAGCCTTTAATGTTCTTTGATTCTATTCCTATAAATACCTTTGATCTTTCATAGTACAAATCAAATTCTGCTCAAGGTGTAATTGTTCTTATTGAGAGTTTTGGGTGTTTTCTGGTTCTAATTAATAGTCATTAGTTCACATGTTCACCTCTTCACTAAAGTAATTCATTCAAGATAGTATATCACATAGCACTAATGTATATTGTATCATCCATTCATCATTTGACTGAGGAAGATAATTAGAATATCACCTAATTAGACCATAAGACCATAAGACATAGGAACAGAATTAAGCTATTAGGCCTATTGAGTCTGCTCCGCCATTTTATCCTGGCTGATTAACGCTGGACAACAATTTTTTTTGAAATTAATGCTTCCTCAGCTTTTTATTGTTTATGATAGACCACTTGAAACTAAACACAAATATAATTTCAGACTACTTGTGCCACATTAGAATTTGGGGAAGCAAGAAATTGACTTTTATGGATATAATGCAGTTAATTGCATAACAGTATTGACGCTTTGTAATAATTCAACTAGGCTAAACATATTTTGTTGATGGTTTTCATTTGTACTCAGGGTCTGAAGCTTTTCACTTGAGTGTCCGACAATAATCAGCCAGGATTGGATGGATTCCAATTGCCCTAATACCATTTCTCCATGACCACAATGTTCTGGTGAAACCTTTCACCATGCTCGTCACTGACAGCACCAAGCTTTGCAGGGAAGAAGTCAAAATGGGAATGCAGAAAATGAATCTTTCATGACATGTTGCACTTCATGATTTTGTATGCTTGAAGCATATTGTTGACCAGCTGCATGTAGTTCGGTGCTCTATAGTTGCCAATAAAATGTTCAACAACATCCTTGAATGCCTTCCATCCAATTTTCTCCAGTCCCACTCAAAGATTTTCAAATTATTGTCATTGATGACCTGTTTGGTTTGGGGATCATCAAAAATGCCTTCCTTAATCTTGGCATCAGTTATTTTGACTTCAGTTATGAATTGAAATAACAAAGTTAGGCAATTTCAAAATAAGGTGCATGATAGGAAACTTTCATGGGGATTTTCATGATTAGCAGCCCTCAATCTATAGTATACACCGAAAGGTATTCAGGAAGCAAAATCCTTGTTTTCCAGTGTTTATTATTGTTCTCAACCTCATTTTCCCAGCTTCTCCCATAGCCTTTGATGCCCTTACTAATCAAGTACCTATCAACCTCCGCTTTAAATTTTCCTAATGACTTAGCCTCCCCAGCAGTCTATGGAAATAAATTCCTCAGAGTCACCGCACTTTGGCTCAAGATATCCCTCCTCGTCTCTGTTCTAAAGGGATGTCTTTCTGAGATTGCGACTTCTGAACCTAGGCTCCCCCACTATACAAAAGTCCAGTTATTTTGTAATGAATTGTTTGGTGTATGGTGTGACCTGGGAAAGAGCAGCGAGTGACTCAACAGTGAATCATGAACATGTCAGCTCAGCACTATAGCTAAAGGACTCGAGGGTATATAAGCACAGAACATTAAAAACTGACAAGGTCACTAAATATCAACATAATTTTAATTTATATGACAAGATCTGCAAAGTCTAAAAGCACAAGGTAATGGTGAGTTTACATTAAAAATGTGATGATAACATAGCACTGGAGTGTGGTGACCCATTGCTAGCAGCTCCCTGCAGATCCACACATTACTTCTATTATGATCATCCTACTCTTTTAAATCTAACTTCTCTGTCTTTCCTAGCACTGCACTTTTTGGTAGCTTTTTTCACATTTTATTCTGCATTTTTATTGGTTTACCTTATTCTAGCTCACTGCACTGTGTAATGATTTGATCTGTATGAACAGTACGCAAGACAAAGATTTTGGCTATATCTTGGTACACATGACAAGAATAAACCAATACCAATGATCAGTTAACTGGGACCATGAACTCAAGGATGTAATGTTGAGACTTTATAAAGCATTGGTGAGGCCTCACTTGGAGTATTTTGTGCAGGTTTGGGCCCTCATCTAGAAAGGATGTGCCAAAACTGCAGAAGGTTCAAAGGAGGTTCATGAAAATGATTTCCGGATTAAACATCTTGTCACATTAAGAGCATTTGATGGCTCAGGACCTGTATTCACTGGAATTTAGAAGAATGAGGGGTTACATAACTGAAACCTATCAAATGGTGAAAGGCCTTGATAGAGTGGATGTAGAGAGGATGTTCCGTATGGTGGGAGTATCTAAGACCAGAGGACACAGCCTCAGAATAGAGGGCCTCCTTTTAGAACAGAGATGAGGAGGTATTTTTTTCACCAGAAAGTGGAAACTCTGTGGAATTCATTGCCATAGGCAACTGTGAAGTTCAAGTCTCTCTGTAAGTTTAAGGCAGAGGTTGATAGATTCTCGATTGGTCAGGGTATGAAGGGATGGGGGTAGGAGGCAGGAGATTGAGTCTGAGAGAAAATTGGATCAGCCATGATGAAATGATGGAGCAGACTTGATGGGCCAAATGGCTTTATTCTGCTCTTATATCTTATGGTCTTATTTTCCCCTCTGAAGATCCTGGATGACCTACAAATATTTCAGTATATTTTTGTTAATTTGGGTATACCAACGATAATTTTGTAGGCTTAGAATTCCTCTGTTCTTTTGTATGACAGATCAATTTCTGCTTTTATAGTGTCCTCGCAAATGAAGATAAAAATATGCAAATAAGGAGCCTGATTAGGTCATTCAGTTCATTAAGCCTGCTCTGACATTTAATAGTATAAGACTATTGAAAGAACTCTTTATTTATTTATTGAGATACAACATGGAATAGGCCCTTCCGGCCCTTTGAGCTGCGTTGCTCAGCAACCCCCAATATCACCTTAGACTAATCATGGAACAATTTACAATAACCAATTAACCTGCCAACCAATATGTCCTTGGATTGTGGAAGGAAACCGGAACACCTGGAGGAAACCCACGCAATGACGGGGAGACTATGCATCTCCTTACAGACAGTGATGGGAGTTGAACTCGGGTCACTGGTACTGTTACGTGGTGTGCTACCCACTACACAACTGTGCTGCCTCTTGTATGATAAGGTGAATAATCTACTTCATGGCCTTACACCTTATTGTCTGCCTGCAATGCTCTTTATTTGTTACTGTAACTTTATTCTGCATTCTCTTGTTTCTTTTCCTTTGTTCTTGATGTGCTTATGTGATAAAATTAACTGTATGTATTAACTCCAGAACATTTGACATTAATTAACAAATAATTCAACAATTTAGTAATTCTGTATTCTGAAGGATTATCAATGACATGAGTGACAGGAACCCATTTTATTCTGCCTTAAAGATATTAAACAATTCTGCTTCCAGGGAGGATTGAGAAAAATATTTTCAAAGTCTTGTGACCCTCTGACAGAAAAATCATTTCTTCCCTGTCTTAAATAAGCAATGCTTATTGTTAAACAGTGACTTCCAGTTATTAATTCTCCCAAATGAGGAAGTATTCTCTGCACATCCACCACATAAAGCTAAGGCTTTATAAGGTATTTGTCAGACCGTACTGAGTTTAGGGGTCTTAGGATGCAACGGAATTGGAGAGAGTCCAGAGGATCTCAGAAGAATGATTATTGTGTACAGTTCTGGTCACCGAATTATAGGAAAGATGTCAACAAATTAGAGAGAGTACAGAGGAGATTTACTAGAACATTACCTAGGTTTCAGCACCTAAGTTACAGAGAAAGGTTGAACAAATTAGGTCTTTATTCTTTGGAGTGCAGAAGGTTGAAGAGGGACTTGATAGATTTGACGTGGATAGGCTTTTTCCATTTAGAGTAGAGGACATTCAAACAAGAGGACATGAGTTGAAAGTTAGGGGGCAAAACTTTAGGGGTAACACAACAGGGAATTTCATTACTCAGAGTGGTAGAGGGAGGTTTGATATTGTCATTGAAAAAAAAATTGGATAGGTATATGGATAGGAAAGGAATGGAGAGTTATGAGCTGAGTGTAGGTCAAGATTCAAGATTCAAGATTCAAAAACTTTATTGTCATTCTAACCGTACATCAGCTCTGCAGGGCAGAATGAGACAGCGTTTCCCAGGAGCAATGCAATCATAACATAACAAACGCAACACTAAATAATAAACATAAAATAAATAGTAAAATACAACAGCCACATGTCAGTTAAAAACAAGTTATAAGTATCCAGTGCAAGTTAAAGTGTCTAAAGCAGAGTCAGGTAGAGCAGCTATTTAGCAGTCTGACTGTCTGTGGGAGGAAGCTGTTTAGTAGCCTTGTGGTTTTAGTTTGGATGCTCCTGTAATACTTACCTGATGGCAGAAGAACAAACAGTTCATGGAGAGGGTGTGAGGGGTCTTTAATGATGTACCATGTCTTCTGGAGGCATCAACTCTGAAAAAGGTCTTGGACAGAAGGTAGGGAGACCCCAATAACCTTCTCTGCTCCCCTAACCACACTCTGCAAGGCTTTTTTGTCGGCAGCACTGCAGCTGGAGTACCAGGTTGTGATGCAAAAGGTCAGCACACTCTCAGCCACGCCTCTGTAGAATGTAGTTAAGATGTTAGTGGGGAGTGATGCTTGTTTAAGCTTCCTCAGAAAGTGCAATCTCTGCTGGGCTCGTTTCACAATCCCATTGGTGTTCCTGGACCAGGTGAGATTGTCTGAGATCTGCACCCTAAGGAACTTGATGTTTTCCACTCTATCCGCTGTGGAGCCGCTGATGCTGAGGGATGTGTGCTCAGGCTGAGACCGTCTGAAATCAACGATCATCTCCTTGGTTTTGGTGGCATTAAGCATCAAGTTGTTGTCACTGCAACAGCTCTCTAGGTTTTAGACCTCCTCCCAGTACATTGTTTCATCATTAGTGGGACTAGGAGAGAGTAAGCGTTCAGCACGGACTAGAAGGGCCGAGATGGCTGTTTCCGAGCTGTAATTGCTATATGGTCATATGGTTATAATGATCCCAGTATTAAAAGGGTTAATGCTGGAGGAGAATTTGATGCCTCTGGGCCTGTACTCACTGGAGTTTAGAAGAATAAATTGGATCTCATTAAAACCTATCGAAAGGCCTAGATAGAGTGGATGTCGTGAGGATGTTTCCTGTAGTGAGGGAATCTAGGATCAGAGAATGCAATCTCAAAGCAGAAGGAAATCCCTATAGAACAGAGATGAGGAGGAATTTCTTTAGGCAAATGGTGGTGAATCTGTGGAATTCATTGCGCAGACATCATTATTTAAAACAGAGCATCACAGGTTCTTCATTAGGAAGGATATCAAAGGCTGGAGAATGGGTTTGAGACAATGGAATGGTGGAGCAGATTTGGATTGGCTGAATGGTCTAATTTTACTCCTAAGTCTTATGGTGTTTTGGAATCAACCCAACAGAACCCTATATACTGTTATCTCACTTACGTGTTCCCAGAAACATGAATGGAATCAGTTCTAAAGGGGTCTCTCGGATCATTATATATAGACAGATAAATTATTGACTATCTTATTGTGCCAGGATCCCAGTGCAAATTATTTTCCACCATGCTCTGTGAAGGGAAATTACCTATATAGTATCTGGTGCACAGTACTTATCTCCCTTCAGCTGCATGCTTACATGCTGGGTAACTGGTGTGAATCCAGTAATGAGTCAACCGAGAGCTCAACAGGATGGAAAAAAAAGCATCTGAGTCCTGGTGTGGGATGGGCTGGGGTGAATACTGCAGACACTCCTCAGCACTCAATTATAAGCTTTACAAGGTCCAGCACAGAGTACCTCTATTGGTGGCTGGGAGCTGGCAACTGCTCTTCCACTTATTGACAAACTGCCGAAATACGATGGCTTTTTACATCACTATTACGGCACAGTTTTTACAGTACCAGTGACTGGAAGATTGGACTGTCTGTAAGGAATTTGTATGCTTTCCCTGTGACTGCATGGGTTTCCTCTGGGTGCCCCAGTTTTCTTTCACATTCCATGAAGACATTTGAGAAAGGGTTTCTAAGTTGTGGGCAGGGTATGTTGGAACCAGATGAGTGGCAATGCTTGTGGGTTGCCCTCAACTCATCGTGAACAATGATCCAAATGATGCACCTATATTTCACTGTGTATGGGACAAACGAAGCTAACCTTTGTGGGCTATAATGGAAGCTGCCATTCCTCTTACTTTGCTGGGCTCAAGCCCAGGGATCCTTTGTACAGGTTCAGTCACAAAGAGGGAGAAAGCAGCTTCTACTGGGGTGGGAGAGACCTGATGCAATATTTCGACCTGAAACGTTGACCATTCCTATCAGACTCACAGGCACATGCTTGACCCGTTAAGTTCCTCCAGCGATTTGTAGTTAGCATGACAAATTCTACACCTTCTCTCTCACCAGCATTCAGAGCCCCAAACGGTCCTTCCAGATGAGCTGACACTTCACCTTCTAGTCTGTCAGGTTACCTATTGTATCCAGTGCTCCAGAAGACGATTGGGGGACAACTTTGTCAAGCTCGTTCCTTCAGTCCATCACAAAGAGCAGTATCTTCCTGTGGTTGCCTACTTCCAGTAAGTTTCCCATGCCCATTCTGACATCTTGCTCCATGGACTCCTTTCCTGCCACGATGAGGCCAAGCTCAAATAGGAGGAGCAACACCTCATATTCTGTCTGTCTAGCCTCAACCTGATGGCACGAACACCGATTTCTCTGACTTCTGGTAATTCTCCCCCCTCACCCTTTCTCTCTTCTTCCATTCCCCATTCTGATTACCCTCTCACCCCTTCTCTTCTCCATACCTGCCCATCTTCCCTGTCTGGTTCCCCTTATCCTTCCCTTTTTTCCATGGTCCACTGCCCTCTCCTGTTAGATTCCTTTATCTTCCTATTACTTCTTACTATTCCCTCCCAGCTTCTCACTTCCCCAGCTACCCATGGTACCTCTCACCTGGTCTCAGCTATCATCTGCCAGCTTGTACTACTTCCCCTTCCCCCACCTTCTTATTCTGGCTTCTTCCCTTCTTCCTTTCCAGTCCTAAGAAATGGTCTCGGCCCAAAACACTGACTGTTTATTTCCCCTCTGTAGATGCCACCTGAGTTCCTCTAGCATTTTGTGTGTCTCGGTCAACATTTTGAGCTACTGCCAAATTTCTTGCGATTCCAGTTCGTGATTTTCAACATCTTACATCAAATTCCCAGATATCAGGATGCAGCCCAAGCAAATATATGTTTTAAAGTACAGGGAGTATGTGTTTTTGAGTGCTAAAGCCTAAAGACCGAGAATACTGCAATGAATCAATATTCTGCAGAGTAGTGCTAACTTGGGTATTAGTTTATGCTTCAATGTATCCCTTTCATTAACAAAAAGGCTCAGCAGATGATGTGTTTCTTGCAGCAGTTGATAAAATTTCATCTTCCTCGGAATATACTGATGCAATTCTGCATTGCCATCACAGAAAGGTCCTTCTCATCAGCCATCACTGTCTGGTTTTGTGCTGCATCCTCGCACAATATATGAAAACCACTGCATCAGATCAGCCATTACTGTCTGGTTTGGCACCGCATCCCCCTCACAACATACAGTAGGAAAACCACAGTGCTCTGTCAGGTCAACAGGAAAGGTCTTTGGCTGCAGTCTACCATCACTTCAGGACTGGTATCTGTCCAGGACAAAGAAGCAGGCAGGAAAAATCATTGCAGACACTAACCATCCAGCAATCTGCCTTTTCCAAATGCAATCTTCCAGAAAGCACTGTAGGCTATTAAAGCAAAGTGTTCATGCTACCTTAAAAGGCTTTTTTTTTTACCCAGGCAGTTAATCTGATAAACCATTCTAGTTGACCACCCATTGTTCCCCACTATCTATTACCCTCATCACTGCACCGCACTGTAAACATTGCATTTGCATTGTAAATACATGCTGATAGTTATGTATTTATTCACATTTCATTCCATATCTATATTTTAACATCTAACTTTATATTTATATTATTACTTATACTTGATAATTGTGGAATGTCATTGTTTTATGTTGCATGTCACACCCTGACCAACACACCAAAGCAAATTCCAAATATATCGAGAATAAAGTGGAGCCTTGAATTAAGTCCCATCTAGGTCTTTTAAATTCCAGTGGATGCAAACCAAACCTAACAGCCTTTACACATGAGACCAACAACCATTTCCAGGTATTAGTATAACATATATGATTGAATTGCTCCCAATGCATTCACATCCTTCTTTAAATCATGGGATAAATATAATACTGTACATGATGCAGCAGATTTGAAATCACTAGCACCATATAAAAGCAATGCATAATCTCCATACCTTTGTATTCAATTTCCCTAGCCATAATTGATAACATTTCATTAGCTTTCCCGATTATTCATTATACTTACGTGCTAATATTTTGGTAATCATGCACAAGAACACTCACCATCTCAAAGCTCTGCAAACACTAATTATTTAGATTTTTTTTCTTTTTCAAAAAATTTTCAGAAAACCTTTGTAGGCTTTATTGGCCAGACCTCATTAAGAATTCACTTGATGGATCTGAGTCTATATTTGATGGTGTTCAGTAGAATGGAAGGGATCTCATGCAAACATACCGAAAGGCTAGGATTTAGTAGAGATGGGAAAGCTGTTCCTTCCGTAGGCGGATGATCCAAGGTCATAGCCTCAGAAAAAAAAGATGACTCTTTAGAGCTGAGATAAGGATTTCTACTGCCAGAAGGTAGTGAATTGGCCCACTTTGCCACAGAGGGTCACAGAGACCTCACCATAGCGTGTACTTAAGGCAGAGGTTGATAGGATATTTTTTTTAGTTGCTAAGTGGGATGCTACAGGGAGAAGATTTGAGAATGGGGTTGAGAAAACAAATCAACCGTAATTGAATGACAAAGCAGATTCAATGGGCTGAACAGTTAAATTCTGCTCCATTGTCTTGTAGTTATCCTAAAATGGATAATTTTATATTTCTCCTACATTATACTTGATTGCCAGATCAGTTTCCATTCACGTAGCCTAACTATTTCCCTTCATATCTTCCTGGTGTTTATTGCAGATCCAATAAACATCTTACAAGCACAACTTCAGCAGTAAGTTCTGAGTCATTTACACAAACCTAGATGTGAGGTGAGAAACTGCGATGAATTATATCCTGTGTAGAGATTTAATGGTTTTGAATTAATGGGTTATTAAAAGGAGCTGATGTATTTCTGCTGTGAATCTGTTGCAAAGTGCTGAGTTCTCCGCTTTTCAATACTGCCAAGGCATTACAATAGAAGTGATCTGTTTTTATTGTGTAGAATTAAGCACGTGATCAATTATTGTGCTAGTCTTGCCAAGCTTGGTGATTGATTGTAACCATTGAATCCCATTAGCTTAAAACACACTCCAGTTCTGAGCACATTGCCACTATCTCTTTATCTCTTTCAGTTATTTGATTGGTCAGCTCTGCCGTTGTTGACCCCAGAGGGCCATTGTTGACACCCATGAAGAACAATGTAGCGATAGGAACAATCACCAGCTGTAACTATACCGTCCTTCACGGCTGCTTTTTTGAGATTCCTGCTAGGAACTGACTGAAGTGAAAGATAAGGGGTTCTAGAGCATGGCATTTATATGTGCTCTCAAGCACTAATTATCTTCAAATATCTTTGCTGATCAGAATTCAGACTGTTAAAAGCTGTTTCAAATGTACTCAACCTTAAGGAGCACAGCAAGTAATTGCTTTGCAATGATAACCTTCTAATTGGACTTAGGCAATAGGTCAGATATCATGTATTTTCCTTCAGCATCAATTTTATCAGCATCTACTGGACCTCACTGTATTTTTGATAGTCCACGTAAGAAATATAGTCCATATGCTGTGCAATCTTAAAGAGACATTTGATTAAGTAAGCCTCTATTTTGAGCCATTTTTTCATGTGAAATAGTTTTACAAGGATACATTTAGATCTCCATTGATTTAGCTGATGTGGAAATCTACCTGAGATCCTTAAACAGTTCTAGACCACATCATGAGCAATGTAATTGCATTTGCCTCTGTTAATGCCTGTATATAAAATATTTTTGTCCCGTGTTCAGAATTTCTGCTTGTTCCATTTTAATAGCATATAAAGCGTCATTGGCAACTACAGTCCTGTTTTTAACCAACACATTGGAGGAGTTCGGTGAATCAGATAGCATCTACGGAGGTAACTGCTCAGTGAATGTTTCAGGATGACGTTTTCCGTCCAGACTAAATGGAAGGTCTCATCCCAGCTTCCCTTCCATAGATTCAGCCCGACCCATAAGTTCCTCCAAAGCTTTGTGTGTTGCTCCAGATTCTAGCATCCACAGTCTCAGGTGTCCAGTTCCTGATTTTTAACACCGTCTATGCATGTGCCTCACAAGAATCAAACTGCATCACAGTAATCAATGAGTTCCATGTAGAATTTCATACTCAGTCTTAGTTCAGTGATTGATGGCAAATTTCTACATAGTCACAGTGAGGACCAAAAGGTGGTTGATGAGGATGGTGAAAATGGATTTCAAGCACCCCAAGAGCAGAGGTCCCAACCTTAAGCTCAGTGGTAAAATCTGCGCAGGACTGAAATTTGGAAAAATGGTAAGTCAGTATAAAACCTCAAAGTTCAAATGTATTCATACAATGCTCTGGGCAGCCTAACTGTAAGCATTTTATGAGATAGAATCCCCTTCCATTTGCCTATTGCCACTAAAGATCAATAGCAGATGCTCTATCACTGGCTCTCGAATTTTTTCGATCATTTCGTCAAGATTAATATATATGACAGGCTGCTTTTCACTTACCACAGCTCAGCCTGCATCCCTATCTTTCCCTCACAACTTATCACCAAACTCCAAGATCTGGTCCACTTTACCACTGGATCCTTGACTTCCTCATCGTCAATCCTCAATCAATGACAATTGGTAACATTTTGTCCTCTCCTATCATCAATCCAGGTGCACCTTGAGCCTGATTGTTTAGCACACTGCTCTATCCTCTTTATGGCTACGACTGAATTTTTCCATCAAGGAGGAGGTACAGGAGACTGAAGCTGCACACTCGAAGTTTCAGCAGCTCTGTCTCTGGAGACAGCTTATCTACTGTTATCTTTTATAAATCTATCTCTGGAGACAGATTATCTGTTGATATCTTTTATAAAACCTCCCTCCCCTTTCTTGATCTCTCTGTCTCTATCTTTGGAGACAGCTTTTCTACTGATATCCTTTAGAAAGGCATCAAAGCTATTCCGTTTCTTTCTGGACACCAGACCCATCTAGTTCCACACTACCACCACTCACCTCCACCTGGCGGAACTGGTCCTCACTCTCAATAATTTCTCCTTTGGCTCCTCCAACTTTCTTCAACAAAAGGTGTAGCCATGGGCACTCACATGGGTCCCAGCATCACCTGCCTTTTTGTCAGCTACATTGAACATTCTATGTTCCAATCATGCACTGGTATCACTTCCCCCAACTTTGCCTATGTACATCAACGACTGCATTGCTGCTGCTTCCTGCAACTGTGCAGAGTTAGTCAACTTCATCAAATTTGCCTCCAAATTCCACCCTGTCCTTAAATTTACCTGACCCATTTCCAACACCCCCCTCCCCTTTGTCCATCTCTCTGTCTCTGTCTCTGGAGACAGCCTATCTACTGATATATTTTATAAACCCACAGACTTTCACAGCTACCTGGATTATACATCTTCCCATCATGTTACTTATAAAAATGCCATACCCTTCTCTTAATTCCTCTGTCCCTGCTGCGTCTGCTCTCAGGATAAGGTTTTTCATCCCAGAACTAAGGAAATATCCTCCTTCTTCAAAGAAAGGGGCCACTCTCTCTCCACCATCAACACTGCCCTCACCCGCATCTCTTCCATTTTGCACATGTCTGCCCTCACCCCGTCCACCCATCACCCCACCAGTGATAGGGTTCCTCTTGTCCCCACCTACCACCCCACCATTTTCCATGTCCAACATATAATTCTCCAGAACTTCCCCATCTCCAGTGGGATCCCAACAACAGCACATCTGTCCTCCCTCATCACTTTCGGCTTTCCACAGGGATCGCTCCCTAGGCGACCTTCTTAGCCTTTCGTCCATCCCCACTGATCTCCCTCCTGACATTTATCCTTGCAAGCAGAACAAGTGCCACTCCCGCCCCTACACCTCCTCCCTCACTACCATTCAGGGGCCCAAAATGTCCTTTTAAGTGAGGTGACACTTCACCTGTGAGTATGTTGTGGCCATCTACTCTATTTGGTGCTATTGATGTGGCCTCCGGTATATCATTGAGTCCCAATGCTGATTGGGAGACTGCTTCGCTGAGTACTTATGCTCCATCTGCCAGAAAAAGCAGGATCTCCTTCCCATTCCCATTCCGGCATGTCAGTCTACGGCCTCCTCTACTGTTGCTATGAAGCCACATTCAGGTTGGAGGAGCAATGCATTATATTCTGTCTGAGTAGCTTCCAACCTGACAGCATGGACATAGATTTCTTGAGCTTCCAATAATTGACCACCCTCCCCACCTCCTTCACCATTCCTCATTCCCATTTCCCTCCCTCACCTTATCACCTTACCTGCTCATCATCTCCCTCTGGTGCTCCTCCCCCTTTCCATTCTTCTGTGGCCTTCTGTCCTCTCCTATCAGATTCCCCCTTCTCCAGCCCCTTATCTCTTTTACCAATTGACTACCCAACTCTCTACATCACCCTTCCCCCCACCTCCAGGTTTCACCTATCACCTTTATCTTGCATTTCTCAGTCTCCTCCTCCCACCCTCTCACTCTGATTTCCCATCTTTTTTCTCCAGCCTGATGAAGGATCTCAGCCCAAAACATTGGCTGATTACTCGTTTCTATAGATGCTGCCTGACCTGCTGATTTCCTCCACCATTTTGTGTGTGTTGCAAAGTTTTAGGACCAGCTTCCTCCCCTCCACCATCAGATTTCTGAATGGACAATGGACATGTACACAACTTTACAATTTTTTTTCTTTTTTTAACACTCTATTTGAATTAATCATATTATTTAATTTTTTAAAAATAAATTTCTTGCTGTAATTTATAGTTTCGGCTTCAACGTTCAAAGTAAAATTTATTATCAGAGTACATACATGTCTCCACATACAATCCTGAGTTTCTTTTTCTCCAGGCATACTTAGCAAATCTATAGAACAGTAACTGTAAATAGGATCAATGGACAACAATATGTGGAAATGCAAATATAAATAAACAGCAATAAATGCTGAGCATGAAATAACAAGTTAATGAGTTCTTGAAGTGAGACCATTAGTCGAGGGAACACCAGAAGAAGAACGAGTCTAGTTATCTCCTTTTGTTCAACAGCCTTGTGGTTGAGAGGTTGTAACTGTTCTTGAACCTGGTGGTCTGAGTTCTGAGGCACTTGTACCTTCTACCTGATGGCAGCAGTGAGCAAGGAGCACGGTCTGGGTGGTGAAGATCTTTGATGATGGATGCTGCTTTTCTACAGTAACCTTTCATGTAGATGTGCTCAATGGGTCAGAGGGTTTTACTTGTGATATACTGGGCTGAATCCCCTACCTTTTGTAGGATTTTCCACTCAAAGGCATTGGTGTTCCCATACCAGGCTGTAATGAAGTTTGCCAAGATTTTTGATGACATGCTCTGCAGACTCCTAAGAGGCACTGTTGTGCTTTCTTTGCAATTATATTTTTATGATATAATAGGTCCAGGATGGGTCTTCTGAGATGGTGCCGCCTAGGAATTTAAAGTTACTGACCCTCCTCTGCTCTGATTTTCTGATGATTGCAGGCTCATGGACCTCTGGTTTCCCTCATTCAAGTCTACTATCAATACTTTGGTCTTATTGATATTGAGTGAGAAGTCAGTCAGTCAGTCTACACCAGTCAGTCAAATTTTCAGTCTCCCTCCCGGGTTAGTAAAGGGTTAGTAAATTTGCTGATGACACAAAGGTTGGAGGTGTTGTGGATACTGTGGAGGGCTGTCAAAGGTTACAACGGGGCATTGACAGGATGCAAAACTGGGCTGAGAAGTGGCAGATGGAGTTCAACCCAGACAAGTGTGAGGTGATTCATTTTGGTAGGTCAAATATTATGGCAGAATATAGCATTAATGGTAAAACTCTTGGCAGTGTGCAGGATCACAGGGATCTTGGAGCTCGAGTCCATAGGACACTCAAAGCTGTTATGCAGGTTGACTCTGTGGTAAGAAGACATACAGTGCATTGGCCTTCATCAGTCGTGAGATTGAGTTTAAGAGCTGAGAGGTAATGTTGCAGCTATATAGGACCCTGGTCAGACCCCACTTAGAGTACTGTGCTCAATTCTAGTCGCCTCACTATAGGAAGGACGTGGAAACCATAGAAAGAATGCAGAGGTGATTTACAAAGATGTTGCCTGGATTAGGGAGCATGTCTTATGAGAATAGGTTGAGTGAACTTGGCTTTTTCTCCTTGGAGCGATGGAGGATAGGAGGTGACCTGATGGAGGTGTACAAGACAATGAGAGGCATTGATCATGTGGATAGTCAGAGGCTTTTCCCCAGGGCTGAAATGGCTAGCATGAGAGGGCACAGTTTTAAGGTGCTTGGAAGTAGGTACAGAGGAGATGGCAGGTGTAAGTTTTTACGCAGAGAGTGGTGAGTGCATGGAATGGGTTGCCGGCGGCGGTGGTGGAGGCGGAAACGATAGGGTTTTTTAAGAGACTCCTGGATGGCTACGTGGAACTTAGAAAAATAGAGAGCTATGGGTAAAGCCTAGGTAGTTCTAAAGTTCGGACATGTTCGGCACAGCCTTGTGGGCTGAAGGGCCTGTATTGTGCTGTAGGTTTTCTATGTTTTTTTCCTATATACTGATTCATCACCACTTTAGTACAGCCCAGAACAGTCATGTTGTCAGCAAATTGTATAAGGTGTTGGAACTTGACAGCCACACAGTCAGATGAATAGAGTGAGTAGAGCAGGGGGCTAAGCACACATCCCTGCAGTGCTCCTGTGCTGATAAAGATTATGGAGGAGACGTTCTTGCCTAGCCAAAATGACTGGGGTCTACAATTGAGGAAATCCAGGATCCAATTGCACAAGGGGGGGTACTAAGTCCCAGGTCTTGGAGTGCACTGATTAGTTTTGAGGGGAGATAGTATTAAATGTTGAGCTGTTCAGGGGTTGTGTGAAGACCCGATGATGTATTGCCATAATACAACAAATTTTACAATATATGCCAGTGATAGTAAACCTAATTTTGATTCTAATTCCCCTTATCAGTTATAGACACTAGAGCTCAAAAGTTTAAGATAAGGGACAGGCCATCTTGAAGAGTTTCCCTCTCCCAAGAGAGATAATTTGTAGAATGCCTACATGATGGTTTTTGAGATCAGCTTCTGGTTGAGCCTGCTTGGGGATGAGGTATTCTAGATTTGGTGTTGTGTAATGAATCAGATTTGATTGGGGAGCTTAAGGTAAAAGAACCCTGAGGCAGTGATCACAATATGATAGGATTCGCCCTGCAATTTGAGAGGGAGAAGCTAAAGTCACAAGTATCAGTATTACAGTGAAGTAAAGGGAATTACAGACATCAGAGAGAAGATGGCCAAAGTAGATTGGAAGAGGATGGTTGCAGGGATGATGACAGAGCAGCATCGGCTGAACTTTCCAGAGGCAATTTGCAAGGCACAGAATAGATATGTCCCAATGAAGAATAAGTGTTCTACTGGCAACATGATACAACTGTGGCTGACAACAGAAGTAAAAGGGAGGGCATATAATAGAGCAAACATGAGTGGGAATTAAAAGGATTAGGAAGCTTTAACAAATCATCAGAAGGCAACCAAAACAGCTGTAAGGAGGGAAAAGATGAAATATGAAGTTAAGCTCACAAATAATATCAAAGAGGACACCAATTTTTTTTTATTTTCAGATATGTAAAGAGTAAAAGAGAGGTGAGTGTAGATAATGGACTGCTTAAAAATGATAATGGAGAGGTAGTAATGGGGAACAAGGAAATGGCAGACAAACTAAGTATTTTGCATTTGTCTTCACTGTGGAAGACACTAGCAGTATGCTGGAAGTTTGAGAGTGTCAGGGAGCAGAAGTGAGTACAGTTGCTGATACTCAGGAGAAGTTGCTTAGGAAGATGAAAGGTTGAAGGTAGATAAATCACCAGGACCAGATGCACTCATGTTTCTGAAAGAGGATGCTGAAGAGATCGTGGAGGCATTAGAGATTATTTTTTGAGAAACTCTAGATTCTGGCATGGCTCTGGAGGACTAGAAAACTGCAAATATCACTCCACTCCTAAAGAAAGGAGAGAGGCCTAAGAAAGGAAATTATAGTCCTGTTAGCCTGACTTCAGTGGTTGAGAAGATGTTGGAGTCAATTGTCAAGGATGAAGTTTCAGGTTACTTGGAAGCACTTGATAAAACAGGCCAAAGTTAGCATGATTAACTGAAGGGAAAATTTTGCCTTAGAATTCTGTTGTGATCCTTTGAGGAAATAACAAGCAAGACAGAGAAAGGATAATTAGTGGATATTGTGTACTGGGATTTTCAGAAGGCCCAGTGCCTTTGACAAGATGCTGGATGCCCATGAGGTTCCTTGACAAGATAAGAGCCCATGGTATTATAGGAAAGGTGCAAGCATGGATGGAACATTGGCTGATTGCCAGGAGGCAGAGAGTAGGAATAAAGAGAGCCTTTTCTGGTTGACTGCCGGTGCCTAGTGGTGATCACCAGATTCAGTTTTAAGACCACTTTTTTTAGGTTGTGTGTCAAAGATTTGGATGACGGAACAATGGCTTCATGGCCAAGTTTGTGGATGATACCTTGATAGAAGGAAGAAAAGTAAAGGATGAACTGAAGGAAATTTATATTAGGCAAGAAACAGTGTTGGATAGACTGTTGAGTCTGAAGGCTGATAAGTCTCTGGGACCTGATGGTCTGCATCCCAGGGTACTTAAAGAGGTGGCTCTAGAAATCGTGGACACATTGGTAATCATTTTCCAATGTTCTATGGATTCAGGAACAGTTCCTGCTGATTGGAGGGTGGCTAATGTTGTTCCACTTTTCAAGAAAGGAGGGAGAGAGAAAACAGGGAATCGGTTAGCCTGACGTCAGTGGTGGGAAAGATGCTGGAGTCAATTATAAAAGAGGAAATTACGACACATTTGGATAGCAGTAGAAGGATCAGTCCGAGTCAGCATGGATTTATGAAGGGAAAATCATGCTTGACTAATCTTCTGGAGTTTTTTGAGGATGTAACTATGAAAATGGACAAGGGAGAACCAGTGGATGTAGTGTACCTGGACTTCCAGAAAGCTTTTGATAAAGTCCCACATAGGTGATTAGTGGGCAAAATTAGGGCACATGGTATTGGGGGCAGCGTACTGACATGGATTGAAAATTGGCTGGCTGACAGGAAACAAAGAGTAGTGATTAACGGGTCCCTTTCGGAATGGCAGGCTGTGACCAGTGAGGTACCGCAAGGTTCGGTGCTGGGACCACAGCTGTTTACAATATATATTAATGATTTAGATGAAAGGATTAAAAGTAACATTAGCAAATTTGCTGATGACATAAAGCTGGGTGGCAGTGTGAAATGTCAGGAGGATGTTATGAGAATGCAGGGTGACTTGGACAGGTTGGGTGAATGGGCAAATGTATGGCAGATGCAGTTTAATGTGGATAAATGTGAGGTTATCCACTTTGGTGGCAAGAACAGGAAGGCAGATTACTATCTAAATGGAGTCAAGTTAGGAAAAGGGGAAGTACAACGAGATCTAGGTGTTCTTGTACATCAGTCAATGAAAGCAAGCATGCAGGTACAGCAAGCAGTGAAGAAAGCATGCTGGCTTTTATAACAAGAAGAATTGAGTATAGGAGAAAAGAGGTCCTTCTGCAGCTGTACAGGGCCCTGGTGAGACCCCACCTGGAGTATTGTGTGCAGTTTTGGTCTCCAAATTTGAGGAAGGACATTCTTGCTATTGAGGGAGTGCAGCATAGGTTCACAAGGTTAATTCCCGGAATAGCGGGACTGTCATATGTTGAAAGATTGGAGCAACTGGGCTTGTATACACTGGAATTTAGAAGGATGAGAGGGGATCTGATTGAAACATGTAAGATTATTAAGGGATTGGACACACTGGAGGTAGGAAGCATGTTCCCGCTGATGGGTGAGTCCAGAACTAGAGGCCACAGTTTAAGAATAAGGGGTAGGCCATTTAGAACAGAGATGCGGAAAAACTTTTTCACCCAGAAAGTGGTGGATATGTGGAATGCTCTGCCCCAGAAGGCAGTGGAGGACAAGTCTCTGGATGTATTCAAGAGAGAGTTAGATAGAGCTCTTATAGATAGTGGGGTCAAGGGATATGGGGAGAGGGCAGGAACGGGGTACTGATTGTGTATGATCAGCCATGATCACAGTGAATGGCGGTGCTGGCTAGAAGGGACGAATGGCCTACTCCTGCACCTACTGTCTATTGTCTAAAACCGCAGACATTTTCTAAAGGGAGAAAATATTCAATTTCCGTCATTATGCCATCATGTCTTAAGTGCATGCCTTGCTAAAAGTAATAACGAAGCATCCAAGTTCTCCCGGTCTCCTTGAGTTTTTCTTTTGATTAGTTTAATATTTAAGAGTTATAAAACATAACACTCTCCAACTCTTTGTGCGCTACTTTGACAATTGCATTAGTGCTGTTACGTGCACCCATGCCGAGCCTGTGAATTTCATTAACTTTGCCTCAAACATCCACCCTGCCACCTCTGACACTCTTCTCTCTTTTTCACTGGAAAAATATCAGATATATTAAATACACAACACTCATCCCTACTTTGATAAAAACTCCAACTCAATATAGAATGAATCTCAACCATATACAAATATAGGACCATAAGATATGGGACCAGAAGTAGGTATTTACCCCATTGAGTCTGCTCCACCATTTCATCATGGCTGATCCATTTCCTTCCCAGCTCCAATCTCCTATCTTTGCCTTCACATCCCTTCATGCCCTAACTAATCAAGACTCTATCAACCTCGGCCTTAAATATACCCTATGACTTGCCCTCCACAGCTGCCTGTGGCAATAAGTTCCACAACTTCACTACTCTCTGGCTGAAGAAATTCCTCCTCATCTCCATTCTAAATGGATGTTTGGTTAACTTCTGGCATCTAGTTAACTTCGGTTTAGATGGCCCTGTGACTCAGAACCTCAGCAACTTCTGCCTGGTGGCTAACGAAACAAGGATAGCAACTAATTACTTTGTTAACCACACTTCTTCTGGCAACTGATCATTACAAATAGTAGTCTGTAACATCCCTTTGGACCTGGAGGTAATCTGATGTGGCAGAACTGAGGCAAGGCAATGCAGTGGGCCCGTGGCCGAGAGCGTGGAAGAGCGTGAAACGTTGGGTACTGGCTGAATCAAAGCCGTGCAGTCCAGGCCCCAGAGTTTATCAGCATGACTGAAAGTGATGTTCGGATGGAGATTTACAGAGGCAGCAAAGTCCGGCGATCCAAGTGGCAGAACCCAATGTTCAGATGGACGAAGTGTCCTGACGAAGGGTCTCGGCCCGAAACGTCGACTGTACTTCTTCCTATAGATGCTGCCTGGCCTGCCGTGTTCCACCGGCATTTGGTGTGTGCTGCTTGAATTTCCAGCATCTGCAGATTTCCTCGTGTTTGCGTTCAGATGGAGAATTAAGCACCAGGCCAGATGGTAAAGTTCAGGGTGTTGGAGCCCAAGGCGAGGTACGGACCAGTTCATACCACTGCTCCATGACGTCTACTCAGCTCAGTGCTCAACCATGGGACTCTCTTTGCAGACTTCAGAGGTGGCTGTTTGCATGATTTTTATTTCATTGCACATTGGGTTTTCGACGAATTTCTTGTTTATGGGTTATTTTATTCTTTACTTATAGGCTCTTTCTTATGCTATTGATGGGGTTTATCGTCTCTGCATATTGGATGTTAGACAGTCTATTTATATATGTGTATTTGGGTTTTTATTTTGTGTGTCTCTATTCTGGCTGCCTGTAGGGAGACAAACCTCAGGGTTGTATTATGTGTACATACTTTGAACTTCCCTTTGTTCTGAGGATGTGTCCTAACTATAAGACATATATATATACAGCATATTATATAAATTCTATATAGATATCCACAGCATAGTAAATTTTTAAATTGTCCCATTCAGGTCACTGTGGAGAATTTTTTATTCTTGTGGGGTAACATCTTTCCAGGAGTTATCTTTTCTCCAGTGGAAATTCTTAGCTGGATATCTGCAAGCTTCAGTTCAGCATCTTTTAAATGCTGTGCAAACCCATTTTCTGGAATGACTAAAGCAGCCGAGCCAGTGTCCAATTCCAGTTTAATTAATTTGCTATTCAATTCTGAAGTAAGCCATATTGCTTGAGCCCTGCTGAAGGGTCTCGGCCCAAAATGTCAACTGTACTCTTTTCCATAGACGCTGCCTGGCCTGCTGAGTTCCTCCAGCATTTTGTGTGTGTTGCTTGGATTTCCAGCCTCTGCAGATTTTCTCTTGTTTTTGCTTATGTCTTGTTAGTTTTCATATTGAAAGTCACAAGGCTACTGTGTCTTCTTTCATTCTCATCATTATCAGATTTTTGAATGCTTTCTTGTAAGATTACACAAACTAAACTATCTTTCAGTGACAATATTTAGACAATTTCTTCAATTTAGCCACAGATGCTGAAATAGACACCCCTTTTGACTCCCCTCTTACAGCATTTTGCAATCAACAATGATTTTGATTCAGATGTTCCTGCATTGCTTACACGATATCAGCAAAGCTAATTTTTGCTGGTGGAGCAGTTCAGCTTCTAAACTACTATTATGTTTTGTAACTCCAAAACATAAAACAATTGAAAGAAAAATATGGTGAGACCGGAAGAACTTGTGCATATCATTTTCACTTTTAGTGAGGCACGTGCTTATGACATGGTGATGTAATGGCATATGTCATTCACGTACTTTTACGTATAACCTGTAATGAATTATGTGAACAACAAAGAATGCTTAATCAAACAGTATATTTTCAATATTACTTAAATATTACTGAAATATTAAATTAACAACAGAGAGCAGTCCCAGTGTAAACTTGGAAAATGGACTGCTCCACACAGCCAACAAAAAGGCAGGCATAGCTGGGGCACATGTCAGTATGTAGGTTTATATAGATACTAGTACACAGTCTGTTTCCATAGGTAGGTTTACAGTGTAAAAGTATCAGGCAACAAGTATTTAATGACTGGCAAAGGTATAGTGGGACAAAAACTAGTTTTCTGTGTTATGTAATTCTTGACCCTGTATTAGTAAGGAACATTTTACAGGATTGATTAGCAAACTTTTACAGATGTGTGACTGGCTGCATCACAGCTTGGTATTTAAAACACCAATGCTCTTGAATGGAAAATCCTACAAAACGTAGTGGATGTGGCCCACTCCACCATAGAGCACATCTACGAGGAGCATTGTCACAGGAAAGCAGTATCCATCAACAGGGATACCCACCACCCATGTCATGCACTTTTCTCACAGCTGCCATCAGGAAGAAGGTACCGAAGCCTCAGGACTCATACTACCATGTTGAGGAACAGATTACTTCCCAACCATCAGGCTCCTGAACCATAGGGGATAACTTCACTTGCCCCATCACTAAACTGTTCTTACAACCTATGGAGTTTTTTCAAGGACTTTTCATCTTAAATTCTCAATATTTATTGCTTATTTATTTATTATTGTTATTATTTCTTTTTTTCTTTTTGTATTTGCACAGTTTGTTGTCTTTTGCACACTGGTTGTTCACACTGTTGGTATGATTTTCATTGATTCTATCATGGTTTTTGGATTTATTAAATATGCTCACAAGAAAATGAATCTCAGGGTTGTAATGTACTTTGATGATAAATTCACTTTGAATTTTGGACTTTTGAACCTTGATTGTGAGTTAGAAATGAAAATATCCATTGCTAACTGGTCAATCTAGATTTACTTTATTACACTTACATCATGATTTTGACACAACCGAGTGGCTTGCTAGGCTATTAAAATCCATGAGGCCAGACTAGGCAGTGACCTTCTCTCCATTATAAGGACAGCAGATTTCCTTCCCTGAAGGACATTAGGGAGCCAGATGGGTTTTTATGGCAATCTGGTAGCTTCACAGTTACCATTACTGACTGATCCAAGTTTTCTAATACAGATTTATTAAATTAATTAACTGGATTTAAATTCCCCAGTTGCTGTGGGGGGATTTGAACACATGTCTGCACATCATTAATCCGTCCCTCTGGGTTACTAGTCCAATTAATTAACTACTATGCTCTTTACAAAGCCAAGATCCCATGTGCTTTTTTAACATCTTCTGAACTTGCCCTGCAGATTTAAAGATTTCTGAACATCCACTTTTCAGGTCCTCTTACACCCAGCTCTCCTGCTTAGTTCCACTTTGTCTACACAACCTCACCCTTGTTGCTTCTCCTAGGTTCATACAGATGTGCTTTAAACTGCATCAGCTTATTCATTTTATCATTCTGGCTCTGAATCATGTTTAGAAATTAATGCATGGTGAAGTTTTGCACCATCTGCAAACTTTCAAATTTTAGTTGTACAAAATTCCATATATTTATGTACAGCTAAGTAATGATCCTGCATGAATCACCGTATCTACTTTGATCCATTTGGGAAAATATTTATTTTCCTTTGTTTTCTTCATCCTAACACTTAACTAACTTTATTACTCTTTATTGTTTAATATCATTGCTTCTATTTCTGAAATTAGCTAGTTTTGAAATACTTTATAAATCGGTTTTTTTTGCAAGTTTTGAATGCATCTTTGATTTCATCTATGTTCTCCCCAGTGCATCAAAGAATTCAGTCTGCTCTATTAAACAATTTAACTAGACTGGGTTTGAATCAGGGTGGGTTAAACAAAAGTAACAGAAACTGAAATGTTGAAAACTCATATTTATGAGACTATGATTAATTTGGATAAATAGTGACAATTAGAGTCACAGAGTCATCAAATACTACAGCACAGAAAAAGGCCCATTTAATCTGAGCCAACCTGCTTTTCTGCTGAGTCCTCTTGACCATAGATTTCCATACATGTATCTATCCAAACTGCTCTTAAATGGTGAAATGGTGAAACCTGAATCCACTAATTTCACTAGCTCGTTCCACACATCACCTCCCTCTGAGTGAAGAAGTTTCCCATAAACATTCTGACTTTCACCCTTAATCTATAATCTCTAGTTCCATTCTCACCCAACCTCAGTGGAAAACACTTTCTGGCATTTACCTTACTTATACCCCTCATCATTTTGTATACCTCTATGAAATCTCACCTCATTCGCCTACGGGAATAAGGACCTCACCTACTCAAACTTTCCCTATAACTCAGGTCTACAAGTCCATTAAGGTAAGCAGTGGCAATTGTTTCTATCAATGGATATCTGAATGACCAAGGAATTGAAACTTTTAGGTTACGGATGAATATGAAGAATACTTGTTTTTATCTTGGTCATGCTAATGATATAGAATTCCTTGTGTGTGAAGATGATACATAGAGAAACAATCAGAAACTGAAGTGAAAAGGAAAAACAGAGGATAAGAGAATAATTTGTTAGGTTTTAAAAATATTGAAACATTACAAGTGCAGGAGCAGGAATAGCCTAATCACCCCTTCAAAATAGCTCCAAAATTCAATATAATCATTCATTTTAAAACAAAATTTTGTTCTCTCAAAGCTTTTGTATTTAAAAATCTGTCTACTTTCATTACTATATTTCCTGACCTGATTTCACCCCATTCTATGGTATTGAATTCCATTAACTTGCCACTTGCTGAGTGAAAAATATTGCCGTGTCTCAGTCCTAAATGTGAACCTTTGTTCTGAACCTCTCAGCAAATGGGAACATCCTCTTTATCCAATCTGTGTAGTCCTTTCAGAATTTTTTAGTTTTACTGAGAACTATTTATCCAAGCAGTCCCCCTTTCTACACAGTCCCATCAACAGCAATATCAGTTTGGTGAACCTTCATTACACAACTTAAGTGGTAAATATGAACTTTTTTGGGTAAGAGACTTAAACTGAGATGCAGTATTCCAGATGTAGTCACACCAGACTTTATACAATCTAAGATTTGTAAAGGAAGTGAGTTTAATGAGCTTGCTTTACTGGGAATAGAGGAAATGGACAGTATAGTCAGCGATGCTGAAATTATTCTTTGATTCTATGATCTTATGAGCAAAACGGTTTCTCAAAGAGAACATACGGTTTCATTATCTCTTTATAAAAGAAAAAAATAATCGTGTTCAATAGCAAAGTTAAATGAAATAACAAATGCTCAACAAAAATACATGAACTTAGACACTGAAAGGGAACCCACCAGCACTACTTTATCATTTCCTGAAGTCACCTTATTTACACGCATTCCTGCACCTAACATCACTTTATGGACATATGTGATTGGACATTCATGTATGTATATAGGCTATTTTACATGTTTAAGCTTATTGTGTTTTTTTTATTATTGTGTTCTTTATCTTTTTTTTTGTGTTGCATCGCATCCAGAGTAACAATTATTTCATTCTCCTTTACACTTGTGTGCTGGAAATGTCATTAAACAATCTTGAATCTTGAATGCTCAGGAAAGATTGATGAAGCAACTTGAACCTCATCATTTACTAATTTGATTTGTCTGGTCTATATGAAGATCAAGGCCCCACATGACTATTGTATTTCCCATGTTATGTGCCTCTCCAATTTCCTTATTTATACCATTATCACTATAGTTAAGTACATCTAGATGTTGATTTATAAAGCTTGGATTAGTAATAGTTACTGTGGAACTACAACTGTTGTAAAATAGCATCTTGTTCACAAAATCCTTCAGCTAAAGAAATCTGCCATCCTTACCCAGTCCAGCCCATGAGTACCTTGACCAAGCACCATGGCTGAGCTTTAATTCCCTCTAGCTCTGCAGCATTGGGAGCTGGGAAATATATGCATTTCAAGCAATGAGCACATCTTGTGAATGAATAGCTAATTAATTCAAAATCATTCTCTTCACCTGAGCTTTAGCAGTAAGGATTACACTTAATAGCTACTTTATTAGATATTTTCTGTCCCTAATAAAATGACCATTGAATGTATGTTTGTGGTCTTCTATTGCTGTAGCCTATCCACGTCAAGGATCGATGTGTTCGGAGATGCTCTTCTGCACACAACTGTTGTAACACATGGTTATTTGAGTTACTGTCACCTTCCTGTCAGCTTGAACCAATCTGGCTAATTTCCTCTGACCTCTCTCATTAACAAGGCATTTTCACCCACAGAACAGTGATCCACTGGATTTTTTTTTCTCATTCACACTATTCTCTGGAAACTGTAGAGGTTGCTGTGTGCGAACATCTCAGGAGATTAGCAGTTTCTGAGTTACACAAACCACACCGTCTGGCAAGAATAATCATTCCATGGTCAAAGACTCTCAGACCACATTTCTTCTCCATTCTGATGTTTGGTCTGAAGAACAACTGAAGCCCTTTATCATGTCTGATTTCTTTTATGCATTGAGTCGCTGCCACTTGATTGACTGGTTAGATATTTGCACTAACAAGCATGAATACAGGTGTGGCCTTTAAAGTGGCCACTGAGCCATCTTAACTGTGTCTGTCTTTGTTCTGCTAGTTGGATTCACCTTTCCTTTCATATCCACTTGTGCAAGGGGTTAAGGCTGGAACATAAAAAAAGCAGCGACAAAAGCACCATAAAGTTCCATGTTGATGATGATAAATTAATAAATTATCTGCAAAAGAGAGTAGTAGCTGTGAAGCAGCTGTGGCTAATTGAATTCTGGCTGACCACCGATTAGCTGTCTCCAGAATGCCATAGCACACACTAATAAAACTGACAGGGTGATTTGATATTCAGGGATACTTATACTAGTTTGCACAGCTAGGCAAATTCTTGATTTGTTCACTGGCAATCAACTAATACTATGAGAGAATAGAGCAACTTTTCCACATTAAAGCCCCAAATATGAATTACGAACAAAAGAAAACGTTCGGTCAAGAACATTGACCATATATCTTGAGTTCTCAGAGATTACTATGTCAATATATATTTGTTTTTAATTGAAGCCAGACAAGTGTCTCACCATTGCAAGCAATGTGTCCAAAGATTGCAACTAATGTATTCTAATGATTCCTTTGTGTTTGATCTGAATAATATTAGAAAATGTTCCAAAAAGGTTTAACTTATAAGTACGTTTTCATAATAATAGATGTTGCTCCTACGTATCTTCCTTTCGCAATGTGCTCTCAACAAACTTAGTTTCTTCTTTTATGCTTTTATTTTAAAAATTGCTAATGGTTTATGAAGCTCAACTCCGTAGAGACTTAAGTGCATCAGTATTATCTGGAAGATATCTACAGCAACAGATTATAAAAAGAAGGTCATTCCTTGATATGCTTCTCTAGCTTTGAATCTTTCTCTTACTTCAATGTTGTGCTTTTTTAAAAATATATTTAAGCTCCTTCTGTGGTTACTATTCCTCCGTCCATTTTCTGTTTCTTCTAATCTCCCGGTATGCAATAATACTTCTAATTTTTCTTTATTCATTAGTGCTTAGTGAGATTAAATCTCATGGTATCATCTGCCTTCCCAGGTCCTAAAAGCTGTGAAACATTTTCTTCCTCCTACAATCATTTACTCCAAATCAAGTTTGATTTTACCTGACTAAAGCATCTTTTGCCTTTTCTTTTTAATGATAACTTGTATTAAATCTTTCTCCTTGCCATCTCAAATCACTTTCATGAATTTAACATGACTATGTAACAGAATTTTTCTGTAGTGCTAAATTTCTAGCACTCAGTGCTGGAATGAAAGTGTAACAATTGAGCCAAACACAACATGGAATGCAAATTTACTCTTGTCAGTCTAGTTCCTATACATAGCCACTATCTAACAATTAAATACATCAGATTTAACTCAATCAGTAAATAAAGGACATTGTTGGATGTTATAAGACCACAAAAACATAAGACATTCGGCCCATCAAGTCAGCTCTGCCATTTCATCATAGCTGATCCATTTCCCTCTCCACCCACTTCACCTATCTTCTCCCCATAACCTTTCATGCCTGGCTAATCAAGAGCCTATCAACCTCTGCCTCAAACACACCCAGTCACCTGGCCTCCATCGCCACCTATGGCAAAGAATTCCACAGAATTATCGCCATCTGGCTAAAGAAATTCCTCCTTATCTCTGTTTTAAATGCAGGTCCCTCTACTTTGAGGCTGTGCCCTGTGCCCTGTGCCCTGACAAAGGAAGCATCCTCTTCACAACCACTCTATCTAGGCTTTTCAACATTCGATAGTTTTCAATGAGATCATCCTTCATTCTTCTAAATTCCAGTGAGTACAGGACAGAGCTTTCAATTGCTGCTCATAAGATAAGCCTTTGATTCCCAGAATCATTCTTGTGAACCTCCACTGAACCCTCTCCAACTTCAGCACATCCTTTTCTTTTAAATAAAGTGTCCAAAATTGCTCATAATACTTCAAGTGAGGCTTCACCAGTGCCTTCTACAGCCTCAACATTATATCCTTGCTTTTATATTCTAGTCCTCTTGAAATGAATGCTAATATTTCATTTACCTTCCTCACCACCGATTTAACCTGCAAATTAACCTTTAGCGAATCCTGCACGAGGCCTCCCTAATCCCTTTGCACATTGGATTTTTGAATTTTCTTCCATTTAGAAAATAGGTTGTGTGTTGAACCAAGAGAAATACAAATTGTGGTGTTGAAACACTACGAAGAGGGAGGGAGGGAAGGCAGAAGATGACAAATATTCAACAAGTTTGAGGTTCTGAAAAGGGAGGAGTGCATAAAATCTAATAAAGTGTATGTCTCCCACCACTATATAAAAAAAACTGTCAGAAGCAGGTGATTGGAGTTTATCTGTTCTTGCCAGCTGTTCCCTAAAGAGAGCAATTCAGAATCCTGGCATCATGCAGATAGAAATGTTTCACTTGCTCGGTCATTGCACGATTTCAAGATTCAATAGCAGCCTTTGGTAAAACTCTAATCACAATTGGATCATGATGCTCACTGTGAACAAACTGAGTCTGACCAACAGGGTGCCTGGATAGTCTTGTAGCCTGTTACGACAGTCAGCAAATGAATTTGTCACTGATGCTGCAAAAACAACTGATCTTTGAGTAACAGCATGTTTCTACATTTCTATAATTACTTGCAGGCACTTTCAGCTCCCTAAAGACTTGGCAAGGGCATGGTTGGGGGAATTCTAGTCATGACATTAGTGGTGCTCTACTAATTTCTGATCTTTAAGCCCCAGTGAACCTGTGCAGTCTGTGACATTGTAGCCTTCTTGGGAGCAGATGTATTATCTGCAGGTTGTCATCATAGCAAGAAGGCTTAATGAAAGATTACAGCTATTTTTATAATCATAGTGGCGAAACAGAAATGAGTGGCAGAGTAAAGCAGCCCATATAAGCTTTGGATATTTGGGCAGCCAGTCCCAGTTAAGAGAATAACAGAGACCCAAGTATTTCTATTAAATAAATAAAAGTTAATAAAAATCAATACCATTTTCTGTCTGCAGTGTATTCACTGAATAGGCTCATAGGATTACTAGAAATCTTTAATATTTATACAGCTGATATAACAGAGTTTGAGATGTAAAAGAAGAGAGTTTTCAGGGGCTGATCAAAAATTCCAGGTAGAATCTTTGTAGGTTCCTCAGGCTCTTCACCAAAATAAGCTTCAGACCTCTTTTGTATGTATAGTATGCACACAGTGTTGTACAACCAGAAACTTTATTATTGTCATTAACCATTCAGAACTTTTGGCTTTTGAACATAAACTGTTTGACCAGGAAGGAGCGTATAAATTGTAAATGCTAAAATAAATATGAAAAAAATTAGAACAGTATCAGGGCATGTACAGTTTTTCACATGGTTCAAGTCATTATGAGTAATCTTTACCTCAGGCTTTTGGTAGAAGGGTGCATAACTACATTGGAATACCAGCAGGGCACAAGATCAATCAGGATGAAACTATTAACTGAAGTAAACTTCAAAGGGCACCCTTCTAATTCTCAGGACCTTTCTCAGAACAGAAGGCTCAAAGCCCCAAGCAAAGACACTCCATCAGAGATGACTCAACTCTTATAGGGTCAGTGCAATAACCTTGAAAAGCTTTTTGTAATTGGCCATCTCATCATCAGGTATCACATGATTGAACTGGCAGGAAAGTGCTCAGTGGGAATCATCAATCCTAATCCTGCTTGTCTTTCATCTAACCTTCAAAGATTGTCCTGCACCCAAAAAAAAGCAAGTAGCCTTCACTCGCTCTGTAGGTGCTTGCTAACTTGCTGAGTATTTCTGTATTTATTTTGTAATAGGTGATATGTGGTGAGCGTAAGCTAAATTGGACATGAAAATAAATCTGAATAGCAAGAAATGTCTTGTGGAATTATACAGAAGGATAAAATTGAGAACATCTACCAAAATTTCCAAATACTCGACTCCTACATATAAAAAAAGAACCCTATTATCCAAAATGTTATTGTGTTCGTTCTAATCTTATCAGGAAAGAGCTACACAGCATCCACATCAGGACCACCAGATTCAAGAACTATTAATTCTCCCATTCCACCAGGCACACTAATTAACCCACTCACCATAGCACCCACCACTAACGCTTCATCATCTCCTGTTAGAGTCACCTTCTGTACAGATTCTCCTGTGCCTAATGTCATTTTTTGTATATACAGTCAATCTATGTATGTAAGCTAATCTTATGAATTGATATTTATTGTGTTTTTATTTTATTGCATTCTTCATGCTTATTGTGTTTTTCTATGCTGCATCAGATATGGAATAACAATCATTTCGCTCTCTTTTACACTAGTGTACTGACGAATGACAATATACAATTTTGAATGTTGAATCTTGAATCTCCTCTCCTATCAGATTCCTTCTTTTCCAGCCCTTTGCTTTTTCTACATACCACCTCCCAGCTTCTTACTTTATCCCCCTCCACCACCCACCTGGTTTCATCCATCACCTTATATCTTGACCTTCTTCCCCTTCCTCCACATTTTTATCCTGGCATCATCTTCCCCTTTCTTTCCTGGTCCTTTTGGAGGGTATCAGCCTAAAATATCAACTGTTTATTCATGCTGCTTGACCTGCTGAGCTCCTCCAGTATTTTGTGCGTGTTGCTCTTAAAGATTGCACGTAATCTGAAGTTTTTTAACATTAATGAAGGGAGAACATTAAAGCTGGATGTAGGCAAGACCTACCCTTTCAGCAAATCTCTAACATGTAAGGAGAAAAAAAATTCAACAACCAAAATTTAGGGGTAGAATTAGCAGTCACTTGAGCAAGAGTAGTCTAACTAATCACATTTTTGATTAAATTATAGAGAGGGTCAATGAGGAAGTGTAGTTGAGGAATTCTATATTTTCTTCAAAAAGTTATTTAAGTAAAGGCTACAGTGTGGGCTTATCATCAAGCCTAACTCTACAGCTCATGTTCTCAGTATTATATATTTACTTTTTTTTTTGTATTTGCACAGTTAGCCTTCTTTTGCTCATTGCTGGTTTGTTGGTCTTTGTGTGTAGCATTTCACTGATTCTATTGCATTTCTTTGTTCTACTATGAAGGCTTGCAAGAAAATAAATCTCAAAGTTGTATACGGTAACATGCACCTACCTTGAAATAAATTCACTTTGAACTTTTAACTTTAAATGTTGAAACCCATTAAATAAAGGGAGATGGAGCAATATGGTAGAAAATGGACTGAGTAACAGGAAGCAGAGGGAGGCAGTGGTTGGTTATTTCATGAACTGGAGAAGCTTGCAGCAGAATTCCCCAGAGTTCTGCACTACTTTTCTTAATATATGTTAATGATCTGGATTTGGGTATTTAGGGCACAATTTCCAAATTTGTAGCTGAAACAACACTTAAGGAAATGATGAACTGTGAGGAGCATTACACTAGATTTCATAGAGATATGGACAGCTGGAATGGGTGGTAAGGTAGTAGATGCAATTTAATGCTCAGAATTGTTCATTTTTAACACTTGTTACATTCTGGTGGAAGAATGAACAGGGTCAAGAAAACTAGGGGACAAATTTCTGAAACAAATGAATTGTAGAGAGATAATTAGGCGTATATTCCAAAGTTGTAGAAATTTGCAGGACCTTTGAAAAAGTGGTTGACACACCATCTTGGACAGTGAGCTTCAGAGCAAAGGATTCATGGTGGACCCTGAACAATCATTGGTTTGGAGTTCTGTATCAAATTGTCTAGGACAGGTTTACCAAAACAGTGTTAAGGTAGAGAGTTTTTAATTGTGTGAACTGTCTAAAGAAGTGAGGGTATTTCTTCATGGAACATGGTTCAATGCAATGAGATCTGACAAAGATTTATTTATTTATTTATTTAGTGATGCAACTAATAGGCCATTCTGGCTGAATGAAATCACACCATCCAATTAGACCCATGAGATCAATGAACCTACTGAGCTATATGTGTTTGGAATGTGAGAGAAAGCCAGCACTCAGTGGAAACCCATGCTGTCACAGGGAGAACATGCAAACTATGTACAGAAAGTGGTGGGTATTGAACCTAGGTCCTGTAGTAGTGTCACGCTAACCACAACACTCCTGTGCCGCTCTCGGTTGCTTTAAAAGATTTTTAAAACCATGAAGGATATAGACAGAATAAATGGAGTGAGGCTGTTCCCATTAAGAAGGTTTAGACATTTGCTGCCCACAAAAGGATGGAGCCTCGTATCAAAGCAGGAACTAGGAAGCAACTATTGTAACTAGACTGAGGGAAAACATGCAATAATTCCAAGAAATGGTCAGTTTCTAGACAACAGCTTCAGGCTAATAGCTTTGAAACTGAATGCACCATGGGCCATTTAATAGACACTGAGCAGAAATGTGTGCTTCGGGTTGTAACCAATAACCTGCTTGAAAATAGCAATTTTAAACTGCTCAACACGCATCTTGAAAATGAACCATTGAACATTGTATTTACTCTTGGAAATTTCAGTCAGGTGTATGGCCATGTGGTTAACATGGGCACCATAGTAGCGTAGCAGTTAGTGCAGCACTATTACCGCTCAGGGTGTCAGAGTCTGCAGTTCAGTTCCACGCTGTCTGAATAAGTCAGGATATTCTCCCTGTAACACTGCGGCTGTGTGGGTTTCCCCCAGTTGCTCGATTCCTCCCACAGTCCAAAGGCATACTGATCAGCAGGTCAATTAGTCATTGTAAATTGTCCAGTGAATAGGCTAGTGTTAAATAGGGTTGAGGCTCATTAGACCAGAAGGGCCATTTCCATGCTGTGAATGTAAAGCACTAGAGAGGCATAATCTGTACATTTGAAAGGTAAAGCAAGAGGCTGCATTAAGTAGCTGTAAATGAAGATAAGCTGCTGGCATCACAACAATCTACAAGCAATTGAAGAAGGGCAGGGAATCAGGAATGGATACCAACTAAGATGGGAAGGAGATCAGAAAAAGTAAGTAACTATGTCAGAGTTTATTGATGGTAATCAGCAGCAGCAATGGATAATAAGGATCAAATGATTGACAGTGATGAAGGCTGGTAGTTGTATTGTGTTAATCCAACAGGAGTCCACTAGACTTTAAGCAGATCTGATTTTAGTATTGGGGCAGGGTTTGATGTCTAATTAAATGGTTTAAGTCTTGTTGGGCTCTGCATACTGTTTCTTTGTAGTGAACTTCCTATTCTCCTTAGCATAACTTTAAAAGAAAATGAAAATACATAAAGAAACTGCAGATGCTCGGAATGTGAGAAAAAATTAGGAAATGCTGGAAGCACTTGGGAGGTCAGGCAGCATCTGCAGAAAGAGAAGCAGAATTAACACGTAGATCTGCTTTGCAGGATGTTTCTAGCGCTTTCTGTCCTGTTTTTATTTTAGATCACTTGGAGTCATCTGCATGTTCAGATGAACTGTAATGCGCTGCTATATTTCCCAGTCCTAATGAAGGCTCTGGACCGAAACGTTGAATGCTCTTTATCATAGATGCTGCCTGGTCTGTTGAATTCCTCCTCCATTTTGTGTGTGTTGTTTGGATTCTAGCATCTATAGATTTTCCTGTCTTTGCTATATTTCGAGACCTTGCTTCTATTGGGGAAATTTCACATGACTGTGCATTTTGGCACAAAAGTAACGAAGAATGCAGAATAATATAAAAAGGCATGATCTTATACACAGGCTAGTGCAAATAATCAGAAAGTAATTCCAATTTAGGATTGCTATTTTAATCCTTTGTAAATTTTGGGATTAATGACATTCCCTTGTGTGCGAAGCTCTCCACTGGAATTATACCTTTATGTTAAAAGTCAGGTGTAAGGCAGAGATATTTCAAAAAAGAATAATTATCTTATCCTTTGCAATGCATGCATCATTTTATAAATATCTATATCCTTTAGACACATATAAATGTGAAGCCTTAGAGTCATACATAACAGAAATAAGCTCCTTAGCCAATCATGTCCATTCTGACCGTCAAGTGCCCATTCATTCTAATTGCACTCTATCCCTATTCGTTGGTGATTCAAATGCTGCCTGTTTGATTCAAGTGCCTTTACTTTATTGGTAAATTGATTTGCTGAAGATTTGATATGCTTTGCTAATATGCTCGATGATTGGCAGGTTTTGTGATTGAATCACTTGATTACAGTGTCATTTTGGCTCAGCTCTGTCACTGAATCAGAATGAAAAATCTCCTCCACAGTTTCCGCCAAGTCTTTCACTGTTGATAATAACAAAGACCCAAGACCATCACTAACTAGATTATTTGACATTATGACAATGCATTTGGAGGTAGCTTTATATGCGGGAAATGGTTGCCAGGGTTTCTATATCACAGCAATGACAACATTTCAATGTTTATCATTGTCATGGTTCAGATAGCATGTGAAAGGTGCAATTCATTCTGTCTATATCAACCTCATTTTCATGTCTAGTTTTCACATTTCCCTATGTTTTTAGTGGCAAATATTCTATCAGTCTCAAAATCATCTACTTTTGTCAGCTGAGCATTCTCAGCCCTCTGGAGTACAAAACCCGAAGTTCAGATTTGGAGTCTATACCCAAAAATTTCTCCTAAGCTCAATGCCAATGGGTTGATCCCATTCTTTTTCTTAAACATTCCAAGATAATTTATTCAATGAACAGTCATGATATTAAGAGTAGAATTTTAGACCATTGCTTTTCATGTTATTCCATCAAACAAGAAGTTCTCAGTCCAAGGAAAGAAAAAAACAATATTCAATAGAATAAGATATAAGAAAGTTTTGATTATGGAGAAAGATTCAAAATTGAGACTACTTCTTTGCAAAATTAAGGATATATCTTTGAAAAAAATAATGATGCACATTTTCCTTTAAATATGAGATGAGACATGATCTCTCATACACAAAGACAGTGCTGAGTATCTTGAAACAACTTCTGTTTTTCCAAATGCTTGTGTATATTATCCACCAGAATCCCCTCTAGTAACTTTATTTGTTTATCTGTTATGTGCCACGTCATATGGCGTGGGTGATCGTGGTCTTTCCATAACCATGATTGCCCTTAGCAAACTTTTCTAACGAATTGGTTTGCCATTGTCTTCTCCTGGGTTCTATTCAAGACAGGTGACCCCAGCTATTATCAATATTCTTCAGAGACTGTCTGTCTGGCATCAGTGGTCACATAACTAAGATGTGTGGTATACACCAGCTGCTCATTCGACATTCAGCACCTGCTCCCATGGTTTCACATGACCTTGGTCTGGGTGGAAGACCTTGCCCAAGGGTGACCTGCATGCTAGTGGAGGAAAGGAGCGTCATACACCTCCTTTGGTGGAGACATAGCTCCATCCTGCCACCCTTCTATTAACTTACCTATCACAAATGTTAGGCTCATTAATTTACAGTTCACAAGTTTTCCTTTGCAGCCTTTGAGAGTGGCGTGGTAGTGTAGTGGTTGGAATAACATTTCACAGCGCTAAAGACCTGCTGCCTGGAAGGAGTTTGTTCCTTCTCCTCTTGACCACATGGGTTTTCTCTAAGTTCTCTGACTTCCTATCATATTGCAAAGACATACAGATTAATAAGGATAAGTAAGTTGTAGGCATGCTATGTTGGCGTTGGATTCATGGCAAATCTTGCAGGCTGCCCCTAGCATATCCTAGACTGTGTTGATTGTTTATACAAATGACACATTTCACTGTATGTTTTGATATTTCAATGTACATATGACAAATAAATAAGGCTAATAATTAAAACTAATCTTTCTTAAATATAGGCACAAATCTGAAACCCTCCAATCTTCCAGAATTTCTTCTCAAGCTTCCCACAGTGTTCTTGGTACACTGTAAGTGGCCACTGTAAAATTGCCCCTAAGTATTGGTAAGAATCTGAAAAGAAAGATAGTGAGCATGAGAGAAAAAATAGGACCAATGAGATTGCTGTGCTAGGAACCTGCAGTCTTGAATGGGGTATATGGCCCCCTTCTCTGGCGTTGTAAGTATGTTCAATATTTGAATAGAGAATTGTAAAAATATGTGATTGAGACAAAGATGATAATATTGTTGTCAAGGGATTGGATAAAAACTTTCCAAGAAAAAATACAAAATGATGTTGAATAATGAAGTGAAATAGAAAAATGGGAAATACCTAATGTTGGAGAAATGAAATTAGTACATATCCAATAAGTAACTGGCCTTTTCTTAGCTACATTCCTTGCAGACATGAGTTTCCTTGGAATTTTTCTCTTTTTTGCTACATTAAACTTGTTGGTTGTTAAGTGGATGTGTAGACATGGGGTGACTCAGATGAAATTTTTAGTCCTTTACTAAAAAGGACAATTGTGTGGATAGCCAGAGGCTTTTTCCCAGGTCTGAAATGGCGAACATGAGGGTGCATAGTTTTAAGGTGCTTGGAAACAGGTACTGAGGGGGTACCAGGGGTAAGGTTTTCACACAGAGAGTGGTGGGTGTGTGGAATGCACTGCTGGCAGTGGTGGTGAAAGTAGATACAAAAGGGTCTTTTAAGAGCCTCTTAGCTAGGTACATGGAGCTTATAAAATTAGAGGGCTATGTGCTAGGGAAATTCTAGGCAGTCTCTAGAGTAGGTTACATAGTCGGCACAACATTGTGGGCCAAAAGTCCTGTAATGTGATGTAAAGGTCTATGTTCTCTGTTCTATGTACTAGAATTAGTTATAATGGGATTTCCACTATATGTAGTACTTGGGACTAAAAGATTCAAGAAAGGTTAATTCAGAGCTTCACTTAAAATACGCCTTGAAATGAATACAGTCATTACTGTGCCATATGGTGTAGGCAATTATGGTCCCAAGACCATGATCGTTCTTGGCAAATTTTTCTGCAGAAGTGGTTTGACATTGCCTTCTTCTAGGCAATAAAAGTAGCTTCAATAAGTGTTGAGTTTTGGCAGGTGAAGTTGGGGCAAACCCTGTTGAAGTAGGAGAAAATATCAGCAATGGATATAAAAGTGGTAGCTACGTATTATATTGGGTTTTCCACAGGAAGCAACTGAGAAAAGTAAGGATCTAACTGTAGACGCTCAGAATTTGAAGTGTAAGATTAAATTATTTCAACATTAATATTGTTTAATTAAGAAAAATTCTGACTCATTAATGTTTAAATGTCAATCCTGAAGCATAATAGATTACTTTGTGTGCATCCCATTTTCCACAAAAAAACAAATCTATCCCTTCCTGGCCCTTTGTTGCTGCAGCAAATATTATCTGATACTTGAAAACAGGAGTCAAACTAGGTAACTTAAGTTATTTTGACACTAAACGGTATGTTGATCACATTACCACTAAGTACAATGTTGAAGCGAGGACGATTGTAAACTGAGGTACTCAAAATTCTCCTTTGTTTCAGAGATTCTAAGCCAGTTCTAGACAGTAAAACTACAGTAAGAAACAGTCACTACTTGCCTGTAACTGCTTGTATGGAGCAAATGTCCTCACACAGTCTCCTGTGCAATCCTTTTGGGATCTCTAGCTTGTTCTCCAATTTTATCCACATTTGGTATCAATTTAATCATCAAAAGCAGTGTTTGAAATATTGACCTGTTTCCTCTGATCTTTTAATAGTGCAAATGCTCTGAAATCTTGCAGCAGAAACTCAATTTTTAAAGAACTTTGAAAATATAAACAGGCAGCTGAACAGTTAATGTAAATGTGGCAAGGTGTAATTCACACAATGCAATTTAAAATAGCTATTACTGCCTGAGGCTACACAGCCCTGAATGTCAAACAGCTGTGTCACTTTCTACTTTTCATGAACATGTCACACTTCATAGAAGCACAGTAACTTTTTTGAACATGACTGGTATAGATACCATAAGGAAAAATAGCTAAGGTTTAATTTTAATGCATAACACCATCAATGAAAGAATAATCTAAAAGGGAAAATATTTCTCAAATTCACTGAGATGAGGCTGTATCACACAGGGATTATTACAGAATTAATGTGGGTCTCCAGTATTTCTGAGATTGCAAGAAAAAAAATCTAAATTTAAATCTTCTCAACTGCTTAATGTATCTGCCGTGGGAAGATAAATCTCTGGCCCAGAACTGAGGCAGACTCCTTTTCACTTTCCTCATTGGAACATTTTTTTTCAAATTCCTGCAGAATTTCTGCTATTCTGCTGGATCAGTCTCACAATACAGACATTCTGCATTATGATTTGAGCTAATACTGAATTGTGAACATTGATAGAAGGTAGAACAAATATCAAGGAGAATTCCTTATCTAGGAGCAAGGAATTTACCTTTTTACAAGATAGTTATATTAGAAAAAATATATAGAATAATATAAAGATTAATATTGATAATCTTCTAAAATTAAATAATGTTAGAATGATATAATGGTTTAACCTTACTCATAAAATCAACTAGTATTCATGATGGTTTTAGTGGTGAAAGACTTCCAAACATGTTTCTCAGAAATATTGTAAGAAAGTAAATGTGGAGTCAATGAAGAAGGTATAATTGTCAAGAAGTTCAGCTCCAGTCAGTGTCCAGTGTCAGCATCTGAAAACTGGAGGAACTCAACAGATTAGGTAACATCGATGGAGGAAAATGGAAGTTGACATTCTGGCTCAAATCAGGGCTCCCATCCTGGGGTCCACAGACCACTTTACGGTATTAAAAAATTCAGGAACCCCTGCTTTATATGGACTCAATGTTAAACATCAACTGCCCAATCCCAAACTCAAGGGATTCAGCAGATGCTGGAAATCTTGAACAGCACATAAAAAATGCTGGAGGAACTCAGCAAGTCAGGCAGCATCCATACAGGGGAATAAACAGCCAACGTTTTGGGCTGAGACCCTTCATCAGGACCAGAAAGGAAGGGGGAGGAAGCCAGAATAAGAGGATGGAGAGAGGGGAAGGATTATTCCATTGATGCTGCCTGAGTGCTGAGTTCTTCCAGCATTTTGTGTGTACTGTCCAATCCCAAAGTTTATTTTGTTGATTTTGATAGTGTGCATTATGGAAGAAATTATATATGCACTGCCATGATATTGATTGAGACTGAACTACAATTTAACATTGGTCATGCAGATAAATTTTGTGTTGTTTAGAAAGGGTTAGAGAGATAAGGTGGAATTTAAAAAAAATAATTATTATGATGGAACAGGCTCTTCTGGCCCAATGAGTGGCATGACACAGCAACCTACATATTTAACATTAACCTAATCACAGAATATTTTACAATATCCAATTAACCTACTGACTAGAATGTCTTTGGAATGTGGGAGGAAAACTGAGCATCCAGAGGAAATCCACATGTTCACAGGAAGGACATACAAAGACTTCACAGATGGCGCTGGAATTGAACTCTGAACTCTGATGCTCAAAGCTGTAATAGCAGCATGCTAACCGCTATGCTACTGTGGCATTCCAAATAGATTTCCAGAGCATGGACTCTAAGTAATGGAACACAAAGTTGTGAGTGCTGGCGAAGAATGAGGTCAACCAAATCCGGGATGCTCCATCATTGAACCTCATTTCCTTTGTTCTGCATTGGATTGTGCCTTCAGAAAGAATGTCATGGTGTGCGAGAATGGGTAAGGGAGTTGTGACAGAAGTAGTCAAGAGAAAAATATAAGGGAATTATTTCCAAAATCAGGAAATTGTAAAATATTTTGATTAAGTAAAATGTGTAAAATGGAGACTAAGTAATGTAAATAAAAACAGGAAAGCAAAGCATATGTAAATTTAAAAATTTATGATATTGTCATATTTTAAATGAGAATATAACCAAATATATGCATCATTGAATTATAGTAAAGCGAGAGGAGGAGTTTCCATTGAACTTAACATTGTTCCAGAGATTTCCTGAATCAATGCCAGCAAAATAAAAACAGTAAAATAAAAATGTACATAAAAATGAAACAAATCTTTGAGAAGAATTGAGTTAAGTTCCAGAGATTTAAAGGAACTGGGTGAAAACAATAAAGGTGCCTTGACCCTAATTTTCTAAAGTTCCCTTAATGCAGAAAAATTCAAATTCAAGTTCAAGTTTAATGGTCATTCAACCATACAAAATTACACATGAATAGAGCCAAACAAAAGAGCATTACTCTGGGGCCAACTTGCAATCACAGTAAGAAACAGTCATACCCAGCACAAAACACCTATAGCACATGTAAGATAGTAAGTGCATATAGGATATCAGTAAAATACAGTCCCTCTAAAATATAGTCCAAGACCCTGAGTCCACGAGTGTTGTAGCAGTCCACAGTTGAACTTGCGCGTGTTATTTTGGTAACTAAGGAAGGTAAGTAAGAGAAGTTAGGGAGGTGTAGAGCAGTTAGCCTAACAACTGAAGTCAGGAAATCACTCAAGTCTATAACTGAAGACAGAATGATTGAACACCTTAAAACACTTTGGGTTGGGCTTGGAAAAACTGAATGCTTCAAGAACTTGATAGATTTTTTTGAAGATTTGACTCAGCACAGGACAGGAGGTGTCCATATATGTTATTTATATTGATCTCCAGAGGTGCTTGATAATGTCCTGTATTAAAGGTACTTAGCTTTTCAGAATATCATAGAATTTATCCTGCTGTGAATCTCACCACTGTCCAGTGTAGGGCTTCAACGGAGGTACGAATATGAAAAATTTTCTAATGGTACTTGACTGATTGTTAAGTTGTTCTTTAAATGCAGTACAAAAAAATAAATAGAATTGAAGAAAATATAGTTAGCTGGTTAAGAAATTCAATAAACAAAGAACACCTGGACGGCAGGCAATGACCAGTAATTCGCAGAAATTCATGCTTTGTGGGTTGCATTAAACACACTTTATAGTGGAAATACGCAGTGTTATTCCAGCTCTGAATCCTGACATGAATTTCAGAGGCAATGATACAACCCATCTCCATTGCCCCATCACTATCTATCTAACAATGGTTTTATTAGGAAGACATCCTCTATGACCAATTTGGTTTTTTTTTCTTTGAAGATGTATCAGAGTGTATTGAAGAAAGCAGTGCACATGATGCAGTTGCACTGTCCTTAATCATGGGTCTGGTCTCGAAGTTTAGGGCCAATAGCATCCAGGACAAATTGACAAATTAAATCCAAAATTAACTTAGTATTAGGAGACAAAGATAAATTTTTTCTGTGTGTGATTTTAAGCCTGTGATGCACTACAGGGATTAGTGCAGGGATTCTTACTGCTTATTATAATTGATGAGAAGGTAGGAGGAATAGTTAGATAAGATGAAAATAGGTGATGCTGTTAAGGGTGAGAAAGGCATTCTTAGATTACGAGAAGATACTATGTTCTAGGTGATGCACTTTGGGAGGATTAATAGGACCAAGACAATGAATAGTAGGGTCCAAGGGAAGATAAAGAATGAGGACAGTGTACAAGTCAAAAGATCCCTGAAGGTGGCAGTACAGACAGGTAAGTTGGTGAAAGAAGCATGGGAATAGTATAAACACAAGTGATTATGTAGATGCAGAAGATCCAAAATGCTGCAGGTACTCAACAGGTCAGGCAGCATTTAGGGAGAGGAATAAACAGTCAATATTTTAGGCCAAGATGCTTTGTATGAAGGATATCAGCCTACCTTAGGCAGATAATAGAAGACAAGTGCAAAAAGATTATGGTACAACATTATATAAAAGTAATTGCTTGGAGTACTGATGGTATTTCTGTTTTTGAAAAAAATTATCAACCTACAGCACAATACAGGCCCTTCGGAGCACAAAGCTGTGCTGAACTGTCCTTATCTTAGAAATTACCCAGGGTTATCCATAGCTCTCTATTTTTCTAAGCTCCATGTACCTATTGAGGAGACTGAAAAGATCCTATTGTATCGGCCTCTACTACCGTCGCCCACGGCCCATTCCATGCACTCACCACTCTCTGCGTACAAAACTACCCCTGACATCTCCTCTGCACCTACTTCCAAGCACCTTAAAACTGTGCACTCTTGTGATAGCCATTTCAGCCCTGGGGAAAAAAAAACTCTGATTATCCACACAACCAATGCCTCTCATCATCTTACACACCTCTACCAGGTCACCTCACATCCTCTGTCGCTCCAAGGAGAAAAGGCCGAGTTTACTCAACCTGTTCTCATAAGACATGCCCCCCCCAATCCAGGCAACATCCTTGTAAATCTCTTCTGCACCCTTTCTATAGTTTCCACATCCTTCCTATAGTGAGACAACCAGAACTGAGCACAACACTCCAAGTGGGGTCTGACCAGGGTCCCATATAGATGCAACATTACCTCTTGGCTCCTAAACTCAATCCCACGATTGATGAAGGCCAATGCACCGTATGCCTTCTTAACCACAGAGTCAACCTGCACAGCTGCTTTGAGTATCCTATGGACTCGGACTTCAAGATTACTCTGATCCTCTATACAGCCAAGAGTCTTACTGTTAATACTATATTCTGCCATCATACTTGACCTACCAAAATGAACCACCTCACACTTATCTGGGTTGAACTCCATCTGCCACTTCTCAGCCCAGTTTTGCATCTTATTAATGTCCCGCTGTAACCTCTGACAATCCTCCAGACTATCCACAACACCCCCAACCTTTATGTCATCAGCAAATTTACTAACCCATCCCTCCACTTCCTCATCCAGGTCATTTATAAAAATCACAAAGAGAAGAGGTTTCAGAACAGATCCTTGAGGCACACCACTGGTCACAAATTCTATGCAGAATATGACACAGATACAACCACTTTTTGCCTGTTGTGGGCAAGCCAATTCTGGATCCACAAAGCAATGTCCCCTTGGAACCTATGCCTCCTTACTTTCTCAATAAGCCTTGCATGGTGTACTTTATAAAATGCCTTGTTGAAATCCATATACACTACATCTAATGCTCTACCTATATCAGTGTTTAGTCACATCCTCAAAAAGTTCAATCAGGCTTGTAAGGCACGTCCTGCCTTTGAAAAAGCCATTTTGACTATTCCTAATCATGTTATGCCTCTCCAAATGTTCAGAAATCCTCCCTCTCAGGATCTTTTCCATCAAACGAGAGGACATGATTTGAGAGTTAGGGGGCAAAAGTTTAAGGGAAACACGAGGGGGTATTTCTTTACTCAGAGAGTGATAGCTGTGTGGAATGAGCTTCCTGTAGAAGTAGTAGAGGCCAGATCAGTTGTGTCATTTAAGGTAAAATTGGATAGGTATATGGATAGGAAAGGAGTGGAGGGTTATGGGCTGAGTGCGGGTAGGTGGGACTAGGTGAGATTAAGAGTTCGGCACGGACTAGGAGGGCCGGAATGGCCTGTTTCCGTGCTGTGATTGTTATATGGTTATATGGTTATAACTTACCAACCACTGAAGTAAGGCTCATTGGTTTATAATTTCCTGGACTATCTCTACTCCCTTTCTTGAATAAGGGAACAACATCCACACCCTCCAATCCTCCAGAACCTCTCCTGTCCCCATTGATGATGCAAAGATCATCAGCAGAGGCTCAGAGGTTTCCTCCCTCACCTCCAACTTAGCCTAGGGTCCATCTAGTCCGGTCCTGGCGACATCCAACTTGATGATTTCCAAAAGCTCCAGCACATCTTCTTTCTTAATATCTACATGCTCAAGCTTTTCAGTCCATTATAAGTCATCCCTACATTCACCAAGATTATTTTCTGTGGTGAATACTGAAGCAAAGTACTCATTAAGTACCTCTGCTTTGTCTTCTGGTTCTATATACATTTTTCCACTGTCACACTTGATTGGTCCTATTCTCTCACATCTTATCCAATTGCTCTTCACATACTTGTAGAATGCCTTGGGGTTTTCCTTAATCTTGTCTGCCAAGGCCTTCTCCTGCCCATTTCTGGCTCTCCTAATTTCATTCTTAAGCTCCTTCCTGTTAGGCTTATAATCTTCTAGATCTCTACTATTATTGATTTTTTTGAACCTTTCGTAAGCTTTTCTTTTCTTCTTGACTAGATTTACAACAGTCTTTGTACACCACAGTTTCTGTACCCCACCGTACTTTCCCTGTCTTGTTTGAACGTACCTACTCAGAACCCCACACAAATATCCCCTGAACATTTGCCACATTTCTGTCATACATTTCTCTGAGAACATCTGTTACCAATTTATGCTTCCAATTTCCTGCCTGATAGCTTCATATTTCCCCTTACTCCAATTAAATACTTTCCTAACTTGTCTGTTCCTATCCTTCTACAATGCTATGGTAAAGGAGATAGAATTGTGATAACTATTTCCAACACGCTCTCCTACTGAGAGACCTGACAAGGTTCATTTCCCAATACCAGATTAAGGTAAGCCTCTCCTCTTGTAGGCTTATCTACATATTGTGTCAAGAAACCTTCCTGAACACACCTAACAAACTCCACCCCATCTAACCCCCTTGCTCTAGGGAGATACCAATCAATATTTGGGAAATTAAAGTCTCCCACCACGACAACCCTGTTATTATTACACCATTCCAGAATTTGTCTCCCTATCTGCTCCTTGATACCCCTGTTTCTATTAGGAGGTCTATTAAAAACACCCAGTAAAGTTAATGATCCCTTCCTGTTCCTAACTTCCACCTACAGCGACTCTGTAGACAATCCCTCCATGTCTTCCCCCTTTTCTACAGCTGTGACACTATCTCTGATCAACAATGCCATGCCCCCACCTCTTTTGCCTCCCTCCCTGTCCTATCTGAAACATCTAAAGCCTGGAATTCGGAGTAACCATTCCTGCTCCTGAGCTATCCAAGTCTTTGTAATAGCCACAACATCATAGCTCCAAGTGCTGATCCACGTCCTAAGCTCATCCGCTTTGTTCATAATACTCCTTGCATTAAAATAGACACATCTCAAACCATCGGTCTGAGTACATCCCTTTTCTATCACCTACCTATCCTCCCTCTCGCACTGTCTCTAAGCTTTCTTTATTTGTGAGCCAACCACCCCTTCCTCTGACTCTTCAGTTTGGTTCCCACCCCCCAGCAATTCTAGTTTAAACTCTCCCCAATAGCCTTAGCAAACCTTCTCACCAGGATATTGGTCCCCCTGGGATTCAAGTGCAACCTGTCCTTTTTGTACAGGTCACTCCTGCCCTTAAAGAGGTCCCAATTATCCAGAAATCTGAATCCCTGCCCTGTGCTCCAATCCCTCAGCCACGCATTTATCCTCCACCTCATTCTATTCGTATACTCACTGTCACATGGCACAGGCTGTAATCCCAAGATTACTACCTTTGAGTTCCTGCTTCTCAACTTCCTTCCTAACTCCCTATATTCAGGAACTCCTCCCTTTTCCTACCTATGTCGTTGGTACCAATATGTACCACGACCTCTGGCTGTCTACCTTCCCACTTCAGGATGTCATGGACGTGATCAGAAACATCCCACAGCATTGCACCTGGGAGCCAAACTACCATCAGCGGTTCATTCCTGTGTCCACAGAATCGCCTGTCTGACCCCCTAACTATAGAATCCCCTATCACTGCTGCTATCCTCTTCCTTTCCCTACCCTCTGAACCACAGGGCCAGACCCTGTGCCGGAAGCACGGCCACTGTTGCTTCCCCCAGGTAGGCCATCTCCCCCAACACTGCTCAAAAGGAGTACTTATTGTTAAAGGGTTCAGCCACAGGGGTACTGTCTAGTATCTGACTCTTTCCCTTCCCTCTCTTGACGGATGAGGTGAGTTACCCACTCATCTGTCTCCTGAGGCCCCGGTGTGACTATCTGCCTAGAGCTCCTCTCTATCACCTCCTCACTTTCCCTGACAAGATGAAGGTCATCAAGCTGCATCTCCAGTTCCCTAACATGATCCCTAAGGAGCTACAGCTCAATGCACCTGTTGCAGATGTGGCCGTCCAGGAGGCTGGGAGTCTCCTGGACATCCCACATCTCACACCGAGCACAGAACTCCGGCCTCACACACATTCTTCCTGCCTGTGTTCTACACAGACAACCTACCTCACCTTGACCTGCTATCGCCGAATCCCCATTGAGTCAAAGCCCTCTTACTCTGTCTCTCTCTAATACATTGACTGTTCTATAAAGCAGTCTCCTTTTAAACTTTTCTCGCTGTTCTAATTGGCTGACGTCCACGTGATTGCACAGTCACGAAGAAGATTTGTGGAGAAGATTTACCAGAATTTCATAACACATCAACAAGAGAAAAATGGAAGAACAGGTTCCTTAGCCTCTCGAGACTGCCCATTCAATATGATCATGACTGCTTTGTCCCTAGCCTTTTCTGTTCTTTGTGTCAGTACTCCAAAGCACTCTATTTCTAGTTAGATTATTTATCTTAAATTTATCTAATTCTGCTTTAAATGTCCCCAATAATCAATAAAGGATACCAAAAATAGGTCACCCTCTGTAATTCAGTCCTGATGAAGGGTTTTGGCCTGAAATAGTGACTGTTTATTCCCCTCCATAGATGTTGCCTGACTGCTAAGTGCCTCCATCATCTTGTTACTGCAAAATAGAGTGTCCCATTGAGGGGAATGAAAAACTCAAACTTTTCATGAAAGGGTGACTTGTAGGAATCACAGTGTGTCAGAATTCCTCCAAGTATGAAGCCATTGCAGACATGAATATTAGCTCTGATGATCTTGCCTATGCATACACTATTCACAATGTTTGTTACAACCATTGGTAGAAGTGAAAATTTGCAATTCATGAAGCCAAAAGTTGATTGTGTTTCTACATGTGGTAGAATGAGATGGATATCTGGGGTGCATAAGATTAAGATGTTACACATTTTAGAAGGAGATATACAGAAACGTATGCGCTTGGGAAGTTAGGAACCTTTGAAGCTGAATCTATGAAGATATTTGAGGCGAAGACTGACAAAAACTTCAGCCTGTAGGTGATGCATGAGTTGTTAGGAAGAGCCTGGAAATCTGATTTAAGGCCAAAATAGGAGCAAGCCTGATTGGAGGGACAGGCTCAAAAGGCCGTATGGTAAATCCTGTTCCTATTTGTGTTCATATCTAATCATAGATAACTTTGATATTCTTCTGAATTTCAGCTCTTTACAATGGAGAGATTGCACATCTAGTGTCTGCAACCATCTTCACTTTCTTTACTCCCTGGTGTTTAGGGCAACAATGAAGGTCCTCCATCTCCGCCAGTGTTCAGTGCCTCCTACATCGTGTCAGTAGCTTCCTCTCATTTTTCACTACTGTCAGCCATGCAGGTCCTGAGAAGAGACTCAAGAATACCATCACAGTCAGATGTAGAAGGATTCTCCATAACAGTTTTGTTTGACAAGTCAAGGCTGTGAGCTCGGAGCTGAACCTCTGATCCCTGAAGATCAGTGGACGACTCTTAGTCTAGCCTCTCCCCTTTGACGTGTTTGGCATGGGTGTTTCTACCAAGAAACAAAGCAAAAAGCCAGCATAGCTTTCTGAGTTATTGAGGCACACAAACCTCCAAACCACGACAAGGCTGTGGTTCTTTTGGATGAATCATTCTCATGAGTCATCGGAAAAGTTCACAAAATAGCATTCTAATTACCTGAACTTGAGCATATTTCCCAAAATGATGATATTGAACAAAGTTAAAGCTGCAATAAATCAATAAAGCTAAATATGACAGCAATACAAACGTGAAAACAAACAAGTACACATCTTCAGCAATAGTTTTCTGACATGATATAAAACCTACACAACAAGATTTGTACTCTCCTTAGGTCTCGTGTTGTGAGGTAATTGCATTTTAATCCAGAAGTCACTTACAGAATGTGTTACATTTGTTGTTAGGTATTGAGAAATCATGAAAAGTAAGTATTCTTGAATGGTGAAGGGATGGTGCCCAAGAATAGCTCGTATGATTGAACACAAAATCAACAACATGTTAGCAACTATAATGTCAATCCTAGAAAAATAGGATGACAAGTGACATAGTTACTCAAAGAACTGGGGGTTTTGTTTTGTAGACCTACACTCTGCTGATTTTTGTTAATAACTGTTGAACAGTATGATATTTCCCTGGTGTAGAAATTGCCAATTCTATATCCATAGTAGCTACCATTTGAAAGCTTAATCACTTCTTTTCACTGTTCGGTATTCTACAAACATTGAGGGTGCATAATAGACCACGGTTTAACTGTAATGACTTCAAAGCACTCATGTATTGCACATTGCAAAATCACTTCTCACTGGCTATGTGAGTGGAGAGACTCATGCCAACACATTTATTTATTTATCTATTGAGATACGTACAGCGTGAAATAGGCCCTCTGGTTCTTCGAGTCATTCTGCCCATCAACCCCTAGCCTAATCACGAGACAATTTACCATGACCAATTTACTTTCTATCCAGAAATATGAGAAAATCTGTAGATGCTGGAAATCCAAGGCAAAATGCAGAAAATGCAGGGGGAACTCTGCAGGTCAGGCAGCATCTATGGAAATGAATAAACAGTTGAAGTTTTGGGTCAAGATTCTTCATCAGGATCTTCTAACTAGTACGTCTTTGGACTGCGGGAGGAAACCAGAACACCTAGAAAAAAACATGCATTCCACAGGGAAGACATACAGACTCCTTACAGAGTACACTGGAATTGAATTGTGTAGGCTGACGCCCCAAGCTTTAATTACGTTGTGCAAACTGCTGCACTACCATGGTGCCCATTTGAAAGAGTCATCCCTGCTGCTCCTGCTGATGGCAAGTTATTGAAGCAGGGACTTTGTTACCATTTATGAAACTACAGATGAGTGCCAAAGGACAGGAATATTTCCAGCTGCACCTTCATTTGTACAAATAAGTCTGGGTGATAAAGCCAAGGAAAATGTGAAAGTATGAGGCAAGTGAAATCCCATAACATCCTGTAGGCACCACTTTAGTGCAGCATGATAAACATATGTGCAAACAAGTCATCCCATATATCATGTAGATGGGAGAAGTCATTGTCATGAATGGACAACTCTACAGCATTCATGAAAACAATTATTCTTTCAAGTGTTTTAAAGATAGTGCACAGTTAGTGAATTCAAAATAGATAGTCTCAAGATCAAAGAAGACACTCAGCATTCTGAGTTGACAAAACAACCAAATACCTTCACGTCTTGAAATTGCTTGGAATTATTTTGAAACTTCCCTCATATCTCCAAGAAAGGTGAAGATAAAGAAAATCAGAATGTTTAGTTTAATTACATGGAGGGGTTTGTATTGTTTATATATTTTATTATTGTTATGTTATGTTATTGAATTTACCTTTAAAGAAATTGGTGTATTTCCTACTTAAGTTCTCAGAATGCTAATACCTCAATTGTGCCTACAAAAAAAAGGCAAGCATTTTTATAGAAACATAGAAGAAATATAGAAAACCTACAGCACAATACAGGTCTTTCAGTCCACAAAGCTGCACCAAACTTATCCTTACCTTAGAAATTACCTAGTGTTACCTATAGCCCTCTAAATTTCTGAGCTCTATGTACCTATCCAGGAGTCTCTTAAAAGACCCTATCGTACCTGCCTTCACCACTGTCGCCGGCAGCCCATTCCACGTACTCACTAATCTCTGCGTAAAAAAACTTAACCCTGACATCTCCTCAAGCACCTTAAAACTGTGCCCTCTCGTGCTAGCTATTTCAGCCCTGGGAAATAGCCTCTGACTATCCACACAATCAATGCCTCTTATCATCTTATACACTTCTATCAGGTTACCTCCCATCCTCTGTCACTCCAATGAAAAAAACCTGAGTTAACTCAACATTTTTATGTTGTAATTAACTGTGTGACTGTATAATTAATCACATTTCCAAGGGCCAAACTACTGCAGTTTAAAAATATTGTCTAAAATTCAACAAACTCTTTCAAGGTTAAAATCAGGCAACACTACAATGTGCATTTGGTGGACAAAGCTTGGTACTCAATTTGTAAAGAGTAAATTATTTTACTTCAAATGTTACTTTTACATCTAGCATCCATAAACTAACTGAATAGTGATGTGGATTGAGGGGTGACATGGAAATACAGTGAAACATTTGTTTTGCATCTTATTCATGTAGATTATCTCATTACATCAGTACATCAAGGTTGTGCAATAACATAATGCAGAATACAGATTGAAAACGGTAGTGTTACTGTTACAGAGAAAGTGCAGTGTCGGCAGACACTAAGGTGCATGATCATGATGAGGTAGATTGTTAATTCAAGAATTCATCTTTTTGTAGCAGAGGTCTGTTTGATAGTTTTATAATAGTGGGATAGAATTTGTCCTTGAGCCTGATGGTAAGTACTTTCAAACTTCTGTAACTTCTGCCTGATGGGAGGGAGGAGAAATGAAAATGGCTGTGGTTGATGCGGTCTTCGATTAAGCTGGCTGCTTTACCGACGAAGTGAGAAATATAGACAGAGACCACGATGGAGAGGTTGGTTTTTGTGATGTTTTGGGCTGTGTTTTCATAACTTCCGTCAGCTTCTTGTGGTCTTGGGCAGAACAGTTGCCATACCAAGCCATGATGCTGAGCGTCAATGGGGACATTTCATACTTTTTTATCCTCTGGAAGAGGTAGAGGTGTTGGTGCTCTTCCTTGGCTATGGTATTGGATCAGGACATGCTTTTGCTGTTGTTTGCATCTAGGAACTCAACCATCTTCACCTCTTTATTTTGCTGACATTGAGGGAAGACTGTTGTCATGACACCATGTCACTAGGCTCTCTATGTCCTTCCTGTTCCCTCTATCCTAGTCCTTTACGCTTAGCCTTTAAGGCTTCAGTGCTCTGCTGATGACTGTTGAGAAACATAAATTTCCATAAACAAATTTTCTTGTCAAATACTCAAAAGTCAATTGCTTTACCATTTCCCAGTCAAACAAAATTTAACTACCTAAAATGGTTTGGATAAAAAAGATTTTTTTTTGTAGTGAACTCACAGCATTTTGATTGATTAAATGACAAAACTGGCATTTGCAAAAAGAATCAAAGAAAAAGACATTTGTTGGAAATCACATTTACAGTAGTCACTGATATCCATTTGAGCATTGCATGATTGAAAGATTATTAATATTTGCAATGAAATCTATCTGGAATAAATACTTGAAAACTCAGTCCCAAATACACATTCACTCAATCTTAAGTACTCTTTATCTCATATCCTTGATATTTATTTCCTATTTATTTAAGATTATTATTTATTTTATTTTCTTATTGTATTTGCATAGTTTTGTTGTAGTCCATCCTGTTGGGTATGGTACTTCACTGATTCTATTATGTGTCTTGTATTTACTGTGAATGCCAGAAATAACAAAATAAATTTTGGGGTTGACATATACTGTATGCATTTTGATAATGAATTTATCTGAACTTTGAACTTTTGAACATCTAAAAAAGGAGCCAATATGCTTAAATGGTTTATTGTGGCCTGATTCAATGTAGAGTGCCAAACAAGAGAAAATCTGCAGATTGTGGAAATCAAAGTAAAACACATAAAATGCTGGAGAAACTCAACAGGCCAGGCAGCATCTATTAAAAAGTGTAAATACTCACCGTTTTGGGCCAAGACCCTTCATCAAGACAATTTCTTTTATGTCATGACAAGCAAGGATGATGAAATAGACAAAGGAATGGTGACACTTCTCTGAATTACAACAGTTTCACCTTAGAATTGAATGAAATGGTCTCATTCAACTATAAGCCATTCCTCTGCATTTGTAATACACACAAAATGCAAGAGGAACCCAGCAGACCAGGCAGCATCAATGGAAAGAGAAAACAGTCGATGTTTTGGGCCAGGACCCTTCATCAGGGTCATTTGTAAGCTGAGTAAAGTCATGAACACATTATCATTTTTTTACAGAATACTTACTAACCACATGAAGAACAGGTTAACCCATGAGGATTGTTTGTCTGACTTTGGAGGTGTACCTGTTGGAGTTTAGAAGAATGAGGTGGGAGGGGATGTCACTGAAACTTATCAAATAGAGTGGACATGAAGAGGACACTTCATATAGTGGGGAGTCTAGGACTAGCGGGCGCAACCTTAGAATAGAAGGATATCTCTTTAGAAATGACATGAGGAAGATTTTGTTTAGCCAAAGGACGGAGTATTTTTGAAATTGATTGCCACGGGTGGCTGTGGAGGCCAAGTAATTGGGTATATTTAATGTAGAGGATAATAGGTTCTTGATTAGTTAGGGCATTAAAGGTTACGGGGAGAAGGCAGGAGAATGGTGGAATGATGGAGCAGACTTGATGGGCCAAATAGCCTAAATCTGTTCATATATCCTGTAATCTTATGGTCTAAGAAGTGAAGTGATTAAACTTTGGAATGATAACATCCAAGGATGTAGAATTGACAATTTCTTCACTAGGGTAATATGATAGTATTCAAAATTATTAACAAAAATCTCTCCTTCTAAACTGCCTTCATTGACAAGTCAAGTCAAGTCACTTTTTATTGTCATTGCGACCATAATTGAGGGTTATGGGCTGAGTGCAGGTAGTTGGGTCTAGATGAGAGTACACGTTCGGCACGGACTAGAAGGCCTGTTTCCGTGCTGTAATTGTTATATGGTTATAACTGCTGGTACAGTACACAGTAAAAATGAGACAATGTTTTTCAGGACCCTGGTGCTACATGAAACAGTACAAAAACTACACTGAACTACAACTGTGAAAACAACACAGAAAAAAAAACTACACTAGACTACAGACCTACCCAGGACTGCATAAAGTGCACAAAACAGTGCAGGCATTACAATAAATAAATTATTTCATCAATGAAATTACTTCATCACTATTTCTAACCACAAGAATCCCAATCTCAGCCAATCAGAGATACTCACTTAACCTGATCCATTTCTGTCCCAGCTTCTCTGAATATAAAACTATCATGTTTTCTCTTTCCTATTTCTACTGAAGGGTAGTCAACTCAAAATATTAATCTCTTTCTTTCTCTACTGATGCTGTCTATCCTACTGAATGTCAAAAATGGTCTGGTTTTATTTCAGATTATCAGCGTCAACAGCTTTTGCAGAAGATTCACCTTGCATACTATAAACCACAATAGAATATGAACCACATTCAGTCTGTGCTGTTTGGATATGGATTAGCTTATCCAGGGATATTAAGGCAAAGTACAATGACTTAAGGATAGTCACTGAGGCAATAAAGAAAATGAACTGCAAATATTACATGTTATTATTATATTGCTTTCAAATTTACATATTGCTTAGTTACAATGTGCCACATTTCAGAAGCTTCACATGTTCCAGAACAGAAAAGTTGTGAAATCCAACCTCAAAAGGAACTTGCAGGGCCCCAAGGAAGATGGTAAGTCAAGTACTGCCCTGCCATTGTGAAGTCACGTTGTAATATTTATTTATTTATTAGCCCTTGATGTTCTGCTGAACTTTTTACCTACTGTAAGAGTTATCACTATTTATGACCACAACAATCCCCATCCTACACATAGATATACTCCCCCTGTTCCTCTCTGGGAACAGAGCACCAGGTCAGAAAGTGCAGGGATGGAGAGGAAGGTAGATGTCAGGGTCAGTAAAAACAGGCAAGATCAAAGTAATAGAAATGATGGGACAAATAGTTTCAAATGTGTGTATTTTAAGGCTAGGAGTATTATGGTAAAGGTGATGAACTTCGAGAATGAATCAGTACATGTAACTATGATGTTGTGGCCAGTGCAGAGGCTTGGTTGAGAGAGGGACAGGAATGAGTGCTTAATGTCCCACAGTTTCAATGTTTTAGAAAAGATAGAGAGGGATGTAAAAGAGGGGACAAGTTGCACTACTAATCACAGCTGCACTCGGAGGGGATGTAATGGTAGGTTTGATTCACTGTATATGGGTAGAACTCAAAAATAGGAATGGTGCAGTAATTTTGATGAGATTGTACTACAGACCCTCCAATAGGCAATGGGACATTGAGAAACATGCTGATTAAGTAAAGGTGTGATAGGGTTATCTACACCTGACATGTGGAGGGTGCTTAAAGACCAGCTGCACAGTGTACAGGCATATTCCAGTAAGAAAGAAGGCTAGGGATGGCAGGGTCAGAGGACCTTGGAAGTTGAGAGAGGTGATGAACTTAGTCAAGAAGAGAAAGGGAAAAGCGTGTCAAGATTAGGAAATTAGAATCAAGCAGAGTCCTTGAGGATTATAAAGAAGCCAGTAAAGAACTCAAGAAGAGAATTAGGAAAGCCAGATGGGTCCATGAAAAGTCCTTGGCAATTAGGATTAAAGAGAATCCCAAAGCATTCTATACATGCATCAAGAGGATAACTAGGAAGAGGGTAAGATAAATGGGAGAACATTAACTGGGATGTGGAGGATGTAGGTGAGGTATTTAATGAACACTTAACATCAGTATTTACCAAGGAAAAGGTTGGGGAGGATACAGAGGTCAGTGCCGAGTGTACTAACAAGCTATAGCATTTCAAGGTAAAGGAGGAGGAAGTGTTGGTATCTTAAAGAGCATTCAGTCCACAGGGCCTGATAGGATATACCCCAGGTTATTGAGGGAGGCAAGAGGTGAGATTGCTGAGTCCTAAACAAATATCTTCATGTTTTCTCCAGCCACATGTGAGTTTCCTGAGGACTGGTGAGTTGATAATATTGTTTCATTATTTAAGAAGGGAACTATAGACTGGTAAGTCTCTCGACAGTGGTAGGGAAGTTACTGGAGAAGATTGTTAGGGAAAGGATTTATGAACATTTGGCAATTTGAATCTTTGAATCTTTGAAAACCATGCCCTAATTAGGGAGAATCAGCATGACTTTGCATGGAACAAGTCATGTAGAACTAACTTGATTTGGTTTTTTGATGAGGTGATGAGAGTGATTAATGAAGGTAGAGCCGTGGATGTTGTCCACGTGGATTTTAGTAACGTGTTTAACAAGTCCCGCATGGGAAGCTCATCCAGAAGATTGAGATTCAGTTCATTGTTTCACCACTTGGCTCTGTGCTGAGCTGTGCTGAACTATGGGACTACCTTTGTGGATTTCAGTACATTTCATTTGCTTGCAGTTACTGTTTGCATGATGTGGTTTTTTTTTCAGTACGTTGAGTGTTCGGCAGTTTTCTCTTATTTATGGGATCTCCTGGTTTTCTGTGTTCCATGGCTGCCTGTTGGGAGACAAATCTCAAGGTTGTATGATGTATACATATGTTGATAATACTTTTTTTTTATACAGGGTGGATACCTGGAATGAACTGCCCAGGGTGGTGTTGGAGGGAGACAAATTAGGAACTTTTAAGAGACTTTAGATAGCACATGAGTGTGAGGAAAATGGGAGGATAGGCAGGTTGGAAGGCAGAAAGGCAGAAAGGATTAGTTTAGTTGACCATTTGATAACTAATTGTATTGCTTTGGCTCAACATTGCAAACTGAAGTGCCTGTTCCTGAGCTGTACTGTTGTGTGTTCTACATTCTAAGATCAATTCTACCCTCCCTCCTATGTAGCCTTTCATTTTTCTGTCATCCATGTTTCTTAATTTCTCCTGATGTATCAGCCCATGGCACCATCCTAAGCACCTATCATGTCATGTAAAAAACAACTTGCCTTTGACACACCCTTGAACTTTCCTCCACTTACCTTAAATTTAGGTCCCCTCGTATTAGCCACTTCACTTCCTCTTTCACTCCAAAGAGAAAAGCCTCAACTTATCCTCACAAGACATGTTGTCTAATCATGGCAGGTTCCTGTTAATTCTCCTCTGAATCCTAAAGTTGTCTTTGTAATTGTTACAAAATAGTTTAGCATTTTATTTTCAGCTCCAAATTAGATCAAATGCATTAGATAAAACGTCTGTGCATTAGTGTTGTCTAATTTTCAGGGTGATTTGTTTGATATGCTTTCTTCTGTTCCACAGCAAATGACTCCAATCATTCTGTACAAGCACAGAACCAGGACTTGCCCTGAATCTGTAGCTAAAATCAAGCTCTGTCCCAGAACTATGTCTACCACAAACCCCTCTTAGAACAATCTGGACACCCTAATGACTAAACTGAGAGCATCCTCCCATTGTTTATGAGGAGACACTTGTGTGCTTTCCATTCTAGTCCAGAGCAATATAGAACTTTATGAATTATGGGTGTCAACCCCTGCCATCTCACATCTTAAACAGTGTAAATATAAACAAATTACACAATTTTACTCGAAGAATGAAGATCCTCATTGAAAATTGCATCAATGCTTCATCTTTTTTTATTTGGCATATATTTAAACAATGCACTTGACTACAGAAGTTGGAAGGTGCTTGATAATCTTTTAATTCCAACATGGATAGGGAATGATTTGATAAGTATTAGCTGGGTTTTTAATACAACATCAGGGTTTTTCAAGTCAATGTGTAAGAGATAGTTCATCATCATAAAACCATATTGCATGGTCTCTGCACAAACCTTTACTCACATAACATAAACAGGAATAAATGGAGATGATGATGAAGATTGGTAGTCGGGGTTGATGCATTTGATGTTGCAGTGTTCATCGAGCTTAGTGATTACCTTGCAGATGTTTCATCACCAGTTGAGGTGACATCCCCAGTGTGCAGCTGTTGGTGTTTCTCTCTGGGAATGCTCACATTTATATGGCTCCCACCCCCATTCACTCGCCTTGGTCCTGATTGGCTACCGCTTCACTTGACCTTTGAATTCTATTGGCTTGCATTTCTTTGGCTCTTAGAGGTTCATAGGTAGATAGATAGATAGATAGATAGATACTTTATTCATCCCCATGGGGAAATTCAACTTTTTTTCCAATGTCCCATACACTTGTTGTAGCAAAACTAATTACATACAATACTTAACTCAGTAAAAAATATGATATGCATCTAAATCACTATCTCAAAAAGCATTAATAATAGCTTTTAAAAAGTTCTTAAGTCCTGGCGGTAGAATTGTAAAGCCTAATGGCATTGGGGAGTATTGACCTCTTCATCCTGTCTGAGGAGCATTGTATCGATAGTAACCTGTCGCTGAAACTGCTTCTCTGTCTCTGGATGGTGCTATGTAGAGGATGTTCAGAGTTATCCATAATTGACCGTAGCCTACTCAGCGCCCTTCGCTCAGCTACCAATGTTAAACTCTCCAGTACTTTGCCCACGACAGAGCCCGCCTTCCTTACCAGCTTATTAAGACGTGAGGCGTCCCTCTTCTTAATGCTTCCTCCCCAACACGCCACCACAAAGAAGAGGGCGCTCTCCACAACTGACCTATAGAACATCTTCAGCATCTCACTACAGACATTGAATGACGCCAACCTTCTTAGGAAGTACAGTCGACTCTGTGCCTTCCTGCACAAGGCATCTGTGTTGGCAGTCCAGTCTAGCTTCTCGTCTAACTGTACTCCCAGATACTTGTAGGTGGCGACTATTCCAATATGTTTGTTTACAGAGTTATCAGAAGACAACCACTCTTCCAAAAATACTCGTGCCTGCTTGATGTTTGCCTGCAGCAGAACCTCGGCAGTGTCCCGGTGAAAGTGGTGCTCTTCTCAGTCTTCCTGTACTGAGCTCAGCAACAGTGGATCACGTCTTCATACCGCCAGTTTGTTGAGAGTTTATGTTTTGTCTGGCCAATGTAGTTCTTGTTGCAGTCTCCACAACTGATCCTGTAGAATTCAAAGGTTATCTGGGATAGCCAATTGGGACCGAGGCAAGTGAACAGGGGCCTATATAAATGCAAGCACTTCCAGGGAGAAACCCCAACAACTGTGCACTGACAGTGTCTCCTCATCTGGTCTGCAAGGTTACTGCCAAGCTCGGCAAACAGCACAAATTCATTAATGGAGATCCAAAAGATCCGCCGTAAAAAAATACTTAGAGAATATAAAACATCTTACTTACAGGAGATCTTAGAAAATGGGGACATAACAAATCCGGACTAGAACTTGCACATTGCAACTCTCAACTGGACTGAAGTTACATTGTCTTGTCTAGTATTAATGAGATTAATATCAATCTCAAGTTTCCCATCCGGTTACCAAAAGTCAACTTTGAACCCAGTAATCAAAATAAATACAACGACAGACTAAAATATCATGTAAAAGTAATATATTTCTGCAGGAAGCTAAATCACTCAAAAATCACTTCATTCTAATTGCAATTCAATTGCTGTATATGCTGTTGAAGGTAACAATTTAGATCATCACGCCTTTGAGTGTTGGCCAGAGTTCCGCCGAACAGATGTTATTTTCATCCTGGATTCCAAATTTGTCAACAGGATTTTGGGTGCTAGTGATCCATATATAAGACAAATGTCCAAGATATTACACTTAAAGCTACAATGTTGATTTTGTTTTAGGCTGCCCGGTCTGGATATATGAACAATGCACATACTGTTACAACGTCCTCACTCTGAACTCTACATACCATTTTCTTAGAGAATGTATATATGTGACTTCAGCCCAATATTTTGATGGACAATAGTTCTTGCCAAGACAGTGTTGGACATATTACCAAGAAAGTATGGGTTTATTTTAATTCTATCCAAATTATTGTTTATTTATTTAAGAATAGATGAATAGATTTAGCTTCCTTGCTTTTGCTAATGACATTGTTTTATTGTATTTGGAATTAGAAGAAATGAAAACAAAATAGGATTGATTAACAAACAAGAGAAAATCTGCAGATGCTGAAAATCCAAGCAATACAAACAAAACCAAGGAGGAACACAGCAGGCCAGGTAGCATCAATGGAAAACTGTAAACAGTCAACATTTTGGGCTGAGACCCTTCAGTCCTGACAAAGGGTCTCGGCCCAAAACATCAACTGTTTACTCTTTTCCATAGATGCTGCATGGCCTGCTGAGTTCCTCCAGCAAGACTGATAAACTGTGGAGGTCAAGTCACTGGGCATATTTAAAGCAGAAGTGAACAGGTTTTTTATTAGTAATGGTGACAATTATTATGGGGAGAATGAGGAGAGTGGAGTTCAGGGATAATAATAAATCAGCCATGATTTCATGGTGGAGCAGACTCAATGGCTGAATGACCTAATTCTACTCCCTATGTCTTATGATATGGTCTATTAAGGCAACGTTAAAAGGCAATGCTTTAGCCAACAATCAGCACATATTTTGGTTGTAGATTTTTTCTTACAATAAAATATAGTGGTATTTACATATCTGTTTTAAAACTAGAAATATATATATATATATATATATATATATATATATATATATATATATATATATATATATATATATATATATATATATATATATATATATATATATATTTATACAGACCTTGCAGTTTTGAGATCAATACATAAAACAGCACTAAAATGCAGTGTGCCTTTAACTGTGAAAAATGAGATTCATGCATGGGCCAGAGCTTCATGTGCTGACAGCTTTAGCACTAAATCCCCCGCTTGGTATTTTTGGAGAAAAAAGTGCACATCTGTTGTGTTTATGAGTGAGCGTGTGTTTCTGAAAATAGTTGATTAATTTTTGTATAGCATAATACAATTATGTGCATGTATTATCTGAATATTCACCATTTATTAAAACTGAAGATGCAAAACCTTTATCTGTAAAACCATCTCACAAATTAACAATATGCCTTGTTTCTTTCACATTTTTTAAAGTTTTACAAGTTCTTGTCTTTCTCATTTTTAATAGTTGATATTAAGGTGAATTATAATGCCAGCTCTTCTTCTGTGACCTCTACAGCATGAAACCTGCCTGAGAAAGTGATTTTATACCACTAGCTTGAATTTAGCTCCATACCCAAATTAATCTGCACTTAATCTGCACATAACATAATTGGCCCGTAGAACTATTGCCTAGAAATGCATTCAGACAACACCCACAAGTTCAGAATATTTCAATTGATACATGATTTCTTTTCTGGGTTGAAATGTGAAAAAAAAATAAGATCTGTGGCTTTTTGGGTTACTCCAGAAATCTGACTGGGCACATTCAGGCATGATTGCCCCTTGAGCCACTGACACATAATTTGATTCTGTGAAAATTATAAAGATACAACAGAAAAAGAAAAATGATTCAGCAACAAATATAATTGCATTCTGATAAAAATCCAGTGTTATATTGAATTTATTACTTAATCTTCTATCTTATTGATTTAATTGATTGCTGCTGAAAAGGCAACTTGGTATAAAAATTAACTTCATTGCCATGATCTAGGGAGAACACCATCAGCAAGGATCAGTTCCAAATGATCCTGAATATGACCCAGTGTCTGCTGGCTGTCAGGTAAGAATGGAATCAGGATTAGTTTTTATGACCTCTCCTGATCAATACCATTGTATCTCTCAACAATTGGAGTTACACATGAAAGATAGGCATTTTGGTGAGATATGGCTGGTGCAGAAGGTTCATGTAAGCTTACCACAGTAAGCAAAAAAAAATTGAGATAAAAACAGAATACAATTTTTCTTACATAAAGAAGAACAATTTAAAGTGTGGATTTCTGTACTTTGCAGCCATAGATCAAACAAAATACAACAGGTGATGAATTAAGACAGGCAGCTTGACTGAAGGATGAGAACTGCTATCAGACTGCCCTGCCTTCTTCAATTACATCCTACTCTACTCAGATTGTCCATTATTGCTATTCAATTAAACATTAAGGAATAAGAATCTAATAAAGAAAATTTTACTAAATATTTTATTCACATCTGTGAACTCCTCTGGTGCTTGAGAGCCTTGCACAGCAGGGGACAGAGGGTACAGCTGTAAATAACCATTTTATTAATACTGTGCTAACTCTAACATTAGTCTCTTTTATTTAATAAAACAGCTTGTGAGACAAAGTAGAGTGGCCTACTGCGTTAATACATTATTACTTCACTATTTTCCTTCTGTCTCTTTGGGGAATTTTTTTTCTTATAATCACATTCCTGTTGGCCCTTCAAAGACTGTTTAAAAAAAGAATAAATTAACTCTTTGGTCCTGTCTGCGGGCAGACCGTCTTTCTCTGATTTGGTCTTTCGAAAAAGCAAGTTAAAATTGAAAACCAAATAATGAAGCCAGATATCAACAGGAAAGCTTCACCAAAACTTCTACCAGTCTGCTCATCAATATTCTGCTATAACAGCAGAGTTAAAAATTACTTCAATATTGAAGAATTTTTGACATAAATTGACTTCTTATCATTTTGATGTAGGAAGTTGACATATTGACCTTATATTTTTTATTCATTCCAGGGATGTTTGGTTTGCAGGGCTGAACCAACATTTAATTGCCCATCCCTAATTGTACTTGAGAAGGTAGTGGTGGTGGGCTACATTCTTGAACTGCTGCTGATGTGTGTGAAGAAAGTAAAAGAAATTGGGGGGAAATGTTAAATTGGTTGTTAAGAATGCAATTGTTAACTCTTTCAAAATGGTTCTTAACACAAGGCTCCAATATGAATTTTCCACTGTAAATTTGCCAAGATCTGATCAGCTGATTCAGCATCAGGGTAATGAAATCCATTCCCAAGGAGTCTAATCCCATCAGAGATTATGAGATCAACCAATTTAAATAATGCTGGCGGGACAAGCCCAATCTGCTGGGGGCCAGACCCACCAGAACACTTACGAAACTGGGGATAGGGATCTCTGCATTTGCTAACAGAAGGTTCAAATGACAGGAGGACAATGTCAAACTAATGTATTACACCTACAACTAAATTCTAGGTGTGTTGAGACAATTCCTTAGGATTGTATTGTTGATGAAAGGCCAGTAACCTGAGAAATTGGCTTTCCTTTATCTTTCTCCATGGATGCTGCCTGAGACGCTAATTGTTCCCAGCATTTTCTGCTTTTTTACTTTTAGGATCAGATCTTCTTGAAATCATTCTCCTCAGTCATTTGAAGAGCTCTCAGAAGAAACTCAATAAACTTTAATTTATCAAACGTAGCCAGCTAGCCCCTGAAAAGCAATTGGATTCCAAAATATCTATACTTAATAATGCATCAATACTGCTATGTTGAAACAAATTACAAAATATTCATGATGTTACCACTGCAAGTCTAAAGGATCCCAAACGTGAAAGTTGAGGGGGTCAATATCTCAGGATAGAAGATTTGCGTAGAGTCAGCTTGTAAGTTCAGAAGGTGATAAAATTCAGAGGCAGCCTCCTGTACCTAATAAAAGTAGCCATTGAGTGTATGTGTGTGGTCTTCTGCTGCTGTAACCCATCCTTTTCAAGGTTCACATGCTGTGCAGTCACTGATGCTCTTCCACACACCACTGTTATAAAGCCTGGTTATTTGAGTTACTGTCACCTTCCTGTCAGTCTGAGCCATTCTGGGCATTCTCCTCTCACCTCTCTCATTAACAGGATTTTTTTTTAACCACACAACTGCCGCTCACTGAATATTTTGTTTTTCTCACCAATCTCTGTAAACACTAGAGACTGTTGTGCATGAAAATGCCAGTTTCTGAGACACTCAAACCACCCCAAATGGCACCAACAATCATTCCACTGTCACAGTAACTTAGATCACATTTCTTCCCCATTATGATGTTTGGTCCTAAAAGCAATTTAACATTTTGACTATGTCTGCATGTTTTTATGCATTGAGAAGCTGCCACATCATTGGCCGATTAAATATTTACATTAACTAGCAGGTATACCTAATAAAGTGACCACTGAGTGTATTTTCCCACTCAACACCATTCTCTTGCCTTCTCCAAATAACCTTTGATGCCCTTACTAATCAATAATCTATCCACCTGATGAAGGGTCTCAACCCAAAATATTGACTGTTTACTGTTTTCCTAGATGTACCTGGCCTGCTGAGTTCCTCCAGCATTTTGTGTGTGTTTCAAAAATCTATTAACCTCCACTTTAGATATACAGTACTCAACAATTTGGCCTCCACAGCAACTTCCAGCATTCAATTTCACAGATTTATCATCTTCTGGCTAAAGAAATCCCTCCTTATCCCTGTTCAAATAGGAAGACTTTCTACCCTGAGGCTGTACCCTCTGGTCCTAGACTCTCCTACTATTGGAAGCATCCTCTGCACATCTACTTTATCTAGGCCTTTCAATATTTGGTAGGTAAAAAAACATATATTGGACAAAAAAATACCCTGATGGTATTTGGAGGAGCAGGTGTCTCCCAATATTATCATCAATATTTATTCCCTGACCTGCAGTACTTTATTAAAAATATATTACTCAGTTATAATTGAAGCAATTCAGTGGTAATTCCCTGTTTGCACATTGATCAAATGAAATACAGTGTGTTGCCTTTCTCAGATAACTTTCTGGCTTTAAATCCATCTTTGTCAATATTGAAAGGCCATTTAGATCAGGTAGCACAGTCTGCATAGATTGTAGTGTTATTATTTTGGAATATGGTTTGATCTTTAAGAAAGGAAGATAGTAAAACGATTGCTGTAAGGATAGGATAAAAGAAACTGCATTAAGTTTTCATAGGATTGAGAGAGGAGGAGTAAAGTTCAAAGTACATGATCAAAGTATGTATACATTACATAACCTTGAGATTTGTCCCCTTACAGGCAGCCATAAAACCAAGAAACCTCAAAAGAACTGTTTTAAAAAAAAGAGAAGACCGTCAAATACCCAATGCGTAGAGAGAGAGAGAGAGAGGGGAAAAAAATTGTGCAAACCATAAAAGCAAGAAAATAGCTTCGGTAGGGGGTTTGGGATGGTTGCTTTGATTTCCAGATGCATTTGCCACTGTTCTGTGCATTTTATAGGTTTTCATCACCTGCATTTTAAAATGTGCATTATCTGAAAGTGCCATTTTCTTGTTTTTCTACAATGGTGGTATTGTGGAGCAAATGTCTGGGGCCGTGCCAATATTGCTGGCTCTGAGTTAGGATATACAGCAAGAGTTTACAACCTTTTTTATTCCGTAGACCCCTACCATTAGCCAGTAGTCCATGGCCGCCAGGTTGGGATACCCTGATATACAGTGCTCAAAGACCTGTCAGGCAATTAGGGGCTGCAGTCTTTGACTCTGATTTCTGAGTTGATATTTATGGGGTTCAGTATGCCCATAGATTCTTGGTGACCAAAACACCAGTGAAAGTATTCCATAACACCCTTCCCATGCTGGACTAACTGGCCTTTTGGCGGGTTTGCAGATAGCTGATACAAAGGAAGAAACATTCAGCTTGCAGCCTGCGAGACTGTTAATAAGCCTGTGAATCCTCCTGCTACTTCACAGCCCTCTCCAAGTGAAGAGTGTGAGATGTGAAAATAGTAAGTTTATGAACATGGTGCATGAGGTCATTGTTAATGATTTATGCAAGAATTTGTTTGACACGACCAGTGTTATTTAAAGGAAGGAACTGTCTATTTCTGTGCCTGATATTTCAGTGAAATTTCACTTGTGTACAGATTGGAGAATCATTGTGACAGTTGTAGCCTGATTCACAAACTAGATTCATTTTGAACACACCTCTTAGTGGGTACATGAGATTGGTGAATGTAATTTGTATATATATCAAAAAACACCTATGCTGCTTTTGAAACCCCTTTTTACTAGGCATCTCTGGAACAGCAGTTCATTAGCCTCTTGCAAACAGCCGCTGGACTCCGCAGCGAGAAACCCACCTTTCTCAGGCTTCGTACATCTCGGGTGTATATGAATTTGGTCCCACCAGATCCATGAGGTTGGGATGTCTCACCCACCCAAACCCTGGTTTGTGTGAATGCAGTGTGATTTATTGCCCCCAGAAATTGCCCGTCGGCAAGAAATAACAGATCATACACTGCATACAATTATAAAGAAGTATATTTAAGGATGTTAACTTAAGCAATCAGTTATTAAAGGAAAGAAAGAAAAAAAAAAGTAAAAAGCGCCCATTATACTTAAACAGTCACATGTGCACGGTGGAGTTCAAATCTTCCAGAAGCCGTTGTTTCTGATGTACACACTGCACCTTCCAAATGTCGCTCGGAATCCATTTCAAACAAACAGTTTCTCTCATGGATGTAATTGTCCTTCCTCCTTGAAGCCATTCATCTTCACAAAGCACCTTATGCAACAGGGATGGCATCCTCAGCCACCTTCCCTCCTGTCTGCTCCCAGCTCCCGCCAACAAACACCTCGAGCCACAGCAGTGTCCCTCACAAAGACACTCTCTGCCCAGTGTGGAAACTTCTCCCAAATCCACCATCCTGACTGGCTGACACTACATCCTGAAGCTGAAAAACAAAGCCTCTTATATCAGCACAAACCCAAACAGGCTGAAAGCAGAACAGACTGCTCATACAGAACCTCTAAAATGAAATGCCTACAGCATAGCAGTAAAAATCTTAACCAGGGCGTTACACTTTATTTTATCATTACACACAAAAGATGTACCAGATTGGTTTATCGTTCATTGTAAATCAGGTTAGGGTTAAATCAGGATTGTTGGGGGTTTGCTTGTAGCGCAGCTTGAAGATTCAGAAGAGTCTATTCTGTACTCTATCTCTAAATAAATAAATAAACAAAATGTGGGAGGGCTGCAGGTCAGGCAGCATCTATGGAGGGAAATGAACCTCCGAAAGTGTTTTTTTTAATCTGATATTCAATATTAGATTTTAAAGCAAATTAAACTAATTTAAATGTTATGCGTTTAACAGCCTGACCTGTTGAGTTCCCCTACCATACTGTATGTTGCTCATGATACACTAATGTACACCTGTAGATTTGGATCTGTAATACGTTTTTTTACATAAGAAACTTAGGGTTAGCAAAAATTAGTTAATATCACTGGTAATGGTTTATTCCTTACAAACAGCAATCATTCAAATGATAGAGGAAGCAACAATGCTTTCATTGATGCCAACTGACATGAAAAATTATAGATCAGATACTAGTTCAAAAATGTTTAATGTACAGCACTATGCAAAAGTCTTCAGCACATATATATGCTAGTGAGCCTAAGACTTTTACACAGTACTGTATTTATCAATATGGAGCAGAGAGTGAGTTCATAAAAATGTTGGTCATTATATTGATCATGACAGAATGTCTTTCTGGTACTGCCCGCTCCCTCCCCTCTCCCTTCCCCTTTTCCCAACCAGGATTCCCCTCTCCCTGCCCCCTTCCTATTCTCAGTCCACAAAAGAGAACCATATCAGAATCAGGTTGATCATCACTCACACATGTCATGAAATTTGTTTTTTTTTTGTGGCAGTAGTACAGTGCAATACATACAATTACTACAGTACTCTGCAGAAGTCTTAGGCATATGTGTATATTAATTGTTTTTGAACTATACACAATCTTGAGCTAGAGTCTTTCTCTGTCCTGGGCCAGTCTTTCAAATTGTTCCCAGGTATAACCCACCTTTCCACCTGTGGTGAACTACATATACCTGTCTGATCTGCTCCTGTGGCTGCTCCCACAGACCCCTGCTGACTGCTCCTGTGGCTCCTCCCACAGACCCCTGTATAAAGGCGATTGAGGCCTGAGCCCGGCCTCATTCTCCAGGATTTAGTGTTGTTCATTCTTCCAGTCAATAAAAGCTGATATCTCGCTTCTTACGTCTCAGAGTGAGTTATTGATGGTGCATCACCACCTTCAAAAATCCTTCCTCACCCAGCAATAAAATCTTTGGAGCTTCTGTTGGCCTTTGTACAGCTTTGGGCTTTTACAGAATTAGGTTGTATGAGGTTGTTAGCCCCATGCCCAACTCTCTTCCTTTTGCAGTCTGACTTGGGACAGTCCATAGTAGAGTTAATAGAAAATGCACGTGTATTAAGTTTGTGTCAGTGCACCCTTCTCATTGTTTTTTTTAATGATTCTCCAACCTCGAACCTAAGTGCAACTGAGCTTTTGCTTTTTAATTGTCTCTGATGTTCTGATGTTGAGCTAAATTCAACACTGGCCCCACTTATTTTGTAATACTTCCCAACAAAGAGTTCAGGATAACCCAACAGATGTGAATATGATGCTGTAATGGAAAAGTCAGCAAAAACTCACTTTTAGCCACACACTCTCTGAAATCATCAGCAATGGATGGGACAGCCAAACTAGAGCTCAAGTCCCAAAAATGTCATCATCAGAAGAGAAGCTGTTACAGAAGGACATTTAGACCTTGTTCCCTGCTTATTTTGAAGTCATTCTGCCCAAGACCAAAGGAGAAATGTTTCAGTTGCTTTATGGTAAATAATTGAGCATTTCCCCAAATAGCACAAAATGATCTGCAGACACTTTTACTAATTAAAGTTTACAATTCTGCCCTTAGTAAGTTTTCTTGACCCTTAAACAATCAAGATTGCTGCATCAAAATCCAAAAAAAGATGAAACGAAATATACAAGAGTGTAACTCTCAATCAAAGTTTAGCACCTGAGAGGAATGAAGATAAGGGGTAAGTGAATATCCACAATACAGCCAGACACATACACACACACACGTACGTTTTGACCTGATTCCCTTCATCAGACTGAAATGTCATCTTTCATTTCCCTCTACAGTTGCTGCCCGACCTTTTAAGTTCCTGCAGCATTCTGCATGTGTTATTGAAAGCATTTGTGCTAATGTGGAAGCAGCCATATCACTGAGGAGTAACCTAGCGACCACGTATACTGTCAATTGCAAGCACTGCAAAATATGAGGTGCCAATCCCTGCCAATAGATTGTTCCTTGGGGCATTTGGCAATGCATGTAAGCTCATTCTATGCTCCTGAGGAAGTTCAAGATTAATAGTTGTTAAATTTTATCTCCCAATACACAATGGCTTGGATTCCTATGTCGGGGGACACACCATGTTCAATTATAATCATGTTGATTGTTCTGCCTATCAGGTACACAACCGATCTGGTACAGAATAGATTTGTGGCACAACAGTAGCATAGCAGTTAGTGCGCAATATTACAGCTCGGGGCATTCCGGAGTTCAGAGTTCAATTCCAATGTCATCTATCAGGAGTTCCCCAGGAGCACATGGTTTTCCTCCAGCTGCTCTGGTTTGTCCTCCAGTCCAAAGATATACGGTAAGTAAATTAATTGGTCATTGTATATTATCCTGTGGTAAGGCGAGGGTTAAAAAGGTGGGCTGCTGGGTGGTGCAGCTCAGTGGGCTGTTAAGATCTGTTCCATTCTCCATCTGTAAATAAATAAAAGAATGAAGATCTACATGTGCTGAAAAATCTAAACTCCGTGGAGAGGTCAGTAAATCAGAGTGACTGTTGCAGGGCCTTTACAGGATGCACTCTTAAATTCCTGGACCATCCTTTCATATTTAACAAATAATTGAGAGTAACACAAGAGGATATCTCTAGCTCTGTTATTTCCCATGTGTTAGGTTTCTCAATGACTGGCAGCTGATAGAGTCATGGGATTTCAAACGCTTCAACCCAGAGACAGGCCATTTGGCCCATCTAGTCCATGTCAAACTCTTATTCTTCAAAGTCCCATTGACCTGCACCATAGCCACCCCCCTCAATACCTTTCCCATCCATGTACTTATACAAACTTCTTCTGAATATATCAATTGAACCTTCAATTACCACTACTGTTGGCAGCTCGCTCCACACTCATAGCACCTTCTGAATGAAGTAGTTCCTTCTCGGGTTCTCCTTAAGCACTTTATCTTTCACCTTTAACCTATGGCCTCTAGTTCTAGTCTCACCCAATCACAATGGAGAAACCCTATCTATACCCCTCAAAATTTTGTTATCCTCTATCAAATCTCCCTTCATTTTCCTACGCTCCAGGAAATAAAGTCCTAACCTATTCAACATTTCCCTATAACTCAGGTCCTCAAAGCCCAGCAAAATCCTTGTAATTTTTCCCTTATCCTTTCAATTCTACTGATATCTTTCCCGTAGGTAGGTGACCAGAATTGCACACTATGCTATAAATTATTCCTCACCAATGTCTTATAAATCTTCAACATAACTTCCCAACTCCTGAAATGAATACTATGATTTATGAACACCAATGTGCCAAAATATCTCTCTACGACCCTATCTACCTTCAACACCACTTTCAAGAAATTGTAGATCTATAGTCCCAGATGCATTACCTGTTAAGAGTTAACCATAATGACAGCTGCTATTGACTGAGAATGTTTTTCCTCCTTGAAATGAAAGTGAAGTAAGAGAATGGTGTAGGAGCCATGTATCTGTTTTCTATCTGCTTTGTATTCTACGTTGCACGTTTACTGTGTTTAATATAGTACCTACTCACATTAGTAGGGGTGTGGTATAACTGAAGGGAATAAGTTACATATTCTTGCTTATTTCATTGCAGCTTGTAGATTGGGACTGGTGGCTGTTGTATCTTCTTCTGGCCGCTAAGATAATGCTCAATAATAATTAATTGTATGTTGCTATTTACGAATAAATGATTGAATAAGGGGTTCAACTTTTAGAACAATCATTGGCACTGTGGGTGCGCCACGTAAGTATAACAGTCTGTACATTTGCAGGCAAGTGGCAATTGTTTTGTTTTGATTTTGGATTAGTTTTACAGCTAGAAATGCAAAAGGACCTTTTACCTCTAGTTTGCCTATACATTCTTGGCACACTAGGAGTTTATTTTATCTGGCTCAGTTCAGAGATTTACCAGGAAAAGACTGAAGATACAGCAAGAGACTGAACATACAACAACAGAGGTAGTGGCTGATATTACATATATGTAAGCCATGTGATGCACGCACAAGGATAAAGGGATATTATCCAGAAATTACTCTGCATGACATTATTCTGCAAACACCTAAATATTTGAGATAAGCTTCTGACATGTTATTCCTGGTTTATCGCATCTCTGTGTAAAGAAAGGAAAGTGTAGAATTCATAATTGTGCAAATATTTGTAGCTTTAGTCATTCCTTCAGTCATCAATACCGATCTTCAACATGCATGAATGTCATGATATGCAAATATAGCCCACATTATCTGCCTAAAATTGTTCAAACTATAACAAGATGAGCGAATCATGGCCTGAAGGCATTGCAGAATGCTCTGCAAATAAAGAAGGATGTTAACTAGGCTTTGCTGGATCTAAACATAACATTCACAGTGAGGCAGATCTTTATTTGTGTGGCTTCATGGAAACAGATCTTTAACTTCTGCTTGGCCAACCCTTTACAAGACTTCTGTACCATAATATTCACAACTGTCTTTGCAAGTCTTTTGATTTTCTTTCAACGTAGTGATTTTTTTTGTTGAAGAAGCAGCACTTATTATGCAGTATTATGCACATACACACTTGTGTGTTTAACCTTGCCTTTTCAATACACGTCAGAATCAGAATCATTTTATTATCATTGACATATGTTGCAAAATGTGTTTGTTTTGTGGCAGCAATTCAGTGCGATACTTTAAAAAAAACTATAATTTTCTATAAGGCCATAAGACATAGAAGCAGAATCAGGTCATTCAGCCCATCTAGTCTGCTCTGTGTTTGCATCACAATTTTATTATCCCTCTCAACCCCATTCTCCTGCTTTCTTGACATAACCTTCAGCACACTTACTAATCAAGAATCTTTCAACCTCCACTTTAAATATCCCTCAATAACTTGTCTCCACAGTCATCTGTAGCGATGAATTCCACAGATTTACCACCTCAGACAAAAGAAATTCCTCCTCATCTCAGTTATATAGGCTCTGGCCCTAGGAAGCATGCTACAATAAGAAATAGATGTTAAAAAGAAATTAAATAAGATGTGCAAAAAATAGAGCAAAAATAGTGTGGTAGTGTTTATGGGTGGGTTCTTTTTCCATTCAGAAATCTGATGGTGGAGGGGAAGAAGCTGTTACTTTCATACCTGACAATAATGGCTATGAAAGTTACGTAGGAACGTAGCACGGCTTCATTGTAAATTTTCCAGCTCCTAGACTGGTTGTATTCTTATTTTTGGTTAGTGATGTTGCAGGGCATTATGTAACAAGAAGAAAATATCTTTATTAAATGTTTTCATCAGTTGGGTTTTTGTGGCACAGATTACATTGAGAGGCCCTACTTGGTCAAAATGCTACCACCTTCACCTCTCTGTGTGAATTTTATAGGCTCCAAGTCAGTTCCAGCATATGCTATAATACACTGTGCTGCACCAGGGGGCATCCTTCCACTGATGGTAAACTGAAAAAAAATACACATATATATATATAAAATCATCTACACCTCGTTAGTGGGTTAAATTCAACTTTTGCATCCAGTTGCTCTCAAAATCTGTGGTGTTCTAACCTCAAAATGTTTTTGGATCCATTCTTCATGTGGGATCCATGTATCTATTTCTTATGTCTGTATTGTATTTGTGTTGTGCATCCTCAGTCTGGATTAAGGGTTTTGGGTGGCAGTAAAAATAAATGAATATAGTTACCAGTTCACCTGCATGGCGGCATAGAGAGGGGGTGAGTAGGGAGTGCATATATTTTGTTGACTACTAGCCCTTGTTTGAATTTGATGCAATTACGCTTGTCTTTACTTGAATTTGATCCAATTGAGGTTGTTTCGCTCACTTTTGTTTTACATGAATGTCCATTTCATGAACATAGGAGGAGAAATATTTTTACAATGCAAGATGATGCCATTCCATCCAGATTGCATATTATACCCAGAAGTTATAAAGCAAAAATATTATAACCATGCTATAACACAAAATATATTTACTGCTTTATAATTTTATTTGAACCAGAAATACAGCATGATGACAGATCCTTCCAGCCCAATGATCCTGCACCACCCAATTACACCATGTGACCAATTAACCGACTAACCTGTATCTCTTTGGAATGAGGGAGGAAATTTGAACTGTGTGAGGAAATTGGAGCACCCAGAGGAAACACTTGCAGATATTGGGAGAATGTAAAAATTCCTCGCCATATGAAGAGGGTTTTATGGCTCAGGGAAGTATTGACAGGAATCCAGAAGAATGAGCTGTGACCTAATTGAAACCTATTGAATGTTAAAAGGCCTCGACAGAGTGAATGTGAAGAGGATATTTCCTATGGTGGAAGAGTCTGGGCCCAGAGGACACAGCCTCATAATAGAGGGGCATCCTTTTAGAATGGAGATGAGGAGGAATTTCTTTAGCCAGAGAATGGTGAATCTGTGGTATCCATTACTACAGGTGGCTGTGGAGTAGAAGCCTTTATGTATATTTAGGGAAGAGTTTGATAGATTCTACCCCTCTGCCATCCGATTCCTAAATAGACTTTGAAGTTTTGGACACTACCTCACTTTTTTAATATACAGTATTTCTGTTTTTGCACATTTTTTAATAATCAATTCTATATATGTAATTGATTTACTTGTTTATTTATTATGTTTTATTTTATATTTTTCTCTCTCTCTGCTAGATTATGTATTGCATTAAACTGCTGCTGCTGTTAACAAATTTCACTACACATGCCGGTGATAATAAACCTGATTCTGATTCAGAGGATTATGGGGAGAAGGCAGGAGACTGGGGCTGGGAAGGAAAATGGTTCAACCATGATGAAATGGCAGAGGAGGTTTGATGGGCTGAATGCCCTCATTCTCATTCTACGTTATGGTTTTACAGTCTTGCTGACAATAGTGGAATGGACTCCAGGTTACTGGCTTTAAAGTCATCATACTAACCATTATGCTGCCATACAGACTCAGTAATATCACGACGTGTTTGTGATGAGATAAACTTTAGAATGGAGACAGATTTTCTGCAGGAGTATTTTAATCTCCTTATAAAAGGCCGTTTCATACTGTATGCAGCTCTGTGGTGAACTTGGTGCTGGGTTGTCCCTTTGCATCACCAAAACTTGAAATCAGTTTCCTCTATTTCAGAGGTTCTTCCATGAAAGTTGTGCACATTGCAAAGGAATTGGGTCAGCAGAGGGAATAATGGCCTGACATTTGCAGCAAGACATCTTCAGAGCTGGACATGTCAAAGCTGAAGGCCTTTTACTGGCTTCCACAATAGGCATTGAGATAAGCCCACTGGCACAATATTTTCATCATACCACTTTGCATCTGATTCAGCCTGACAGATGATTACAAACACGGCAATCAAGCAATTCCACAGGGAACTGGGTCAGCTCGCATACTGAAATGCATTAGCTTGAATTCCAAATTACTGAAGTGATTCTGAATTTGAATACTGATTAAAATGGAGAAAAAGAATAATATTTATGATGATTTCTTACACGGGAATATATTTTTGCTTTGGCTCTGAGAACTATACATTTTAAATCAAAAAGTGTACCAAAATACATTATTGAGTCTCCTTGTCAATACTCTTCCAGTATTACTTACGGATGAACTGCAGTGAACTCCTGACATTCATTTGCAGAATGTTTCTTTTCAGTGTGATGCAAATGAAAGTTGTTTTCAGACTGAAATCCGATAATGATCATTTTCAGGTCATTTCTGGCTGTGAGTTATAGTTATGCTGCTGGCATGATATTAACTTTAGTTGTGCATGGGTTAACATCATTACATGTCCAGTACTCCTCGTGTGGCAGTTGTACAGGTTTATACCAGATATGGCCATTTTTCCTAGGATAACCAGGCCTTTGTTTTCCATGTCTACAATGGTACCCATGGAAGGTCCCTCACTTTCGTTTTCTCACCACTCCACACCAGAAGCTGAACTTAGACTCTCTACCTCTCTACCCCCACAAACTCCAAATATTGCTTTTGCCTCTTCAAGTATAGGTGTTGATTCCTTTCATTCTCCAGTCCTCCCACTGACCCTCATGGATGGCTCCTGAGGTTCTTCCCAACTAACTAACCACCCAACACTGTGATTTCTCTGAGTCACCCTTTATCTCCACCTTCATTCCATAGTTTATCAGGTTGAAGCCCCTCCTTCATCACGCATGTTCATTCTTCACTTATTTCCTCCTTATGTCATTCCTTCTTTCCTCAGCATATTGTTCCTCACTGTCCCAGCATAGTAAAATAGTTCTCCCCCCACCCTGCAACAGTCTCACTCATAGAGGTGCATCCGTCTTTTCCTTCTATCCCTCCATGACGCTTCTTATCATATCATACATGGCTTTCCCACACTACAACCCAGCTTTAACATAGCACCAAATACTCTTTGTATCACTGCCCCACAAGAAAATAAATAAAGGCTGACAATTATTCCTTGTTCTTTCTAGCTCGGATGCCAGTGTAGGTTCCAGCCATTCCTAACCCCATTCTTCAGCACCTGGACCTTAGTTCAAACAAAATGGAGGTACTCCAGCCTTTATACACTGACTCTTTCTTTCCTCCTTTCATCACCAATCCCACTCAATGTAGTAAACATAGCCTTGTACCCAAAATGAAATTGCGTTACTGCTCTTCGTCGACTGCTTACTCCGATGCTGCCTGACCTATGGAATTCTTCCAACTGATTGTCATCAATGTCAACCTCTTCACTGATCTCTCTTAGGGAACATAAAAGATAAACTGCTTTTCCTCTTAAGAATCAGAATCATCTCACACCAATGTGAGTGACTTTTATGGCCACTCTTTGGCCAAAGAGTGGTAAGATTGTTGAATTATTTTCCACAGGCTACTGTGGAGATGAAGTCTTTATGTACCTTTAAGCCAAAGATTGATAGATTCTTGATTGGTCAGGGCTTGAAAGTATACAGGAAGAAGGAAGGAGATAGGGGCTGAGAGGAAAATTGGATCAGACATGATGAAATGGTGGAGCAGACTCATTGGGACAAGTGGGCTAATTCTGCTCTTAAATCTTATGGTCTTTTGGTCATACACTTTGGTAGAAGAAATAAAAGTATGGACTATTTTCTAAGTGGAAAGTAAAATCAAAAAACTGAGGTGGAAAGAAACTTGAGAGTCCTCATGTAGGATTCTCTAACGGTTAATTTGCAGGTAGACATGTGGTGAGGAATGTAAATACAAATCTTAGCATTCATATCAAGAAGGTAATAATATAAAAGCATAGATGTAATATTAAGGCATTATAATCAGAACCAGGATCAGGTTTAATATCACTGGCATATGTTATGAAATATTTTAACTTTGCAGTCACACATTATACTATCCGCTGCAGGGTCTTGCAGTCCGAGACGGTGCAATTTCCAAACCAGGCAGTGATGCAGCTGCTCAGGATGCTCTCAATACAACCCCTGTAGAATGTGATGAGGATGGGTGGGTGGGAGATGGACTTTCCTCAGCCTTTGCAGAAAGTAGAGATGCTGCTGGGCTTTCTTTGCTATGGACCTGGTGTTGAGGGACCAGGTGAGATTCTCCACCAGGTAAACACCAGGAAATCTGGTGCTCTTAAAGATCTTTATTGAGGAGCCATCGATGTTCAATGGGGAGCGGTCGCTCCGTGCCCTCCTGAAGTCAACAACCATCTCTTTTGTTTTGTTCACATTCAGAGACAGGTTGTTGGCTCTGCACCAATCCGTTAGCCGCTGCACCTTCTCTCTGTAAGCTGACTCATTGTTCTTGCTGATGAGACCCAGCATGGTTGTGTCTTTGGCGAACTTGATGATGTGTTTCGAGCTGTGTGTTGCAGCACAGTCATGGGTCAGCAGAGTGAACAGCAGTGGACTGAGCACACAACCCTGGGGAGCCCTCGTGCTCAGTGTGATGGTGTTGGAGATGCTGATCCCGATCCAGACTGACTGAGGTCTCCCAGTCAGGAAGTCTAGGATCCAGTTGCAGAGGGAGGTGTTCAGGCCCAATAGGCTCAGCTTTTCAATCAGTTTCTGAGGGGTGATTGTGTTGAATGCTGAACTGAAGTCTATGAACAGCATCCAAACATATGAGTCCTTTTTGTCCAGGTGGGTTGGGGCCAGGTGGAGGGTGATGACAATAGTGTCATCTGTTGAGCGGTTGGGATGGTACACAAACTGCGGGGGGTCCAGTGAGGGGGGCAGCAGGGTCTTGATATGCCTCATGACAAGCCTCTCGAAACACTTCATGATGATGGATGTGAGCGCAATGGGACGGTAGTCATTTAGGCAGGACACTGAAGACTTCTTCAGCACGGGGACGATGGTGGTGGCCTTGAAGCATGTTGGAACAGTGGCGCTGCTCAGGGAGATGTTGAAGATGTCTGTGAGAACATCTGCTAGCTGGTCTGCACATCCTCTGAGCACTCTACCAGGGATGTTGTCTGCTCCAGCAGCCTTCCGTGGGTTGACTCTGCACTTGAAGAATTGTGTGCAGTTCTGGGCCCCTTATCTAAGAAAGGATGTGCTGAAACTCAGAGGGTTGAAAGGACAGTCACAAAAATGATTCTGAGATTAATGGCTCTGGGCCAATACTCGATAGAGTAGATGTGGAGAGGATATTTCCTATGGTGAAGGAGTTTAAGGTCAGAGGACACAATCTCAGAATGTAGATTAGGCCAGAAAGTAGTGTATGTGGATTTTATTGCCATAGGTCACTGTGGAGGCCAAGTCATTGGGTATATTTAAGGCAGAGGTTGATAGATTCGCCATGGCATGAAGGGATATGGGAGAAGGCAGGATATTGGGGCTGAGAGGGAAATGGATCAGCCATGATTAAATAGTGGAGCACAATGAATGGGCTAAATGGCCTAATTCTTCTCCTATATCTTATGCTCTCATGGACTTTCAGCTATCCGCTTCAGTGACTTAGCAATCTACATATTCTTCTCCGTTACAGTATATATGAATTACAAAACAAGAAAGGATGGTTTACACTGTTTTGATTAATCTAGATAACCTGTCCCTCAAACACTGGTTCAGATACCTTCACCAGGAGGATAGCAGTGGTGTAGGAAGGCAGCTTACCAACTTCTTCTCAAGGACAATTAGGTCTGAGCAAGAAATTCTGGCTTTAAACCATCCACAAAATTGAATATAAAGAAAGACGCTCAGTCCCAGCCAACAGCATTGAGAAATTGAAATCAAAGTCAAAAGAGATTCATAAAATGACTAACCCATATAGATTTCTCAGAAAATCATTGTTTTCAGGCAACATCTCAGACTCCTCTATTACTATCAACAGGGCAGATCTACCAAAGATGTAGGCACCAGTGTACAATTGTATAAGGAAGGGGCCCTGGGAATTCATGGGAGCCATCAACATTGACTCAAGGTCAAATGTAGTCTGATGGCTTCAGGCAAAACAGAAAAAGGATTCTCCTGCTGAAAAAAAACGGTGACATTACTGCCCTGAACAGCTTCCTCTTGAGTGCTCTGTTGTTTTGAGGTTTTCTAATTATGTCTTAAACACAATCAGCACATTCTCCTTGAATCGCTCTTTCAATGACTTTTGTGCACACGTGACATTTTCTTCAGAGAGTAACCAAGAGTTACATTAATCTTAGCAAAAAGTCGGAATAACTTCCTTTTTGTTTTCTTCCAGTATTTTTAAAACCATTGTAAATGTACTGAGGAAAGAAATAGATATTGGTTAGGTCAGAATTCCTCAGTGGCACATAAAATCTGTGTATGATTTTTTTTTCTGTGACTCTGACATATGATGGCAATTTTGTTAGTATTTGGTGTTTGTTTACTTTTTGGGATCTGGACGGATCTGACAAGGCGAGCAATTATAGCTTATTCCTAATTACCTTTGAGAAAGTGGTGGTAACTCATCAATCATTGCAATCCTTCCTGTAGAAGTATTCCCACAATGCTGTTGAAGAGGGAATTCTGGGATAGACGCCCAATGTTTAAAAAAAAAATTGTGTGTGCATCTCCAAGTCAAAACAGAATGTAACTCACGGAATAACATGCAGATTATGAAGTCCTGTGTGCCTGCTGGGAGGTGCTAATATTCTGGATTTGGGAAAGTCTGTCAGGCGAGTCCAGGCAAATAACAACACTTTATTTGTAGTTGGTGCACATAAGGCTATGCTATTTTGTGTTAAGTTAGTGCTGAGTTTGAGTTACATTGTTCAAGTTTATTATCATTCAACATGTATACCACCAAATGAAACAATGTTCTTCTGGAGCAAGGTGCACAACACAATACATATAACTCACACACAACACATAAAGTAATATGGCTACAAATAAATTAACAAATAATAAGGTGCATTTACAACACAAGTTAAAAAGTAAACAGGCTAACGTCAATGGTGCTTCACATGCAATGAAGCCTGGGCAGTGGCAGGGAGCTCAGTAATCTCAATATCTGGGGGAAGAAGAGTCCTTGTCCTTATGCTACAATATCTCCTGCTTGATGGGAGGGTGTCAAAAAGATGGCTGGCTGGATGGGAAGGATCATTGACAATGCTAAAGGTCCTGCATATAGTGCGCTCCTGATAAATATCTCTAATGGGTAGAAGGGGGACACCGATAATCCTCTCAGCAGTCCTTGCAATCCTTTGAAGGGGCTTGAAGTCAAGTGGCTTGCAATTACTGTACCAAACTGTGGTGCAGCTGGCCAGGACACTCTCAGAGGTGTTTCTGTAAAAAGATAGTTGGAATTGGGGAGGGTGTGGGTTGGGGAGAAAAGGGGGCTCACTTGCCACAATCTCCTCAGGAGGTGGAGATACTGCTGTGCTCTCTTGACTAAAGAGGTAAAGTTGAGGGATCTGGTGAGATCGTCCATTATGAGCACTCCCAGCAGCTCAGTGCTCCTATCTCCCTCTCCATGGAGGAGCTAGTTATGTGTAGTGGGGATTGGTCAGCATGCTCCTTCCTAAAGCAACTGTTTCCAATGCCAGTGGACCAAAATCATACATTGTCGTCCGTGTCTGGCTTCATCAGTACATTCTGAAAACAGCTCTCCTCTATTTGCCATTCTAACCTCTTGTTGCAAATGTCAATCTTTTGCAAGGCAAGGAAAATCTGTACAGGAGCCCACACAACTTTCTGACTACTAGATTACATGAACAGAAGTCGAGTGGACATCTGCAGCTCTATTCAAACATTTTCCTTCTTGTGTCCAAATACATAGAACATAGAACAGTACAACATAATAGAGGCGCTTTGGCCCATAAAATTACACCAATCTTTTAACCTACTTCAAGATCAACCTGAACCTTCCCTCCCACATAACTTCCACATGCCTAACTAAGTGTCTCTTAAATATCCATAATCTACTTGCCTCTACCACCACGCCTGGTAGCATATTCACTCTATCACTCTATGTAAAAAAAAACATCTGCCTATACCTTCCTCCTAACACATTATAAATTTATGCCCTCTCATATTTAGCCATTTCCACCATGGCAGAAATTTGCCACTAATCATCTCATATACTTCTGTTGGATCACTCTCATCTTCCTTTGCTCCAAGATAGTAATAGGGAAATCAAACCGAAGATTGGAAAGCAGCTAGAAAGTCAATTATTATGGCAGTAAATATTGTAGTTACAAGAATTTAAGACCAAAGTGTATGGTTTCCAATGATATGTAAAAACATCTTGTTGGAACAAAAAATTGGGAAAGGTCAAGTTGACATGGACGGAGCCTTATTTGTAGCAATAGATTTTTCAAGAATTTTGTATCTAATCTTAAGCAGTCCTGAAGATGAAAATCCATTGATTTTTTATATATATAGTTCTGCCACACATGTTGGAGGAATGCAGAAGGTTAGGCAGCACCTATGGAGAGAAATAAGTTTAAGTTCAGGTTTAATTATCATTCATTCATATATGAAAATACATAGTGACAAAGAAAGCAATAATAATAGTAATATAGCCCAAGTCCCTGATTGGTATGACTGTAAATTCATGTTAAGTTGTTCTGGTCCAGTTTGTTCCTCCATTGTGTGAACAATAGAGGGCAGCACCAAGCGAGCACAAGAATGCAGCACAGAATGAACTGAAAGACTCACTGATGGGAGAGGCCAGTCCTTAACCCAGTACAGATTCCAGCCAGACCACAGAGGCTCTCCCACACCACCACAGCGCCTTCTTACCTGGTCAGATGCAGCAGGCGACCCCACAGCGAGGGCCTAGTCCTCATCTCAACTAAAGCAATGCAGCTCCCCTAATGTTGGTTTCACCAATGAACCTATGAACTGGACTTGCAGTATTCTGCATTACCAATTTTCAACATTGTCTTGTGATCTCAGTAAAAATGTCCAAGGCAATCATTCACTCTGTGCATCTTCTTGGCACAATGGTATACACAGGTCCAGGCAACAATCTAACTATGGTACACAATAATTCCAGTTCCATCATTATGTAGCAACTCACTGATGGGATAGTCTTGCAGTACGTGATATTGTTGGTCTCCAGCAGTGTCTTGCAATCATAGAACATGTAAGACGAAAAAGTACACCTTTGGTTGGACCCAGAGTAGGTGCTGCACCCAAGTGCACCGCTATCTTACCAGAGTAAACAATGTTTCTGACCGCGACCCTTCATCAGGACTTCAAGGACCTTTATAGCACTACATAGTTTAAATGACGAAGATGAGTTTATAAGAGGACACTAAATGCAGGTGTGCCTTAGTCCAAATCAGTTGGTGGTACTTTTGTCTCTGTGGCACAGTTTTACAGCAATGCTTTACAGCAGCTAGCCATAAGATTGGGGTTTGATTCCTGCTGTTGTCCGTAAGGAGTTTTATGTTCTCCCTGTGATATGTGTGTGTAACCCAGGTTAACTAAACCCAAAGATGTAATGTTGGAAAGTTCCACCTGCTGAGAAGTGAAAACAAGGTTTACTGATTTAAAAAAAAAGAGAATTTGATAAAAACGCTCTGAGAGGGAGGGTTGGGCTGGACACGGGACGGACAAGGAGAGAAATGCAGCAATGATTTGAAGCGGAAAACATGAACTGTTTAGAGTGGAATTAGTAGTGAGTATCTTTACCCTACTAACTTGAAACCCTCAGGGTGAAACCCCTGGAGGAGAGACAACAGCAATAAAAGATTTATTGAAGCTACAGCTATTAAACACAGCAGCTATAACGAGACAATATCGGCAGAGACTGGTGTCCAAAATCCCTACTGTGTAGTTGGAAATTAATTCTGCAAAATTATACCAAGGCATTTGGTCGAGTTTTGTATAAGTTTGTGAATTGACCTTCTGTGGATGATCAATTATTTCATTCCAAAGAACCAAGAAACACGACGGCGAGCCACCCAAGGTGAAGAAGGAAATGTATAATGATGCAGAGGATTTAATACGATTGTATGTATAAGTTTATTTGCATTTGAATAGTCTGACTTTGATTTTCTGCAAGAACTGATTATTTTTGCAAAGACGTTGATAAGTTACTGAATGAGATTTACTTTGTTTAAGAGTTGTGATGTTGGAGAATTGTCGTGAAAGGAGTTAAACTGTGTATATATAAATTTTGAATTTAAACTTACAGATATACTGCATGGATCTGAAACTGAAGTTAACTATGAAAATAGGAATTATATTTGGTTTTCTAACTAACTAAGGATAAGTAAAAAGGAAAGTTTAGTCTGTAAACTTTTAAATAGAGAATAACACTAGATCCAATTAGTTAGAGAAATCGAAGTAACAAAGGTTATTCTAATGAATATCACTGATTCTAACTAAACAGAATTTGGCTTTTGTTGATATCTAAGATTTGGAACCTAAACAGAATGTTTGAACAGCAAACATGAGGAAATCTGCAGGTGCTGGAAATTCAAACAACACACACAAAATGCTGGTGGAACACAGCAGGCCAGGCAGCATCTATAGGGAGAAGCACTGTCGACGTTTCGGGCCGAGACCCTTCGTCAGGACTAACTGAAAGGAAAGATAGACATCCTCTGGAAGCTTTAATTTCCTCCCACATTCCAAAAGCGGACAGTTGTCAACATTCAATGTTGGTACCAGAAGTGCGGCGACACTTGCTGGCTGCTCACCACAATCTTCGCTGATTTGATTTGATACAGATGATGCATTTCACTGTACACTTTGACGTACATGTGACAAGTAAAGATAATCTTTGAATCATAAGGTTGTGGGTTCATGTCTTGACAGAGACTCAATCAGAGAAGCCAGGGTTGAAAGAGCAGTACCTACCTGAATGAGTGCTGCACTGTCCAAGGAATTTTTGTTCAGCGAAGACATTAAATTGCTGCTCCTTGAGCTCTCTCAGACGAGTGTTACAACTGCATTGCATGAAAGATTTATGATTCTAAGCTTCATTTATCACATGTAGATCAAAACACTGAAACACACGGTGAAATACACTGTTTGCATCTACAAGCAATGCAGTGCAAGAATGTGTTAGGGAGCAGCCCGCAAACTAAGGTTCCAGCACAAACATTTGAAAAAGAACAGTGCTTTCTACCCCCGAATCGCCATCCCATGTAACACATAGAAGGATACATTGAAAGTACTTGTTAGTGGAATTAGTATAGATGGGAACTTGATGGTCAGCATGGACAGGATGGATCAAAGGGCCTCTTTCTGTGCTACATGAGTCTAAGATTCTATGCCTCCATAACACAGTATCTGCTTATAGCTGATTCTGAGAGCTTGCTGCTGTGCTTCCGGAATTACAATACAGATTGTATCTCAAAAGTATTTCACTGGCTGCAAAGTGCTTTGGGACATCCAGAAAGAGACATGAGAGGTGTTACATAAATGCAAGTCGTTACTTCAGTGGTAACTGGGGGATTATATTGAGATCCATCAGTGGCTCATGATCTAAATTTAAAAACTCCAATCTTGTTACAGGAGCATGTCAAAGTACACTTGTCATCTCCATTTCCACTTCAGAAGGGATATGGCAACAGAATTAATGGCACCTGCTGCAAGATGATTCAGATAGCTTCCCCAACAGAAATAGCTCTACCTGGAGCCGTGAAAGTAACCGCAAGCATTAAGGTTTTATGTAACTGTACTATTCCCAGCAACCACAGGGGACCCAGCTGTCCAACCCAAGTGACAGATGAGGTGTTTTGAAGGGGTAACATCTTAGTCATCATTTTGCTCTGAGTAGATTTCAGCAGAAATTTTTGCTGCTCAACTGGTTTTCCAGACTATAGTATATTCAAGTGGCAGGTATATATCTCTATTCACCTATGTTCATTTAAATGTTGCATAAATGAAATTCTGATGCACCGTCTGTTTTGAGAGGTTTTTTTTAGTATGCTTATGTCAGAGTACATTTATTTGCAAAATACTAAGAGCCTCCCACAGTTACCTATATTAATGGAGTCTGGGGGCAAACTATTGTCCCAATGCACACAGAAAATTATAGATTTGCTTATCATGGTATTATACTGAATTGCACCAAATCTCTTTGTAACTTGCTATGTTCCTTTAGCTACATATTTACACTCTATGCTAACTTTATTCAATGAGATTGTGGCTGGATGTGAATTCTGCTCTGAAGAAGTTCAACCTGCAGAGCAATCCAGCCAACTGAAGCATTTCCAAAGGAACTAACACAGACAAATGGGATCAACATAGATGGATCGTCATGGAGGGTATAATGGGTTGGGTTGATCAGATCCAATCTATTTGAATGCCCAAGACATCTGGTAATATGTGTACAAGCACAACAAAGCTACTTAAGCCTAATTTTTTATCATGAAATAGAAAGCACAAATAAACTACACAAAAATACTACATAGCAAGTCACTAAGATTTCAGGACTCATGATTCTTAGTTATCACTTGATTGTTGCTGGAGAACTCTGAATTCCAACTCGCTTGTGAAACCACCTCTGAGTCCTTGCCATTGATGACGATTTCTGGCCCTTGGTTGAAATGCAACGAAGCCAGGAAAGGCATCCCAATAAATGCGGGCACAGAGCGAACACACAGAGACAGAAAAGCTCTTTGATCTTTTGTCTCTACACCACCTGTCTTTTTTCAAACATATCCAGTGTCTATAAACACAATGTTCAGCATACCATCATAAATCAATTAGACACTTCAATGGTCACTCTTCATTCAAGATTCCGCCAATGTTTTGGACACAACATTCCTTGGACTTACAAAAGAACATTAATATTACATAGAAGTGATAAACCCAAATCAAAAAAAAATCCATCAAACCATCCTGATAGATATTCACATTTTAATAGCACCTGAAACTGAGAAAGAAGTCAACTCAGAAAAAACATGTATGTGGTATTCAGTCACTTCTAGCCCTTCATTTTAGCTCTCCAAGTAATGATCAGTGGATTCATTCTGTCAGCGATAAACAATAACCTTTGACTCCCCATTTTGTAATTGGAGTCCATCTTTAGTCCTTTCATAAGCTGTCAATGCATTCAGTTGGACTGTTTTATTTGTAAATTACAACAGAAAAGAAAATTTTAATATATTTACATTAATTTTACTTGACAATTGTTACTGGATCTTGCTGCTGGAACATTTCCACTTAATACATGTTTTTTTTGTTGTCTCTAACAGCTTAACACCTCTAGAATTATCCACTTCTTTGCTGGAAGTTGCATAATTGGATTACATTTGTTCATTTCTCCGGCAAAAAGCATCTTATCTCCCAGTGGCCACCCATTTTAATTCCACTTCCCATTCCCTTTCCGATATATCTATCCATGGCCTCCTCCACTGTTGTGATGAGGCCATGCTTGGGTTGGAGGAACATCACCTTTAGCCATTTCGGGAGCCTCCAATCTGATGGCGTGAACATTGATTTCTCAAACTTCCAGTAATGCCTTCACACCCCCCACCCCCTTCACCATTTCCCATCCCCTTTTCCCTCTCAAACCTTATTTGCGTGTCCATCCATTACCTCCCTCTGGTGCTTTTCTCCCCTTTTATTTCTTCCAGGTCTTCTGTCTCTTTCACCAAATTACTGCCCAGCTCTTTACTTCATCCCTCCCCCTTTAGGTTTCACCTATCACCTTGTCTTTCTTTCCCTATCTACCTCTTAAATCTACTCTTCAGCTTTTTTTTCTCTAGTCCTGCTAAAGGATTCCTGGCCAAGATGTCGACTGAACACATTTTCTAGATGTTGCCTGGCCTGCTGAATTCCTCCAACATTTTGAGTGTGTTGTTTAGTTTTCCAGCATCTGCAGATTTCCTCTTGTTTCCCCACAATTGTTTTTTTTTTGAGAAAGGCACTGATTTAAACTGACTTAAAATGATCAGCAGGAGTCAGGTCAACATAAATTGGGATCATCAAGAATCTAGCAGATTTACTGGTTAATTTTTGGAATTGAAATAGCCAACTTCCTCAGTTCAAAATTTCAACTTCCGATTATGTTTTTTTGAAACTTATTGCCCACAAGGCTCATGGCTGCTGTAGCATGCTGGTGCACTTGTGATGGATGTTTCTGTGGTGAAGAAGTTAGCACATGCTGAACTAATGGCTAGCAGAGGTGTGCTGTATAAGTAGATGTGATGTGAATCGCCAGATCTAATGTAGGCACAGCCACTTCAGAGCTCAACGCTTCAACTAATGCCCTTTCCTAACCTTTTAACTTCACATGAAGCAGGATGAATCACCTAATTATACAGTGCAAAGTGACTATTAACTACTTCCAGGTTGAATGCTGATTACTTTCGGCCAGCTGTTCTTGTTGCAGTACAGCAAATATTTGGTGTTTTCTTACTTGTTTCGGACTGCTACAAAAAAAACCTCCAGCAAACTGTCAGGTCAGCAGTAAAGGTCATTGGCTGCTGTCTACCATCACTGTAGAAGTTGTATGTGTCCAGAACAAAGAAGCGGGCAGAAAAAATATCATTGCAGACAATACTCAAACTGCAAACAGCATTTTCCAAAAGCCCCCTTCTGGAAAATGGGTTATATAGGAATATTGAAGTGAAAGCTTTCATGCCATCTGAAGTGTTTCTTTCTAAGGCAGTTAATCTAGATCAACCATTCTAGTTGACCTCAGGTCCGCTCGATCTATTATCCTCATAGCCTGTACTGTTGACACTTTAAACCGCTTTTTTTTTTAATGCTGAAGATATTGTAAATACATGCTAGTATTTATTTATGCATATTTTATTCCATATTTGTCTTTTGACCTCTAACTTTATATATAATTATTTATTTTATATAATTCTTTATAGTTAACTGAAACGTCAAGACAACAGGTAGTGGGCGCTGCTGTTGCAAGAAAGTCCCGTGTTATCGAGCAATCCACTTTCTCGTTCCATTTGATGATGAAAGAGAGCCCACCGGTCCTCAAATAGGGGGATTCAGAGAAGCAACACAGATGATTGTAAGTTTGAAACAGTGAGCAGCTGGTGTCCCGGTCTCGTTGTTGCGGGAGTGATCACTCTCTCCCTCGCTAGTGAGAGACAGCCTACCTGAGCGTTGGGATGAACTGCAATGTTTAATGGTCTCTAGATCGAGGTCTGTTTGGGGGTTTTGCTATTGCCTGCATGGTGGGGAAGGGGGTTTGGAGCTTTTGCTGGAGCAAGTGGGGGGATGGGAGGGGGAGAATTGATGCTCGTGCCTATTTGTTCCCAGAATAGGGAATTAAATTGTTCAATTCAACAATTGATGTTCATGCAAACAGATTGGAGGTTACCCAGATGGAACTTGAGGTGGCGCTCCTCCAGCCCAAGTTTGACCATATTATAGAAGTAGAAAAGGCCAGGACAGACATGTCTGAATAGGAAGAGGAAGTCAAGTTGAAATAATATCTACTGGGAGATTCTGCATTTTGTGACACACAGAGTGAAAGTATTTGAAAAATTTGGCACCCCTTTGGAGTCGGGTTACAACCTCAGCCTTGACCCTGCCTTGTGCAGCTGGATCTTGGACTTCCTGTCAGATCGCCGGCAGGTGGTAAGAGTGGGCTCCCTCACATTCACCCCTCTGACTCTCAACACAGGAGCCCCGCAGGGCTGTGTACTAAGTCCCCTCCTTTATTCCCTGTATACCCATGACTGTGTCGCCAACCAATGCTCTATTCTGCTAATTAAATTTGGCAACAATGTTACATTGATTGGCCTAATCTCAAATAATAACGAGGTGGCCTACAGGGAAGAAGTCATCTCTCTGACACAGTGGTGTCAAGAAAACAACCTCTCCCTCAACGTCACAAAAACAAAGGATCTGGTTGTGGAGTACAGAAGGAATGGAGACAGGCTAAGTCCTATTGACATTGATGGATCTGGGGTTGAGAGGGTAAACAGCTTTAATTTCCTTGGCATCCACATCACCGAGGATCTCACGTGGTCTGTACATACCAGCTGTGTGGTGAAAAAAGCACAACAGTGCCTCTTTCACCTCAGACGGTTGAGGAAGTTTGGTATGGACTCATAATCATTAGAACTTTCTACAGGGGCACAATTGAGAGCATCCTGACTGACTGCATCACTGCCTGGTATGGGAACTGTACCTCCCTGAATCACAGGATTCTGAAGAGAGTGGTGCGGACAGCCCAGCGCATCTGTAGTTGTGAACTTCCCATGATTCAGGACATTTACAAAGACAGGTGTGAGAAATGGGCCCAAAGGATCTTTGGGACCCAAGTCACCCCAAGCACAATCTATTCCAGCTGCTACCATTCAGGAAAGGGTAACACAACATAAAACCGAGGATCAACAGGCTCCGGGACAGCTTCTTCCACCAGGCCATCAGACCGATTAAGTCATATTGATATAAATATATTTCTATGTTACATTGACTGTTCTATTTATTATAAATTACTATGATTGCACATTGCACATTTAGATGGAGACGTAATGTAAAGATTTTTACTCCTCATGTATGTGAAGGATGTAAGAAATAAAGTCAGTTCAATTCAGTGTAGAGGAGGCTGCACCAGAAGGACCAGAAGTAATAGATAAATCAGACAGACTGGTAGGTGAAGTGTCCTTTCACCAGGAAGGACTGTTGGAGCCCTGAATGGCAATGAGGGTGGATGTGTAAGGGCAAGTGTGATATTTGTCATGCTTGCAGGGTTAAGTTCCTGCAGGGAGAGAAATAGAGATGGGAGTCATGTAGTGATCTTGACACTTTACCTGTAAGCCTATCAGTGTTGTGTATTTAATATTTCATTCATACTCGAGTAATAGTGTAAACATATAGTGCAAGCATTCTTTGTTTGTTTACAAAATTCATTATGGACTAAATGTAAAAGTATGTGAATGGCATACGTCATTACACCACCACGTCATATTGTGCTTTCCTCACTAAAAGTGAAACAAAACATTTATGATTTATCGCTGGGCTCTTGTGTTTTCTTTTGATTAGTTTTATGTTTTGCAATTTTAAAGCATAACAATCAGGATCATTTGTTGTATCCTTTCCTACACTCCCGCCAGCTTCTTATTCTGGCGTCTACCACTTCTTTACCAGTCCCGATGAAGGGTCTCAACCATTTAAAACAAAGATGCAGAGAAATTTCTTTAGCCAGAGGGTAGTGAATTTGTGGAATTTATTACCATTGGGACCTGTGGAGGCCAGGTCATTGGGTATATTTAAGGCAGAGCTTGATAGGTTCTTGATTGGACGTGGTGTCAAAGGTTACGGGGAGAAGGCCAGGAAGTGGGGCTGAGGTGGTGGGAGAAAAGGATGTCTTAAGGTCTTATGGAAATATCAGCTGTTTATTTCCTTCCATAGGTGCTGCGTGACTTGCAGAGTTCCTCCAGCAATTTGTGTGAATACTCCATTGCCTTTTGCTGTCCAAATTATTTTAGACTTGAACCTTTATGCATCAAGCTCCTTTCAGACTGCTGCTGGAGATTTTCACAAGCATTCATAGCCTTCTCTTTACTGTTGCATAACCGAGGTCAGAGTCTGCTCATTCAAAGAGAGCAGACGTTTCATTTTCACTTGACAGAGAGCAGCAGGTGGAGCAGGATTTGTGAAAATTGCAAGGTTTCCCATGGTACAGGGTACCATGGATTGTACGTATATCATATCTTGACCCACTTGTCAAGTGAAAGATGTTTCAAAAACAAAAAAAAAAGATTCCACTCACTGAGTCTCTGCTGATGCAGCCAAATACAGCAGCAAGTGTGGGTTGACACGTGGTTTTCTTTTTAATTTTTAGTTTCTATTTATTTAGAGACATGTCATGGTAATAGGCCCTACCCATCCAATGATCAATTACACCCATGTGATCAATTATCCAACTGATCCATATGTCTTTGGGATGTGCACCACCCAGATGTGCCCACAAAGTCATGGGGAAATTGTACAAACTCCTCACAGACAGCAAGGGATTTGAAGCTGGGTCACTTTTGCTGTAATAGGGTTACACTAACCACTACGCTACCATGCTGTACTGTTTTGGGACAGCAACCTTCATTCAACAGCAGTCACCAATCCATTTGTATTTGAAATTTAGCAAACTGGAGAGGCTAATGGGAGACTATGACTAGGTGATGATTCCAGTGGGCAGCCCTGTCACACTTGGGGCACTTTCATTCATTGAAAAGCTTGCTGCTGTACAGAATTTAAAACAGTAGACAATTGGTATGTTAAAGCAACAGACCTGACCTTTGAACTGCTCTGTCAATGCTCACCACCTTCTCCAGCTGCACAGTAGAGAGGATCCTAACAAGCTGAATCACTGCGTGGTACAGAAGTCGCACTGCAAAGGACAGGAAGGTTCTACAATGCACAGTCAAAACTGCCCAATACATCTCCTGCACCAGCCTACCTACCATCAAGGACATGTACGCGGAAGGGTGCTGAGAAAAGGACAGCAATACCATAAAGGATCCCACCCACTTACTCGTGGACCGTTCGTCCCACTCCCTTCGGTGGCAAGGCTACGCAGCATCCATGCCTGGACCACCAGATTCAAAGCTACTTTCCCCAAGCAATGAGGCTGATCAATACCTTCACCCCCTAACTGATCCACCACACCTCCTACCACCACTACTTTATCATATCCTGTCAGAGTCACCTTACATACAAACACTCCTGTGCCTAACATCACTTTATGCACCTATAATCAATATATGTATATAAATAGAAGATAGAACATAGAAATCTACAGCACATTACAGGTCCTTCAGCCCACAATGTGGTGCAGACCATGTAACCTACTTGAGAAGCTGCCTAGAATTCCCATGCCGCATAGCCCTCTATTTTTCTAAGCTATAAGATATACTATTATCTTGTAAGATCGTATGACCATAAGACATAGGAGCAGGATTTGATTATTCGGCCCATTGACTCTGCTGTCTGCTCGGCCATTTCATCATGGCTAACCCATTTATTCCTCTCAGCTCCAATCTCCCGCCTTCTTCCCATATCCCTTCATGCCGTGACTAATCAAGAATCTATTAACCCTTGCTTTAAATATACCCAATGACTTGGCCTCTACAGCTGCCTGGTGCCACGAATTCCACAGATTCACAACTCTCTGGCTAAAGAAATGATCTATTTCAATTTATTGTGTTTTTTTTCCATTATTGTGTTGTTTATCTTAGTGTCTTTTCTTACATGCTGCATTGGATCCAGAGTAACAATTATTTGTTGTCCTTTATGTTTGTGTGCTGGAAAGGACACTGAACAATCTTGCATCTGAATGCTCTGACAGAGTGAATGTCATTCCTCATAGAAGTGAGCTGACAGCTGCAGGGCAAACGTCTAAAGAGCAGGAAGAAGAGGAGAGAGCATTTGAGAGATAGAGAGGGAAAGAAATGTGAAGAGTTAACTATTGTGCATGAAACTGTTATCAGCAAATGTAAGTGCAATTCCCTTTTCAGTAACAAATTCACAATAAATGTAACCATAATACATCATTAAAGTACAACACAAATTAAACACTCTGAACTATAGTTGTCAATCAAAATATACTGCACAGCATACAACTGTCCACTATTTATCCTGTATTCACCTTAGTACTCTGGGTTGGGCAATCCACACCAGAGTGTAGAAAGAGCATCAGGACAGTGTTACGCCTGTGCCCAACTCTGAGGGGCCGAAGGATCCAAAGTAGCCCCCTCCTTTTTGAGAATCGCAAGATCGTTATGAATTCAGGTCAGGAGACCCAGGAAATGAGAGAGAGACATTTGGAATGTCCTGGCCCTCAGCGATACAAAGCCACGGAAAAGGCCATTATCTCTTGGAGATGGAATTGTGTATTGAGTACTGTACTTCATGGAAGCCCTCAGGGAATGATCAGAGGGGGTTGGTTGAGGGATTGCATCATCCTGACCTGATTGACATCTGAGACCCTGTGAGTCAGGATAAAAGAGGGTCTGGGGAACAGCCCCTTGAGATGCACCAGAAGAAATGCTAGAAATCCAGTAATAGCGTAATAGCGACAGCCGGTGGATAGCCCACATGCGTCCTTTTCCATTTGCCTCGGAATTGGTGGGCCTTACCACGGAAGAACGGCTTTAGCTAAAACAAAGGAGAAATCAGCCCCAACGACTCTTGAAGGATTGACATCATAAAAGGAATGGGCAAGTTTTAAACTCTCTCTCTTGACTCCAACAAAAGGCTGCAGCCTGCATGAACTTGAGTGACTTTTATATTTCCATCGGACAATACATTATCCCCTAGACAACGACAGAGCTATTTCTTATTGATTATTATTATACCCGCGCTTTTAGATTTAGTATTGATGACGTATATTATCTGTATGTTTGCATTGATATTATTTTTGTGTATTTTTATCAATAAATACTGTTAAAAATAGTACCATCAGACTTCAACGGACCTCTCTATCTTTGCCCGTAAGTGACCCAGTTACAGGGTACGTAACAATCTCTGAGTTGGGCAATCCACACCAGAGTGTAGAAAGAGCATCAGGACAGTGATAGAGATTTTGAAGGCAGAGTTTTATGGAGTTTCTTTGTTCACACTGTACACAGACGACTGCAGGAGCTCACACCCAGGAATGTAATAGTACATCAAGTACTCAGATGATGCAGTCCTCATTGATACTACCAACCCTGTTGACTACATCAATGAGGAACTCAATATATTTCCTGGAAGGGACACGAACAACTACCTGGACCTGAAGTCCAGTAAAACTAAGGAAATGGTAGTGGACGTTAGAAAACAACAGTACATTGTCCCAGCCCTGGAAATAAGTAGCCAGTTGATAGGGCATGCTGGAGAATACAAATACTTCTGCACAACTGTAGATAACAAAATCACCTTTAAGAGCACTGATGAGTTGATACTCTCCAAGTGCCAGCAATGCCTATTTTTCCTTAGGAAGATGCATAAACTTCAGGTCCAGCCATTGATTCTCCAGACATTTTATAAATGCTTCATTGAATCAATATTAACCTACAACATCATGACATGGTTCAGAGCAATGAGCACTATCAACCTCAGCCCACTCAACAAAATTGTCAGAATAAGTAGTAGTAAAATCATTGACCAGGAGCAAGAATCACTAAGAAGGCATCCATAAGAGACGGACAATAAAGAAGATTCAACAAACAATAGAAGATATTACACATACACTTCACCCATACTACACTGTCATGCTATCTGGACACCACTACAGGTCTCTGCCCATTAGCACCAGGAGAGCCTTATCAGTTAATAACTCGTCAGGTGTGATTGATAAGTTTGTGGCCTAAGGTAGAAAGAGATGAGTTATTAACTTCGAACCTTCTGCATAATCACTCAAAGAGTTGAACTGCATGTGCATGTAATGAGAGCTGTACAACTCATTTCCTTTTTCCTCAGGCCACAAACCTATCAATCGCCCCTCGTACATCCCAAAGGGGAAGTATTCTAAAAACCAGATGACAGAACCATGGGAAACAAGAGAAGTCAAATCCAAATAGAGGGCATATAATAGAGCAAAAAATAGTGGAAGGATTGAGAAACTTTTAAATACCAACAGAAGGCAACTAAAAAAGTCATTAAGAAAGTCAAAAAGGAATACGAAAGTAAGCAAGCCAATAATACTAAAGAGGATGCATGAAGATTCTTCAGATACATAAAGAGTAAACAGGATGTCAGGGGTAAGTTTTTTACTCAGAGAGTGGTAAGTGTGTGGAATAGGCTGCCACAACAGTGGTGGAGGCGGATACAATAGGGTCTTTTAACAGACTTTTGGATAGGTACATGGAGCTTAGAAAAATAGAGGGCTATGGGGAAGTCTAGTAATTTCTAAGGCAGGGAAATGTTCAGCACAACTTTGTGGGCTGAAGGGCCTGTATTGTGTTGCAGATTTTCCATGTTTCTATATTTTCTAAAAGAGATGAGGGTGGATATTAGACCACTGGAAAATGATGTTGGAGTGGTAGTTATAGGGGAAAGGAAATGGTAGGAAAACTGAAAATTTGTATTTTGTATCAGTCTTCATGATGGAAGACACTAACAGTATGGTGGAAGTTCCAGGGTTAAGGGGTTACCATTACTAAAGAGAAGGTTCTTGGGAAACTGAAAGGTCTGAAGGTAGGTAAGTTACTTGGACCAGATGGTGTACATCCCATGGTTCTGAAGGAGGTGTCTGAAGAGATTGTTGAGGCAATAGTAATGATCTCGCAAGAATCACTAAATTCTGGAATGGTTCCAGAACACTGGAAAATTGCAAATGTCACTCCACTCTTCAAGAAAGGAGAACGGCAGAAGAAATAAAACTATAAGCCATCAGTGTGACCTTAGTGGTTGGGAAGATATTGGAGTTGATAGTTAAAGATGTGGTTTCAGGGAACTTGGAGGAACATGATAAAATAGGCCATAGTCAGAATAATTTCCTCAATGGAAGATCTTGCTTGAAAAATCTGTTGGAATTCTTTGAAGTAATGACAAGCAGGATAGACAAAGGATAAGTGGTTGATGTTGTGTACTTGGATTTTCAGAAGACCTTTGACAAGGTGCAACACATAAGGCTACAACCGCATGATATGAGAGGAAAGATTCTAGCATGGATAAAGCAGAGACTGATTGGCAGAAGGCAAAGAGTTGGAATAAAGGGAGCCTTTTCAGGTTGGCTGCCAATGACTAGTAGTGTTCCATAGGGGTCTGTGTTGGGACCGATTCTTCTTACATTAAATGTCAATGATTTTGATGATGTAATTGATGACTTTGATGCAAAGTTTGCAGATGATATGAAGACAGGTGGAGGGGCATGTAGTTTTGAGGAAATAGAGACTACAGAAGGATGTAGACAAATTAAGAGAATGGACAAAGAAGTGGCAGATAGAATACAGTGTCAGGAAGTGTATGGCCATGCACTTTAGGTGAAGAAATAAAAGTATTGACTATCTTCTAAATGGAGAGAAAATACAAACATTGGGGCACAAAGGGACTTGGGAGTCCTTGTGCAGGATTACTCTGATGGTTACTTTGCAGGTTGAGCTAGTAGTGAGGAAGGCAAATGTGATGCTAGCATTCATTTCAAAAGGACTAGAATATAAAAGCATGGATGTAATGTTGAGACTTTATAAAGCACTGGTGAAGCCTCACTTGGAGTATTCTGAACAAGGGAAAATCTGCAGATTCTGGAAATCCAAGCAACACACACAAACTGCTGGAGGAACTCAGCAGGCCGGGCAGCATCCATGGAAAAGAGTACAGTCAACTTTTCGGGCTGAGACCCTTCAGCAGGTCTTGGCCCTGAAATGTCTGAGCTGGGCATGATGTCAAATTATACTAAACTTCTTCTGCTGACAATTAATCCACATCCTTCCATTCTCTGCATATTCATGTATGTATCTAAAAGCCTCTTAAACACCGCTGTCATGTCTGTTTTCACCACTTCAGGCCATTCTGGACTTTTACCACTCTTGCCCTGCATATCTCCTTTAAAGTTTCCTCCTTTCAGCTTAAATTCATATCTATTAGGCATTAGTATGCTTCTCCAAAACTGCCCCATTTATGCCTCTCATAATCTTAAGGTCCCCCTTTTGCCCCCAACATTCTAATGAAAGCAATTCAAATTCGCTCATACCCTCTCACCAAGGTGGCATTCTGGTAGGCCTCAGCACCCCGGAACAGTTAACCAGAGACAGCAAGAACCTGTTGAATGATGTACTAATCTTTACCCAGTGTTCCATTATCTCCTAATGATTTGACTTGGAACGTTGCCAGCTGGGTTAGTGAGAACCATTCTGCCAGGTGTGTTTGGTAATTTGTTTGACTGTTAATTCACCCTCTTCTTTTTTGTAACTAACTGTCATTCATTTCCTACTTAATCAATAATGTTATCTGAAAATCTTACTTGTAGTTATTAAATTATTGCAGAATACAAGAAACAGGAGCTAAAGCAAAGCCAGCATCGATCTTTGAGCCCACCTTGCCCTTCAGTATGTTTGTAGATAATTTGGTTTGGCCTCAACATCTCTCCCAACCTTCTTGAAGTCTTTGATACACAAATATTTCTTAATCCTTGTTCCACAGAGATAGTCAATGGTTCCACTTCCACAGTTTTCTAGTGTAAAAATACAAAAAGGTTTATGGCCCTTTGAGAAGAAAAACTCCAGCTCAGGAAGAATTTCTAGAGAAGAGGAAGGTAGTTTTAAGAAGAGATTGGATTGGATGTATTTATTTTCACTGGAACACCAGAGGGTGAAGAATGACTTTACAGCGGATTACAATATGGAAGAAGGTTATAGCTAAGGTAGATAGGCAGAGTCTTTTTCCTAGAGTGGAGGAACGTAGAACTAGATAGCATAGTTTTCAGGTGAGAGGTGATTAATTTGCAGGAGATCTGAGAACAAAGTTTGTCACAGAGAAGTTGCTGTTTTCATAAGATGAACTGCCAGAAGAAGTGATGGTGGCAGATAAAATTACTATATTTAGGATGCATTTAGACATTTAGCACAGTTGCTTTGGAGTAATTGCAATGCATAATCTCTTTTCAGGCTTCCAGCTGGGTGTAGGTGTCGATTTTAACCGATGTTTTGATGACAAACTCTGTCATCTTCATCAGGGATGATGCCTTGGCACGTCTAGTCCAGTGGTATGTATATTCAGCTCACTATTCTCAACTTCAGAAATTTTGAACACACTCTGACATTGATATATTTCCTCTACAAAGGGAACTACTATGAACAAACAGAGTGGCCATGGAGTTGACCTTATCACTGGCTATTGCTAATTTCAACATGGAAGACTTTGAGGAGAGGGCACTTACCTCAATGCCCTTAAGCACCAAATGCTTCTTCAGACATATTGATGACACCTTGATAGTATGACCATGTGGACTACAGGCATTCCAACACTACCATGACCATCTGAACAGGGTACATCAAAACATTCAATTTACTATCAAGATGGAGAAGAGTGGTTGTCTCCCATATCTGGGCACTCAAATACGATGGAAAGTAGATGGTAGCCTCAAGCATGGCTTCTATCAGAAACCCACTCACATGGACTTATACCTCAACAATAACAGTCACCATCACACCTCGGATTTTTCTACTTTGATTGACCATGCAAAAGGTATTTTTGGACCCAGAGTGTCTCCACAAGGAAATAAGATGATTATGCACAACGTTCCTACAGAAAGGCTATGAGGTGAAGGAAATTAATTGGGCCCTTAAAAGAGCAGGCAGAACAACCAGGAAACCTAACAATAGAAACATAGAAAACCTACAGCACAATACAGGCCCTGCGACCCACAAATCTGTGCCAAACATGTCCCTACCTTAGAAATTACTAGGTTTACCCATAGCCCTCTATTTTTCTAAGCTCCATGTACCTATCCAAAAGTCTCTTAAAAGACCCTATCGTATCCGCCTCTACCACCGTTTCTGGCAGCCCATTCCACACACTGATCACTCTCTGAGTAAAAAAACTTACCCCTGACATCTCCTCTGTACCTACTCCCAAGCACCTTAAACCTGTGCCCTCTAGTGGCAGCCATTTCAGCCCAGAGAAAAAGCCTCTGACTATCCACATAATCAATGCCTCTTATCATCTTATACACCTCCATCAGGTCACCTCTCATCCTCCATCACTCCAAGGAGAAAAGGCCGAGTTCACTCAACCTATTTTCATAAGGCATGCTCCCCAATCCAGGCAACATTCTTGTAAATCTCCTCTGCACCCTTTCTATGGTTTCCACATCCTGTAGTGAGGTGACCAGAACTGAACACAGTACTCCAAGTGGGGTCTGACCAGGGTCCTATATAACTGCAACATTACCTCTTGACTCCTAAATTCAGTTCCATGATTGATGAAGGCCAATACACCATATGCCTTGAGCATCCTATGGACTCGGACCCCAAGATCATTCTGATCCTCCACACTGCCAAGACTCTTTCTATTAATACTATATTCTGCCATCGTATTTGACCTACCAAAATGAACCACTTCACACTTATGTGGGTTGAACTCCATCTGCCACTTCTCAGCCCAGTTTTGCACCCTATCAATATCCCGCTGCAACCTCTAACATCCCTCTGCACTATCCACAGAAGGAACCCATTATACTGCCTGTCTTCCTTATATTTCCACAGTTTCTTGAAGGATCTCCAGGATCCTGAAGAAATACAAGCTTAATACCATCCACAAATCCTTCAGGAAGCTCAAATCACAGCTTCTGCACGTCAAAGATGGCCTGGGACTCAGGATGGCTTATGTTAACAGGATTCCCTGTGAATGTGGATTAGTGTTTATTGGCTAGACAAGGTGTAAGGTGGAAACCCGCTTTAAGGAGCACAGGAGGTGTATCCATATGTTTAACCTGGAGAAACTGGTGGTAGCAGAACATTGCATGTGCAATGACCACAGGATTGATTTTGATGGCATAAAACTACCATGTTGCACCAATGGCTTTAGAGGCCACCTAGTGAAGGAAGCCATTGAAATATGACTAGAGAGTAAAAAATTTAACACAGACAAAGGTCTCGCTCAAAGTAAGAAATAGAATACAATTTTAAAAGAAGGCATGAAAGTGGAAACCTGATTGGTTTTGGACTAACCAATCAGGAGGGAGGGATGACAGTATAACACTGCATGAGATGTGGCTAGGCATCATCCCTGATGAAGATGGTGAAGCTTGACATCGAAAAATCGATTAAAATTGACACCTGTACCCAGCTGGAAGCCTGAGAAGAATTTATGCATCATATATAGTATGGCGGGAAAGCATTAGATTCATTTCCAGTGATTGTAATGCTTTGCAACACCAATGATCATAGATCAAGGTTTAAATCCTGCTGCTGTCTGTAAGGAGTTTGTACATTCTTCCCTTGACCATGTGGGTTTCCTGCAAGTGGTCTGGTTTCCTGCCACATTCCAAGGACATAAGTTTGGGTTTAGTGAGTTGTGGCCATGCAATGTTGGCACCAAATGTCTGGCGACATCTGTGGACTGCACCAATACTGTGTTGAGCTTTGACCCAATCTCTCCTTCAATGCTTTGATTTACTTGTGCTATATACAGCTATCCTTGTCTTTATCTGTACTTAGAAAGGAAGGAGAAGATGCAGATATAATACAGGCATAGATACAGTATGCATCTGTGGTGGCATGGATGAGTTAGAACCAAAGGGCCCGTTTTTGTACTATACACTCCAATCTGTGAATCTGTGATTCAAGCTTGTCTTAAATGACTAACCATTATTCTATCACAAACACGAGGAAATCTGCAGTTGCTGGAAATCCAAGCAACACACACAAAATGCTGGAGGAACTCAGCAAGCCAAGCAGCATCTGTGGGGAAAAAAGTACAGTCGAGATTTCAGGCCGACACCCTTCAGCAGTCCTCTCAGAAGCCCATCTGCTACAATAAAATTATCACAGACTATTCAAATCTTCAGTAAGTACAGGCAAAGTCTGCTCCCACTCTTTTCTGTATGTCAGCACAGAAATCAACCTATCTGACCCCCTTCTGAAATCTTTCTAAATACGGAAATTGAATTGTACGCGATAGTTCAGGTGCAGAGTCACCAACCCATTTGAAATTACATCAACATTTTTCTACTTCTGTATTCCATATCGCCTGATATTAGAAACATTCTACCCATCCTTGTTTCTTCCTTTGGGACCCACAGATCCCCAGACTTGACAGGAGAGAGCAGATTGTTCTATTGAGTGACTGCCATTCCCCTTTGATGGGAACTCATTAATTGGATAAGCAGGGCAGCACTGTAAGGATCATGTTTATTTGATTTTTTTCAGTGCCCTCAACACTATACAGCCCTCATTGCTAGGGGTAAAACTCTGTCCGATGCAGGTTGGCACTTCCAACATATCCTAGATAATGGACTACCTGATTGGCAGCCCACAGTTTGCGTGGCATCAGAGCTGTGTGTCACACATGGCTATAAGCAGCATAATGGCTTCTCAGGGGACTGTATTGGCTCCCTTCCTGTTTATCCTGTATACCTTTGATTTAGATACAACACCCAGTCATGTCATTTGCAGAAATTCTCTGATGACTCAGCAATAGTTGGGTGTATAAAGGGAGGACAGGAGGATGAACACAGGGCCCTGGTGGAGGACCTTGTCAAATGGTGCAAGCTGAATCATCTGCAGCTCAACATCAGTTAGACAATGGAGATGATGATGAACTTTAGGAGGATTAAGCCTGCACTGCTCCCTGTTGCTATTGATGGTGAGAACGTAGATGTGGTGAGCACCTACAAGTATCTCGGGGTGCACCTGGATGACAGACTTGAATGGAGCATCAACACAGAGTCTGTGTACAAGAAGAGCCAGATTCACCTCTATTTTCTGAGGAGACTGAGGTCCTTTGGAGTACATAGGCGCCTCCTTCGCATGTTCTCCAGTCTGTTGTCACCAGTACAATCTTCTATATGGTGGCATGCTGGGGCAATAGCATCAACATAGGTGATGCTATTAGGCTCAATAAATTGATTAGAAAGGATGGCACTATTATAGGAGTCAAACTGGACACACTGGAGGTTGTGGTTGAACAAAGAATCCTCTGGACAACCCTGGAAATTCTGGACAATGTTTCTCACCTCTGCATGCCAACTTGGCTGAACCGAGGAACACTTTTAGTAATAGACTAAGACAATCACACTGCTCCAAAGAGCGCTATATGTGGTTTTTCTTACACTTGGCCATTGGGCTCCATAATGAGTCAACCTATAGCCGAGGAAGTGATCTTGTAATCTTTGACTTGTAAATCTTGCACATCTTATTTTTAAAGTAACTTAGTCTTTCTTACTTCCCTTCTAATATTTTTATATCTGTGCCCCTGAAATGCTGCTGTGACACTGTAATTTCCTTTGGGATCAATAAAGTATCTATCTAGATTAATAAATTCAAAATTCAAGCTTTTAATGTCATTTCCAGTGCACAAGTGCAAAGGAGAACAAAATAATTGTTACTCTGGATCCAAAGCAGCATGAATTAAACAAAATAAGTTAAAGAACACAATAATAGAGAAGACATGATATATAAATACATAAGATAACTTTTGTACATAGATTCAATGTACAGTATGTCCATAAAATGACGCTAGAGATAAGAGTGTCAGTACATAAGGTGATTGTGAGAGAAAATGGTGAAGTAGTGGTGGTGGGTTGTGGAGGGGTGGGTTAGTGGGTGGAGGTGTTGATCACCATTACTACTTGGGGAAGTAACTGTTTTTGAGTCTGATGGCCCTGGCATGTAGGTTATTTAGCTGCTTCCCTGGTGGGAGTGGGACAAACAGTCCATGATCAGGGTGGGTATGATCCTTTATGATGTTACTGGCCCTTTTCTGGCACCTTTCTGTATATACAGAATGTTACAGGGCAGATCTCACAAGGTGATTCTGACTCTGCAAGCCTTTTTGAGCACCAAGATCCAAATTCAGTAGTCTAAGATGCCAGTAGTCTGTATTTCCCTCATAGCAGGCTGAATTCTCTGCCATATACAGCTGAAGATAGGTAATAGTTTTGGCATGATAGTGGGAACTAATTGGTGGAGTTTGTCAGCTGGTGACCATTGCAGATATAATACACTGAGCACTGGGTGGGATGGTTGATCGGAAATAATATTTCAACATTACATTGACTGATCATGAACACTTGTGCGAGGCCATTGAATCTAGGTCCATATGGGATTTGATTCCAGGCCTTAAATATCAAAGATATTGTCTACTGAATCTTCTGATCCTCTGGGTATAGAACATTACTGATGTCCTCTACATGTCTCGCATCAAAGCTTCCAGTGTTGTGTTGGTAAATCTTGGAGCCACTTTCTGATGTGGCAGTCACAGAATTTTTACATCAATAATTTCCACCTCCTGTTACAACCAAATTGTACCTCCCTTTCAAAAGTTGAATACAGACGATAAATATTACAATCTGCTGTCATTGGTGCTAGCCACTTACAATATCGGCTGCCAACTGAGAAGTGAAACCACTCGCCCATGTGGTTAGTGCATACAAACTGGCAGGCTGGATGAATATGGTGTCTGTCATTAACAACAGGTGTGGTTTTATTGCACATTTTGATCATGGCACCTCTTTCAGAGGGCTATCAAATTTGATGCTTTTGATCTCTGTGTTTCTTCCCAAATTACTTCATACCATATAGCAGGGAGGATATATTTCCTCTCAGGATTTAATTTTTAGGAAATAGCCAAAAGATCAGCCTGAAACCTAATTATTCTGACATATTTCCTAACCATATTTTAACTTCAAGAATTTTAACATAACACAATAAGAAGATAACTAATCTCTGAATTATTTGCTTAATAACTGCTTTTTGAACTATGTTGCTAGACCATTAAAGTATTTTGCTTTATTTAGAGATATAAATGCATCATTGAAAAATGGGAATAAAAAGAGGATAATATGCCATTAGTAACAAGCACAGATTTTACTATTTATAGTAGAGTGCAGGTCTATGGGAGTAGGTAGTTTAAATGTTTTGGCATGGACTAGATGGGCTGAAGGTTCTTTTTCTGTGCAATACTTTTCTATGACTGCGACCCTATAATACCAAGCTAGTTTTGAAGAGCGTTGTTACATGACTTATGTCCTGAGACACCTTCATTTTGACCTAAACCTTGCATACAGGTTTGATTGCTTGAAAAATCCCAGAAGAAAAGTAAGCAACAAATGTGTTTTTTTGCATTAACTTTCATTTTTACAATTTGTTTTACAAAATGCTTTTTGAATTATTTGAAAAAAGTAATTAAGCAGAATAAAACACTCACGAAAAGGGAAAGAAACTTATTTGAAGATAAAAAAGAAGATATGCAATATTTGTCACACATACATGGAAACATCAAAGCATTCAGTGAGATTTGTCATTTGTGTCAGTGACCTGCAGAGTGCTAGGATGTGCCGGGAGTAGCTTTCAATAGTTGCCGTATTTCTGACAGCAGTACAGCATGTCCATAACTTACTACCCTGTTCATATTTGGAATGTGGGAGGAAACTGGACAACCTGGAGGAAACCCACTTCTCACGGGGAGAATGCAGAAACTCCTTATAGACAGTGGCAGGAATTGACCTCTGATCACTAGCACTGTAAAATATTGTGCTAACTGCTATGTGTTATGTTATTTAACTCCAAAGCATTAAGCTAAAGAAAAGGAAATGACGGGTGTCTGAAATGTGAATCTTCGTTCATTTTTTCTTTACTTTAAGCAAGGCTTGCATGTAGCAGAGTGATGCTGCATACGATAAACATACTTTTTCAGACAACCAGCAATGCATTATGAAAGCAACAAAGAATGCTTAATCAAACAATATATTTACAATATTACTCAAATATTGCTGAAATATTAAATACACGACAATCCTCCCTGCTTAGCTACAAAATCCAACTTACCGTAGATTCCGGACTACAGAGTGCACCTGATTAAAAGCCGCTGGCTCTAATTTTAGAAATAAAATCAATTTTTTACTTGTACAGGCCGCACCGGATTTTAGGCCGCACCGGATTTTCGGCCGCAGGTGTCCCACGTTGTAATATGAGATATTTACACAGAAAGATATTACACGTGAGGATTTTTTAACTTTTAATTAAATCCATATGGTAACATAAACAAATACATATTGCAAATGCTTTTTTTCGAACCGTGCCTGTAACGCGGCTACTTTTAAATATACGTTGCGTATACTTTTTTACTGAACAACATTCCAATATCTCCTAACGACTGGTAAAAAATATATATACTGCAGCCTACCAGGAAAAGTTATTGATCGCCTTTAACTTAAAAGCAGCGTTCGCTCAGATCCAAAGCCGCTCCGCCGCTCCCCCCCGCTGTCCCGTTTATCGCAAACCGGTATCCCACAAGACGCGGCGAAACCGGGTGTGACGTCATAGCATCCCGCGATGTAGTACAGAAAACAAATATAGTTAAAACAGTTCTAACTTTAACTAGAAAATGAATTACTAAGCGAAAATATTATAAACTAAATAACTGCCATAAAGGCAGCACAATGCTTTTCTTTGAGTGTTTTCCATGTTGATGAGAGTGAGTACAAATGACTGATTTACAATAATTTAATTGTGAAAGTGCGCTTGATTTATCGTACAATTTCATTGGACCTCTGTGAACTACTCATCAATTTTATTGGTCTACTGTTACGAGGCAAAATGTTTTTGGCGGCATGAAAAAAATAATGTATTAGCCGCTCCGTATTAAAGGCCGCAGAGTTCAAAGCTGTTCAAAATGTGGGAAAAAAGTAGCGGCTTAAAATCCGGAATCTACGGTAATAAAAAAAAATCTCAATTGTATACACAGTACAAAGTGCAATGAACCAGAATTGATTAGAGATCTTAAGGTAAAAGCACCCTCAGGGGAAAGTAATCATAATATGATTCAATTCACACTGAAATTTGAGAATGACAAGCTAAGATTAGATGTATCAGCATTACAGTAGAGTAAAGGGAATTAAAGAGGCATGAGAGAGCAGTTACCCAGAATTGATTGGAAAACAACACTGGCAGGGATGAGGGCAGAGTAGCAATTTCTCCCAAAGAGAAAAAAAGCAAAAGAAAAGATGACACAATCATGGCTAACAAGAGAAGTCAAAGCCAAAGAGTTAGCATATAATAGAACAAAAATTAGTGGGAAGTTTTTAATAAACTAACGGAAGCCAACTAAAATGTCATTAAGAAGGTAAAGATGGAATACGAAAGTAAGCTAGCTAATAATATTTAAAAGGATAACAAAAGTTTCTCCAGATACATAAAGTATAAAAGCGAGGCAAAACAAGACATCAGACCATTGGAAAACAATGCTGGAGAGGTAGTAATGAGGGACAAGGAAATGGTGGACAAACTGAAAAGTATTTTGCAGTAGCCTTCATGTTGGAAGACACTAGCAGTATGGTGGAAGTTCCAGGTATCAGGTGTCATGAACTGTGTGAAGAGACCATAACTCGTGAGAAGTTTCTTAGGAAACTGAAAGGTTTGAAGTGTACCTGGGCATAGGTCACCTAGATTAGATAGTGAACACCCAAGATTCTGAAAGAGGTGGCTGAAGAGATTGTGGAAGCATTTGTAATGATCTTTCTAGAATCAATTGATTCTGGAATCGTTCCAGACAACTAGGATGTTGTAAATGTAACACTAATCTTCAAGAAGGGAGAGAGACAGAAGAAAGAAAGCTATAGGCCAGTTAGTCTGATGTCAATGGTTAGGAAGATGTCGATTATTAAGGATGAGGTCTCAGGGTAATTGGAGGCACATGATAAAATAGGCTGTAGTCAGCATAGTTTCCTCGAGGGAAGATCTTGCCTGTCAAATCTGTAGGAATTCTTTGAAGAAATAACAATCAGGTTAGACAAAGGAGGATTGGTTGATTTTGTGTACTTGGATTTTCAAAAGGACTTTGACAAAATGCCACACCTGTGGTTGCTTAACAAGCTACAAGCCATGGTATTACAGGAAGGATTATAGCATGGATAAAGCAGTGGCTGATTGGTAGGAGGCAAAGAGTGGGAATAAAGGGAGCATTTTCTGGTTGGCTGCTGGTGACTAGTGGTGTTTCATAGGGGTCTGTGTTGGGACCAATACTTTTTACATTGTACATCAAAGATTTGGATGATGTAGTTGAAGACTTTATTGCAAAATTTGCAGATGATATGAAGATAGGTGGAGGGGCATTATAAATCTCAAATCTACCCAGTCCTGTGTCACACTCATCATTATCAGATCTTTCATCAACAGCATGTAGATTAGTGTTCTTTTTGTAACTGCAACTTGACTCTTTAGCTTTTCCTTTTCCCTGTGCAGCCCATTTATTTTTGTCTGCCTGATATGCCTTTTTCGTTGATCTACATTGTTACATTTTCTATAATGTTTCAACTTTAAACCTGAATTGGTCCAATGTATGTAAGGCTGTGCCACAAAGATAACAATATTTGTTTGACTAGGCCAGTTTCTCTTTAAACACTGCAATTTTATTCACAGTCACTTTCTTTCCTGCTTGCAACTTAGTTGCGTCTGCATTGCCTTCTGCGTGCTGTTTCCATTGACCAAGCTACCTGAACTGCTCTTTTAAAAGTAAGCTGTATTTCAGTTAGGAACATTTTTTGAATGACTTCTTGTAAGATTCCACAAACTAAACCATCTTTCAATGCATCATTAAGCCCATAACCAAACTGACAATGTTCAGGCAACTTCTTCACTTCAGCCACATACACTGAAATGGACTCCCCTTCCATTAGATTCCACTATGAAACCTTAACATTCTGCTGTCAACAATTATTTCAGTTCAAATGCTCTTGCATGGAACTTTCATGGAACTAGCAAAATTAATTTCAGCTGGTTTTGTGGAGCAGTTAAACTTCTAAGCAAACTGTATCCCATTAAGTCCATTGCATTTAGCAAAACTGGCATTCACTTTGCATTGACTGTTCCGTTCATTTTAAAATACTGTTCGATCTGCTCAGTATACATTATCAAGTTATTTGTTCTGCAATCAAATGCATAAATCTTTCCAATCTTCTTTTTCTAATTATTATTGTCATCTGGTACTCATTGTTTATGAAGCCATGAATTCTTCCATTTCTGCCTTTTTTAACTTGAACGTCTTTCCCTTTGTGAAGAAAATATGCTGTGTTTTTCAAAATTCAAACATTTTTTGCTGTGTGTTTTCTTAACTCGAATGTCTTGGTATACCTTCAACAGATAGGTAATTGTCATGCGTTCATTTTAAAAGTACCTCATTGCCACTGTTGTTTTGTAACTCCAAAACATTAAACTAATTGAAAGCAAAAGATCACAGACTGAAATGTTATTTCTACTTTTTTTTTACTTTAAGTAAGGCATGCACGTGGTGGCATTATGATGATGCCATTTTTACGCACTGTTGCGGATAACCAGCAATGCATACTGTAAACAACAAAGAATGTTTAATCAGACAATATATTTACAATATTACCCAAATGTTTAAGTATACAATAGTATACATCCAGGAAGTAGACTTTTTCCCTGTATATCAAGAACATTATGATGTAAGCTGTGAAAATAATGGAAAATTATGAATGTCCAAATTAATAAAGACATGGGAAATCATTAAATGTGAATAAACTATCCAGAACGACAAGCTAGTTCTTTCTTAGATGTACCTCATCATGGATTCATGTTATCAATGATCTGAGGTGAAGATCTGCAAAATGTCTCTCAGTCTGCATGAACTAATTACCCATAAATTTCAATATCATTGTTAACACATCTGCTATATAAACCTAGTAACATGTCTCAAGGAATGTGATTTCCACTGTCCCAGCAATGTTAGAATTCATTTTGTCTGTGCTTGTCCAGGCAATATTATATTCAATGAAAAAAAAATCAAATGTATAACCCTGTAAATGCTGGAAAGAAATAGAAAACATAGGAAATACTCAACACTGACCTAAGGTTCCTGACCGGATCAAAAGTAATCAAGTGTATGCAAGTTTGCGAGTTCCGAGACACAAAGGTAGTCTAACTTGAGGGTGAAGGATTGTATGTGTGAGGAGGTAGGAGGGTAGGAAAGGGGCTTGTTTTGTTGTTGATTCTTGTTTTATTCTGTTGTTGTAGTTGCTGCATCTTGTGTTGTTCTATATTGTGTGTCCTGTTGTGTTGAAACTTGTGGGCATGCTGTGTTGGCACCGGAATGTGTGGCAACAATTGCAGTCTGTCCCTGACGACATTCTTTGGTGTGTTGTTTGCTGAAATGACACATTTCACTCTATTTTCAATGTACATGTGATAAATAAATCTGAATCTGAATTGTTAACCCTGTTTCCCTTCCTACAGATGCACTTCAACCTGCTGAGCATTCAAAGTACCTTCTGTTTTCATCTGAAGTTCTGTAACTCTTTAAACTTTATCCAACTTTGATGTACTTAAACAGCTACTGATTTTCACTATAATATTGTGAGGCATAATTTTTTTCAATAGCAGTTATGCTTTAGTCTTGTCAATTATACAATTTTGCTAATTATAATGCTCTGATGACCAAATAGAATAGTTCAATTAAAATGACAGCACTATGTATTTATTGAGGTCCAGTCTGTTGTTCAGCTGAATGAGATTGTTCTCAACATTTGTTCTCTTCTTATCTATCCACTGTTAGAGAATCATGAAATGACTTCCACTCCCACTCCGACAAAAGTACTTCCAGAGCCCTTTAAAGATTTCTTTACTCTAATTCCTCTTCAATGTGTTATTTTTCAACTTTCTCATTTCAAAGTACCTCAGGTCCCACATGTGAAAATACTCATCTATAATTCAATATCCCCTATTTGTAGGATGATTGTCCAAATCTAATGGAAATTGAGCTGGAATTTCATCAAATAATGGTTTATGAAGATGGAAGCTGTTGTTTTTATTCTTCTTCATAAGCTTAAGTCTGCACCCAGTGACTCCATCATTTTCCCTGGGAAATGTTTGAATATGAAGCAGCCTCATTGCAGGTCACTGTGTTATTCTTCACACTAAGATAAGGTTTGAGCCAAATGTCAGTGATGACTGCCTTTTCCTCGCTCCATCTCTTTGTCAAAACTCATCCCTGGTTTAGGTAATTCCTGATGACGTTTCTACCCGAAAGTTTGATTTTTGTTAGCCAATCTCCCTTCATTCATCCTCCTTAAAAAAGCTTATTCTGAAGTGTTCTAACTTGCACATCTCTGCTACGAAACATTGTATCATTGACAGCTAAATTGCCAAGGTTGGAATCTAAAGCTTCAGATTTTCATAGAAACATAGAACACTACGGCACAGAAACAGGCCTTTTGATACACCTAGTCTATGCCAAACCATTAATCTTCCTAGTCCCATTGTTTGCATGCGGACTATAGCCCTCCATACACCTCCCACCCGTGTGCCTTTGCAGATATTACTTAAATGTTGAAATTAACCCTGCATGCACCACTTGCATTGGCAACTCGTTCCACACTTTCACCACAGTGTGAGTGAAGAAGATCCCCCTCAAATACCCCTTAAATATTTTACTTTTCAGCCTTATCCCATGACCTCTAGTTCTCATCTCACCCAACCTCCGTGGATAAAGTCTGTTTGTATTTAACCTATCTATACCTCTCATTATTTGTATACCTCTAAGTATGCCCCCTCAGTCTTCTATGTTTTAGGGAATAAAGTCATAACTTATTCAGACTTTCCCTATAACTCAGGTCCTCGAGTCCAAGCAAGATCCTTGTAAATTTTCTCTGCATTCTTTAACTTTCATTTACATCTTTCCTGGATGTAAAAGACTACACACAATACTCCAAATTAGGTCTCAGCAATGTCTTACATAACTTCAGCATAACATCCAAAATCCTGTACTCAGTATATTGACTTATGAAGACCAATGTGCCAAAAGCTTTCTCCATGACTCTGTCTATCAGTGATACCATTTTCAAGGAATTATGTATCTGTAGTCCCAGATCACTCTGTTCTACTGTATTCCTCAGTTCCCTACTGCTCACAGTGTATGATTCACCCTGGTTAGTCCTCCCAAAGTGCAACACCTCACACTGGACTGCATTAAATTCCATCTGCTATTTTTCAGCCCATTTCACCAGCTGGTCCAGATCTTGTTGCAAGCTTTGATAGTCATCCACACTGTGTACTACACCTCCAAACTTTGTGTCATCCACAAATTTGCTGATCTAATTTATGACATTATCGTCCTGATCATTGATATAAACGGCAAAGAAAAATTGACCCAGTACCAAGCCCTGAGGCATGCCAGTAGTGTCAGGCCTTCAGTCAGAGAGGCAACCATCTACAAACACTCTCTGGCTTCTTCCGCAAAGTCAATGTCTCATCCAGTTTAATACCTCGTCTCTACTGCCAACAACTGAACCTTCTTGCACATTCTGCCATGTGGATCTTATCAAGTGCCTTGCAGGACAACATCCACTGACTTGCCTTCATCAATGTTTCTGTTAACTTCCTCGAGCAACTTTATAAGATTGGTTAGACACAATTTAGCATGCACAAAGCCACATTGACTATCTCTAATCCGACCCTGTCTACCTAAATACTTATAAATCTGGTCCCTTAGATACTTTCCAATAACTTTCCCACTACTGATGTCAGGCTCACTGACCTATCTCTTCCTGGCTTATTCTTGGAGCCTTTCTTAAACAATGGAAAAACATTAGCTATCCTCCGAAGTTCCAGCACCTCATCCATGGCTAAGGATGTTTCAAATATTTCTACTAGGGCCATGGCAATTTCTGCACTATCCTCACAAAGGATCTGAGGGAACACCTTATAAGGCTCTGGGGATTTATTCACCCTAATTTGCCTCAAAACAGCAAACACCCCCTCCTCTGTAATCTGTAAAGGGCCATGACTTTGGTGCTGCATTGCCTCAAATCTATACACTCTGTGCCCATCACCTGAATAAATACTGATGCAATAAATCAGTTTAAGAGTTTCTCCATCTCTTTCTGCTCTTTGCATGGATTACCAGTCTGATGTTCCAGAGGATCAACTTGTCCCTTGCTATCCTTTTGCTCTTAATATATCTGTGTAACGCATATGCGACAGGCTGGTGTATGTCTAGAGGAAAATTCCAGCCACCCGCCAAACCCCGCCTCCAGTATACGCAGATGCTGTGGAATACACACTAATGCAACATTGCACACACAATATGACGCTCACAGCAGGTACAGTTACAGAATACACTTTATAAATCTTACTAGAACTAAGTGATTAATAATGATACAATATATATGAAGGGAAAGAAAATAAAGAAAAGGCACCAAAACTTATCAAAGTTCAGTCAATTTGTGCACATCGTTGGAGCTCAATCCTTGACCCTCCGACAACTCTTGACCTCCACGACCCACGCACCTGGGACCACCCTCGGTGATCGACCAACAGTGCAGCACCTGTCCGCCTTCCTCGCCGTCTTCTCCCCGGCTCCTGAAAAGACCACGCAATCCCACTCCCAGATCCACAAGAGAAAATGGCATCCAACCCAATTGGTTAACAAATGAATACACACAAGCAAACTTTACAGGAAGCATTGGTCCACATATAGACTGGGACTTCAACTGGGACGTGATCAGCAACTTTAACCCAAACAAGCTTCAAGAAGCTTCGAGAATGCTCTGCAAGAAAACAATCCCTCATCGGTTAGCATAACAAAGAAGCAGTTTTACTTTTAACAAACAACAAAGCCATTTTGATTAGCATACGCAGTACATCTGTAAAAGCCCTTAGGATTCTCCTTCACCATGAATGCTAAAGTAGCCTCATGTCTTCTTTCAGCTCTCCTGATTTCCATCTTAATTGTTCTCTTGCATTTCTCATACTCCTCAAGAATGTAACTTGTTCTTGCCTGCTTATACCTGCAAGACACCTCCATCTTTTTCTTAACTCTTGAAAACCAAGGTTCCCTGAATCTGTTATGCTTGTCTTTTATTCCGATAGGAACATATAAACTCTGCATTCTCAAAATTTCACTTTTGAAGGCCCCCTACTTATCAAATAGACCTTTGCCAGATAACAACCTGTCAAAATCCACACTTGCCAGATCTTTTCTGATACCATCAAAATTGCCTTTCTCCAATAGAATCTCAACCCAAGGACCAGAACATTCCATTTCCATAATTATATTGAAACTAATGGCATTATGATCACTAGTTGCAAAGTATTCCCCGACACAAACTTCTGTCTCCTGCCCAGTCTCATTCCCTAATCAGAGATCTAGCAACTCACTCTCTCCAGTCTGGACTTCTATGCACTGATAAGGAAACTTTCCTGAAGACATTTGACAAATTCTTTCCAACTCAGCCCTTTTACAGTATTTAAGTCCCAGTCAATATGTGGACCAATGCTTCCTGTAAAGTTTGCTTGTGTGCGCACACACTCATCTTTTGCTACTAGAGCAGAAAGGACTTTAAACTGCGCGAAAAAGGTTGTCACCTTTGTTGGCATGTTATGTATATTTCACGATCGTGTCAATCACATTTTCTTTCCTGGTTTCTGATGCAGACAGTGTTGACAAAGTGCAGTTTGCGATGATTTGTCTGCAGATTTTAGAACTGGCTTATTTTTATTTTTATTGAAGAAGTTATTCAATGTGTACATGTTGTTGTCACTGGGCAAAAAATTGCACAAGAGAAGATTTTTGAGCAAATTAAAGGGAACATTGATATGGACTACTATCGCAACCTTATGTTTCTTGTAATAGTCTGTGATCTCTCTACAAATTTGCTGCTCAAAATCCCAAGGACTATTGTGTGGTCTATAATACAATCCCATTAGTGTAGTCATACCTTTCTTATTCCTCAGTTCTGTCTATAAAGCCTGACTAGACAAATGCTCCTGCTTTTTCTGACTGAGCACTGCTGTGACATTTTCCCTGAATAATGATGCTACCCCTCCTACTTTAATCCCTCCTGCACAATCACATCTCAAACAATGGAATCCTGAAACATTGAGCTGCCAGACCTGCCCCTCTTGGTCAACAATACCACATGCTGATCCATGTTCTAAGTTCATCCACCTTTCCTATAATACTCTTTGCATTAAAGTATATGCAGCTCAGAACATTTATCCCACTATTCTTGACCTTTAGATTCCTGACTTTGTATGTAAGCTTAACAACATGTTACTCCACACTATCTGTTCTGACTCTTTGGTTCCTATAGTCCTGCAACTCTAGTTTAAACCATCCCATGCTTCCCCCACCCCCTGTCCTGTGCAGCAATAGCAAAACTTCTTGCTAGAGTATTAGTCCACATCAATTGAAGTGCAAACCATTCATTCTGCACAGGTCCCACCTTGCCTGGACGAGAGCCCAATGATCCAAAAATCTGATGCTCTCTGTCATGCACCAGCTCCTTAGCAACATGTAAACTGTACTTCTGGCCTCACTACATATGGTATGGATAGTAATCCTGAGACCACAGCACTGATGGTCCTGTCTTTTAACCTGGCACCTAACTCCATGAACTCACTTTGCAGAACCTTGTCATCCTGTCCATGTCTTTGGTACAGACCTAGACCATAACCTCTGATTGCTCACCCTTCCACTTAAGAGTGCTATAGACTTGACCCAAGATTTCCCAGACCCTGGCACCCAAGAGGAAACAAAGCATTTTGAAAACTCTTTCTCATACACAGAACCTCTGTTCTGTTCTCCTAACCAATGAATCCCATATCACTACAGCTCATCTCTTCTCCCCACCTCCATTCTGAGCCACAGAGCCTGACTCAGTGACAGAGACCCGACTGCTGTGGCTTTCCTCTGCTAGGTTATTCCAAAGCAGTATACCTGTTTTTGAGGGGAACAGCCACAGTGATATGCTAGACTGGCTGCCTATCCCCTTTCCCCCTCCAGTTACCTGTGTCCTGCATCTTGGGTGTAATTATCTCCCTGTATGTCCTCTCTATCACCCCCTCAGCCTTCAGAATGATCTGGAGTTCATCCATTTCCAGCTGCACTTCCTTAGCAGGGTCTGAAAGAAGCTGCAGCTGGATGCACATCTTGTAGGTGTAGTCATCAGGGACACTGGAGGTTCCTTACCTTCCCATATCCTTCCAGTATCCTGTTTTGCATTCCCACTGCTCTAAATGTTCAATAAGAAATAAAGAGAGAATAAATAATGAAAAAATATTTTCCCTAAAGCCTTGCCTCTCCTCACCAAAGCCTCAACTCTCCACTCTAACACTGGCCCACTCAGACATTGGCCACTCCACGTAAACCTAATATTTTTTATTGGTCCTGTCCAAATACCTAAATATGCACCACATAATGCCTCCTCAGGTCTATGGTACACAAAATGTGCTGACCTACCTGCTTGCCTCTTTTAAACTCTCCCTCCCTCCAAACAATTTGGTGTCTTCCTTGGGATTGTGGCACACAAAATCCCTTGATAAACTTCTCTGTCTCCAGTTTCTGCAATAGGGTGCTTCTTAGAATCTGGCTTGGGAGTCATAGTTAATGTGATTACTCTCCTGTAAAGCAGCTTAATCCAGTTCGCAATTTAAAAAATTCGTAAAAAGCAACAGGATGATCTTGCTGTTGTTAAGATGACTCATTTGCCATCAGATTACCAAAGACTGCAATTGGTAGCTTAAAACTGGACCAATGATTTACTGATGTTCATGCAAAACATGCTCTGAGTCTTTTCATGGGCAAAGACTCAGAACGTCTGTCATAAAAATTGCATCAGGCATTATCTAAAACTCATATCTTGAAACTAGGTTAAAAACTAGGCAAAACTTTAATTACCAAGATTAAATATCAATAATTACTATTTAAATAAATACATTAAGGCAAGAAAGACACTACAGGGGATATGAGGCATCAGAGGTGACTTTGATCTGCTTCAATTATGGAGTGTATGCAATTTATATATTGCAAATTGTATTTATTGGAATTTTCCTACAACCATCAAACTCCCAAATAATTTCTCACCACAAAACTATAGACTCAGTTTCAAGGACTCTACACCTCATATTCTCAGTATTATATATTTACTTTTTAATTTTTTATTTGCACAATTTGTCTTCTTTTGCACATTGGATGTTTGTCAGTCTTTGTTCAAGAATAGCTTTTTTCATAAATTCTATTGTATTTTATAGTATTTCTTTATTTTCCTGTAAATGCCTGCATGGAAATGACTTTCAAGGTACTATATGGTGACATAAAGGGCCCCATGGTAACGTTGTGGTTTGTGCGCTACTATTACAGCTTGGGGCATGCTGGAGTTCAGAGTTCAATTCTGGTGATGCTCTTTAAGGAGCCTCTGTACATCCTCTCCATGAACTGGTTTTCTCCGGGTCCTCCAGTTTCCCCCCACAGTCCAAAGGCATGTCAGGTAGAGTAATCGGGCATTGCAAGTTGCAAATGGTTAGAATTGATCAAATTTGTCAGCTGTTGCTCGGGCAACATGACTTGAAGGACTGGAAGGGCCTACTCCACACTGCATCGCTAAATACTAATTAAATAAATATCTGTACTTTAATAATAAATTTACTTTGACTTTAAATGTGGAGACTGATGAAAACTATTACATTTAATGGTGATATCATCTGTTGTTACTGATGTAGGTTGAGGAAGTTTGGTTCAGACTTCATGAGCTGGAGGCTAAGATTGAGACATTGTGATACATCAGGGAAGGCAAAGTAATTTTCATGCTTTTCTCCTAGAGTCAATCATACCTCTGAGATTAAATACTGCAGAGTGAGGCAACCATGTGGTGTCAGGAAACAGTGCTGGAAAAAAAAATGAAGCTTTTGCATTTGCCCAATTGATGTGAAATTCTAACAGTCTGCATGAATAAAAACACAAACTGCAGGTAGCACGAGCAAACTGACTGCAGCATTGTGCTAACAGGAGTTCATCAGGCTGGGAGAGTAAAAGGCAATGCTGCAGTGATTTGAATTTGTTTGATTGGGCTTTTTCTTCAAAGTAGGTAGCACTACATTTTCAAAACTTCTTCAATATTCTTCATAGTTGGCATCCGTTTTAAAAGTAATTTTCAATATTGTAATTAATTCTGTAAACATAACTCACCCCTGAGCTGTATCAGCTAATAATTTATTAGAATGATGTTGATGAAACACTTACTATTGGGTACAAATGTTTTTCATTATTAATAAGCTTTTTAGTGAATTTTGACTTTCTTCCCTTGCCCCAATCAAAATTAGAATTTTATCCTTTTTTCCCCCTGATGCACATACTGTCCCTTCCTTTACTGTACAATCCATACTAATATTCTGAATTGTTCTAAGTTCACTTTCATGACATCAGTATTATTTATTCTGTATGTAAGCTACATAATAGTATAGGTTTACCGAGAAACCTTGCAAAATTTTTGAGTGTGCATAGAAGATAGAATAAAATCAGAATCAGAATCTGATTATCACTGGCATGTGTCATGAAATTTGTTAACTTAGCAGCAGGAATTCAATGCTATACATAATAGAATAAGAAAAAATAAACAAATAAATAAATACATCAGTTACAGTATGCATATAAAGAATAGATTAAAAATCATGCAAAAACGGAAATAATATATATTTAAAAAGTGGGGTAGTGCTCACAGGATCAATTTCCATTTAGGAATTGGATAGCAGAGAAGAAGCAGCTCCTGAATCGCTAAATGTGTGCCTTCAGGCTTCTATACCTTCTACCAGATGGTAACAGTGAGAAAAGGGCATGCCCTGGGTGTTGGAAGTACTTAATAATGGACACTGCCTTTCTGAGACATCGCTCCTTGAAGATGTCCTGGGTACTTTGTAGGCTGGTATTCAAGATAGAGCTGACTAAATTTATGACTCTGCTGCTTCTTTCGGTCCTGTGCAGTAGCCCCAACCACAACATCCCCCCACCCCGCATCAGGCAGCCTGTCAGAATGTGGTACATCTACAGAAAGTTTTGAGAGTCTTTGTTGATATACCAAATCTCTTCAAACTCCTAATGAAATATAGACACTGTCTTGCCTTCTTTGTAGCTGCATTGATATGTTGGGTCAAGGCTAGGCCCTCAGAGATTTAGATGCCCAGAAACTTGAAACTCCTCATTCTCTCTACTTCTGATCCCTCTATGAGGATTGGTATGTGTTCCTTCATCTTACCCTTCCGGAAATCCACAATCAGCCCTTTCATTTTACTGACATTGGGTGTAAAGTTGTTGCTGCGACACACTCCACTAGTTGGCATATCTCACTCCTATACACCCTCTTGTCAACATCTGAGATTCTACCAACAATGAATGTGTCATCTGCAAATTTATAAATGGTATTTGAGTTATGCCTAGCCACAGTGATGGGTATACAGAGAGTAAAGCAGTGGGCTAAGCACACACCCCTGAGGTGCGCCACTTTTGACCGTCAGCGAGGAAGAGATGTTATCACCAATCCGCACAGATTATCATCTTCAGGTTAGGAAGTTGAGGATCCAATTACAGAGGGAGGTATAGAGGCCCACATTCTGTAACTTCTCATAGAAACATAGAAAATAGGTACAGGAGTAGGCCATTCGGCCCTTCGAGCCTGCACCGCCATTCATTATGTTCATGGCTGAGCATTCAACTCAGACTCCTGTACGTGCCTTCTCTCCATACCCCCGATCCCTTTAGCCACAAGGGCCATATCTAACTTCCTCTTAAATATAGCCAATGAACTGGCCTCAACTGTTTCCTGTGGCAGAGAATTCCACAGATTCACCACTCTCTGTGTGAAGAAGTTTTTTCTCATCTCGGTCCTAAAGGGCTTCCCCTTTATCCTTAAACTGTGACCCCTCGTTCTGGACTTCCCCAACATCGGAAACAATCTTCCTGCATCTAGCCTGTCCAATCCACCCAAGATTGTAGGAATGATGGTGTTAAATGCTGAGTATAGTCAATGAACAGCATCCTAACATAGGTGTTTGTATTGTCCAGATGGTCTAAGGCCATATGAAGAGTACAGTACAGAACCGATTTTTTCAATCTATGATGTTGTGCCAACATTTTAATCCACTCTAAGCTCAATCTAACCCTTCCCTCTCACATAGCCCTCCATTTTTCTTCATCCATGTGCCTATCTAAGATTCTCTTAAATGTCCTTCATATGATTGCCTGTGCTACCACCCCAGCAGCACATTCCATGTACCCACCACACTGAAAAAAGAGCCACCTCTGACATCTATCATATTCTTTCCTCCAATCACCTTATAAATATCTTCCTTTGTATTATTTAATTTGAGCCTGGAAAAAAATGTCTCTAGCTGTCCAATCTATGCCACTTATAATCTTAAACAAATATAATACTCTTATTGATGGAGAGGAGAGGAAAGCAAAGGAGTGTTAATAATAATTTTTCATTTATGGACAACTTCAGTCCTGAAAAACAAATTCTCGAGTCTTTTCAACAGTCTGTTAACTGCAGGATGGGGCCCTTTTGATTTAGCAAAATGACATAATTGTTTAAGATGGGAAGTTGTTCATTGAAAGTAACAATGCATCCACACCACAATGTTGTCATCAACGTCCGGGCTGATACACATCTGGTGGCATTGTTAATGTGGCCAATATAGAGGCTGGCCAGAGACAGGTAGGTCCAATACGATCTGTACAAATTGGTGCTATTGTATGTACTTAGGATCTAATTCACTTTGGACTTATTAAAAAAAAATGTATGACCTGTGTTGGGCTGCCTACTGCAACAAACAATATAAGAAACAGGAGCAGGAGAAGTCCATTTGGCTCTTCAAGTTTCCTCTGCCTTTCTTTAAAATCATAGAGGATATTTTACATCAGCACTATTTTCAAGCACTGTCCCATATTATTTGATTTCCTGAATGTTCGGAAATTGATTTATCTTGATTTTAAATGAATATAACAATTGAGCTTCCACAGCAATTTAGGCCAGGGTATTCTGAAGATTTACTTTCTCTGAATAAAGATATTCTTCCATTGCTACTCTTGAGCATGCTACGCCTTATTCACAAACTGTATCCCATGATCTGATATTTAGTTAGGGGAATTATCTCCCCTGCATTTAGCTTGTCAAGCTCCTTAGCAAATTTTTATATGATCTTCTCTTGTTGTTCTAGATGGTAAAGTACACTGTCAGAAGTTATTCAATTACTTCTAGCTGGATTTATTTGCCATTTTTCATAAAACCAACTCAGAGTATTTTTTAAATTTGATTCTGAATTGTTTATTCTTCACTATAAATTCTCCAGTCTCTGTTTGCAATAGTCCATATTTGACCCCTTTCATCTTTTACATTTTCACATAGCTTTAAAATCTTCTGTAGTTTTTATGTTTCTCCCCATCTTCAGACATATCCTATTATAAACACAAGAGACTCTGCAGATGCTGGAATTCCAGACAATACAAACAAAATACTGGAGGAACTCAGCAGGTTGGGTAGCAACCGTGGAGAGGAATAAACCATCAATATTTTGGTCAGAGACCTTTCATCAGGACTACTGATCAGTTTGATATTCTTCTGAGGGATTCTCCTGATGAAGAATCTCAGCTTGAAATGTCAATTATCTTTGTATTTGTAATTTTACTTTTTAACAGCCATACCTGCAATGTATTAAGTACCTTCTAATATGCTTCTCCGACGATCGTCACCTTATCATGGCGGAGAGGCTTGTGAAATCTGAGAGAAATGTCATCTGGAGCTTAGCTCCTGTTGGGGTTACACATGATAGTAAAGGCCAAGGGGGAGGTTTCAGACGAAGAACAATCCAACCAAAGCCTCAGTGATGGAGCTGGTGGAAGATGATGACATATCACAATGGCAATGAAGGTGGAGGAAGGCTGTAGCATTATGGGTCTCTTGTCATATTACATCCCATGTCACTGGACACTAACCTCTGTCTGGCAAGGACCATATAGTGGCTGCCCATGCATCAGCCTCCCAATGTTAAACAAAATAATGCACAGGCATTCCCCATTGGGGGATAATCCACCAGGAGAGCATCAAACTTATCTCAAGTGATCACACTACTATAATACACCTAGCAAATTGTATTCAATCATTTTTATTAATTCTGAAATGTAAAACTCCATTTTAATGATACTCCTAACAGATCTATGCATGGTCATTAAAAACATCTGAATTTTCCCAATGCCAAATGTTAAGCAACTTGTCATAATTTGTATGTTAATCTTAACTCTTTTTTTTCAATAACAGAATTATATTTCCTTTTGTCCAGTTCTCAGTTACAGCCCTTGTAGGATTTTCTCATTAACCTTTTGAAACTAGGTTTAATAAGTTCCTGAGTTGAGTGTTAAATTTAGGCACATACATAAAGGGCAGTTTCATTTCATTCACTTCATTAGATTAAAGAAATATCCTCACTGCACACCCCCAATATATACTACAGAGGTTAACAAAACATAGTAAGTATTTCACCCATAAAAATAAGTAGGTCTTGTGGTCTCAATTTACATTTAACTTAAACTCTATTCCTTGGTGCAATGTATTATTCCTCATCAGTCCTTAATGACCTACAGGTCAAGCTCTCTTTGTATTCCGGTTTCATACCGCTGGCAATTTTCATGTCCTCTGATCCTTTGCTCTTCTGTCCTGCGTTAGTTTCCATAGAATAGCTTAAAGACACAATTACTGCTGAATTTACAAAGAATACCTCTGATGTTGAGCACACCGTGGTGAAATATCCTGCGTAGTGCACTGTCATTCGACTTTCCCTTTGGTTGTTTTATTTGATCAATCCCTACATTCCTGCTCTGATCCAGATCCAAAAATACACAAGGCAGGATTTTGTGAAGCTACTCTCAGGATTCCTTGGAGCTTTACTGATATCATGTTTTACTGATTCATATTCGCATTACAGATTTCTGAACCAAAGATGACCTATTCTGAAATTTATTCACAGTAATTCATTTGTGAAGACTTCGTGAAAAATACAATTCAATACAGCTAATACTTTCTCATACTCTGTAAAATTTCCACATCCTTTAATGGACCTATCTCCATTTCAGTACTCCATCTGCTGCTTCTCTGGATTTCTCTTGGTGTTATCTGCATTCTGCTACACTGATATATTCACACCTCCTTTAATATCCACTTAAGTCAAATGCAACCACATATTTACAATTATAATATAGGCTTAGCCAGCATTATAAATATAGATGTAAAATTTCTAATGTTTATTCCTTTCTTTCCAGAAAATGGAAGAACAATGGTGTTTAATAATAAAATCATCCTGTTCACCATTGCAACAAGTTTGTCTTAGTTTACAATGAGACATTGATAAGATGTAATGCTGGCCAATAAATGGCGGAAGGATTTCAATCATGAAAAATGTGAAGTGATGCAAGTGGAAAGGTCAAACTTAAAGACCGAGAACAAGTTTAATGACAGGATTCTTAGTTGTGTGTGTGGAAGTTGCAGTAAGGCAAGGGTTAAAGACACTGTCCATGCAAGGATAGCCTGAGGCAGTTGTAGTTAACCCAGATGCTAATGTGCAGCCTCTAGAGTGAGACCTTTACGAGAAAAGTCTTTGCAGAATTTAGCTTCCCGTTACACAGTAAGGAGAGCCAGAGACAGATGAGATTTGAATACAATAGAATGATGTGAAACACACCCAACAAGTAGGGTCTTTTACTCTACTAACTTCAAAGTATACAGCTGGTGGAACACAGCAGGTCAGGCAGCATCTATAGGAAGAAGCACTGTTGACGTTTCGGGCCGAGACCCTTCGTCAGGACTAACTGAAAGAAAAGATAGTAAAAGATTTGAAAGACTCTTACTAACTTTTCTTTCGGTTCATCCTGATGAAGGGTCTCATCCTGAAACGTCGACAGTGCTCTCCCTATAGATGCTGCCTGGCCTGCTGTGTCCCACCAGCATTTTGTGTGTGTTGCTTGAATTTCCAGCATCTGCAGATTTCCTTGTATTAACTTCAAAGTATCATCAGCTGTCAACTTGTAGCTCCTATTGTCAATGGCGATTGATTTTGCAAGTAAGAATTCATACAGGCGCAGTTTACCAAATGACCAAAATCCGTAACTGATAAGCCAATTGTGCTTAAAAATAACATTTTTCTGTCCTGGATTCAGAGCAGTGTGGTGACAGGGGCCATGCTGTTCTCTTTATGTACAAAGAAAATGAAGTATGATTGAGGATATATTCCGAGTCCAATTATTGGCGATGACGTGAAGAAATTGAGTGATCTTTATTCTGAGCAACACACACAAAATGCTGGAGGAACTCAGCAGCTCAGGCAGCATCTATGGAAAAAAAACTACAGTCAGCATTTCAGGCCAAAAGCCTTCGACAGGACACTTCTGCCGATGGAGAACGTAATTCAAAGAAAAAGAAAGTTCTGCTTTGGGGAAAAGCTGAAAAATGCAACTTTGCATTGTGATCTGGGAAGAATGTTGGCAAATAGATTTCCATTTTTGCAATGTTACTTTTTTAAATGAGTAAGAGATAAGTCCTCTGCTGCATTGCATTCCTGATACTGAGCTGAAAGAATTATAGCATAAAACAGAGGAGCAGAATTAGACCATCTGGCCCCTTGAGTCCATTCCTTCATTGCATCATGGCAGATTTATTACCACTCTCAAACCCATTCTCCTGCCTTCTCCCCAAAGCCTTTGATGCTGTTACTAATCAAGAACCAATCACCCTCTGCTTAAGTACATCCAATGACTTGGCCTCCACAGCCATCTGTGGAAATGAACTCCACAGATTCTCCACCTTAGGCTAAAGCAATTTGTCCTCATCTCTGGTGTAAAGGAGTATCCTTGCATTCTGAGTCTATGCCCCATGGTCCTAGATTCTCCCTCTGTAGAAAACATCCTCTCCATGGCCACTTTATCTATGCTTTTCAATATTCCATAGGTTTCCATGGAATTATTTCTTATTCTTCTACACTCCAGAGTCCTTAAAAGCTCCTCATGCATTAAACCTCTCACTTTCGAGATCATTCTTGTGAACTTCCTCTGGATCTTCCCTAAAGCCAGCACGTCCTTTCCTGGATAAAGAGCCCAAAACTAGTACCATCTGACTAGAGGGAACAACTGGCATGAATAAGCAGATGCCACATTCTCTTCAAAACATTTTCTGAAACTGGGCCACAAAATTAAGAACTTACTGGGACAGTAATGTTATGTTTTATATTCCACTTTTCCCAATTTATCCAGGATTAGTCTGCTTGATTTAGGACAGGAAAGTGGAGGAGAAACCATTCTCTGTTTTGTCATATTCACAAAGGAAATCACACCATCCTTCCCTACCAAGGAAGCCATTTCATGTAAAGCTGTGCTGGCGGTATTAATGCTTACATTATTTTGCCCAAAGTTTACCCAATGGATCTCACGAAGCTTGATTCAGATGCATTGTTTTTTATACACAAGGTGATGTGCTCCGAGCAAATATGGTATTTAACTGACTAAGGAAACTAATAACTCCCATAGAAACATAGAAAACCTACAGCGCAATACAGGCCCTTTGGCCCACAAACTTGTGCCAAACATTTCCCTATCTTTGAAATTACTAGGCTTACCCATAGCCCTCTATTTTTCTAAGCTCCATGTACCTATCTAAAAGTCTCCTAAAAAACCCTATCGTATCCACCTCCACCACTGTTGCCAGCAGCCCATTCCACACACTCACCACTGCGTAAAAAACTTACCTCTGACATATCCCCTGTAACTACTCTCCAGTGCTTTAAACCTGTGTCCTCTTGTGGCAACCATTTCAACCCTGGGAAAAAGCCTCTGACTATCCACACGGTCAATGCTTCTCATCATCTTATAAACCTCTATAAGGTCACCTCTCATCTTCCGTCACTCCAAGAAGAAAAGGCCGAGTTCACTCAATCTGTTTTCATAAGGCACGTTCCCCAATCCAGGCAACATCCTTGTAAATCTCCTCTACACCCTTTCTATGGTTTCCACTTCCTTCCTGTAGTGAGGCGACCAGAACTGAACACAGTACTCCAAGTGGGGTCTGACCAGGGTCCCATATTGATGCAACATTACCTCTTGGCTACTAAGTTCAATTCCATGATTGATGAAGGCCAATACACCATATACCTTCTTAACCACAGACTCAACCTGCACAAATGCTTTGAGCATCCTATGAACTCGGACCCCAAGATCCCTCTGATCCTCCACACTGCCAAGAGTCTTACCATTAATACTATATTCTGCCATCATATTTGACCCACCAAAATGAACCACTTCACACTTATCTGGTTTTAACTCCATCTGCCACTTCTCAGTCCAGTTCTGCAACCTATCAATGTCCCGCTGTAACCTCTGACAGCCCTCTACACTATCTACAACACCCCCAACCTTTGTGTTGCCAGCAAATTTACTAATCCATCCTTCCACTTCCACATCCAGGTCATTTATAAATATCACAAAGAGTAGGGGTCTCAGAACAGATCCCTGAGGCACACCACTGGTCACCCACCGACCTCCATGCAGAATATGACTCGTCTACAACCACTCTTTGCCTTCTGTGGGCAAGCGAGGTCTGGATCCACAAAGCAATGTCCCCTTGGATCCCATGCCTCCTTACTTTCTCAGTAAGCCTTGCATGGGGTACCTTGTCAAATGCCTTGCTGAAATCCATATACACTACATCTACTGCTCTTTCTTCATCAATGTGTTTAGTCGCATCTTCAAAAAAAGCTTAAACAAAAACTGCAGGTCTCTGACCTGTGATATTGTGTCTATTAGTTTTCATTAGGATAAATGGAAATAATCAGAATTACCCAACTTTGGAACAGATTCAATGGGCTGAATGTCCTAATTCTGCTCCCATGTCTTATGGCCTTTCTGCATTTCTGTCTGGTGTAAATACTCTGTTACAAATATTTTTCCTTTTGTGATTATAAATATGTGCAATTTTATTCATAAACTTGCCCCAAGTATCAAATTAGCAGAGCTAGAAGGAAGAAGACATATATTTTACTTTTCAGATTTGCCTTTCAGGGCCAGTATTGCTTTTCTCAGCGCAGCTGATAAATGTTTTGATGGCGTGCAACATGGTAAACATTGCACAAACAATGAGACCTGTTAAAATGTGTAATTCTTTTCACTCTCTGAATGTGTAAACATGCAAACCTTTTCAACCTTGAGTTGTTAAAGTAATTTCTTAATGGTCGAAAAAAAAGCAGACAATACCATGATTCCTCACCCAAATATAGACTTGTGACAGAAAATTCTGCACTAGTAACAGGTCACATATATTTCTTCAGTTTACTGCATATTGATTACAAGTAGCCATCATTGACAAGGAAAGGAGTGAAGGGGAATCTCAATATTCCCTGATGTCTTGCCCATTGATTATAATTAGACCTACACTAGGAACAGGGGATCAGTATTCTCTTTTCTAGGTGAATTAACTATCAATTACAACTAGCTTCCACTGGCTGGGAGAAATCTAATATCCTTATTTGAACTACGTATTGATTGCAAATATCCATAACTAACTGAATGTAATAATGTAGAAAACACTATTTGTTGTTCCCAATGAACCAGCTATCAATTACATGTAGCCATATTAGCAATACTAACTATAGTAAGATTGATTTAATCGTATAAACCAGGACCAGTGAATATTTACCTTTAGGGACATGCACTCCTCTCATTGCTGCCATTGGGGAGCAGGTACAAAGGACTGAAGACCCACACTTAACATTTTATTTACACTTCTTCCTCTCTGCTATCAGATTTCCGAACGATTAATCAACCCTTGAATGCTATCTCACCTTTTCTCTTTTGCACCATTTATTTTTGTAACTATAGTAATTTTTTTTATGTGTTGCACTGTACTGCTGCCAGAGAACAACAAATTTCACGACATATGTTAGTGATAATAAACAATTTCAAGCTGAAGTTTATTGTCATTCAACCATCTACGTGTATACTGAAACGAAACAACATTCTTCCAGACCAAGGTGAACAGCACAGTACATATAACTTACACACACAACACATAAAATAATATTACTGCAAATAAATTAACACATAATAAAATATATTCAGAAGACTGACATTTAGGATAAGGTGCATTTAAAACACAAGTTAAAAAGTAAACAGTTTAACGTTACTGACACTTCATACATGATAAAACCTGAGTAGTGGCAGGGAGTTCAGCAGTTTTATGTCCTGGGGGTGGAAGCTGTTTCCCATGCTAACAGTTCTTGTCCTAATTCTACAGTACCTCCTGCCTGATGTTAGGGTCATAGAAACATAGAAAATAGGTGCAGGAGTAGGCCATTCGGCCTTTTGAGCCTGCACCGCCATTCAGTAGGATCATGGCTGATCATCCAACTCAGAACCCTGTACCTGCTTTCTCTCCATACCCCCGATCCCTTTAGCCACAAGGGCCATATCTAACATCCTCTTAAATATAGCCAATGAACCGGCCTCAACTGTTTCCTGTGGCAGAGAATTCCACAGATTCACCACTCTTTGTGTGAAGAAGTTTTTCCTCATCTCGGTTCTAAAAGGCTTCCCCTTTATCCTTAAACTGTGACCCCTCGTTCTGGACTTCCCCAACATCGGAAACAATCTTCCTGCATCTAGCCTGTCCAATCCCTTTAGAATTTTATACGTTTCAATAAGATTCCCCCTCAATCTTCTAAATTCCAGTTAGTATAAGCCTAGTCGATCCAGTCTTTCTTCATATGAAAGTCCTGCCATCCCAGTAATCAATCTGGTGAACCTTCTTTGTACTCCCTCTATGGCAAGAATGTCTTTCCTCAGGTTAGGGGAACAAAACTGCACACAATACTCTAGGTGTGGTCTCACCAAGGCCTTGTACAACTGCAGTAGAACCTCCCTGCTCCTGTACTCAAATCTTTTTGCTATGAATGCCAACATACCATTTGCCTTTTTCACCGCCTGCTGTACCTGCATGCCCAAAGGGTCAAAGGGATTATGGGATGCATGGGAGGATCACTCCTGATGGGTGGAAGGGAAAACCTGATTCTGATTCTGAATATGAAAAAACAAATATCCTGGTTTACTTTGTGAATTCTACTTTCTAGGACTTTCCACTCATGTTCTCGGTATTAATTGCTTATTTATTTATTTATGTTATTTCTTTCTTTTTGCATCTCAACAGTTGTCTTTTGCACACTGGTGAACGCCCAAGTTGGTGCAGTCTTTCATTGATTCTGTTATGGTTACTATTCTACTATTATTTATTGAGTGTTCCCACGTGAAAATGAATCTTTGGGTTTATGTGGTGACATATATGTAATAAGTATACTTTGATCTTTGAATTTTAAATTATTAAAATGTAGCCATTTAGTTCTGTTCCATCGTCTTTGAAAATCTTTCAGCATTTTAATCTAATGGCCATTGTTCACGCGGTTGGAATTGGAACAGTATCATTTCTTCTGTAATTTATTTTTTTATTGACGGAACAGTATCATTTCTAAGCCCAAGGTTTTCACCCCACAAGCTTCCTTGAGTAGGAACTCTATAGCTCTCAGCTTCAGAAGAATGATACCGACTGAGCACAACTGCTGGCATTTCAGATAAGACCATAGATCAGCAGAATAGACTACATATCTAAGCAGCTATCTTCTGATGTTATATAGTTCAGCAACATTACACACAGTGAGATCAACAACTTAGCAAGCAAGGTATCACTTTGCAGTTAGATACAACTCAGAAACTGCTCAGTGCATGTTAGCATCTAATTCCATCTACCCTTTTTCTCAGGTTCCACAGTCTCAAATTGACCCATTAAAGTTGATAAGCAAGTAAAAAGTATTTTATTAATATGAATCAATGAAATAGGTAAAAATAGATTAAATGATGGAATATGTTCCTTTATATAGGTACTGTGTATATAGTATTTGTCAACATGGAGAGAATTTGTAAATCTGGCAGGAGCAAAAGAAGTTGGGAATGGTGAGGGTGGATCATCATAGGAGGGGTGTGGGACAGATGGCAGAGAAGGAGCACCAGGGGTAGGGGGTGGCATGGGTGCAGACACATCCAGCTCTGAGACACCAGTCAAGGTCATTTGATTTCAAACAATTTGCTTATAGTTCATTACAGAATACCTCTCAGGTGCTTCTCATTCCCCCCACTCTTCCTTCCCCTTTTCCCAACTATGACCCTACCCTTGCCCTCTTCCCACTCTCAGTCCACAATAGAGACTTATATCAGAATCAGGTATATCATCACTCACATATGTCATGAAATTTGTTTCTTTTGAACAGAAGTACAGTGCAATACATAAAATTACCACAGAACTGTACAAAAGTCCTAGGCACCCTAGCTGTATATGTGTGCCCAAGATTAATGCATGGTACCATCTATCAGGTTCATTCGAAAATATTTCTCAATATGTGTGTATAAAATGTGTTTGCACTCTGTCATTATCATGGTGAATTTATTTATGGTATTAAGATAGAATAAATCATTTATGTAATTAAAAATCCAAAGATTAACAGATGCTGGAAGTCAAAAATAAAAACAGAGCTCTATAAACATTCAGCGGGTCCCGCAGCATCTGTGGAAAGAGAAACAAAATGTATGTTCCCTCAACTTAGACCATTTGGAAGTCAAGTGTCATCTTCTCTAGGAAGTTCTCAATCATCATTCTGATAGCAGTGTACATTCCAGCTTTGGCAGATGTCCAGCTGGTACTGGAGGAGCTGAACACTGACCAGCAGTCACAAGCCAACACACTCTGATCCCTTTCTGATCATCATGGGGGACTTCAAACCAAGCAAGCTTGAAGATGTCTTTGCCCAACTACCACCAACACGTCACCTGCAGAACCAGAGTGCCAACACACTCAAACAAATGCTACACTACCATCAAGAACATTTAGAATTCCTATGCACGACCACACTTTGGCAAGACTGATCACGGGCCTGTACTTCGACTCCTGCCATATATGCAGTACCAGAGATGAAGGAGGCAAAGGTATTGGTCGTCAAGGAAGGTGGAGGAACATTTACAGAATTCCCTTGAATCAGAGGACAAGACCATATTTAGGGATTCATCTTTGGATATAAATAACCATGCCCCAGCTGCCAAGACTTGTATGGACGAGTCTGTTTCTTTGAGAACATACTGAGTCTTCCCTAACCAGATGCCCTGGATGAACTAGTCTGCTAAGGGCTAGGTCTGAGAAATTCAGGACTGGCAATGCAGAACCCTACAAGAAGTCTAGATAGGGCCTACAAAATACCATCATGAGAGCAAAAAGGCAATTATGACTGAGGTTAGAGACATAATTGAATGCACAGCAGCTGCGGTGGGGTTTGCATGCAATTACATCCCAAAAGACGCTGGACCCTCGCAAGACAATAGGCCCCAGTGGCATACTGGACAGGGTGCTGAAAGCCTGTGCTGACCAAGTGGCTGGACTTTTCAAAGATATCTTGTCTCAGGCTGTTGTGGTCTGCGGTTCCCGCCTGTTTCAAAAAAGCAGTTATAATCCTCGTGCTCATTAAGAGCAGAATAAGTTTCCTGAATAAGAATCGAGTGGCAGCACACACCTCTTCTGTGATGAAGTGATGTGAGAGGGTGGTCTCAGCTAGAATTAACATCTGCCTAAGCATGGACCTAGACACTTTCCCTACCTCCACAACAGATCAACTGCAGACTCAATCATATTGACTCTCTAATTTGCTATGGTCCACCAAGACATACATACATCAGGATAATGTCTTGTCAATTTCAGCTCAATGTTCAACACCATCTTTCCCTCAGTACTAATAACTAAGCTTCAAAACCTGAGTCTCTGTACCTCCTTCTGCAACTGGAACCTTGACTTCCTTAATGGGAGATTGTGGTCAGTATGGATCAGTAGTAGCATCTCTTCACTGATATTCAACACAGGCACACTTGAAGACTGTATTCTGAACCCACTGTTCTACTCTCTTTACAGTAATGCCTGTGTGGCTAAATATAGGTCTATGCCATCTACAAATTTTCCAGTGACATTAGTATTATGACAGAATCTTAGACAGCAAAGTTCAAGTTAATGGGACTGAGACAGATAGTCTGGTTGAGTGCTGACACAACAACAACCTCACACTTAACGTTAGAAAGTCTAAGGAATTGATTGCGAACTTCAGGAAGGGATGTCAGGAGAACACACAGCAGTCCTCAATGAGGGGTCAGCAGGTGAGCAGCTTCAAGTTCCTGTGTGTTGACATGTCAGGGGATCTCCTTTGGGCTGAATATATTGTTGCAAACTCGAAGAAGACATGCCAGTTGCTTTATGTTGTTGGAAGATTGAGGAGGTTTATATGTCACTGAAGACACTTGCAAATTTTTAAAGATATACAGTGGAGAGCCTTCTGCTTGGTTGATTCATAGCCTAGTATGGACCCTCCAATGCACAGAATTGCAAAAGGCTTCAGAACATTACAATCATGAACACAACCCTCTCCACCATTGAAGACATCTTCAGGAGGCGATACCTCAGGAAAGTGGCACCGTGCAAAACAGACCTTCTCTCATTATTACCATCAGGGAGAAGGTACAGGAGCCTAAAGACCCACCCTCAACAATTTAGGAACAGTTTCTTTTCATCCTACTTTAGAATGGTCCATGAATCTATGAATGCTGCCTCTTTTTTTGGATTAAATATTTATTTTTGCAATTTATAGATTTTTATAATTTTGTACTGTCCTCCTGCTGCAAAACAACAAATTTCACATTGAATATCAGTGATTATAAAACTGGTAGTGATTCTACTTTCAGCTTATGATTTTTTTGTGTATTACAAACAATATATTTATTTTCTTAGATGTTCTACAAAGGATCTATCAAACAGAACATTGCCTTGGTTTAGTGAATGCATTCCTAGCTTAGACACTTGTAGATTCAAATCATGTGTCAGAGGTATCTGTGGAGAATTCAACCAGACAACTAAGAGTTTCTGCAATGTGGAGTTTCTGTCCTTTATGTGAAATGCTTAATTGAACCCATACCTGGTCTTTCAGAAACATGACATCAGAACATAAATTGAAAAGAAAGGAACTGATAAAGTAATGACCTGGTCAACTATCATCATTAAAAATAGATTAAATAGTCCTATAACTTACTACTTTATTGAAGATCTTTCTGTGAATGAATTGGTTCACATATTATAGACACAAGGTCACAAAAGCTACTTCACAAGTAATTTAATATCTATAGAGTATTTTAGAACACACTATATGTGTTTAAGCTGTGATATAAATCCTTTGATTTATATTGGATTGCTGCAATTCCACTGTATTCATAATGGAAGTCTATTGATTGTATTATTTAAATCACCTGAAAGTTTCTTTATCCTTGTTGATTAGGTTTTTAAATCTCCACTTTATTATTTTTGATTATTTTTTATTTCCTTAGTTCACCATGAATATTGCAGAGAATATTTCCCCCTTTAAGTATTAAGACAGGAAGGTAAAAAACATTTCCCCTCCAACACAACCAGCATGACGTCAGAATCTGCAGAATCTGAACCAGGTTTAATATTACTGGCATAGGTTGTGAAACTTATTGGTTTACTGCAGCAGAACAGTGCAATACATAATAAAAAAAATGTAATAAATATATATAGCAATGAGAAGAGCACATGTCCTGGGTGATGGGGATCCTTAATGATGGACACTGCCTTTCTGAGGCACCGTTCCTTGAAGATGTCCTGAGTACTCTGGAGGCTGGTGACCATGATGGAGCTGATTACTTGTACAACTCTCTGCATCTTACTTCAATCCTATGGAGTACACCCCCCCCCCCCACCCCCGTACTAGATGTTGATGCAGCCAGTTAGAGTGATCTCCAAGGTACATCTGTAGAAATATGTGAGTGTTTTTGGTGACGTACCAAATCTCAAACTCTTCAGTTTGGATCATTGGTGATCTAAGACAGTAGTTCTACTTGGGTATTCTCATGCAATGAAATAGGGGCGGAGCTATCCACCACTGACAGATACATTCAGTGAGCCTCCTCATATTCAGTCCACATGCTGTATTTTCTACTTGTCAGCCCATTTTGCTTCACCCATATTTCAGTTTTCTCTGCAATCTAACTTTCCTTCCATTCAGTCATCATGACTCATCTTATAAAACTTTCCATTCCAGGCTTAAAAATAATTCTCAGTCTGTAAGCAATGACACTAAAAATGTTTTATAATCATGTTTATAATAGTTAGATGTTCATTAATTGGTTCCTGTTCAAAATACTTTGCTTTAATAAGATTTAGGTTTCATTTAATGCATTAGTTGTGGGTTTTGCATAGTGCAACTAAAGCACAACTCGTTCATAGATGAGCAACCAATCAGAAAAATAATCTGTAAAATCAGTGTATAATCTTACTTTAAATCCTCTTAATAGATACTTAAGCACTACATATAATTTTCAGTCAGTCAGTCGAACTATGAGGTCTGGCTATTGTAGTTAATTTTCCTTATACATACAAGTTAAATCTTGATGCATTTCTAACAGATTCTATTTCAACAATGAAATAAGTGTGCTATAGTTTTCCTAATATTTGCAGTACTGTGCAAAAGTCTTAGGCACAATTATATAGCTTCGGTGCCTAAGACTTTTCCACAGTACAGTATCTACTAAATGTTTACCAATATTAACAAAACTTCAGACTCACAGATATCACTGTTTCAAAGGCAAATAAAGAAAGAATGGAGATGAATGTCTTTCCACCATGTGCTTCAAATCAAATCAAAATTAATCCATGCAAGTAATGTTATAAAAACTGCTTACAGTACTGTGCAAAAGATACTCCAGCTATATATATGTGTCTCAGACCTCTTTGCACAGTTCTGTATATGTAGCTAGGCCACCTAAGACTTTTGTCAAAGTGGAGCAGCAAGCAAGTTTGTAAATCTGGTGAGAGCAAAGGATCTTGGGAACATTGAGGGTGGAGCACCGTGGGAGTGGTGTGGGAAAGGTGGCAGAGAAGGAGTGCCAGGGGAAGGGAGTGGTGCGGGTACAGACACACCCAGCTCTGAGATACCAAGAAAGGTGATTAGGTTGCAAACAATTTGCTTATTGGTCATTACAGAATGTCACTCTGTTGCTTCCCCCTCCCTTCCCCCTTTTTCCCGACCATGATTCCCCTCTCTTCCCCCTGCCCACTCTCCTTTCACAAAAGAAACCCATATTAGCATCAGATTGTTTTTTGTGCAGCAGCAGTACATGGCAATCATAAAATTACTACAGTGCGGTGCAAAAGTCTTAAGCACCCTGAAAATATCTCTGTAACGTTATTTAATGCTGTAATGTGTTTCTGTGTCTGGAACGTTTGGGTTATGACTGCAGATAAGGGGGGAACTAACCAATGGAGAATTGTCATGCTATATATACATGCCTAAGACTTTTGCATAGTACTGTACATGCATAATATTTAACAGCTCAGTTGCGATACTGGGGTTAATCTTGTTGGTAAATACCAGTAGTTCTCTATATAACTGATGACACTGAGACAGTGATTGTGTTTGTTCTGATGCTGGAGACACTAAGAGACCACAGAAGCTAGAATCTGAAACAATAAACAATTTGCTGGAGGAACTCAGTAGGTTAAGCAGCAACAATAGGACAGACAGGAATTGTCAACATTTCAGGTTGAAACCTTGCATCAGAACTGATAGTGGAGAGGTGGCCAGACTAAAGGGGGGGGGGGGGAGTGGAGCCTGATGGGATTGGTGGACTGAGAAAGGGTGAAAGATGACGGGCAGGATGCACTAGGTAAGAAAGAGGAGCTGCATGAAGAGGGTAGACCATGGCAGATAAATGAAAGACAGTGGCAGAGAAACAGAGGGATAATGAGAGAGAGAGAGAGAGATTGAGATTGCATAGGGTTATAGGAAGAGAATATAAAGATTTGAGACACTCGCTAGAGGAAAGTAACCAGGAGTACAAAGATCTACGTGTGCCAGACTCTAATGAGCAAAGGAAGTTAGAATGGGGACCATTAGGTAAGAGGTGAATGGTAGTTGAACCTTGAACCAGATCAGAGGTGGAGAACCAATGGGGAACGGTGTGTGTAGAGGATGGATGGAACCAAAAAGTGAAGAGAGATAAAAATAAGTGATGGGGCAAATAAGAAAAGAGAAAAAAAATTGAAGGACCGAAGAAAGATGGGAAGGTATGAGGAGGGGGTGTGGTAGAATGAATCCATCTGAGGGAAGGATTTCCTAAATTTTAAAAAAATGCTAAGTTTGGGCTGTGGACTACCCAAGTGGACTATGAGTTTTTTCCCTCTGGAGTACTGAAACAACTCTGAATGGAATCCCACTGTAAAGCACACAATTACTGAGATTCCCAAGCATTAATATTGAGGAATCTTACTTCATGGTCCTGCACCAGGTAAAGCATCGGTGAGGTACTCGAGTCCATGCATTTCATTAGAGACAAACATTTGTAAAAGGGAAAGGTATGAATTAGATAAATTGCAACTTCTTTAACTTGAGCTTGTAGTAATTATTTAATTATTTAGAAGTGGTTATGGATGGTGGTATTTATTTAAAAACATAAAACATCAGGGAGATTCAGAACTTTGGGAGCATGACCTTACCACCTAGTAATGATTTTTTTTTCCCAGCAGGTCTAATTTTATCTAATGACTCAATTACATCAGGCAGGAGCTTGACAAAACCCAGGATGATCTTGACATATCAATTCAGACCTTAGGATCTGAATTGGATAAAGTGGTGTTGGAGTGAGTCCATGGGTTCCACTCAGCACAGTTCAATCCATTACTTCATTATCTTCTTCTTCACATATACTGATAACATTAGATTTATCTTTAGAACATTAGAAGTCTACAATCCCAATATAATCATCAATTTTATTCCAATCTAACATATCTTTACTCTTTTTTTAAATGGCATAGAATCTTCTGTATGCTTAAGTATGTTCTTTATCAATGAGCTTATTATTCTTCTGAGAATATACTGCAAAGAAAAAATCTTCACCAATAATTGCCTTTTAAATACATTTATACCACTGCTTCCATCATTTCTGTTGCAAACTGATTCAAATTAATTAATATAATTTCATTTAATCAGTAGTTATAAAACTTTGGTGCCTAGAAAATCTTCAAGGTTATAACTATTAAAGGTTTCAGATCTGATAACAGGTGAAAAATATAGCAATAAGGAGCATAATGAATGAAAGCCATGTAAGCTTTGAGGAAAATAGAATAACTCAGCGTTATCTTCAATCTTTTCTCCTGTGCATCTCATCTTCCTTCCTGTTGCTTTCTACCCTCAACAAGTTTGTAATCCAATCATTCCTTTTCTCCATTATTCTGAGATTTTATTGTTACAACATACATATTTCAGTTACACTGAGTGCACAGTCATGGTCTTCTGCTGCTGTAGCCCATCAACTTCTAGATTCGATGATTTGTGCATTCAGGGATGCTTTTCTGCACGACGCTGTTATAATGTGTGGTTATTTGGGTTTTTGTCACTTTCATGTCAGCTTTGACCCTAAGTCCATAAGGTATAGGAGCAGAATTAGGCCATTTGGCCTATCGTGTCTGCTCTGCCATTCTATCATGGCTGATTTATTATCCCTGTCAACCCCATTCTTCTGCCCATATCCTTTGACACATTGACTAATACAGAACCTATCGGCTTCTGCTTTAAATTTAACCATATAACATATAACCATATAACAATTACAACATGGAAACAGGCCATCTCGGCCCTTCTAGTCCGTGCTGAATGCTTACTCTCACCTAGTCCCACCTACCTGCACTCAGCCCATAACCCTCCATTTCTTTGCTGTTCATATACCTATCCATTTTTTTAATGACAAAATCAAACCTGCCTCTACCACTTCTACTGGAAGCTCGTTCCACACAGCTACCACTCTCTGAGTAAAGAAGTTCCCCCTCATGATACCCCTAAGTTTTTGCCCCTAACTCTCAACTCATGCCCTCTTGTTTGAATCTCCCCTCCTCTCAATGGAAAAAGCCTATCCACGTCAACTCTATCTATCCCCCTCATAATTTTACATACTTCTATCAAGTCCCCCCTCAACCTTCTATGCTCCAAAGAATAAAGACCTAACTTGTTCAACCTTTCTCTGTAACTTAGGTGCTGAAACCCAGGTAACATTCTAGTAAATCTCCTCTGTACTCTCTCTAATTTGTTGACATCTTTCCTATAATTTTGGTGCCCAGTACTGTACACAATACTCCAAATTTGGCCTCACCAATGCCTTGTACAATTTTAACATTACATCCTAACTCCTATACCCAATGCTCTGATTTATAAAGGCTAATATACCAAAAGCTTTCTTCACCACCCTATCCACATGAGATTCCACCTTCAGGGTACTGTGCACCATTATTCTTAGATCACTAGATTATCTCTGTTGTACTGAGTTAATCACAATTTAATCACAAGAGGTTGCAGATTCTGGAGTCTGGAGTAGCAAACAATCTGCCCGAGGAACCTAGTAGGTCTAGCAACATCTGTGGGTGTAAGGAAATATCCCCAATAGATGTTCCTTGACCCACTGAGTTCCTCTAGCAGATTGTTGGTTGGTTCAATAATATTTGTTCTCTACTCACCTTAACTCTACTTCTTTGCAATTATTTAAATTTTCATTCACTATTCCAAAACGAGTGAAAATTTAACTTGAAACACTGATTTTGAATTAAGCCTCCACAACCATTGGGAGAAAATAGGTGATTAAACACTTAAATATGGGCAAACAAATCCTCAACTTCCATCCACATAATACTATTCTTTTTTTAACAGAAATGATGAATAGTAACACAATACAGTACAGTTACACATTTAAAATATATATCAGAGCACAATTGGGAGCGTATTTTAAGATTCCAGTTGTTACACAACTTTCCTTGGAGCTGAGGAAACAATCAGTGAACAGAAGCAGAAATTGCAAGAGAAACAAAAATACTGCTTAAATAACCCTCTGATCTGACTACTTCCATCTTAACTGTTAGCAAGTGGGTGGTGAATCTGTGGAATTCATTGCTATAGACAGCTAATGGAGGTCAAGTCATTTGGGTACATTTATAGTGCAGGGATTTAGGTTCTTGATTAGCAAAAGTCTCAAAGGTTATGAAGGGAAGGCAGGCAAATGGGGTTGAAAGGGGCTAATAAATTAGTCATGTTGAGTTGAATGGCTAATCCTGCTCCTGTGTCACATAGTTTTATGGTCTAATCGTTCTCTCAGAAACCGAAGGCTGAGTAATGAATTTTTTCTTTTCAAAGGTTCAAAGGTTCATTTACTATCAAAGCATGTATCCATGTGCAAGTCTAAAATTAGTCTTCTCCAGATAGCCACAAAGCTAAGAAAGGACATAAAGTCATTCAGAGAGAAACGTCCAAACCATGCCCCCTCTGTGCGAAAAAGAACAGACCTTGATCATCAACTCCACCAAAATCCCCATCCCCCAGCAGAAAATGAAACAGAAACATCCCCCCCCAAAAAAAAGCCTCTCCCCCGCACAAAAAAAGTTAACAGAACAGAGCAGAGCATCAATCCCTGAGCAATGTCCCACTGCACAACAAAATGGAAAGGGAATGAGCAATAAAAAACACAGAATATTAACACCAAAAGTCTGAGTAAGTCCACAGTCCATAAACACAACAGTTCAATCCATCAACACAGAACCACCATACCATCCTAAAATATCATCAATTATTTGGCGCCGTCTTTTTGTCTTTTGCCGAATAATCCCCAGTGCTTTCTAATATTTATACTGCTTGCTACCAGATAACATCATCTGCATCTCTTGGTTTTCAGATACCTTTGCTGGGACAATGCAATTTACATAGATGGTCTAAAAGCTCTGAAGACAATGTTGCAAATAACTTAATTGAAATTGCTTGGTTTAATGTAGGCCAATTAACATAGCCCCATTGCCTTGTGGTTGGCTAATGCAGGCAAGAACGTCACTTCACTTTGTGAACCACATCTCCTAGCAGCCAGCATATGTGTCCTTTTAATTTCAAACAGGCTTCTGCTTGCAATTTCTATTAAGATCTGAAGACATTTTTATTTATATCAAGAAGTTGAGCAAGGAATATTTGTGAGACGTTACGAACAACTCTGACCCTTTGGAAAGGTTATGCAGTTACCATGGAAAGCTGGAGACAGCAATAAGCCTCTCAATCCTGGAAAGTGAATAGCCATTACACAATTGTCATCGTGCCACATCACACGCCCAAAACTGACTAACCCGTACATCGTTGGAATGTGAGAGGAAACCAGAGCACCCAAAAGAAAGCTATATGGTTACTGGGAGAACATACAAACTTCTTACAGACAGTGGTGGGAATTAAACCCAGATTACAGGTCGCTGGTGCTATAAAGTGTTACCCTCAACAAAAATAACTGCAGTCACCAATGTGGCTGTGGCACTCACCTGACAGTTAACCCCATTTTAACATCTGATCAGCTGCAAGACAGGAAACAAATCAAACATTGCATATCAATTTCTGCCATTACATTTGGTATGCAATTCTTTTCTTTATTCATCCCAGCTATGTGACCTTTGCAGGCTGAGCCACCATTTAGCTGTCCATCTCAAACAGCCCTTGAGAAGGTGCTGGTGAGCAGCCTTTTTGAACAATTTACATTATTACAGGATTCTTTGGTTGTTTTTGGCATCTGTGACATTGTCCCTGCTTCTCTGTAAACATCAGACCAGTTAATCTGCTTGCTTCTCTGAAGATTCAGTCTGGTCTTCTGAACTCAGGTGACCTGCTAGTATTTGGATCTATGGATCATGTATTAAATGTGTGCAGCATACAACAAAGACGTAATTTTCAAAACTTTTGCTTTAGGACTTGGGAATCTCATCAACCAAGGATTTTCAGCGGTTTATATAATGGTCAGTAAGTAGTAAGAACTGTCACTTGGATTTTTAACATCTCAAATGCTGAGATTCACAGCTGAAAATCACAAACATGTTCTCAGCGTGTTTGATTTTATACTTTACAGGCTGTCAGCCACAATCAAAATTGTGATATTTTGTTCTCATTGCTAACAGTTAACAGCTGACTTTTCTAAATATTGAGCAAAAGAAAAGTGAATTTCATGAAATTTGTAGTTTTACTTTGTATCTAATAATCATATAATTACAACATGAAAAGGATAGCAGCGAGACAGGGAATTCAGCGCACAAAAGCAATGAAAATGTAATCAGCAAGCAAGCATAAGAGCAAGCTAGCGCTCAATTCCAAGTGCTGATTGAGTGAGGAGAAATCCAATGCTGATTCTGTATTAACAAGGGGTTAGAGTCTTAATAAAATATAGAGGATAGGGGCACTTGGCCATTACACAGGTAATGAAAGAAAAATTAGACTCATCCAATTATAGCTCTAAAATCTATAATAATAAAATGTAGCTAACTGCCCACAGGAAAATTCTCATCTAAGACTAATAATCAAACTCAGCATCCTTTTCCCCGCTATTCTAAACAAGTTCTAATTCACAGACCTCTCTATCTCACAGTGCCAAAAAAAAATTAACCATAAATCCCACCTAAGCAGAAGAAGAGACATACTGGCACAGTCATTATTCGAAACAACCTCAGTGACTTGCTGAAATAAATACTGTTCTGCGAGAGTATACATAATGCTCAGTCTCCAGATTAATGTAAATTGGCTGCTTAATGCAAGTGTTTGCTTAGGCTGCAGATACACTGAAACAATTGGTCTCAGAGTGGTACCTGTGAAGTATATATTGTCTACCTGGTGGACTAGAGTTATACTGCATCACCACAGGCCACACCAAGCTGAGACATCAGCAGCTTAGCTGCTTAGGAGTGGTACGGTAGCATAGCAGTTAGCACAGTTGCTTTACCATACCAGAAGTCACTGATCAGGGTTGAAATTTCACCTCTGTTTGCAAAGAGGTTGTACATTCTCCCTGTGACTGTACGTGACAGTGTGGATCACAGCTCTGAATGCTCCAGTTTCCTCCCACTTTCCAAAGATGTACAGTTAGGATTGGGGTTGATAAGTTGTGAGTATGCTATGATATGCAGGTGCTGGAAGTGTGGTGACACCTGCAGACTGCACCCAGCACAATCCTCACTGGTTTGATATGACGCAAGTGACACATTTCACTGTACATGTAACAAATGAAGCGAATCTTTAATATATGTATGCATGTTAGAAGGATTGGAAATACAGAATTATTTCCAAACATGAGAAAATCTGTAGATGTTTGAAGTCCAAAGCAACACACACAAAATGCGGGAGGAACTCAGAAGGCCAGGCAGCATGCACGGAAAAGAATAAACAGTCGAAGTTTCAGGCCGAGGCTGGAAAGGAAGGGGAAAAGTGACTTTCTTACTCTGACTTCTCACCTTCCATTCTAGTCCTGAGGAAGAGCCTCAGCTTGAGACATTGACTGTTTACTCTTTTTCATAGATGCTGCCTGGCCTGCTAAGTTCCTCCAGCATTTTGTGAAAAGTATTTCCATTTCATCAGAAAAGCTGAGATCTTTTTCTGAAATAATGAAATGTTTAGGTAGGTTATAACGAAAAGTTATAACAATAAATCACTGACATTTTGCTGGGTCTTATTACTCGTGCTGACAACCACTCTTCTGACACCCACACTATGTTCTTTGAATCCTGGATGGTTTCCAATCCTGGATGGTTTCCTGTTGTGTATTTTCATTGATTTTCAGATCATGGCAGCACCAGGTAGGGTCAGCATTTATAACCTTTCACTAATTGCCTCTGACAAGTTGGTGGTGAGTTTTCGTCTTCATTGCTTCAATTTTTCTGGCGATGAGACTCTCACAGTTCACTTTGGGGACAGCGAGGAAATTTCAAAAATTTGGACCCAACAATGAAGCAATATCTTTCCAAGAGACCACTGCTAGTGGAAGTGGTGGATGTGGGTTCAATTCTAACATTTAAGAGAAGTTTAGATAGGTACATGGATGAGAGTGGTATGGAAGACTATGGTCCGGTGAAGGTTAATTGGGACTAGGCAGCATGGACCAGAAGTTCTGAATGACTTGTTTCATTGCTGTACTGCTCTGTGACTCTAAGTCGAGGTCTCCCAACCTGGGGTCCACAGACCCTTGCTTAATAGTATTGTTCCCTGAAATATGTTGGGTACCACTGCTCTAAGTGAAGTTGGTGTGTTATTCAGAGGGTATCCTGAAAGCGATGGTTCCCACCCCACCCCACCCCACTGTACTTGTTATCTGTGACCTTGTGATGGTAGCTTTTGTGAATTTGGGGTGTGCTGCCTGATTAGCTTGGGTGATCAATCATGTTTTTGTAGATAGTACACACTGCACAAGAGGAACCCACCATCGAGGAGCACAGGAGATGCGTCCATTTGGGTTACCCAGAGGAATGAGCGGCAGCAGAACATTGCATTCACAATAGCCAAAGGATTGACTTCAATGACACAAAACTTCTGTGCTGCGTCAATGGCTTTTGGGACCGCCTGGTGAAGGAAGCCATTGAAATAAAACTAGAGGAAAAGAATCTTAATAAAGTTGAAGGTCCCAAGATGGGACAGCGGAAACATGATTGGATGAGGACTAACCAATCAGGACAGTTGGACAATGGGAAATAGACATGTCCTGGTATCATCCCAGATGACAATGGCAGAGTTTGTCATTGAAACATTGGTTAAAATTGACACCTGTACCTGGCTGTGTGTTCAGAGATGGTCCAACACACCACTGTTATAACATATGATTCTTTGAGTTACTGTTCTCATTTATGTTAACTTGAACCAGTCTGGCCATTCTCGTGCAGCCTCTCTTATTAACAAGTCATCCTTGCCCAGAGAACTGCCTCTATTCTGGTAGAGTATGGAGTGAAGACTTTGAGTGGTGGATGAGGCATCAGTTCCAACTTCAGTGATCTTGGATTGGTCCACCTCAATCTGGACCAAATGGACTATGAGTGATGAGCTTTGTCAGGGGATACTGGGTCAACAAGATACGGCTCAAGATTCAAGCAGTTTATCAGCATTGCTTTTCACATCTGGCTAGGAATTCATTGCTTTTGTTTTTATTTGTAAAATTACATTGTGCATCTCCCTGTTGCTGATTTTAATATTGCATAGCACCACTTTGGATGCAGTGAATGCTACAGAAGAGCTATAGTTGAATCTGATGGTACGTTATAGTGACGGTATGCTGAAGGCATTCTCATTATGGTTATGAAGCTTCTTTGATAATGTAATATAATATCTGAATCAGGTCTAGTATTATTGATATATGTCGTGAAGTTTGTTCTTCTGCGGCAGCAATTCGAATTCAAATTCAAAGTAGCATATAACCCTGAAGTTCCTCTTCCCCACAGCCACGAAACCAACCCGTCAAAGGAAAAAACATCAAACCACCGTCACGCACAAAAAAAATTGCACAAACCACAACAAAAAATTAGCAAAAACCTAGAATATAAAACACAAAATCAAAAGTAATATTTCAGTTCAGTTCGGCGTTCATTATCTGAGACCACCCTGATTCAAAAATCGCTCAAAAGTAGAAACAAAAAAAGAAGCAATCAGAACTAGAACACATTTTAGACCTAACTGTGAGTCGAAATCTACCAACCACAGTGATTAAACCTTGCACCGGATCCATCCTTTAACAGCATCAAAGGACAAATAGATTACTCGAATGCAAGGAATGTGCAATATATAAAAATATACAGTACTGTAACTTAAAATAAGAAATATGCACTTTCTCATTAGCAAGGCACTTTTGCCCACAGAGCTGCCACTCACTCATTGTATTTTGCTTTTTGCACCATTCTCTATAAACCTTAGAGACTGTTGTGTGTGAAAATCCCAGGAGATCAGCAGTTTCTGAAATACTCAAACCACCCCAGTTGGCACTAACAATCATTCCATGGTCAAAGTCACTTCAATAATATTTCTTCCCCATTCTGGTATTTGGTCAGAACAACAACTGAACCGCTTGACCATGTCTACATGCTTATATGTATTGGGGTGCTGCCACATGATTGGTTGATCAGATATATATATTAATAACCAGGTGTACAGGTGTGAAGTGGCCACTGAGTGTATATAAAAAAAGTAATAACTACTGAAAAAAGGCAATTCAGAAATGTAATTTGCCGCTCTCAATATTGCAATCATCAAACGTGTACTTGTTTTCTTTTTAGGGTACTGTAAAGAGGCAGAGAAGAGAGCATGAGCCACATCCTGCCATGCTGACTGCAGTTCAAGAGCTGCTCATTGCAACAAAGCACCAATCCAGCTGAAGCAAACTCAGATACTGGTGCTCCACAGGAGGAGAATAGAATCAGAATCTAAGCCAGGCTGATCATCATGTTGCAAAATTTGTTGTTTTGTGGCTGCAGTACAGTGCAAGCCATTAAAAAAAACACTATAAGTTAGAATAAAAATAAGTAAGTATTACAAATCTCTGCTGTCTTGCATCTATACCCATTCCTTCATCAGCTGCGTAGAAGTTGCTGCATGGGCAACATCTTGGTCTCCATATCGCACTGCCCTGGCTTGTGTATCACGTGGACAGCTAGGACACTATATCCATGGTTGACCCCTGACCAATGGAGGGCCTCAGATAGATAAGGCCAGTTATCTATGTTGTGAGATTCCCTGGGAAATGCAGGGATGATTTAAATGATACATTGACATTGCAAGATGCCAAACATCAGACAAATGGAACATGATTCAGATCTTGGTGCCTGAGGAATGCCTGTTATTCAAAATCCATTGCTAGAACAATCGAAGAATAGTTGAAAGAAATCTAAATGATTGAAAGACATCATTGCTCAGTTCCAATATTGTTCTTTATTTAATTTATGAGAGAAAGAGTACTTGAGTGTGACTGTTAAACTATGATGTTAGCTTTGTAATGGTGTAGATGGATGTACTAAATGGGCTGCAGAGTTAGAGGATTGGTTATAATTTCAAATAAGACCAAAAGGCTAATTAGTGCATTTCTTAATCAACTGAAATGATGACCATTTTCAGCAGCTGCCTAAGTATTGAACTGAATCAAGAGGGGAGTTCATTAAGCACATTCTGACCTTACTGAGTAACCCTACTACTTTATTTTGCTCTGGTACTAAATATCCATTACCATACTTGACTGTAAGTGTTCTTAAATGGGCCATTTGATGAGGACATGTACGAATTGTAAATGGGAAAAGCTGTTGGCCGTAAAGACGATTAGCCTCTGAGATTAATTTAAGATGTACTAGTAGCTGTTAAGCTTGAAATGTAAAGTTGGTGAATGGGCAACAATGACTAGCATTCACATTTTTCCAGAGCTTCTTGTCATGACAGCAAGACTTATTCAGTTCAATCTTTACTTCTTAGTAAGTGGCTGTTACTAGCTGAAACTGAGAACTACATTGGTACGTTACTGTTTAGCTAACTGTTGGCTACTCTCTGAAGCTTAGTAACTTCCTGGAAATCATTGTTAATTACAATATGGTTATAGCATAAAGTTCCATGTAATTGTTCCTGTTGAAAAATGACAAGAGTCCATGACCTAGAACATTGACTCACCCTCTGTAGCAACACACACGAAATTCTGGAGGAACTCAATCCTGATGAAGAATCTCAGCCTGAAATGTCAACTCTTCGTTCATTTCCATAGATGCTGCTTGACATGCTGAATTCCTTCAGCATCTTGTGAGTGTTGCCCTGGATTTCCAGCATTTGCAGAATCTCTTGTGTTTATGACTCTTCTTTCCTTTAATCCTGCCTGATCTGCTAAACTTTTGCAGCATTTTCTATTTTTAACAATATTATTGAAATTTTCACTGTTCGATGAATTTTGTAACATTAATTTCCAGTTGACTTTACTTTGTTAAGCTCGCTGACAGAAAAAAGTACCTACTTATAAAGGAAAAAATCCAATAAACAACTGATGATAGGACACTCAGAAACATAGAAAATCTACAGCGCAATACAGGCCCTTCCACCCATAATGCTGTGCTGAACATGTCCCTACCTTAGAAATTACCCAGGCTTACCCATAGCCCTCTATTTTTCTAAGCTCCATGTAGCTATCCAGGAGTCTCCTAAAAGACCCTATCGTATCCGCCTCCACCACCGTCGCCAGCAGCCCATTCCACACACTCACCACTCTCTGCGTAAAAAACTTACCCCTGACATCTCCCCTGTTCCTACTTTACTCACTACATTCAGGCCAGAGATGAGAAGAATTTTTTTCACCCAAAGGCAATGAATTGTTGACTCAACAAGAGTGTTAAAGCTTGGATATAAAATCTATCGATTGATCTATATTATATATATCTGTTAGTGTGTATTATGGGGTTAAGGTATAGAGTAAGTATTAACTTCACCAGCAACCATTCATCAGATATGAATGTAGATTTTAGATTGAATTTAAAATGCAGCCCTGTGCAATAGTTTTCCTGAGCTGTGGACGGAGTTGATTGCAAACCAGACATTGCTGATTAACATTCATCTTGTGTGTCTAGAGTGTGTGAAACTATATGTAATTAAAAGGAAACATTGTAGATACATTGTAACTATTGAATTGCCCTGCTGTATATAGCCTTTGATCTTTAGCATATAAAAATATCATGTAATATTGGGTCGGGAGGACTCTTCCTCCAAGAGTGTCTCAATATGATGCCTGGTGCTTATTTTTGTTGAAGAAAACACTTCTATATCCATTAGCTTCAGTGTCTTTCTGGTGACTTTGTTCACATTACACTATCTATCTATTTATTTATTTAGAAATATTTATTTTTCTATTTGCTTGGCACTTACAAGCTTATTTATTTAGAAGCATTATTTACTAAATTATTTCTTATTTATTTATCTGCTTATGTATTTATTTGTTTGTTTATTTATTTGGAGATACGGTCCTTTGACTGGCCTTTGCAGCCCATGAGTCTGTGCCACCTAACTACACCCATGTGACCAATTAACCCATTCGCCTGTGGAATGTGAGAGAAAACCCATGTGGTCACAGGGAGAAGGCACTCACTCCTCACTGACTGCAGCTGGAAATGAATCGAGACCGCTGGTGTTGTAATAGTGCTACACTGGTCTCTGGACTACCGTGCCACCCTGAAACAATAGCATATAAAATAAACTAAGTAGCACCATATTTAATAGAAACATTAATCAAGTTAAGGGACATGAGGTTTCTGCAGGAAATTGGAGCCTTGGGGTAAAATGAGCCATAATCTTGTTGAACGATTGAAAAGGAGATTTGGGTTAAATGACCTTTCTCTGCTTTTGTTTCTTATATTCTTATGATCTCCATTCTGCCGATCCACTTCATGTCATTAATGTGCATTTGATAGAGTTCTACGGGCTGGATTCTGCTATGTAGAATTTTGTTTCATGCAGATCAACATTAAATGTTTGCAGGCAATTTTTTTAAGGTGTGAAGAATGAGTGTTTTCCTCCTTCTGACTACATTCAGGAAGGTTAATTTCTCCCTTCTTGGTTTCCTTGTCCTGATATCTTCTTCCTCATTTAAGTCTTTTTGGCTGCCAGCAAAATAGCATCAAAGTCAGTGACAAAGGTCAAAATCCTCATTTCTGTTCATTAGGCTGATTAATTTAGATGATTTTGGTTTTCATCCATTTGCATGGTTTAATTTCGTACTGACAGTATTATTATATTATAAAGAGAGGTAAAATAATGTTAGTCCTCAAGCGATAGCTAAATGATTTTATCCTGAACTTGCCATTGAAAATGCCTTACAAACTTCTAAAGGAAAATGGGTACAAATATTTTGTCTTGGTAACGGCTTCAGCCTTCTGTAACAAAAATGCTGATAATGTACAGTACATGCTGCACTTTGAAGGCACTGAACATAAAGGAAATTTTTCTTTAACCTTTCTTTCAGTAGCTGCTGAAATAAATACTGACTAGCTACTTTATACTGAAATTTCTACATTTCAGAATTCAAAATAAATTTATTATCAATGTATGTACAATATATGTTACCATATACTACCTTGAGATTTTTTTTTCTGGCATTTACACAGATAAAGGAAATACAGAAGAATTTTACTAAAAAACCATACATAAACAGGCAAAGACTGACAAACAACCAATGTGCAAAAGAAGACAAACCGTGCAAATAAAAATAATACAGAGAACATGAGCTGTAATGAGTCCTTGAAAGTGAATCTATAGATCGTAGAATCAGTTCACAGAAGTGGTGAATGAAGTTATCCGTGCCAGGTCTGGAGCCTGATAATTGTAAGTTAAGACTTGTTCCGGAACCTTGTTATGTGGGACCTAAGCCTTCTGTATTCCTGTGATGATATTAGGATCCCTGTCCGCAAAGCCCTGAACTCAAAAGAAGACTTTTAGTCTTGTCCAATATAGGTACCTATGGGTACTTCACCTAAAAGAGTTTATAATGTATCTATCTACTCTTCAAGGAGTAACTTACTTTCCTGTCTAGTCTCTGTGATGAAGTTTCAGCTGCCAAGAGTCACTGCTTGAATGATGACTCCCCTTCCCTACCAAGGAGGAGCTGCTTCTAGTTACTGAAGTAGCTTAAACACAGATTATTTTATTTTTAATAATCCATGTTTAAATTTAGACAAATACAATACTGTGCAAAAACCCCAGGCAATATAGAGTGTTTATATAATTTCAGACAGTATGGCCTCCACAGAGCCCTGATCTCAACATCATCAAGGCTCTCTGGGATTACTCAGAGGAGCAGAGTGGGATGCAGATGGGTGGAGCGAAGTCAGGATGGCGCTAAACGACGACTCCTTTGCTTGCATCTTCAGAAACAGTTCTATTTCTATCTTTGATATCTTCTTTTTTTCCTTTTCAAGGTTCTTTTCAAGACCCTAACCTGGAGTCACACTCTGACTTCTCTTCTTTGCGGGAATGGGGCCCACTCTCAGGGCCTCACAACCAGCTGCTTTTTGATATCCCAGGGGTGCGACCTGGAAGACTAGCGCACCCTCAGGGCGCTGGATTTTCGTGGCTCTGTTGACGTGCTGATTCAATGCCGGTGCCCCTGACTGAAGCGTTGTGGGAGAACACGGAACATCGGGATCAGTGGGTTAGCTGCCGTAGTTTGTGTGTCCGAAGAGCTGCACTTTTCTGGCGCCGACTTTCTGGGCACAGACTTTGGAAAAAGCAACGCAATAGGCTTTTAACATCGTATATTATGTCTCCCCTCTTCCTGTGAAATGGGGCACCTCTTTCGCCCTTATTAGGGAGAGAGAGGGAGGGAGAGAGAGAGGGGGAGAGGGAGAGAGGGTGAAGGGGGGGAGAGAGAGAGAGAGCCTGTGGTATGACGACAGGTGAACAATTATTCTTTGGGGCACTGCAAGTCTGTGTATTTATTGATGTTTGCTGCACGCTTGAGTGCTTGCTTGGTGGAGGGTGCTGATGCTTTTTTGCTGTTGGGGGTGGGAGATCGTTGCCTTGCTGCTGCTTGTACGTGGGAGTGGGGAGCTGGGGGGGGGGGTGGTTTGGATGTATACATCTCTCTGACATTAAATGTGCCTATTGACCTATTGAGAGACAGAAGCAAGCAAGAGAGTCAAAGTTTTCAGAAGAAGTTCTTCAGGATGCTTGCAACAATTTACCAGATTATTTTCTCATTAAGCTGCATGACAGTGTACCTAGGGAGAAGTGACGCAGTTTTAAAGTGTTATGATCCCAGCCCCCTCCTTCCTGAAAATCACAAGATCGCTATTAATTCGGATCTTGGAACCAGGAAATGAGAGAGAATCCTCAGAAAGACAACACAACGGATTTGACCATTGTTTCTTGGAGACACCTTTGTGGATTGCGATCATATGCTACGTGCCAGCTAGCAGGGCTACGTGTACACCCTCGGGCAATGTGGGGTGGGGATTGTATTACCCCACCTTGATTAACATCTACAACCCTGCAAGTCAAGATAAAAGAGGGGCTGCAGGGGGCAGTCCCCTAGCGACGCACCAGAAGGAGACACCATCGCTCATTGCTCCCGTGATAACGGGAAGCTATTCGGAAGCCACGTGTGGTCCGTTTCCCCTGGCCTGGGGAACGGGTGGCTGATAACACCGAAAAGGACTTCGAACTGACAACGGGGAACCCACGTTCCCGATTCAACGGTTTGCGTCCAAAAAGACTGGGCAAGTTTCTCTTCTCACCAAAAATCTCTCTCTCTCTCCAACAAGTGAAACCCAGCGGTCCCCAAAAGCCTGCATGAGCTCGAGAGACTTTTATATTTCCATCGGACAATATTTTTACCCCTAGACAAAGCGATAGAGCTACTTCTTATTGATGATTATTACTATACCCGCGCTTTAGATTGAGTATTGATGACGTATATTATCTGAATGTTTGTATTAACCTTACTTTTGTGCCCCTTTATAAATAAAAACGTTTAAAAATAGTACCCTCAGACTTCAACGGACCTCTCTATCTTTGCTGGTAAGTGACCCAGTTATGGGGTTCGTAACAAAAGTCAAAGGGTGGTCACATCAAATATTGATTTGATTTAGGTTTTCACTGTTTACTGCTCTGCATAGTAATTTTTTTGATATTTAGAAACTTTTCATGTCATTATTTTTGAAAGATTATGTCATTTTTAGCACAATGTTTATTTTCAAAGTCCAAATTAAATTTATTATCAATGTGCATACATGTTACCATATACAACCCTGAGATTCATTTTCTTGCAGGCATTCACAGTAGGACGAGGAAAGAGATATCAATGAAAAATTATACACACAGACTGACGAACAACCAATGTGCAAAAGACAAACTGTGCAAGTACAAAAAAAGAGGAATGAATAAATAAAAAAATACTGAGAACTTGAGTTGTAGAGTCCTAGTGGGGAAATAAGCCTCTGATTTAAAAACAAGAGAAAATCTGCAAACGCTGGAAATCCAAGCAACAGATACAAAATACTGGAGGAACTCAGCAGGCCAGGCAGCACCTATAGAAAAGAGGACAATCAATGTTTCGGGCTGAGACCCTTCATCAGGACTGGAGAAAAAGAGATGAGGAGTCAGAATAAGAAGGTGAGGAAGAAACACAAGATGATAGGTATGAAGAATTGAAGAACAGCAGCGATCACAGAGAAGGAGCAGTGGAAGTGGGTTTCCCTGTCAAAGGGGAGGCTTAAGCTTCTTCAGAGTAGGCGTCCATGGAAGAGACCTTGCAGAGTAGTAGTCCAATCACAAAGAAGAGGAAATCTGCAGATGCTGGAAATTCAAGCAACACACACAAAACGCTGGAGGAACTCAGCAGGCCAGGCAGCATCTATGGAAAAGAATACAGTCGAGGTTTTGGGCTGAGACCCTTCATCAGGACTGGAGAAGGTTCTCAAAAATCTATTCAATTTCCTTTTGAATGCATTCCAGAACCACACACTGGCTTTGGGCTTCAGTCATAACTGAAGCTTGTGCCAACCCAATGACAAATTCAGCATTGGTGCTTCAAGCAATGGCCATTCAGTGAACCTCCTAAGAATCCCTCATTCTTATGTTTCAAGGCTGTCTTGGTCTTTATGATATATCTGCAGGCTTTCAAGGAGCAGCTTTAACTTCTGCAATCTGCAATTTAAAAAAAAAACAGCATTTTCTATTAAGCTGCTACAATTTTATAGTTGTTATTATTTATCTTAGTATCATATTCTAACATATGGGTAACATATGTGTACGGGTATATATGGGTATATAACTTATGGGTGGTAGGGTGGAGATACAGGTAGTGAAAGTCACTCCTTTCCTCCGCTAGCCTGCAGGTCACATTTGGGCAAGGAGTGGCACCTGCATAGCCTCCAATCAGGATCCCATGAAGCCATGGGACCAGATGGTGGATGGTCGTATGAGCAGCTGGTGCATATCACAAGCTCTGGTTATGCAACCACTGATACCAGGCAGATGATCTCCAAAGAGTTTTGATAATGGATGGGGTCAACCATTTTGTAAAGACACTGCTCAGAAGCAGGCAATGACAAACCACTTCTTGAGAAAATATTGCCAAGAACAATCATGGTCATGAGCCTCAGAATAGAAGGGTGTCCTTTTAGAATGGAGATGAGGAGGAATTTCTTTAGTCAGAGAGTGGTGAATCTGTATAATTTGTTGCCATAGGCAACTGTAAAGGACAAGTCTTCTTGTATATATCTCAAGAAGATCACCTCTTCTTGGTGTACAAATATATCAGTGCTGTCCTAATTCTGCCCACCAGACTTGGAATATCTAGCAGTAAAGTGCCGTCCTTTTTACCTATAAAAGAAGTTCTCTAGGGTCATTTTGGTAGCAGTTTACATTCCACCTCAGGCCACTGTCAAGCTGGCTTTAAATGATCTGAGCAATGGGATCAACATGCACGAAACAGTGCACCCTTAACACCTTCACCATCATTTTGGAGAATTTAACCAGGCCAGTCTGAAACTAAGCAACTACCATCAATAGGTCACTTGCAATACCAGAGGAAACAACACACTGGACCATTGCTACACCACCATCAGGAATGCCTACCGTGATATTCCACACCCTCACTTTGGGAAGTCTGATCACCTGGCTGTACTTCTACTCACGGAGTATAGGCAGAGACTGAAGACTGCAGCACCAGTAGTAATTGATCCACTTGTTTATTAAATATTATTATTTTTATTTTATTTATTATTATTTTTTCTCTCTGCTAGGTTTTGTATTGCATTGAACTGCTGCTAAGTTAACAAATTTCACGTCACATGCTGGTAATGATAAACCTGACTCTGATTCTATAGTTAAGGCAGAGATTGATAGATTCTCCTATGTCTTATGATCACCTATGTCATATGACATGCCACACAATGATGATGATGATGATGAAGATGAACATATTCTTACTGAGTCTCACTCCAGGGAACCTGTCTACATAAATGGACTGCCACAAGAATGCTGTATAAAGGAGAGCTGCATTGAAGGAGTTGTTTGTCTGGAAGATCAAGGACATTCACAAAACTTTCTAATTGACAGCAATGGCATTGGGCTAATCCAGGGAGCTGGCTCGGCCTTGTGTCAAAGTTTTTGCAATATTCCAGTGCTTGAAGACTTAAATGAAGTAAATGAAATAATGAGAACTCTGGCAAGGTTGAACTTTTCTCTTGGTTGAGAAGTCACAAATGACGGGAAGCAGATTTAAATGGTAGAAAATTTATAGGGTAGCTGAGATGAAAAAAAATTTGATGAGGGCTTGGAGCATGCTGTTTGAGAATCTATAATTTCAATAGCTGGAAAGTAAAATTAACCTGAATGTAATTTTAAGATGGCATGGAAATAACGGTCTCATTCTGTATTGAAAATTTTACTGGTTCTATGAAATATGAATTCTATGCTCTGTATTGCAATTTTGCCATTTATTGACTTTGTGGCACAACATAGATGAGAATAAATTAAATTATAAGCAATGTTCCCACTGCACTGGCTTTGGAACAATAGAGTCTGGAAGAAACACTAAGATGCAAGTTTATGGAAAACAAAGGAATGAAACACCATGGATGAATTAATTACAACAAAATGAAACTTAGCAAAATATCCTATACCAATTGCATGGATGTATGTCAACGCTGGCAGGGTTTGCAAGCCAATACTTCCTACAAAGCAAAATCCAACATCATGAGTGGCAGCAATGCTGCACTACCAGATGAGCGCAATGCCTTTTATGCTCACTATGAAAGAGAGAATAAAACCACAGTTATGAGGATCTCTGCAGCATCCGATAACCCTGTGATCTCCATCTCAGAGGCCAATGTCAGGTTGTCTTTCAAGATGGTGAACCCTCACAAGGTGGCAGGGCCCCTTACATGGTAAGGCTCTGCAAACCTGTGCCAATCAACTAGCGGGGGTATTCAAAGACAGTCCCTAAAAAAGAGCAGTGGGAACTGCCTCAACGACTAACATCCAGCAGTATTCACATCTATGGTAATAAAATGTTTTGAGAGTTTGGTTATGGCTAAAATCAACACCTGTCTTGGGAAGGACCTGGATCCACTACAATTTGCCTATTGCCACAATAGGATGACAGCAGATGCAATCTCAATGGCTCTGGACAACGCAAATACCTATGTCAGGGTGCTATTTATTGACTGCAGCTCAGCATTTAACACCATCATTCCTACAGTCCTGATTGAAAATCTACAGAACCTAGGCTTCTCTATCTCCCTCTGCAACTGGATCCTCGACTTCCTAACCAGAAGATCACAATCTGTGCAGATTGGAAATACCATCTCCACCTTGCTGACAGATACACCGCAGGGATGTGTGTTTAGCCCACTGCTCTACTCTCTCTACACCCATGACTGTGTGGCCAGACATTGATACAAAATGCCATTGATACATTTTCTGATGATACAACCATTGCTGGCAAAATTTCAGAAGGTGACAAGAGGGTGAACAGGAGTGGGATATACAAGTTAGTTGAGTGGTGTCGCAACAACAACCTTGCACTCAACGTCAGCAGGACTAAAGAGTTGATTGTGGATTTCAGAAAAGAGAAGACAAGGGAGCACAAACCAATCCTCATAGAGGGATCAGAAGCAGAGAGTGTGTTTAACTTCAAGTTTTGGGCGTCAATATCTCTGAGAACCTAACCTGGACGCAACATATTGATACAGCTATGAAGAAGGCAAGACAGCAGTTATATTTCCTTTGGAGTTTGAGGAGATTTGGTTTGTTAACAAAAAAGTCAAAACCTTCTTCAAATGTACCAGGTTACCCTCTGCATCACCATCTGGTTAGTGGGGCGAAGGGTGGTAATGCACAAGATCAAAGTAGTTACAGAAACTTGTAAAATTAGTCAACAACTCCATCATAGATACTAGCCTCTGTCATATCCAAGACATCTTCAAGAAGTGCTGCTTTAGGAAGATGACATCCATCATTAAGGATCCCATCTTCACCCTGTTGCTGTTGGGAAGGAGGTACAGAAGCCTGAAGGCACACTCTCTGTGGTTCAGGAACAGCTTCTTCCCCTCTGCCATTCGATTTCTAAATGGACATTGAACCCATGAACACTACCTCACTACTTTTTTAAAATTTCTGTTCCTTTTTGCACTGCTTATGTTAGCTTAACTATTTAATAAGCATATGTACATAATGTAACTCACTTTTTTATTCTCTATATTTATTTATTGTGTATTTCATTGTACTGCTGTCATAAAGTTTACAAATTTCACAACATAGGCTGGTGGTTTCAAACCTGGTTCTGATCCTTCTGGACAATAGATCAGCATAAAATGGACTCACAAAAGAATAGAAATTCTAGTCTCCTTAAATGGAAATAAATGAATTCAGAAAAAATAATTACAAGGCCTTGAAGAACAGAGTCACAGGTAAAGTTTGAATAGGTTAGTACTTTATTCCCTGGAGTTCAGGAGAATGAGGGGAAATCTTATAGAGGTAGAGTATACAAAATTATGAGGCATATAGATAGAGTGGATGCATGCAGCCATTCTTCCCCTCAGGCTGGGTGAGATTAGAACTAGAGGTCATAGTTCTGGGGTGAAAGGAGAAATTTTTAAGGGGAATTTGAAGAATACCTTTACTCAGATGGTAGTGCGAGAGTGGAACAAGCTACCAGTGGAAGTAGGTTCAATTGCAACATTTCAGAGAAATTTAGATAGGTACAAGATTAAGAGAGGTTTGGAGAGCTAAGGTCTTGGAACATATAGATGGGACTAGGCAGGAACCCAGGATGGTGCAGAATCAGAAAATAATTTTGAAGAGCAAAAGGAAATTCAGAAATTTTGTTAGTAAAAATGTGAAATGTATTTCCCATACTTGTGAAGCAGATAAGATCCTGTTCAAATTCAGCTGCCCATGAGAATTTGTGAATTAAGTATGTTTTCTAAAATTAGTACACGAGCTAAGATTGAAATAGTACCTAACCTCTTTGCTTAGTGGTTTGATCCAGAAGAGAACTTTATGACCTCATCATCTGCTGCACAGTAGGGGCTCTGCCACTTTACAGACCACATTTTGTCTACCTGAGAAAGGTGATAATTGCTAAAGCAATGGCATGAATCAGCTTTAATGGATTAATTAATTAACAAAGTAATTGACAAAAATTAAACAGTCAACTAATCATCCTGTCACCAGGCCAGCTGGTACAGGCATATTACAATACTATACACACATTTCACACTGCCAGTTAAGATCCTGTTGTACAGATGAGTGCTGAGACATCACCACAACAATAAAAGAAACACTGGAATGTTACTTCAGCCTTAGATCATTAGTGCCAACCATGTATCCTTGGCAACATGCGATGCAAAACAACCTGGGTAATTTTGACACCATTCTCTTGTTAACTTCGTGTTTGGCATTTAAACACTGTGGGCTGTTGGTGTCAGACTAGTTTCTGAAGTAAAGGTATTCCGAGATACTTGCTCCAAATAATTATGTTTATGTTGATTACTTAAGTATGTTAAGTCACATAAATCATTCCTCATTTGCTCCATTCTATTGAACTCCTGACTTTAAATGTTATAACCCTTTTCCAAGCATGGATTGGTATACAGGTGCTGCAAAACTGTTTGTGATTAGCCCCCTGCTCTGTTTGCTTTACACTTATCACAGTGCGGTGAAGCACATCTCCAACGCCATATTTGAGTTTGCTGACTGCCATTGGCTAAACCAAAAGTGGTGACAAAATCAGCATATAGGAGGGAGCATGAAAATCTGGCTGAGTGGTGCCAGAAAAACAGCCTCCCACTCAATGTCAGCAGGATGAAGGAGCTGAGTTTTGACTTCAGGAGGAAGAAACCGCGGGTCCATGAGTCGGAGAGGGTCAGTAACTTTAAGTTATCATTTCAAAGGGCACGTCCTGGCCACACGACATAAGTACAATTACAACAAAAGCAGAGCAGTTCCTCTACTTCCTTAGCAGTTTGTGAAAATTTGGAATGACATCTAAAACTTTGACAAACTTATAGAGAGTATATTGACTGGCTGCATCACAGCCTGTATGGATACACCAATGACCTTGAACAGAAAACCTACAAAAGGAAGTGGATATGGCCCAGTCCGTCAAGTGTAAAGACCTCCCTACCACTGAGCCCATTTACATGGAGCATTGTCACAGGAAAGCAGCATCCAACAGCAGGGACCCCCACCACCCAAGTCATGCTCTCTTCTTGCTGCTGTGATCAGGAAGGAGGTACAGGAGCCTCAGGACCCACACCACCAGGTTCAGGAACAGTTATTACCCCTCAAAAATTAGGCTCTTGAACCAGTGGGAATAACTTTATTCAGCTTCATTTTCCCCACAACCTATGGACTCATCATCTCATGTTCTTGATATTTATTGGTTATTTATTTATTTTTTTCTTTTGTATTTGCACAGTTTATTGTTTTATTTGCACCTTGGTTGTTTGTCTGCCCTGTTATGTGCAGTCTTTCATCAATTCTATTATGATTTTTGGATTTGCTGAGTATACCTGAAAGAAAATGAATCTCAGTGTAATGTACTTTAATAAATTTACTTTGAAATTTGAACTTTGATAGTAGAACTCATTGCACTTCCATTTTAGCACTATATGGTCCAGAATTGATGGAGTAATGTTAGCAATCATTTCCAGATTAAGCTGTGCTAATCACAAAAATGGACCAGTTAACAGTGTCTTTTGTTTTCTCAATATCAGGTGCACTCCCACTGCTATGATCATCGTGCATAGTAAGTTATAAACTCAGTTCCCCACTTCTGGAAAAATCTATCACTGAGCAGTCATGAAACAATAAGGATCTGTGATCTTCATTTGGGTACCATTTCAAAGGTGACACTGCTGTTATTGGAACTCTTTACAAGACAGCTGCAACATTTACATAAAACCATTCCAAAGTGCTTATTCCATCCTCATATCTTTGTCTTGGAAACATAGCTAATTTTAACATAATCTTAAACCAATGATCATCCTTAGAAAGGTGTTAGAAAGGACTTGGTGATTCCGAGAAGAAAGCTAGTAATGGACTGTAAGAGGGAGGATCATGGAAATATATGTTTGCTAGGAACTCACTCCTCTTTAGCCTCTCTATCCGTCTAAGTCAGTACACTTCCAGTGTCCGGTTCAAAGGGAATAGTGCATTTACGGTCAGTTAATCTATTTGAGTGTTGTAGGCAAAGTGCTGTAAGGAGCTATCACAAGCATACTGCTCTCATCAGGATTCCTGCAAAATGTGGATTCTACATACCCTTCCTGCTAACACTGTTGTGTGCATATTTTTAACCAATTAGCTGATCTTTTTTTGTGAGGGGCTAGTTGGAGCTTGTATTCCATTCAGTGGTACTTTTCAGTCACCAAGAAAGATGCAAATCAAATTTTAAAAATCAATCAATAAATAAATAAATCACACAGTTCTGGAGAAACTCAGCAGGCCAGGCAGCATCTATGAAGAGACGATGTTTTGGGCCGAGACCTTTCGTCCTTTCCATAGATGATACTTTGCCTGCTGAGTTCCTCCAGCATTTTGTGTGTGTTGCTTGGATTTACAGCATCTGCAGATTTTCTCTTTTTATATATATATATATATTTATATATATATATATATATATATACATATATATGTATTTTTATTTTGAATCAGCCATATGATATATTTCATTTTTTCTTCATGAAACCATGCTGGTAACACCTTCTGAAAAGATATTTTCATTTTTGTTGTGTTTCAGCACAAAAAGTATGCTAATGTATACAAGTAATTGGAGTATTGTGTTCAGTTCTGGATTCCTCATTACAGGAAAGATGTGGAAGCTTTAAAGAGAGTGCAGAGGAGATTTACTGGGATGCTGCCTGGATTAGAGAACGTGCCTTATGAGGATAAGTTGAGTAAGCTAGGGATTTTCTCTTTGGAGACAAGAAAGAGAGATAATTGAATTGACTTTATTACTTACATCCTTCATATACATGAGGAGTAAAAATCTTTGTTACGTCGCCGTCTAAATGTGCAATGTGCAACTTATAGTAATTTATAATAAATAGTATGTACAACAGGATAGTCAATATAACATAGAAATACAGTTGTGTCAGCATGAATTAATCAGTCTGATGGCCTGGTGGAACAAGCTGTCCCAGAGCCTGTTGATCCTGGCTTTTATGCTGTGGTACCATTTCCCGGATGGTAGCAGCTGGAACAGTTTGTAGTTGGGGTGACTCGGGCCCCCAGTGATCCTTCAGGCTTTGTTTACACACCTGTCTTTGTAAATGTCCTGAATAATGGGAAGTTCACATCTACAGATGCGCTGGGCTGTCTGCACCACACTCTGCAGAGTCCTACGATTGAGGGAGGTATAGTTCCCATACCAGGCAGTGATGCAGCCAGTCAGGATGCTCTCAGTTGTGTCTCTATAGATAACTTGATAGAGGTGTAGTAGATGATAAGAGGCATAGATAGAGTGGACAACCAGAGACTTTTTACCCAAGGCGAAAATGACTAATTTAAGGGGGCATAATTTGAAGTTGTTTGTAAGAGAGTGTAGGAGAGATGTCAGAGATAGATTTTTACACAGACGGTAGTAGGTGCGTGGAATGTAATGCCATGGGTGGTGATGGAGGCAAATACATTAGGAACATTTAAGAGACTTTCAGATAGGCACATGGATGAATGAAAAATTGAGTGCTATGTGGAAAGGAAGGGTGATCGGAGTATGTTAAAGGGTTAGCACAGTATCAAGGGCTCTGCTGTTGTATGTTGTATATTCTAATGATCCATGTTATAAAGACTCTGCATAGCATAGCAATCAGTCTTTGGAACAAATTCAGGACCTGAACTGTACAATCATTATCCACCTCAGGTATAGACACAATGGATGCAATGAGATTATCTTCAACTTCCTAGGAGGAGCTGAAATTCCACATTTTATTGTAAAAGGAAAAGTTGGGTTAGTGTTTGATTCTGATATTTTCCAGGGTAAGCAGGCAAATAATATATGTCAAAACCTTTAGGCTATGGGACAATATTGGAGAAAAAACAGCACTGGCAAAAATGTCCAAGCAATCTGTTAAGTTTAACTAAGATGCTGAGACAAATGTAACACTCTAGTTTGCCAATTCAGTTGCATTTTAATTGGTACCAAATTGCATTTAATTTTCCATTCCTATAAAATTTCTTGCTCAAAATTTAATAATTCACTGTCCTGTTAAGACCTATGATACTCAATGGGAAATAAATATCAGACATATATACCACCTCATATTGGAACTAGGAAGTCACAAATGATCTGTGCAGAGTGGATTCTAACTGACTGTACAATGATAATTTTACTAATTTTATGGTCTGTCTATTCAACATACTTCTGCACTGCAGAGGCTCAGAAACCTTGGTGGCAGTGCATTGTTTGTATTGTAAAGAACAGCACAGCATTTTGCCTCTGTTCAGTACTCTGGGTTTTCTATTGCTCAGGCTGATTAACAGTGAAGAAATTGAAGAGAAGAAGGTGAAATATACTTTCCATGTCTCTCAATCATTAGTCTGTACAGAATGGTGGAATGTGATGATGATGAGATTCTGATGTCATGTTTATTTGAGCAAGGAAGTTAATACTGGGGAAAAATGTACTGGTGAAAAACCATCAAAGCTACAAGGATAATTTTATCAGTATCAAACTAGCATGTCTCCTGTAACTGCATTAAGGAGATGGGTGCAATTTATAAATTAAGAATTTTGTTAATCATCCCAATAAATGAAACTTTCATTTTAATCTATGCCTTAATGCTGTATAAACTCTTATCCTGTTCCTCATGTCACACTTCAAACAAAAAACTCTAAGCAGGAAAAAAACTCACATTGGCACACTCACTGATATGGATTCAGCTGCTTGCTTACTGTAATTGCATCTGATCCCAGGGCAATGCTTCTTAACTCTTTCTCTAACACACTAAAATCACATTTGCTATTGAATGTGGATTAGCATTTTTCAGAATTCTGTAAGGTCGAATAGGGTTGGTGTGGCATGGTAGCATAGCTGTTTTTTCCACACAAAACTATAAAAAGTTTATTTGCACAAAAATACACAGAATGCAAACATCAAGTATTTTCGAGACAGTGAGCAAATTCAAATTAAAATATGATTATTACTGCATATAAAACAGTCAATTCCCTGGAGGGGGGGCACAACCCTGGAATTCCCCCACTGTACCATCGTGACCACATGCTCCCTCTCCAAGGACAACCAGGTACGAATGTATCTCCGGAAGTGGGGCAGACAGTCAGTCTGCAGAGCAGCCCATTCAGATATTCAAATAAGATATTCAGACAGTCAGTCTGCAGAGCAGCCCGTTCCGTTATTCAAGTAAGAGCTGCAACCTCTCACACTCTATATAAACATGGTACACTGACCCCGCCCCATCACAGAATGGACAAGTGGACAGGGTGTCAGTGAACCGACTTTAAAAACCTGTTGCACAGTACTGCCCAATGCAACACCTTCCACCCAAGGTCCCTAATGTACAGAGGAAGGACCCCTGCATGAAGCGATTTCCAATGGGGTCCTCTCAGTATCACGCTGTTAGCATGCCAGCATTCAGAGTTCAATTCTCGTCGCTATGTGCAAGGAGTTTATATGATCATCCTGTGACCACATTAGTTTCCTGCTGATACTTTGGTTTCCTCCCACATTCCAAAGATATATGGGTTAGGATTAGTAAGATGTGAGTGTAACCTGGGTTTACTGAACCCAAAGATGTAATGTTAGAACATTTCACCTGTGGAGGGATGAAAACAGGGCTTACTGAATTTTAAAAAAAAGAAAGAACTTGAAACAAAAGCTATGTGAAAACGAGGCATTGCTGACAAGCTGGATAAGTGACAGAAACTCAGCAAACCGTAGAAACTAACTAAAGATAAAAGCTGTTAAATATGGAATTAGTAGATAGTATCTCTACCGCACTTATTGGAAATCCTCAGGTGAAATCCCTGGAAGAGAGACGATATCGATAAAAGATTTATTGAAGCTGCAGCTATAACGAACACCAGCTAAAGTGAGATGATATCTGCAGAGAGTAGGGCCCAAGATCTCTGTGGTGTAATCAGGAATTAGTTCTGTTACATCATACCAAGGGATTTGGTGAGTTAAAACACTTCTACTGTTCTGTGTGTGAAGTATCTTCAGTAGTGTTGTAACTGAGAAATGTTTGGACGTGACAATGTGATATTGAGTTATTTTGAAATAGAAAATAGAATGCATATAAGAATTAAGGATTATAATCTTGTTGTACACAGGTTAGGTTTTTTTTGCTGCGTAAGTATTGTGAATTGACTTTCCGCAGATGACACATTATTTCATCCAATGAACCAAGAAACAAATTGGCGAGCCATCCAATTTTGAAGAATGAGCACGTGAACAAAATGTTTCAAGATGTAGAGAATTTAATATACTTAGATGTATACATTTATTTCTCAATCGAAGGATCTGAAACTGATTTTCTAGAAGAACTGATTATTTTTGCAAGGACTTTGATAAGTGCATGAACGGAATTTACTTTGTTAAAAAGTTGTTATTTTGGAGAATTTGTCATGAAAGGAGTGTGTGTGTGTGTGTGTGTGTGTGTGTGTGTGTGTGTGTGTGTGTGTGTGTGTGTGTGTGTGTGTGTGTGTGTGTGTGTGTGTGTGTGTGTGTGTGTGTGTGTGTGTGTGTGTGTGTATAAATAATATATCTGCTGTTGAATTTGAATTTGTAAACATACTAAACTGAAACTGAGGGTAACCATAATGCTTAGAAGTAGGAATTCAATTTGTTTCCTAACAGGGATAACTAAAGAGGCTATTGTTAGTCTGTAAACTTTTAAATAGGGAATAATTCTAGATCTAATTAAAGAAATTAGAGTAATAAAGGTTATTCTAATGAATCTCACTGATTCTAACTAAAAAGGAATTTGGTATTTGTTTGATATCTCAAATTTAGAACCTAAAACAGAATGTTGGAATTTTGAATTGTTCTTACTCATGTAACTACTTTGTATATATTGCTATTTTTATAAACAATAATTACTTCAAAAAGTGTGTGTTTTCCATTCACTGTCTCTTTTGATACCTAGAGCTTCTGATGGCCCACTAGCACCTAGTATAGTATTATGTAAGTGAATTTTCTCATAAAGAGTGTGGCAGCCGATCAGTTACACTAGATAAGACAAGAACTAACAGGTGTCACATGAGCACGTTATGCTGGCACTGGAGTTATGACGACACTTGCGAGATGTCCCCAGCACAACCCTCGCTAATTTGAGTTGATGCAAATAATGCATTTCACTGCATGTTTTGATGTACATGCGACAAATAAAGGCTATCTTTTATCTTTAATGTCATAAAAATGTTCATGAGTGAACGTTTACTCACTGCTTCTTCTCTGCAAACAAGTACATTATTTTAATGTACAGTAAGCATAATATATGGGTTGGAGTTCATTATTCCTTGTACTAAACCGTTCTAAGATACCTTTGTGTCTGAAGTTAGGAGAAATTTGTGTTATGTAATAATAAGACTGTCCCATTTTAACAAAAGTACTGCCTGACTTCTTAAGTTCCTTCAGCATTTTGTGCATGTTGCTTTCGATTTCCAGCATCTGCAGAACCTCTTACATTTATTATTAATATAGTTTCAAGTTGGTTTTACCCACTAGCAACCATCTACTTCCACGTCACTTCATTATTTTCTTAAGTATTTCTTTTAGAATCTGGGCATAATTGGGAAGGTCAGTTTTTATTAGTTATCTTCAACTGACCTTGAGCTAAGTGTCTTGCAAGCCATTTACGAGTCAACCATTTTAATGAGTCTGGAGTCATATAAGGAAGGGAGACAGGACATGGAACAGTACAGCACAGGAATTGGTCCTTTGTTCCATGATATTGTGCCAAACTAATTAAACTTTTAATTAAATGCTTAACTAAATTAATCCCTTTTGCCTATACAAAGTTCATGTAATTCTCAGCATATTCCTATCACTATTTTAGAACTGCTTAACTGTCTCCATCAAATTTGCATCTGCCACCATGCCTAGCAGTGTGCTCCAGGCACTCAACACTCCCTGTGTAAAAATAAAACAAACAAACAACTTACAACTTACCCTCCATATCCTGAACGTATCCTCTCACTTAAATGCATGCCCTCCAGTATTGGACATTTTGATCCTGGGGGAAAAAGAGATACCCACTGTTTACTCTATCTATGCCCTTGTAATCTTATAAACTTCTAATAGGTCTTCCCTCAATCTCTACCACTACAGAGAAAACAGCCTGAATTAGTCAAAACTCTCCTTATAGCGAGTGCTTTCTAATCCAGACAGCATCCTGGTAAACCTCTTCTGCACCTTCTCCAAAGCCTTTACATCCTTCCTAATCCAATCTGTACAATCATTATCCATCTCAGATAAGGAGATCTACATATCCCAGAACTGAATATATTACTCCAGATGTGGTCTAACTAGAGTTATATAAAGTGGCAACATAACTTCTTGATTCTTGAAATCAATGCCTCAACTAATAAAGGAAAGTTTGGCATGTGTTTTTACCATCTTATTGACCTGTATAGCCACCTTAAAAGAGTTATAGACTTACATCTAAAGGTCTTTCCATCCATTAACACTGATGAGGATCTCACCATTAATTGTTCACTGTCCCTTTACAGCTGATCTCCTAAAGCGCAACACCTCGCATTTGACTGGATTAAACTCCATCTGCCATTTCTCCATCCATATCTACAATTGATCTCAATCCTGGTCTATCCTTTGGCAGTCTTCAACACTGTCCACAACACCATCAGTCTTTGTATTATCAATGAACCATCCACATTTTTATCCAGGACATTTAGATACATCACAAACAGGAGAGGGTCCAGTACAGATCCCTGCAGAACATCACCAGTCATGGAACTTCAGCTGGAATAAATCTGATTGACAACTACACTCTGTTTTCTATGGACAAGCTAATTCTTAAGACAAATGCCCTGTTACCATGGGTCATGTTCATCTTAATCTTCTGAATGACCCTACTACGAGGGATCTTGTCAAACACCTTTACTGAAATCCATGTAGATATAATGCTCAACTCTTACTTCATCAATCGTCTTCACTACCACTTCAGAAAATTCAATCAAGTTTGTAAGGCACAGATTGTCCAACATTAACTCAAGATGACAGTCCCTAATTAAGCCATTGTTTTCCAAATGTTCATAAATTCTATCTATAAGGTCATCTTGTTAGCTGGCCATTGGTGTAGTGGCACCAGCACTGGAATTTGAGGCAAGAGTGGTCCCAGGTTCGAATGCAGCCTTCTCTTTGCACGCTTTCCATCCCTGCTGGGTTGAGCATCAAGGTAGCAACTCAGCATCATGAAAAACAGACAAAATGCAAAGGAATTGGCAAAGTTGCTGCCCGATGCATCACAAGGCAAAGAGAAGAATGACAATAACTGATCCTCTGGAAGAGCTTCCTGGTCACTGAGAGTGAATCACTGGTCTACAATTTCCAGCATTATCACTATTTCCCTTCTTGAATAATGGAATAGCAATAGCTACTCGGCAGTTCTTGGAGACCTTGCCTATGTCTAGAGAGGACACATAAATATTGGTCAAGGCCCAGCAATCTCATTTCGTGCCTCTCTCAATAACCTGAAGTATATCCCCTCTGGAGACTTATCCATGTTAGTGTTCTCAAGATTCTCAGTGCTACCTTTTACTCTATCTCTGAATTTCCTAGCTTAGTTGCATGCTCCATACTGATCTCACTGTCTTCCAAATCTTTCTCCTTGGTAAATACCAATACAAAGTACTCATTCAGGACTTCATATCCTCCACCTCCAAGCAGATGTCCTCTCCCTCCTGGCTGACAGATACAGCCTGATGGACATTATTGATTGTAAGGTGTTTGGATGATAATCCAGCAGTGTTGTGGACTAGTTTTTTACTTATGACTAGGTCAAGAAATGACCTCAACTACCACAGTTGCCATGTGGGATTTGAACTGAGATCTCTGGATTGTTATGATAGGCTTCTGCACCATATCATACTTAGGTAATGACAAGCAAAGATACTTATTTTGAACAGGTGAGGAACTACAGCAAGTAAGTTAATGCTCCATATATGCTTTAACCCTGTCGTCTTTTCCTGGCTGATGCAGGCAGGTCTTAAAGTCCATCAAAGCCTCTCCCTTTGCTGGGTCAGGGATCTCAAAGCACAATCTCAGTATTTTAAACAAATTCCCACCACCTATGCCAAGCACTCACCACACTTACTGAGATATTTTAAAGCAACACACACAAAATGCTGGTGGAACACATCAAGCCAGGCAGCATCTATAGGAAGAAGCACAGTCAACGTTCCGGGCCGAGACCCTTCATCAGGACTAACTGAAAGGAAAGATAGTAACGGATTTGAAAGTGGGAGATCTGAAATTATAGGAGAAGACAGGAGGTGGAGGGGTGAAACTAAGAACTGGAAAGGTGATTGGCAAAAGGGATACAGAGCTAGAGAAGGGAAAGGATCATGGGACGGGAGGCCTAGGGTGAAAGAAAGGGGGAGGGGAGCACCAGAGGGAGATGGAGAGCAGGCAATGAGTGATTGTGAGAGGGGCAGGGAGGAAAAAAAGATGGGGATAATAAATAAATAAATCAGGGATGGGGTAAGAAGGGGAGGAGGGGCATTAATGGAAGTTAGAGAAATCAATGTTCATGCTATCAGGTTGGAGGCTACCCAGACAGAATATAAGGTGTTGTTCCCCCAGCCTGAGTGTGGCTTCATCTTGACAGTAGAGGAGGCCAATGATAGAGATATCAGAATGGGAATGTGACGTGGAATTAAAATGTTGGTAGCCTCCAACCTGATGGCATGAACATTGATTTCTCTAACTTCCATTAATGCCCCTCCTCCCCTTCTTACCCCATTCCTTATTTATTTATTTATTTATTTATTTATTTATTATCACCCTCCCTTTTTTTTCTCTCTGCCCCTCTCACAATCACTCCTTGCCTGCTCTCCATCTCCCTCTGGTGCTCCCCTTCCCCTTTCTTTCTCCTTAGGCTTCCCGTCCCATGGTCCTCTCCCTTCTCCAGCTGTGTATCCCTTTTGCCAATCAACTTTCCAGCTCTTAGTTTCATCCTTCTCCCTCCAGTCTTCTCCTATCATTTCAGATCTCCCCCTCCCCCTCCCACTTCCAAATCCCTTACTATTTTTCCTTTCAGTTAGTCCTGACGAAGGGTCTCGGCCCGAAATGTCGACAGTGCTTCTCCTTATAGATGCTGCCTGGCCTGCTGTGTTCCACCAGCATTTTGTGTGTGTTGCTTGAATTTCCAGCAGCTGCAGATTTCCTCGTGTTTGAGATATTTTAAATTTGTTTTTCTCTAATTTCCATTTATGTCCTCTAGCCTTACTTCTCTCATTTATTTTGAACTTACAATTTGGACTCTCTTTCTCCACGTCATTTATATTTTATGCACTTCTTCGAAAATCCTTTGAAAATTACCTCTAAGCCATTTTCCTTTGCTACGATAAAGAATAAGATCCTCCAATCCCTCCGCAGAGCTTAATGCCTTACATTCTGAATCTGTTTTACTGCTAACTGTATTCTTCGTACTGATCAAAACTGAACATAGAAGCACAACATTGGTGACTGTCTGCTGATAAAATAATTACAATATGTAAAAATACATTTTAAAAACATGTTAATATTTTGCATTAAAAGACTTACAATTTTATTGAAGTCAAAAACAAATTAAAGGCTCATTGTATTTGTGAGCTGCTACTATTATGTGATCAGGGCAATTATGAATACTACAGCTGATGTACTTTATCTATTTTTTAAAATTCTTTTCTCACCATCTTGATAAATAATTGAAGTATTTAGAGCTGGTTTTCCTTACAAAATTAACATGGGGAAAACACAGTCTCTCTCTCTCTCTCTCTCTCTCTCTCTCTCTCTCTCACACACACACACACACACACACACACACACACACAATTTTTTTTAGGAAACTGAGAAGTGTTAAACCTACACACACAAGATATTCTGAAACTTGCATGGCAGTCACTTCCTTTAACTGCTTAATATGTTCTTATCTAACACTACAAAAGTAAGATGTGGACTCCAGATTCATATGATGGGGATATGAATATTCATTGTTAGATGATATTGGAATTCAACACATATTCATATCCCTTTCTGGGACTAGAAGAGGAGTTCTCAACCTTTTTTCTGCCGTTGAGAAATACCATTAAGCAAGAGCTCCATGGAACCCAGGTTGGGAATGCCTGGTCTAGGATGAACTCACTTCAACATACTGTAATTGGGTTACGGTACTTTGGTATCAATAATGCCGCTGAGTTACTTTTAGGTTAGGTGTCCTGAATATCAATCTCATTTGGCGCCTTGAGATTTAGGCAGGCCTTTTGATTCTATTTTACTTCTGTTCCACTCTGACCATCACCACACTTGAGAGATTTGCTTTGTAAATCAGTAATTTAATTCTCCAATGGCTACTGCCATCAAGAAAAAGGTACATGGGTCCCAAGACTCAGACCACCAGATTTGGGAAGGGTTATTAGCCTTCAGCCATCAGGCCCTTGAATCAAAGAAGATTTCTTCAATCAGCTTCTCTTACCCCATCACTGAAATGTTCTCACAAACTATGGACTCACTTTCAAGGGCTCTTCATCTTGTGTTCTCAATATTTATTGATTACTTATTTATTATTATTTCTTTCTTTTTGTACTTGCGGAGTTTGTTGTCTTTTGCACATTGTTTGAACGCCAATGGTGCTGTCTTGCATTGATTCTATTATTGTTATTATTCTATGGATTGACTGAGTATGCCTAAAAGAAAATCAATCTCAGGGTTGTGCTTGGTGAAATATACAGTATGTACATCAAAAGCAAATTTACTTTGAACCTTTTTATGATAATAGAGGATAAAGACACGTCAAAGGCTGAAATAATGTATCTCAGATTAACGCATGATAGACAATATGATTACACCTGCTGAAGGGTCTCAGCCTGAATCGTCAACTGTTTCATTTTCATAGATGCTGCCTGACTTGCTGAGTTCTAACAGCATTTTGTGTGCATGCTCCTTTTTATGTTTTTTCTACAGGGACTAAGCATGCTGATGCCAGTATTACAGGTGGAAAGAGAGGAAAACAATGTTCCAGCAGAGACTTGAACAGTCTCTAGCAGTCTCAAGAGGATGGTCTTTAAAGATTCAACCACTGGTCAAAAATGTACAAAAAGCTGTAACATGGAGCTCCCAACACGGGCAAGCAACAACACAAAGAGTGTCTGGTCCATGGGTGAGCCAACATTCTTGCTTGCTAAGAAAGGTTAATAAGCCAAACTTTAGGTGCAGGTTGAAAAAGTAACCAGAGATATTGAAATACAAAATGTCACCCAACCAGTTTTTTATTCCGTTGTAGCTCAGGTCGTTTTGTTGTTTAAAATGTCATGAGTAGTTTTACAACAATTATCAAATCTTGTGACAGAAACAATCATGAACAGAAAGGAGTGGAAGAACAACACTACAACTAGAATGATGCATTACACACATACAAAACAGTGCAAAAGTCTTAGGCACATATATATAGCTAGGGTGCCTAGTACTTTTGCACAGTACTGTTTGTCAACATGGAGTGGAGAGTGAGTCTGTAAATTTGGCAGGAGCAAAGGATGTTGGAAATAATGATGCCGGAGCTCTGCAGGAGGAGTGTTGAACAGGTGACAGAGAAGGATTGCTGGGGCGGGGGATGGTGTGGGTGCTGAAACCCAGCTCTGAGACACCAGGCAAGGTCATTTGATACCAAACTATTTGTTTTCTGATCATTACAGAATGTCTCTCTGGTGCATTCCACTCCCTCCACTCTCTCTTCCCCTTTTCCCAACCATGATACCCCTCTCCCTGCCCCCTTCACACTTTCAGTCCACAATAAAGACCCATATCAGAATCAGGTTTATCATCACTTACATGTCATGAAATTTGTTTTTTTTTGCATCAACAGCAGTGCAATACATAAAATTACTACAATTCCATGCAAATTCTGAGGCATGCTAGCTATATATATGTGCCTTAGACTTCTCCACAGTCCTGTACATTGAAGCAATAATTCAAGATCAAGATAAAGGTTGAGATCAAGATTGTTCATTGTCATTTGTCAATAGTGCAAAGGAGAACAAAATAATGGTAAAGTCCAGAGACAATGCACATAAAAACACAATAAATACAAATATGAAAGCAATCTTATAAAAGATAATGTACAAGTAATGGTTGACTGTAGCTGTATATACATAAGATGAGTTTATATACATAGACTGATTTTATATATGTAAAGTAGGAAAGCATCAAGTTGGATAAGTCTCCGGGACTGGAAGAGATGTGCCCCAGTATACTGTGGGAGGCGAGGGAGGAGATTGCTGATCGTCTGGCAATGATCCTTGCATCATCAACGGGAACGGAGGAGGCTCCAAAAGATTGGAGGGTTGCAGATGTTGTTCCCTTATTCAAGAAAGTGAGTAGAGATAGCCCGGGAAATTATAGACCAGTGAGTCTTACCTCAGTGATTGGTAAGTTAATGGAGAAGATCCTGAGAGGCAGGATTTATGAACATTTGGAGAGGCATAATATGATTAGGAATAGGCAGCATGGCTTTGTAAAAAGCAGGTTGTCCCTTATGAGCCCGATTTAATTTTTTTTTTGAGGATGTGACTAAACACATTGATGAAGGTAGAGCAGTAGACGTAGTGTATATGGATTTCAGCAAAGCATTTTATAAGGTACCCCAAGCAAGGCTTATTGAAAAAGTAAGGAAGCATGGAATCCATGGAGACCTTGCTTTGTGGATCCAGAATTGGCTTGCCCACAGAAGGCAAAGAGTGGTTGTAGATGGGTCATATTCTGCTTGGAGGTCGGTCACCAATGGTGTGCCTCAGGGATCTGTTCTAGGACCCCTTCTCTTTGTGATTTTTATAAATGACCTGGATGAGGAAGTGGAGGGATGGGTTAGTGAATTTGTTGATGATACAAAGATTGGGGGTGTTGTGGGTAGTGTGGAGGGCTGTCAGAGCTTACAGACGGAAATTGATAGGATGCAAAACTGGACTGAGAAGTGGCAAATGGAGTTCAACCCAGATAAGTGTGAAGTGGTTCATTTTGGTAGGTCAAATATGATGGCAGAGTATAGTATTAATGGTAAGACTCTTGGAAGTGTGAAGGATCAGAGAAATCTTGGGGTCTGAGTCCATAGGGCATTCAAAGCTGCTGAGCAGGTTGGCTCTATGGTTAAGAAGGCATACGTTGCATTGGCCTTCATCAACTGTGGGATTGAGTTTAAGAGCCAAGTGGTAATATAACAGCTATATAGGACTCTGGTCAGACCCCACTTGGAGTACTGTGCTCAGTTCTGGTCAGCTCACTACAGGAAAAATGTTAAAATTATCGAAAGGGTGCAGAGGAGATTTACACGGATGTTGCCTGGATTGAGGAGCATGTCTTATGAGAATAGGTTGAGTGAACTTGGCCTTTTCTCCTTGGAGCGACAGAGATTGAGAGGTGAGCTGATAGAGGTGTATAAGATGATGAGAGGCATTGATCTATGGATAGTCAGAGGCTTTTCCCCACGGCTGAAATAGCTAGCACGAGAGGGCATAGTTTTAAGATGCTTGGAATAGGTACAGTGGAGATGTCAGGGGTGAGTTTTTTTATGCAGACAGTGGTGAGTGCGTAGAATGGGCTGCAGGTGACAGTGGTGGAGGCGGATATGAGAGAGTCTTTTAAGAGACTCCTGGACAGGTACATGGAGCTTAGAAAAATAGAGGGCTGTGGGTAACCCTGGGTAATTTCTAAAGTAAGTACAGCGTTCGGCACAGCATTGTGGTCTGAAGGGCCTGAATTGTGCTGTTGTTTTTCTATGTTTCTATGTTTCTAAGTAACATGAGGTGCAGGAGTATCTGAACATAAGGTGAATCTGACAGGATATGATAAAGTGACAAAGTGACTTTTGGCAAGAAGAACTCTTGTAGATCGCAGCAGAGCTAAGAAAACACAGTAGGACAGTAACTGTGGATATGTAGGTATGAGGTGTAGCTTGTAAGCGTAAAGTGACAGTGCATGTGAGGAGGGGAGCGCTGAGGAGATGTATACTGTAGTATGTGTTTGTAGTGCTGGTGAGAGATGGTGGGGTGCGTAAATGGATGGAGGTGTTGATCAGCCTGACGACTTTGGGGAAGTAACTGTTTTTGAGTCTACAGGCATGAATCTAATGGACAGATAGAATTCATTGATTTTGTCAAAAAGATGTGAATTTTGGCTAAGTGCAGTGCTGTGCAAAAGTCTGTGTACATGTAAAAGAATTCTGTCAAGCGAGATGCTTTCAAAAAACAAATGAAAAGAAAATTTCTAAATATCAAAAAAATTTACTACAAAGAGCAGTAAACAACAAAAAAACAACTGAATCAAATCAATATTTAGTGCAATGACCCTTTGCCTTTAAAACTGCATCAATTCTCTTAGGCACACTGTCGTGCAGTTTTATAAGAAAATCACCTGTTTGGTTGTTCCAAGCACCTTGGAAAATTTGCCACACCTCTTCTGCCCACTTTGGCTACCTCACTTGCTTCTGTCTTTCCAGATAATCCCAGCCTGCCTCGATGAGTTTAAGGTCAGGTCTCTGTGGAGGCCAGACCATGTAGAGTTCCTAATGTTTTTGCACATTATTGTATATTCTACAGATATGCCTTTGGATAAATTGTTCCAGAGAATATTAACTTGTCCTTACCTATAATTTGTTCAGCACAACAATGTGGGACAAAGGGCCTGTTGGTATGCTGTGCTATGTTCTATGTTAATTGATAATAGATTTATTATTTTCACAAATACAGACATACAGTGAAACACTTTGCTTCGCATGCCTTCCAAATAGAGCATTCTAAACATAGTAGCGTAGTGGTTAGCACAACACTTTACAGTACAGGTGAACTGGGTTCAATTCTCACCACTGCCTGTAAGGAAGTTGTATGTTCTCCCTGTGACGGTGTGGGTTTCCTCCAGGTGCTCTGGTTTCCTCCGACAGTTCAAAGACATACCAGTTGACAGGTTAATTGGTCATTGTAAATTGTCCTGTGATTAGGCTGGGATTAAATCGGGGGCTTGCTGGATGGCACAGTTTGACAGGCCTGGAGGGTCTATTCTGCCTGGTGTCTCAATAAATAAGTACATAGAGGTTGTACAAAAGATAAAAGAGCAACAGAATGTAGAGTGCATTGTAGTGTTACAGTTACCTTGAAAGTAGAGTTCAGGGAGACATAGGAGTTGCAAGTGCCATGACAAGGTACACTGGGAGATCAGGAGTACATTGTTTTTCAGGAGTCTTATAGAAGATATCCTTGAGCCTGGTTGTACATGCTTTCAAGCCTTTCTATTTACTGCCTGATGGAAGTGGGGAGAACAGAACAGAGAATGACTGGAGTGGGAAGGGTCTTTGATCATTCCAGCTTCTTCCTGGAAGCAGCAGGAAGTGTATTATTATGCTCACATTACAAATGCTCAGTGTCTTTCTATAAAATTTACATTACTTGATTTCAATTTCCTTTAAGTGAATCAGTTACTATCAATCTAAAAATAACAAAAAAAAAACGCAAGGGAAGGCCATTTAGTCGAACTGCTTATCCAGAAAACCCTCAATCTCTTATTATGAATCTAATTGATGATGAATCCTTCACAACAATCTGGCCTCTTCAAATTTACAAAAAGACATAAATATTCTAAAACATTTCAGTTTATTTATTAAGCAGTTTTTTTTTACTGTTTGGCATTGTAAGCATATCCTCTCATAGTGTTTACATAATTTTCGTTTATAATGTTTGCACTTAAACCACTTTTGAAAATTGAATGCATATATTCTTCAATCCTCATTCAGAAAATTAATTTGCAAATTCTATTATTTTTGTTCTTATAAAGGTTAACAAAAAAAACACACACATATGTGAATATTTTGAGACAGGAATTCCTGAACAACAAACAGGCTTTTTTACCTCAGCATTTTTATTTTTAAGATTTCACTCCTAGATAAGCTCAATGCCTTTTATGCCGCATTGAATGTCAAAACATGGAGGCATTTTCATGAACTCTCACAGTTCCTGACGACTCTGTGGTTTCAGTCTCTTGAGGCTGACATGAGAGCACCTTCAAAAAGTTGACCCCACAGAAAGCATCTGGCCCAGACGGGATACTTGGCCAAGATACAATAGACCTGTGCTGGCTGAATGTTCAGTGATATCTTTAACCTCTTGCTTTGGCAGTCTGAGGTACCTACCTGCTTCCAGCAGGCTTCATTTATACCGCTATCTGAAAAGAACCGGGTAGCCTATCTCAATGACTATCCTCTAGTGGCACTTATGTCCACTGTGATGAAGTGCTTTGAGAGACTGGTGATGAAACATGTCAACTCCTGCCTGAGTAGTGAATTGGATCCACTCCAATTTGTCTACTGTCATAAAAGGTCAACAACAAATGCAACTTCATTGGCTCTTCACGCAACCCTGGTACATCCGAGCTGTGAAGATGTATACATCAGGATGGTCTTAATTGACTACAGCTTGGCATTTAGTAATATCATCTCTTAAAAAATAATCAATAAGCTCCAGTTCTTTGCCCTCAATACCTCCTTGTGCAATTGGTTCCTTGATTTCCTCACCTGCAGACCCAAATCAGTTTGTATTGGCAATCATATCTCCTTTACAATCACCTGTAGCATGAGAGCACTGCAATACTGAGTGCTTAGTCATAGCTATATTTGCTTTATGCTGTAATTATGACTGTGAGGCTAAGCACAGCTCCAATGACATATTGAAGTTTGCCGATAACACCACTGTCATTGGCTGAATCAAAGGTGGTGACAAATCAGCATACAGAAGGGAGTTTGAAAATATGGTTGAGTGGTGTCACAATAACAACCTCTTACTCAATGTCAGCAAGACCAAGGAGCTAATTATTGACTGCAGGAGGAGGAAGTCGAAGGTCCATGAGCCAGTCCTCAATGGGGGAATCAGAGGTGGAGAGGGTTAATAGCTTTAAATTTTCTCAGTGTTAACATTTCAATGGACCTATCCTGGGCTCAGCAAGTATCTGCCATTACAAAGAAACCATGGCAGTGCCTCTATTTGTTAAGAAGCTTGCAAAAGTTTGGTATGTCATCTAAAGCTTTAGATGCACAGTGGAGAGTATATTGACTGATTGCCTCTTGGCCTGGTATGGAAACACCTATGTCCTTGAACAGAAAAGTCCACAAAAAGTACTGGGTGCAGCCTACTGCATCACAGATAAAGTCCTTCTCACCATTGTGCACACCTGCATGAAGCACTGTTGCAGGAAAGCAGAATCAATCATCAAGGACCCTCACCATGCAGGCCATGCCTTCTTCTCACTGCTGCCATCAGGAAGGAAGTAAGGAGCCTCAGGACCGACACCACCACACTCAGGTACAATTATCACCCCTCAACCATCAGGCTCTTGAACAGAGAGGATAGATTCATTCAACTTCACTCACCCCAACACTGAACTGTTCCCAGAAACTCTGGACTCACTGTTAAGAACTCTTCATCTCATGTTCTCAATATTTATTGCTTTTTCTTTCATTTCTTTGTATTTAGTGTGAATCCCCACAATAACATGAATCTCATGTTTGTATTAGGTGACATATGTGTATTTTGATAACGCATTTGCTTTGAACTTTGAAATTTCGAACTTTTATTACAACTGAGTTGAAGCAGAGAGTCTTCTAAATGGATATAATGCATATGAGTCAGAGTAAGAAACGTATTCTACAGACCTAATAAGATATTTAAAATTCTCAACGCACAGAAAATTCTGAAGGAACTCAGCAGGATAGGAAGCATCTAGGTAATGAAATAAATAGTCAACATTTTGGGCCAAGAACCTTCATCTGAAACGATGAAGAACTGTTGAATAGGTAATGATGACAAACTGCCAGATAGACTAGTAAATAATTATTAATTGACAGGACTCTTAGTTAAAATAGTCTGCCAAAGTTTTTTTTCTAATTAATCATTTCTTGAGCAACACTTTTGTCCCAATTTTCATTGGCTTCCATCAACTCTCACCGGCAACATTTCTGTGTCTTTTTTTGCAATACTTGACAAGTTTATTTCTCTACTTTTGCTTCCTTGACACTTGTCTTTGGTGAAGATATATGCAGTGTGGCAGCTCTCCCTTAATCGTGTCACTCATGTGATAGCTGCAGGAAGCCAGTGTGGCTCTGTTGCTGCTCTCTGTGTTAGGTCATGAAATGATTTTGTAGCAGATGATAGCTCTTCAGTTCTGCCAAGATTAGGGTTTTTTTTTCCCATTCTAAGCCATTTCTTTGAATTGGGAGACCGTATTTTGACTCTACGTTAAATGTCACTTGTTCCACTCCTTCTTCCATATCTCATTTGCTGCTTGACCCACACAAATATAGGGACACACCCATACCTCTGACTTAGCATTAAGAAATCCTTTCAAGATTCATTACTAACAACCCCTTTGATTCACTTGGAAAGAAATACAGTGCAGGTATCTTTAGCTACAGATACAAGCTTTACATGGATACAGTACCTGCACAGTTTTGAACTTTTATACTTGCGCTATACCTGAAGATGCCAGAAAAATGCCAATTTCACATAGAACATAGAACTATTGCTACACAATACAGCCACTTTGGCTCACAATGTTATGTCAACTACTTAACCTACTCTAAGATCAATCTAACCTTTCCTTTCTACATAACTCCCCATTTTTCTATCATCCATGTGCCTACCCAAGAGTTTCTTAAAAACCCCTAATATATCTATCTCTACCACTACGTCTGGCATGCACTCATGACTCTCTGTATAAAGAACTTACTTCTGATATCCCCCCTATACTACTATCAAGCACCTTAAAATTATATCCCTTTGCATTAGCCATTTCCACCATGGGAATATGTCTTTGGCTATTCACTCTATCTACGCATCTGATTATCTTGTACACCTCTATCAAGTCACCTGTCATCCTCCTTCACTCTAAAGAGAAAAGCCCTACCTCACTCAATATATCTTTATAAAACATGCACTCTATTCAGTCAGCATGCTGGTAAATCTTCTTTGCACTCTCTTTAATGCTTTCACATCCTTCCTATAATGAAGTGAGCTCAATATTCTGGAATTAAAAATAGAATTAATGTAGAATTAAAAGTTTACCATTCAGACTCATAATTGTTGTACAAAAGATACAAAATGTGAAGAGACTCTACTTATTAATAAGTCCTAAACTGTGTGTAGCCCCCTTAAGATAGAGATCCATATGCACCAGAATTGAGTAACATCTGGCCATGGACCTCTCTTAAATATTCATGTGACTCCTCTGGTGCATTTGTTCCTTCTCTGTCAGAGTATCTTTAAAAAAAAATCAGTCTGCTTTTTCTGCCAGGAGCTTCAATAAACATAATCTTTCAACACCGTGTGCCTCTTTTTGCAAGGAAGGGGCATTGTAGCAGCATAGACATCAGTAAGTTTACTTTAAATATTAATCTATTTTCTGTTTTAATAATATACAATATAATTTCAAAGTTGTTTGAAAAATTGGATTCCAGATAATGCCTTAATACTTTGAAATTATTTTGCATAATAGGGTTGTAACATAAATTAGCATTTAAAATAAGCAGGTTCTTTACTGGCAGGCTTGTGAGATTGATAAGCATTCTGATTCTAATATAGTTTACTTTGCGTTTAAATCCGTCACAAAATATATGTATAATGAACTTTTAACATACAAAGCAAAATCAAAGTATGCTGCAAAGGAGAAAAGTGGAAAGGCAGAAGTCAAACATAACGGTGGTCAGATGAGTTCATGAAAGGCATTTAATGAGAAAATAATCAATTTGTAAGAAAAATAATTTTTCAGAGCACTAATTGTAGTAGAAATAGTTGGAGCCATTGCCCACCACAGATAAATAGACAGATGAGGGGACACAAGAGTCAGAATTGGAGATAGAGATGTCATAATGAGGGAGGAAGAGAAAATGGTGGTCACAGAGATACTATCAAGTGGACAGGACCATTAAGAGATTTACAGATAAGGACCAACTTTCTGAAATTGAATTTTTGATGGAAAGAAAATGTCAACCGTTAAGAAAAAAAATCCCCAAACTAGTTCCATCATTTGTATCCTAAAGGCAAATTTAGACGCTAATAAGAGTACTTACGTGAAAGAAATGGGCAGACGTCCATATGAACAAGCACGAATGATTATAATGGTTACAGCCTGTGTAATGATGGATGTGGTGATCTTGAACTTACTGAAGCACTGAGTACTCATCCTCCTGTTAATTGACACATTGTCTGATATTTCAGTGTTGGTTTTGTTAAATCATTCACTAATGTGTTATACATTAAAATAAATTTAATACCAAAATATGAATGGAGTGGTCCCAATGATAACTGAGACTGCATACTTTAACAGTATTCAGTTTGAGCAATCAATACCCACCTATCAATATAGCCAGGATCCACTTCAGCATATTAGTTATCAAATCTTATGTTGAACACACAAATAGCAAAAACAGAAGTACATACGCTGAGGCTTTATAAAGTGCTGGTCAAACCACATTTAAGATTGTTTAGGATTGCTTGACACTGTTTAATGTTATTTGCAGTACGCAAGTGTAAATGCGAGTTAAATAATTATTACTTTGAATCATCAGGACCTGATGTAGTCCTGATGAAGGGTCTTGGCCCAAAATGTTGGCTGTACTCTTTGCCATAGGTTCTCCCTGGCCTGCTGAGTTCCTCAGCATTTTGTACGTGTCGCTTGGATTTCCAGCATCGCCAGATTTTCTCTTGTTTGTGATTGGATTACTCTGACTCCGATGCAGCATAAACAAACAAAATAAGATAAAGAACACAATAAGATTAATAATAATAATAATAATAATAATAAACATGGTAAATATAAATACATAAGAGCTTTATAAATAGATTGATTGTATGTCCATCAAGTGACTCTAGGCACAGGAGTGTCTGGACATAAGGTGGCTGACAGGAAATGACAATGGTGGTTGGGCATGTGGAGGGGTAGGTTTTTCTGAGTGTTGTGATCACCTTTGGACTCCGTATCTACGAGAAGGTATACAGATTCGGAGATCCAAAAGAAGTTTACAAGAATGTGAGAGTGAGAGTGTTTGACAGCTCTACTCCTGTACTCACTGACGTTTAGAAGATTGAGGGGAGATACCTCATTGAGCCTATCAAATATTGAAAGGCCTAGATAGAATGGACATGCAGAGAATGTTTCCATTAGTCGGAAAGCCGAAAACCAGAGGGAATGGTCTCAGAATCGAAGGATGCCCCTTTAGAACAGGGATGAGGAGGAATTTCTTCAGACAGAGGGTGGTGAATCTGTGGAATTTACTGTCACAAATGGCTGTGGAAGCCATTTGCTTTATAGTTATAGTTAAAGTGGAGGTTAATAGATTACTTAACTATTCAGTGCATCAAAGGTTACAGGGAGAAGGAAGGAAAATGGTAATTGTTTGCATGATCTGTGTTTTATTTTCCTTTCTCTTTCACATTGGGTGTTGGTCTTTTTAATTTTTTTCTTTAATTGGGTTATTTCAGGTTTCTTGCTTTGTCATTACCTGTAAGCAAACAAATCTCAAGATTGTATAATTTATACGCTGTTTTATAATAAATGTACTTGGAATCATTGAATGGAGTTGATAGGGAAAATAAATCATCCACAATCAAATGGCAGAGCAGACTCAATGGGCTAATTGGACAAATTCTGCACCAATGTCCAATGGTCTTATCATCTTAAAATATCATCTTACCAAAAATGATGTCTCTGCCTCTACCTTTTATCATCTGTTGCCAAAAACATTGATCCAATTACAATTCAGAAACATAAAACCCATTTATATTTGGGAGATGTTAATTATTCTCCATCTCTCCTCTGTTTGCAAATTGGATAATGCAGGGAAAATTCAGCATTTTAAATTGTCATATGCTTCCCCAGCTAATGAAAGGCGGTAGGAGATGTTATGTCCTCAAGTATGGTACACCTGCTTTTGAAATCATTCATTCAGTACATTAGCACTTTTTATTTGGGGGGGGGTGCCAAACAATTTTAAACAAATGGTATCTCACGTGGAAGAAGCATCAATGCTAAATTTTGCTGCAATGGAATTGAAATACTGCAGTCTGTTACTCAGTTTGTCAAACCTCCAACAAAATCTAGACCAGTCTCCCCCCTTTATCTCCATGTTGAACTTCACACAAGCTGCAGCATCAATGTGAGACCTGACATGAATCAGGGTCTCATCTATCTAAGAAAGACGTGGTGACCATGTGAATTCAGTAGCTGATAGAGGCTTGTGTAATCTCATTGTTGCCACTGGGACTGCTGTCATGCAATACAAATGGGCATGGTGAAATAGTGCCCAGCAGCAGAAGAAGGAGTTGAATGTGCACAAATGATGGTGCTGTTTCTCACGGTGACAGCCCATCTCAATCATCTGTTCCTTGTGCGTTTCTCTCCAATTAATCCACAAGTCTGAGGAACCATCAGTTCCATACAGTCCTCAGACCTGAGCTTGGCCATCTCAGCCCCCTGCTCACAGATGCTGAAATTCTCTTCTGTCACCTGGATTTGGAATGGATGGCTTAGCGATAACAGCTAGCACAGCTGCAAACTCATAGACACAAGAGATTCAGCAGATTCTGAGAAACACACACAAAAAACACTGAAGGAAACTCGGCAATTCAGGCCGCATCAATGGAGGGGAATATACAGTTGACGTTTCCATAAGACCATATGACATAGGAGCAGAATTAGGCCATTCAGCCCATCCAGTTTGTGCTCCCATTCCATCATGACTGATTATCACCCTTCCCTCAACCCTATTCTCCTGCTTTCTCCTCATATTCTTTGATGTCCTTAGTAACCAAGAACCTATCAACCTCTGCTCTGGGTGTACCCAATGACTTGGTCTCCACAGCTGTCTGTGACATTAAATTCCATAGATTCATCACCCCTGGCTAAAGAAATTCTTCCTCATCTCTGTTTCGGGACAAGTATCTTCATCGGGACTGGAAAGGGAAGAGGGAAGAAGTCAGAATAAGAAGGTGGAGAAAAATGGGGCTGGGCCGGAGGAGTACAAGGTGGAAGGTAATAGGTGAGAACAGGTGAGGAGCAAGGTGAATGGATGAGGGGGGAATGAATTAAGGAGCTGGGAGGGGATAGGTGGAAGAGATGAAGTGCTGAAGCAGAAGGGATCTAACAGGATGGGAGAGTGGACCATGGAATATAGGGAAGGAGAAGGGGAACAAAAGGGAGGTGATGGGGAAGAGAAGGATAGGGGTAAGAGGATAACCAAAGCAGAGCTGATGCCTCATAGCTCCATATTAGTCCTCTCTTACCATGCTGACTGTGTGGAGTTTGTATGTTTTCCCTGAGACTGCATGGGCTTTGTCAAGGCATGTTGGTTTCCTTCTGTGCTGGTTTCTGTCTATGTATGCGTATGGATAGATAATTGAAGACCACAAGTTACCACTAATGCTTGGGGGAGAGGAGAAATCTGGGGAGGGAGCTGAGGGAATGTAAGGAGAATATATTCAGGATTAGTGTAAATGGCTCTTTCGTGGTCAGTGTGAACTCAGTGGGCCATTTTGCATGACTGTGACATTTACAGGATGCTCAATTTCTATCATATGGTCCTGCATTGGCTCTCACAGCCATCCTATTGAAAGGCAGGGTGCTAACATAATGCCATGCCGTGACCATGCAGATGTGTTTCATTGAAGAACCTCCCTTTTCAACCCATCGTTCTGCATGGAAAATGAAGCCTCTTCCTAACTCACAGTGCTGTGATAAGACCATGAGACAGAATTAAGCTCTTCGATTCATCAAGTCTGCTCCTCCATTCCATTGTGGTTGATTTATTATCCTTCCCAACTCCCATTCTCCTGCCTTTTTCCTGTAACTCTTGAACCCTTATCAATCAAGAACATCGACCTCTGCTTTAAATATACAAAGTTACTTGGCCTCTACAACTGTCTCTGGCAATGAATTCTACGGATTCAGCAACCTTTACTGAAAGAAATTCCTCCTCATCTAAAGGACCATCCATATACAGACAGTATATTGAGGCTATACCCCTGGTCTTAGACTCTCCCACTTTAAGGACTAGCATCTCCATGTTTTCTCTGTTTAGGCCTTTCAAAGCTCGATAGGTTAAAATGCGATCACTGCCTCATTCTTTTAAATTCCAGCGAATACAGTTCCAAAGCCACCAAATACTCTTCATACATTAACACTTTCATTCCCAGGATCATTCTTGTGACTCTCCTCCGGATCTTCTCTAATGCCAGTAGATCCTTTCCTAGATAACAATGTAATGTTTTCCAACATCTGCAGTTTATTCAGTGTTGTGGGATTGCTATGTGATTTCACTCAGGATCATCTCTTGCTGCAGCCACAGCTGGACACAATTCATTATATAAGAAAACTCCAAAATTCTGGCTCCTTTGGACCTCAGTTGAGCTAAGCATGAAATTTTCTGGACCACTGGATGTTTTACACATTAATATTCCAACCCACTTCAAATTCACTAATTTTTGAGGATGTTAACTCTTTTTGTAAAGCACTGAACCAAAAACAGGCAAAATCCAAAAGACTATGTGATATAGGAGCAGAATTAAGCCATTCAGCCCATCAAGTCAGCTCTGCCATTCCATCATGGCTGATTTATTATTCCTGTTAACCCCATTGTCCTGCATTCTCCCCATAACCTTTGACAACCTAACTAATCAAGAACCTATCAAAGTCTGCTTTAAATATACCTAATGACTTGGCCTCCACAGACATCTATGGCAATGAATTCCACAGATTCACCAAGCTCTGGCTATATAAATGCTCTTCATCCCTCACCTAAAGGGATTTCTTTCATTTCTAAGGCAGGGCTCTTTGTTCCTAAACTCCAAACATGGTTTAACCAATGCCTTATAAAACCTCAGCATTACATCCTTGCTTTTATAATCTAGTTCTCTTGAAATGAATTCAAGCAATGCCTTCCTTACCACCAACTCAGCCTGCAAAATAACCTTTGCAGAATCCTACTTGATTATTTTTGAGTCCCTTTACACCTCCGATTTCTGAATTTTATACCATTTAGAAAATAGTCTAGACATTTATCGTCGAGACAACGGAGAATCAGTTGATGTTGTCCCCTGGATTTTCAGCCGGACTGTTTAACAAACCCATGGCATTACAGGAAAGATTCTAGCATGGATAAAACAGTAGCGGCAAAGAGTGGGAATAAAATGAGCCGTTTCTGGTTGGCTGCCAGTGACTAGTGTTGTTCCTCAGGGGTCTGTGTTGGGGACTATTATTTTTGCATTATATGTCAATTATTTTGATGGAATTAATGGCTTTGTTGCAAAGTTTGCAGATTATATGAAGATAGGTGGAGGGGTGCGTAGTTTTGAGGAAGTAGAGAGGCTACAGAAGGACTGAGAGAGATTAAGGGAAGTGGCAGTCAGGTTATAATATCAGGAAATGTATGCACTTTGGTAAAAGAAATGAAAGGGCAATCTACTTTCTAAATGGAGAGAAAATACAAAAAACTCAGGCGTAAAGGGATTTGGGAGTCCATGTGCAGGACTCCCTAAAGATTAAATTGCAGGTTCAGTCTGTGGTGAGGAAGGCAAATGTGATGTTAGCATTCATTTCAAGAGGACTAAAATATAAAAACAAGGATGTAATTCTGAGACTTTATAAAGTACTGATGAGGCCTCACTTGAAGTATTGTGAGCAGCTTTGGCCCCCTTATCTTTGAAAGGATGTGCTGAAATTGGAGAAAATTCAAAGGAGGCTCACAAAAATGATTCCAGGATTGAATGACCAGCCATACGAAGAGCGTTTGATGGTTCTGGGCCTGTTTTCACTAGAATTCAGAAGAATGATGGGTGTCTTCATTGAAACATATCAAATGGTGAAAGGCCTTGATAGAGTGGATGTGGAGAGGATGTTTCCTGTGATGAGAGAGTGTAAGACCAGAGGACACAGCCTTAGAATAAGGGTGCATCCTATTAGAACGGAGATGAGGAGGAATTTCTTTAACCAGAGAGTGGTGAATCTGTGAAAGTCTTTGTCACAGGTGGCTGTGGAGGCCAAGTCTTTATGTATATTTAAGGCAGAGGTTGATAGATTGTTGATTGGTCAGATCACAAAGTGATACGGGGTGAAGGCAGGAGATTGGAGCTGAGAGTAAAATTGGATCAGCCATGATGAAATGGCAGAGCTGACTTGATAGGGCAAATAGCCTAATTCTGCATCTATATCTTATAGTTTTGTGGTCTTTATTCCAATAGACAATAGACAATAGGTGCAAGAATAGGCCATTCAGTCCTTCAAGCCAGCACTGCTATTCAATGTGATCATGGCTGATCATCCACAATCAGTACCCTGTTCCTGCCTTCTCCCCATATCCCTTGACTCCGCTATCTTTAAGAGCTCTATCTAACTCTTTCTTGAAAGCATCCAGAGAATTGACCTCCACTGCCTTCTGAGGCAGAGCATTCCATAGATCCACAACTCTCTGGGTGAATAAGTTTTTCCTCAACTCCATCTTAAATGCCCTACCCCTTATTCTTAAACTGTAGCCTGAAGTTCTGGACTCCCCCAACATCGGGAACATGTTCCCTGCCTCTAGCGTGTCCAAACCCTTAATAATCTTATATATTTCAATCAGATGCCCTCTCATTCTTCTAAATTCCAGTGTATACAAGCCCAGTCACTCCAATCTTTCAACATATGACAGTCCCACCATCCTGGGAATCAACCTCATGAACCTACGCTGCACTCCTTCAACAGCAAGAATGTCCTTCCTCAAATTTGGAGACCAAAACTGAACACAATACTCCAGGTGTGGTCTTATCAGGGCCCTGCACAACTGCAGAAGGACATCTTTGCTTTTATACTCAACTCCTCTTGTTATGAAGGCCAACATGCCATTAGCTTTCTTCACTGCCTGCTGTACCTGCATGCTTACTTGCTTACATTCAGAAGTTTCCTTTTGCCAAAGTGCATAACCATACACTTCCAACACTGTATTCTATTTGTCACTTCTTTGCCTGTTCTCCTAATTGGTCTAAATCCTTTAGCAGACTCCCTGGTTCTTAAATACTACCCGCCACTCCACTTAACTCTGTATCAATTAAACTTGGCTGCAAAGCCATCAATTCCTTCATTCAAATCATTGACATATAATATGAAATAAAGTGGTTATAGCACTAACCCCTGCGAAAAACCATTAGTCACTGGCAGCCAACCAGAAAGGCCTCCTTAATTCCGACTCTTTGCCTCCTCTGAAACTTCCAATCTTTGAACAATACCAATATCTTTCCTGTAAAACCATGGGCTCTTTTGAAAACCCTGTAAACAACATCCACTGACTTTCCTTTGTCTACCCATCCTGTTATTTCCTCAAAGAATTCCAACAGGTTATCAGGCAACATTTCCCCTTAAGGAAACCATGCTGACTTTGGCCTACTTTATCACATGCCTCCAAGTACCTTGAAACGTCATCCTTAATAATGGACACGAGGAAATCTGCAGATGCTGGAAATTCAAGCAACACACACAAAATGCTGGTGGAACGCAGCAGGCCAGGCAGCATGTATAGGAAGAAGCACTGTTGATGTTTCGGGCTGAGATCAACAGTGCTTCTTCCTATAGATGCAGCCTGGCCTGCTGTGTTCCACCAGTATTTTGTGTGTGTTCCTTAATAATGGACTCCAACATCTTCCCAAACACTGAAGTCAGGCTAAGTAGCCTATAATTTTCTTTCTGCTGCATCTTCCATTATTTTTTTTGTCCCACAATGCTAGCCTTTGTGTGTCATATTCAAGCCATCCAATATCTACTCTCACCTCTCCTTCAGTCTTCATTTATCTGAAAATATGTTTGATGTCCTCCTTAATATTGTTGGCTGGCTTACCTTCCTATTTAATCTTTTCTCTCATTATGTTTTTTCAGTTGATTTTATGTTTAGAAATAAACCAAAAATATTTTTTTCTCTGAAAAACATATTGTGCCTCGTAGTAGTGCATTCTGGGAATGCAACTCTTGTTTTAGGCTTGTAGTCAGGATTCATTTATAATATTGGATTTAATATGATGTTGAATGCAATTCGAAAGATACTTGAGATTGCCCCTAAATTGGCCTCAATTTATTTTCCACATGAAGATAAAGTCACAGCATGATTAATATCTATGCTCAAGTCTTAGTGATAAGGACATGGAATGGATTTATAACCCACCTTGGTCAAGGGAATGAAGTAAATTGTTGAACAGACAATGTCAGACTCCACTGAAACTTTTTCACTGAACCAGGCATTTGAGTCCTCCACACTTGATTGTATATAGCTCTACCACTTAATGCACTTTGATGCTTCAGGCATCTATTGTAACATTATCAGCATAAATGCAAATTGTTACTATTAATATTGTCAGCAGTGGTAATAATATAAATGGACTACACACGTCAGCTGATATTTTTCTAAATAAAAATAAGCCTCATCATTAAATATATTAATGATAGTAATCACATTAATTGGATGATTACTATGACCCTGAAATTTGCTCTAATTGCCTTAATCTGAATTATGTGCATACTAGCTTGAGAAATTAATGTAACAGTTTGAACTCAGTGTATCTATTCCTTACATTTTTGAGAACTTTTTTTTTCTTTAAACTGCAGGAAATAACTATATAAATGGAGTTCAAGAAGTGACAGCCCAAAGGAAGAATTATTCACTTCAAGAGAATCTTAGTGCTGACCACCCAATTTACTCCCGGTCTGAAGTACTGAAAAGATCATCTATCAACTTGATACTCTTTATACCCCCTGAGATCTTCAGATGAATTTGACTAAACTACTTTTAGACGCTGTGCCAGCTTTTGAGATGATGCTGTTAAAGACATCGTTCTCAATCTTCTTTCAGGGACATGCTAGAGTTTATTTCCTTTTTATTAACTAATCTATATACTTTATTATCATTACAATGAATGCAGTTATTATCAGAAGTTTACTAGTCATTCAACATTTTCTTTTTCCCATTTTGTCACAGTAGAGTTGCCTTTATAATTTAGTAAATTAAAGCACTATGTATGTCTATTTATCATGTTAAGCTTTCTTGTAACTGGAAATATTCTTCTTGCCCTTCCCTCTGTATATTTCATGCCTCCCAAGCTGGAATCAAGGATCAAGAGAATAAATTGTAGATCATTGTTTTTTTAGGTGAATTGGGCACTGTTCTATTCAAAATGACATGTGACGTTTCTCAGTGGGTATACACCTTACACCATTCTGGATAGGATGCCATATGTAATAAAATCTCTTTAAAATTAAGTAAATAATATATTGTGGTTTGAGCTTTATATGTTGTTCATATGCAAGTATTACTCAATTACAATAGCTATTGCAGTAATGTGCTTAACTCATATAATCTACCTTCCTGCTAATCAAAAGTAACCACACCTATTTTCATCTCTGACAATGCCATTAGCTCTTTCCCAGAAAATTTCTATGCACTTCAAATAATTCAGACTTAAATCAAATCATAGAGTCTTAGAAGCAAACTACACAGGAACTGGCCCTTCTGCCCATCTGACCCACACTGACTTTCTAATTCTGCATTCATTCCGTTTTGATTATCCTCACATTCTCATCAAAATAGACCCCCATCTCCCAGATTCTATCCCTCACCTAAAGACCAGAGGGAAAATTTGCAGAAAGAAAGAAAATGAATGAGATTATGAACACAAGAGATTCTACAGATGCTGGAAATCCGGAGTAACACACAGAAAATGGTGAAAGAACAGTATCAACGGAAGTCAATGCTTTGGACCAAGACACTTCATCAGGACTGGAGAGAAAAGGGAAGACACCAGAACAAGAAGGTGGGGGATGGGGAAGGATTACTAGCTAGAAGATGAGAGGTAAAGCTGTATGAGAGGGAAAGGTAGGTGAGTATGGGAGAGGTTGAATTGAGTATCTGGGAGGTGATAGGTGGAAAAAGGAAAGAGCTGAAGAAGAAGGAATCTGGTAGGAGAGGAGAGCGGGAGAAAGAAAAGGAGGAGGGACAGGAGAGGTAAGTGGTAGGTAGGTGAGGAGGGAAAAAGACATGGGAGATGAGCCTGAATGGGGAATGGAGGAAGAGAGAAGGGGGAGGGGAAAATTACTGGAAGTTAAATCAATATTTCTACCATCAGGTTTGAAGCTCCCCAGCCAGTCTATGAGGTGCTGCTCCTCCAGTTGGAGAGTGGCTACATCTTCGCAGCAGAGGAGGACATGGATCAACATCTTGTAATGGGAACAGGGGTTGGATTTAAGACAGCTGGCCATCAGAATATTCTGTCTGTTGAGAACAGAGTTAAGGGGCTCAACAAAGTGATCCCCAATCTATGCTGGATCTCACTGATGTAGAGGAGGCTGCACCAGAAGCACCAGTTACAGACTCACAGGTGAAGGGTTGCTTCACTTGGGAGGACTGTTTGGGGACTTGAATGGAGGTGAAGGATGAGGTGAATAGGCAATTGTAGCACTCTTCTGCTTTCAGGGATATGTCAGGAGGGAGATCAGTGGAGAAGGATGAATGGACCAGGGATCCCTGCTCACAGTGGAGAGTAGGGAGAAAAGTAAGGATATGTTTAGTGGAAGAGTCCCATTGAACATGCCAAAATTCAATGGTTCAAAAAGAGATTTGCTTCATTTGTGAAATGTACAACATAGCATTGATAAACACCGTCGTTTTGTGTCAATAACCAACATGGCCCAATAGTGTGCTGTGGACAGCCCACAATTGTCGTTGTGTCTTTGGCACCAACATAACATGCCCACAACCCTTTTTTCAATGGTGGAGGAAACTAGAACAGCTGGAAGAAACCCATGTGGTTATGAGGAGAATATACAAACTCCTTACAGACCACAGTGGGGATTGGACTCTGATCTTCCGACATGGTCCAGTAAAACATTATGCTAGCCAATAGGCTACCATGCCACCCCAAATTAAGTGCAGGCAATTAACTTACCAGCCTAAATGTCTTTGGTACATGGAGGGAAACCACAGCATCTAGAGGAAACCTATGTGGTGATGTGGAAGCGCTAGAGGACAAAGTTGGTCTTTGGAGTTGTAAGGTAATGGCCTTGCTTGCTGCACCAGTGTGTCACTTAAACTACTGTCAATCTACTGTCTTTGTTAACATTTGAGATTTGGTTATTGAGATATAGTGCAGATAGGCCATTTTGCCCAGCAATCCCTGATTTAACCCTAGCCCGAATCACGGGACAATTTACAGTGACCAATTAACCTACCAGCAAGTATGTCTTTGGACTGTGGGAGGAATCTGGAGCACCTGGAGGAAACCCTGGTGGTCACAGGGAGAATGTACAGGCAGTGATGGGAATTGAACCTGGCTCACCTGTACTGTAAAGTGTTTTGCTAACCACCATGCTACTGTGCCACTTCTCACAGTTATAAAGGGGATTTCCAAGTGTGTTTACTTTTTGTGACAAAGACTGTAATGGAAACATTTGTAAAGGACTGAGAGTCATTGAATGGTTTATTGTATATAATTTTATTTTTGAATAAAGTATATTTTGATTAATAAAAAAATATATCCTCCTGTAGACTCACCTCAGCTTCACATCCCCGACCCTCCGAGTTAAAGCTCTGCCTAATGATATTTGCAGCATAGAACAAATCTTGACTCAAATCCAGAACTCAGATCCTGTATGTCATATTCTTAGTTGTATACATAATCCAACTAATTCACAGGAGTATTAGCAGAGTCAATGCCAACCAATGATTCATGGGCCTCATGGACTGCTTTTACAATGGCTGTAGCAAAATTATTTCCTTCACCATGTGGATCAATTGTTCAGCTTCCCCGTTGGATGCTGGATGATATGGGGATACTGAAACATTCAGTATAAGATTCCAATAAAGCAAGAAGCAATGTGTCAAGATGTTGCAATTTGAACTGTGGACCAGTGTTTAAGGGGATTAGCTTTATTTGTCACATGTACAAAGTTCGAAAGTACCTTTATTATCAAAGTACTTATTATCTTTTCATATACTACTTTGAAATATATTTTCTTGTGGGCATTTACAAGAAAATAAATATAATAGAATTTCTGAAAAACTAAATAAAAAGCTGACAGCAACCAATGTGCAAAAGAATGCAAATCATGCAAATAATAAGAAATAAATAATACTGAGAATATTTGTTGTCATGTCCTTGAAGATGAACCTTATGATTGTGGAGTCAATTCAGTGTTAAGGTGAGTGAAGCTATTCAAATTGCTTCAGGAGCCTAATGGTTATAAGTTAATAAATGTTACTGAATCTGGTGGTGTGGGACCTAAGGCCCCTATACCTCCTTCCTAATGGTAGTAGTAAGAAGGCTGGATGGTGGGGGGCCTTGTACATTGAAACATTGAAACATACGGTGAAATGCGTCATTTTCATCAATGACCGACCTAGTCTAAGGATGTGCGGGGGAAGCCTACACGTGTCACCATTCTTCTGGCACCAACATGGCATACCACAACAAATTAACCCTAAAGCCTACACCTTTTGAATGTGGGAGGAAAGCAGAGCACCTGGAGGAAACTCACAGGAAGATTATATAAACTTACAGACTGCGATGGAAAATGGCACTGGAACTGTAAAGTGTTATGTCAACCACTATGCTACCCTGCCACCCTTGCAAATAGCGGTAACTGTCCACTACACCTAGACCTCAGCTGATTCATAGCAGATTTGGAAACCTAGTCTGCATGAAGCCCTCTAGATGTAAGGACTGTTCTCTAGAACCTAGCCTATAGACATGGATAACGTAAACTGAAACACTTCCAACACTTTCAATCAGGAGAAAGGAAAAATATAATTCATTACTCATAGGCGGAACTGGAAACTAACTACTTGTACCAGAAGAATGAGCAAATGCAGCTGGATTCCTGTGGAAATTCAGAAGAAGATCAGTAATGTTTACATCAATCTCAGGCTCAGCGAATATCTAACTGCGATCATCAGTTTCATCTGGACAATTTTCATATGCTGAGCATGGCCGTCCTTTAATATCTAAAGTTGCAAACCCATTGGAATTAGAAATCTATTTTAGTACCAGGAATATTGGCTCATCAACAGCTTGTGCCACCTTCTCCATTTTTCCCTACACTCACTCCCACCTCTGTTTCACTCTACTCCAACAGACAGACTCAAACTTACCCTTCTGGGAAAAGCAATGTGTGATCAACATCAAAGGCAATTTATTGTCTAACTATGTACAGTATAAATAACCACGTACTACCCCTCCTCCCACTTAGTATTCTGGCATCTTCCCCCTTCCTTCAGTCAAAAAGCAGGGTCTCAGTCTGAAATGTCGATTGCTTATTGCTTTTCACTGATGCTGCCTGACCGGCTGAGTTCCTCCAGCACTTTGTGTGTGTTACTCTGGAATTCTAGCATCAGCAGACTTACTCGTGTTTATGATATTACATTGATATTCATTTCCTTACAGTCATTTACAGGAAAATGAAGAAACACAATTGAATTTATGAGAAACTATGCATAAACAAAGACTGACAATCAATGTGTAAAAGATACCATGAGAGATCTGTACAGATGCTCTCCTCATAGAATCTGTCAGGACACTGTGAACCTCCACAGATGCCCCACAATCAGGCTGGAAATTTGCATGCCAAACCATACTGCTTAAGGAGTTATTATGAGGTGAATACAGTCAGCCCTTTGAAATTAGTCCAGATGAAGGGAAATAAAGGTGACTTGATTGAATTAAATAATTTGAAACATTGTACTTGTTTTACACACATGTGCTTTTTATGTTTATTGTTCTGCAATTTTAGATTAATGTGACAATTTAAAACAACTATTTCTAATTTTTTCCAGTGATTTTGTATATTTGTAAATAAATATCAGACCATCAAAGGCATTTGGTTTAAGCAGCAGGTATGGTGAACAAGTGGTTATAAAGGAACAGTGCTTCTTCCTGTCAGTGCTATTCTTTCCTTTACAGCAGGCCACTTTCACAAGGAGTGACGTAGTGTTGCCTGGCCTCTCCAATGAGAAGACAACTTTCCTATCAGTAAACACTAAGCCTGGGGCCATGCTGAGAGACCGGAGGAACTAATGCAAGGAACCATCTAATTTCAGGACAACAGAAAACTGCCCTTTGGTTGATGCTCTTTACAAAAGAAAATCATAAAAATTCTGCAGGTGCTAGATATTTGAAATGCAAACAGAATATGGGCCTCTTGTACAATAGAGATCTCACAATTGTCATGATCCTTGCCCTTATTGTCTATCTGGACTGCACTTTGTCTGGATGGTTTGTTATTGTTTTTCATTAGAGGCATAGATAGAGAGTACAGCCAGCAATTTCTTTCCCTCCAGGGTGACAATTGTCAATACCAGAGGACATCTGTTTAAGGTGAGTGGAGTAACATCCGGGGAAATATCAGAGGAAGGTCTTTTACACAGAGAGTGATCAATGCCTGGTGACAAGGTGGAGATAAATCCCTTCCAGTGAGGGTGATAGGTGCTCCATCTCTCTGCTAACCTGCAGGTCACAATTGGGTAAGGTGCTTAGCCCCCAGATCAGAGTCATGTGAAACCATGGGAGTAGCTGGTGCATATCAGCCCAGTTATGTGACCACTGATACCAGGCAGAGAATCTCTGAAGAGTACTGATAATGGCTGGCTCGTCTGGCATGACCAGACACTGACCAGAAGAAGGTAATGTCAAACCGCTTCTGTAGAAAAATGTTGCCAAGAACAAGCATGATCGTGGAAAGATCATGATCGCCCACGTCTATAACACGACACATAATAAATGAACGATAGGTACCTGGAACGTGGTTGGTGGTAGGGCATGATACAATAAGGACATTTAAGAGACTCATAGATAGGCACAGGAATATAAGAAAAAAATGGAGGTTTATAGGCTGTGTAGGAGGGAAGGATTAAATTGATCATAGAGTGGTTTTATATTGGTTGGCACAGCTTGATGGCACAATGGGCCCGTACTCTACTGTGCTGTTCACCGTTCTATGTTTTACGCTTGCTTTGGACTACCATGATATATTTATGTTTTGAAATAATTTGCAAGGGTGGTATGCAGAAGCAAGTGTTTTCACTGTATCTTGGTGACCATGAATCTCCTTTTACCAGTCACAAAAATGCTGGAAAATACAGTTACTAAGTTTTCCCAGCGTGTTCTGTTTTTTTTTACTCTTCAAAAGAGCTGACATAAGTTTCTGACAGCATATTAGATAAAGATTCAGAAAAGTTCAAAGTGGAAGCAGTATTTAAGAACGGAGTAAAGGAGCAAACAATTTCCACCCATTTTCCCTCTGTGTTGCAGACATGTTGCATAGTAATTTTGGCAAAAAAGCAAATCAAAGATGCATTGCATTAAATGCATTGTAACAGTGACATCAGTGCATTATATTTTGTTTGAACAGTTCCTTACAATGATTATAATGGAATTAAATTTCAGAGGCCAGATACTGCACACTGCCATATTGTACAGATCAGTGAGGCTGACTAGGGATGAATTTCTAGGATTTAGGTTGACATGGCAGGGTAGCAGCTAGAACAATGCCCTGAAGTGCCAGCTGTAAGATCAGAATTTGATTCTCACTACTGTTTGTAAGGAGCTTGTATGTTTCCCTGTGACCGTGTGGGTTTCCTCCACAGGCTCCAGTTTCCTCCCACTTTCCAAAAGACGCATTTTTATGGTTAGTGATTTGTGGATGTGATATGTTGGTGCCAGAAGCACGGTGACACTTGTGGGCTGCCCAACACAATCCTCGCTGATTTGATTTAACGAAAATGATGTATTTCACTTTATGTTGCAATCTACATGGGACCAATAAAGCTAACCTTTTCTTCATCTTTTTTTTTTCTTTTTACAACTTAAAAATCAGAGATCTCTGCCTTGACCTGTATTAAGGCAAAGCAATTGATTAATTAAACTCTACATCTGAAAAGCTGCTTTATGGTCATTTACACCTCACTCACTGCATGAGGAAGCTGTGCAGAATTTATATAATACTTAACAATGGATTCTTGTGTGTAACTGGTTTTTCTATGAAACAGAGCAGAGGTTCACCATTGTCTTAGAGGAAATGATTTACCGAGTGTAATCATGATCTCTGGCTGACTACAGAACGGGACTAGCACCTTGCTATTTTATGAACTTAAGGGGCAAGTCCATGGAGACTTCATGCACCTAATTTATGCCTGACAACCTTTTATTGTGACAAGCAATGCTGCAAAAATATCATAATTGCTGCTTTAGGTATTTCAGTGTTTATTAAATCTCTATTGATGACTGCCCTCCTGAGTTCAAATTAGAGGCTGGATGAGTGGCACTGAGAAAATGGCTGTCTGTTCTTACTCAGCCTTTTGTGGACTTAACTCATCCAGCTGCAGTTGTAAACCTTTTACAGGAACACACGGAAAGTGCTTGGGACATTAGAAAATGCATTTACCAGATGTAGTCAAGCTCCCTTGCTGCAGTCGTTTTTTCATTAGCACTCTAACCTGACCCAATAAGTCACTGAAAACAGTCATTAAATTTGGTTTATTAAATGCCTGGGTCAGGTTATCTACCCGTCAGCAAAACAGAAAACATTTGTATGACACAATGCTGAGTGTGCTTTCTGTTCATCACAGTGCTAACCTCAGCTGTCCTGGCATTTAATAAACATTGTATTCTACTTCTTTTTAAAATGATTGAATTATTGCACATCCTTTGTTCCATAAATGTCCTTAATAATTTGGAAAACTGTTGTTTCCTTTTTATGCTTGGCAAGCTTAGAAAGGTGCTGTAAATTATTGAAGCAATTTCAAAATGAATCTGTTGTTAAAGTCAAGACTTAACAATGTTCATGTCATCATCTGGCACAATGCAGACCATAAAAACTGATGAAGTTTTTAAAGTTTACTTTAATCACTTTTTCCTCAGTCAGTTCCCTTCCTTTCTTCCACTTTTCAGAGGTGTAAATTTGACCTTGGTTACCCACATTAAATATGGAAAAATGCCCACCTCATACATGCCACTTTGAGAGTTGATTCCATTGCAGAAGAGAACTCTGAACATGGAGGATATTGTATATCATATGTTTAGCAAATGTTTTAGAAGACAAATTTCTCGAGCTTTTGAAACCAATCACTTTCTACAATTTGCCATTGTTCCAAGGACAACCGAGACACTAAGCTGTCTTACAAGGTGGGATGTTGTGAAGGAAATACTGTAAAACGGTATTCATCTCAAATCAAGTCAAGTTTATTGTCATTTAACTATGTACATATATACCGTCAAACGAGACAACGTTTCTGCGAACCAGGGTTCAAAGCACTGTAGTATACATAACACACATAACAAATAATAGCTTATGAAAGTAAGGAAAAATCTGCAGATGGATTAAACGTAAATAAACAAACTGAAGTCCATACTGTAAATTAAATTTTGTAGTGTACAGAACAGACTAACCAGTGACACTTTGAATGTGATGGTAAGGCCTGAGGGAAGAAACTGTTTCTCACCCTGACCATTCTTGTTTTGATACATTGGAATCTCCTGCCTGCTGGTAGAAAGTCAAAGAGGATGCTAAATGGATGGATGGGATCCTTAATAATATTAAGATTCTTGTGCAGAAGAGTTTTTAAGGTAAAAAAAAGCCATTGCACTAGGGAGGTTCCATCCTCTCTAGGGAAGTCTGGGTCCTGTGGTATGAGTAGTCATTGTGAACTGGGGTCTTCCATAGCTGCCTATAGATGACCATGCCTACTTCTGTGCCTTATCATGCCCTTCACTCTCCATGAAGCGTTGCAGATCCCGCCTTCCTGGGCTTTGGATCTCACAGTTGATCTCATCCGCCCAGACCTCAGGAGCTGACTTGGCATGCTAGGACAGGCATACCTCTATCTCACTCGGGTATGAGGCCTGCCGGCCACCCTCACTTGGTGTAGCTTGCCTGTCAAAGCAGTTGACCGGGGTGTGGCCGCTGTCACATACAAACAGCTACTTGGAGCCACAAGTGAGAGCTGAGTTGGGACCGTAAGTAAGTGAGTTACCCTAGAATGGTCATGACAAGCCCCTTCCCCAGAGGTACAATTATGTCCTGGACATCCCATGCACCTAACTGTAGTCCTATATTTGCTGTACGTGCCTTGTACTGAGTGTGACTGTTGATATTATGTTTTGCACCTTGGTCCCCAGTGTAACACTGTGTTGTTTGGTTGTATTCATGTCGAATGAATGATAATTAAACTTGAACTTGAACCTAAGGCTGTACCAGGGGCTGTCTGCAAGTGTCGGCATACAGTCCAACACCAGCATTATGTGCCCACCATGCTCAACAAAACATCACAAGCGACAACAACCCCAACAGAAAAACAGCAACAAAACAAAATGCCTATACTCCCTCCCTCCCACTCACTCACTCACACATACAGAAAGGCTTCTCATTCCAAGACAGGTCACCTCTTGAACTCCATACTCCAATGGACTCCCAGACTTATAGATAGCGTAATCCGACTCTCCCGGTAAACTCACTGACTCACAGACACAGGGCTTCGGCCATTAGGCCTCGACTTGCGTATTAATTAACTTCAGTGTGTTATACTCGATCAGGATGTCCCAAATAGTTTCCTATCTATTGTTCTTGGGAGTAGTTTCTAGTGATGGCAACTGATTTCTTGTAGTAAAGATCTACAATAAGACTAATGTTTGATGTCAGCCAGGTCACCTTCCCTGTTTAAATCTTTGAAAGATAGTGCATTATTCCAGGATTGAATTGAGCCAAGATCTAATTTGTGTAAATCCAATTAGTAATGCAATAAATTTTTTGGAATATAACTTCAGGAGTATAGAAATTTGTTTTTGTCAGAAGAACGGATGGAACTGTGTCTGTTCCTATAAGAAGGTACCAGAGAGTGCCATCTTCAGAAGTTTTCTGATGACTCTGCCATAGTTGGATGCATCAGCAAGGGAGATGAGGCTGAGTACAGGGCTACGGTGGGAAACTTTGTCACATGGTGTGAGCAGAATCATCTGCAGCTTAATGTGAAAAAGACTTAGGAGCTGGTGGTGGACCTGAGGAGGGCTAAGGCTCCGGGGACCCCTGTTTCCATCCAAGGGGTCAGTGTGGACATGGTGGAGGATTACAAATACCTGGGGATATGAATGGACAATAAACTGGACTGGTCAAAGAACATTGAGTCTGTCTGCAAGAAGTGTCAGAGCCGTCCCTATTTTCTGAGGAGACTGAGGTCCTTTAACATCTGCCGGACGATGCTGAGGACGTTCTATGAGTCTGTGGTGGCCAGTGCTATCATGTTTGCTGTTGTGTGCTGGGGCAGCAGGCTGAGGGTAGCCATCACCAACAGAATCAACAAACTCATTTGTAAGACCAGTGATGTTGTGGGGGTGGAACTGGACTCTCTGATGGTGGTGTCTGAAAAGAGGATGCTGTCCAAGTTGCATGCCATCTTGGACAATGTCTCCCATCCACTCCATAATGTACTGGTTAGGCACAGGAGTACATTCAGCCAGAGACTCATTCCACCGAGATGTAACACTGAGCGTCATAGGAAGTCATTCCTGCCTGTGGCCATCAAATTTTATAACTCCTCCCTCGGAGTGTCAGACACCCTGAGCCAATAGGCTGGTCCTGGACTTATTTCCACTTGGCATGATTAACTTATTATTATTTAATTATTTATGGTTTTATATTGCTATATTTCTTCACTATTCTTGGTTGGTGTGGCTGTAACGAAACCCAATTTCCCTCGGGATCAATAAAGTATGTTTGTCTGTCTGTCTGTCTGTGTAAAGTTATTGGACTTTACACTCAGTGGCCACTTTATTAGGTACACATGTACATCTGATCATTAATGCAAATATCTAATCAGCCAGTCATGTGACAGCAACTCAATGCATAAAAGCATGCAGACATGGTTAAGTGGTTCAATTGTTGTTCAGACCAAACATCAGAATGGGGAAGAAATATGATCTCTGTGACTATGACTATGGAATGATTGTTGGCGTCAGATGGGGTGGTTTGAATATCTCAGAAAATGCAGATCTGGGATTTCCAGTTTCTAGAGTTTACAGAGAATGAAGCAAAAACAAGAGAAAGCCTCCAGTTCTGAGGGTGGAAATACCTTGCTAATGAGAGAGATCATAGGGGAATGGCCAGATTGGTTCAAACCGACAGGAAGATGATAGTAACTCAAGTAACTATGCTTTACAAAAATGGTGTGTGGAAGAGCATCTCTGAATGCTCAAAACTTCAAACCTTGAAGTGAGTGGGCTACAGCAGCAGAAGACCATGAACAAACACTCAGTAGCCTCCTTATTAGGTACATGAGGCAGCAATCTGTAATGCGGCTTGCAAGTTCATAGCTAACTTATTCCAGACTCTGTGAAGTATAGGACAGAGAATGTAGCTGGTAGTGGTTACGTGCCACGTATATCACTTTTGACAGCAGGGATCTGAGTTTGCAGATTCTGCGTTCTCTCAGTCCATAAGAACAAGTCTGAAACAAAAATCAAGTCATATCATGCATTGCACCGTCACTGAGATTGTGAGGATGGCAGGTCTGACCCTTACTCCAATCGAACCAGAGCCAGTGCTGATAATCAAAAACAGATAATAGACCTTCAATAACTTTTACTATATTCAGCACCTGTTTGGGTGACTGATGGAAAACTGGCTAACCCAATTTCAGACATTTATCAGCTGCTCCTTCACCGGAGAATACCAGCTCCCAAAATGCAAGCCTAGGAGAACAAAGGCCATAAATATTAATTGTATCCTCGCTGATATTTTAAACAAAATCAAAATTCAAAGTAAATGTATTTTCAAATTACCTATATGTCACCATATACTACTCTGAGATTCACTTACTTGCTAGCATTCACTGTGAACAAAAAAACTACAATAGAATCAATTAGAAGCTACACACAAATAAAGACTGACAAACAACCAATGTGCAAGATAAGGTAAATTGTGTGAATACAAGAAAGTATTATTTTTATTAATAATAATAAATAAATAAAAATAATCCTGAGAACTTGAGCTGTAAGTGAGCCCATAGGTTCTGGAATAAGTTCAGTTCCACACAATCAAAATCTGAAAAACATTAGGTTAATTGGTCTTTGTAAATTGTCCCGTGATAAGTCTAGGTTAAATCCGAGTGTTACTGGGCATGTGGTTCAAAGAGCTGGAAGGGCCTGTTCTGCATTATATCTCTAAATGAAATTTAAAAAAAAATCTTTGGAGAATATGAGCAACTGCAAGAAAAGCTAAAACTTTGCATACAACACCTCATCAGAAGAATGGGAACACTTTGAAGCTTAACAAAAGCTATTTTCTTCCTATCAGTTGCTGACTAATCTGTAACTTCTGTTTTGATGTTTGATTTCTGGTATTAATGTTTGTTCTTATTCCCTTTTAATCAGTGATGATGCTAATTACACAGTGCAAACAACTTAAACCATTTGGCAGTGAGATTCTTCAAACAATCAATGTGATGTTAATTAGAAAAATACACATTTTCAGCATTATATTTAATCAAGATTTTGAAGTGGGTGTGTTTTTCATACTGAGAGTCCAAATGTGATGAAAGACTGTCGACCTGAAATGTTAATTCTGCCTCTCTCAGCACAGATGCTGCCTGGTTTGATGAGTGGTTCCAGGAATTTATATTTTTTATTGTTTGCTTTTCTTTCAAAACAATTATAAAAATTGTTTACTTCATCTTAAAACAAAGCAATGTTCATGAATTATGAAAAGATTTGGAACTTTCTTAAATGCCTGAATGTTCATATAAGTCACGGTTTTTCTAGACACTGGAATTCTGTGGTGAAGAGAAAGTAATGTAATAACTTTCAAAGCTTGAAACCTGCCAATAAGTGTAGAGAGATAACAGGCAGCTAGACAGATAGAAATGATTTGTATTGTTTAATACAATTATTTAATCAAAGGGTTCATTTAATATCATAAACCACAGGAAGAAAACCTGAGTAGCTAATAACATGTGAATCAAACCAGAGATCAAGCTACTATAGATTAGCTTGCTGCCTGATATCTCTCTGGGGACCTGTGATAGAAGATACTTTGTTCATTTTATTACTCTGTCTTTTTGTATTTATGATGCTGATCATAGATGGCAGGTTGGTGATCAGAAATACTTAGGGTATAAGTAATATAACTTTGCTTTGAAATACTGTACCTTGTGGCTGATTACTGGTAAATCATGGGCCAATTATAGAGAATAATCAGGAATTACTAAGTAGTAAATACAAGAGATTCCGCATAGGCTGGAAAGCAGAGTAACACACACAAAATGCTGGAGGAATTCAGCGGGTCAGGCAGCATCTATGGAAATGAATGAACAGTCAATGTCTCAGCCTGAAACATCAACTCTTTATTCATTTCCATAAATACTACCTGACTTGTTGAGTTCCTTCAGCATTTTGTGTGTTTAACAAAGTAGTAGGCAACTGAGAGATAGCTTTGATTTGTTTATAACTTTGTTTCAAGCCCTAAAATTGAAACATCCCAAAAGTACAAGACAGATGTACATTTATAATTTATTGCCTGGCATTTGTATTGGTTTATTATTGTCACGTGTACCAAGATACAGTGAAAAACCTGTCTCGCACACTGTTTATACAGAATAAATATATTACACAGTGCACTGAGGTAGAACAAGGTAATCAATGACAATGCAGAATTAAGTGTATGTAAAGTGCAAGATCATCATGAGGTAGATTGTGAGGTCAAGAGTCCATCCTACATGAAAGTCCATTTAAGAGACTGATAACAGTGGGGTACAAGCTGTCCTTGATCCTGGTGGTATGTGCTTTCAGGTTTTTGTATCTCTGGCCAACAGGAGAAGGGAAATGAGAGAATACTTAACATATTATGCAGAAAAGTTACAAATAACATTTTACCTCTTTGCTTATCAAGAATTCATTTATCTTCAACTGTAATTGTATCCTCACTGATATTTTAAACACAATGAAAGTTGCAAGTAAATGTAGTACCAAAGTATGCATTCAAATATTGCTTCCACCTTTGCTATTTTGCCCATTTCTGACCCCACTTTTGGTAAAGAGAATTCCAATGAATCACAATCCTCTGAGAGAGGAAAAAAACATGTGATTTCTTGAGTTAGGCTATTTTTAATCAATGACTGACAGGTTTACATTTTCCTACAAGAGGAATAATGCCCTGAACACCTCCTCTCTGGGATCTTATTGCTATTGTAACCATATAATAACTGTGGCTAAGTCTGAAGAAAGGAATTAGAAGACACCTCTGTAAGGATCTGTTGCATATTCCAGCAGAATTGTGATGTTGTTGCTGTTGGATAAGGGTTGCTAGGCACAGAAGCCTGCAGCTGAGAGTAAGTCCTGTCATTTTTTTTTATGCCTGTTCTTGGTGTGACATGAGACCTTGATGAGGATGGTTAGGACCCAGATGCTGCCGTATCTGTTACATGGATTGAGACACGAAACAAGGCTGAAACTGGAACTGAGTACAAAACAAGATGGTAGCGATAATCCACGTGAGTTTACGATTTGAGCACTGAATCTCCATTTGGGTACTCCTCAAATACTGAAATCCTGGCACCAAAATATGGCAGCCAATTAGTGAGATGGTCCTTAATCCTTAAAGGAGCTGCACCAACTATCTGTCCTCCCAGAAGCTGGCGTGATTAGGTGCATATCATAACACTTGGTTTACTCTCATATTTTATTTTCTCTCTTTGCTTCTATTTATTGGTTTGGGAGACACTCTTAGATGGTGAGGGTCATTTTCTCTTTGCTCATGGATGCATGATTGAGAGCATAATCAAATAATTTCAAGCAATGAAGAACTTAATTCTAAATAATAAAAAAAACCGTGGTGCTTCTTTTACTTTTCTCTGTCTCACAACCACAGGGAATCTCAATGTACCTTCAGAACCAGTCAGACCATCGCAAGCACCTACAAAACAAAACAGAGAAATATTACCAAGCGATCACTGAATTCAAATTCACTGAGATTCAACCAGATACATGTATACTACCAAATGAGGCGTGGAAGTTACATCGACTCCTCTCTGAGCAGGTTGGGTGGGACCCTTCATGATGTTACTGACCTTTTTCCGGCTCCTTTCTGTATACATATCTCCTTGATGGTGGGTAGGCTGGTGCCGATAATGGATTGGGCAGTTTTGACTACCTGTTGTAAAGCTTCCTGTATGAAATAGTATAAGAATAAAGATCTGAAATCATTCACTCCAGGACATGTGACTCCATGTTGATGCTAGCTTGTATAAAGGAAAAGTTTGTTCAGAACCTTCAGAAGGTTAGCCACGGACTGCATGTGAGCTCTTACCATCTACAATATCCTTTCACTGTATTTCCTGATGCAATTATTTTCCAATTAGCTCATCGCCTCCATGAGCCATTATGTCATGTTCAGATATTCTTAGTCTGTATTATTAAATCTGATAGAAACTTCTACAGTTTGCATTGCTCTGGTGTTTATTCAGGTCTTGAATCCTTAAAGGAGCCACGCCAACTATCCATACTCCTGGAAGCCGGCGTGATTAGGTACATATCATAATACTTGGCTTATTCTCATATTTCATTTTCTTTCTCTCTTTTCTTCAACTTATTGGTGTGGGAGACCTTCTGAGATAATGTTTATTCTGGTATTACTGTTTTTGTTTTAATCTGATATTTTAATATTAAATTCAACAACTAGATTCAATGTGATTGAAATATTTTTAAATTAATTGACCATCCATTTTACTGCTGTGCTTTAATTGAAATACTCAGAGAATTTGCACATTTCAATTCCTTCCTTTAATATGGATACAGTTTTTATAGATAAATTGTGCAAGCGTTTTGAGCAATTCTTCAAAATATATTTAATTCATACCTTCCAAAAACTATTAGACTACTTGAAAATTATTGAGTAAATTGTGCTGTGTGAACAGGTTAATGTCAGTATTAACTTTGCTAAGAATGGACCTTAATGCAATCATGTTAAACAATCAGCTCACAACTGTGAGAACAATTATATTTGTTTAAGAACATTTAATACTTTAACAATATTAAACATTTCTTTGTTAACTCTCATTAATATTATTCTTTTTGTTATAGCAGTTGTACTTAATGATGGACAACATATCATCTGGCAGGAAGGAAAGATCATGGTGGCCTGAGCTTCCACATCCCTCATCCTCCCTGTTGACATATACTTAGCTATGTTAAGAGAACCTGTCTTCCTCATCCAGGAGTAAAGGTACATGCTGTCAGTGGGGGCTAGGATTCAGCAGCATGGTAGCATAGTGGTTGGCACACCACATTACAGTACCAATGACCCAGGTTCAATTCCTGCCACTGTCGGGTAAAGAGTTTGTACGTTGCCCTCGTGACCACTTGGGTTTCCTCCAAGTGCTCAGCTTTCCTCCCACATTCCGAAGATGTTCCAGTTGGTAAGACAATAGGGTATTTAAATTGTTGTGTGATTAGGCTAGGGTTAAATTGGGTTACCTGGCATCATGGCGCAAAGGACTGGAAAGGCCTGTTCCACGTTCTATCTCGATAAATAAAAAAGAATCCCTGAACAATATGTTTGAATGACGGGTGTCCTGTCGCACTCAACTCAATAATAAGGAAATGCTTGAGAGGCTGTTCAAAGACTACATCTGCAACAGGTTATCACCCACACTGGGCCCCCAACAATTAACCTACCAAGACAACTGATTGGCAGGTGACACAATAGCTACAGCCCTACACACTGTCTTTACACATCTGGAGAAGAAGAATGCCTTTGTGAAAATGCTGTTCTCGGACAACAGTTCGGCATTCAACACCATAATTCTCTCCAGGCTTGACAAGAAACTTAGAGACCTCGGCCTTCACCCTGCCTTGTGTAGCTGGATCCTGGACTTCCAGTCAGATCACCAGCATGTGGTAAAGGTGGGTTCCCTCACCTCTGCCCCTCTGCCCCTCAACACAGGTGCTCCTGAGGGCTGTGTCCTAAGCCTCCTCCTTTACTCTGGGTATACCCATGACTGTGTTACTTCCCACAGCTCCAATCTGCTAATTAAATTTGCTGACAACACTGCACTGATTGGCCTAATCTCAGATAATAATGAGGCAACCTACAGAGAAACAGTCATCAGCCTGACACCGTGGTGTCAAGAAAACAACCTCTCCCTCAATAATGCAAAAACAAAGATGCTGGTTGTGGATCACTGGAGGAATGGAGACAGACTAACCCCTATTGACATCAATGGATCTGGGGTTGAGAGAGTGAACAGCTTTAAATTCCTCGGCACAAACATTACCAAGGATCGCACATGGTCTGTACATACTGGCTGTGTGGGGAAAAGGCACAAAAATGCCTCTTTCACCTCAGATAATTGAAGAAGTTTGGTATGGGCACCCAAATCCCAAGAACTTTCTGCAAGGGCACCATTGAGCGCATCCTGACTGGCTGCATCACTGCCTGGTACGGGAACTGTACCTCCCTCAATCACAGGACTTTGCAGAGAGTGGTGCAGACAGCCCAGTGCATCTGTAGATGTGAACTTTCCACTATTTAGGATGTTTACAAAGATAGTTGTGTAAAAAAGGGCCCGAAGGATCACTGGGGACCTGAGTCACCCCAACCACAAACTGCTCCAGCTGCCACCATCCAGGAAACGGTACCGCAGCATAAAAGCCGGGGCCAACAGGTTCCAGTTTCTTCCATGAGGCCATCAGACTGATTAATTCATGCTGACTCAACTGTATTTCTATGTTCTATTGACTGTCCTGTTGTACATACTATTTACTATAAATTACTATAAGTTGCACATTGCACATTTAGACAGAGACGTAACAAAAAGATTTTTACTCCTCGTGTATATGAAGGATGTAAGTAATAAAGTCAATTCAGTTCAATTCAACAAGACAGATAGCCAGTGAAAGCCAGTAAAGCTGGGTGTGGGCTTTGCCATATGTTCAGAAGCTGCAAATGACTTTTCATAATTTACAAACTTTGTAGAAACAATGTTGGCTTGTAGGGGCACTTAGTGACCATTAAAGTCGAAGCAATTAAAAATTGTTACAAGTTAAGTTAAATAAAACTCCTCATAACTTTTAAAAGTAATTAGAACAATGAAAGGAAATAACTTACATGAAGTAATTTACATTCTCCTTTGCCTCTTAAATCTATGCTCTACAATAGTTATTAAAATCAACAGGGTCTCGGATTTTGTGCTCAGGTATAATAATTTGGTGATTGTTTAATAATATGGAACTTCTATGTACATTCTTTAGCAGATCCATTCCATGTTTCTTGCAGTGTAATATGGTTGGTCAGGGATATTGAAAAATTCTACATTGTAAGCAAAGAATGATGAACAGAAAGTGTAGTGTGCATCTCTCAAATTAAAATAATCCTATCTGTCCTTTCTTATGAGGCTTCCTTAGTGTTCCAGCTATTAACGAACCATAAGCTGCAAGATTCTCCTCTGCCCTGTTGAATAACACAGATATGGACAGACATAGATAATTTCATGTTGCTTCTCGACTGTTGATGACACAGAAATAGGAGCAAAATAAAATATTTCAGGTGATGCCAATTCCACTGCAAAATATTAAACTGCTTTTAACTTCTCAGTGCTCATGTGTATCCTGTGCATCTCCAGCAGGTAAAACTTGCAACAGAGGTGCCTGCATATGTACAGTACAGAACAGTAGATCACAGAGCTGACCCTTTAACGGAGGATATTATGCAGACCTATCTAAATCTACCTCATGATCAATCTAACCCTTCCCTTCTACACAGCCCAGAACTCTCTATTTTCTTATATCCATTTGCCTATCCAAGTGTCCCTTAAATGTCTTTACCACCAACCTTAGCATGTACTCCAGGAACTCACCACTCTGTGTAAAAAAAAACTACTTCTGACATCACCCCTAATCTTTCCTCCACTCACCTTAAACAGATACCCAATGGTATTGGCCATCGCCATTCTGGGATAAAGACACTGGTTGACTACTCTGTCTATGCCTCTCATAATTTTATACATCTCTATGAAGAGCAGTAATAGAATGCAAAATAGAATACAGTTACAGGGAAAATGCAGTTGAGGTAGACAATGAGGTGCAAGAGCCAGAATGAACTAGATTGTGAGATCAATAGTTCATCTTTATCATACAGGAGGTCCGTTTTCTGTTTTAATTTTGTATTTTCAGCACCTGGAAAAAAAGGTGTTGGCTGTTCACTCTATCTATGCCTCTCATAATCTTATATTCATCTTTCAAGTCACCTCACATCCTCTTTTGTTTCAAAGTGAAAAACCCTAGCTTACTCAGCCTCTCCTCATAAGACATTGGCTAATCCAAGCAGTATCCTGGTAAATCTCCTCTGCAGCCTCTCTAAGGTCTCCACATTCTTTCTGCAAAATAGTTTTGATCTTTTAAGTGTCTCTCATTACACACTGAATAATTTAAAACAGAAAATGCTGAGAATCTTCACTAGGCTACCACCCAGTAATAACTTCCCATTTATTCTTCCTACCAACATATATTCCCTCATATTTATCTGTACCCCATGTCATTTGTCAATTATTCATCCATTCCATAAGTTAATTGATGTCTTGTTGTAGTCCTCCTTGCTTTGGACGTACCTCCCCAACTTGAGATTATTGGCAATTTAAGTTTTTGATAATAAAGTTAAATTGTAGATGTAAAGTGTGAATAAATGCAGTTCCTGCACTGACCCTTAGGAATACCTAAGGGCTCCATAGCCATCTCCCATCCACCCCCCATCCTCACGACATTCTACAGAGAATGTATCAGAGCATCCTGAGCAGCTGCATCACTGCCTGGTTCAGGAACTGCACCATCTCAGATCGCAAGACCCTGCAGTGGATAGTGAAGTCAGCTGAGAAGATCATCGGGGTCTCTCTTCCTTCTATTACAGACATTTACACCACATGCTGCACCCACAAAGCTAACAGTATTATGAAGGACCCCACGCACCCCTCACACAAACTCTTCTCCCTCCTGTCATCTGGCAAAAGGTACCGAAGCATTCGGGCTCTCACAACCAGACTGTGCAATAGTTTCTTCCTCCAAGCCATCAGACTCCTCTATACTTGGAGACTAGACTGACATCTACATCATTTATTATTATATTGTAATTTGTCCTCTACTGTGCCTATTGTCTTGTTTATATAATTATTGTACTGCTGTGCACTGTTTTGTGCACTTTATGTAGTCCTGTGTAGGTATGTAGACTAGTGCAGTTTTTTATGTTGTTTTATGTAGTCTAGTGTAGTCTTGTGCTGTCTAGTGTAGTTTTGTGTTTCATGTAGCACAAGGGTCCTGGAGGAACATTGTTTTGTTTTTACTGTGTACTGTACCAGCAGTTTATGGTCAAAATGACAATAAACTTGACTTGACTTGACTATGTCACCTTTTTGAACCATTCACTAAGGCTGATCAAGCAGTTAAAGGAAGGACACATACTGTGTATGCACAGTCCACAAATGGGAAGGACTGAAAAGAATCAGTGCAAATGAGAAAGATATGTCACACAGGATACTAACTTTAATTGTGACAGTGATTCATCACTACTAAAGGTCCATGAAAAGCAATCAGATGTTTCAGAGAAAATGGCTTGCTTAAAAACTGACATTTTTTCCAATCTTTAAGGCTCATTATCTCTGCTACCAACTCACGTGTACCAAGTAAAAGCAATCAATCAAACTTTCTTTACTTGGTCTGAAGAATTGTGCCAAAAAAAAGGTAAATTTATTTGTTCTGGAATTGGCATCAGGTAAGAAAGGATTTTGTCTCAGATGACAACCATCCCTGGAATGTCCCTGTTTGGACCAAGGTTTTAATACCTGGGATTCTTCAATGATTAAAAGATTCGAAGTACATTTATTATCAAAGTATGTATGCACTATACAACCCAGAGAGTCTTGTTCAGTAGAGAAAGCCACAAAACAAAACAAAAATTCAAGGAAGAACATCAACAAACACCACCCCCCACGCCCACGTGCTAAAAAAAGGAAACAGGAAAAAAAAAGAGCAAAAAAACACAAAAACTGAAATCTAAAACACAGAATCTAAGGAGTCCTGGCATATTCAATTCAGCCCAGTGTTTATTATCTGCAGGCTGCTCTGATTCAATATTACCCAAAATAGCAACAAAAATAGAAGTGACCAGAAACCAGAAACCCATCGTAACATGAACTACATTGTTAACCATTGATTTTATTGAATGAGCACTTTTATATTCATAATAGGCAATGGAGTCATCCACTGGTCTTACTATCTTACTATTATCCATTGCAGAGTGAAGTCCACATATAAGGGTGTGTTACCTTTCCATGTCCTTTATATTAATTTTTAATCCTTCTTAATAAGAAATCAAAATAAAGGCCTAAACCTAATACAGCAGAGCCTTAATAAAACTAAGAAGAGTAAAAGACAACCTAAATCCAAAAAAAAAAGATTAGGGAGAGCCAGGCTTGGATTTTATATTCAGAGGATTTTAACCAAATGATTAAAAAAAAACAAGAGATAAGAATATTGAAGTGCTATGGAAAAAGTATAAGTTGAATGCAACAATTACAAAGTGTAAGTACTGACAGAAGTTATAAAAAAACAGTGTGTAAATTAGTAATAAGATGCCATGAATGAGTTAACTTTATAATCATTATCTAATTCTCTTGTCACCCACTATAAATCAGTAACAAATAACTATAATCCTGAGTTCCTCCAGCAAAATTTATAATCCCTACTGCGGGTTACAATACATTGTTAATCAAATAATTTAATACCACTAGCAACTTTAATGAAAACGCTGGCCTCATATGCATTTAGCTCAGCCTCACACACTTATTATTACATCCTTACAGGAAACTCCTGAGCAGTTTTGGCCCTGATCAGAGTCACAATGCTCATAGCCAGAAGACATTGTAGATTGCTGCACTCTGTTCCGTGCATACAAGACAGAAAATCTATGTAATTACTTCTGAAGTAGAAGAATCCCAACATTTTTTTTTCTGAGGCAGCATGAGGTAAAGCATCCCTGGAGTTCCTTAAAGAATCCATCTGGACTTCCCTCTTTGTCTTTCAGACAAAGTTGAAAGCAGTGCAGCTTGTAACATTCACCAACGTATATTTTACAATGAACACTATTCTATTATCTAGGGAAATCTGAGTGGATATATGTAATGAGAAACTAATGATCTTGAGATAAAATGAATAATACCCCAAACCTATCAATTAAACAAACAAGAAACTGATAAAATAAAACAGCAAATTTTGAGAAAACTTGAAGTCAGGCAACATCTATGGAGAGAGTCAATTAATGTTTCAGTTCAATAACCATTCATCATTTTTTTTAATTCCTCTCCATGCCTTATGATGCATCAGGCAGCAATCTTGGTGCTTCTTTAGCATTTTGTCTGTTTTTTTTTCGAGGCTGAATTGCTAGCTCAACACTTAACACAGCACGTATGGAAAGTGTCAAAAGGATTTGGCCGGTTCAGACCCAGGACCAATCTGCTCGAAGTTTGGTGCTGATGCCACTATACCACTGGCTGGCTACCATTCATCATACAGAGGATAAATTAGAGGCAAATCCTGTCATAGGATCATAGAGAGATACAGTATGGAAAAAGGCTCTTTGGTCCATCATGTCCATGCCAACTATTAAATACTAACTATCTATATTAATCTCATTTACCAGCACTCAGTCTATATCCTTCTGTCCTTTAGAAATTCAAGCGCCCGCTCAGATGCATTTTATATGCTATGAACTGACACCACTGTTGATGTCTTCAAATCACAAAAGCAGCCCTCCAACAGTACCAGTCATCTCTAATCCCAAATCTAATTTTGGATAAAATCTGCCAATTTACCTTTAATCCCTTGGGCTCAAACCTTCTGAACCACAGTGAAGGTTGTCTTCAGCCTCTTGTATCACATACAAAGCTCTGAACTCTAGAACAACAAGTTGCCAATCTGGGCCTTCTTTTAACCATGCATCCGTAATTACAAATTTCCCTGATCAAATATCTAAATTCATCAGTCTTATCACTCATGCTCCAAGCATACAAATAGATGCATTTTAGCCTTCCAATCTTTCCATATGGCTTTACATGTCTACATATGATCTGTTTTCGTATTGACTTTGGTTTTCTAGGGCAGCACGATAGTGTAGTGGTTAGTGTAATGCTATGCAGCGCTGGCAATTGGGGTTCAATTCCCACTGATGTCTGTAAAGAATTTGTCCACTCTCCCTGTGGCTGGGTGAGTATCCTCTGTGTGCTCCAGCTTCCTCCCATTTTCCAAAGACAGACGCTTCATAGTTAATAAGTTGCAGGCATACTGTGTTGGGCTGGAAGCATGGTGACACTTGTAGGCTGATCCCAGCACCTCCTTGGATTGTGTTAGCCATGAAGCAAACAACACATATGCTTGGATGTATATGTAGCAAATAACACTCTTCTAAACTTTCTTAACTGTACCTTCCCATCAACGGTACATTACTTAGTACTCTCTGACAAGTTAGTTTAAATCCTCCTGAAAAAAAAATGACAAGCCTCCCTTGAAGGGTATCAGACACATTTAGATGTAATGTGTCCAACTTGTAAAGATCCCATCTTTCTCAGAAACATTTCCATTATTTCAAAATTCTAAAACTTTCCCTCATACACTATCAGATAATAAGACATAGGAGCAGAATTAGGCCATTCAGCCATCGAGTCTGCTCCACCATTCCATTACGGCTGATCCTGGATCCCACAACCCCATACACCTGCCTTCTTGCCATATCCTTTGATACCCTGACTGATCAGGAAACTATCAACTTCTGCCTTAAATATACTTACGGATTTGGCCTCCACTGCAGTCTGTGGTAGAGCATTCCAGAGATTCACTACTCTCTGGTTAAAAAAATTACTCCTTACCTTTGTTCCAAAGGATCACCCCTCAATTTTGAGGCTGTGCCCTTTAGTTCTGGATACCCCCACCATAGGCAACATCCTCTCCACATCCACCCTATCTAGTCCTTTCAACATTCAGTAGGTTTCAATAAGATTGCTCCCCCCACCCCGCATTCTTCTAAATTCCAATGACTACAAGCTTAAAGATGCCGAACGTTCCTAATACTTTAACCCCTTCATTCCCTGAATCATCTTCGTGAACCTCCACTGGACTCTTTCCAATGACAACACATCCGTTCTGAGATATGGGGCCCAAAAACACTACTACTTTAAAAGTTACAAGTTCAAAGTACATTTAATATCACAGTATGTATACTATATATAACTTTGAGGTTTGTTTCCTTACAGGCAGCCACAAAACAAAGAATCCCACTCAAACCCATTTAAAAAAGTCCATTAAGTACCCTATGAGCAGAGAGAAAAAAGTAACAAATCATGCAAACAATAAAAACAAGCAAATTACATTCAGAACTAAAGTTCACGAAAGTGAGTCCATAGCCATGAAACCTCGTATGAAACCCTAGCATGCTGAACTGACCCATCCTTCAACTCTGGCATCAACACCCTACCATTTTCTATCTGGCCTGGTGTTTAAAATAGCCAAACAATGGGTCATTCCTCAGTTTCAGACCCAGGCCCTGCCACTTTGATACGCTATCTGGCCTAGGCCCTGCCCCCTTTGTTGACTCGTACCAAATCTTTCGAATTTGGCCCAGCACTTAAATTGGTCAAACTTCGGCTCTTCCTCACACTCGAGCCCAGTCCTGGTCCCTGCCATCTTGACTCTGCCTCGCCTCAGTTTTGCCTGATCGAATTGCCTGCACGTCCACTCCAACAATGGCTAAACATTGTCTCATTCCCTGCTCTCGGGCCCAGGTCCGGCATCCCGATTTGACCCATACACACCTTGCCACATCTGTCCTGCACCTCCAAGACTTCAACTCACACTGTAAAACTACCAAGTCGTACAGGAAATTCGTAAGCTCAGCTCCAAAAGGGAAGTTACTGGCTATTGATTGAAGTGATTGTATTTGAGAAAAATTGTCTTTAATACAGTAATTTACAGTCTAGTTTGTTTTGTTTGTTACCAGCAAGTCGTCGCTATGCTTCATCAGCATTATTTTAAACCATTTGCCATTCATTCATCTGATTTACCTTCCTCTTCAAGGAGATTAGCTTTATTTGTCACATGCACACTGCAGCAAAGTATCAAAACTGTGCTGGAGGTAGCCTGCATGTGGTGCCATGCTTCTGGCATCAACATAGCATACAAGCAACTTACTAATCATCACTAACATGTATATCTTTGTAATCTTTGGACACACTCAGAGGAAACCCAAGCAGTTGCAGGGAGAATGTACAAGCTCCTTGCAGATAGCAGCCGAATTGAACCCAGGTCATTGGTGCTGTAAAGCATTATGCCAGCCACTATGCTACAGTGCCATCCCACATGCACTTACGATTCCTACACTCCAAGTTCAAAAGGTCGAAGTTCAAAATAAATTTATCATCAGTATACATATTTGTCACCATAATATAACCTGGGCATTCATTCTTTTGCAGACATCCAATAAATCTATAATAGAAAAATAACCATAATAGAATCAATGGAAGACTACATCAGCTTGGTCGTTCCACCAGTGAATACTCACTTACATACGTAATGGCACCAGAGGTAATCAAGAGATTATAACCTGAGAAATCCTGATCGTTTTATCGATCATCTAATTCTATAAACTTCTGCTGTGGGATCTCATCTTTTGAATTAATATTGCTAGTACCAATATGAACCAAAATCTAAAGCTGCTTATTCTCCCAAATTATTAAGTCCTGCAGATGCTCTGGATCCGGGTAGGAAAGAATCTCCTTAATAGTCACAAAGTTGCCTGCCTGCTCTCCTTACGTTTGAATTTCATATTATCAAAGTTCAAAGAAAATTTATTATCAAAATTTATTACCTTGAGATTCATTTTCTTGCAAGCATTCACAGTAGAACAAAGAAATACAACAGAATCAATGAAAAACTATACACAGACACAATTGATCAATGTGTAAATACAAAAATAAGCAAATTAATAAATAATACTGATAACATAGTCCGTGACAGTGAGTCCATAGGTTGTGGGATCAGTTCATTGTTGAGGTGACTTGTTCCTGAACCTGATGGTGTGGGACCGAAAGGTCCAGTATATTCTTCCAGATGGCAGACATAAAAAGGAAACATGGACTAGATATTGCAGATACTGGATACTGGTCTTTCCCACTTCATCCCTCCTGTCGCAAACTTAGCTGTTGTTGGTTTCACCTGGGAGATCATTAATAAATACAATATTACTGTTTGAGAGGGGGATGAACATGGGGGACTTCCACACAGCCTGTCAGCAACTACTGCTTCCCCTGGTAAACAAAAATTGCTTTTTTACTTGTGCAGCTAATAGTTGTTGGATGATCTGCTCACAAAATGGACTTTTCATATTGTCCTCAGCATTTTAAATCAATCCACGGCTAAAGCTGCTCAATACAGATAGATAAGAGCTACTGCTGGATTACACTTCCCATGCATGTCCTTCCCAGGGACACTGGAAGCTTCCCCAATTTTCCACATGGCACAAGAAGGGCATAAAATAGGACCCAATTCATCTGACATTATCCCAGAATCACCTCAGCACTTTAAAAGGAGTATCAAATAATCTGTTGGGCTTCATTTCACTCTAAGCACACATTTCACCATCAGGTTGGGTAAGATTAGGACTAGGGCTCATTGACATAGGGCGAAAGCTGAGGGAGAGCTTCTCTCAGAGAATGGTTCAAGTATGGAATGAATTGTCAATGGAAGTAGCAGATATGAGTTCAAATGTGCCATTTCAGAGAAGTCTGGATAGGTACATGGATGAGAGGAATAATGGAGAGCTATGGTCGAGATGTAAGGCAGAAGACAGGGTCAGTACAGACTAGATGAGCTGAAGAGCCTGCTTCTGTGCTATAATGCTCTGGTGAGTCCCTGACAATCCACAATTTGGTCAGGAAGAGAACATACAAACTCCTTGCAGATTGTTCAGTTGCCCGTTGTGTTGTGTGACATAGGTAATCATGGTCTCTTGACCATGATTGTATTTGGCAATTTATTTTACAGAAGTGGTTTGCCATTGCTTTCTTCTGGGCAGTGTCTTTACAGGACACGTGACCCCAGCCATTATCAAAACTCTTCAGAGATGGTCTGCCTGGTGTCATTGGTCGCATGACCAGGGCTTGTGATATGTACCAGCTGCTCATATAACAAGCCGCTACCTGCTTCCATGGCTTCACATGACTCTGACGGGGGGAGCTAAGCATGTGCTACACCTTGCGCAAGGATGACCTGCAGAGGGAAGGAACCGAAGGGAGATGGTTACCGACTTCAGGAAACCCACACCACTCAAACCCCTCTTGTATTTGATGGCACAGCAGAGGAAACTACAAGCAATTTCAACTCCCGAGAGTGCACATTTCATACAAATTCTTATGGTCCCACAATATACCTTTCACTGTTAAGAAAGCTCATCAATACCTCTACTTGCTGAGGAGGTTGAAGACAGCTAGTCTATGCACATCAATCCTTACAACCTTCTACAGATGCGCATTTGAGAACATCACCGTATGGTGTGGAAACTGTACTACAGCAGAGAGGCAGGCTCTACAGCAGGTAGTTAAAACTGCCCAATACATCACCGGCATCAGCCTACCCATGATCAAGGAGATACATATATAAATGTGCTGAAAGGAGTCCAGCAATATCATGAAGGATTCCACCCACTCTGTTTATGGACTGTTTGCCCACTCCGATCAGGAAAGAAGATATGCAAAATCCATGCAAGACCCACCACACTCAAAAACAATTGCTTTCCTCAAGCCATCAGTCTAATCAACACCTCCAACCATTAACCCTCCTCCAATATCCCCCACCAGCACATCAGCTGACATTAAATTATGAGCATACAATGTACACTCAGTGGCCACTTTATCAAGTGCCCCCTTTGCTGAATAAAGTGGCCACTGAGTATACGTTCATGGTCTTCTACTGCTATAGTACCATCCACTTCAAAGATTGATGTGTGGTGCATCCAGACGTGCTCTTCTGCAAGGTACTGTTGTAATGTGTGATTATTTGAGTTACTGTCAACTTCCTGTCAACTTGAACCAGCCAGGCCAATTTTCTCTGATCTCTGACAAAGTGCTTTTGCCAAAAGAACTGCCACTCACTGGATTTTTTTTTGTTTCTTTTTTTGTTTTTCACATCATTCTCTGTAAAATCTAGAGACTGTTGTGCATGAAAATCCCGGGAGATCAGCAGTTTCTGAGATACACATACCACCCCATCTGACACTAACAATCATTCCATGGTCAAAGTCACTTAATCGTACTTCTTCCCATCCTGATATTTTGTGTGAAAAACATCAGAACCTCTTGACCATGTCTGCAGGCTTTTATGCCTTGAGTTATTCCTCCATGACTGACTGATAAGATATTTGCATGTAGTGAGCAGGTCTACAGGTGTACTTAATAAAGTAGCCTCTGAGTATATATAATGGTTATGTGTACATTGTGTTTCATATGATTGCCTTTATATTTATATATATTGAGGTTTTTTTTTGTTTTTTTAGTGTGTTCTTTATGCTTATTGTGTTTTTTATGCTGCATTGGATCCAGATTAACGAACACTTCATTCTCCTTCGCACTAGTATACCGAAAAATGACAAAAAAAAACCCCAATCTTGACGATGCATCAAATTCAAGCCTGGAAGGAAGTAGAAATTTATGAATGTTGTGAGAGAAAGTGTAGTGAAAAGAATTTAGAACAAAGTTGAGGATTTTAATATTGAGGAGATGTCAAATGCAAATGCATGTAAATTCCGCTATAGTGTCATACTGACTTTTTGTTTTATCTAGATAAAAATACCAGGCTAACAGCATTATATTGTTCTCCTGTTTCTCTCTTTGTTCATTTCATAATATTTAAAAGGTGTCAACTTTATGAAGTTAGCAGGGAATGTTTTAAATGATTGTATTCCTGCTGCAGGAAATAAGCTAAAATTCTGAACCAATTTTGTTCATTTTTGTCCCAGAGTACCAACATCAATACAACACTGCCAAAATAATACATTTCTTTTGGTTATCACACTTGCAATGGGAAAATTCTTATTTATGTATTCTATGAATATATCAAAAAACTTCCATAAATCTGACTTTAAATTTCAGTCAGTTCTTTATCTCATTGTTCTGCTTCAACTAGCTGGGATCATTGGAAGCATTTCAACTTAAATCTTGCTTTATTAGTGAAAACCATTGTGGTTGGGGCTTGAGAGCTAATAACTTCGATGTGACTTTCTTCAACTTTGAATATTAAATGATGGCATTCACAAGCTGTATTTTCACTGTGGACTTTTAATCAGATTGTTAAAAAATATATAATGCAAGAGGATTATTTGGCTGTGTCATTCATTTTAAAAGGCAGACTGAGTCACCTCTGTCCATGTGGACTGCTTAAAGTGTCGTAGTTGCCAAGTCCATATGGGTGATGGAAACACTTCACATTGATTGTCTGGCTGCAAGCAATAGATACAAATAATCTTATGTGATTGCTTGTCCCATCAGGGAGACTTACAAGCTGGGCTTTCAGAGCTTGGCCTTGTTAAAAGGGTGTTTGCAGCTACTGGAGACCACTCTGATGTCTCACAGTCTTCTATGATTGACAGTTGTACTTTAATTGTGAAATATATACTTCTGAGATTCATTCAGATTTTAAGCCGGCGAATGGATTGGTGAAAATTCTGCTTGAATCTAGGATCTTCAGTGAATTTCTGCTTCAGTGCTGGGTTTAGGCAGATGGATGGCAAATGGTCTTTTCTCTGCTTCTCAATGTTTATAAATTGAGATTGGTAATAGCATTCTGTGAAACCTAATTTCATATATCATACTTTGTCTCCTGGTCTAAGTTAAGTGTTGTTAAGGATAGTGTGATTTGTGCACAAGTAATTTTTTGGAGGTACTGGATGAGTTATTATGAAAAGTATCCAAAACCCATTGTACCATTTTACAGTATGTCACTGTCCTCAGAGAATAGAACAAAAATATTATATTTATATTGAACACATAAAGATGCTCATCCAGAAATTGATATCAAGCTAACAGCACTAGCATTTTACTCCTTGCCTCCAAAATTCAGTGTCATTGAACAAAATATACAACTATTAACAAACACCTCCTGCAGATGAATTTCAAGGCAATTTTATGTTAACTGAAAGCACCCTGATTTTCAAAATCTGAAAACATGCAAGTAGAGGGAGTTTGAAAAACTAGGTGAGTGGTGCCACAGCAACATCTTACTCAACATCAGCAAGACCAAAGAGCTGATTATCGACTTCTGGAGGAAGAAACGAAAGGTCCATGATCCAGTCCTCATCAGTGGATCAGAGGAGGAGAGTACTGGTAACTTTAAGTTCCTTGGGGTTATCATTTTAGAGTAACTGTCCTCAATCCAGCATGCAAGTACAATTATGAAGAAAGCGCAGTAGCAGGTCTACTTCCTTAGGAGTTTGTGAACATTCATCATGACATCTGAAACTTGGACAACCTTTATAGATGTGCAGTGGAGAATATATTGCCCGGCTGTATCAGGGCCTGGTATGGAAATACCAATGCCTTGACCAAAAAAATTCACTGATACAGCTCAGTCTATCACGGGTAAAGCCCTCCCCACCAATGAGCACATCTACACGAAGCATTGTCACAGGAAAGCAGCATCTTTCATCGGGAATCACCACCACCCAGGTCATGCTCTCCTCTCACTGCTGCAATCAGGAAGAAGGTGCAGAAGACTCAGGACTCATACGGCCAGGTTCAGGAAAAGATATTACCCCTCAGCTAACAGTTTTTGAACCAAAAGGGATAACGTCACTTAATCTCACTTGCCCCATCACTGAAATATTTCCACAACCTATGGACTCACTTTCAAGGATTCTTCATCTCATTTTGTGAAAAATGGTGAAGAAGGCGAATGCAATGTTGGTATTCATTTCTAGAGGTATAGAATATAAGAGCAGGGATGTGATGTTGAGGGTCTATAAGGCACTCATTAGACCATACCTGGAGTATTGTGGGCAGTTTTGGGCTCCTTATTTTGGAAGGATATACTGACATTGGAGAAGGTTCAGGGAAGATACACAAAAATGATTCCAGGAATGAAAGGGTTACTGTATGAGGAACGTCTGGCAGCCCTTGGGCTGTATTCCTTGGAGTTCAGAAGAATGAGGGGGGATCTCATAGAAACATTCAGAATGTTAAAATGCTTGAACAGATTTTATATGGCAAAGTTATTTCCCATGGTAGGGGAATTTAGGACAAGAGGGCACGACTTCAGGATTGAAGGACATCTATTTAGAACTGAGATGTGGAGAAATTACTTTAGTCAGTGGGTGGTATATCAGTGGAATTTGTTGCCACGAGTGGCTGTGGAGGCCAGGTCATTGGGTGCATTTAAGGCAGAGATAGGTTCTTGATTAGCCAGGGCATCAAAGGGTATGGGGAGAAGGCAGGGAATTGAGGATGACCGGAAGAATTGGATCAGCCCATGATTGAACTTTACTTTGAACCTTGAACTTTCTGAACATGTACTTAACTCTCATCATTTATGTATTGAAAAATGATACAACAGAGTGTGCTTTTACTCTCCCATTTTCACAATTTATTTTAAACTTTGTTATTATTTTATTTGTGGTACAGAATTCCACCATTTCATTTCAAAACTCTGCAATCATTACAGCGAGAAATACCTCAGCATCTGTCCAGTGCAATCACCTCCTCACTTTAGTGTGGCCACCATATCTGCACACAATGGTCCATATGTGGGCTAACCAATGTTTATTATTCTTCTTATAATGTCATGGGTCTTAAGTTCAATGCACTAGCTAATGAGGGCATGAACACTTATGTCCTCTGTGCCACTTTCAATTCTACAGTTAATATTTCACATTCTGTGTCCGTCAATTACTTCTGAGAGGTCTTGATCTGTGGCTAATGGGATGGACGCAAACTTCAGCTTTTTTTACTTTTACAAAAACTAGAGAAAATGATTTCTCCTATCACATGTTGATGAAAAATGATCAGATTTAACACAAGCTACTTTACCAAAGGCTCCTAAGGTTGTCATAGCCAGGGTGGTAGTGGGGATAAGCTCCCACTACCTATAAAGTTCTCCAAATGGCATGCACCTCTAACAGCTTCTGACAACCAAGTCCAACTCTTGGCCTTCATGTGTGGCTTAGCTACTAGGCCAGGCGGAACTGTTTCTACTGACAAGAGAAGATGCAAAGGTGGACCACTGGCGCCTCAAAACCAGTTGCTTTGGTCTGGTGGGGCTTGTCAGCCTTGGATGGCAGCCCACCTAGGAGAAGGAAAACTCTGATTTTAAACCTCCGATGCCTTGCAGCCATACCCACCCATGAAAAAGGCTTCGGGAGAAAACCTCGAGGAAGAAATTCGGAGCTGGGGTCCTTAAGGCAGTTTGATGTTGTTTACAATTTCATTCTGGCGACCTCTGCAATAACACTGGTGCCAAGCTGTATCGGCAACTGCCCTTCCCTAGGACTACATCAGTGATGTGGAGAGGGGTTCCCACTGCATGGGCAACAGCCAGTCCTTCAAATCTTCCTGCCCAGGCTTGAGCCTTGGAGAGGACACAGTTCACCAGAGATGCAAACCCATGATCCCCTGGGATCGGCAGCTGCCTACTACATTACCAAATACAGTAAATCAGTTTTCTTCTAAGTTTGCAGGCTGAAATCCCAGCTACTTGATCAATTTGGAAGTACAGTTGTTTGATATGGAAGCTGCTCTGCATGTGACCTCAAGAAACTGCAGAGAGTTGTGGACACAGCTCAGCACATCACAGAAACCAGCCTCCCCTCTGACCTCTGTGTCTTGTTGCCTCAATAAAGCAACCAGCATAATGAATGACACCACCCACTCTGAATATGATCTCATCTCCCTTCTCCTATTGGGCAGGATGTACCAAAGCCTGAAATTGTGTGCCACTAGGTTAAAGATCATTTTCTACCCCACTTCACTGTTGTCAGACTTTTGAAGGGACCTCTTGCACGATAAGATAAACTCTTTGCATCACAATCAACTTTGCTATGATCTTTCACTTCATAGTAAACCTGCACTACACTCTTTCAGTAGCTTTTACATTGTATTCTACATTGTTATTGTTTTATTCTAGTTCAGTGCACTGTGCAATGATTTGATCTGTATAAACAACATGCAAGACAATCTTTCACTGTATCTTGGTACATGCGACAATAACAAACTAGTACCAATAACAAGTAGCATTTCACACTCATCCCCAATATTTCACTTGCCTAATTCCTGTTATTTGCTAAATTCCAACTAGGTTATATCTCTTTCATTATTTGAGCTACATTTAGATGCATTATGATTTTCTGTTATGACATGAATTTAAAACTATTAAATCAAAATGTTGAACAATTTCTGTATTTTCTTTTATGTTTAACTTACTGAAATGATTGGGTAAGATGTGGCAATTGAAGTGTTTGAATCAGAACAGTTACCAAAGGCAAAATAAGAGTAGACATGCATCCCAGCAGCTGATAGGAACTTTTTAGTTGCTCACCTAATGCAAAGAATAACAGACTAAGTAAAATCACTGGACAGGTTCAAAGTTTGAAGTAAATTTATTATTGATGTACATATGTCTCACCATATGCTACCGTGAGATTCATTTTCTTGCAGGCATTCACAGTAGAACAAAGAAATACAATGGAATTAATGAAAAAAATACTACACACAAAAATTTGCAAGCAACTAATGCGCAAATATGTTATCCTTGAAGATGGTATCTGCAAATTGTCCATAGTTCAGTTAATAGCATTTTTCCTACTTTGTCAAAAAGTCTTGAGTTCAAATCCATTACAGGTTCTTGAGATTTCCGTGTAAGATATTAAATGTGGATCTTATACCCCATGATATTTAATTTAATTTAATTTAGCAACCCATTAGCTGGGGGGGGAAGGCGCTATGCAGATGTTACACCTTGTCCAAGGGTGACCTACAGGCTAGCGGAGGGATGAAGAATCTTACATCTCCTTTGGTAGAGAGGTATCTCCACCCCACCTCCCTCAACCAATATTAAGCAGACGATACGTCCATCAGTATGTCATTAATATACTACACTTACTATCTTTCAAAACTATATATTTGTCATAATGTAATCCCGAAACAGTGAAAGCTAACCTTTGCATCAATGATAAAATGTAACACTGCTTACAATATAATAACATTGCTTTTGGGATATTGGGGAAAAATTATGCTTGAAGATGAAAACCTTAGGCCTGCCTCCAAAACATATGATGCACCATTACCAATGACGCCAGCCCTCATACATGCTTCTGGGGCTTCGACTACCTATAGTAAAAAAGAAAGAAAGTAGGAGCAGCAATGGAACTTGAGCCTGTTAATCAAGATGATTTGGGCTAATCTGTGCTTGACTCAGTATAGCAAGCATTTCCAGGCACTGGAAGAAATTATCAACAACCCTGTATCTGCAGATTTCTCCAAATCTACTGGAAGGACAAGCAATCCAAATTCAATGTCCTCTCTCAGGCAAATATCAACAGTCTGGATGTTATACTTACACTCAGTTCATCACACGGGTTGTCTTATGTCACTCATAAACCCAATACCAGGCTCCTGAAACAGATACTATATTCTGAGAAGAGATTACCAGATAGAAGTTTCAAAAGATTACATAAGAATGTAAGAAATATGATTATCTGGCCCATTGAGTCTGCTCCATCATTCAATAATATTGTAGGTGATCTGGCTGTGGACTCTGCTTCATCTACCTGCCTTTTCTCCATAACCCTTCATTCCACCACTATCTAACTGTGTCTTTAATATATTTAATGAGGTAGCTTCTACTTCTTCCCTGGGCAGAGAATTTCACAGATCCACTACCTTCTAGGAAAGGCAGTTTCTCCTCATTTCCATCCTAAATCTATTCCTGCAAATTTTGATGCTATGTCACCTAGGTCTAATCTCACTTAGTGGTATCAGCTTCCTGCTTCTATCTTGTCTATTCCTTTCATGATTTTACATTTCAATACAATCCCCTCCAATTCTTCTGAATTCTGGTGAGAGTAAAACAGAGTTTTATTTTTGCATTGAAACTTTCTTTATAATTTTATTTTTGCCAGTGGCTACTCGCGTCTCATGAAATGTCTCACTTCACTGCAGGGCCATAGGAAAGATGCCGGGAGGGTGTTAGCATGTGTGCATTTGCAAAGGCTAAGTGCAACTTCAAGACTAATACGTGGCGAAAGAAAGGGCAATAAAAGGGGAATTATCCAGGTCTTGCATGATCCCATTTGTTGGTTCTGTGATTCAGTTTGTAAAATTAAACAATAACTCGAAGCAATCACTGCCACTTGGGTCATTCTAAGGTTTTCAAAAACTTTGTGGAGTCCAAAAGCAGTAGTTTGCCATCTCCCACAGTTCCTGGAACACAATGTAATATAAATAAGAAGATTGCAACACAACACTGACAACAAGAATAACTACTCAACCACGGGGCAAAGTACTAAATAACTGATTGCAAATAACAGAGTAACTGTTTCTCTGCAATTTTGGTTTACCATCATTTCCTGTGGCAATTTGATGCAAGAAGAAGAATAGGACCAGAGCGTTTGCAAAAGGTCCCTCAGGCACTTGCAGCTCCGTATTTTCTGCACTTATAGTATGTTTTCCACACCTTGGAAGCCGGGATCAAAAGCATTGGAAATTTTCATCAGAGAGCAGGAGTCACACCATTAATTCTACTCAACAAGTAAAAACAAAATAATACAAAACACAGCCTGCACAGCCAATCTGAAAATATTCAGCTATTATATAATGCAAAAATGACTTGATGTAGTAAAGGAATAAATGAGGAATGTGAAGGGGAAACAATGTTTATTTCACTGCATACCAATCTGAAAATAATATTCCCTATCAGAGAGAATGGAGATTTTAAAAAAATGTCTGAATGAAAATTATCTAACTTTCGGATATATTTTCTTTAATGCTAATACAATTTGTTTTCAAATTATGTTGTAACCCTTGCTTTTGTAATCATTAATGGCAAAATATTCTACATTGTGGAGATAGGAGAAGTATTATATTGGCTGCCTCTTTTTATTCTACTGTGTGAAATATTGTGAATCAGGTACCTCACAAGCAATGTAACTGGATTTCTGGAAGCTATTACAGGTCTGAGATTATCCTCTAAGTTATAGATATCTCCTGGATATACATTTTATTATATCTAACATTCATGCACAGTTTGCTGGGCCATTGCTAGCAAGGTCTGTATTTATCATCCTTTGCTAGCGTTTCTTAAGTATAAAGGGCTACTTCTCTTCCTTTAAGAGCACGATGGATAAGCTCATAGTTCTGTTGATAAGTGATGGATGATAGGCAGGAATTTTCTCATAATTGCTCTTGGTCTACAATTGCACCTTTGCTTGAAGTGCTGGTGATTTCAAAGCGGAAGAAAATGTATGACTAGTCTTCTCATTGCACCATTTCTATCATTTTCTCTGTATCATTATAGCCTCTTAATTTGCACTGCTTGAGGTCCATATTTTCATATTGTTTAGAAGGGGACTATTTTAACCCATGGAGTGTATGCAAGTCCACCATACAATCCCACTTACTACTTATTTTCCATGAAACCTGTTCTTCACACTTTTCCATTAACTGTCCCATATTCTTCCATTCAGCAATATTAGGGACAACTTACAGTAGCCAAAACATTCTGCAGCACAGAAGTCTATGGGATGTGGAAGGAATTTGCCAACCCTGGATGAAACATGGACAAACGGAGAATTTGCAATCTCCATAATGATCTGGGGGTCAGATGTGATCCTAGATCACTGGAACTGTGTGACAACGGCTCTATTGCAGGGTAACGTTATTGGAATAAATGTAGGAACAACACTTTATATTCTGTTTGGAAATTTACCAGGCTCACAATGCTGGTTTTAGTGAATTCTGGGGGGAGGAGGAGCTGTGTAGGGTAACATAATTTGGAGAAGCATACATAATTCATAACCACCAACATTGAGTTGGGGTATCACTTTAAGAGACTGGTATGATGCGATAACATTATTACGTAATGTGCTTTTGTGTATAGCTTTTGCAGTTCAATAAAATGTGTTACTGGTTTTATTAAGCATAAAATGTCTCACTTTGTTTTATTTGCAAAAACCTACATTGGTGACTCTAGGACTATTCCAGGGTTACTGAACATGCTGGTCAATGCAGTCACTTTGAAACTGCCGGAGTTTTGTGAGAAAAATGCCGTCAATTGGTTTGTACAAGCTGAGGCCCAGTTTACTCCATGGGAAATCTCTGTCAATGACAACAAATTTATTATGTAGTAATGTCACTCAGCACTCTATGACCACCAGAGTGGTGAGTCTGCTTGAACACACACCTGAGCACGATAAATACCGATCACTGAAAACTCACCTTTTACAGACTTTTGGACTGTTTGCTCCTGAGTGTGTCAATCAGTTGTTTTCCCTCTCCAGTCTCGGCAACGCGAGGCCTTTGGAGCTAATGGACCATATGCTGGCTCTCCTGGAAAACCACAGTTCTATGCTAGTTTTAAAGAACTCTTTATGCAGCAAATTTCTGATCAAGTCTGTATAGCCCTTGCTAATACACCCATGAAGGACTATGGGAAGCTTGCTAAAATGGCTGTTAGTCTATGTTCAGCTGGACAGCGTGCATCGTTCCTCCTCCTTTCTCTACCTTAATAAGCCTGGACAACAAGGCTCCCAACATAAGGGCACCCACAGCTGCAAAACAGATGACTCTGGGCCTGTGCTTTTACCGTGCTCGCTTTGGTAGGAATGCTAGGATATACCAACTGCCTTGTAGAGGTCTGTGAACACTGTGGGTTCCAGCTGCCAGGGTGATGTTTCCTGTGTGATACGAGTGCTCAAATAAGTGTGCTGCTAGCATCGCCTATTGATGAGAAGGCAGTACCCTTAATCATGTGCTTGACTGGTCAACGGACATGATCAGAGCATTTGATGATACCAAACGAGTTCTTTTTAATATGACTCTACTGGCACACCTGCTCCCCAATGCACCCCCAGCCATTACTACTGACACTTTAGACCATGCTGTGGGTACTGTGCATGAACAGTTGGTCGGAGGCATGTGTCAACTATTCGCTTTCTTCAGCCGGCAGCTCCAGCCTCCCAAAAGTAAGTACAGCATATTTGACTGTGAGCTTCTTAGTCTCTATATGGCTTTCCACCATTTTCATTTTCTTCCAGAGGGTCACAATTTCACAATGACAATTGACCACATGTCCCTCATGCACAATATGGCCAAAACATCAGACCCAGGGCATACAAGGCAACAACACCACCTGGCTTACATATCTGAGTTCACAACTAATATACAACATATCGAGGGGAAAAATAATGCTGTGGCTGATTGCCTCTCACGGCCAATCATTGAGGCCATACACATAGGGAATGACTTTTCCAGCATGGCAGCTGACTAAGTTACTGACCAAGATGTCCTGGCTTACCGAACATCTGTCACAGGCCTGCAGTTGGCTGGTATTAAGTTCAGGGAAGCTGGGGTTTCTCTCCTGTGTGATTCTCAACTGGTAACCTTCACCCCATCATGCTTGTAAGTTTGAGACAGACTGGTTTCACCTCCATATATGTCTCTCACATCTTGGCCAGAAGGCCTCACAGAAACTGGTTGCACTATAGTTTGCTTGGCACGGCCTCAGAAAGGATGTGTGCGATTGGACTGCAGCCTGTGTGGAGTGCCAGCGGACAAAAATTAGCAGTTATATTCAGGCGCCATTGGCACCTTTTGAGGACCCTGGGCAATGGTTTGACCATGTCAATGTGGACCTTGTTGGTCCTCTTCCCGCTCCTGTGCTTTCACACACTTTCTTACCATGGTGGACTGTACCACCCAGTGGCCAGAGGTTGACCCTCTAGCATTGCTAACAGCCGCAGACATGGCTCAGGTGTCCATCAAAACCTGGGTTGCTTGGTTTGACACTCCATCTGATATTTCCTCTGACCACGGTCCCCGGTTCATTTCAGACCCCTGGGTTGTGATGGCCCGGAACCTTGGTGTTTGACTATATCACAACACGATGTATCATTTGCAGTCCAATGGCCTATGTGAACAGATACACGGCTCCTTAAAGGCTGCTCTGAGGGCTTCCCTGATAGACAAGTGATGGCATGATCATCTCCTATGGGTTCTGCTGGGGCCCAGAGCTGCTCCAATACAGAACCTGCAAATGACTGTGGCAAAGTTGATATAAAGGCAGGCGTTACACGTGCCAGGTATTTTTATCCCTGACCACCTTTTAGACTTCTCAACAGCATTCCACCTCCCTCAGCAAATTCAATTCCTTTGTACCTATCCCTATCTCCCATCATGGTATACAGCACTCTTAGGTTCCTGTTGATCTGCATTCCGCCTTGTTTACTTTTGTCCACCACAATGCACACCAATATCCCCTCAGATCCTCCTACAATGGTCCATTCCGTGTTCTGGAATGGGGAGAAAAGACATTTATCATAGATAAAAGGGGTAAACCTGAACGTATTTTGGCAGATTGCCTTAACCGACCCACCAAGATTTTGAGTATTTCACTGCCATGCCCCTGGCAACACAACACAACCATGAGCGTGCCAACACAACCCTGGATGTTCCTCCACCTATGGAACACAGAACCCAAACCGGGCAAATGGTTTGAGCTCCAGACAGGCTTACAATGCCAGTTCTAGTGAATTCTGGGGCTGGGCCTGTGCAGGGTAATGTAATTGGGAGATATATACATGATTCATAACCACCAACATTGTGTTGGGGTTCCAGTTTCAGAGGCTGGTGTGACGTGATGACGTTACTATGTAAAATTTTTGTGTGTGCTTTTCTGTGTAGCTTTTGCAGTTCAATAAAATGTGTTACTGGTTTCATTAAACAAAAAATGTCTCACTTCATTTATTTGTGAAAACATACGCTGTAAACTGTGTCACTGTATTACTAGAAAACAGAAATGTAGCTAGTTAACTTTAAATATTTCTCTTTTGAAACTCTCCTAAACTCCCCATGCATTCATCCTAAAGAATATATATGTATGGTACCCAAATTAGAAAGGTCTTGTGTCTATGATTTACAGTTAATCATAAAGATTTGATTAATTTGGAAGTCATTTATGCATTCTTGTACATTGACTAACTTCAAGAAATCTTAAACTTTTCCAGCACTGCATGGATGATAGAAGATGTGTGACATAGAAGTATTATTTTGTTGGTCTTCCCAGTCCTCAAAACCAAAACAAGAACCTTTCTTTGGGCTCACATATTGTGAGCAATGTGTTCATCAAGTACATCATAAAATTGAGAAACTCTGCATGGACAGTCCCAAGTCAGGCAGCAAATCAGAATCAGAATCAGAACCAGGTTTTATATCACTGGAATATGTTGTTAATTTTATTTTGTTTTGCAGCAGCAGTACATTGCAATACATAATAACAAAAACTATAATTTACATTAAGTATATATAAAAAAGAAAATGAATAGTGCAAAAAGAAAGATGAAAAATACTGAGGTGGTATTCATGGGTTCATTGTCCATTCAGAAATCTTTTGCTGGAGGGTAAGAAGATGTTCCTGAAATGTTGAGTGTGTGTCTTTGTGCTCCTGTACCTCTTTGATGAGAAAATGAGACTAAGAAGATGGCATGCCCTCTTCTCCTGCATGATGGGAGTCATTAATGATGGACACTGGCCTTTTTTGAGGCATTGTCTTTTGAATGTGTCCTTGATGCTGGTCATGATGAGGCTGGCTGATTTTTCAACTTTCCGCTGCTTTTTCCAATCCTGTGGTATTGTCCCTCCATAACAGTGATGCATCCTTTTAGAATGCTCTACATGGTACACCTGTAGAAATATATGATTTTCTTAAGTGACATGTCAAACCTCCTCCATCTCCAAACGAAATAGAGCCATTACCATGCCTTCTTTGTAATTGTATCAATATGTTGGGCCCAGGATAGTTCTACAAAGATATTGACACCCAGGAATTTGAAACTGCTCACCCTTTCCACTTCTGATCCCTCAGTGAGGACTGGTGTGTGCTCTCTCGATTTCCTCTTCTTGAAGTCCACAATAAATTCCTTAATCTTACTGATGTTGAGCGCAAGGCTGCTGCTGCAACACCCCTCAACCAGCTGATCTATCTTGCTCCTGCACTCCTCCTTGCCACCAATCTGCATAAAAGGCATTGAGCTTATCTGGGAGTGAACCATCACAGGTTTCACAGCAAGACATGAAAGGAAGACATTTGGGCATTGATTTTTTACCCCGTCTCATAAAAAAACAGTGCTACATCGACACCAACAGAAGCTCCAAATACCTCATGTTTGGGAGAGGAAGGATATTCAAAGATGGGCAACACCTGGGAATAAATTGAAAAGTTTGTCCAAGACAGAAGATTCGGGTGTGTGACTGTGGGTAGTCTATGCTCCTGTAGGGGTGAAGGGCTAAGAAGAAGAAGAAATTAGAGACCTTTTTCTGCTGCTGTATTGAGGTAGGTGTTCCTTTAGACTTGAAGTTATTTTGAAGAGTTTTGCAAAATAATTAATAAAAATGAAAACACAAGAGACCAGGAAGCAACTATGGAAAGAGAAACAGAGTTTTCAGGTGAAAACTCCTCATCAGAACTGAAAAGATTAAGTTAACAAAAACAAGCTTTGGAGGGCGGAAAAAGATGAAAAACACAAAAATAATATTTCTACTAGTGTGAGATCAGGGTTGCCATTGTGATATGTGGTTAATTAAGCCACCTTGTTGATAATTAAACAGGGAAGACAATCAAAAGGAGCAATGAAAAGCTGTGGATTGCAGGTCAAAACAATTGCAAAGAACTGAAACCATGTAGAAAATCTTGGCAATGTCTAGAGATCAAATAGTGTCATAGAAAGAGGAAAATGTCTACCATTAGGCAGGAGGCACAAGAGCCTTAGTTCCCACACCAACATGCTCAGGACAGTAATTACTCTACAACCATTTGACCCCCAAACCAGAGTGGATGAACTCACTCACCATAATGCTGAACTAATTGCACAATCTATAGACTTACTTTCAAGGTGTCCATTCTTTAAGAATGAAGCAAGGCAAAATACAGGAAGTTATAAGCCAGTTAGTGTGATTTCAGTGGTTGGGAAGGTGTTGGATTCAATTACAAAGGATGAGGTTTCGGGGTACCTGGAGCTGCATGATAAAATAGATGAAAGTCAGCATGATTTCCTTAAGGGGAGATCTTGTTTGACAGATCTTGCCTGGAATTCTTTGAGGAAATAACAGGCAGAATAGACAAAGGAGAGTCAGAGACTGTTGTTTACTTGGATTTTCAGAAGTCCTTTCACAATTTGACACCCAAGAGGTTGCTAAACAAAATAAGAGCCCATGGTATGACAGGAAAGAAACTAGCATGGAAAGAAAACATGAGGAAATCTGCAGATGCTGGAAATTAAAGCAACACACACAAAATCTTGGTGGAATGCAACAGGCCAGGCAGCATCTATAGGAAGAAGCACTGTCGACGTTTTGGGCTGAGACCCTTTGTCAGGACTAACAGAAAGGAAAGATAGTAAGAGATTTGAAAGTAGGAGGGGGAGGGGGAAATGCAAAATGATAGGAGAAGACCGGATGGGGTGGGGTGAAACTGAGAGCTCTCCAGCTCTGTATCCCTTTTGCCAATCACCTTTCCAGCTCTCAGCTTTCCACCAGCATTTTGTGTGTGTAGCATGGAAAGAAGATTGACTGGCTGACAGGAGGCAAAAAGTGGGTATAAAGGGGACCTTTTCTTGTTGACAGCTGGAGATAAGTGGAGTTCTGTAGGGGTCAGTGTTGGAACCACTTCTTTTCACACTATATGTCAATGATTTGGATGGTGGAATTAATGGTTTTCTGGCCAAATTTGCAGAAAATACAAAGATAGGTGGAGAGGCAGGTAAGCTTGAGGAAGCAGAAAGACTTAGACAGATCAGGAGGATGGGCAAAGAGGTGGCAGTTGGAATATAGTGTAGGGACTTTTATGGCCATTGATTTTGGTAGAAGAAATAAAGGCAAAGACTATTTTCTAAACCAGCAGCAAATTCAGAAATCAGAGGTGCAAAGGGACCTGGGTGTCCGCGTGTAGGAATCCCTAAAAGTTAATTTTCAGGTTGAGTCAGTGTTTAGGAAGGCAAATGTAATGCTATCATTCACTTTGAGAGGACTAGAATATAAAAGTTATATTATTTTGTAAATAGCAGTTATTTTGTAAATAACACTGTTCTTTTGCACTTCTGGTTAGCTGCTAATTGCATTTCATTGGCTTTGTATCTGTACTCGGCACAGTGACAATAAAATTGAATCTAACCTAATCTAAAAGAAAGGACGCAATGCTGTGGCTTTATAAGGCATTGGTCAGACTGTACTTGGAATATTGTGAGGAGTTTTAGACCTAGACAGAATGGACATGGAGCAGATGTTTCCTATTGTGGGGAAGTCCAGGACTAGACAATAGAGATGCAGAATACAAGGATTTCACTTTAGAACATAGATGAGGAGGAATTTCTTTAGCCACAGCTCTAATAATTTAAATTGGAACAAGTACAAAAGAATAGCTTAAAAGAACTGTGTGGGTTACAGGATAGAGTGAAGGGATGTAAAAGTCCAGGGGCTGCATCTACTACAGTTTCATGGGAAAGTGTCATGAGCAGTGGATTGGTCAGGGGAACTGCAAGAGTGGACCAGAGATTTCAAATAAAAATTCAGAAAGTTGAAAAGGGAGGGAAGTGGAAGATGTTTCAGTATTCAATACGGAAAATGGAAAAGGATCTTGGCGATTATAGGGATGACTTACAGTGGACTAAAAAACTTGAGCATGTAGATATTACGGAAGAGGATGTGCTGAAGCTTTTGGAAAGCATCAAATTGGGTAAGTCACCGGGACCAGACGGGATGTACCCTATGCTACTGTGGGAAGCGAGGGAGGAGACTGCTGAGTCTCTGGTGATGATCTTTGCTTTATCAGTGAGGACAAGAGAGGTTCCAGAGGATTGGAGGGTTGCAGATGTTGTTCCCTTATTCAAGAAAGGGAGTATGGATAGCCCAAGAAATTTTAGACCAGTCAGTCTTACTTCAGTGGTTGGTAAGTTGATGGAGAAGATCCTGAGAGGCAGGAGTTATGAATATTTGGAGAGGCATAATATGATTAGGAATAGTCAGCATGGCTTTGTCAAAGCCAGGTCGGGCCTTACGATCCTGATTGAAATTTTTGAGGATGTGACTAAACACATTGATGAAGGTAGAGCAGTAGATGTAGTGTATATGGATTTTAGCAAGGCATTTGATAAGGTACCCCATGCAAGGCTTATTGAGAAAGTAAGGAGGCATGGGATCCAAGGGAACACTGCTTTGTGGATCCAGAACTGAGCTGCCCACAGAAGGCAGGCAGTGCTGGTAGACAGGTTATATCCTGCATGGAGGTCGGTGACCAGTGGTGTGCCTCAGGATCTGTTTGTGGAACCCTTACTCTTTCTGATTTTTTATAAATGACCTGGATGATGAAGTGGAGGGATGGGTTATTAAATTTGCTGATGACACAAAGGTTGGGGGTGTTGAAGATAGTATGGAGGACTATCAGATGTTACAACGGAACATTGATAGGATTCAAAACTGGGCTGAGAAGTGGCAGATGGAGTTCAACCCAGATAAGTGTGAGGTGGTTCATTTTAGTAGGTCAAATATGATGCCAAAATATAGCCATTAAGTAGTAAGACTCTTGGCAGTGTGGAGGATCAGAGGGATCTTGGGGTCCAAGTCCATAAGACACTCAAAGCAGCTGCACGGGTTGACTCTGGGGTTAAGAAGGCATACGGTGCATTGGCCTTCATCAGTCGTGAGATTGAGTTTAAGAGTTGAGAGGTAATGCTGCAGCTATATAGGACCCTGGTCAGACCCCACTTGGACTATTGAGCTCAGTTCTGTTCACCTCACTACAGGAAGGATATGGAAGCCATAGAAAGGGTGCAGAGGTGATTTACAAGGATGTTCCCTGGATTGGGGAGATTGCCTTATGAGAATAGGTTGAGTGAACTCGGCCTTTTCTCCTTGGAGCGACGGAGGATGAGAGGTGACCTGATAGAGGTGTACAAGATAATGAGAGGCATTGATCGTGTGGATAGTCGAAGGCTTTTCTCCAAGACTGAAAAGGCTCGCACGAGAGGGCATGGTTTTAAGGTGCTTGGAAGTAGGTACCGAGGAGATGTCAGGGGTAAGTTTTTTACACAGAGTGTGGTGAGTGTCTGGAATGGGCTGTTGGCAGCGGTGGCGGAGCCGGAAACGATAGGGCCTTTTAAGTGACTCCTGGATGGCTACATGGAGCTTTGAAAAACAGGGCTATGGGCAAAGCCTAGGTAGTTCTAAGGTAGGGACATGTTTGGCACAGCTTTGTGGGCCAAAGGGCCTGTATTGTGCTGTAGGTTTTCTATGTTTCTACACTTGGCAGTAGAATACTGCTGAAGGTAATGAAAGTTATGAAGGACAGTCTATTGGGTGAAGAAACTAATGGAGATTAAAGTAAGGACCAGTAGAACTCTCTGGTTACTCCAACGTGGAGCTGAAATGGTGATAGTCAAAATCAGAATTGGGTTTAATATCACTGGCATTGCTCCAAAAACCGATGAGTGTGTGTACGCAGATTCCTATATAAATGGTAGCAATGAGGAAAGAGCATACTCTGCATGCATTCATAGAATGATACCACATAGAAATGGCCACTTGTTCATGCTGACAAAATAACCACCTAGGCTAACACTGTCTACCTGCAATTGGCTCATATCCTTCATACCCCTTGGATTCCGATGTTTTAATCCACATTTATTTTAGAAGTCAGGAAAGAGGCACAAAACTTGTCATTTCAGGATTGTTTTATTAAGAGTTGATAGAACAATGAGAAGTTGACCAGACAATGATAGAGGCCGACTAAGCAAAGAGAGAGACAAAGGAACTAAGCTGTTTTACCCAGAGTTAAGGAAAATTCAATTCAATTTTATAGATAAAGAATTAACCAATGAGAAAGTTATTATTCAAATAATGCAGTACGAAGAAGCTTACAGTGCTTCCCAAAATTATAAGACTATAAGATATAGGAGCAGAATTAGGCCATTTGGATCATTGAGTCTGCTCCACAATTTCATCATGGCTGATCAATTTTTCATCTCAGCCCAAATCTCCTGCTTTCCCCTCATATCCCTTCATGCCCTGACCAATCAAGAATCTATGAACCTCTACCTTAAATATACATACAGACTTTTCCTCCACAGCTGCCTGTGGCAACAAATTTCACAGATTTGCCACTTTCTAGCTAAAGAAATTCCTCATCATCTCCATTGTAAAAGGACACCCCTCTAGCCTGAGACTCTGTCCTCTGGTCATAGACACTCTTATCATAGGAAACATCCTCTCCACATCCACTCGATCAAGGGCTTTCACTATTCGACAGTTTTCAATTAGGTCATCCCTCATTTTTTTCTGAATTCCAATGACAGCAGGCCCAAAGCCATCAAATGCTCTTCATACGACAAACTGTTTAATCCTGGAATCTTTTTTGTGAACCTTCTTTGAACCCTCTGCAGTTTCAGCACATCCTTTCTAAGATAAGGGGCCTAAAGCTGCTCACAATACTCCAAGTGAGGCCTCACCAGTGCCTTATAAAGTCTCAACATTATATCCTTGCTTTTATATTCTAGTCCTCTTAAATAAATGCCAACATTGAATTTGCCTTCCTCACCACAGTCTCAACCTGCAAATTAGGAAACTCTGCACTTTGTATACCCACTAGAAGCACTTTAAACCTGCATGCACATATTATAGCCACTAGGAAGCAGAGTAAGCAGTTTGTTGTATATAAGTAATTATATAAAATGCAAGCAGAAACTTCGTTGTCATATTTCAAAGAAAATATAATTTAAACAGTCTAATCCAATGCCAATAATCTTTCCTTATTGAAGTACTGTACCTTGCCAAATGTCTTTGAAACTTTGTAACTGTACTTGTCTCTACTGCCTCATCTGACAGCTGCTTCTGACATTCTCGTTGTAAGCAAAACACCTTCAGATCTTATTTAAGCCTTTTCTCTCTCATGTTAAACATGTTATAGACCTCCCTGCCCTAGGGGAAATAAGTGACCATCTACCCTACCTATGTCTCTCATGATTTTGTAAAATAGCACCCAACTTAATTCACTACTAAATAAACAGTCCCAAGCAATTTAATCTCTCCTTACAGGTTAAGCAACCTTCCTGTGCATCTCTTCTGCATCCTCTGTTACTTCATCACATACTTCCTATCCAATCAAAACTGCATATAGCACTGCAAATGGCCCATGCATAACTTCCCAACTCTGTACTCTCTGCCTTGGCTGATGAAGGCAAATATATAAGCCTTGTTTACTACTCTGTTTACCTCTATCACCAATTTCAGGAAGCTATGTACTTGTACTCCTGTTCACAGGGGCATAATAGCTAAGAGGACATGATTACAGATCAGAGTATTCTGGAGTTCAGGGTTTAATTCCAGCACCGTCTTTAAGAAGGTTGTACATTCCCTCTGTGAACTGCATGGATTTCCTCCGGGTGCTCCACTTTCCACCCGAAGTCCAAATACATACCCATTAATAATTTAATTAGCCATTATAAATTGTCCTGTGATTAGGCTAGTGCTAAATAGGTGGGTTGCTGATCAATGTGGCTCATCAGACTGAAAAAAGCCTGTTGTGTTCTGTATCTCTTAAAAAAAAACAAAAAATAAATAAATAAACAACATTCTGCAGCACCTTGCCATTCACTTCGTATATCCAAAAAGATTAGCATTATTTATCACATGTACATCAAACACACAGCAAAATACATCATTGGCATCAATGCCTAACGCAGTTCAAGGTGTGCTGGGGGTAGCCCACACGTGTCAGCATGCTTCTGGCGCCAAAATAGCATGCCCATGATTTACTAACCCTAACATGTATGCCTTTGAAATTTGGGAGTAAGTTGAAGCAACTAGTGGAAACCCATGCAATTATGGGGTCAACATATAAGTTCCTTACAGACAGCAGTGGGAATTGAACCCCAATTATGACCCTGTGCCACTCTTTTATGCAACTGTGTTAAACCTACACTACAATGAAGCTCTTTGTATAGAGTCATAGAGTTACAGAAAATTACTGCACAGAAGCAGGCCCTGGCCCATCTTGTTAGTGCCAAACCATTTAAATTGTCTTCTTCCATGACCTACACCCTGACCATAGACCACCATATCATAACTATTCATGTACCTACTGAAACTTCTCTTAAATGTTAAAATCCAACTTGCATACAACACTTGTGCTGGCATTTACCCATAAACCAGTGAAATTCCATAAGCCAGTTTTCTTGTTGATCTAACTTCTTTTGTAATGTTATACAGTCTTCGTCACAATTCACTATTCTACCACTGTGGAGGGTGGGGGTGGTTAACAGCTCGCCCCTGCTATTCTAATGACCAACACTGTGTTAAAGTGCTCTTGTGGGATTGATGCACCATCAATAACTCTCCGAGACATAAGGCGAGATATAGGCTTTTATTGGCTGGAAGAAAGAACAAGCAGCAATTGACCACCACACTACATCCTGGAGACTGAGGGCCGGGGCTGTGTCTCCAATCGCCTTTATACTGGGGTCTGTGGGAGGAGCCACAGTCAGTGGGAGGAGCCACAGGAGCAGTCAGCAAGGGGGCGTGTCCAGCCAGGTATATGTAGGTCACCACATTCACCCCCCCTTGGTTTTAAAAGAGGGTCCCCATGGGGCGAAGTTTCTTACAAGTATATTTACAGGTTAAGTCTATCAGGTGGTCGAATCTGTCACTGCGATCTACGTAGCACCGGCTGTGATTGCACAGGTGCTGGTGGTGATTGCACCGGAGACGGAGGTTGTGCTGGTTCCGGCCTAACTGGAGGTGTCAGCCCATTAGGCGTCAGTGATCCCTCACGCGTGTACGAGGCGCCTGGTATATGCGTGTGCGAGACACCCGGTATAGGACTGTCGTGAGGAGTCTGTGCAGGGCTCAGTGTGCGCGGTGTCACCTCGGGTACAGGGTTCATAGTTACCGTGGAGTGTTCGGGGTAGTGGTCTGGAGCTCCTGCGGGTGCCAGGTTGCGGACCGAGACCGTGTCCTCCCGCCCATCAGGTAAGACCATGTAGGCATACTGGGGGTTCGCATGTAGTAGGTGAACCCTCTCGACCAGCGGTGAGTACTTATTACTCCTCGCATGTTTACATAGCAGCACTGGCCCCGGGGACGTCAGCCAAGCCGGTAGGGTGGTCCCAGTGGCAGACTTCCTGGGAAAAGAAAATAGGCGCTCATGAGGGGTGGCATTGGTGGACGTACATAACAGGGAGCGGATAGAGTGGAGTGCCTCGGGGAGGACCTCCTGCCAGTGAGAGACCGGCAACCCTTTTGACTTAAGGGCTAAAAGTGTGGCCTTCCACACTGTGGCATTCTCCCTCTCCACCTGTCCATTACCCCGGGGATTATAACTCATGGTCCTACTAGTAGCAATGCCCCTAGCCAGCAGGTACTGGAGCAGCTCGCCACTCATAAAGGAGGACCCTCTATCACTGTGGATATAGCAGGGATATCCGAACAGTGTGAAGAGCTGGCGCAGGGCTTTTATGACGGACGTGGTAGTGTTGTCGGGGCAGGGGATGGCAAAGGGGAACCGCGAGTACTCGTTGATAATGTTGAGAAAGTAGACATTGCGGTCGGTGGAGGGAAGGGGGCCCTTAAAGTCAACACTCAGTTGCTCAAAGGGGCGGGTGGCCTTGATAAGTTGCGCCTTTTCAGGATGGTAGAAGTGCAGTTTGCACTCAGCGCAGACTTGGCAGTCCCTGGTCATCATCCTGATATCCTCAAGGGAGTACGGCAGGTTCCGGGCTTTCACAAAATGGTAAAATCGTGTGACCCCCAGGTGGCAAAGATCTGCATGGAGGGCGTATAGCTGGTCGAGCTGTGCGCTGGCAGACGCTCCCCGGGATAGGGCATCAGGGGGCTCATTGAGCCTTCCAGGCCGGTACAGGATATCATAGTTGTAGGTGGAGAGTTCTATTCTCCACTGCAAAATTTTATCATTTTTGATTTTGCCCTGCTGTTGGTTGCTGAACACGAACACAACTGAGCGCTGGTCGGTCAGCAAGGTGAACCTTTTGCCAGCAAGATAGTGCCTCCAGTGCCTAATAGCTTCCACTATGGCCTGGGCTTCTTTCTCCACCGTGGCATGCTGAATTCCAGGGCCTCGAAGGGTACGAGAAAAGAATGCTACTGGCCTGCCTGCCTGATTGAGGGTAGCAGCCAGCGCGAAGTCAGAGGCGTCACTCTCTACTTGGAAGGGAATGGTCTCGACCACCGCATGCATCGTTGCTTTGGCAATGTCCCCTTTAATGCGGCTGAAGGCCGCGCAGGCCTCGGCTGAGAGGGGAAATGTGGTGGACTTGACCAGGGGGCGGGCCGTGTCTGCGTAATGGGGGACCCATTGGGCATAATAGGAAAAGAAGCCCAGGCACCGTCTGAGGGCTTTGAGAGTGGTGGGAAGAGGGAGTTCTAACAGAGGGCGCATACGGTCGGGATCAGGGCCAATGACCCCGTTCTCCACGACATACCTAAGGATAGCGAGTCGAGTGGTTCCGAACACACACTTGTCCCTGTTATAAGTAAGATTCAGAGCTTTGGCCACTTGGAAAAATCGTTGGAGGTTGGCGTTGTGATCCAGTCATGACCACAGATGGTGATATTATTCAGATAGGGAAATGTGGCCTTCAGTTGGCACTGGTCCACCATCCGGTCCAGTTCCCTCTGGAAGACAGAGACACCATTTGTGACACCGAAGGGGATGCGCAGGAAGTGATAGAGCCTGCTGCCCGCCTCGAAGGCGGTGTAGGGGCGGTCCTCTGGGCGGATGGGGAGCTGGTGATAAGCGGATTTCAGATCTATTGTCGAGTACACCTTGTACTGAGCTAACTGGTTGACCATATCCGCAATGCGGGGTAGGGGGTACGCGTCAAGCTGCGTGAACCTATTGATGATCTGGCTATAGTCCACGAACATTCTATTTTTCTGCCCAGTCCGAACAACAACCACCTGGGCCCTCCAAGGACTTGTGCTTGGCTCAATGAACCCCTCCCTGAGCAGCCGCTGCACCTCCGACTGAATGAAGGCCCTGTCCCCCCGCTGTACCTCCTGCTTTTAATTGCCACAGGTTTACAGTTGGGGGTCAGGTTGGCGAACAGCGGTGGGGGAGGGAGCTTGAGGGTGGAGAGGCTGCAAGTGGTGTCAGTAGCGCAGCTGTTGGCATGGTGCTGGGTGGGATGTGTGGGTCGGTGTGTGTGTGTGGTCAGTAGCGGGGTATATGACAAAGTCCCACAAAACTGAGGATTCCTGACAGTGAGTGGTGGGAGGGGCCCGTCATATGCCATAGTCACACTTTCGAGGTGGCTCTGGAAGTCCAGCCCCAATAGCACAGGCGCGCACAGTTAAGGCATGACCAGTAGCGCAAAGTCCCGATATTCTGTGCCCTGCACCACCAACGTCGCTACATAACCCACTCAGGTGTCTGTGGAATGCGACCCAGAAGCCATGGAGACCCTCTGGCTTACCGGCCGTGTCACGAGTCCGCAGCGTTGCACCGTGTCCGGGTGAATAAAACTCTCAGTGCTGCCCGTGTCAAACAGGCAGCAAGTCCTGTGCCCTTCCACCAGGATGTCCATCATTGACCTTGCAAGCTGGTGTGGGGCGCTTTGGTCGAGGATTACGGAGGCCAGAGTTGAACCGCCATCTTGGTGCCCGGTAAGAACCGGTGGGTCGGGGGTGGGGCGAGGTGGTGCTGACAAAGATGGCCGCCCCCATGACTCACACGAGGCAGGCAGGCAAGATGACAGCCCCCATGCCTCGCACGAGGCGGTCAGGCAAGATGACAGCCCCCATGCCTCACACGAGGCGGGCCGGCAAGATGGCGGCCCTCATGCCTCACACGCGGCGTTGCCCGACCCCTCTCGTGGTTCAGACTTACAGACCTTGGCGAAATGGCCTTTCTTCCTGCAGCTGGAGCAGGTAGCTTCTCGGGCCGGGCAGCGTTTTCGGGGGTGCTTTTCGGGTCTGCAGAAGTAACACTGCGCGGACTTGCGACTGGCAGCAGTTGTGGTCGGTTTCGGGGAGTTTGTGGACTCACGACTGGCAGCGGCGGTGGTGAATTCGCTCGCAGGCGGCAGCGGCGGGGTCTGCAGTGTCCACGGAACCGGCGGGGGATCACGCGGCTGGACAGCATCAGCGTTGTACAGAGCAGCCTCCAGCGTGTCGGCCGTCTCGATCGCCGAGCGTAAGGTAAGATCGGCATTTTCCAGCAGCCGCTGGCACACGTACACTGACCTGATCCCCATAACGAAGGCTTCTCGTACTAGCAGCTTTGCATGTTGTTCCGCCGTCAGTCCTCTGCAGTCGCAAGATTGCACGAGTGTCTGTAGGGCTCAGAGAAAATCCCCGCTTGACTCGTCGGGTCGCTGTCGCCGCGTCGCTAAGTGATGTTTTGCGTAGACGGTGTCCACGGGCCGCAGGTACTGTCTTTTGAGGGTGTCCAGTGCCCCTTGGTAAGTCGGCAGGTCTCTGATAAGGAAGAATACTTTCGGACTTACTCTGGATAGGAGGATTTTGTACATTGTGGCAGGCTCAGTCACTGGAATCGCTTCCAAGTATGATTGGAAGCATGCAAGCCAGAGTTCAAAGGCAAGAGCTGCTTCTGGGGCTTGGGGGTCCAAGTCTAATTCTTCCGGACGTAAAATACTTTCCATGTTTTAAAAATTCCAGCCAATAAAATTGATGCACCATCAATAACTCTCCGAGACGTGAGGCGAGATATAGGCTTTTATTGGCTAGAAGAAAGAACAAGCAGCAATTGTCCACCACACTACATCCTGGAGACTGAGGCCGGGGCTCAGTCTCCAATTGCCGTGGGAGGAGCCACAGGAGCAGTCAGCAGGAGGGGGCGTGTCCAGACAGGTATATGTAGTTCACCACAGGGATTATGGTGGGAAGTTCCAGTTCATTTATTGTTATATTTTAGCATGAGTTATGCAGTTATTCACTTGTGAGTTTGTGGGTCACCCTAGCTGTAACCTGGGTGTGTGACAGTCACCTTTCCCATCCGTATGAGTCTGGTTGGCTTCACTCTCTGGGGTGCCCAGTCTGTTTTGTGTTTATCACAATAAAACGGTTGCTGAGTTAATGAGCTTTCTCGTCTGTCATTATGGACCAAATGCTCTCCACAGCACTCTTGATTCGCTTCCAAATTATTAATATGTATGATGAACAATATAGGAGCCTGCATGCATCAGTTCCTGCAGCACACTACAGCTTATAGGTCTTAAATCTGAAAAGCAACCCTCCATTATCTCTTTTTGTCTCCCACTTTCAAGCCAATTTATTATCCAATTTGTTATCTCAATTGGATCCTATATATTCCAGAGACACAGAAGCTTGCAGATGATGGAAACCTGGATCAATGCATAAAAGAGTTGGAGAAACTCAGCAGGTCTTGCAGCAGCTATGGAGGGAAATGGACAGTCAACATTTTGGGCCAAGACCCTAATGAAGTGACTGAACTCAAAACACAACTGAAAAATTTCCTGATAGGACGTGACAGGATAGTTAGAATCATTTTCCCAGTGTAATTCAGAGAGGAGAGAAATTTCTCAGTACAAACAAGAGAAGTGAAATTTAAAGGAGATTGGAGGACTAAGTATTTTGCATTGAAGGGCTGGCCATGTGGTGCAAAATCCTTGAAAAGATGGTTGAGACATGTACAATTATGGCATCTGAAGAGTGTTTGGAAAGGTTCCCGGCGAGGAGGGATATGGGGATTTTTTTCAGAGAAATGACATTTTATTTTGCATGTTTTTCTGAACTCTGAGCAATCTCCCACCAAAATCAAGATATAAAAGCAATCTGAGTGGAACATAAAGTCCAGTGCACCTTTGGGTAATAATGTACATCAGATCATGTTTGCACGCCAGGGTCATTCTCACACGTAATGATTAGTAGTGATACTCCTCAGGCCCATACATCTGTGTCTAGATGTAGCAACCCATCCAAATACTTTGCCAGAGAATGACTGAGAGAGAGAAAGACTACACTACTCCAAAATCGCTCCAGCGCCATTCATACACCAGTGTTCCCTTGTCCCCTGCTTTTCAGTTGTGGAAGCTTGTAAAGAATTTTAATATTTAAAGTCTGATATTTAAATATTAAACAAATTAAAGCATTCAAGTCAAATAATTTTAAGGGAAGTTACTTGCTTTCTCATTTGTTGTTTTATACAAAAGTTCATTACCTATGATGAATTAGTGGGGTGTCACATCCTGTGCATGGTCTAACCTGATGCAGTATTTAAGAGATAGTTCTCCAGTATAATGCTGAGGAACCTCAGTTAGTCTTATGTCCAGACACTGAAAAATTCAGCTTTCCCGGAACTCTTGGATTCATTGTTCATCAGAAGGCAAAACATCAGTATTTCTGTTCAGAACAGCTAGTATTAGCCTGCAAAATCCAGTCCATCATAGCTGCACCCATGAACTGGATGCAATCATCATATTTGAGAAAGAATGTTGATGTTCACTCAACAATCCATAAGCAAATATTAGCATTTGTTTTACACCAGTGATTCCAACTGATTCCCCACAGTTTGCATTTTCTTCTATTTCAAGGAATGATTAATTCCATTTTGAACATATTAAATCTGATTCCACATCTCTTTAATGAACGCCCCAGAAGCTATACTACATAAAAAAATCTTCAGCTTCTGCCAATCATCTTAAATCTGTCACATAGTTCATAATCCTTTGAACAATGGAAACACTTCTCATCAATTGTTTCATGATTTTGCATACTAATATCAAGATTTCCTATCCTTTAACTCCCTGTATTTTTATTAGATTGCAGTAGAAAAGAAGCCATGGATTGTTACATCTTGTTCTCAAAGATAACCATGTGACCTAAGTTATAAACTTCATCAAATTTATGAAATATTAACAGCTGAATTTTATAGATGTTGGACAACAATGGATGAAAGCATTTGTCTGCTTAACGGATTTATATTGCATAAAAAATGTTCTTTATTCTCTTGTAACTTATTGCCCAAGCTGAATTTATCAGAGAGAAAAGTTCAATAATTTAAATAATATATTTAAACATAAAGAGAAGATATATAGAGTACTTTAAAAACTTATCGCACTTATCTGTATCTGCAGAGTTGACTTGATGGTGAATTCACCACTGCTGGGGTGGATGACCTAGCAGGGCACAGCAGCAACAGCCAGGCGAGTGGCACTGGGGCCAGCTCTGAGGAGGGAAGGGTTAAATCAGGCAGCGTGGTAGTGATAGCAGGCTGGAGACGTACTGCAGTTTTTTGTGGCCGTGAAAGAAAAGCCAGGATGGTGTGTTGTCTCCCAGGTGCTAGGGTCCAGGATGTCTCATAACAGCTGCAGATGACTCAGAGGGAGGGTGAGCAGCAAGAACATAGGTAGAAAGTGGGAAGAGGTCCCGTGCAGTGTGTATAGACAGTTAAGGAACAGGCTAAAGATCAGGACCTCCAAGTAGTAATCTCTGGATTACTCCCAGTACCACGTGCTAGTCAGGGCAGGAATAGAATGATGATACACATGAATGATTGGCTGAGGAATTGGTGTGGGGCAGGGTTTCAGCTTTCTGGATCATTGGGATCTCTATGGGGTAAACATGAGCTGTACAAATTGTATGAATTACAACTGAACCCTAGGGGGACCAATATCCTTGCAGTCAGTTTTGCTAAAACTGTTTGGGAAGGTTTAAACTAATTTGGCAGAGTGCAGATGAGCAGTTGGTATACAAATCAGTGCAGTGTGTAGTGAGAATCTGAGGATGGACAGACAGACGACAGTGCAAAATTGCAGTCAGTAGGATGAGGTGAAATGTAACATGGAAGCAAAATTGAAAAGGGAGATGACTACAGGACTGAAGGTGTTATATTTGAATGCATGCAGTATATGGAATAAGGTAGGGTAGATAATCTTGTAGCACGATCAGAGATTAACAGGTATGATGTTATCAGTATCACTGAGACGTGGCTGAATGCAGTTTATAATTAACAGCTTAACATCCAATGGATGCACATTGTATCAAAAGAACAGGCAGGTAGGCAGAGAAGGTGGGAAGGTTCTATTATTAAAAACAGTGAAATAGGTACAGAAACTGTAGAATTCCTGTGGATAGAGTTAAGAAAACTGCAAGAGTGATGGGAGTTATATACAGACACCCAAACTGTAGCCAGGATGGGAAATAGAACATAGAACATTGAAAATCTACAGCAGGGGTTCCCAACCTGGGGTGCCCGCACCCCCAGGGGGTGCGAGATGGGATTTCAGGGGGTGCGACAAAGAGTGGCTTGTGTCCTTGAGTGATGAGTCACGAGTCATCACTCAGCCAGCTGCCAGTGTGCCTTGAGAAGTGGTAGTAACGTTTGTCCCAAGCACACTCCAGTCTCCCACTGCCCGAGTCAAGAGAGACGTAAACTCACTCCTGTCTCCCACTGCCCGAGTCAGCATTGAGGATTCTCATCAGTGTTAACTGGGAGTTACACCTCAGAGTTGAGGAGTCTCATCAATGTTAGCTAGAAGGTTACATCTCAGAGTTAAGAATCATCGCATAATGCCAAAGTCTTTATACGTCCCAAATCAACCATTGAGTAACGACCACGTTAAAACCAAACCTGCAGAAGGAAAGTTATTCAATTATAAAATTTTAAAAAGCCGCATTTTGATAAAAAGCAGCTGAAGTCATTCATTTGTATTTGTCTCAATGCATTAAAGAAGTTTTTGAATTTCAAATGTTTTTTTTCTCTTAAAAGGTTTTTTTCTTGAATCATTGATAATTTTGGATTGTGTTAGTTGAGGAGGTATCATGGTTAATACCGAGGACTTTGAATCGTGTGATGGCAGTTCATATCTCTGGTAATCATCGGAAATAGGTGTGTAAATTCAGTACAGCGAAGCCTACTAAATCGTGTTGCGTCCCCATAGCATTTCCACCTGATGATTTATCTAGGTGTAACCACAAATATTGTCGTAATATAATATTCGAAAGTGTATTTCTCGCGATACTTTGCTATAGGCATGTCTGGTTGAGTAAAGCGGTCATCCCTGACTTAGTCAGATAGTTTTTCTCATATTAATTCATATTTTTCTCTTTACCCTTAACCCTTCATTAACCCTTCATCATGTCAAAAAGAAGGAAATAAAATGATGACTATGTGTACTTTGGTTTCACTTGCACAACACGAAATGATGGCTTGCAAAAACCCCAGTGCATTCTTTGTAGCGTTATGTTTTCCAACTCAAATCTGAAGCCATCCAAGCTTCAAGAGCACTTCAAGAACAAGCATGGCGGAGCTGATGTTGAAGGACATGATGTTGGGTCATTGAAAATCAAAAGAGCTTGTTTTGATTCACACGGAACTCTTCCAAAATTAGGTTTCATTTCTGTTGAAAAACCACTACATCTTGCTTCATACCGAGTAGCATATAAAGTGGCCAAATCCAAGAAGCCCCATACAATTGTGGAAGATCTCATCAAGCCATGTGCACTGGAAATGGCAACAATTATCCTGGGCAAAGAAGCAAGAAAAAAATTTGAACAGGTGCCCCTATCAAATAATGTCATTCACAACTGAATGAGTGATTTGAGTGAAGATATTTTGGACCAAGTCATCTCAGATGTCAGAGCTAGACCTCTTAAAATCTCTATTCAGTTGGATGAGTCGACTGATGTCTCCAGTTGTAGTCAACTCATCACATTAGTGAGGTATGTCAATGAATGTGTTGTGAAGAAAGATTTCCTATTTTGTAAAGATCTGAAAACAAACACAACTGCAAAGGATGTGATACAGCTGGTGAAAGACTTCTTTGTCAAACATGATTTAGATATCAAAGTCATTGGTTCTGTGTGAACTCATGGGGCACCTGCAATGCTTGGAAATAAATCTGGCTTTTCTGCATTGATGAAAAAGGAGATTCCAGACTTGCAAGTTACCCATTGTTTTCTTCATCGGCATGCTTTGGCATCAAAAATATTGCCTCCAAATTTGAAGAAAGTCCTTGATACTTGTGTGAAGATCATCAACTGGATCGGGGGTGTGCTTTGAACCATCACATCTTCAAATCATTTTGTGAGGATCTGGGAAGTGAGCATTCAGTTTTGCTTTTCCACACAGAAGTCTGTTGGTTGTCACGAGGACAAGCTTTAACCTGCTTCTTTGAACTGTGGGAAGAAATCAAAGTTTTTCTGGAGGAACGTGGATGTGATCTGGTTGGGGCAATGGAATCACAGGAATTCATCCAAATGCTGGCTTACTTAGCTGACATTTTCACTTGTATGAATGACATGAGTGTTTCTCTTCAAGGAAAAGGGATAAACATATTGAATGCTTGTGAAAAGATGAATGCCTTCAAAGAAAAGTTACATCTTTGGCGTCAAAGGATGGAAAGGGGCAGTCTCTCAAATTTTCCTTCAATAGAAGAGACGGTTGATGTTGTTGGATCCATAACTCCTACTGTGCGTGAAGAAATTGTGGCTCATTTGGAAATGCTGTCAGAATTGTTTGATGGATATTTTGCTGCTGGACACCTGAAGATTTCAGAAGAATGGATCATGAATCCATATTCCTACAATTTGGAGAAAATGTCAGATGATGAAGAGCTGAAGGAAGATCTTATTGATTTGAGAACAAATTGAGCTTTTTAAATGCAATTTGAAAGCAAGACTTTGGAGGAGTTTTGGTGTGCAGCACTGGATATGTTCCCAAGACTTGGTGGAAAAGCACTCCGTGGCCTCATTCCATTTGCAACAATATACTTGTGTGAATCTGGATTCAGTTCTCTTTTGTCAATCAAGACAAAATCTAGGAATGACCTGAATCCACAGGCAGACCTATGGATCGCAGTCAGCAAGAAAGTTCCACGTTTTGACAAAATTATGAATGAGAAGCAGGAGAAAAGAAGTCATTGAATTTTATGTTCACAATTGGGATTGATTTTACTGTTTACAATTTTTTCTGAATAAATTAGAATCTAATTGCTCAATTTATATTTGCATTTGATGCACTGAGTTAAAAGCTTGTTTTTTTAAGTTCAATTTGTTCACCTGCAGTATTGTATGTGGTTCAAAAATTAGAAATTAGAGTTCTTCATCTTCAAATGTGATATTACTTTAGTAGGGGGTACGAACATTAATCAAACATTTCCTAGGGGTGTGGGGCATAGAAAATGTTGGGAACCACTGATCTACAGCATATTACAGGCCCTTTGGCCCATGATGTTGTGCCAACCATGTAACCTACTCTAGAAGCAGCCTAGAATTTCCCTACCGCATAACCCTCTATTTTTCTAAGCTCCATGTACCTAACTAAAAGCCACTTAAAATTACCTATTGTAATCACCTCTACCATCTTCACTGGCAGTGCATTCCACGCACCAACTACCCTCTGGGTGAAAAACTTACCTACGACATCCCCCTTGTACCTACTTCCAAGTACCTTAAAAATATGCTCCTTTGTGTTAGCAGTTTCAGCCTTGGGAAAAGGCCTCTGGCTATCCACATGATTAATGCCTCTCATCATCTTATACACCTTTATCAAGTCACCTGTCATCCTCAGTCACCCCAAGGAGAAAAGGCTGTTCACTCAATCTATTCTCATAAGGTATGCTCTCCAACCCAGGCAAAATTCTTGTAAATAGTAAAGGAATGTAATAAGAACATTGTTTTAATAGTCAATAAGCAGGTAGATTGGGAGATCAGGTTGGTGCTGGATACCAGGAGAGGGAATATGTATAATGTCTGCAAGGTACCATTTCAGAGCAGTTTGTTGCTGAGCCCACTGGGGGAAAGGCAATTCTGGACTGGGTTTTGTGTAATGAACCAGATTTGATTAGGGAGCTTAAGGTAAAAGAACCCTCAGGAGGCAGTGATCATAATGTTATAGAATTCTCCATGCAGTTTGAGAGGGAAAAGATAAAGTGAGATATATTATTAGTATAGTGGAGTAAAGGGAATGACAGAGTCACGAGTGAGGAGATGGCCAAAATGGATTGGAAGCAGACACTAGCAGGGATGATGGCAGAACAGCAACACCTGATGTTACTGGAGGAAATTTGGAAGGCACAGGATAGATAATGTATATCCCAAAGATAAAGGGAGGATGAGGGAACCATGGCTGACAAGGGAAGTCAATGATAGCATAAAAGCAAAAGAGAAGGCATATAATATAGTAGCAAAAAATAGTGGGAAATTAGAGGATGGGGAAGCTTTAAACAATCAAGAGAAAGCAATTTAAAAAGAACATAAGGAGAGAAAAAATGAAAAATTGAAATATGACGGTAAGCTAGCCAAAAATATCAAAGAGTATACCAAAAGTTTTCTTTTCAGATATATCAAGAGTAACAGAGAGTCATGAGTTAATTTTGGATATTTACTAAGTTTTTTTGCATCAGCCTTCACTGCGGAAGACACTAGCTGTACTTTCAATTATCACTAGATTCTGGAATTGTTCTAGAAGACTGGAAAATTGCAAATGTTACTCCACTCTTTAAGAAGGGAAGGAGGCAGAGGAAAGGGAATTATTGGCCAGTTAGCCTGACTTCAGTGGTTGGGAAGATACTGGAGTCCATTATTAAGTATGTGGTTTTGGGATACCTGGAAGCATATGATAAAGTTGGCCAACTTTAGCATGATTTCATTAAGGGTAAATCTTGCCTGCCAAATCTTTCTTGGAATTCTTTGAGGAAATAACAGGCAGGATAGACAAAGGAAAGTCAGTGGATGTTGTTTACTTGTAATTTCAGAAGGACTTTGACAAGGTGCCACACATGAGGCAGCTTAAAAAGAGAAGAAACCATGGTTTACAGGAAAGATACTAGCCTGTATAGAAGATTTGCTGATTGGCAGAAGGCAAAAAGTTGGAATAAAGGGGACCTATTCTGGGTTACTGCTGGTGACCAGTGGTGTTCCACAGAGGCTGGTATTGGAACTGTTTCATTTCACGTTATACTGCGTGTCAACAATTTGGATGAAGGAATTGATGGCTTTGTGGCCACATTTGCAGATGATACCAAGATAAGATGAGGGGCAGGTTGTGCTGAGGAAGCAGGGAGTCTGCAGAAGCTCTTGAACAGATTGAGAGAATAGGAAAATAAGTGGCAGATTGAATACAGTGTAGTGAAGTGTATGCTCATGCACATTAGTAGAAGGGATAAAGGCGTAGACTATTTTCTAAATGAGGAAATTCAAAAATCAGAGGTGCAAATGGACTTCTGAGATCTTATGAAAGATTCTCTGAATGTTAACTTGCAGGTTGAGCCGGTGCTACAGAAGGCAAATGCAATATTAAAATTTGTTTTGAGAGGACTAGAATATAAAAGCAAGGATGTGATACTGAGGCTTTATAAGGCACTCTTGGAGTATTGTGAGTAGTTTTAGGTCAGGTAGAATGGCATACCAATCTATACTATTCTCACTTTCCTGTGTTAATTCGACATCCTTCTCTCCACTATCATTCAAGTACCTGTTCAAATGCTTCATAAAATTATTTTTGCTATTGTTCCTTCCTCTACCATGTTCACTGGCAGCTCATCCTGATACAATCTATGCTTTGTGTAAAAAAAAATACCTATCAGATCCACTTTAATCTATCTCCCTCTTACCTTAACTTGCAGGTTGAGTTGGTGAGGAAGGCAAACGTAATGTGCAATACATTTCAACAGGACTAGAATATAAAAACAAGGCTGTAATACTGAGGCTTTATAAAACAATGGTCAGACCATTTGGAATATTGTGAACAGTTTTAGGCCTTGTATCTAAGAAAAGATGTGCTGGCATTGGAGAGTGTCCAGAGGAGGTTCACGAGAATGATTCTGTGATATAAGTAGAATGAGAGTGAGAGAGAAGGAGAGGAAAGGAAGGGTGATCACAGCATCTAAAATCCATTTTACTCACAATGACAGCTCAAAAAGATTGTTTGCTTAAAAAAAAAGAACATATTCTTTCTCAGACCAACTGTATCTTCATTAAGTTTTAGTGGCATTTTAGTTTATTTATTTTCCCCAAAGGATTTCAAAAGCAATTCACAGATGAATATAAGAAGAAGATTTTGCCAGCTGAAGTTCAGAGGAAAGCTAGTTACAACTGTTTACATTTAATCTCAGAGGTTACTTCACCAGCAAGATAGCACAAGATATTTTAACCCTTTGTATGTGGCCTATTTCATGGTTGGACTCTTTAGATGTGAAAATTTGCTTTCTACTTCAAAATACAACATGGATATCCAAATCACTTATACTGACCAAATAGCTGAGCAGATCTTTAAAATGTATGTTTATTATGTGGACAGGAGGAGTCATCATTTGTATTTCGAGAAAATAATTTAAGTTGTTTACCTGGGCCTCTATTCCAGCCCACTGTGATCCCCTTCCCACTACCTAAGACTTACTGGACTGTCAATTCAATGTGTCCTGGCTGTTGGTTAATAATGCTGGTTCAAACCTTTTGATTAGTCAAATTAATTACCCATCCTGACAATCTCAAGTACCAGAACCATAAACACGAGGAAATCTGCAGATGCTGGAAATTCAAACAACAATACACACAAAATACTGGTGGAACACAGCAGGCCAGGCAGCATCTATAGGGAGAAGCGCTGTCGACGTTTCGGGCTGAGACCCTTCGTCAGGACTAACTGAAAGGAAAGATAGCAAGACATTTGAAAGTAGGAGGGGGAGGGGGAAATGCAAAATGATAGGAGAAGACTGCAGGGGGTAGAATGAAGCTAAGAGCTGGAAAGGTGATTGGCAAAAGGGATACAGAGCTGGAGAAGGGAAATGAGGCCTCGGGAGAAAGAAAGGAGGAGGGGAGCACCAGAAGGAGATGGAGAACAGGTAGAGTGATGGGCAGAGAGAGAGGAAATAAAAACAAATGAATATGTCAGGGATGGGGTAAGAAGGGGAGGAGGGGCATTAACGGAAGTTAGAGAAGTCAATGTTCATGCCATCAGGTTGGAGGCTACCCAGCCGGTAGATAAGGTGTTGTTCCTCCAACCTGAGTGTGGCTTCATCTTGACAGTAGAGGAGGCCATGGATAGACATATCAGAATGGGAATGGGACATGGTATTAAAATGTGTGGTTACTGGGAGATCCTGCTTTCTCTGGAGGACCGAGTGTAGGTGTTCAGCGAAACGGTCTCCCAGTCTGCATCGGGTCGCACCAATATATAAAAGGCCACACTGGGAGCACCGGACGCAATATACTACATCAGCCGACTCACAGGTGAAGTGTCACCTCACCTGGAAGGACTGTCTGGGGCCCTGAATGGTGGTGAGGGAGGAAGTGTAAGGGCAGGTGTAGCACTTGTTCCATTTACAAGGATAAGTGCCAGGAGGGAGATCAGTGGGAAGGGATGGGGTGGACGAGTGGACAAGGGAGTTGCGTAGGGAGCAATCCTTGTGGAGAGCAGAAAGGGGGGGGGGGGGGAGAGAGAAAGATGTGCTTGGTAGTGGGATCCCGTTGGAGGTGGCGGAAGGTACGGAGAACTATATATTGGACCTGGAGGCTGGTGGGGTGGTAGGTGAGGACAAGGGGAACCCTATCCTGACTGGGGTGGCGGGCGGATGGGGTGAAGGCAGATGTGCAGGAAATGGGAGAGATGCATTTGAGAGCAGAGTTGATGGTGGAAGAAGGGAAGCCCCTTTGTTTAAAAAAGGAAGACATCTCCTTTGTCCTGGAATGAAAAGCCTCATCCTGAGAGCAGATGCGGCGGAGACAGAGGAATTGCAAGAAGGGGATAGCATTTTTGCAAGAGACAGGGTGGGAAGAGGAATAGTCCAGGTAGCTGTGAGAGTCTGTAGGCTTATAGTAAATATCAGTAGATAAGCTGTCTCCAGAGATGGAGACAGAAAGATCAAGAAAGGGGAGGGAGGTGTTGGAAATGGACCAGGTAAATTTGAGGGCAGGGTGAAAGTTGGAGGCAAAGTTAATGAAGTCAATGAGCCCAGCATGCGTGCAGGAGGCAGCGCCAATGCAGTCGTCGATGTAGCGAAGGAAAAGAGGGGGACGGATACCCATATACCCAGTCTGCGTTGGGTCTCCATAACTTCCGCCACCTCCAACGGGATCCCACTACCCAGCACATCTTTCCCTCCCCCCCCCTTCTGCTTTCCGCAGGGATCGTTCCGTACGCGACTCCCTTGTCCACTTGTTCCCCCCCCCCCCATCCCTTCTCACTGATCTCCCTCCCGGCACTTATCCTTGTAAGCGGAACAAGTGCTACACCTGCCCTTACACTTCCTCCCTCACCACCATTCAGGGCCCCAGACAGTCCTTCCAGGTGAGGCGACACTTCACCTGTAAGTCAGCTGGTGTGGTATACTGTGTCCGGTGCTCCCGGTGCTCCCGGTGTGGCCTTTTATATATTGGTGAGACCCGACGCAGACTGGGAGACCGTTTCACTGAACTCTTACGCTCTGTCCACCAGAGAAAGAAGGATCTCCCAGTAGCCACACACTTTAATACCACATCCCTTTCCCATTCTGATATGTCTATCCATGGCCTCCTCTACTGTCAAGGTGAAGCCACACTCAGGTTGGAGGAACAACACCTTATATACCGGCTGTGTAGCTTCCAACCTGATGGCATGAACAATGATTTCTCTAACTTCCATTAATGACCCTCCTCCCCTTCTTACCCCATCCCTGACATATTCAGTTGTTTTTTTTCCTCTCTCTCTGCCCATCACTCTGCCTGTTCTCCATCTCCCTCTGGTGCTCCCCTCCCCCTTTCTTTCTCCCTAGGCCTCCCGTCCCATGATCCTTTCCCTACTCCAGCTCTGTATCACTTTTGCCAATCACCTTTCCAGCTCTTAGCTTCATCCCACCCCCTCCGGTCTTCTCCTATCATTTCACATTTCCCCCTCCCCATCCTACTTTCAAATCTCTTATTATCTTTCCTTTCAGTTAGTCCTGACGAAGGGTCTCAGCCCGAACGTCGACAGTGCTTCTTCCTATAGATGCTGCCTGGCCTGCTGTGTTCCACTAGCATTTTGAGTTACCAGTAACATAAATTACATAAAAAAAGACATTATAATGAAGAAGCAGAGCCTTCCCACCTTCTCTGCCTACCTGCCTGTTCTTTTGAAACAATGTGCATCCATTGGATGTTAAACTACTTGTGGTAACTTCTACTTTACAAAAAGACCACTCGACAACTTGATGGCCAAAAGAGCATCTTTATCTGGGATGGCAAATGATATTTACAATACAGAGGCTTCCAGGTACCTCATGCGGCGTGGGTGGAGGAACTATATACAATGCATACTGGGAGTAAAAAGAGCAGAAGTAAAGACCCCGCCAGCCCTGGATCCCTGGATCCCTGGATCTTGCTACCAACAGATCCCCAACTAGTATTAACTTACTTTTAATAATACTCACATTACAACACTTCTCCCCCTTTAAAATCTAACATTCCCCAAATATAGAAGAACTGGGAAATAAAAACAGTGGTAACATTAGCAACAGGTTACCAATACAAAAACACCAAAAAAACATGGCAAATTCAAAATTCAATCTAATAACAAAAGAAACTATCCAATCAAAGATTCAGTCTGTCAGGAGGTTTGCGAGGGCGCTGCGATCTACGCACTTGCCCCGGTGACCCAGCAGGCACCGCTGGTAAGCATGTTTTGGGTGGATCTAGTGTTGGGGACATGAGAGGGGTCTGTGTGTCCATGTGAGAATGTCCATCCTCTTCAGGGGACTCTGCCTCCTCTGCCAGTGTCTCTCCCTCTAGCAACGTCACTAGTGGACATGCTTTCCTGGTATGCATTAAATGGTCATTGCTCCTTAATTGTTTTGGACTACTGAGCTTCTTTGAAATTGGTGGCAAGCTGTTCTCAGCATTATTGGGATAAATGGCATCTGCAGGTTTGCCACCTGGTTTGGAACGCACTGAAGAAGGAACTTTGGTTTTTGAACCATCGTTACAACCGTGGCTCAGAATAGACCTAATTGCAAATTTTTCATAGAGTTCCTTGTTATAACTTGGAACTATCTGGAGTTCAACAGCAGGAAATCGCAATGCGTTTCAGAAAACCTCTTGTGCCTGAACAAAGGTCTTGTCTGTTAAATCACAGTCATTGATTTTGATGATACATTCATACTCCTGGAGCGGGTTCTCTTTTCTTGAATGGCTGTTCTCTTCAATACCACGAATACTCAGGCCAAGGAATCTTCCACTCAGCGTAGAGTTAAAAGGCCCAGGGGGCCCAGGGGGCCACCGCCTCCAGAAAAATTCTACTTTCTTTGTCAAATCACTTAGAGTGCTTTCTGAATGCTTGTCTGGTGGTCCTGGAGGCTCTGTTCTTACATCGTCTGCGGGTGCCCTGTTTGCTACTGTTACGATTGGCTTCACATGCAGGTTCCTGTTAGCGGGATCATCAGGCTGAGATGTACCTTGTTGTAACTGGTCAGGTGGCACAAGAGCTGGGTCACTGCTTTGCCGTACTAGAAGTGGCATGCTGGCTTTCAGTGCCGAGGGGGTAACTTCAATTGCTCCTGTAATAGGCTGAAGAGCCACATCTGCATTGCGAGCTCACTCTCAAATGTGTCCGGACTCTGTCTGTCACTCACATTGCCCTCGGTGACTTCATCTGCACGCTGCACCTCATGCTCTTCTGTCATGTGAGCATATTTAAATTCATGCCAGTTGAGCCTGATTTTGCAAAGCCAATCGCGGCCCAGAAGACTGGGCCCACTGCCCTTAGCTATCACCAGCCTGGCTTCAGCCTTCTGGCCCCTAGCCGAAATATCCACATATAACACCCCTAAATGTGGTATGGGCTGCCTCGTATAGGTCCTAAGTTGGAGCTTAGATGGTCTGATGGGAGGCAGGTTGGATCCCCATGTCCTCCTGTAGGTCTCTTCACTAAGGACCGATGCAGTAACCCCTGAATCAATCTCGAATTTAATGTCCTTTCCCTTGACAGTGACTGTGGTATAATATGGTTCATGTGGTCCCTCATCCGTTTCCACCCCAAACATGTTGTAGGCACACGCTGCCTCTTCGTCTGCTTCTCCTAGGTGGTGTGTGGCTGCCTGAGTCTGTTGAGCTTTCCCCTGCCCAGGCTTAACCTTACCCTTTATGCTCCTGCACTTTTTAACGACATGTCCCTTCTTGCCACAAGCATGGCAGACAGTAACTTTGAATTTACAAACATTTGCACAGTGCGTTCCTCCACACTGAAAGCATTCCACCCGCTTTTCCTGTCTACCAGTTTCCTTCCTGACTTGGAGCACTGCCACCGACTGCGACCACCCCCCCCCCCCCCCATATCCTTTCTGTATATCCTTGGCATTATCAACAGCCAACTCCATGCCTTGAGGAATCTCTAAGGCTTTCTTGAAAGTCAATGGTGGGGTTTCCCCCAACAAACGGAGTTATACAGCATCATTATTAATGCTGCGTACTAATCTATCATGGAGCATGTCATCTAACGCGGCTCCGAAATTGCAATGCTCCGATAGCTACCGAAGCTCGGCCACAAAATCACCCTCAGACTGACCTGGCTTCCGAACATGGCTGTGAAACTCGAACTGTTGAACTATCACCGAAGGCTACGGATTGTGATGGTTCCCCACGAGCTTGACCAGTTCATCATATGGAATTTGTCCTGGTTTCCGTAGTGTAGCTAAATTCCATATCAGCTTGTATGTCTTTGCCTCACACATACTCAGGAGAACAGAGCACTTCTTAGCCTCCTCAGTAATTCCATTAGCACAGAAAAAGTGGCCCAACCTTTCCTTGTACACCGGCCACTCCTCGATTTGCTCGTCGAACACACCGACCGTTCCAAACGCAGCCATTCGAACACGAGGCCCCTCGTCCGCTCAGAGCTCCTGATCGAAAATGGGCCAACCCATCCACAAAACCAGTTTACCTCGTCACCAAAAATAATGTGGTAACTTACACTTTACAAAAAGACCACTCGACAACTTGATGGCCAAAAGAGCATCTTTATCTGGGACGGCAAATGATATTTACAATACAGAGGCTCCCAGGTACCTCGTGCGGCATGGGTGGAGGAACTACATACAATGCATACTGGGAGTAAAAAGAGCGGAAGTAAAAACCCCGCCAACCCCGGATCCCGCCTCTTGCTACCAACAGCTTCCCGATTAGTATTAACTTACTTTTAATAATACTCACATTACAACACTAGTAATTATAATCTGTTTTCAGTCATGTCTCAGTGATACTGATAACATCATACCTGCTAATCTCTAATCGTGCTACAAGATTATCTACCCTACCTTATTCCATATACTGCATGCATGCAAATATAACACCTTCAGTCCTGTAGTCATCACCCTTTTCGATTTTGCTTCCATGTTACATATCACCTCATCCTACTGACTGCAATTTTGCACTGTCGTCTGTCTGTCCATCCTCAGATTCTCACTACACATTGCACTGATTTGTATACCAACTGCTCATCCTCACTCTGCCAAATTAGTTTAAACCTTCCCAAACAGTTTTAGTAAAACTGACTGCAAGGATATTGGTCCCCCTAGGGTTCAGTTGTAATTCATACAATTTGTACAGCTCATATTTACCCCATAGAGATCCCAATGAGCCAGAAAGCTGAAACCCTGCCCCACACCAATTCCTCAGCCAATCATTCATGTGTATCATCATTCTATTCCTGCCCTGACTAGCACGTGGTACTGGGAGTAATCCAGAGATTACTACTTGGAGGTCCTGATCTTTAGCCTGTTCCTTAACTGTCTATACACACTGCACGGGACCTCTTCCCACTTTCTACCTATGTTCTTGCTGCTCACCCTCCCTCTGAGTCATCTGCAGCTGTTATGAGACATCCTGGACCCTAGCACCTGGGAGACAACACACCATCCTGGCTTTTCTTTCACGGCCACAAAAAACTGCAGTACGTCTCCAGCCTGCTATCACTACCACTCTGCCTGATTTAACCCTTCCCTCCTCAGAGCTGGCCCCAGTGCCACTCGCCTGGCTGTTGCTGCTGTGCCCTGCTAGGCCATCCACCCCAACAGTGGTGAATTATATTCTTTAAATTATTTAAAGCAATGAAATAGCTTTTGATTGTCTTGGACTATCAGTGACATTTGCTACTATTACGGAGGAGGTACAGGAGACTGAACACACACACACACACACACACACACACACACACACACACACACACACACACACACACACACACACACACACACACACACACACACACACACACACACACACACACACACACACACACACACACACACACACACACACCAGTTCAGGAAAGATTCTTTCCCTCTGCCATCGGATTACCGAATGGACAATGAACACATGTACACTACATCACACTGGAGTTCTTTTTTCTTTTTTAATCACTTTTTGCACTTCTTAATTTTTTTTTAGGTATTTCTTATAATTTATAACTTTTTAATATTACTGTATGTATTGCAATGTACTGCTGCCACAAAGCAACACATTTCACAACATATGCCAGTAATATGGAAGCTAATTCTGATTCTGAAGCATTTAACCTTTGTAGCCTGCCTAAGGTTGTCAGAGCGTTCTGGGCACTGCTACAGCTGATAATAACAGATCACAAACAGTATTAGCAGAACATCAGTGGTAATGGTGGGAGAAATTAAAATGAAAACATTAGCACACTTAACAGCATACGGTAACTCTCAGATGGAGAGGAGCAGCTCAATCAGCAAGACCAAGGAGATCATTATTGGCTTCAGGAGGAGGAAACTGGAGATCCACGGGCCAGTTCTCTTTGGGGGGATCAGTGGTAAAGAGGGTCAGCAACTTTAAATTCCTCATTATTATCATTTCAGAGGATCTGTTCTGGTTCCAGCATGTAAGTGCCACTATGAAGAAAGTGTGACAGTGCTACTACTTCCTTAGGAGTTAGTCAAGATTCAGTATGACATCTAAAACATTGCAAAACTTCGATGGATGTGTGGTGGAGAGTATATGGACTGGCTGCATCACAGCCTGGTATGGAAACATCACTGTCCTTGGATGGAAAACAAAAAAAAAGAGTGAGTACTGCCCAGTCTAAAATGGGCAAAGCCCTCAGCATCACTGGGTTCATCTATATGGAGAATTGATGCATTATCATCAGGGACCCCCACCACCCAGATTATGCTCTCTTCTCGCTGCTGCCATCAGGAAGAAGTTAAAGGAGCCTCAGGAATCACACCACCAGGCTCAGGAAGAGTTATTACCTTCAGGAGCTTAAACCAAAGGGGAGAACTTTACTCAGCTTCACTTACCCTGCCACTGAAATGTTCCCAAAACCTATGGACTCCCTTTCAAGGACTCTTCATCATTTGTTCTAGATATTTTTTGCTTATCGATTGATTATTGATATTATTATTTATTTATTTCTGTATTTGCACAGTTTATTGTCTTTTGCACATTGGTTCTATAGTCTTTCATTGTTGGTGAGGTCTTTCATTGATTTTATTATGGTTATTGGATATATTGAATATGCCCGCAAGAAAATGAATCTCAGGGTTGTATATGGTGACATAAATGTACTTTGGTAACAAATTTACTTTGAATATTGGGGTCCAGAGAAAGAAAGAAAGAATGAGCTAGTAATCTGGACAGTCTGTCTCTGTGGCAAGCAAATCTGGGCTGACCTGGCCAGAGTTATTCCCAATCCAAGTATTGATGGCTAGCTGATTCGACTTGTCACGTTAACTTAGTGACTCTACTGTAGTCATTATCATTATTATGTACCGTGTCGAATGATTGTTCTTTGCAAATTTTTCTACAGAAATGGTTTACCATTGCCTTCTTCTGGGCAGTGTCTTTACATGACAGTTCACTCTGACCATTATTAATACTCTTCAGAGATTATCTGCCTGGCGTCAGTGGTCACATAACCAGGATTTGTGATATGCACCAGCTGCTCATACGACAATCCACCACCTACTCCCTTGGCTTCACATGACCCTGATTGGGGGCTAAGTAGGGGCTACACCTTACCCAACGGTGACCTGCAGGCTAGTGGAGGAAATGAGCACCTATCACCTCCTTTGGTAGAGATGTATCTTCACCCCACCACCCAATCTACTCTAGTAAAGGTCTCTATAATGCTGATAAATTTTCATGGAACTACAAAGTGTATTATTCATTTACAACACTTATCTGTATGCATTACCCTGCTTTTATTGAGACAAGTAGTTGTGACTTAGTTCTTTTTCATTTTGTGTGCTTTTGAGTATTTCAGTTGCTGTGAGCCCATTCATGTGCAGTACCTAGCCACAGATTCAATAGAATGAGATGGTATTGTGTTTGAAAACTATTACTGAAATAAAACAATTCTATTAATATCCTACCTAGCAATTGCTCCTAACCTGGAGGTTGATTGCATTGTTGTGCACAAATTAGTTGTTGTTTCCCTCTCTATATGTAAAAAGACATTTCAGCTTGTTATAATTCTTGGTAATGAAGTACTTTGGAATATATTGTGGATACACAAGACACTATGCAGGCTCAATTCCTTTTTACTTTTTTCTATTTCATTGATCAACAGCATGTGAGGTCATTGTGAAATAAATACTTTGCAAAACAAGTGTTACATGAGTTAATTGATTTCAGTTTTAATTCCCTCCAACCATCACCACTGGGTAATTCTGCTAATGTTGCTTGAGACTTGCTGTTATCAAAGAAGTCCTTATCTAGCAATTTTGTTGGTTATCTTCAATAAACAGATTTCAGCAGGAGAGAATGACATGCAAATGTGAAAACTTAGTCCTAAAAATGTAGGAAAATGTTTCATGCCACTAACTATTGGCTATGTGCCCTGTCTTCTACAGAGGAAAACACCATTCACTTTGCTGAACAGCTTATGCATTAGAATTAGTGTCAAGTAATCTACATTTCTGACTGTGTCTGAATATTGATACCTTTTGTCTTTCTTTTTATATCTTTTTATTAATTTTAAACAAACATAAGAGAAACATAGATACAGAGAGTTTGAGAATACATAATTAACAGGTTAAAGTATAAATACAAATAGATGATAATCCTTATTGATACTTATTGATGATAATTCTTATTAAATATTGATACCTTTTGATTTACAAGATATTGCTTCAAGGAATATGTTAATTTGCATATTATCACATATTTATATTTTAATGCTTTTGATTTAAGTCAGTTTTTATGGCATAATTACACTTTTTTGCCAAAAAAAGAACCTTTCTTTTCTTTTACAAGGGTATCATTTATGTGTGTAGTACATTTTCCAGAAAAAAAAAAGAAATATGGGTTATACATTGGGAAAAAAAATGTTGCTTCCCAGTTCACAGAAGAAAATAGAAGAATCAGCTATTTCTTTTTTATTTCAGGCAGCGACTGAAATAACAGTAAATAATATCATAATCTATAAATGTTGATTTAAATATTCCCAATTATCTCCTCTCTTGTCAGTCAGCATAATTTCCAGAATTTTTGTTGAACCAACAGAAACGGACAAAGTGCTTGGCTGAAGTTTCAAAATCAATGCTATCGGCATTGAATGTCATTGGATGTGAGAGCAGACTGCACAATCGAGCCTAGAGGTCAGATTGCCTGAATCATGATGATTTGTTTTTATAAATGGAAATTGGGAGTACCATGAATTATATGCATTGACCTTTCTGCTTTTTTTTTTGCAGTCCTCCCAATTATCATTAATGTCAAGAAATTCAGGGAGTCACAAATTGGGTGCACTGACCTCCTCCTACAGTTGTCCAACCTGGATAGCTGATACATAACATTATTTCTATAGCATAATGGTAGCAAGAAGAAACAACCTTTTACTGGCTTAGGGCTTTCAATGATCTTTGAGCAAGGGAATCAATACAGCAACATATTGCAGAATAGGTTAACACGTCCTCCCAAAATAAGTGCACCTGTCAAATTAATTCATAATTGGAAAGGACTACCAAGGTAAGTCTATAGATTTATTATAAATTAATAAATATAAGATGTGAATGAAATGTACTAAGCATTGGAAATTAAGAAATAAATTGCTGGTGATACTCAGCAGATCAGTCAACATCTTTAGAGAGAGAAACAGAGTAATGTTTCAGGTTAATGACCTTTCATCAGAATCATATTTAAAAATAACAAGTATTTAATAATAACTTGATATGTGATTAAGTTCAAAATCTCAATTTATCTTTTTAATATTCATTATCTGTTATGTAATTATATATTATCTTAGGTAACAGATTTACAGGGAAGGAGGTTGAATTAGTGATTGAAAGATGGCTATAGATTAACAGTTGAGAAGTGGACACAGATCAGAAATTTGTTCCTCATCATCATAATGTGCTGTGTCATAAGACGTGGGTGATCATGGTTTTCCACCTGTCTTTAATCCGAGAAGTTGTAACAAGCTCTTCAAAACCTTTGCTTGTCCATCCCTTGATATAACCCAAGAAAGTCATGAATGTCATGAACGATCATGATTTTTTATTTCACCCATTTTTCCCATCACAGCAAGATGTTTGAGCTTTTATTTCCTCAGTACATGTTTCAGAAATTCCAGCTGCCGTTTCCTGATTGATGACTTGTACTGGTTTTCACAACACTTTCTCATTTGTAACTCCATCCTTCCACAAAATTTTCATCATTCTTCTCAAAAACCACATGTCTGCAGATTTGAGTCTTCCTTCATTTTGCTTTGTCGTTGTCCAGCAATTTGCTTCCATATGTTAGTGTGGAATGAACGTAGCACCACAACACTGAGTTTCATAATCATGGAAATTATGTTATTCTTTTGTATCTCGCAAAATGTTCATATGTGCATTTAGCGATCCCAATCCTCCTTCCAATTTCAACATCAGTCCTATCATCAGCTGTTATCATGCTCCCTAAGTAATTCATCTTTCCATGTTGGTTTAACTGTATCATTGCCGTGTCTCAGATTGCATTTTCTTTTCTTTATGGTAACTATACATTTGGTGTTCAAAGGTGCAATTCAAAGGTTCAAAGCTTCAATTTAATATCAGAGAAATGTATACAATATGCATCCTGAAATGTTTTTTTCTTCACAAACATCCACAAAAACAGAGAAGTGCCCCAAGAATAAAGGCCAGTTAAACATGAGAACCCAAAGTAGCCCCCAACTCCCCGCACCCATGCGTAAGCAGCAGCGAGCTGCGAACCACCCTCCCCCCACCAGCAAAACAAAAAGCACACCTGCTACCAAGCACAAGCGTGAGCTAAGCAATAGCAAAGACACAGACCTTGCAGTTACCCCAAAGACTATTGCAATTCATCCGGCATTCGGCAACCCATAGGTTCTCTCTCTCTCTCCCTGGCAAGGAAGAGGGAGGTGTCCCCCATTTTCACAGTGTGTGGGAGACATAACAACAATGTGCTAGTTTATGATGTTAAGAAGTCTGTTTTATCGCTTTTTATGAGCTCTGTGCCTGACGATCGCAAAGATCTCGGGTCTTCTAGCCCACAGCAAAAGGTTTTCATGCTTCCCCAATGACACACGAGTTTCCTGCCATGACAATGACCATCAATCCTCCTTGAAGCGCCATCTTCAAGGAGCGGTGTCCCAGAAAGGCAGCGTCCATTATTAAGGACCTCCAGCACCCAGGGCATGCTCTTTTTTCATTGTTACCATCAGGTAGGAGGTACAGAAACCTGAAGGCACACACTCAGCGATTTAATAACAGCTTCTTCCCCTTTGCCATCCGATTCCTAAATGGTCATTGAACCCGTGAACACTACCTCACCTTTTTAATAATTATTATTTCTGCTTTTTTTGGAATGAATTTTAATCTATTCAATATACATATATTGTAAGTGATTTACTTATTTATTTATTTTTTCCTCTTCTTCTGTATTATGTATTGCATTGAACAGCTGCTGCTAAGTTAACAAATTTCACGATGCATGCCGGTGATAATAAACTTGATTCTGATTCTGATTCTAAATCCCCTCTGTACTTTCTTTGACGACTTTATCTAGTAGATCTTGGAGCTTCTCTTTAGAAGTGGCTATCAACACTGTGTCAGCTGGGTATCATGGGTTGTTGTAATTAAATCCACCAATTATCATGACTGCTAATTATCTTAGAATCTACTTGCTAAAAAGGATGAATAGGTTGGGGGAGAGAATACAACTGTCTGCTTCTCCTCTTAATCTGGATAAAATCACTTGTCTCATTTTCAACTCTCATTCCTGCTCTTAGTTCCATTGATTCTGATATTCCAAGAGTTAAAGGATTTTTTTAAAAGCTCTTCACGTCTCACCTTATCAAGAGCTTTGTTATAATCGATGAAACATAGGTATAGGTCATTCTGGACCTCTATGGTGGACTCACAGATCATTCTAAGGATGAAGATTACATTTCATGTTCCACTATCTTAAACAAAGCTGCACTACTCTACAAAATCTCCAGTCTCATGCTTTTTCTTGCTCTCATCATGAAGATTTGTAGCAAGCCTTTCAAAAAATGACTCATCAAACTAATTGACCCTATCTTTCATACTTATGCTTTGTGAATGTGGAAATCAGTTAAGTCTCTATCCAATGGATTTGCAGGAATAAGTGGTTCAGGGATTATTTTGGAAATTAAGGGCTGGAAATGGTTGATTTAATGGATAATTTGAACAGGGTGAATGGCAGTTATCAGGGATTGTGATGAGTAGGCCTGGCAGTTAGAGTGTTGGTTGATTGCTGGGGATTGGAAAGATGTAGGGTAGAATCAGTGGTCATGTGATGCACTCAAGGTGTTTTAGAAATCAGTGGGATAACTTTTGGTTGAAAGAGATGGAGGTCAGTGATAGGGGTCACATTAGTAAACCCAGCTGTGTCAATGTTGATCTGATCATCTCTTGCTCTTACATTTAGTCCAAAGTTGCAAAGGTTTTATTTCTCTGTCCTCAGACCACACAAGAAAACATTTCATTTCTGAGAGAAGGAAAAGGTAGAATTTAGATACTTAGGCTACGCACTGCCTCACACCAACCAATATTATTGTGTTTTGTCAATGGGATGCGTAGGAGCCATGTATCTATTTTCTATCCGTTTGTATTGTATTTTGCGTTGCACGTTTATTATGGGTAATCTGTCATGTGGATTGGGAAGTGATAAAAATAAATGATTATAGTTACGTATTCATGGTTTGTCAGTTCAGTTTAAGCTAGTTGAGATTAGGCTACGTCCACACTACACCGGATAAATCTGTAACCGAAGCATTTTCTCTTTGTTTTTACCCTCCGTCCACACTAAAATGGCATTTTCATCCCCCGAAACTGGAGCTTTTCAGAAACGCTTTCCAGGGTGGGCATTTTTGAAAATGCTGCTTGGGCAGATCAATGTGGACAGGGTAGCCGGAGACTTCTGAAAACACTATTAGATGGCAGCGTGCTATTTCATTGTTTTGTTGAATGCAACCTAACAATTTCAGAACAGACGGCAACGAAACTGACACCAGAAGGGTTAGAAATGTACTCACCAAATACTTTGACTCATAACTTACTGAATAAATAAGTATACTCACTTTGCCCTGTTTTCTGTACTTTCTCCTAAGAAGGTGATTTACCTATTGATGCAAGTACTTCTCTGACAATAGTTGTGTAACAGCCTAATGTAACATTGTATGGAAATACAAGGTAACACTGATGCAGACATGTTTTACACATTTAACAAGGTGCTTTATTAATACAACAGAGTTAGTCAGTTTTTCAATGTTCGTCATCAGCCGGGTCAATCTGTCCGTGAACTCCCTATCGGTTGCCTCCGTATGCTCCAGTATTTGTTTTTTTTTAAACTTTTAAGTTCTCCTGCGTGAGAGCTAACAGCTGTCCATCATTTTAAGTTTTTCTAGTCTGTAACTACACAAACACGCACTTTTACAGCGAGATTCAACACCAAACATATCGCTTGTTTTCAGTAGATGTGTCCTGCACATGCGCAGTAGGAGAAGATACACCGAAATCTCCGTTTCAGTGTGGATAGAGATATTTTCAAAAACGCGTAGTGCGGATGCCTATCGTTTTCACGTGAAACTGGCGTTTTCAAAATTATCCAGTCTAGTGTGGATGTATCCTTAGAACCAGGGGTGATTTTTAAAAAAGATTGTTGACCCCTATTCGATCGCTAATTAGACCATCGTATCATTATTAGTCTGTTAATTTCTCTATTACGCAATATCACTTAGATATGCTAATTGGAATGTTAATTTCGCTATGTTGCTAGTTTTAGTTTTGGTAGTTACATTGCAATGAGATTGTTCATCTTTGCTGTTTCATAATAAAGTTTTGAACATACTTTTTTCAACTTGGAAATTTGTTATTTTAGAAACACATCATACAGTGTCAACCCCCGTACTCAGTCTCTGAGTGGTTTTGGTTTGTTTTCAAGTAACCACGACAGGATGCATTAAGTCGCATTAGAAATAAGTATGATCTCAGTGTTAATGCTGAGTAATAGGCCTGAAATATACTCAGAATCAGTGCCACTTTTTGCAAGAAACTACTTCAGAGGCCATTTTAATAGGTGCATCTGTACACCTGCTCGTTAATGCAAATATCTAATCAGCTAATCATTTGGGAGCAATTCAATGCATAAAAGCTTGCAGACATAGTCAAGAGGTTCAGTTAACAGGTATTGCTTTAATTGGATCTATCTTTGATTATGGACATGTGCTTATGGGTCAGTCTCATCAGTGATCTTAAAGCCCCTTGATAAAGTTCGAGTTCAAGCATTGAGATTATGTTGTGGTGCTATTAAATCATCCCTAATTTCAGCAGTATTGGTAGCAATGGGTGAAGTACCTTTATACCTACACAGTGTACAGTTAGCAATGCTTTACTGGATAAATGTAAGAGGGCAAGAAGTAAAGTTGTTCATTCAATATTGCCAATATGAGTACAGTGAGCATTTAATTCATAAGTTTTGGGTGGATGGGAAAGGAATAGCTACAAAATCATGGGCTGTTTAATGTGGAATATAATCCCAGTGTACTCTTTCTGCCACTCCTCCATTGCTTTACCCTCTGCCTGTGGTTGATTTAAGCCTTCAAGTAAAAATTAAGATGAAGTTCAGATACCCTTCCAGATATCCTTCCGGAGATAGGACAACATCTATTGAGGCTGCAGGGTTTAGGCTTGTATATCTATTCCTTATGAGTCCCTACCTATGTTGGGGTTGAATTGAATTAATGAATTGAATTAGGGGGGAAACCTTCTAGCCAAGCAATTACTAAAATTAAGAATGCAAATGTAGTGATGCTTTTGCATAAAGGGAGATGAGAGCCATAATTTAAAAAGTCTCTTTGATTACTGTGGCAATAAAGTTGGGATAAGGACTGCACTTACATAAAATTCAGAGGATGGTGGGAGCTCAGCTGGGAGATGGGTATAGCATATTGGACATACTAGTTTAAACATTTCCTTGTTCTGAACTAATATACATGATTTGGGCATTGTGGGGAGTGCACTTGTCAAGAAACAGTACATCATACTGCACAGAGCAGCCAATCAGGATATCAGAAGTTTGCAGAGGAGGGGACTTCAATCAAGTTCATTGACCAAGGATAAAAGGCAGGAGTGGGTTGCAGCAGCAGAATAGAGCTTTGACTAGTGACCAGCCACCATTTGGGATTGATTGGTAAGAGCAAGGTGGAGGAGGACAGGAGCTCATCGTAGTGGCCATCATCTGAGTGGAGATAGTCAGAGTTGTGATCTTGGGGCTTTGGCTCTTTGAGGCTCCAGTAAGGAGAGGTTTCACTTAGAGAAATGAAAGGAAAGTAAAGCTTGTCTTTTTCCTTTTTTTCTTCATTTCTGCTCAGCTGCGACAGTGGGAACATGGGACCTGAATAGCAGGGATGGTTTGCACCTGAACTGGAGGGGGACTTATATCCTAGTGGGAAGGTTCTTAAATGTTGCATGGTGGGATTTAAACTAGAGTTGCAGGGGGATAGGAGCCAGAGTGCCAGAACAGTTATTGGAGATGTTGTAGAGGTAGATGTCGGTAAGACCTCAGACAAAGTTAGGAATCAGAATGTTGAACATGGTGCGTCTAGTGTCCTGAGCTGCTGATATTTCAATGCAAGAACTATCATAGAAAAGGTGGATAATGATGCTGAAGGTGAGGTAGCTGGTTTATAAATAGAAGCAATGTATAGTGAGAAGAGGCTGTTGACAGGGCAATACTGCAGTTAACATGGTGAGTTACAATGTAAAAGGACAAAATTGAAAAGGTGAATACAGGACTGAAGGTGTTGTATATAAATACATGCGGTATATAGAATAAATTGTATGAAAATACAGCAGGGTTTCAGACTGGCAGGTCTAATGTTGTAAGCATCACTGAATCGTAAGACCATAAGAACTAGGAGTTGAATTAGGCCATCTGGCCCATTGAGTCTGCTCCGCCATTCAGTCACGGCTGATCCTTTCTTTGCTTCCTCAGCCGCGCTCCCAGGCCTTCTCCCAGTAAGCTTTAATGTCGAATCCAATTAAAAACCTATATCCAACAATATATCCAACAAAGTGGCTTCCACAGCTGGCAGTGGTAACAAATTCCACAAATTCACCACCCTCTGGCTAAACAAATTTCTCCATATCTCTGTTTTAAATGGACGCCCCTTTATCCCAAGGCTGTGCCCTCCTGTCCTAGACATCCCCACCATGGGAAACATCCTTCCCATATCTACGCTGTCTAGGCCTTTCAACGTTCAAAAGGTTTCAATGAGATCACCCCTCATTCTTCTGAGTTCCATTGAGGACAGACCCGAGCTATGTGAAACCATTCATTCCCAGAATCGTCCTTGGGAACTTCCTCTGAAACCTCTCCAATGCCAGCACATCTTTTGTTAGATGAGGAGCCCAAAACTGTTCACAACACTCAAGGTGAGGCCTCCCCAGTGCCTTATAAAGCCTCAGCATCACATCCCTTTTCTTGCATTCTAGACCTCTTGAAACGAATGCTAACATTGCATTTGTCTTCCTCACCACCGACTCAACCTGCCAGTTAACCTTTAGGGTGTTCTGCACAAGGATTCCAAGGCCCTTTGCATCTCATTTTTTTTGTATTTTCTCCCCATTTAGAAAATAATCTGCTCATTTATCTCGACTAACAAAGTGCATGACCATGCATTTTCCAACATTGTATTTCATTTGTCACTTCCTTGACTATTCTTCCAATCTGTCTAAGTTCGTCTGCAGCCTACCTTTTTTCTCGACACTATCTGCCCCTCCACCAGTCTTTGTATCATCTGCAAACTTGGCAACAAAGCTATCTATTCCGTCATCTAAATCATTGATATTCATTATTAAAAGAAGCAGTCCCAACATTGACCCCTGTGGAACGCCATTAGTTATTGGCAGACAACCAGAAAAGGATTTTTGTATTCCCACTCTCTGCCTCCAACCAATCAGGCAATGCTAGAGCCATGCCAGTAGCTTTCCTGTAATATCATGAGTTCTTAACTTGGTAAGCAGCTTCATGTGTGGAACCTTGTCAAAGGTCTTCTGAAAATCCAAATATACAATATCCACTGTATCCCCTTTATCTATCCTACGTGTAGTCTCCTCAAAGAATTCCAATAGGTTTGTCAGATAAGATTTTCCCTTAAGGAAATGATGCTGACTTTGTCCTATCTTGTCCTGTGTCACCAAGTATTCCATAATTTCAATCTCAACAACTGACCCCAATATCTACCAGAAAACTGAGATCAGGCTAATATGTCTATAATTTCATTTCTGTTGCCTTCCTTCTTTGTTAAAGAGTGGAGTGACATTTGCAATTTTCTAGTGCTCTGGCACTAGGCCAGAGTCCAATGAGCTTTGAAATATCAGTTAATGCATCCATAATCTCTATTGCTACTTCTTTCAGAACTCTAGGGTGCAGCTCATCAGGTCCGGGTGACTTACGTACCCTTAAGTCTTTCAGCTTTTTGAGCACCTTCTCCCTTGAAGTAGTAACTGCACTCACTTCTCTTCCCACACACACTTCAAGAGCTAGCATACTGCTAGTGTCTTCCACAGTGAAGGCTGATGCAATATACTCATTTAGTTCATCTGCCATCTCCTTGACCCTGTTATTATTCCTCTGGCCTCATTTTCTAGTGGTCCTATATCACTCTCTTCTCTGTTTAATTTTTTTTACATACTTGAGAAAAAGCATTAATTATCCATTTTAATATTGTTTGCTACCTTGCTTTCATATTTCATCTTTTCCCTCCTAATGATCCTTTTAGTTGCTCTCTATAGGTTTATAAATGCTTCCCAATCCTCTGTATTCCCACTAATTTTTGTTTTGTCGTCGACCCTATCTTTGGCTTTTACATTAGCTTTGACTTTCCTTGTCAGCCACGGTTTTACTATTTTGCCATTTGTGTATGTTTTTGGAATACATCTGTCCTGCACCTTCCTCATTTTTCCTAGAAACTCACACCATTTCTCCTCTGCTGTCATCCCTGCCGGCATCTCCTTCCAATTTACTTTGGCCAACTTCTCTTCCATACCACTGGAATTGCCTTCACGCCACTGAAATACTAAGTCAGACTTTACTTTCTCCCTTTCAAATTCCTAGTTAAGATCAATCATATTGTGATCGCTGCTTCATAAGGGTTCTTTTACTATAAGCTTCCTAATCACCTCCAGTTCATTGCATAAAACTCAATCCAGTACAGCTGATACCTGAGAAGACTCAACAACAAACTGCTATAAAATGTCATCTCATTGGCATTCAACAAACACGCGCTCTTGAAATCCATTACCAAGCTGATTTTCCCATTTGGCCTGCATCTTGAAATCTCCCATCACTACCATAACACCACGCTTTTGACACGCCTTTTATATTTCCCATTGTAATCTGTGATCTCCATCCCAGCTACAGGAAGGCCTGTATATTACTGCCAATAAGGTCCTTTTACACTTTCAGTTTCTTAACTCAACCCACAAGAATTCAACATCTTGCGATCCTATGTCACACCTTTCTACTGATTTGAGTCTGTAGAATCTGTAAAAAATTATTTACCAGCGAAACCATGCCACCCCCCTCTGCCAACCTACCTATCCTTCCGATACAATGTGTAAACTTGGAGATTCAGCTAACAACTACAATCATCCTTCAGCCATGATTTAGTGATGGCTGCAACAACATATCAGACAACCTGTAATAAGATCATCCACTTTATTTCTTATACTTCATGCATTGAGATATAACAGTTTGCTACCTTTTTTGATTATGCGTCCCTAATGCACTGATACTCACCCTGCTGGCTGCAATTATGTCCTATCATCTGTCTGCCCTCCCTGACAGTCTAACTGCATGTTATCTTTTGAAAAGGAGAAGGTGAAGGCAGATGTATCAGTATTACAGTGGAGTAAAGGGCATTACAGAGTCATGAGAGAGGTGTTGGTCAGAACTGTCTAGAAAAGTACACAGGCATGGATAACAGCAGAACTGCAATGGCTGGAATTTAGAAACACAGAAACATAGAAAACCTACAGCACAATACAGGCTTTTTGGCCCACAATGCTTTGCTGAACATGCACTTACTTCAGAAATTACCAAGGGTCACCCATAGTCCTCTATTTTTCTAAGCTCCATGTACCTTTCCAGGAGCTTCTGAAATGATCCTATTGTATCCACCTCCACCACAGTCAACAGCAGCCCATTCCATGCACTTACCACTCTCCGGGTAAAAAAAAAATTCCTCTGACCTCCCCTCTGTACCTACTTCCAAGCACCTTAAAACTGTGCCCTCTCATGTCAGCCATTTCAGCCCTGGGAAAAAGCCTCTGACTATCCCCATGAACAATACCACTCATTACCTTATACACCTCTATCAGGTCACCTCTTATCCTCTGTCGCTCCAAGGAGAAAAGGCCAGGTTCACTCAATCTATTCTCATAAGGCATGCTCCCCAATCCTTGTAAATCTCCTCTGCACCCTTTCTATAGTTTCCGCATCCTTCCTGTAGTGAGGTGAGCAGAACTGAGTACAGTACTCCAAGTCGTGTCTGACCAGGGTCCTATATAGCTGTAACATTACCTCTTGGCTCCTAAACTCAATCCCAAGGTTGATGAAGGCCAATGCACCGTATGCCTTCTTAACTACAGAGTCAACCTGCACAGCAACTTCGAGTGTCCAATAAACACAAACCCTAAGATCCCACTGATGCTACACACTGCCAAGAGTGTACCTATGCAGAACTCCACACAAATATCCCTTGAACATTTTCCATGTTTCTTCTGTACATATACCTGAGAATATCTGTTCCCAATTTATGCTTCCAAGTTCCTGCCTGATAGCCTCATATTTCCCCTTACTCCAATTAAACGTTTTCCTACCTTGTCTGTTACTATTCCCTCTCCAATGTTATGGTAAATGAGATAGAATTGTGATCACTATCTCCAAAATGCTCTCCCACTGAGAGACCTGTCACCTGACCAGGTTCATTTCCCAATACCAGATCAAGTACAGCCTCTCCTTTTGTAGGCTTATCTACATACTCCGTCATGAATCCTTCCTGAACACACCTAACAAACTCCATCCCATCTAAACACCTTGCTCTAGGGAGATGCCAATTGATATTTGGGAAACTGAAATCTCCCACCACGACAACCTTGTTATTATTACACCTTTCCAGAATCTATCTCCCTATCTGCTCCTTAATGTCCCTGTTACTTATTGGGTGGTCTCTAAAAAACACACAGTAGAGTTATTGATCCATTCTTCTTCTTAACGTTCACCCACAGAGACTCCATAGACAATCCCTCCATGACTTCCTCCTTTTCTGCAGCCGTAACACTATCTCTGATCAACAGTGCCATGCCCCCACCACTTCTTCCTCCCTCCCTGTCCCTTCTGAAACGTTAAAAGCCTGGCACTCACAGTAACCATTCTTGCCCCCAAGCCATCCAAGTCTCTGTAATGGCCACAACATCATAGCTCCAAGTACTGATCCACGTCCTAAGCTCATCCGCTTTGTTCATAATACTCCTGGCATTAAAATAGACACATCACAAACTATCGGCCTGCGCGCACCCCTTCTCTATCACCTGCCTATCCTCCCTCTCGCACTGTCTCCAAGCTTTCTCTATTTATGAGCCAACCACCTCTTCCTCCATCTCTTCAGTTCGGTTCCCACCCCCCAGCAATTCTAGTTTAAACTCTCCCCAGTAGTTTTAGCAAACCTCCTTGCCAGGATATTGGTCCCCCTGGGATTCAAGAGCAACCCGTCCTTTTTGATGAGGTCTCACCTGCCAGAAAGAGTTCCCAATGATGCAGAAATCTGAATCTCTGCCCCGTGCTCCAATCCCTCAGCCATGCATTTATCCTCCACCTCATTCTATTCCTATACTCACTGTGGTGTGGCACAGGCAGTAATCCTGAGATTACTACCTTTGAGGTCCTGCTTCTCAACTTCCCTCCTAACTCCCTGTAACACACACAAAACACTGGTGGAACGCAGCAGGCCAGGCATCATCTATAGGAAGAAGCAGTATCGACGTTTCGGGCCGAGACCCTTCGTCAGGACTAACTGAAAGAAAAGGCAGTAAGAGATTCAAATCTCTTTGAATTCAATTTGAGGAAATAGAGAGACTACAGGAGGATTTGGAGATTGGGAAAACAAATGGCAGATGGAATACTGTATCAGGAAGTGTATGGTCATGCACTTAGGTAAAAGAAATGAAAGGGTTGATTATTTCCTAAATGGAGAGAAATGCAAAAAACTGAGGTAATAAGGAACTTGGGAGTCCTTGTGCAGGATTCCTGAAAGTTTAATTTGCAGTTGAGTCAATGGTGTGAAGGCAAATGCAATGTTAGCATTCATTTCAAAAGGACTAGAATATAAAAACAAGGATGTACAGTAATGTTGAAACTTTATAAGCACTGGCGAGGCCTCGCTTGGAGTATTGTGAACAGATTTGGGCTGAAACTGGAGAGGGTTCAAAGGAGGCAAATGAAAATGATTCCTGGATTAAATTCTTGTCATATGAAGAGAGTTTGATGACTCTGGGCCTTTATTCACTGGAATTCAGAAGAATGAAGAGTGACCTCATTGAAACCTATCGAATGGTGAAAGGCCGTGATAAAGTGGATGGGGAGAGGATGTTTCCTATGGTGAAAGAGTCTAAGACCAAAGGACATAGCCTCAGAACAGAAGGTCATCCTTTAAGAACAGAGATGAGGAGGAATCTCTTTAGCCAGAGAGTGTTAAATCTGTGGATTTTTTTGCCACTGGCAGCTGTGGAGGCCAAGTCTTTATGTATATTTAAGGCTGATTGTTCAGGGCATGAAGGGACATGGGGAAAATGCAAGAGATTGAGGCTTAGAGGAGAATTCAATCAACCATGATGAAATGGTGGAGTAGACTTGATGGGCCGATTCTGCTCATATAGCTTATGGTCTTATACTGTTTGAAAGGAAATCTTATGTGCTAAATTGAGATCTGTGGGACAGACACATTTTAACATGGAAAGTTCATTAGGATATCACTGCCATTATGATGTATGTAAGTATGTTCTTTGACTTTCTGAAAAGTATTAAAGTTTTTGATATTATTCGAGTTTTCGATTGAGGGAGTGAATAAAGGTGGTGAATTCCTGTCTATTTGCTCCACACTTCAGCTCAGTAGGTGGTGGTAATGCATCTTATGTTGGTCTGCAGAATGCCATTAAAGAAGAATAGTTTCAGCTGTTGTTCGGACCAAACATTAGAATGGGGAAGAAATGTTATCTAAGTGACTTTGACCATGGAATGATTGTTGGTGCCAAACAGGATAGTTTGAGTATCTCAGAAACTGCTGATCTCCTAGGATTTCTATGCAAAATAGTTTCAAGTTTTATGGAGGATTGTGTAAAAAAATATCCAATGAGTGGCAGTTCTGTAGGTAAAAACATCTTGTCAATGAGTGAGGTCTGAGGAGGAAAGCCAGACTAGACTGGAAGGTGATGACGGTAAAGCAAGTAACTGTGTATTCCAACAGTGGTGCACAGAAGAGCATCTGTGAACACACATTGAACCTTGAAGTGGATGAGCTACAACAGCAGAACATGAACACACAGAAATACTGTACACTAACTGACCACTTTACTAGGTATCTCCTGTACCTAATAAAGTGGCCACTGAGTGTATGTTTATGTATGGAAATAGTGACTCCAAGAAACTTGTTGCAAAATTAAGGTAACAGGTAAGTCATGTATAGCACTATACATAAGACCAACAGACAGACCATCCAAAATCAAAATCAGATCCTCAAGTACAGTTTACTTTAAACAGAAGAGTAAATGGCAGCAAGATGTATGCTTTACGAGGCTAATATGATCGTAAATGCTAAAGGTAAACTAAATGGATATGCTGTATATAGGTTTTGAGCTTACATGTTACAAACTGTCCTAAAATGTGCCAATCCTGTAGTCATCTCTGTTGAAGTCAAATAAAATGTGACATTTTAAAGTAGTACACAAATTGTCTGCAATCACCGGAAGCCCTCAGTCACAGGGACAACTCAACCAGGTTATCATTTAAAGATTTTTTTTTCCATAAGACAGTGCTTGTGTGGCTTAAGAACTGCAGAAAAAAAAACATTATTGGAATAAGCTACAAATATATGTAATATCGTTCAGATTTCTGCATTTGGAACATTGCATAAAATGGGTTTTTCCTAAGTGCAAATTGACACAGCAAGGGATGAAAGGCATATGATGTTCTATAAAACTCTCATGCATATAAAACAGCCACTTCTGCATTCCTTTGTTCAGCAGAACATTTTTGTTCAGAGCATTTGTTTGTTCCATATCTGTGTCTGTCTCTAATGAGCACTGGTAGGGTTCTCTTCCAAAATTGTGTTACAACTTTCAGACAGACCTCCAGGAGCAGTTGTGGTGATTCCATCTCTATAATCTTCAGCAAAGGGTAGCTCACAAACACAGACTCTTGTTCAAGCAAACGTGAACGTTATAAAAATAATCATGGAAAAATTACTTGCTCAGAAGGAACCTTTGATCTTACTATGTTCCGTAGGTCAGTAAAGAGCTTTCTCAGCTGATCCCAAAAGCCCTGCAAGTACACATCCAAGTTCTGCTTAAATGTGACAAAGATTTCTGCCTCTAACACTTTTTTGGGCAGAGTTCAAGATCCGAATAACATCTGGGAAAAGATACGTTTACTTACCTCTTAGATCTATGGGAAGCTGAAAGTTCTGAAGGTAGATAAGTTACCTGGATCAGATGGACTACACTCCTGATTTTTGAAAGTAATAGCTAAAGAGATTGTGGAAGCATGAGTAGTGAGTTTTCAATAATCACTAGATTCTGGAATTACTCCAGAGAACTGGAAAACTGCAAATGGCACTCAACTGTTTAAGAAGGGAGCGAGGCAGAAAAAAATAAATTATGGACCAATTAGCTTGAATTCAGTGGCTGAGTAGACATTAGAGACCATGATTAAGGATGTATTTTCAGGGTATTTGGAGGTACATGATAAAAGGCCAAAGTCAGCATAGTTTCTTTAATCTTGCCTAACAAATCTGTTGGAATTCTTTGAGGAAATAACAGGCAGGGTAGCCAAAACAGAATTAGTGAATGTTGTTTATTTGGATTTTCAGAAGACCTTTGACAAGGTGCTGCACAAGAGGCTTCTTAACAAGATAAGAATCCATGATTACAGTAAATATACTAGCGCTGATAGACAATTGGCTGACTGGCAGGAGGCAATGAATAGGAATAAAAGGGGCCTATTTTGGATGACTTCTGTTGACTAATGGTGATCTGCAGAGATCAGTAATATGATTGCTTCTTTTCACATTAAATGTCAATTATTTAGATCACAGAATTGATGGTTTTGTAGCCAAGTTTACAGAAGATACGAAGATAGACGGAAGAACAGGTAATATTGAGGAGGCAGGGAGTCTGTAGAAGGACATAGATAGATAGGGAAAATAGGCAAAGAAGTCCAGGGAAGTGTATGATCATATAGGCATAGACTATATTCTAAACAGGGTAAAAGTTTAAAAATCAGAGGTGCAAAGGAATTTAGGAGTCTTTGTGCAGGATTCCCAAAAAGTTGACATGGAAGTTGGGTAAGTGGTAAGGAAGTCAAACACAATATTAGCATTCATTTTGAGAGAATTAGAACATAAGAGCAAGGATGCAATGCTGAGGTTTATAAGGCATTGGTCAGACTACAATTGGACTACTGTAAGCAGCTTGGGCCCCTTATCTAAATGTGCTGGCATTGGAGGTGGCCCAGTGGAGGTTCACGAGAATAATTTCAGAATGTAAGGGTTGACGAATGAAGAGCATTTGATGGCTCTTGAATTCTGCCTAAAAGAGTGCAGAGGCAGAATGAGGGGGATCTCATTGAAATGAATTGAATATTGAAAAACCTAAATAGATTGAACGATGAGAGGGATTTTCCTATGGTGGGTGAGTCTAGGATCAGAGCACACAGCCTCTGAATAGAGAGATGTCAATTTAGAACAGAGATGAGAAGGAATGCCTTTAGCCAGAGGATGGAGAATCTGTGGAATTCATTGCCATGGATGATCGTGGAGGCCAAGTCATTGAGTATATTCAAAGCAGTGTTGATAGGTTCTTGATTAGTTATGGTGTCAAGCGTTATAGGAAGAAGGCAGGGATATGGCGTTGAAAGGGATAATAAATTAGCCATGATGGAATGACAGAGCAGACCCAATGGGCCAAAGAGCCCACTCCTGTTCTTGTTTCTTATGGTCACATGGCATTCTTAGGCATATATTGGTACATGAAGAAAATAATATCTTACAGTACGGCACAGTAGCAATCTTAATAAGCAATAAAGTTTGACACTGATTGCAATGTTATAGGGGTCCATATCTGATAGTGCCCCAAAATAATTGTTGGACTGAGCAAAGAACAAAGAGCAATCCTGCATTGGACAGACCATTTGGCTTATAATGTTGTGCTTTTACCTTGTGTATCATCGATAATTCCTTTTACATTCGTATATCTATCTGGAAGTCCCTTAATCTCCACCAAAATGCCTGCCCCCACAAATACCTCTGGTAGCTCATTCCAGGCACCTTCCACTCTCTGTATAAAATACTTCCTCCTCATTTCTACATTGGGGAAAATAACCTGACTGTCATTTTTATAGTTTAAAAACTTCCATTCGGTCTCCCCTCAGCCCTGACTCTGGCAAGAACAACTTAAGTTTGTCCAAATTTCCCTTATAGCTCCATGCCCTCTAACAATGATTGAGAGCCTAGAGATTTCTTGAATACAAGCTTAATGCATTGCTGCAATTTATCCAAGACACATTATTGCAGCCACAGTCTGACCCTGAATGAAGACCTGGCAGTGAGGCACAGTTCTCTTCTTGTCAGGATGGTGAATGAGATATTGAGCTAAACATCTGTGTAGCGCTAAGCCATCTACAGGATAATGAAGCAGGATATTGATGAAGGGAGATTTGCAGATGATGGTTCTGTTGGTCTGTTTTGTATGGCAGTTTATTGTTGCTTGTAACTTCTACTCACTGCCAGTTGCAGAACTTTGTTAGAATGTTATGTGAACTATGTGATAAACTATGTTCCCTAAGGTTGTTATAGCCGGGGGTGGTAGTGGGGATAAGCTTCAACTACCTATTAAATGCTCCCAATGGTGTGCGCCTCAAATAGCCTCTAACAACCAAGACCAGTTCCTCGTCTTCAGACGTGGCTTAGGTAGTAAGCCCAGCGGAACCATTTCTACTGACAGGAGAAGGGGCAAAGGTGGGTTACTGGAGCCGGAAAAACAGTCAATTTGGGGAGGTGGAGCTTGTCAGCTGCAGTTGGCAGCTCATCTAGGAGAAGGAAAACTCTGATCTCAAACCTTTGCTGCCATACAGCTATACTTGCTCAATGGGAAGGTTTCAGAAGTAAACCCCGATGGAAAAATCCAGAGATGGAGTCCCTAAGGCAGTCCTACATTGAGTTCAGCACTGACTGGCAACTCCTGTGATGATGCTGGTGCCAAACTTCATTGATCTCTGCTGTTCCTTTGGGTTCATCAGATGCATGGCTTACTACATGGGCAACAGCCTGCTCTCCATATTGTACTGCCCTGCCTTTGGACAACTAGAACACAACATCCATGGTCGACCCTGACCAATGGAAGCCTCAGAAGACAGAGAAAAATATTTCCATTTCCACAGAATTAGTCCTCCAACGTTGCATCATCTGTCATCATGGACTGAGCAAAAGCTAGTTCTAAAGTAAAATTCAGTGAAGAAAATCCCTTAACAATTCTTCTGTATTGCCTTGCTCATTTCTTCAATTACTCTCATTCTTTTTTTCATCTTCCTCACCTCCAGAAGAATTTGTTCTCCTGATCAGTATTGTAAATGATAGGAGAAAAAGCCTGCACTGTTAGTACAGAAAACATACGTGCCAGACCAATCATCATGGTTTGGAAATGAGAATTCATTCAGGAAGAGGTGGTGATTTGTGAAAAGAACTCATAGTTCAATTATGCCCTTTCAGAAACAAAATCACATTTCATTGCCATTGATGATAGGAGCCAAAATAAAATATTAACTTTCTCTATAGATGTCTGATCTGCTCAGCATTCCATTTGCATATAGTATTGCCTAAATCTTAATTATCCAAAGAATAATACTAGTACTGTGGCGACCCACTTTCTGTGCAGGCGAACCGGCTCACAAATAGCCAGTGCGAGAGGAGAGACTTTGGTAATGCACCTCTGACGTCATTTCCACCCGGAGAGGGTGGGCGCTAGGGATTAAATGCCAGCGCCACAAAGTTTGAATAAACTAGTCTCAAAACGGTTTACCGACTGCATGTCGTTATTTCAGCGCTGTGTGTAGCACATCGCTACATTGGTGACCCCAACGGTCTAAACGGGATTTGGAACAAAGATGACAACTCTTCATCTGTTCACGCAGTTTCGCTAAAACTGCCAACTTTCTGGACGCTGCGACCACGCGTGTGGTTTAGCCAAGCAGAAGCCCAGTTCCAGATTCGGCAGATCTCTTCTGATTCCACGCGTTACTACCACGTGGTAAGCACCCTTGACCAGGAGACGGCCACCCAGGTTGCGGATTTCATACAGTCGCCCCCGGAAGAAGGCAAATATGAAGCATTCAAAGCGCTGCTCATTGAGACCTTTGGCCCCTCACGGCGTGAGCGGGGTGCCCGCCTGCTTCACCAGGACGGTTTGGGAGACAGACTGCCGTCAGCATTGATGAACGAGATGCTGTCCCTGGCTGATGGACACAAGCCCTGCCTCATGTTCGAGCAAGTGTTCCTAGAGCAACTGCCCGAGGACATACATCTGCTGCTGGCCGATGCAGATTTCAGCGACCCCCGGAAGGTGACAGATGTGCTGTGGAAAGCCAAGACGGAGAACGTGGCGTCCGTCGGTCAGGTTACCAGGCCATGCGCCCAATAGCGGACCAGACCAGGCCCGGCAGGAGGGTGCACACAACACAGGCAGGAGTGAGGAGGCCAGCGAACAGTGGTGTTTCTACCACCAGCGGTGGGGCATAAAAGCCCGCTGTTGTCGCCCACCCTGCAAGGGCCAGCTGCCGCTAATGACTATGGCGGCTGGCCACCAGGACAGCCTCTTCTATGGGACAAACAGTCGGGACGCCGCTTCTTGGTTGACACCGGAGCGGAGATCAGCGTCTTGCCCCCGACAGAGTACGACACCCGCAACAGGAAGCCAGGACCCACCCTGAGGGCTGCAAACAGCAGCACGATACGGACCTATGGCACCCGCACAGTGCAGCTGCAGTTCGGCGCCAGCCGGTTCACATGGGACTTCTCACTGGCCGCCGTGGCCAAACCACTCTTGGGGGCGGACTTCTTGCGAGCTCACAGCCTGCTGGTCGACTTGCAAGGGAAAAGACTGGTACATGCCAAGACTTTCCAGACATTCTCCCTGGGTGAAGCCAAGTTGCCAGCCCCACTCCTGGACTCCATCACGCTGTCGGACAACGAATTCACCAGAATCCTGGCGGACTTTCCATCGATTCTGGCACCGCAGTTCATGGCAGCCATGCCCAGACATGGAGTTCAGCACCACATCCCGACCAAAGGACCACCCCTCCATGCCCGCGCATGAAGGCTCCCCCCGGAAAAGCTCCACCTGGCAAAGGAGGAGTTCAAGAGGATGGAGGAATTGGGGATCATACGGAGGTCTGACAGCCCATGGGCCTTCCCCCTGCACATGGTGCCCAAAGCAGCCGGGGGCTGGAGACCATGCGGCGACTACCGCAGACTGAACGAGGCTACAACTCCAGACCGCTACCCCGTGCCGCACATACAGGACTTTGCAGCAAGCCTGGATGGGGCAAGAATCTTTTCCAAAGTAGACCTTGTCCGGGAATACCATCAAATCCTGGTGCACCCTGAAGACATCCCCAAAACAGCACTCATCACTCCGTTCGGCCTGTTCGAGTTCCTCCGAATGCCGTTCGGCCTGAAGAATGCCGCACAGACGTTCCAGCGGCTAATGGAAGCGGTGGGACACGACCTGGACTTTGTGTTCATCTATTTGGACGACATCCTTATAGCCAGCAGTAGTCGTCGGGAGCATCTGTCCCACCTCCGCCAGCTCTACTCCCGCCTGAGTGATTTCGGCCTCACGATCAACCCAGCCAAATGCCAGTTCGGTCTCGATACCATCGACTTCCTGGGCCACTGGATGACCAAAGGCGGGGCAACACCTCTGCCCACCACGGTAGAGGCGATCCACCACTTTGCCCGGCCCAACACGGTCAAAGGCCTGCAGGAGTTCATTGGTATGGTGAACTTCTACCACCGTTTCCTCCCCTCAGCAGCCCGTACCATGCGCCCTTTGTACACCCTGATGTCAGCTAAAGGCAAGGACATTACTTGGGACGAGGAGGCCACGGCCGCTTTCGTTAAAGCCAAGGAAGCCTTGGCAGATGCCGTGATGCTGGTGCACCTCAGAACGGACGTTCTGACCACACTCACGGTGGATGCATCCGACACAGCAGTCAGTGGGGTGCTGGAGCAGCTCATCAAGGGGTGCTGGCAACCCCTGGCATTTTTCAGCAAGCACCTACGGCCACCCGAGCTCAAATACAGTGCTTTTGACCAGGAGCTGTTGGCACTGTATCTGGCAATCCAGCATTTTAGGTACTTCTTAGAAGGCAGGCCGTTCACCGCGTTCACAGACCACAAACTGTTGACCTTCATGTTCACGAAGGTCTGAAGGTCACGAAGACAACCGTTTGGCTGGTCTCCAGCAAGTTCGCGTGGCACAGACTTCGCAAGCAGGTCAGTGAATGGGCCAGAACGTGCGCGCAGTGCCAAACAGCCAAGGTGCAGCGGCACACTAAAGCCCCGCCGCAGCAGTTCGAACCCACCCACTGGAGGTTCGATCACATTCATGTGGATATCGTGGGCCCCCTACCAGTGTCCTGAGGAGTGTAGTACCTCCTAACTATGGTAGACCAGTTCACGAGGTGGCCAGAGGCAGTCCCGCTCGCCGGCACATCTGCCAATTCCTGCGTCCAAGCACTGATCGCAACCTGGGTAGCACGTTTCAGGAAACCGGCCCACATTACCACCGACAGAGGCGCCCAGTTTACCTCCAGCCTGGTGTCGGCTGTGGCCAGCCTGTTGGGAACGCAGCTACACCACACTACTGCTGACCACCTACAGTGGAACGCTTCCACCGTCACTTGAAGTCAGCTCTCATGGCCTGCCTGAAAGGACCTAACTGGGTGGACGAGCTTCCCTGGGTCCTGCTTGGAATTCGTACAGCGCCCAAAGAGGATCTGCACGCCTCGTCGGCCGAGTTGGTGTACGGCGCACCCCTGGCTGTCCCAGGAGAGTTTATACCAGCCCCAAGGGGACAAGAGGAAGAACCCACAGCAGTCCTGGACAGGCTACGCGAAAGGCTCGGCAACCTGGCCCCCGTACCGACTTCACAGCACAGACAGACCCCGACCCATGTACCCAAAGACCTGCAGAACTGTAAGTTTGTCTTTGTACAAAGGGGCGGACACCGGGCACTGCTACAGCGCCCATATGAGGGACCGTTCAAGGTGATCAACAACAACGGGTCCACGTACGTTCTGGACATTGGGGGGAAAGAGGAGGTTTTCACGGTGGACCGACTCAAACCAGCCCATGTGGACTTGGCGCAGCCGGTCGAGGTTCAGGCACCGCGGCGCAGAGGCAGACCTCCCAAACAGAGGCTGATCCAGACTGTGGACATTGGGGGTGTATCGCTGGTTCTGGGGGGGGGGGGAGGATTATGTGGTGACCCACTTTCTGCGCAGGCGAACCGGCTCACAAATAGCCAGCGCGCGGGGAGAGACTTTGGTAATGCACCTCTGACGTCATTTCCGCCCAGAGAGGGAGGACGCTAGAGATTAAATGCCAGCGCCGCAAAGTTTGAATAAACTAGTCTTGAAACGGCTTACCGACTGCGTGTCGTTATTTCAGCACTGTGTGTAGCACATCGCTACAGTACAATATTTAGTTGGATCATAGTGGTACAGGGTACCTTAACTTAATACAGTCAAGGCAAAACAATAAAGGTCAATCTTGCCAGTTAAGAAAGAAATCACAGTATTAAATAAAATAAGTGCCAAGAGGTTTGGCTGCGGGTGCTGTTTTTATTTTGATTACTTTCAAAAACATGCACATGAGGTAATTAATAAAACAAACCAGGCACCCCCAAATCAAGGACGTATTCAGTTAACACAGCTGCTTTGGAATCTATTTGACTACAGCAGTCTCGAGGAAAGTAGGTAAAAATGACTAAGTAAACAGCTTGTTTCAAAGTACTGGCACTGGCTCCTTGTCTGCAGGTAGTCCCCGAATTACAGACTTATGGACAACTCGTATTTACGAACCAAGGAAGGAGAATGCTGTCTGCCATTTTAAGTCAGATCACGATGCTGTCTGCCATTTTAAAGGTCCTGCCCCGATGAAAGCTACAATTATTACTAAGCAACACAGTGGTTTAATTATTGGAATACATACTTTTCTTAAGTGCTTTATATGCATAGAAAGGTAAAATATATACTATATACTAAGACAAGTATTTGACTAACTAACACTAAATAATACCAGATGTATTTGTTCCGACTTACGTACAAATCCGACTTAAAAGACGGACTCAGGAGCAGAACTCATACGTAACCCAGGGACTGCCTGTATTATAAACTTCCATATTTGTAAAATTGTACAGCATGGAAACAGGTATTTTGGCCCAACTGGTCCATTCTAATCAAGTTTCCCATCTAAGCTGGTCCCTCTTGTCCACTATTGATGCAAATCCCTCTAAAAATTTCCTATCCATGTACCTCTAAATGTTAATATACCTTTCTGAACCAGGCAGCATGGCAGCATAATGGCTGGCACAACGCTTTACAGTATAGATGACCGGGGTTCAATTCGGCCACTGCCTGTAAAGCGTTTGTACGTTCTCCCCCGTGACAGCGTGGGTTTTTTCTGGGTGCTCGTTTTCTCCCCAAGTCCAAAGACATACTGGTTGATAGTTTATTTTAGTCATTATAAATTGTCTCATGAACTGCGGAAGCTCTCTCCATGACTGAATCCTTCAAGTCCCGGCAATATCAATGTCTATACTCTTGTCAAGTAGTCCTCCCCTGTTTCAAAGAACAAGGGTAGATGCACCTTAATATTGTATGCCAAGAGTGGGCCCTCATTACAACAGCTATTTTCCATCAGAAGTTATACTGAATATTCATAAATATCCCCGAATCTTAAGACCATCCCTGCAGTAACCGAAATTGCATTTCTTATTTTCCTGGCCTTTTGTCAAAATAAGTGATAACTCTGTTCAATGTCAGACCTTGAATGTACAGTATATCCTTGTAATATTCCATTTAATATTTCACAATGTTTTAGATAACAGTTGTATTTAACCAATGCTGTTTAGCACAGCAACCATCTGTGCAGTAATCAGCATAAATCACGAACAAGGAGAACATCTTGTGAAGGTTTTGGTAGCTATGTGACCTTTCAGATGATGACACAAATCCTATCACTCAATCTATCAACATTAATATTTTGAACAGTATTGAAAATGGAACTAACCCATTGTTACAGCACAAGTTGAAAAAGGCCATAAAATACAGTCACTGGTCTGCTATGAATGATGTTTGACATCCACAGGACACTGCCAAGTAGGTAACTTCATTTGGCACTTTTCAGGTAGGTGACTTGCTGTGAGGGCTGAATGATCCGTGAATGTCAGATACCTCATGCTGTCAGGGTCTGTGCTCCATTCCTGCCTCTGGCATTTAAACCAAGCAAAATAATGAATATTCCCCTGCTTGCCTTCAAGCTTGAAGATGATTCAATATTAGCCATCCATTTGAACAACCAGAAAAACTTTCAAGGTTAATGCATTTGGTTTCATTTTTCTCCTGGTCACTGTCCATCCTAAACTGTCAGTGCTATAAAAAAGAGTTGCTTTGTGCAAAGCATAAAGTTTTATGCTTTATGAGCCCAGTCATGAAATACTTCAGAAGAGATTGAATTTACATCCCAGATGGCAGTAAATCCTACAATGTAACCAGATTCCAAATGTCAAAATTTGGATGCTCTGATTTAATTAATGTAATTAATATATTTCAATGTTGATTGATTTTTTTCAAAGGCCTGATTTGTGGCACTACATCTCACTGGTGGATGATGGGCTCACAATTAACCTCTTCTTATGTATTACTTCAGTCAATGTTTATTCAGGATTGTGGATAAATTGTGAAATTATTAGATTAACCCTTATATACTGTTTGGGTCAAATTTGACCTGTTCTGACATTTGGCAGCAGTAAAAACACCCTAAATGCCATTTTTTTAGCCAAAATTTTATGACTTTTTCTAAAGTGACCCAAAATGTGCAAAAATGAAAATACTTAAAAATTTTATACTTTCATACAGGTGCTACAAATTTTTGTACATTGAGGCTATTCCAGGTCAAATTTGACCCGTTTCTATTGAAATGGATTTTAGATCTCTGAAACATTAATTAAGGATTAATCACCCATTTATTAATGTCAGATAGGCTATTTATACTTTCTAAATAGATCTGTGGTTCAAAATTTGGTATAGACACTTGTTATGAGAGGATTCTTGGGGCGGGTCAAAATTGACTGAGACCATATTGTGAAGGTATAAAATAAAAACAGTTTGCCTGGGTTAAACCTTTTTTATCATGTTAATTTCAAGCAATGTTCATTCCAGTCGTTTGCAAGTAGTTGGGGTGGGTGTGACCTTCACCAAACCCACTGTTCAACTGATTCCAGTGAAATGATCAAAATATGTTGTCTGACAGATGCAAGGTTCACTACTGGCCCTCAATCACTTGATAACTAAGTCTCTATAACATTTAAGAACACAGAACAATCTGTTTACTCACTTAAGCCCATTATGGTGACAGCTCAAAGAAACCAGAAGTCTGTAGACTAGGCAAGGGAAGGGGTGGGCTGAGTGGAGGTGTGTTGGTTAATTCTGGTTGATGCAACTTCCATAGAGTCCAATATTAATGATTTTCAAAGTCAAAGAAATGTATTTGATCGTTCGGTAAGAAATTAGCAAAATAAATTATCTTGAAGCGATAAAACTAATGAAACTGAAACTCATCAAATTTTAAGCAAGGTGCCAATGGTTAAACAAAATTAAACAGACAACAAAAAGATATTTCTATGACCTATTCCCTAGTTCTAAATTAATCAGAATGACTCTAAAAAACATGAACGCGTAACTAAAAATCTTCACTTCAAGCACACCCCCACCTACGTGACTAACTAACATAAGAAATATAATAAACGTACAACACCAACTACAGTGCAGATAGAAAACAGACACATGGCTTTTCCACCAATCATTTCTACTGGGGCATAGGACAAAATTCTTTGTCCTAGACCAGTCTTTCAAATTGTCCCCAGGCGTGGCCCATCTTCTTGGGATGAGATCTTTGAAGCTTCTGTTCGTGTCACTCTAGCACTAGGTTTTTAACGTGATGGGGTTGCTAGCCCTGTGACCAATCCTTCTCCTCTTACAGCCAGGTTTGGGATTGTCCATGGTTACAAAAAATCTAGCCAATCAAGTTTTGACCACTTTGACCTGTTGTCCATCATAGAACATCTTCATCACATCCCCTCAATTATGGCTTCAAATTTGACACAGTGGTCACCAAATGATTTTTTTCTCATATCCTTAATTATTAAACAGAGTCATAGAACAGTAAAGCACAGAAAAACTCTGTTCAGTGTATCTAATCTGTGCCAAACTATTTATTTGCCTAATTTCAGTGACCTGCACTCAGATCGTAGCCCTTCATGCCCCTCAAATTCATGTACCTATTCAAATTTTTCTTAAATGTTGAAATCAATCTTGCATCTACCAGTTCTGCTGGCAGTTCCTTCCACACTTTCACACCATCTGAGTGAAGAAATTCCCCCTCATGTTTCCCTTAAACATTTCACCTTTCATTTATGATCTTTAATTTTACCCAACCTCAGTGGAAAAAGCCTGCTTGTATTTATCTTATCTATACCCCTCATAATTTTGTATCCCTCTATCAAACCTCCCCTCATTCTTCTGTACTGCAGGGAATAAAGTCCATACCTATTCAACCTTTCCTTTTAACTCAGGTTCTCAAATCCCAGCAACATCTTCTCTGCACTCTTTCAATTTCATTGGCATCTTTCCCGTAGGTAGGTGACCAAAACTGCACACAATACTCCAAATTAGGCTTCACCAGTTTCTTATACAACCTCAACATAGCATCCTAACTCGTGTACTCAGTACCTTGATTTATGAAGGCCAATATGCCAAAAGTTTTGTTTACGACTCTATCTACTCTACCTGTGATGCCACTTTCATACAATTACAGTTTGTATAGCTAGATCCCTCTGTTTCATTGCATACATCATAAATAATTTCCCTTGCATGCATCTTATTCAAAAACATCAGGATATTTCTCCTATTCATTGTTCATGTCTAATTTTGTTCAAATATTAATTTCTTGGATGCAGAAATCACCTTTTTCTCTGTAGTACGCACATCAATTTCACTGATAATCTACCTTCTGGAATGCTTTGATATTAAAATTGCAAGAGTATGCTTGCTTTGGCTCATTTTGATTCGAAGTGTGACGTGATTGAAGGTTTACAACACAAAACAAAAAAAGCAAAGTTAATTTGCTATCCACTTTACTCCATTATAAGGATGATGGCAAGCTGAGCCTCCATACAAAGACATTACTAAAGCAGCACTCAGATTGGTTGTCATGCCACTGAAGTTTGTGACACTGGAAACAAAGCAGGAAATACGAGAAATAAATCCTAAGAAAGAAAATAAAACAGAAAATAAAGTGAGAAAAGAAGAAAATCATTCAGGTGCTTAAAGTGTTTTTGGTACCAATTGGACTGCTGTGTCTTTTCAGCATTTTAGGATTTTCCATCAAATTCCCAGCTCTACTTTTAAAAGCTTCTGCTAGAAATCAGACTAATTAGCTTCATTTCTGTAGATGTTACTCAAACTAAAATTTCTTTACCTGCAGAGGATCATGCAAATGATTATTTTCAGATAACATCAAAATTATACAGGGCACAAAAAAATCCAAAGTACTTCATCACCCTGGAATTATATTATTCTCCCAGTGATTCCCTGCTAACTGAGAAAGGACCTTTGAAGTGGGCAGAGCTTCTATCTCAAAGAAGAACATGGTGGTAAAATCCCCAGTTGATGCCAACTGAAGAATTTCCATTCTTATTTTCCTATTTTAATCTTAGCATATGACAAGATTTTTCAATGGCCAAACAATTTTTGTGATCAATTTTTCCTACTCCCTAATTTTTGCAGCCTTCTTATTTAATGCTCTTCAGTGATCTGCTCTGTCTCATTGATTATCTTTCACCTCACTGTATCAATGAGACTCCGTGAATCCAGAGTGTCAGTTGGGGAATGGCTATAGACATTGGGCATCACATATTACCTGGAAAGGAATAAGAGTCAACCAAGCATAAATGGTCAACCATTTTGTTTCTAATCCCTATTCTCACTCCATCTTATTGGTCCATGGTCTTCTTTACTGTCATGATAAGCCCTCTCTCAGGTTGGAGGTCACTTTATATTCTATCTGGATAGCCTCTAACCTGATGGCATGAAGAGCAATTTCTCTATCTTTCAGTAATTTCAGCCCTTGTGGTGTATTACTTTGGATGTATATCATCTGCTGAATCACTTGTATTTAAAAGTTACCCCATCCTTGATCTTTTTCTTTACTTCCATGGCAACCTTTGATGCTTCTGGCTTGTGGTTCCCCCAGGAAATGACCTTCAGTGTCCACAGCTCACCAAGGTAAAAATTGCAATGGATTTCTGTAGTCCCTGTGTTGAAATATGCAATTCCTAATTTAGCACATCTTTCTGGGTAAAAGGATACTAAAGAGCAAAGCACGAAGACTGTTCAGAAGTTGGAAGTCAAAGGCAAAAGGTTGAAGCCTGAAGACTGGAGATCCGGTGGTCTGTTCTGGAGTTGGAGGACCTTCGTGCTTTGCTCATTGGTATCCTTTTTACTGATTTTGTGTTTTCTTGTCTGATGTGATGGAACTCAAATGGGCATTAGTAATAAATACAGTGGAAATATTCTGCACATAAAACTACTTCCCAAAAAGCTATTTCTATTAAATGATTTTCTTACTTCATGCAACAGATAGTAAACTGACAATCTATATGCTGCTGAGTTGGAGTAAGACCATAACACAGTAAGACAAAGCAGAATTAGGCCATTTAACCCATTTAGTCTGCTCCACCATTTTATCATAGCTAATTTATTATCCCCCTCAACCCCATTCTCCTGCCTTCTCCCCATAACCTTTAACATCCTTACTAATCAAGAACCTATGAAACCCTGCTTTAAAATTACCTAAAGACTTGATCTCCACAGCTTCCTGTGGCAATGAACTCCACAGATTCACCACCCTCTGGCTAAAGAAATTCCTCCTCATCTCTGTTATGAAGTGACAACTTATATTTGGAGGCTGTCTCCTCTGGTCCTGGATTCCCCCACTACTTGCTGATAATACAGCCGTTGTTGGCAGGATCTCAGATGGTGTACTGGAGCAAGATATACCAGCTAGTTGAGAGGTGTTGCAGTAACAACCTTGCACTCAATGTCAGTAAGACCAAAGAGCTGATTGAGAACTTCAGAAAGGATAAGACAAGGAAACACACACCAGAGAAGAAGCAGAAGTGGAGAGAGAGAGCAGTTTCAAGTTCCTGGGTGTTAATATCTCTGAGGACCTAACCTGGTCCCAGCACATTGAAGCAGCTATAAAGAAGCAAGACAGCAGTTTTATTTCTTTTTGAGTTTGAGGAGATTTGGAATATCTCCTAAAACACTCGAAAATTACTGCAGATGTACCATGGAGAGCATTCTGACAGGCTGCATCATTGAATGGTATGGGAAGGTGGGGGGGCGGTAGGCAGCTGGTGACCAAGTAAGCTGCAGAGAGTTGTAAAATTAGTGAGCTCCAACATAGTACGAGCCTCCACAGAATCAAAGACAGCTTCAAGGAGCAGTGTTGGAAAACTGTGCCGCCCAACACTAAGGACATCCATCACCAGAGCATGGATTTTTCTCATTGTTACCATCAGGAAGGTGGTACGGAAGCCTGAAGGCACACACTCAGCAATTCAGAAACAGCTTCTTTCCCTCTGCCTGTCGTGCAGAATAAGAAAACTTATTCAGAACAAAGAAGGTCCAGCAAGAGTGTGCAAGGTGAGATTTTCTTAAGAATGAAGTCATGCAGGATATACCACCAGTGTCATTTGCGCCCTGCAGTCAATCAACCTAGTATTCAGCTGAAAGGAAGTCAGTCGGATTGCACTCCTGCTGTGTGAAACATGCCTTAAAGTGGACTAATCAGCACCATCATAAAAATGTTGTATAATCCCTTGTTATTAATTGACAGTGCCTGGAGAAAGGAATAGGAATTGATGCTATACATGAGGAAGAATTGTCATTATAGAATACTTAGAAAAGTATATCTTAACAATGGCATATTTCATTTTTTCTCTTGAACAGATAGTGGGGAATTTCTTTATAAATTGTGGAGGTAGAAAGCTAGTATGGCTCTTACTTCTTATCACAGGCACCAGAGAAAAAAATTAACTTAATATGGTTCAAAAATTCTGTACTAACATATTTGTACAAGTGATTAAATACTCAAAAGGAAACATGGAGACAACTTTCTCTGGTAAAAAAAGATAATTTTGTGAATTCCCCTTCCTCCAATGAGGTACTTTGGAAGTCTGGTCACGGGAGAACGTGATATTCTGTTTAAGTATGGTGTGATCCCATAGACAGTGGGATGCCAGACAAATAACCTAATTTTTGGTATTGGTGGGAAGAAAGTGTATTATACAGTTCAGGTCAGTGGAGAACTTTCTATTCTGGGAATCAAGCTTTTTATCTGCACTACATTCATCTGAAAAGTAGAACAGAATAGCCCTGTCAGTGGGAAAGGATATTAGAAATACAGACAACAGCAACTGGTTTGTCCAATCACGTCCATGATAGTTGAAAAGAACTGTCCTGCTTAATCAGACTTCCCAGCTCCTGCTTCCTAGGCTTCTTGACTATCGTACATAAAGTTCTTTTTTAAAAAACTGATCAAGGCTTCTGCTTGTGCCATCTTTTCAATTAACAAGTTTTTAGACTTCTGTCACGCTTGTTGTCGTTGTTTCTTTCCACACGTTATGGTGCATCAGGCAGCAACCTTGCCAATTCTTTTGCATTATTGTCCATTTTTTTATGAGACTGAGCAGCTAACTCGATGCTCAACCCAGCATGGATGGAAAGCGTACATGCAACTGGCTGGATTCATGCCAGACCATTCATCTCGAAGTCCAGTCCAGTGCAGATGCCATGAAAGCAATGGCTGGCCTGGGGAAAAGAAAACCTCAAATATCCCGATGTACCTTTCACCATTTACTTAGATTTAATTATCATTCAGCCACACATAAATACCCATGAATACAGCACACCAAACAGCATCCCTCCAGAGCCAAGATGCAAAAGGTGGGCCAGCATGGTATCATAGTGATTAGCACAACTATTTATAGTACCAGTGACCTGGGTTCAACTCCCACCACTGTCTGCAAGGAGTTTGTATGTTCTCCTCATGACAATGTGGGTTTTCTCTGGGTGTTCCAGTTTCCACCCATAATCTAAAGACCTCCTGGTTGGTAGGATAACTAGCCATTATAATTTGTCCCGTGATTAGGCTAGGGGTAAGTGGTGCATTGATGTCATTGGCAAGAACAAACACACAGCAATCCTGCCTGGACATACTGCATCTCCTCTCCTGGATGCCGCACAAGTGACACTGTAGCATGAGGCCTAAAACATGTTACAACCAAGGCCGCACAGCTCCTCCGTCTTCGGTCTCGCCAATAAAACCGGTGAACCAGACTTGAAGTGTTCTACATTACCAATGTCCCACAGCGTGTTGCGATCACAAGGAAAATGTCGAAGACAATCACTCGCTATTAGACTCCACACTGCCTTTGTACAACTGATTCTGACATCTTTCTGTAACAGGCAGCAATATGGTCCACACCAAGGCCAGGTCCTCCAGCTTGCCTTCTTTAGAAAGAAGTGACAATGGGTCAGAGAATGTTAAATCTTTGTGGGTAGAGTTAAAGAACTGTCAAGGTAAAAAAAACATTATGGGAAGCAGATATAGACCTCCAAATAGCAGGCAAGATGTGGGGTTGAGATTGCAAAGAGAGCAGGAAAGGGCATGTAATAAGGATAATGTTACAATTGTAATGGGGGACATCAATATGCAAGAGGGTTGGGAAAATCAACTTGATGTCAGATCATAAGAGAGGGAATTTGTTGAATGCCTACCAGATGGCTTTTTAGAGCAGCCTATGCTCGAGCCTACTAAAGGAAAAGCTACCTTAAACATAATATGATTGAATTCATACTGTAATTTCAGAGGGAGAGCGTAAGTCACCTGTATCAGTATTGCAATAGAATGAAGGAGATTGCAGGGGCATGACAGGGGAGCTTGCCCAGGTGGATTGGAGGGGATACTGGCGAAGATGATGGCACAGTAGAGGTCGTTGAAGTTTCTGGAAATAGTTTACAAGATGCAGGGTAGATATGTCCACCAGAAGAAGTTGTTCTCAAGTAGCATGAGTAGACAAGAAAAGATAAGGACTGCATGAAAGGCAATGAAAGGGCATATTAGGCAGCAAAAGTGAGAGAGAAGTTAGATGATTGGGAAGCTATTAAAATCCAAAAAAAAAATTGGCAACAAAAACTATAAGAAAGGAAGAGATGAAATATGAAGGCAAACTAGCCAATAGTATAAAGCAGGATACTAAAAGCTTTTTCAGTTATATTAAGAGTAAAAGGGAGGTTTTCGGCAGGTGGGGCACATCAGTCTTGGATGACAGCCTGCGTAGGAGAAGGAAAACTCTGATTTTGAACCTCCACTGCCTTGCTGCCCTACCCACCCATAGGGAAGGCTTCGGGAGTAAACCCCGAGGAAGAAATCCAGAGCCGGGGTCCCTAAGGCAGTTTGATGTTGTTTACAACTTCACTCTGGCAGCCTCTGCGATGACACTGGTGCCAAACTGGATCAGTGTTTGCCATTCCCTTGGACTACATCAATGATGTAGAGAGGGAGAACCCACTGCATGGGCAACAGCCAGTTCTTCAAATCTTCCCACCCAGGCTTGCACCCTGGAGAGGACACAGTCCACCAGATCCACAAACCATGATCCCCTGGGATTGATGGCTGCCTACTACTAAAAGGATGGTGAGAATTGATATTGGACCACTGCAAAATGATGCTGTTGAGGTAGTAATGATGGAACAAAGAAATGGCAGATAAACATAATAAGTACTCTGCTTCAGTCTTTAATGTGGAAGACACTAGCTGTATGCCAGAGGTCTATGACCGTCAGGGAGTAGGAGTGAGTGCTATTGCTATTGCAAAGGAAAAAGTGGAAGGCAATCTGAAAGGTCTTAAGGTGGATAAGTCACTTGGACCAGATGGTCTTTACCCAGAGTCCTGAAAGAGGATGCTGAAGAGATAATGGATGCATTGGTTCATGATCTTTCAAGGATCACTCGATTCTGGCATGGCCCTGGAGGACTGGAAAATTGCAAATGTCACTCCACTCTTTAAGAAGGGATGAAGGCAAAAGAGTGGAAATTATAGGCTAGTTAGCCTAACCCCTATGGTTGGGAAATTGTTGATGTCCATTATTAAGGATAAGGTTTCGAGGTACTTGGAGACGAATGATAAAATAAGTCAAAGTCACATGATTTCTGTCAAGGGAAATCTTGCCTGACAAATCTGTTAGAATTCTCCGAGGAAGTAACAAGCAGGGTGGACAAAGAAGAGGTAGTAGATTTCATTTATTTTGATTTTCAAAAGGCATTTGATAAAGTGCCTCACATAAGGCTGCTTAACAAGGTAAAGCAGCCTTACAGTGTTTCAGAAGATATGCTGGCATGGATAGAGGAATGGCTGATTGGCAGGAGGCAGTGAGTGGGAATAAAGAGGGCCTTTTCTGGTTGGCTGCCAGTGACTAGTGGTATTCCCAGGGGCAGTACTGAGACTGCTACTTTTCACATTGCTTGTCAATGATTTACATGGTGAAATTGATGGCTTTGTAGTAAAGTTTGCAGATGATATGAAGATAGGTGGAGGGGTAGGTAGAGCTGAGGAAGCAATGTGATTGAAGCAGGACTTATACAAGTTAGAAGAATGGGCAAAAAATGTAGTAGATGGAATACAATGTTGGGAGGAAGTAAGTCCTGTGAGATTGGATTTTTGAGGCACTCACTGGTCAGGGACAAAATAGTTTGTGGAACTACAAATAATAGGATCAGAGAAAGATTGCTCCATGAGAAAAAAATATTTAACACTGGGAAAGCTGTAAACATGTGTCGGGCAGCAGAGATTTCATTATCACTAGCTAAGGAGCTGCAGTGGGCAAAAGCAACAGTGCATGTTGTGAAACCAGAGGGGCAGAGAACAAGGTATTTCCCAAAGCAACAGCATACCAGAGACGTAGGACTAAGCAGCAAATGTGGAGGTCAGCACATCTCAAAGACCTGTCCTACTTATGAAAAGTCCTGCAATAATTGTAGAAAGCAGAATCATTTTTGCAAAGTGTTGCAAAACTAGGGCTACCAAGAGAAAGGTGAACATGGTTGCTGAGGAAGTAGAGGAGGTCTTTGTGGATTCTCTACAGACTGCTGTAAGCCATGATCACCCAGCGTCAGTTGCAGTGGCTGGGGCATGTGATAAAGATGCCCCCATGTCGGCTACCCCACAGAGTGTTATATGGCCAGCTACATCATGGTCGACGCTCAGCTAGAAGGCCGAAGAAGCGCTGTAAGGATCAGATGAAGAATGCTTTAAGGAAGTGCAAGATCAGACCTGAGGACCTGGAGGATGTTGCTGCTGACCGTATCACTTGGCGACAGCTGTGTAGGGATCGGGTGCGTATTCTGGAGAAGGAAAGGACAACCAGAAGATAGCAGAAGAGAGACAGGAAAATGCAGCCATGGTTGCCATCACTACCACCACTACCACATATACATGTCCCACCTTCAATAGAACTTGTGGGTTCAGGATAGGACTGTGTAGTCATTAAAGATCTCACCGCTAAAGGAGTGGACGTCGTCATCGGATTCTGATGGACAACCGAAGAAGACAGACTGCTAGTACTGGTAACATAGAATGGATTGTTCCTGTGACTGTGAATGAGTCAGTAATTCCATTCGAGCTTGACACTACAGATCAGGTGAATCTCTTGTCCATGGATGATTACAAGACTCTCAAAGTAAAAAGCAAGATTTGCTCAATTAAGTTAAAACTGACAGGCTATACTGGAGAAAACATTCCAGTATAAGGGGCAGTATTATGACATTCAAGTACAAGGGACATTACCCAAAGGCATAGTTACTGGTTGTAGAAAAGAGAGTACAGCCAGTATTAGGTCTGAGTTCGTGTGAAATGCTCAACAAAGTGAAAAGTGTTTTTGCAGTGGATTCATAGACCAAAGACGATCACACAACACTCATGGAAGAGTATGTAGATATCTTCAAGGGGCTTGGATGCTTACCTGATGAAACTCGGGAAACTTGTAGCAGCATCCATGAGATCTCCAGAGATGTTATGGAAGAGAAGCACAAGATCTCCACTTTTCTTCGGCAGTTTAACGGGGGCACGACTGCACAAGCGCGTTTAAGTCAGACCGTGAGGTAGCGGGAATATTTAAAGAGAACAGTAGATGGAGCAGGCGATGGAATAGAGTGGGACAGAGTAGGAAGGCTTTGTCTCGAGAAGCTTCGGCGAGCAGAGGTTGAGGACGAGCTTCACTCCAAGTGAGGTAAGGTCAGATAAGTTCCTTTCAAAGGAGAAAGTTTCAAACGTTGAGGCAAGTATTGGGTAGGTCATGGCAGCTGAGATCGGCCCCGTGGTTTGTTCATCCTGCAGCATGTGGGAAATCAGGGATACTTCCAGTGTCCCTGACAACCATGTGTGCAGGAAGTGTGTCCAGCTGCAACTTCTGGCAGACCGCATTGAGCGTCTGGAGCTGCAATTGGATTCATACTGGAGCATCCGTGATGCTGAGAAAGTTGTGAATAGCACGTTCAGTGAGTTGGCCACACCACAGGTAAAGGTTACACAGGCAGAAAGGGAAGGGGTGGCCACTAGAAAGCGTAGCAGTAGGCAGGTAGTGCAGGAGTCCCCTGAGGTCATCTCCCTCCTAAACAGATATACAGTTTTGGATACTGTTGGGGGCGATGTCTCATCAGGGGAAGGCAGCAGCAGCCAAGTTCATTGCACCATGGGTGGCTCTGCGGCACAGGAGGGAAGGAAAAGGAGTGGGAGAGCTATAGCGATAGGGGATTTGATTGTAAGGGGAATAGATAGGCGTTTCTGCGGCCGCAAACAAGACTCCAGTATGGTATGTTGCCTCCCTGGTGCAAGGGTCAAGGATGTCTCTGAGCAGCTGCAGGACATTCTGGAATGGGAGGGTGAACAGCCAGTGGTCGTGGTGCACATAGGTACCAACGGTATAGGTAAAAAGCGGGATGAGGTCCTACAAGGTGAATTTAGGGAGTTAGGAGATAAACAAGAAAGTAGGACCACAAAGATAATAATCTCTCGATTACTACCAGTGCCACGTGCTAGTCAGAGTAGAAATAGGAGGATATTTCAGATGAATACGTGGCTTGAAAAATGGTGCAAGGGGGAGGGATTCAAATTTCTGGGGCATTGGAACCAGTTCTGGGGGAGGTGGGACCGGTATAAACAGGACGGTCTGCACATGGGCTGGACTGGAACCAATGTCCTAGGGGGAGCGTTTGCTACTGCTGTTCAGGAGGCTTTAAACTAATGTGGCAGGGGGATGGGAACAAGTGCAGAGAGACAGAGGGGTGTAAAATGAGGGTAGAAGCAAAAAGTAGTATGGTGAAAAGTAAAAGTGGCAGGCAGGCAAATCCAGGGCAAAAAACAAAAAGAGCCACTTTTCAACATAATTGTATAAGGGCTAAAAGAGTGTTGTAAAAACAAGCCTGAAGGCTTTGTGTGTCAATGCGAGGAGCATTCGTAACAAGGTGGATGAATTGAATGTGCAGATAGTTATTAATGAATATGATGTAGTTGGGATCACAGAGACATGGTTCCAGGGTGACCAAGGATGGGAGCTCAACATCCAGGGATATTCAGTATTCAGGAGGGATAGACAGGAAAGAAAAGGAGGTGGGGTAGCATTGCTGGTTAAAGAGGAGATTAACGCAATAGAAAGGAAGGACATTAGCCTGGAGGATGTGGAATCGATATGGGTAGAGCTGCATAACACTAAGGGGCAGAAAACGCTGGTGACAATTGTGTACAGGCCACCTAACAGTACTACTGAGGTTGGGGATGGCATTAAACAGGAAATTAGAAATGCGTGCAGTAAAGGAACAGTAGTTATAATGAGTGACTTCAATCTACATATAGATTGGGTGAACCAAATTGGTAAGGGTGCTGAGGAAGAGGATTTCTTGGAATGTATGCGGGATGGTTTTCTGAACCAACATGTTGAGGAACCAACTAGAGAGCAGGCCATTCTAGATTGGGTATTGAGCAATGAGGAAGGGTTAGTAAGCAATCTTGTCGTGCGAGGCCCCTTGGGTAAGAGTGACCATAATATGGTGGAATTCTTCATTAAGATGGAGAGTGACATAGTTAATTCAGAAACAAAGGTTCTGAACTTAACGAAGGGTAACTTTGAAGGTATGAGACGTGAATGATCTAAGATAGACTGGCAAATGATACTTAAAGGGTTGACGGTGGATATGCAATGGCAAGCATTTAAAGATCGCATGGATGAACAACGACAATTGTTCATCCCAGTTTGGCAAAAGAATAAACCAGGGAAGGTAGTGCACCCGTGGCTGACAACAGAAATTAGGGATAGTATCAAGTCCAAAGAAGAAACATATAAATTAGCAAAAAAAAGTGGCACACCTGAGGACTGGGAGATATTCAGAGACCAGCAGAGGAGGACAAAGGGCTTAATTAGGAAAGGGAAAAAAGATTATGAGAGAAAGCTGGCAGGGAACATAAAAAACTGACTGTAAAAGCTTTTATAGATACGTGAAAAGAAAAAGATTGGTCAAGACAAATGTAAGTCCTTTACACTCAGAAACAGGTGAATTGATCATAGGGAACAAAGACATGGCAGACCAATTGAATAACTACTTTGGTTCTGTCTTCACTAAGGAGGACATAAGTAATCTTCCAGAAATAGTAAGGGACCGAGGGTCTAGTGAGATGGAGGAACTGAGGGAAATACATGTTAGTAGGGAAGTGGTGTTAGGTAAATTGAAGGGATTAAAGGCAGATAAATCCCCAGGGCCAGATGGTCTGCATCCCAGAGTGCTTAAGGAAGCAGCCCAAGAAATAGTGGATGCATTAGTGATAATTTTTCAAAACTCCTTAGATTCTGGATTAGTTCCTGAGGATTGGAAGGTGGCTGATGTAACCCCACTTTTTAAAAATGAGGGAGAGAGAAACCGGGGAATTATACACTGGTTAGTCTGACATCGGTGGTGGGGAAAATGCTAGAGTCGGTTATCAATGATGTGATAACAGCACATTTGGAAAGAGGTGAAATCATCGGACAAAATCAGCATGGATTTGTGAAAGGAAAATCATGTCTGACAAATCTTATAGAATTTTTTGAAGATGTAACTAGTAGAGTGGATAGGGAAGAGCCAGTGTATGTGGTATATTTAGATTTTCAAAAGGCTTTTGTCAAGGTCCCACACAGGAGATTAATGTGCAAACTTAAAGCACACGGAATTGGGGGTATGGTATTGATGTGGATAGAGAATTGGTTGGCAGACAGGAAGCAAAGAGTGGGAGTAAATGGGACTTTTTCAGAATGGCAGGCAGTGACTAGTGAGGTACTGCAAGGCTCAGTGCTGGGACCCCAGTTGTTTACAATATATATTAATGATTTAGACGAGGGAATTAAATGCAGCATCTCCAAGTTTGCGGATGACACAAAGCTGGGCGGCGATGTTAGCTGTGAGGAGGATGCTAAGAGGATGCAGGGTGACTTAGATAGGTTAGGTGAGTGGGCAAATTCATGGCAGATGCAATTTAATGTGGATAAATGTGAGGTTATCCACTTTGGTTGCAAGAACGGGAAAACAGATTATTATCTGAACGGTGGCCGATTAGGAAAAGGGGAGGTGTAATGAGTCCTGGGTGTCATTGTACACCAGTCATTGAAGGTGGGCATGCAGGTACAGCAGACGGTGAAAAAGGCAAATGGTATGTTGGCATTCATAGCAAAAGGATTTGAGCACAGGAGCAGGGAGGTTCTACTGCAGTTGTACAAGTCCTTGGTGAGACCGCACCTAGAGTATTGTGTGCAGTTTTGGTCCCCTAATCTGAAGAAAGACATTCTTGCCATAGAGGGAGTACAGAGAATGTTCACCAGATTGATTCCTGGGATGGCAGGACTTTCATATGAAGAAAGACTGGATCGACTAGGCTTATACTCATTGGAATTTAGAAGATTGAGGGGGGATCTTATTGAAACGTATAAAATTCTAATGGAATTGGACAGGCTAGATGCAGGAAGATTGTTTCCGATGTTGGGGAAGTCCAGAATGAGGGGTCACAGTTTAAGGATAAAGGGGAAACCTTTTAGGACTGAGATGAGGAAAAGCATCTTCACACAGAGAGTGGTGAATCTGTGGAATTCTCTGCCACAGGAAACAGTTGAGGCCGGTTCATTGGCTATATTTAAGAGGAAGTTAGATATGGCCCTTGTGGCTAAAAGGATCAGGGGGTATGGAGAGAAAGCAGGTACAGGGTTCTGAGTTGGATGATCAGCCATGATCATACTGAATGGCGGTGCAGGTTCGAAGAGCCAAATGGCCTACTCCTGCACCTATATTCTATGTTTCATTTCTTGTTTAATACTTTACTGGGAATGTTTGCTGTTGATCAAACAAAAATCAATTAAATTCATAACCCAACAAATTAAGCAGCCCATGTTTGTATTCAGCAAAATTTGGACAATATAAGACATGGATGAAAGGTGGCAAGTGGCTCTTGGTTGGCCAAAGCATCAGACAATGACTATCCCCAGTGAAACTGAACACTGCATTTTATAACACCTGTATTGTTTTGACAATGTATTTGAATATATTCACTATGTCATTGAGTATAAGGGTTATAAGTTTCTCCAATGGTCCACTCTCCTCTCCTATCAGATTCCTACCTCTCCAACTATTTATCTTTCCAATGTACCTGGCTTCACAAAAATACAAAATGCTGGCAGAACTCAGCAGGCCAAGCAGCATCTATGGGAGGAGGTATTGACGATGTTCCGGGCCGAAACCCTTCATCAGGATTCACAAATCATCTTCTAGCTATCCTCCTTCACCACCACCACCCCCCCCCCCCCCCACATTCCGTGCAACACTGTTTTATTCTGGCATCATCCTCCTTCCTTTCCAGTCCTGAAGAAGACTCTCAGCCCGAAATGTCGGCTGTTTATTAATTTTCATAGATGCTGCGTGACCTGCTGAGCTCCTCCAGCATTTTGTGTGTGTCACTTTGGATTTCCAGCATCTGCAGACTTTCTTATGCTTATAAGAGTCAGGATGTCAGATTACAGTTGAACACAACATTAGTTAGGCCACACTTAGACTATTGTGCACACTACAGGAAGGATGTGACAGCAACAGAAGTGTGCAGTTGTGATTTACTGGGATCATTAGCTGTATTTAAGAAACTCTTAGGTAGGCACAGGGATGATAGAAAAAATGGAGGCCTATGTAGGAGACAAGGTTTAGCTTGATATTAGAATAGGTTCCAAGGTCAGTGCAACATATAGATAGATAGATAGATAGACAGACAGACAGATAGATAGATATGTTAAATTAAATAAGTAGTGCAAAAATAAGAAAAGAAAGTAGTGAGATAGTGTTCATGGGTTCAATGTCCATTCAGAAATCTGATGGTGGAAAAGAAGAAACTATTCCTGAATCACTGAGTGTGACCCTTCAGACTCATGTACCTCCTCTCTGATGGTAGCAATGAGAAGAGGGCAGGTCCAGGGTGATGGGGGTTGTTAATTCTGGATGCTGCCATTTTGAGTCATTGCTCTTTGAAGATGTCCTGGATACTACAGAGGCTAGTGCCCATGACGAAGCTGACTGAGCTTACACCTACCAGCCTTTGTGTCAACACTTTCCTCATACAGCTCAAGGATTCAGGATCAAGGATAATTTTTATTCACCATATACATTTACCTGTATTAGAAACTTGCCATGGTGTTTTGGCCAGGGTGTGACATGCAACAAAAAAACAACACATTCAATAAAGAATAAAGAATTATATAAAATATAAAGAGTTACACAGTATACTGTATATAGAAAAGGGGAGAAAGTGAATAAATTTAGAGGTTAAAGGACAGATATGGAATAAAATATGCACAAATAAGTAAATAAATAAATACCAGCACCTACAATGTAAACAGCATTATAAAAAGAGGTTTAAAGTGTCTACAGTGCAGCCAGTAAGAGGGGTAATAGATAGATCTGCAGTGAAGGAGTAATAGATTTTCTCCTTTAATAACTTCTCACCTTAAAACAATGTTCTCTTGTATTTGACATTTCCACACTGGGAGAAAAAGAATATATTTACCCTATCAATAACTCTCATAGTTTTATAGATTTCTCTCAGATAGCCCATCAGCTTGTGCTGCTCCAGTGAGAGGAGTTCAAGCTTGTCCAACACCTGCTTCTAGCTAATGTACTTCAATCCAGGCAACATCCTGGTGAACCATTTCTGTATCTCGTCCAAAGCCACCACATATTTCCTCTAGAATAACTTCAATTCTCCAAATGTGGCCTGATTAAAAATTTATACAGCTGCAAAATAAATGCCTGATTTTTATATTTTATTCAGATTTAGATTCATTTATTTATCACATGTACACTGAAACATACAGGAAATGTTGTTTGCACTAACAACCAACACCACTTATTGCTTTGATCAGGGTAGCCTGCAAGTGTCACCACACATTCTGACACCAATCAATGTTCAGCAGAGCAACACAAGCAACAACAGAACAACAGCAACATAAAAACAGCAAAACAAGACACTTTCTTCCCCCCTACCCACTCTCCCCACATCAAAACCTTGGACAGGCCACCCATATTGTTTAATGATCCGTACTGTATAAGAAGATTACTCTTCATAAAATATTGAGCAGCAATAACCCAATCAAATAAACACTGGCAAGCTGTCAATGACTTTGTGCCTTGTTGTACCAGCAGCTTTTTATTGGTACATTTTTATCACATGTGAAAGAATGCACACTGTTTTTAACTAAGATATTTTCAGCAATATTATTGACAATATCAATATTATTTTAAAGTCCTAGTTGTCCCAAATCAAACTACTTTCTATTATTTATTCAGTGTAATGGAAAATGGAAACAAGAACTTAAATTTAACACTTAAAGGTACAAGTATACTGACATTTCTTTGATTTATTTGATTAGTTGGGCTATCTTTCATTGTTTCTATAGATTTATTGAGTATGCCCATAAGAAAATGAATCTCAAGGTTGTATATGGTAACATAGATGTACTTTGATAATAAATTTACTTTGAACATAGGTTTAGCTGCCAATTCTCCTGTGACTTTTCACTATCCTGGTGCAGTAGATTGGGCAATAAACATGTTGTGAACGGAATGAATAATTCAACTTCTCCATTAGCTTCACATAGGCATAACCACATCATTTTCGCTAATACTGTTTTGTACTAATATGACAGATGGGAAATTGGGCTGTTTAGTTTATTAAAGTTCTACCAATGTTCTCAATTGTTGGTATTAACATGTGGAACACTTCAGTGTATTGTTCAACTTCGCCATAAAGAAAATGGCAGTATTATATGGAACCAATCTAAATGTGCTTTAATTGTGCTTTTTTCCTCAAACTGAACTGCTGAAAAAGAGCTGAATGTTGCAATATACTGATTTAGAACTGCCAATTATAAGGATCTAATTAAAACTACAAAAATCAGAATGAATGAGCAATATGGGTTTTAAATCAGTTATGACCCATTTTTTGGGCATTGAAGTGGTAGATGCTTCCAGTTGCACTCAGATTCAGTGGCCTGACACTGAAAATAAGAAGAGTACAAAGCTCACAGTATGAATTAAGGTGAGCTGACATCACCTACTGCACTTCCAGATGCAGCTTTGCTGTTTAGAAATTCTGGGAATGAGGGGCTTAACATATGAGAATGTTAGGCAGCTTTAGGCCTGTACACACTGGAACTTTGAAGAATGCCTCAGGATTTCATTGAAACCTAATGAATGTTGAAAGGACAAGGTAGGGTGGATGTGGAGAGGATGTTTCCTATGGTGGGGGTATCCGGAACTAGAAGGCACACCCTCAAATTTAAGGGGTGACTTCTTAGTAAAGAGTTAAGGAGGAATATTTTTAGCCAGAGAGTAGTGAGTCTAGGGAATGCTCTCCCACAGACTGCAGTGGAGGCCATGTCCGTGGGTATATTTAAGGTGGAAGTTGACAGTTTCCTGATTGGTCAGGGCATCAAAGGATATGGCAAGACGGCAGGTGTATGGTGTTAAGAAGGATCCGGGATCAGCCATGATGGAATGGCTGAGAAGACTTAATGGGCTGAATGGCCTAATTCTGCTCCTATGCCTTATGGTCTTACAGTACAATTATGCTCAGTGGGCACTTTATTAGCTACAGCTACACACTTGCTTGCTAATGCAAATATCTGATTAGTCAATCACGTGGCAGCAACTCAATGCACAAAAGCACACAGACATGGTCAAGAGGTTCAATTGTTGTTCAGACCTCACATCAAAATGTGGAAGAAATATGATCTAAGTGACTTTGACCATGGAATGAATGCTGGGGTCATATGAGATGGCTTGAGTATCCTTAATTACACCTCAGGCTCTGTGTTCCAAAGAAAACAGATACTACCTAGCAGAATCTACTTCAGAAATATATTTCTACAGCCCTGGAGAACATCCTTACAAAATTTCTCTGTACTCTCGTCCCATATCTATTCAAGAAATTTGTCTCATGATAATCAGGAGCTATTTTCATTGACTATATTCTTTGAAAGCAACACACAAGCACACAAAATGCTGAAGAAACACTGCAGGTCCGACAGCATCTATAAAAATGAATAACAGTCAACATTTTGGACTGATATGTCGACAGTTAATTCATTATCATAGATGCCACTGGACTTGCTGAGTTCCACCAGCATTTTGTGCATAATGCTCTGGATTCCCAGCATCTTCAGATTCTCTTGTGTTTATATTCATTGAGATCTTCCTTCTATGTTCAGTCATGAAAACTTTTATCAGTGATTATCTTATTGTACCAAGGACTTGCTGAATTTTTGTCTTAGCTTTCTCCAATTGAATATTATTCGGTTTATGAATGTCAATGAAAATGGCATTGGCTAGCAACAAACAATACATGTGGAATTCAAACCTCTGCCATGGAATCATGTACTTGATTTCTCTCAAAACAGGCAGAGATTTTCTTCCCAACATGTAGGTTAGAAAAAAACATTATCCATTTGTCAAGTCGTCTTTCAGACAAATAAAAGTAGAATTATCATGATATATGCACTCAGTGGACACCTTATGAGATACAGCTTTACACATGCTCATAAAGACATGCGTGCATGGTCAACAGGTTTACTTGCAGTTCAGAACACTCATTAGAATGGGAAAGAAATGTGATCCAAGTGACTTACATTGGAATGGTGGCTGATGCCAGATGGGGTGTATCTCAGAAACTGCTGATCTCCTGGGATTATCATGCACAACAGTCTCTGGAGTATATAGTGTATTGGTATTTCCGGTTCATCCTATTGATCATGGAAAATCTAAAAAAAGTGATTTGTGTATTAAATTTATACATATAATTAGTATTACTGAGTTGTATTTAACAAAGGCAATATGTTTTGATATGGTCCTTCATCCCACCAGAGGTTTTCTGCAAATTGTTGCTTTTCAGGCATTCAGACAGCATTTACACTCACTGGCCACTTACCTTATTGGCTATCTCCTATACCTAATAAAGAGATCACTAAGTGTAATACATCCATTACAAAGTCTGATTTGTTCTGCATCCAGAGATTATCTTCTCCACACCACTGTTGGAATGTGTTTTTATCTGAGTTACTGTCACCTTCCTGTTGGCTTGAACCACTCTGGCCATTCTGGCCTGACTTCTCAGGGTATTTTTCATCCACAGAACTGCCATTCACTGGATGCTTTTTTCATCTTTGCATACTATTCTCTGTAAACTCTCAAGAGTTTTGTGCATGAAAATCTCAGGAGATCAGAAGTCTCTGAGATACTCAAACCACCCCATCTAGCACCAACAAGCATTCCGCGGTCAAAGTCACTTTCATCGCATTTCTTCCCTCTTTTGATGTTTGGTCTGAACAACAACTGAATCTCTTGACCATGTCACATGTCTTTATGCATTGAGTTGCTGCCATGTGATTGGCTTATTAGATATTAACGAGCAGGTGTACAGGTGTACCTAATATAGTGGTCAATGAGTGTACAGCAGATATTGGCTTTGATACTAACATTAACATTTTAACTTGTCAATGCAGTTATTTTAAAGCCATAAGCTGTACTTTTTCTTTCCAAAGTATTTTCCTGAGGGTTAACACACCTTTACAATGCAGTAAATTTGATTGATGGTACCTCATACAACTGGCTGCTTGCATTGTCAGTCACAGTGCTCATGTTAGTCTTTGCTCAATTCACAACAAAGAGAACAGAATGAAGTCGAATGTCAGCAGTGCACTGAATAACTTTGACCATGATTTAAAGAGGATTCTGCTGCAGAAAATCATAAACACAGTCGATTCTGCAGATGCTGGAAATCTTGTGGAACACACCTGGCCAGGTCATTTTCCCTCTACATCTTCCCTCTTCTTCAATTTTCCATCCTCTCCCCTTTAACTCTTATCATTTCCTCACCTGTCTACACCTCCTCTGGTGTTCCTCTTCCTTCTCTTTCTTCCATGTTGACTCTCCTCTCCTATCAGATTCCTTTTTGTCCCTTTACCTTTCAAGGCATCATGGTAGCATAGAGGTTAGCACAATGCTATTACAGCTCGAGGTGTCAGAGTTCAGAGTTTTCAATTCTGATGTAATTTGTAAGAAGTTCTTACACCTCCCAGCTTCTTACTTCATCCCCACCACCCCTCCTCACTCCATCACCCACCTGGTTTCACCTTTCACTTTCTAGCTTGTACTCCTTCCACTCCCCCCCCCCTTCTTATGTTGGCTGCTTACCTCTTCCTTCCCAGTACCAGTGAAGGGTCTGGGCTGGAATGTCAAGCATTTATTGTGTTCCGTAGATGCTACCTGACCTGTAGAGTTTCTCCAGAATTTTGAGTGTGTGTTAATCTGCTGTAGGAAGTGTAATTCAATCATTTGGATTCAATCTTTAGTTTAGCGTCTGCCATCAAGGTACAATTCAATTCCAGTCAACTGTGTTGCCCAGAAATTTTATTTCAAAACATCACCAACAACAAAGTAAATATATGGACCACCACTTCTCCTTTAAAACTCTATTTTAACCCAGTAGCTGGTACCTCTCACCTGCCCATTACTCTCTCTGGTTCCCCTCCTACTTTCCTTTCTCCCAAGGTCCACTCTCCTCTCCCACCAGATTCCTCCTTCTTCAACCCTTTACATTTTCCACCTATCACCTCCCAGCTTCTCACTTCATCCCTCCTCTCTCACTCACTCATCTACCTTCCTCCTCACTCGGCTTCACCTATCACCTCCATTTTGTACTCCTCTCTTTCTCCCTCTTTCTTTATCTGGCATCTTTTCTCTTCCTTTTCATTCCCGATGAAAGGTCTCAAATTGAAATGCTGATTGTTTATTCCTTTCCTTAGATGTTGCCTGATCTGCTGAGTTCCTCAAACATTTTGTGTGTGCAAATTTAGATTTCCAGCATCTGCAGAATCTCTTATTTAAGATATAGGCCTGTCACTTGAGTTGGAAGGGTTTGGGCGAAGTGCATTCTCTTCTTCCAATCACCTTGCACAACTCAGACTAATAGAGATCATGTAAGGCACAGGAGTCGGAGCTAAAATTTAAATTGGTAAATCTGTTAATTTACAGGCTAAATTCAGTGTCAGACATTGCAAAGTAGATTTTTTTGTATGGGTTGGAATGGCTGGCTGGTGGTGCAGTGACGTCAGTGCCGGCCTCCGGAACGGAGGTTCCTGGGTTGGAATCCAGTTCCTGAGTATGCTTTCCATCCATGCCGGGTTGAATGTTGAGCTCGCAACTCGATCTTGTAAAATAAAGAAAAATACTGCAAAATGTCTGTGTGAGGAGTGGCGCGCCACACAGTCTTTCGTTCCGCGCCTTGTAAGGCATGAAAATGTCCGACGCTGACCTCTCAGGCCTGAGTCAACGTCGTCATCATCAACGTCATCATCATCATCATCATCATGGAGTGACAGAAGACACACCATTGAGCCTTGTTACTCATCAATTCCTGGCTTCATAAAAGACCTCATCTCTCACAGAAATGAAACTAGGGAATATGTTTTTCTGGGTCCTCTTTCCTACTCCCACTTACCAGATCTATCAATAACGGAGTGACACATACAAAATGCCGGAGGAAATTTATAGGTCTGGCAGCAGCTGTGTAGATGAATGAACAGTTGATGTTTCAGGCCAAGGCCTTTCATTAGGAATAGAAAGGAAGGAAGAAGAAGACAGAATCCAGGATCCTTCAATACACCTGCCACATTCAAGCAGGAGAATTTCTGGTCTAGCTTGCCTTCTCACCTTTTCACCCTCAAACCTGAAAGCTGATAAAATATTAAGGCTCCAATGCAGGATTGGCAGGCCAAATTCCCTTCAAGATGACAGCGCGATGCAGTTTGCAGCAGCCTCTCCGGAGTTGATATCTGTTATTTGTCAAGCAGAATGCAGTGTACAATCCTAATCTGATGGAAAACAGACATGGGAGCATGGAGGAACATCTGCAAATCTCCAGGAAGGCCTTCTTCACTGCTGCTGCTGTTGTGAGGTCCGGGTCTCTGCTGAAAACAGTCCCCCAGTCCTCGGGGTCGCGTTGTGGCGAGAGCATCGTAGTGTGCTTGGCAGAGGATGGTGCTCAGAGAAGCTGTGCCGGAGGGGATGGCTGGAGGATCAGAGGTTTGACGGACTCGGTGTCCGCTGCATTCGGGGCACTTTCACTGTGTGCTGTGTCTGCGAGGCTGAATCCAGTGGCACGGTGGAAGTCCATAGAGGGGGTAGTCCCTTCTGCCGCCTGCGTGGGATGACAAGTCTATCGGGACCTGAGGACTTGTGGAAACTGTGTGGTGGTTTCTTTCAAACTTATAGTCTTTTAACATCTTTGGACTATTTTTACTGTGCCCATGGTCTGTTTTTTTTAAATCAATTATGGTATTGTTTGACCTGTTGTAACTATATGTTGTAACTATGAGGTTTTTGTGCAGGTCTTGTAGCTTTAGTTTTTGGTTTGCTGGGTGGTAGAGTTGGTCTCCTGACTTTGTGTGGCTGGGTAGTCTTGTTTTGTCTGGTGGGCTTGGAGCTCCTTTCTGGGAAACGCGCCAAGATGGTAGCACAGTATTAAATACACAGCAGCCTCTCCGGACTCTGGATTTGGGGATTGCCAAACGTTATGTGGATTTTCTGGTATAGTCTGTTTTGTCATGTGCTTTTGTGATATCATTCTGGAGAATGTTGTCTCATTGTTTAACTGCATTGCAGTTGTGGTTTCTGAATGACAATAAACCAAAATTCAATTCAAATTCAAGTCAATTAAATTGCACCTCATAGTTAAGAAATTTATTGTAAAATATGCATTTTGGAACATCTATGGTCTTATTTTAAACATCTGCTTCAGATTTTAAAAGAACATTTGTAAAAATTTCTGAAGGCAATCTCAAAAGATTCAATGGTTGGAATCAGGAACAGAAACAGATTTATTATCACTGACATGTATGTGAAATCTGTTGTTTTCCACCAGCAGGACTTAAAAAAAAAATTAAGTTACAATATGAAATGCTTTTAAATATATATATAGTTTAAAAAGGGAGCAAAAATGTGAGGTAGTACTCATCGTTCACGACAGTTCCGATATCTGATGGCGGAGCAGAGAAAGCTATTCTTAATTCACTGACTGTGTATCTTCAGGCACCTCTATCTCCTCCCTGATGGTAGCAATAAGAAGTGGGCATATCCAGGATAGGGAGTTTCTTAATGGTGGATGCTACATTCTTGAAACAATGCCTTCTGTCAATGGCCGAGAGGCTAAAGCTCATGATAGTGGTGGTTGAGTTTCCAACCCTGTACAGCTTTTTTTGATCCAGCGAATTGATGCCTTCATGCCAGGTGATGATGCAACCAGACAGAATGATTTCAATGGTGCAACTGTAGAAAGTTGCTGGAGCGTTTTGGTGACATACCAAATCTCCTCAAACTTCTACTGAAGTGTGAGCTTTGTAGGTAGCACATTTAGGGTGGTGGTCACAATGTACCTTAAGCACAAGGCGGCAAAGAGGGCATGGATGAGCATCAAACATGCAACACACATTTTGCGATCAGATCTTGTGCACAAGGGTTGAGTCTTACTTTGGCATTGGATAAGGGATGAGTACAAACTGACTTGGGTTACTACTAGGTTGATAAAACTATTCAATAGCTATTCAAAGCTAACGGCTTTTGTATTCAACTTAACACAACAGATTCTGCAGATGCCGAAGATTTTGAGGAACACACACAAAATGCTGGAGGAACTTAACAAGTCAGACAGCATCCATGGAGAAAAATAAACAGATAATGTCTCAGGCCAAGACCCTTCATCAGGACTGGAAAGGAAGGTGAGAAGAAGCAAGAATAAGAAGGTAGAGGGAGAGGAATGAGTCCAAGCTGGTAATGAGAAATAGAAAACTGTTGTACAAAACTCAAGCACTATTAACACACGTTTACTATTGTGGTACAATTCATTGTTCAGTGGGTAAGTCAAAGTCTAACTAATAGTGACTTCTAGTCTCAAAGAAGGCATAGCCTAAACCATCAGAAATATTAAAAATACAGCTCACCACGATCATTTCTACACCATTATTTTCCTTTTAGTATTGTTCAATTTTCAGTTTCTCTCTCTTTTTCTCTCTTTCTTATTGGCTCACACACCTTTTTTAAGTGATCACTTCAATGGCTCCCCTCTGACCTACAAGCTCTGCTTTATTTCCATAAATGTTTCCCCTCACTTTGCCCTGTTAAACCTTGACCTTCTGCTGCAGTGAAAGCTTTATCCTTTCATTTAATGTTCATAAGTGGGAGCTGGGTAACTGCATTTCCAGGCAGAATGGAAGTGTTCCACTGGGAGTGTTCAGGCTGCACAGCTCAGTCTTTGGCATATGGAGCAGAATCTCGAAGCACTGACAATAGTGCTCTAGCTTTAGGTAAGTCATTTAGCTTTAATGTCATTTTACAATAAATACACCATTTTCCGACACAAATTAGACAGCTATTGAGATTAATTCTGTACTGCTATCGGCAACATCTTAAATCAAAAATCATGCTTTATTAACACACTCTGCCTCCAGTTCACCCCTCTGTCATACAAATAAATGTATTTCTTGGTTGACACAGAGCACTGAGTGTTTTATAACAGTCTAATTGTACCTAATGGTTTGTGCAGCTAATTGAGTTCTATGAATTACTGTAATCAGTCAGTTGAATCTTCTATTCCAAATCATTCTGTTTACTCGTTCTTCCAGCAAAGCGGAAAAATCCACAGCATAGTAATCAGATTTCCTTATTACATCATAAGGAAATTAGATGTTTCACATTCGATATTTCAAGCTGTAGAGGAAGAGGAAGGTAAAATAACTAATTAGCTTTGAAAAGTGCTGGAAGAGCAGAGCAGATTTATTAGAATTTGAATGAGAATGGATAATTTATTGTTTCTGGAGGGACTCTCCATCAAAAATGATCTGGCCTGGCAGGAGACAGCCCTCTAAAGGATGACTAAATGAGATAATAGAGAGTAGAAGAGGCCAAGCGCCCTTCTGCTTGTTCTCTGAGCTAGTTCTGATTGAGATTCACAGCTGAGGTGTTGTTTTCTGATACTGATTCACGATTGATGCATATCGAGAATGTTTTGGTATTTTATGGTTATTTAGAGATACAGTGCAGAACAGGCCCTTACCTGCCCAACAAACCACACCACCCAGCAACTGGCCTATTTAACCCTAACCTAATCATAGGACAATTTACAATGACCGTTTAACCTAGTAACTTCAGTCATTGGACTGTGGGAAGAAACCGCAGCACCCAGAAGAAACAAATGGATGCTCATGGGAAGGACATACAGCCTCTTACAGGTTGTATCAGAATTGAACTCTGAACTCCAGTGTCCCGAACTGACATAACGTTGTGTTAACCACTATGCTACCATGGTGCCATACATCTCTCATACAACTCCTACCAGATATCTGGTGTGACATACCCTATTTAACACCTCTGACAGAGGACCCTCACCAGAGAGCAACAACAATGCAAGGACGTTGTTCACCATGACCTTCACAAGGTCAGTTAAAGGACAGACAATAAATGCTGTTCTTGATAGTAGCATTCTTTCCTGTAAATGAGTGAAAGGTAGAAGGAAAAGCCCTGCTTATGAACTGCTAAGAAACTTTGTAACATAAAACCATCATCAGCTTTACTGACTCATTTCATCTCATGTTCTCAATATTTATTGCTTATTTATTTTTTTTTCTTGTGTTTCCACAGTTTCTCATCTTCTTAACTCTGTTTGAATGCACAAGTTAGGCAGTCTTTCATTGATTCTATTATAGTCATTATTCTATAGATTTATTGAGGATGCCCACAAGAAAAAAATCTCAGGGTTGTATTTGGGCATATGGTGATATATATGTACTTTGATAATAAATTTATTTGAACCTTTTGACTGTTAAATCTGTCAAGATAGGAATATCCCTAAATATTCCTGACATTTGGAAGCATTCAACATAACATTTTAAAAATATATATAATAAAAATAACTTATTTTCTAAAAATAAAATAAATTCACCTACAATATTTCCAAAAATATCAAAATCAGTATTGGATTGATGATAAAATATATAACTTAACCTTTCAACATCATCACAGTATAATTTCCCATATGAATGCATAAATTTCTCGACATAAAATAAGATAATCTCAGCAAGTTTGTTTTCTGCTGCTAGTCTTCTCATAGAATGGAGAACACTGACAGATTCTCTATCTCTCAGAAAATTTGGAACTTTGTATTTCAATGCACACACATCAGCATTTGCACCTGCTTACACCAGCAGGGAGAAAATCCTGGCAGTTTACCATTGAATCGCTGGCACTTATAGACAAGGTTCAGCCCAATGACCCCATACATTCCATTGTTTAATCCTTCCTGGGTTTTCACTGTCACTACTGAGGCTATTGAAGATAGTGGATTGTCACAAAGTGATATGAAAGAAATTGCAAAAGAATACAAGGCGAGATGGACAACATAAAGAATTTCCTTTGGTGTGCAGTATCTTTTAACCTTGCAAAAGCATTTAAAATCTGTGCTTGTAAAGCATTGTATATATATTTATTACAGTGCAAAATTCTTAGGTGTGTATATATATAGCTAAGGTGCCTCAGAATTTCCTATGATATTGTATTTGTCAACATGGAGCAGAGAGTGAGTTTGTATATCTGGCAGGAGCAAAGGGTGAGGGTGAAATGCCATGGGAGGGATGTGCAACAGGTGGTAGAGAAGGAGTGCTGGGGCAGTGGGTTGGTGCAGGTTCAGATACACCCAGCCCCGTGACTCCACACAGAAGGATGATTTGATTCCAAACAATTGGTTTATTGATTGGTGCTTCCCGCGTCCCTCCCCCCCTTCCCCCCCACCACCTCCCTGACTCCCTTTTCCTAACCATGATACCCCTTTCCCTGCCCTCTTCAAACTCTCAGCCATAATAGAGAGCTATATCAGAATCAGGAGTATAATTACTCACATATGTCGGTTATGCGGCAGCAGTACAGTGTAATGCATAGAATTACTGCAGTACTGTGCAAAAGTCTTAGGCACCCTAGCTATATATACACATGTGCCTAAAACTTACACATACACACACAAAGAAACAAAATTTCTAACATGTAGAGTTAAGATAAATACAGCAAATTGGAGAAGTTGTATTAGGTTGATCAAAAATTATAACTCATTGAGATGCAATAAACAGTGAAACAATGTGATGATTCTTAGAGGAAAGTATCCTTCACTCTTAAGGACCTAGGAAATGAAGGATGGGACATGGGAAAGTACAGTGAGTATATTTCCACACAGTTTATCTCATATTTTGTATTTTGAAAAACAGACTGATGATATAGAGGAAGGCCTTTCATCCAATCAAGTCTGTGGTAGCTCACAATGAAGAGGTTGTCATGCTAGCCTATCTTGTTTCTCCTTATAACTCAAACATTCAGTCCTGATAACAACTTTGTGAGTTCTCTCTGCACCCTTTCTCACTTATTCACATCCTTCCTATAGTACAGCAAACAGAACTACACACAATACTCCAAGAGCAGTCGCATAAACTATAAAGTGATATCCCCACTCAGTGCCCAGCCTGATGAAGGCAAGCATGCCATGCACTTTGTATATCACCCAGTCTACCTGTATCACCAGAAGTGGCAGAGGCTGGTATAGTTACAACATTTAAAAGGCATCTGGACAAGTACACAAATAGGAAATTTTGAAAAGGATATGGCCAAATGCAGGGAAATGAGACAAGCTCGGGCAAGTATCTTGGGTAGACTGGATGAGTTGGACAAAAAAGGCCACTTTTGTACTGACTCAGAGAAAAATAAGACAAACGTGAACATTTTATATGGGCATTTAACGTCCATTTTTAAAAAAAAAATTATATTTAGTAACATCCTCCTGATACAGAGCTTAGCAAAGCTGTTGCAATGGCATAGATTCTCTGTAGTTCCCATTGGGTGCAGGTCTCAACACTTGATTATTCAGGTTCAAGTGTATTTTTTGTCAATTACACATTTTATCAGGTGAAGCAAATTGTCCGAAAGTCTCAATGGTCTCCACAGCTTTATTTGTTCCTCTGCTTTATAGGGTGAGTGCAAGAAACACAATTCTAAAATTAGTGCTGGCATCAGAGAAGCAATACATGTTCCAATTAGTTTTATAACAAGTGGCTTTGAAAATTAGCACACAAGTTCATTATTTTGTGACATTTTTTCATATGTCGGCAGGTTAAATACAAAAGTACATTAGACAGTTGGCTACCATCCCACCAGCCTAGTTTGCAGCTTGAAACAAAACAGTATATTACTCCCGTTCTTTTAAAATTTTTATTTAAATCTATGCACATCTATACCCATGTCCTTTTATAGATGCACAGTAGAGAGCATCCTAATATGCTGCATCACTGCGTGGTACTGCCTGGTGGACAGAAGCTTTCTACAATGGGTTGTCAAAACTGCTCAAAGCATTACCGGCACCAGCCTACCAGCTATTAAGGACATATATACAGAAAGGGTCAGTAAAATCATGAATGATCCCTTCCCCACCCTGCTGATGGACTGTTTGTCCCCATCCCATCAGTGAGGAGGCTGCATAGCATTTATGTATGTACTACCAAAATCAAAAGCAGTTACTTTACTCAAGCAATAAGGCTGATCAACACCTCCACCCACTAACCCACCCATTCACTCCTGCCACCACCAGTACTTTTATCATTTCCTACCAGAATTACCTTATGCACAGATACTCTTATCTTTAGCATCCATGGTCAGAGCAGGGTATTCAAAGTTTGAAGTAAGTTTATGTATTTACTTATTTGTTTGTTTGTTTAGAGATACGGCCTGGAACAGGCCCTTCTAGTCCAATGAGCCACACTGCCCAGCAACCCACCTATTTAGCATTAACCTAATCACAGGACAATTTACAATGACAAATCAACTGTCATTACAATGGCAGTTCGCCTTTAGACTATAGGAGGGAGAAAAAAACTGGAACACTGGAAGAAACCCATGAAGTTCAAGGGGAAAAACACATTAACTCTTTATGGAAGGTGCTGGAATTGAACTCCAAACATTGGAACTTCCTGAGCTGTAATAATTTTGCACTACCATACCAGCCAATTTATTATCAGGAATTTATTATTAAATTTATTATCAAAGTATGTATATGTCACCATATACTAGCTTTTTTTAAAAATTTTATTTAATTGCATTTTTAAATGATTACAAGTGTAGAAAAAAAAAGTATGTGACCCTTCCCCCCTCCCCTTAATCCCTCCCCCCTAACTTCCCTATATAAAAAAAATTAAGAAAGAAAGAAAAGAAAGAAAGAAAGAGTGCCTGGTTGTTGGAAGGTCTCCACATGCTCCATGGAGTTCTTAATAACTTTAGTATATATATTTATTTCTTTCCTCAAGTAACCATTAATTTTCTCTTCAGAGCACCTATATATTTAATCCTGTCTTTTGTAAATAAGGGCCCCAGATTTTCAAAAATGTTTCATATTTATCTCTTAAGTTATAAGTAATTTTTTCTAATGGAATACAGCCATAGATTTCTTTTTTCCAACAATCTATACTTAAATATGTATCTGATTTCCAAGTAATTGCAATAGCCTTTTTGGCTACAGCCAGCGCAATTTTTATAAATTCTTTCTGATATTTATTAAGATTGAGTTTCGGTTTTGTCCCTTCAATATCACCTAGTAAAAGTAATATTGGATTATGAGGAAGTTTTATTCCCGTAATTTGTTCCAATAAAAATCTTAAATTTGTCCAAAAAGGTTGAATTTTAGAACAAGACCATGTAGAATGTAAAAATGTACCAGTTTCTTGTTTACATCGGAAACACTGATCAGATAAACTTGGATTTAATTTATTTATTTTTTGTGGTGTAATATATAATTGATGTAAAAAGTTATATTGCACTAATCTTAACCGAACATTTATTGTATTTGTCATACTATCAAGACACAGTCTTGACCAATTTGTTTCTATTTACCACTTTTAAAAAAAATTCAGGAGGATCTTGATAAATGGATGGCATTACCAATAACATTAGTAGGTAGAGTAAATACTATAAAAATGAATATATTCCCTAGACTACAATATTTATTTCAATCATTACCAATACAATTACCCCAGAAGTTTTTTCAAGAGATAAACAAATATGTGAGGAAGTTTCTTTGGAAAGGTAAGATGTCAAGAATATCGTTGGAAAAATTGACATGGAAATTTGATCTAGGAGGGTTACAACTTCCAAATTTCAAGAATTATTATAAAGCAAATCAACTTAGATTTATTGCATCTTTTTTTGAGAAAGATAAACCGGCATGGATTAGAATAGAACTGGACAAAATAGGAGAAAACGTACCAGAAGATTTTATATATAAATGGGAATCTAAATGGATACCATATACTAGCTTGAGATTCATTTTCATGCAGGTATTTACAAGAAAATAAAGAAATAGAATTTATGCAAAAAACTATATTTCAAGACTGAGAGACATCCAATGTGCAAAACAGGACAAATAGGACAAATAATAAATAAGTAAACAAACATATAAACAAATAACTACTGACTTGCAGAGTCCAGAAAAATCCTATTGGTTTCATGACATGGAAGAAAGCTTCACAGCCAGTGAATCTATGATGGTCCTCAAACCAGCTCACCAATCCCATACACCTACCCATATCCGTGTAATCTGTTGTTTTTTTGTCATGCACATAAACTCCACCCCAGTTCTCCCACCATTCAATGACTCCAAGGATGATTGACAGTAACCAATTAACCTATCGACCTTCAGATTGTTGGGATATGGCTGGGATCAGAGTAATTGGGAGAAACCAATGATATCAAAGGGTGAATATGGAAACTCTGTGCACAGGCAACACCTGAGGTCAGGAATGAATATACAAGTGCAAGGAGCTGGCATAAAATGTTGTTTAACCTTTGAAAATTAAAATAAGCAAAGTTGTTAATGTTTGGTATTTTTGCAGTTGTGAACTAATATCCTTAGAAAAACTAAAATGATGACATACATGTCATCTTGATTTTTCTTACATTCTCTTCCAGTTAGTGCACATTCCTTATTATTTCATCATTTTTTGAAAGATTCAGTCTGAATTTTGCTCTTGTTGTTTGTACACTTTTATCTGATGTGATACTGCTTTGTTCTGCTTCACTCATTTCAAATCCTAGAAGTTTTCTTCTAATAACTATTTTGATATTAGCTTGAGCATGGTGTAAGTGGCCCTGATCTATAACTTGGTTTCTTTTAAATGGACTTACAACCACCTAATGCTTCAGCTGCTTGCTTAGAATTGTATTACTAAGAGCCATTGATGCAGAGCCTAATTTCAGTCTTGGCTCCTATTGTTTCTTTGTTTTTAGACAATTGCTGGAACTCTAGATGCATAGTTCACTCTAGGGTTACGTCCTAATTTTAACTTCAAAATTTATTATTGAAGTGCATATATATTACCATATACAACCCTGAAATTCATTTTCTTCTTGGTAAATCTATAGAATAATAACTATAACAGAATCAATGAGAGACCACCTGACTAGAGCATTTAACCAGACAGCAGAAGACAACAAACTCTGCAAATACAAAATAAGAAAAGATAATAATAAATTAATAAGTAATAAGTGTTGAGAACGTTAGGTGAAGAGTCCTTGAAAGTGAGTCTATTGATTGTGGGAACATTTCAATGATGGGGCAAGAGAAGCTGGGTTTCAGGAAGCTGATGGTTGAGGGATAATAACTCTTCCTGAACTTGGTAGTGTGAGTCCTGAGGCTCCTGTACCTCCTTCCTGACAGCAGCAAGAAGGGAGCATGTTCTGGATGGTGTGGATTGCTCTTGATGGACGCAACTTTCCTGAGACAACTGTAGATGCGACTTTCCTGTGACAACTGTTCCCTGTAAATGTTTTCAGTGATTGGGAGAGCTTTACCTGTGATGGACTGGGCCGTACTCACTACTTCTGTAGGATTTTCCATTCAAGCTGTTCCAATCAGAATTTTCCTGGCTGTGATGCAGCAGGTCAATATTCTCTCCACTGCACATCTATAAACATTTGAAAAGTCTTAGATGTCACTTTGACTGATTTTCTTTACTAAGAAATTTTGAAATTACTGATAATAAGAACACCTTGTAGTATGCATACATGTTAGAATTATAGAAAATAATATGAAAGTCAAGAAATAGATAATTCAGACTATTTTTCCAATACCTGATTTTTGATGGAGTAATTACATTAGTCCCAAAGTTACTATTTGAAATATTTTGAATATTGAAAGGCCTAGATAGAGTGGATATGGAGAGGGTATTTCCTTTCCTATAGTAGGTGAGTCTAGGTCCGGAGGGCACAGACTCAGAATCAAGGGGATCCCTTTAGAACAGAGATGAGGAGGAAATTCTTTAGCCAGACGGTAATGAATCTGAGGAATTCATTGCCACAGTTGGCTATAGAGGTCAAGTCACTGGGTATATTTAAAATGGAGGTTGATAGGATCTTGATTAATCAGAGTATCAAAGGTTATGTGGAATAGGCAGGAGAATGTGATTGAGAGGGATAATAAGTTATGTTAGGGTTAATTGGATTTTTTAGGTGTTGCTGGGATGGCATGTCTCAAAAGGCTGGAAGGGCCTACTCTACGCTCTATCACTAAAATAAAATAATATACAATAAAAATAAATAAATTAGCCATGATTGAATGAGGGACTGAATGGCCAAATTCTGCTCCTATGTCTTATGGTCTTAACGAAATTAATGCTTCTGGTGAAATTTCTGTTGCTGGGGGGTTGAGTGTTCTGGTGGTTTGTTTATATGTTATGTATTATGTTGTATAATTTAGGCGATCATGATCTCTCCATGACCATTTCTCGGCAAATTTTTCTACAGAAGTGGTTTGCCATTGCCTTCATCTAGGCACTGTCTTTACAAGACGAGTGACCCCAGACAGACTGCCTGCCTGACGTCACTGGTCTTATAACCAGGACCTGTGATATGCACCGGCTGTTCCCATGGCCTCATGTGATCCTGACTGGGGAGCTAGGCAGATGCTACACCATGTCCCAGAGTGACCTGCAGACTTGCAGAGGGAAGGAACATTGTAAAATTCAAATGGTAAGGACGTATCTCCATCACAAGATACATGGCAATGAACTTAAATGTACCCGTCTAGCTGTATTCAACATTTATAGTCCAGCCCAGCCACAGTTATTTTACACATGAATTTGCCATCAGAAAATTTGCTTGGGACTGTGGCAACAGTAAACTGGCCTCACTTACAAAAGAAATCAGTTGATTTTGGAGTTGAGTTCATAGGAAAAATAGATCAGAGGGTAGAGATCCACACACACACACACACACACACACACACACACACACACACACACACACACACACACACACACACACACACACACACACACACACACACACACACACACACACACACACCCAGAGAGTCAGACAGACAGACACACACACACACACACCCCTACACACATATAGACACAGACACACATTCCTACATACAATCAGACACACACACACACACACCCCTACACACATATAGACACAGACACACATTCCTACATACAATCAGATACACACACACACACACACACACACACACACACACACACACACACACACACACACACACACACACACACACACACACACACACACTCCAACCCTAGGCCAGGCTGTTAACATGCCTCCAGTCCTCCAGTCTTTGGCCCCAGATTTTCAAACTTGCTAACATCAGGCCACCCTCCAGTTCTCCAGTTCTTAGCCTGGACTCTCAGATTCGACAATCGGGCCTCTGCCTCCGGACTTGTTGACTTTGGTCTTCAACCTTTGGGCTTTCTCCCTCCAAATTCACTGAGCTCTGGAATTCAACCTACTGCTTTGCCCTTCAGACTTTGCCGACTCTTTATCAACCTCAGGCTTCATGAGAACACATGGAATGTCCCTGGTTTCTATTGACATTTTAGTTTGCATTGTAAGTTCATTGAAATGCTACGCTATCCATTTTCCAGACATGCTCCGTCTGTAATGTACATTCCCAATCCATTAATGGTCCATGGAAAAGGTTTCTTTTCTTAAGCTCTTTGAATATTTAGTTGACAAACCTTCAATTAATAGTAATTCAGTCATAAATCCAATAACAAGACAGGAGGAATGATGGAGATGTTGGATGTTATTCTTTTAATAATGTACCTCAATGTCAGTCATTGATTTTTTGAAGTTGCTTTTAAAAATGGTTAAAAATAATGGATAAGATGCAACTATATTTAGATGATCACAAGTGGAGATACACTTTCAGTAAAACACAACATGTAGGGGTCCAGATTTTGATGTAACAGATCATCTATCAAACATGACATTAGTCTAATTAATAACATTGTATATTTATAGCAAGACAGAGATTGAAATGCGTTTCTCACAAAGTTGAAAAGTAGGCTGAGAATCAGAAAGCAAACTTTGGAGAGCAGAAACGCTGCCTTGGGTACACTCTAACCTGATGGTATGAATATCGATTTCTCCTTCCGGTGAACAAAACTCGCCCTTCCTTCTGCCATTCCCCACTCTGACCCTTAAATTCTCACCTGCTTGCTACTTGCTCCTGGGTGTCCTCCTTCCCTTTCTCCTATTGTCCACTCCCCTCTCCTATCAGATTCTTCTCCAGCCCTTGACATTTCCCACCCACCTGCTTTTGCCTATCACCTTCCAGCTAGCCTCTTTCCCTCTCACCCCACTGCTTAATCCAGGCATCTCCCCCTTCTCTTTTGAATGGAATTGAATTGACTTTATTTCTTACATCCTTCACTTATGTGAGGAGTAAAAATCTTTATGTTACTTCTTTAAATGAGCAATGTGCAAGCATAGTAATTTATAATAATTTATAATAAATAGAACAGTCAACATAACATAGAAATACACTCAAATCAGTGTGTTAATCAGTCTGATGGCCTGGTGGAAGAAGCTGTCCCTGAGCCTATCCTGGCTTTTATGCTGCGGTACCGTTTCTCGGATGGTAGCTGCTGGAATAGATTGTGGTTGGGGTGACTTGGGTCCCCAATAATCCTTCGGTACCTTTTCTCACACCTGTCTTTGTAAATATACTGAATCATGGGAAGTTCACAACTACAGATGCACTGGGCTGTCCGCTCCACTCTCTGCAGAATCCTACGATTAAGGGAGCTACAGTTCCCATACCAGGCAATGATGCAGTCAGTCAGGATGCTCTCATTTGTGCCCCTGTTGAAAGTTCTTAGGATTTGGGGGTCCATACCAAACTTCCTTAGCTGTCTGAGGTGAAAGAGGCGCTGTTGTGCATTTCTCACTACACAGCTGGAGCGTACAGACCACGTGAGGTCCTTTCAGTCTTGAAAAAGTGTCTTGGCCTAAAATGCCAACTGTTTACTCTTTTCCATAGATGTTGCCTGAACTGCTGAGTTCCTCCAGTATTTTGTGTGTGTTGCTTTAGAGATCTGTCTTTTGCTGAAATCGGAGATACCATCCACACATAAACATTGGCAAACGCTGTGTGCCTCAACATAATTAATACAGCCAAATCTGGCCGAGATCCTTTTCCTAAGGAATCTCAATCAGTGCAAATTCGTAAAACTCTAGTTAACTAGAATACTGTGATTCTGTAATAGAGTCATGGAGTTATACAGCATGGTACCAGTTGCCCATGTTGAGTAAGGTGTCTTCAGAGTTAGTCCCATTTGTTACATATGGTGCCTTTCCTTCTAAAGCTTTCCTCTCCATGAACATAATTATATGTTTTTAAACATCATAATTATACCCACTTCTATGTATACCACCATCTGGTAGTTCTTTATGTATATCCACAATCCTCTGTGTTAGAAAAAGATGCACCTAAGTTCCCTTCAAATCTTTCCCCTTTCACGTTAAACCTGTGCCTCCAATTTAGACTCTTCTAGCCCTTGAAAAAAACTATAACCTTATCTATGCCACACATGATTTTATATTTTCAGTCTTCAGCTTCCTTTCAAAGGTTCAAAAGTTCACTTATTATCTAAGTATGCAACTCTGAAATTCTTCTTCTCCAGACAGCAAAGAAACCAAGAAAGAAAGGAACCGCAGCACAACCATCAACCCCCAAATCCTTCCTCCCCCCACAAAAAAATGAACAAAAAATGGAACAGGCACATTGACCCCCAAATCCCCCTCACTCACACACAATACAGAATATAAAAAAACTATAAGTCTGAGCAAAAGTCTATGGTACAAGTCCATATTCAAAACACAGAAAACCTGGGTAACATTCTTTGGGCACGGTGGCAGCCATTTCCTTCTCCAAGGAAAATAGTCTCACCCCCTTAGTCTTTAAAGTTATTCTCTTTATAACATCTGATAGTTAAAATAAAAACATATTAAATTTTTATTAACACACACAAAATGCTGGTGGAACACAGCAGGCCAGGCAGCATCTATAGTGAGAAGCGCTGTTGACGTTTTGGGCCGAGACCCTTCGTCAGGACTAACTGAAAGGAAAGGTAGTAAGAGTTTTGAAAGTAGGAGGGGGAGGGAAAAATGTGAAATGATAGGAGAAGACCGGAGGGAGTGGGGTGAAGCTGAGAGCCAGACAGGTGATTGGCAAAAGGGATACAGAGCTAGAGAAAGGAAAGGATCATGGGAAGGGAGGCCTCAGGAGAAAGAAAGGGGGAGGGGAGCACCAGAGGGAGATGGAGAACAGACAGAGTGATGGGCAGAGAGAGAAAAAAAAATCAAATATATCAGGGATGGTGTAAGAAGGGGAGGGGCATTAACGGAAGTTAGAGAAGTCAATGTTCATGCCATCAGGTTGGAGGCTGCCCAGCCGGTATATAAGGTATTGTTCCTCCAACCTGGGTGTGGCTTCATCCTGACAGTAGAGGGGGCCATGGATAGACATATCAGAATGGGAATGGGATGTGGAATTAAAATGTGTGGCCACTGGGAGATCCTGCTTTCTCTGGTGGACAGAGTGTAGGTGTTCAGCGAAACTGTCTCCCAGTCTGCGTCAGGTCTCACCAATATATAAAAGGCCACACCGGGAGCACTGGACGCAGTATACCACACCAGCCGACTCACAGGTGAAGTGTCGCCTCACCTGGAAGGACTGTCTGGGGCCCTGAATGGTGGTGAGGGAGGAAGTGTAAGGGTAGCTGTAGCACTTGTTCCGCTTGCAAGGATAAGTGCCGGGAGGGAGATCGGTGGGAAGGGATGGGGGGGGGGGGGATGAATGGACATAGGAGTCACGTAGGGAGTGATCCCTGCAGAAAGCAGAAAGAGAGGGGGAGGGAAAGATGTGCTGGGTAGTGGGATCCTGTTGGAGGTGGCGGAAGTTACGGAGAATTATACGTTGGACCTGGAGACTGGTGGGGTGGTAGGTGAGGACAAGTGGAACCCTATCCCGAGTGGGGTGATGGGTGGATGGGGTGAGGGGAGATGTGCGGGAAATGGGAGAGATGCATTTGAGAGCAGAGTTGATGGTGGAAGAAGGGAAGCCCCTTTGTTTAAAAAAGGAAGACATCTCCTTCGTCCTGGAATGAAAAGCCTCATCCTGAGAGCAGATGCGGCAGAGACAGACGAATTGCGAGAAGGGGATAGCATTTTTGCAAGAGACAGGGAAGGGAAGAGCAATAGTCCAGGTAGCTGTGAGAATCTGTATATATAGTAGATATCAGTAGATAGGCAATCTCCAGAGATGGAGACAGAAAGATCAAGAAACGGGAGGTGTCGGAAATGGACCGGGTAAATTTGAGGGCAGGGTGAAAGTTGGAGGCAAAGTTAATGAAGTCAACGAGCCCAGCATGCGTGCAGGAGGCAGCACCAATGCAGTCGCCGATGTAGTGAAGGAAAAGGGGGACGGATACCCATATAGGCTTGGAACATGGACTGTTCATTTTTAAATTTTTATTCATTTTATTCCTGTTAATATGCACACTGTTACGTCAGTCAGAAAAGAATTTTACGTTCTGCATATCAGAATCAGGTTTATTATCATCAGCATGTGTTGTGATTTTTTGTAACATAGCAGCAGCATTTCAATGCAATACATAATATAGAAGAAAAATAAATTTAAAAATAAATCATTTGCAGCATACATATATTAAATAGATTAAAATTTGTGCAAAAACAGAAATAATATATATTAAAAAAAGAGTTAGTGTTCATGGGTTCAATATTCATTTAGGCATTCAATGGCAGAGGGGAAGAAGCTGTTCCTGAATCGCTGAGGGTGTGCCTTCAGGCTTCTGTATCTCCTACCTGATGGTAACAGTGAGAATGGTGCATGCCCTGGGTGCTGGAGGCCCTTAATAATGGATACTGTCTTTCTGACACACCGCTCCCTGAAGATGTCCTGGGTACTTTGTAGGCTAGTGCCCAAGATGCAATCCTCTGCAGCTTCTTTCAGTTCTGTGCAGTAGCCCCTCCATACCAGACAGTGATGCAGCCTGTCAGAATGCTCTCCATGCAGCATCGATATGTTGGGACCAGGTTAGGTCCTCAGAGATCTTGACACCCAGAAACCTGAAACTGCTCACTCTCTCCTCAAATCTGTATATTTGAGGATATGAAAAGATTTAATTAGCTTTATTTGTCACATGTGCGTTAAAATTTACAGTGTTATGTGTCATTTGTGTCAAATCGTTAATGAGATTTGTGTTGGTCACCACATTCCTGTCACTAACACAGCATGTCCACAACTCACTAACCCTAATCATAACTACATTTTTGGAATGTAAAAGGAAATCAGAGCACCCAAAGATCCTTTTCTGTTTGGCTGCCAGTGACATGTGGTCCACTTCTTTTCATACTGTATGTCAATGATTTAGATAATGAAATTGATGGCTTTGTTGCCAAGTTTGCAGATGATACAATGATTTGTGGAGGGGTAGGTAGTAATAATATCTCCTCCTCGCTGATGATCAACACTGGCGCACCACAGGGGTGTGTGCTTAGCCCACTGCTCTACTCCCTACATACACATGACTGTGCGGCTAGGCATAGCACAAATACCATCTATAAATTTGCTGACAATACAACCATTGTAGGTAGAGTCTCAGGCAGTGATGAGAGGGCGTACAGGAGTGAGATATGCCAGCTAGAGGAGTGGTGTCGCAGCAACAACTTGCCACTCTACGTCAATAAGACGAAAGAGCTGATTGCGGACTTCAGGAAGAGAAAGACGAAGGAACACACGCCAATCCTCATAGAGGGATCAGAAGTAGAGAGAGTGAGCAGCTTCAGGTTCCTTGGTGTCGAGAGCTCTGAGGATCTAACCTGGTCCTAACATTACAATGTAGTTATAAAGACAGCAAAACAGCGACTATAAAGAATTCAAAGAGATTTAGCATGTCAACAAATACACTCAAAAACTTCTATAGTTGTACCGTGGAGAGCATTCTGACAGGCTGCATCACTGTCTGATATGGAGGGGCTACTGTACAGGACTGAAAGAAGCTGCAGAGGATTGTAAATCTAGTCAACTCCATCTTGGGCACTAGCCTACAAAGTACCCAGGACATCTTCAGGGAGCGGTGTGTCAGAAAGGCAGCGTCCATTATTAAGGACCTCCAGCACCCAAGGCATGCCCTTTTCTCACTGTTACCATCAAGTAGGAGGTACAGAAGCCTGAAGGCACACACTCAGTGATTCAGGAACAGCATCTTCTCCTCTGCCATCCAATTCCTGAATGGACTTTGAAGCTTTGGACACTACCTCACTTTTTTTATTATACAGTATTTCTGTTTTGGCACGCTTTTTAATCTATTCAATATATGTAATTGATTTGCTTGTTCATTCACTATTTTATTTTTATTTTACTTTTTTTTTCTCTCTGCTAGATTATGTATTGCATTGAACTGCTGCTGATAAGTTAACAAATGTCAAGTCACATGCTGGTGATAATAAACCTGATTCTGAACAGGAGAGCTGCAGAAGGACTTAGATTACGAGAATGGGCAAGCAAGTGCTAAATGAAATAGAATGTTGGAAAATGCATGGCCATGCACTTCGGTTGAAGAAATAAATGTGCAGACTATTTTCTAAATGGGGAGGAAATCAAAAAAATCTGAGTTGCAAAGGGACTTGGGAGTCCTTGTGCAAACACCTTAAAGATTAACTTGCAAATAGAGTCAGTGGTTGGGAAGGCAAATGCAAATGTTAATATTCCTTTCAAGAGGTCCAGAATGCAAGAGCATGTATATGATGTTGAGGCTTTATAAGACACTAGTGATGCCTCAGCTTGAGTATTGTGAACAGTTTTGGGGTCATCTTAGAAAAGATGTGCTGGCATTGGAGAGGGTCCAGAGGAGGTTCACAAGGATGATTCCAGGACTGAAAGGATTATCATATGAGGAACGTTTAATGGTTCTGGGTCTGTACTCACTTAAAGTTAGAAGGATGGGGAGTGGGGAATTCTCAACGAAATGTTTTGAACGTTGAAAGGCCTAGGCAGAGTAGATGTGGAAAGGACGTTTCCCAAGGTGGGGAGTCTAGGGCAATTGGACACTGTCTCAGGATATATCCATTTAAAACAAAGATGTGGAGAAGTTTCTTTAGCCAGAGGGTGATGAATTCATGGAATTTGTTACCACAGGCGGCTGTGGAGGCCAGGTCGTTGGATGTATTTAATGTAGAGCTTGACAAGTTCTTGATTGGACATGGCATCAAAGTTATGGGGAGAAGTCTGGGAGTGGGGCTGAGCAGGGGGAGAAAAGGATCAGCCATGACTGAATGGTAGAACAGATTTGATAGGCTAAGTGGCTTAATTCTACTCCTATATCTTATGGTCTTATAGTCTTACAAACCACACAGTCATGGGGAGAACATACAAACTCCTTCCAAACAGCAGTGGGAATCAAAGCCCAGTTTTTACAGCGGGCGCTGTAAAGCAAGGCGCTAACCTCTAGGCTACGTTGCCACCCATCATTGATTAATTATCTAACCAAGGTCGAATAAATTTTTTTTCAAGTTTTGCTGGTCAGTATTGCTCCTTCCTTCCTCCTTCCGAATGTATACAAATCAGTGATTGCATTTCCATTCCATTTATTTCCTCTCTTTTCTACATATTTATATTTTTATAATTTTCATTTTGTATCTTATACAACATATTTTTATTTATTGCACTATACTGCTGCCACAAAGCAACAAGTTTTGCAACATACACTCACTGGCCACTTTATTAGGTACAACTGTACACCTGCTCATTAATGCAGATACCTAACTAGCTATCACGTGGCAGCAACCCAGTGCAAAAAAGCATGTAGGCATGTTCAGATGTAAAACCAAACATCAGAAATGAGAAGAAATGTGACTTTAATCGTAGAATGATTGTTGATGCCAGACAGGGTGGTTTGAGTATCTTAGAAACAGCTGATCTTCTGGGATTTTCATTGACATCCAGTAATCATCAGTTTTGTGGAGAAAAAAAAAAATAGAAAATTGTTCATGAAGAAGATTAGAGGAGAATGACCAGACTGGTTCAACCTGACAGGAAGGCGATAGGAACACATTATAATAGTGATGAGCAGAAGAGACTCTTTGAATGCACAACACATCAAACCTTAAAGTAGATGGGCTATAACAGCAAAGGACCATACCAAGTTGTACTCATGTAACTTAATGAAGTGGCCACTGACTATTAGTCAGTGATAATGAGCCTGATTCTGATTCTGTTTCTGATTCTAAGAATGGAGGGAAAGCTATGAGTAGCTTTGACATTTCAGAATATAATTTTGGAATCCTATTTGTATTTAATGAATGAAATGACAAAAAATACAATTTACAGGAACAGCTGTTCAGTGGTTATGTTCTTGGACAGGTAATCCGGCGGCCCAGTCTAATGACCTAGAAAGAGAGTTCAACTCCTATCACAGCAGCTGGGGAATTTAAATTCAGTTAGTTAAATAAATCTGAAAAAAAAATCTGGTATCAATAATTAAACTACTAGGTTGTTCTAAAAATCCATCTGGTTCGCTAATGTCCTTCGGGGAATCAAACATTACTTGGTTAACTTATATATGACTCCGGATCCTCAGGAATGCAGTTGACTTTAACTACACTCTGCAACAGATTTACAAGCTGCTTTGATATACGAACCCACTATGAGTACTTCAAAAATCAGTTTACCATTACCTTCCCAGGGGCAATTAGCATTGCGAAATAAATGCTGCCCTTGTCAACACTCGAGGAATGAATACAAAAAAATGTCCAAAATTTGCTGACAAAATAATGGTGAGGATAATAGCACTTACATTTATTCATGCAGTAGTGCTGCTGCAACTTCAGATGATGACAGATGTTCAATTAAATACTGAAAAATTGCTGCTGGAGATGCTTTATTGCAAGACTTTTTTTCTCGTTCTCTTGATGCAATCTTCCATTATTTTCTGTATTTCTCTTTATGCACCTGATTTGATATTAATCCTACTCCTCTTTTCCAGTTCCTTCACTCTTTTTCTTGTTGTTTCTCTTTTTAGTTTTTCTTTCTTGTTTTTTTTTTGCTCCCTCAAATAAGGAGCTATACCTTTGCTCATTCCTGTCTACATTTGTTATGTTTTGTATCTTCAAAACATTGAACTAATTCAAAATAAGATACGGGATTCCAAGATGTGAGTTTAACTTCAAGTTTTCTTTAAGTGAGGTGTGCACGTATCAAGTGGTAGCATGATGATGTATGCAATTTATATATTTGTACATATAATCCCTAATGAATTACTTAAAGAGCAAGAATGCTTAATTGACACACACACACACATAAATATATAAAAAAATAAAATTATTCAAATATACCTGAAATATTAAATACACAACAACACTGTCCTCAGGAAGACATTGCGCTGTTTTCAGCTTACACTTTCAATGACTTACGAAATGTCAAGGAAATTAAGTGGTTGAGGATAAGCCTAATGAATGATCATTTTCTAATGTACCATTGTGAGCTGATGTATTTATTAAACTTAACAGCAATTTAAAGTAACACCAGTAGCCATTGGTTTGTTTTTGATGGAGTTGAAGGTTAATTTGCAAGCTTTTGCAAAGTTCTTGAATTTTATATCATCCACAACCGACACAGCTGTGATAAAATAAAGCAGTTTTTTGTCTCATGTTTAGCTTGACATGAGCTTCTTAAATTCTGATAGGATTGGAGAAAAATGTTCACAGAACAGAAAGTCTAGCTTAACTCTATCCAATAATAGAGTTTTTGCTTTGAAGAATAGGGCAAATCAATAAATGTAATTAAGACAGCTTTCAAAATGTGTAGAAATACATGTTTGATTGGCACTTTATTTTTGTTTTTAAGCCGTTATTTAACTCCGAACCCAACCTCTTTGTAAAGACCTTGTCTTTCAAGTAATGTTTTTCAAATAAACCTGTTTTTACCCTTCAAGAAGCGATAGTTATTTCAGAAAGTCTCATGGGTAGTTTTAAAAAAAAGAATGACAATGAAAGGATATATCAACAGCAACTGCTGGTGGTGACATGCCACTTTACCATTGGAGAATTTCCAATGAGTGTGACAGTGATAGTGTGACAAAATGGAAACCTGTGATAGAAAGCAAGTGTGATACTGATAGGAAATGCATACATAGCAACATAGTCCCTTGAGCATTTTCAATGAGATCATAGCTAATCTGAATCACAAATCCATCCATCCATTTTGACTCCATAGCCTGTGATACTTGACTAATTAATTTTGGATTTAAAACTATTAATGAGTCAGTCATATTTTGATGTTTTTAAGGAGATAGTTCCATATTTCTTCACAGTGCCACATTTCCTTTAACAAGATAGTTCCACTCTTTCTCTCAGATCAATAAATCCTATCCAGTGAGGTGTCCAGAACTGTTTGCTTTAGCTTATATGAATATGAATGAACTTTAAGAATTAGAAATGCCATCTGATTGCACTGCTATACTAGCTACTGCTGATAATTGAGGATCAATACCTTCAATTAAGTTTGCTCAGTTGTTCTATCCTTACTACTCACCACACCAATACAGAAGAGACAATGGACTTGGCAAAACAGAGTTATTATGGTCTAACCATGGTTTAGTGCAGCTCTGAAAGATGTCCGTCCTTTCATATTCTTGCCCTTTAATATTTCCTTCGACTGGTCTGTTACAGGATGCAAAACAAAATGGTCAAGGTAACAATTGTATTATAAACCAAAAATTAGAGGCAAAAGAGAAAAAGAGTGAAACCAATTGAAACAAAGGTGCAGCAACATCAGTGGAGAGAGAAAGCAAAAAGTGGTTAACTGAAACAAGGTAGAAGTGAGAAACAGAAACTATTTCAGATTGAAGAGCTGAACTTCTTCAGTGTGGGCATGTCTGGACAAGGCAGTGGATTCAGTAGTATTTGAAAAAAAAAGGCAAATACTGTAAATCCAAACAAAAGGTGGAAAATGTTAACACATACAGCAGGCCAAGTATTATCAGGAGTGAGAGAAACTAACAGTCAGTTTTTAAACTAATTTCAAGTTTCATTTGTTTCTTTTGGGGGTAAATGCAAGCAGCTTTTCCCACTGAGGTTGGCTAGGACTACAACTAGTGGTTATAGGTTAAGGGTGAAAGGTGATATGCTTAAGGGGAACATGAGGGGGAACTTCTTCAGTCAAAGGGTCCTGAAAGTGTGGAACAAGCTGCCAATGCAAGTGGTGCATGCAAGTTCAATTTCAAAGATTCAGAGAAGTTTGGATAGGTACATGCATGGTAGAGGTATGGAGCTGTGGTCCTTGTGCAGGATGATAGGAGTAAACTGTTTAAATGGTTTGGCATGGGATAGGTGGGCTGAAGGGCCTGTTTTTATGCTGTTCTCTTCTATAACTCTATGACTGATTTCCAGACATTCCCTGTCTGTAGTCATTGCAATCCACCTCTGCAAATTAAAATGTATTTGTTTTCTCACATTTCTAAGGAATTAACCTTGGGAAAGTTCAAAAATAGCAAGCTTTGTAGAGTGATGAAAATGAAACAAAAACAGCAGATGCTGGAAATCATCAAGGTGTACTTTGCATAGGCAGAGTAGCTGATTACATTCAAATATTGATTTTCAGACAACCGTAAAAAAATTGTGTGTGTTATGCAATAGAATATCTGGCCCAATACTAGTTCCTTTTTCTCAAAAGCCATTATATTATTAAAGAATGAAAAAAGAAAAAAAATCTTTCCTTCATGTCTAATGAAAGAGCCATGGAATAAATCCATTATTCATCAGGTAGTGCTCATTTACATTATTGCACAAGCACAGATTAATATCTGCATAGTCAGCCTTCAGCTTTGTATGCGCTAGATATTAATTCTTCTTCACATGGGGTGAGAAATATGGGTACTGACTGCTAAATAATGTATAATTATGTGACTTAACACAACATAGTCAGTGATATCTGTGCTCCTATCCCAGTCTTTGGTTGTTCAGGAAAGCAATTCTTTGTACAGGGCTGCTACAGGTAAAGTTACGGGGTAAATGAGATGCAACGCTGAATCCTGTACTAAAGTAAAATTTGGCTAGTAGAGTGGATTCCACTTAATTAGGTCATTGGTTAATTGGGGTAACCACTTATTTGGGACAACTCTTGAAGAACAAAAACTGATTAAGAAAATAGCTGAGATTCGCTTTGTTTATTTGGGGTACAATGCCATTTAATTGGGGCAGAAGACTTTGCCGAACAGTTTCTAACGAGCGTCAGATGCATTTCATATGTGCTGCCATTAGACACTAAACCATGCTTAGAGCAAACAGTTTTTAAATAGCATCAGTTGTGTGGGCTTGTGTTCAAAAAGCAGTGATTTTTGTCACTGATAGTTGGCAATAAATAAGCAGTAAAGCAATTCAGAACTGCTTTGCTCACTGTGGTTTCAAGCATTCAGTCTTGGAGATGCCAGAAGTGGATGGTAATGTAAACAAAATGATTTTATTACTTCAACAAGTTAGGAAATACAAAAAAAGTTGAAAGTATCGACAACCATCTTAAATGTTACAATGAAAATGAAGATTTGGGGAAGCAGTCATTGACAGTATTGTATGATGTCTGTTCATTATCTACACTGAATGCTTGCACTGATATTGTTCATTTGCAGTCAAGTACAGTGTGCCTCCATCGATGACTACTAACAACTAATACACAGTTTTGTAGTAGTACTGATAGTGTTATAATTTGTTCTGAATTTCACTTAAATTCATAATTTGTTAATCAGTCAAATGGCAGCTTATCCCTTTTATACCTTTAACTATTTCCTTGAAGCTTTGGTTAACTGGGGCAACCACCGAATTGGGCCAAAATGTACTGGTCCTGATGTGTCCTGATTAACAGGAATCCACTGTATTTCATAATTTAATTAGCTGCAATTTTTAAGGCATCTTGAAAGGTTGTATCACAAGTTTTATTGCTATAACTGTACATTTATGATACATTTATTCAAATGCTTTCTCTATCTGAGTATTGTATGTAACATTCAAACGGATGCAAAAAGGGAGAAAAAGATAGCATGACAGTGCATGCGAGAGAGAGAAAAACACTACAAAGTGCATTAAACATGGCTTTCATTCGACATTTAGCACTGAGGAGAATTATGGTTGGGAAAAGAGTTGTAGAGACTAGAAACTGAGACTGCCAGAGATTGATGGATTCTACCCCACTTTTCATATAGCAATTGCATGATAAATCTATAGATTCTCTTATGTTCAATGAAACTGATCAATATGAAAGAAAAATAGACATGGCTAGAAGAAGTATATCAATCACATAAGTAAATTATGTAACAAGCTTGGGTACAACCCCTTTTCAATATTATGTTGAACTTAATCAAGTGAAATTAATTTTCTTTGCAAAAGGATCTGTAACAAATAACAATGGATTAAAAAAGTCATATGGGGAGGAACTAGGGATAATATGGTAGCGTAGTGGTTAACACAATGCTTTACAATACTGGTGAATATTGTTCAATTCCTGCCGCTGCCTGGAAGGAGTTTGTACGTTTCCTCCAAATGCTCCGGTTTCCTCCCACAGACCAAAGACCTGAACGTTGGTGGGTTAATTGGTCATTGCAAATTATCCCATGAATAGGCCATGGGGCCTATTAAATATGGGGAAGGCTGGGCGATATGCCTCAAAGTGCTGGAAGGCCATATTCCACACTGTACCTCAATAATTAATTAGTTAAATAAATAAAGTTCTGGACAAGTCTTTACACAGAGAATGGTGGCTGCCTGGACTGTGCTCTCTGCAGCGGTGGTAGAGGCATACACATCAGAAAATGTTAGAGATGTTTAGATAGGCACATGAATGTGGGGAAAATGGAAGGATATTAACATTATGTAGGCAGAAAGAATGCGCTTAGATGGTGATTTGATTACTAATTTAATTGGTTCAGTACAACATTGTGGGCCGAAGACCCTGTTCCTGTTTTATACTGTTCTAGGCTCATCATACCAATTGTATTTATAAGCAGCAAACGATAATGAACTGGAATATGCTCTTTCTAAGGGTATTAGAAGCAGAGCAATAATCAAAATTGAGAAAAAGAAATAGACACATACTTTAAAAGCAAAAGAAAATCAAGATTATGAAGAAATTGTAGGGATCTGGGACAAACTGGTAAGCTCTCTCAAAAGAGCCATGTGGACGTGGCAGGCCATATAGCTTTCTTATTCTCAGAATGATTCAATCATTACCTTTTTATCTGTATTTCATTATCACATGCAGATAATGACCTGCTCTACAGTTATAGCAATTTTATTTCAATTTATGTTTATGTTATGAAATTAAGGTGAAATAGTATAGAAATATTACTTCCAAACATCCAAAATAAAGCTGAAGCAGTTTAGAAACTGCAATATTTCATAACTGCCCCTTAAAAGGGAGCATTAAATTCAAAAATGTTCCTCATCTGCAGATAGGCGTAAAAATTAAATTTAAAAGCCTTAGATTTGTTTGTGGAGAAAGAAATGAAAATAAATGGTTCTCTTTTATCTTCAAGTAATATAAAGCAGTAATATAAGCTATTTATCTTGCAGTCATGTGCTGATCATAAGTATTTTCAGAACTGGTTTATTAAAATGGAATTGGAGCTGAAAGACCTCTTTTCTGTCCTGATGTTTTGGGATAAATTGCAGACTATTGCTGATGTGAGAAAGTGCTATGAATCACTGTTTAATGACCAAACCATCATTGTGATGATATATTTGTGAAGAGAAATTTCTTACAGCAAGTGTTTCCGCCTCTGTGAGGAGCAAACAAAATAATTAAGTTCAAGCCTTTTGAGGACATTGTCTTCTGTTTCTCATTCCTATACTTCCTACATTTAGTGGCCACTTTATTAGATACCTCCTGTACCTAATAAAGTGGCCACTGAATGTATATTCATGGTCTTCTGCTGCTGTTCCCCATCCACTTCGAGGTTCAATATATTACCCATTTGGAGATGCTCTTCTGAAACACGTGGTTAGTTGAGTTACTGTTGCCTTCCTGTCAGTATGAAACCGTCTAGCCATTCTCGTCTGAACCTTCTCGCTAACAAGACACTTTCACTCACAGAACTGCTGCTTCCTGGATTTTTATTTTTTATCTTTCATACCATTTTTTGTAAACTCTAGAGCCTAATGTGTGTGAAAATCCCAGGAGATCAGCAGTTTCTGAGATCCACAAACCACCCCATCTGGCTCCAACAATCATTGCATGGTCAAAGTCACTTGCATCACATTTCTGTTTGGTCTAAACAACGAGTGAACATTGTGTTTCTGCCACCCGATTGCTGATTAGATATTTGTATTAATGAGCAAGTGTACCTTATAATATGACCACCAAGTGTACATTAGAGGAGATAAAAGTTTTTAAAAAATTGTTCTTCACTATTAATATCATGCTTTAAACATCTTTATTCTCAGTATATTGAAAGTTCTAACTTTCAGTCCTCCGAGATGTTGATACCCAGGAACCAGAAGCTGCTCATCCTGTCAGCTGCTGACCATTCAATGTGGATTTGTATGCGTATCCTTAACTTGTCCTTCACCTTCAAATCATTTGTATTGCTGACGTTGAGTGCAAGGTTGTTGTTGCAGAACCACTCAACCAGCGAATCTGCAGCACTTAACTCCTTTCCTGTATGCCTCATTGTCGGCATCTCCACTTTTACCAACAACAGAGGTGACATCAGCAGAAGGTGTTTGAGTTGTGTTTAGCCACAGAGTAATGAGTACAGAGAGAGTAGAGCAACGGGCACCACGCATCCCTGAGGTGTGCCTGTGTTGATTGTCAGTAAGGGGGAGATGTTTTCACCAATCTGCACTTACTGTGGTCTCCCAATCAGAATTCAGTTGCAGAGTGAGGTACAGAAGCCCAGGTTAGAAGTTTGATGATTAATACTGAGGGGGTGATGATATTAAATATAAATTTATAATTGGTAAACTGCAGCTTGGCATATGTTTTACTAACGTCTATTTGCTCCGTAGCCGAGTGGAGAGCCAGAGAGATTGCAACCGCTGTAGACCTATTGCGATGGTGGGTAAATTCATGCAAGAGTAAACTCTAGCTATGACCATCCTCTCAAAGCAATTCATAATGGTAGATGTGAGGACTACCTTTCGATAGTTGTTCAGGAAGCTCACCCTGCTCTTCTTGGGCACCAGTGTAATGTCTACCCTTATAAAGCAGGAGAGAGCCTCAGACCACAGCAGTGAGAGGTTGAAGATGTCCTTGAATCCTCCAGCCAGTTAGTTGGCACAGGTTTTCAGTACCCAGACAAGTATACTATTATGTCCTGATGACTTGCAAGGATTCAGCCGCTAAAACAGGGGTTCCCAACCTTTTTCAACCATTAACCGAGGGGTCCACTGACCCCAGGTTGGGAACCCCTCCTCTAAAAGGATGTTCTGTGATCCTTTTGTCAAAGATTACCGAGTCACCAGATGGTGTGAGAATTCACACAGGTATAGGGATATTGATAATTTAAATTTGTTCATAAAATCAAGATTGCATCCATTGCCATCAAGCTCTCACACAAAATCAAGTGACACACAGCTCCTATACTCTGTGTGAAATGACGTTGAGTTGTTTATCACATATCGCTGGGGCAGCATTGCTGTGCAGTGGTACCTTCCAGTCCTTCATCTACAATACCAGCGCAAAATGATGTACAATTCCAAAGTAAAATGCTGAAAGATCTCAGGTCAGGCAGCATTTGTGGAGAGGAATAAACAGGCAAAGTTTCAGGCTGAGAATCTTCATCAGCATGAAAGCTTTTCCATTCCTGGAATCACCCTCATGAACCACTTCTGGATCCTCTCCAATGTCAGAATATCTTTTTTGAGATAATGGATCCAAAATGTATTTTTATCTATGAAATATTTTTTAAAAAATTAAAATACATTGAAGTACTAATGTTAATAACATCCATTTGAATATTAGCAACAATTGTCTACAGACCCAAGACCACGTTCACTGGAGGCTGAAGCTGAAGATCTGTCCTGGGTTAAAGGATCTTGTGTGTGTGCGGGGGTAGTAGGTAGGAATGGAACCAGTTTTTGCTGTTGTTTAGTGCTTTTTTGTTGTCTGTGTTGTTCTGCCCAGGAGTGTGGGCAAAGTATGTTGATGCTGAAATGTATTGCAACCTCGTGGGCTTCCCCCAGCAGGTCCTTTGATGTGTTGGTTGTTGATACAAATGAAACATTTCACTGTATGTTTCAAATGTGACAAATAAACCTGAATTTAGTTTGAATTATTTACTGGTCCAGTGCTACCAAAGTCCTAGTAGAAAAATTAGGCCATTCAGCCCATTGAGTCTGCTCCACCATTCCATCACAGCTAGCTTATCATCTCTTTCAACCCCACTCTCCTGCCTTTTCCCAGTAGCCTTTGATGCCGTGATTGATCAAGAACTTATCAAACTCTGCCATAAATATACCTAATTTCTCCACAGCCGTCTTGTGAAAATGAATTCCACAGTGATCTAGGTACATTTCCTACTGTAAGGAACTTCTGTAAGGAAGTTTATACATTCTCCCCATGACTGCGTGAGGTTTGTCCGGGGTGTTCAAAGATATACCAGTTGGTAGGCTAATTGGTCATTGTAAATTATCCCATGATTAGGCTAGAGTTAAATCAGGCGTTGCTGAGCGGTGTGGCTTGTGGGCCTATTCCATGCTGCCTCTCAATAAATAAATAAATAAGATTCACCAACCTCTGACTAAAGTCATTTTTCCTCATCTCTGTTCTAAATGGATATCCCGCAATGTCCTGAGCGTGCCAAATTATCAGAGTCTTCCTGTACTCAGCAAATTATTCTTCCATCTGGTAGATAGATATAAAACTGGACAGGAATGAAAAAAAGAATTAATGTCTGGTAGGAAGAAACCAGGCAGGAGAAGGGAATTTTCATGAATCATCGCACTGTTCACCTATTGTCTCTAGCCTGGATGTAAATCATGCCCAGTCTCAATGCACTGATGACTTTTATCACAGCCCTAAAAAATTCTTCTTAAAGTTAGTTGAATTAAGTACAGTTCCTACAGAACAAAAAATTCTTAAGTATGGCAATAAATACACTAAATTATTGCTGTCACTGCTGGAGCAGGTCTGGGCAGAAAAATGTCACATTATGTCCATTGGGACTATTCAGCTGAGATGGGGCTGAAGCAGTTTTGGGGCTCGGTTGAACCATTTCATGTTCACTTGCTGTTTGTCCCATCCTTACTTGGAAGTGTTAGACACTGACAGCTAGTATAAAAATAAGAAACCAGTCCAATTCTCAGCCTTTACCCTGATGAACCCAAGAGAAAAGGATTAACATCATAATAGAAAATTAATACCATCTAAAGCACATCCAAAATCAATACAGAATGTGCCCCAGTTCCACAATTTCCTATATTTTTCAAATGCAATTCAAATAATTGGCAATGTCTATAATCTTGTGGCAGTAAAATGCTCCAATGTGTGCAACTTAATAGAACAGAATAAATAATAACTGCACAGATTTACATTCACCATTGTCTACATTTTTAACAGAAGTGAACATCTGGACCAATCATTCAATTCTAGCTTTAATAAATTCAGCATGATTTACTGGATACATCCAATGCATTTATCACTAAACCAATGTTTTTTTTCAGTATTAAATTCTACGGTTTTAGAGTCATAAAGTCATGGAACACTGAAATAGGTGCTTTTGGCTTATCTAGACCATGCCAAACTATTATTCTAGCTACTCCCATTGACCTGCACCTGGACTATCGTTCTCTATGTCCCTCCCATTTATGTACCTATCCAAATTTCTCTTAAACGTTGAAATCAAATCCATTCCACTGACAGCTCGTTCCACACTCTCACCATCCTCTGAGTAAAAAAAGATTCTCACACCCACCCCACTCACCCCCCCCCCCAGGTACCCCTTAAATAATTCACCTTTTTCTCTTAACCCATGACATCTAGTTGTAGTATCAATCCAACTTCAGTGGGCAAAAGGCCAGCTTGCATTTTTGTTATAGAAATTCTTGCTTTAATTTATTGTTCATATACCAATGTCATTTTTTTACAAAGTGAAGAAATTCCATATTAAAGTAAAATAGAAATTGAGTACTTTTAAATTAATAATTTCTTTATACTTGCAATTATTATTTTTAATTCATTTATAGTTCAGTGAATCAATCGGATGTGTTATAGATCCTATTCTAGAGAAATTTGCGTTCATTGTCACCCTGTAAGTGGATTATCCCAGGGCCTTTCTCCATGCTGTATAACTCTATGGTTCCATGACTTCAATTAAGCCGAACTAGAATAGCCTTGAATGTTTGAGAATGGTTTCCAGTGGGAAAAAAATACATCATTGGACATATAATGAAGCCAATATAGGACTTAGCAGTGATACCTTTCCAATAACTCCTGAATTCAGTGACTTGCACCTACTGCTTTATAAGATTCTAGTTTCCGATCAAATCCCTGCATGTTCTCATTTCTACATATCATCTTAACTTTGTCTGATCACACAGAGTTCTGGAAATGATTTTTCTCAATGACTAGCTTCTTGTGCATTACTTTCACCCTGCCAAGGGTTATATCGTCTTCAGTCACCCAGGCCCTAGGTCTGAAATTCGCTCTCTACCTCTTCACCTTTTTGCACACTCTGCTTAAAATTCAGCATTTTATTTTGAACTTTGTCAAACATATGATATCTCTTTTTTGTTTATTTGTATTTGACACCTTTACTGTGCTCAAACTGCAGCATAACTACAAATGACACTGCTGTTGTTGAATAGCCTGCACTTATTAATTGTCTGAAATCATATATCAATGATTAAAATTACAGTATTGAGGAGCATTTGATTGCACTGGGCCTGTATCGCTGGAGTTTAAAAGAATGAGGGGAGATCTAATTGAAACATATCAAGTATTGAAAGGCGTTCACAGAGTAGACCTGGAGAGGATGTTTCCTATAGCAGGGGAGTCTATGGCCAGACGGCATAGTCTCAGAATGTAAGGATGTTCTTTTAGAACAGAGTCGAGGAGGAATTCCATAGTGAATCTGTTGAATACATTGCCACATATGGGGGTGGAGACCGTGTCATTGGGTGTATTTAAAGTGGAGGTTGATAGGTTCTTGATTAATCAGGATATTAAGGGTTACAGAAAGAAGGCTGGAGAATGGGATTGAGAAGGATCATAATCAGTCACAATCAACTGGTGAAGTAGATTTGGTGGGCTGAATGCCTAATTCTTTCTGCTACTATGTCTTATGGTCTTAAAACTGTGCTGTCAGGTATGGTGAAGACTGCAGCATAACCCATCACAGGACTTTGTATGTGGAAAGGCATGGGGAAAATTGAAGGACAAAACAGGGAAAAAAATAAAGTGATGAGGGTGTGAATATCAGCATTATACTTAGCAGAATAAAACTGATTTCCACTGTAGTTGATGTATAAAAATGATGAGAGTGCTTGTGCAGTTGAGGTCTTTATGTAAGTGTACTTGGATGCCAACAATACAAATGTACTGCTTCATCTATGAATTTGTGCTTTTGCAGTGATTAAAACTGCTCTGATATAAGATGATGGACAGTGAGTGGGAACTAATGCATTTTTTATATGTTTACCAGTTGTGTACTCTCCCCGGTTTGCTATCGAATGCAAATTTCCCCTATCCATTAAAGGAATCATTTTGTTTGTAGAGAAGTCTGCATTAACAAGAAATGATGGGACTGTGCGCATATCCTCCATCATAAACCAGCTTGGGAAAAAAATCAGAATTTAATAGCTTTTCCTCTTGGCTGAATTATGTATTAGATGTCCGTGTATTAAAATCCCACACTATGCTTATGTGACAGCTTTAAGATGAAGCATGGCAGAACTGTTGGGTGCCCATGGGTTTACCAAATATTGACAAACATTAAATGATGCTAATCCATCACAGTCAGATCAACACAGGTATCCTGCCCCTATCCACAAACAAAGCTGCAATTAAAGCAAGCATGTCTGCTATGAAAGTGAAAATCAACAATACAATATCTACTGACAGCTCATCTAACATGCCAAATCAATAATACTATAGTGCTTATAATAAACTCACACATGGTTTTTGAGATATGCATAGTCTATTTCTTGTACTATACATCAGGGTTTTCTCTCCATGAAAGTGGATTTGAAATTGAAGGCGAGCTTATTGTCATTTGCACAAGTGCAGTTGCAATGAAAACTTATTTGCAGCAGCATTAGAGGCACATAACATCATATAAGCAGTATTCCCAACAAAAGCATACATGATTTTTTACAAGAAAGAACACAATTAGAACAAAAAAGAAGTCCATTTTTGTATAAAGTGGTCATTGTATTGCTAAGCCATAATGATAAGGGATGTGCCAATGGTTCAAGAACTGCATAGTTGAAGGGAAGTAGCTGCTCTTACGATTGGTGAAATTGGATATCAGACCTTTGTATCTCCTTCTCACAGTAGCTGCAAGAGGTGGCATGGCCTGGATGGTGGGATTTTTGATGTTGTCTTCTTGAAGCAGAACCTCCAGTACTTATGCTCAGTGGTGGTAATGTCTTGGGAATCAAACTATTGTGATGGATATTAACTTTCCAGGGCCCGAGACTTATAGGTAACCATAGCTTTCTAGCACAGCAACCTGACCTTTCTAAAAGATCGTAATTGTGTTAAATTTCTAACCAATATTCCTTGCTCTGCAACTTGCTAGTGTATCCTTTCAATTTGTAAGAATTGTTCCTGTGTTTGGAAACCCTTCATAGCTTAAAAATATAATATAATTTTACAGTCCTTTTTAAATCAGAAATCCTTTCTGAGTTTTAAATATGTGTTAAGAACTATTGCGTAAATTTAAATATATAGTGACAAAAATAATACTGTTTAAATCCCTCTTTGGTGGGAGATGGGGATGTACCACTCAGATAATGAGTAATATAATGAGTAATGAGACCTCGCCGCAGAGACTAGAAAGGGAAGTGTAGTTAAGAAGGCGTATGGTATATTGGCCTTCATTATTTGTGGAATTGAATTTAGGAGCCGAGAGGTAATATTGCAGCTACATAGGACCCTGGTCAGACCCCACTTGGAGTACTGTGCTCAGTTCTGTTCACTTCACTGCAGGAAGGATGTGGAAGCCATAGAAAGGGTGTAGAGGAGATTTACAAGGATGCTGCCTGGATTTGGGAGCATGCCTTATGAGGATAGGTTGAGTGAACTCGACCTTTACTCCTTGAAGCGACGGAGGATGAGAGGTGACCTGATAGAGGTATATAAGATGATGAGAGGCATTGAACGTTTGGATAGTCAGAGGCTTTTTCCCAGGGCTGAAATGGTTGCCACAAGAAGACAGAGAGTTAAGGTGCTGGGGAGTAGGTACAGAGGAGATGTCAGGGTAAGTTTTTACTCAGAGAGTGGAGAGTGCATGAAATGGGCTGCCGGCAACGGTGGTGGAGGCGGATACGATAGGGGTCTTTTAAGGGACTTTTGGATAGGTACATGGAGCTTAGAAAAATAGAAGGTTATGGGTAAGCCTAGTAATTTCTAAGGTAGGGACATGTTCGGCACAACTTTGTGGGCCGAAGGGTCTGTATTGTGCTGTAGGTTTTCTATGTTTCTATTAAGCTTATCTTAAGTTAACGTGAGGGTAACCATTGATACCTATATTGAACAGGGCTTAACCTCTCCTTTTGAGTTTAAGGGTTTGCAGACAATGAACCCAATATCAGCACATTATATAGTTATGCTGATTTATGCTTTTAGTCAGGTCTGTTCTGATGAAGGTTTTTTTGACCTGAAATGTAAACTTTGTTCTTATCTCACTAAGCGTTTCCAGATCTGTTGATTTTTTTCCAATATTTCTGTTTTATTTCAGATTCCAAGTGGTCAATAGTTTCATATTACTAACACCTGCAACTTGTCTCAAACATTGAGCTGCATTTCTGTCAATTGGAAGAAAATTAGACAGTAAAATTAGGAGCCTTTGGCAGCCATATCATTATTAGATTTATGTCTGAAATAGCTGACTTCTGTTACTTATTCAAAAACATCAGATAATTAGTTCCACAATCTGCCTGATTAATAATTTTGATCAATTCAGAGAAAATTCATTACCTAAGCATGTACATGCCATCATCTACTACTATGAGATCCATTTTCTTGCAGGCATGAACAGTAGAGCAAAGGAAAACAATGAAAAACTACACATAAATAAAGACAAACAACCAAATTGTAAAAGACAAACTGTGAAAATACAAAAAAAATGATAAATAAATGAATAAATAATATTGAGAACATGAGTTGTAGAGTTCTTACAAGTGAACCCATAAGTGTGGAATCAGTTCAGTGTTGAGTTTGGTGAAGTTATCCATGCTGGTTCAGGAGCTGATCATTGAATGGTACTAACAGTTCCTGAACCTGATGGTGTGGCACCTCCTTCCCAATGGCAGCAGTGAGAAGAGAACATAGCCTGAAAGGTGAGGTCCTTAATAATGGATGCTGCTTTCTTTGGCAGTGTTCCTTGTAGATGTGCTATCTGATTTCTTGTCAGTTTCAATAAAACACATGACATTTTTTTTCCAAAAGCATGGTATTCAAAGGTAGAATAAAGCAGAAAGTTTCAGCAGGATTAGAATTGAACTGGAGCAGATAAAGTGAAGAGGTGAGGAAGAATCTGAACCAGCCATTCTCCACCACACTCATTGTGTTTAATGGAAGGTTTAATAAATCAGGTGGGGGTTCTCAAAACTGGATGTTCCAGGCTTTGGGTAAATTGGTGCAAACATTATCATTATGTGGTAACTAACCCATTTTATAGATTTAGGAAGATGTCTTTTGATTTTTTGATCTCCTATTTAAAAAAAAGAATTCTTTATCTTTTGTAGACTTTTCATGCTGTATAAGTTTGTAAGCATCTTTTCCTGTTCCTCTGCTTTAACAATTTACTGTTCAGCACATATGCTATCTCCTCACATTTTTCCAGTCAAATTTCACTGCTTCGTTCTTCTCTAGTATTTTTTGGAGTATTCTATTAATCTGTTTGTTACCCACTGTGTGATTTACAATCCTCTTCATAGCGCACTACACTCTTAATATTTATGGTGTCAGAAATGCTCCCTATTTTCAAGTGTACACAATAAGAAAAATCATTGGCAGTAACTCCAAACCTTTGGTGTCACCACTTCCAGTTCAAAACACATCTGCATACACTCTGATTCCTATTTGTTGACTATTTCATCCATGAAGATGTTCTCCTCTTCAATTACTTTATCTACTAAATAAATCCACATTGAGAATTCAGATCTGGATCCAGATTCAGATTTACATTTCATATGTACATCAAAACATAAAATGAAAAGCGTTGTTTATGTTAACAAACAACACACTCAAGGATTTTCTGGGGGCAAACGACAAGTGTTGCCACACATTCTGGCATTCACACATTCACAATACTCACTGAATTTCCTAATTTGATAATGCTCTCAAGGAACTGAATTTGTTTTGTTAGACATAATTTATTTTGTAAAATCTCGGAAAAGCATTTAGTTGATAATCTTTTAGAGTCTACGCATTCCATATGAAAATTTGAGAAATGTATCTCCTGATCAGAATCAGAATCAGGTTTATTATCAGGTTTGTTTTTTGCAGCAGCAGTACATTGTATACATAAAATTTATTATTAATTACAGTCAGAAATATAGGAAGTGTTCATGGTTTCCTTGTCCATTCAGAAATCTAATGGCGGAGGGGAAAAAGCTATTCCTAAAATGTTGAGTGTGTGTCTTCAGGCTCTTGTACCTCCTCTCTGATGGTAGCAATCAGAAGAGGACATATCCTGGGTAGTGGGGTTATTTAATAATGGATGCTGCCTTTCTGAGGCTTCATCTTTTGAAGATGTCCTTGATGGTGGGGAGGCTATTGTCCATGATAGAACTGGCTGAGTTTACAACCCTCTGCAATGGCGCTTTCATATCAGAAGGTGATGCAGCCCTCTATTGCTGACAGTGAGAATATCAGGTTGATTAGCCAATGATAAACCACTTTTCACTACTTCCTTTTTTGAACTTATTGCTTGCATTTTCTAGACATGACTGACAACGTTGAAGACAGAAAGAAACAATCAGTCCCTTAATGCAAGTTGCTTCAGTCATGCAGCAGCCAAGAAAGCACATTGGAAAATAAGGCAGTGATGGGCATATGGGGAAAAGGGGTAAGTGCAAAGTCAGAATGGGAACAGAAAAAAAAGCGAAGAGAGAGGGGTGTGATAAATGACCAGAAGTTGGAGGAACCAATGTTCATGTCATCAGCTTTGAATCTCCCCAGATGGAATATGAGGTGTTGCTCCACCAGCCCAAGTGTGGCCTCCTTGAGGCAGTAGAGAAGTCCATGGACCGACATGTTGCAATGGGAATGGGAATTAGAAAGAAGATCGGTGGCCACTGGAAAATCCCGTCTGTTGAGGTGGACAGTGCAAAGGTGCTCAATGAGGTGCAAGACTAAACTTGAGCAGGGGAAGAACATTATTGAAGTCCAAAATTTTAATTTTTAGCAGACTTACAAATAAATGGATATCTGTTAAGTTTACAATCATGTAGCTGATCAAAATTCTTTGCTTTGCTTTATCTAATTTTTGCAGCATTTAAATAATTAATATGGCATGTCATAGTTGGCTTATTTCAAATTTGTTTTAGGGACGACCAGATACAATTTAAAATATTAATAACTAATAAATAAGTAAAGAGGGTATGGACTTGGATATCGTTAAAAGATCCTACCCAGCATAAATTGTTCCAAATAAAGTTTAAACAGTTGTTTCTTCTCAAAAAGATTATCTTCATCTTCCAAAGGAATTATGAAAGAAACCAATATAAATATATTGCTAGACAAAGAAAATGCTGCTGTGGTAACTTGACTCTCTTTTTATAATTCATTGTATTATATTAACAATCATAAAATCAGCCTCTCGCTTGCTGCTGCCAGAGGAGGGTGTCTGAATGTGGTGGCCTCTCTCTCCCTCTCTCTTGAAGCTCTCGAGGGAAGATCCTTGCATTCAAGTGATTTCTCTCCCCCTCAACGCTGTCGGAGTATAGTGTGGAGCAAGATTTTATCTCAGCAGTTTGTAGATTTGGACTCTAGTTCAGGTTAATGATGTGTCCTAGTTCTGGTCGCTCGTTTTCTTTATTGCTACTTTTGGGCAATATTTTGAATGAGGGCAATCTGCAGATAATACTGAAGTATGCCTTTTGAATTTGTGTTTTTATTCACTTTTTTGTTGCCATTTGCGCGATTTATTTTTGTGCATACGGAAAGGATGCGGGTTTGATGTTTTTCTTTGAACAGGTTGGTTCCATGGTTCTTTGTTTTGTGACTGTCTGTGGGGAAGACAAATTTCAGGATTGTGTGCTGCATACATACTTTGATAATAAATGTACTTGGAAACTTGAAAAATCATAAATTCACATAAGCCACAATGCATTGAGAAGTAATGTAACTAGATAGCTTACTGTAGTTTAGAAAACTAAACAAAACAGCATTAAAATATTATTTGCTTCTGTTTCATAAAACACATAGCATTTGTAATATAAACAGAATTCCAAAAGGATATGAATATATTTTCTGCTCCTCTTGAAACTGATCAACGGGACAGGACAAACATTTGTAACTTGTCACAATGATATTGCAACCAATCATTCATTGAGATATTAGAAAAACTGTCAGAAGGTAGTTTTTATTAGGACTCTTGAATGGAGGCAGTAGTGCTGTCTTCCAAGTCACCAGTACTTTTGAACGTAAAAGACAGCTTGAACAGTGCATAAGCTATTGACCAGCCATAACCACATCCAATCACTTCCACTGGGAGTGACAAGAAGATCGGCTGGAAATCAATCTCCCAATGAACCTCATTGTAACTGTAATTCTGCATTCCTGTATACCTGAGATTATTGCCCACTTAACTGGGGAAGTGTTTCACACACTTGGTTTACAAGATTCCTTTTTCCTGGTCACTATTTATATGTCTTCTGTAGAAGATATTTCCAATGGTCACGACTTATATGTCTTTTGAATAAGACATTTCCAAAGATTTGTGAGAAGAGAATTCACCTGATCCTTGTCTTAAGTAGGTGACCAGTAATTTTTAAATGATGATCCTTGATTCTGAAGTCTCCTGCTATACTTTCTTTCCATCAATCCTGTCAAAACCCTTCAGGGTCTTACATGTTTCAAAGAAAAGCCCATTTATGTCTATAAGTCACCATCATGATCTGAAAAGTCAACTCTAAGGATGCTGCCTCACTCACAGTGTTTCTCCAATAGCTCAGATTGCTCCAAATTCCAGCCTCTGCCATCCCTTGTGTTCCCATCTTACTCATCTAAATCTTAGCCTTTCTGAATCTCCCTCATTCGAGAACCCACTCTTTCTTGAGTACACCTTTGCTGAACTATGTTTCATCCTTTCTTAAGGAATTAAGAAACTCAGTGTGGTCACCAGTAGCCTATACACTGGAGCAGAATTCTCCCACTTCCCTTATCAATAAGGATCAGGATCAGGTTTAATATCATTGGCATATGTTGTGAATTTTTTTTTTGATTTTGCAGCAGCAGTGCAATGCAATAAATAATAATGAAAACTGTGAATTACACTGAGAATTTAAATAAGTAGTGCAAAAAAGTAGCGAGGTAGTGTTCATGGGTTCAATGTCCATTCAAAAATCAGATAGTGGAGGAGGAGAAGCTGTACCTGAATTATTGACTGTGTACCTTCAGACTCCTCTAACTAAATGAGGTTTTCTGTGTTGATGGATATAGATTTAGACTATGGGCTATGAATATCCTTGAGGTGCACCAGTGTTGATCGTCAACAAGGTGGAGATGTCATTTCCAATCCACACAGACTGTGGTCTTTCGCAGAGGAACATGAGGATCCAGTTGCGGAGGAATAGTCTGTTAGTTCACTTGTTTATAAGCTATGCCTACATGCAGATCCAGCAATTCTATTACTTCTTCAGTGATTTTACAGAGTTCCTCTCTCCCCTCCACTTCCCAGTTTATGGTACATCTATTTCTAGAGTGTAACTTGTATCTTCAATAGTAATGACTGTTGTAAGAGGACAGTCCAACTCAACCTGCCATATTCTTACTTCCTGATATTAATTAGGGTGGCATTGTAGAGTAGTGGTTAGTACAATCACTTTACAATGCCAACTATTCCCACTGTTGCCTCTAAGGCGTTTGTATGTTCTTCCTGGGGACACGCAATGTTTGTGTTGTAATTGTGGTGACACTCGTAGGCTGCTCCCAGCACATCCTCAGACTGTGTTGGTCATTGATGCAAACAATGCATTTCACTGTATGTTTCAAAGGTTCAATGTATACGTGAAAAATGGAGCTAATCTATAACTCCTCCAGCTCTTTTCATAAAGAACTAATGCTTATGTGATTTTAAGGCACAGTGGATCATTTCTGATAACCTTCACTTGGCACTAATTAGGCAAAATAAAAACACATAACACTGGCAGAACTCAGCAGGCCAGACAGCATCTATGAGAGGAGGTAGTGACAATGTTTCGGGCCAAAACCCTTTATCAGGAGGGTTGAAGGGTTTCGGTCCGAAACGTCATCACTACCTCCTCCCATAGATGCTGTCTGGCCTGCTGAGTGCTGCCAACATTTTGTGTTTTTATTTATTTCCAGCATCTGCAGATTCACTTGTGTTGCCTACTAATTGGGCAAAAACCACTTCCAAACGGGGCTAAAGCATTGCTACCATGTTGCAGTAACAGCTTACTAAATGGTCATTAACAACTTGGATTATATTTATCTCTTTCCTTTAAGTCTTTAGACGAGCTTTTTCAATGCCTAATCTGCTCTCTTGTAGTCATAAATCAGTCCTTCCTTCATCCTTCTTTCCTTCCAGGATTTCTAAAGATATTCCTTCATGAGGTGGAATCCATGGCCAAAGTCCTTTTCTTCTGGTTCATTCTTTACTGGATTATAGTCAGAAATACCTATGGATACAACACATCAACAAAAATTGTAGCTTTTGGACATTTAAGTCTCTTCTGTGGACAGGTGTGTCATCAAATCCTTCTACATTTCAATACTCTAAATTGATTATTGTTGTGATTAGTGCAACACTTTACAGTACCAGTGACCAGGGTTCCTGTCTATAAGGAGTTTGTACATTCTCCCCATAACTGTATGGGTTTCCTGCAGATGCTCCAGTTTCCCCCCACAGTCCAAAGAGGTTGGTTAATTGGTCATTGTAAATTGTCCCATGATTAGGCTAAGGTTAAATTGGGGGTTGCTGGACTATGTGGCTTGAACAGCCGGAAGCACCTATTCTCTGTTATATCTCAATAAATAAATAAAATAAATTTTAAAAAGTTCAGAACAAAGATTAGGAGAAATTTCTTGAGCCAGAAGATGGTTAATCTGTGGCATTCGTAGATGTAGATGGCAGAGGAGGCCAAGTTATTGCGCACATTTAAAGAGGAGATTGATACGTACTTAATTAGTAAAGGTATTAAAGGTTACGGTGAGAAGACATAGAAGAATGGAGTTGAGAAGGATAATAATTCAGCCATGATTGAATGGTGGAGCAGACTTGATGGGCCAAATGGTCTCATTCCGCTTGTACAGTATGACTTATGGTGTCATTCTCAAAGCAATATTTAACAGTTGAAAACTTTAATACTTATGCAAAGCAACAATATAAATTGATAATCAAATTTCAACAATGATTATGGAATCTCAAGGTTGTATATCGTGATATATACGTATGCACTTTGATATTAAATTCACTTTGAAATTTGTATGTTGTACAAATTTGTACGTTGAACTTTGAAGCCAAGTAAATGGTTGAAATCACAGCCCTTGTAATTTTAAACACCTGTAACTATTCTTCCATGAATCATATACTATTCGCTTGCATGTGATTTTTTTAAAAAACGAAGGAAAGGGTATTAATTTGTAATAGACCAATAAAGGGATATTTTGTTTTCTAGAATGTGGTATTGAATAGATTTATAATTCTTAGTGACAACCCACTCTTGTTGACAAAGATTAAGTGGTTAATTTCTAGCTCTTAAGCTGTGAAATGTGCATGTTTTCATCAAACTTTAAAGTGAATGACTAACGTTACAATCAGCAATAAATTACCATTCATAAATGCAAAGCTATAGTTCTTAACTATTTCTGGTTGGCTTACAGTTGTAGTTGTAGCATCTTTCATGCACATGTATATGGGAATTGAATACTCCCCTGAACCTTATATGTGCTGATGGAACATTATTAAGAGATGCCATCTGCTACTTGGAGCTTTAAAAATGAAACCCTATCGTTAATTTTAAACTTTATGGAAAAGCAACATTACGTTTATGCACAAGAAATTCAGCAGATGCTGGAAATCCAAAGCAACACATACAAAATGTTGGAGGAACTCTGCAGGTCAGACAGCATATATGCAAATGAACAAACAGTTGATGTTTCAGGCTGAGACCCTTCTTCAGGACTGGAGGAAGAATTGAACTTATACGTTCAGTGGCCACTTTACTATGTACCTCCTATACCTATTAAAGTAGCCAGTGAGTGCATGTTCATGGCCTTCTATTGCTGTAGCCTGTCCAAATCAAGGTTTGATGTGTTGTGTATTTAGAGATGCTCTCTCTACACCACTGTTGTAATATATGATTATTTGAGTCACTGTTACCTTCCTGTCAGTTTGAACCAACCCGGCCTTTCTCCCTTGAACTCTTTCATTAACAAGGCATTTTTGCTCACAGAACTGCCAATCACTGGATTTTTTTTTGATTTTTTTCACCATTCTCTAAAAATTCTAGAGACAGTTGAGTGTTAAAATTCCAGATGATCAGCAGTTTCTGTGATACTCAAACCACTCTGTCTGGCACCAACAATTTTTCCACAGGGAAAGTCATTTAGATCACATTTCTTCCTCCATTCTGATATTTGGTCTGAACAACAACTGAACCTCTTGACCACATCAGAATGCTTATCTGCATTGAGTTGCTGCCACATGATTGGCTGATTAGGTATTTGCATTAATGAGCAGGTGTACAGGTCCAAGTAATAAAATGGCCACTGACTGTATATATCATGATAATTCTACTTTTATTTGAAGAAAAGATCACCTGAAGAATAGATAATCTCTCTTTATATCCTACATGTAGAAAAAAAGAACTTGTATTAGCTTCCACCTCTGCCTGCTTAGTGAAAAATCAGAAAGAAATCACGTACTATGACATGATTCCATGGCAGAGGTTTGAAATCCATATGTATTGTTTGTTGACAGCCAATTCCATTTACATTGACATTTAATATCTAGATATTGCCAAATAATATATAGTTGGTGAAAGCTGAAATCAATATTTGGCAGGTCCTTTCTATAACAAAATATTCACTGTACAATTTTTAAATGACTGAGTATGGAAGGAAGATCCCAATGAAAATAGTAAATAATGAAAATGTCTCCTGACTCTGTCATTAGACAAATTCCTTCAACAGATATGGAATAATAGGAAACAGAAAATTAGTGAGGACATTTCCAGGGCCGCAGAAAAATATTTCTGAAGTAGATTCCCTTAGACAGCATTTGATTTTTTTGGAACACAGAGACTCAGTTGAGATTAAGGACAGGAGAGGCTGAGAGGGTATGGGCCGAACACAGGAAAATGCAAATGGCTCAGTTTAGTCAGCATTGATGTGTTGGGCTGAAGGGATAGCTTCCAAGCTGTACAATTCTATGGCTCAATGGATCTATGACTCAATTCAATTAAGAAACTGAGAAAGGATAATCAAGAATGACTTATTTCCTTCTCATCAAGTTTGATAGTGAAAGGTTATAGATTTAAAACAATTGATAAAAGATTTAGAGGGGAGTACAGCAATTGACTGTCAAAGACTGTCATATAACTATAGAACAATTACAGCACTAAAACAGGCCATCTCGGCCCTTCTAGTCCATGCCTAACGCTTACTCTCACCTGGTCCCGCTGACCTGCACTCAGCCCATAACCCTCCATTCCTTTCCTGTCCATATACCTATCCAATTTTACTTTAAATGACAATATCGAACCTGCCTCTACCACTTCTACTGGAAGCTCATTCCACACAGCTACCACTATCTGAGTAAAGAAATTCTCCTCGTGTTACCCCTAAACTTTTGCCCCCTAACTCTCAACTCATGTCCTCTTGTTTGAATCTCCCCTACTCTCAATGGAAAAAAGCCTATCAATGTCAACTCTATCTATCCCCTTCATAATTATAAATACCTCTATCAAGTCCCCCCTCAACCTTCTACGATCCAAAGAATAAAGACCTAACTTGTTCACCCTTTCTCTGCAACTTAGGTGCTGAAACCCAGGTAACATTCTGGTAAATCTTCTCTGTACTCCCTCTATTTTGTTGACATCTTTCCTATAATTCGGTGACCAGAACTGTACACAATACTCCAAATTTGGCCTCATCAATGCCTTGTACAATTTTAACATTACATCCCAACTCCTATACTCGATGCTCTGATTTATAAAGGCCAGCATGCCAAAAGCTTTCTTCACCACCCTATCCACGTGAGATTCCACCATCAGGGAACTATGCACCATTATTCCTAGATCATTCTGTTCTACTGCATTCTTCAATGCCCTACCATTTACCATGTATGTCCTATTTGGATTATTCTTACCAAAATGTAGCACCTCATACTTATCAGCATTAAACTCCATCTGCTATCATTCAGCCCACTATTCCAACTGGCCTAAATCTCTCTGCAAACTTTGAAAACCTACTTCATTATCGACAACGCCACCTACCTTAGTATCATCTACATACTTACTAATCCAATTTACCACCCCATCATCCAGATCATGTGGGGATTGTGGTGATACCATGCGTCACGTGTAAGAATGTGATTGGACAGAGTTATGGGCATGCGCAGAACTGACAGAATGATCTAGAAGAATGGTGTGATTGCCGTTTGCTGTTGTAAATAGAAGTTTCTAGTTATGTTCTTCCAGAATATGTTTCTTTATGAGTAACCCACGGTATGTATAAAGAACACAACATGGTGTCAGAAGTTGGTCTGGAAGAATAATATATTCGCTAAACACGGGAGATGCAAAGATAATCAAAAAAAAGCGCAAACTTTTTTAGCGTTTGCTAACAGCTTTAAAAATCTAAATTTTTCAACCCCGATTGATGCTTCAGCTGACTAGAAGCATAGCTGAAAACTGGAAAAGATTTAAACAGCGTTTAGAAATTTATTTATCGGCGATCAGAGCAGATAATAAAATGGAAAAATGAAAGCTGCCATTCTACTCCACGTGATTGGTGATGACACAATTGAGAGACCTGGTCAAACAATTGATTAACTTGTTATGGAGTTGAGACACCACAGTAAAACTTGTGACTTTGCAGAGCTCACAGATTCTCTCATTAAAGATAGAATTGTTTATGGCATTTTGGATAATGGACTGTTAAGAGAACAAGACATCGACCTGGAAGAAGCTTTGAGGCTGTGCAAAGCTTCAGAACCTGTGATGTCACAGGCCAAAGAGCTTTTTATTGAGAGCTGCGTAGACGCTGTGAAGTGCGAACATATTAGCAAAAATAATGAAGCAACAACGAAACTGACAGAGAGCAAGACGTCATCTGAAAGAAAAAAACTTTTTGATTGCTGTGGGTGGAAGCACTGACCTAAAAAGTGTCCAGCGTATGGAAAAATGGGCAATCACTGTGGTAAGAGTAATCATTTTTCATGCTGTTGCAGAAGTAGAAAGGAAATAAAACACGTAAATGCAGTGCTTGAAAATGAATGTGAGGAGTTTTATATCGATCTGCTTTGTGAAAACAAACAAAGTAAGAATGACTGGACTATTTCAGTGCAAGTGAACCAAAACAATATTCTGTTTGAACTGGATACTGGAGCACAAGTAAATGTTCTTGCAGAATCTGAGATTAATGCATTAAAGCCAAGACCAAAGTTACATCAGACAAATATAAAAATGTAAACACAAAGTACACTGCAGATGTTGTGGTCAAATCAACACATACATCAGCTGGATGAACTCAACTGGTCGGGCAGCATCTGTTGAAACAAGCAGTCAATGTTTCGGGCCAAGACCCTTCACGAAGGGTCTCGGCCCGAAACATTGACTGCTCATTTCAACGGATGCTGCCTGACCGGCTGAGTTCATCCAGGTTATGTATGTGTTAAATATAAAATGACTGGGTATTCAGGTGCCGACATTGCAGTTAAAGAAACATGTGTGGCAAAAGTATCACACAAAAATATTAAGCACACACTTTCATTTGTGGATATGCCAAAAAAGGTAAAGTCAATACTTGGTTTACCTGCCTATGAGAGACTGAATTTGGTCAAAAGATTATTAGACCTGGACAGTGACACTGAGTCAAAATACAGTGACTTGATGAAAGAGCGAGAGAAAACAGAATTTGATTCTAATGCGGCAAAAGTAAAAGAAGTCATTAAGAAAAATCCCTGACCAGCCCTTTGTTACCAGCATCCAACAAAGCATTGTCACCAAAACTAAACTTGCCATTATAGTACAATACTGATCTGAAGCCAAAGAGTGACAAGAATCAGGATCCAACTGAAGTGAAAGCACAAGTGAAGGAATTGAGAAGTTTTATTGAAATGATGAAGTTTCAGCATAAAAAAGAGATGACACAGTTAATGAATGAATTGTAATTTCTTCTCAGAGACCTCAAGAAGGACCAACTTCAGAGTTTCCATTAACTGATGCAGACCAGACAAAATATGAAAATAACAACAAAACACAAGAACTGTGTGAACCACTTAGAAGATCTACTTGTGTTCGTAAACCCCCAGAGAGACTGATAGAGACATGCTAAATTATGCATTTGTTTTGAGTAATGTTGCTAATTGTTTTCTTTATAAGGAATGGAAGATGTGGTGATATCACATGTTACATGTAAGAACGTGATTGGACAGAGTTATGAGCATGCGCAAAACTGACAAAATGATCTAGAAGTGTGGCAGTGTTAAACCTGGTTGCTGCTTGCTGTTGTAAATAAAAGTTCTAGTTATGTTCTTCCAAAATATGTCTCTTTTGAGTAACCCATGGAATGTATAAAGAACACAACAGGGGTTAGTTTGCTTCTCGATTGTAAGCCCATTTGAAATGCGCTGGTCATTGATTTGTCCATTTGAAACATACAGCAGCTTTTTCCCATTGGTTGCCTTGTGTGGCACGGCACTGGTATCTGTTTTCAGGCACCTCATGAGTATAAGAACAGCACACGTGGGAGGCTCTGTCTTTTTGCTTTAGTCTCCAAGGATTCCTCTTCACACTGAGGACTTTGCAATGAGAACCATTGGGAATGTTTGCTCCAGACTCTCACTGTTGGCTAAGTATCTGTTTGTTGAACATTTAGTTTTGTACTTTGTGTAACTTGGGGGACTTACCACCTGGTTGAATCCTTTACTATTTATAAATAAAATATTAATATGCTTATTCATAGTCAGTGTCTTCTGTCTCACTCATCAAACCCAGGAACCTTGTTGCAAGGACCAAGGGCTGACCAGCAAGATTAATTTAAAGCAGGATTCCACGAGAAGTCACTATGGGTTCACGATTAAAAAATAGTGTGTGATGCTAGTGCTCGCGGTGGTGGCCATTATTAGCAATTTCAGCCCAGTATGGCAGTGTGCGGTAGGACCGTGCTTATTTGGTTTAGTCCATTCTCAGTTTTTGACGCGAGAATGGAGAGGCTGTTGATAACTGGTGAGTACCGTATTGCATGGGGGGAGGACGGTAGGCTGAAGAAGAGCGTGAAGTGCATTTTCCAAGCATTAAATGGACTCACCCAACTTCAGCTGTGATGTTACCCTCCCGAATTACCTCCTCCAACTTCCTCTTCCGCGCAGCTGTCTGACTAATGGGAGTGAACAAACTATACCAGTTTTGTAGAAAATTACAGGGAAATTTTCATTCTAAAGAAGGTTTTTTAAGTGCCGCAACTCAGCTGTTGGTCTGCCGCTTTACTATTGTGAAAAAAGAACATCCTGACGATGTCATGACACTCTGCTTTCTTCAGAGTGGTACTGATGTCAAAAACTCTTGGAGATGAAATGAAAAAAAGTTCTGGATCATGCTACAGCAATGGTTAATTTCATTAAAAAATACAGTTCACTTGAGAATGTTTGAAAAACTGAAAATCTGGACAAAGAGCACACCAGCTACGTACAGAAATCCGGAGGCTTAGCAGGAGAAGAGTTCTCAACAGGGGGTTTGAGCTGAAAGGTGAATTGCAAGAGTACTTTCAAGAAACCAGTAGGCCAGATTTTGTTGAATATTTTGAAGGTGAAGAATGGCTGCAGAAACTAGTCTACTTAGCAGACATTTTTCATCATATGAACCAGTTGAACAATTCTGTGCAAGACCCTGGAAAAAAATGTTTTGACTTCATGTGAGAAGATTCTTGGAGTTAAAAGGAAACTGAATCTTCATAAAAATCTTGTTGTAAAAGGAAATCTTGAAATTTTCCACTGTTGTTTGAGCTTGAGAGTGAAGAAGGATATCAGAAAGTCTCAAGTCTTATTGGCAACCATTTGGAAGAACTGCAGAACAAAATTCAACAGTATTTTCCTCCTTTGCAACACTAGTGTATGACTGGGTGAGGGACACTTTCTCTGAATCTTCTGCTCAGCCTGAGGACTTGACTTTGAGAGAAGAGGAAAAGCATTGTGAGCTGTAGTCCGATCGTGCACTCAAGATGTAATTTACTGACCCACCCCTGGACAAGTTCTGGATTTCTGTGAAAGAAAATTAGACACCCATTCATAGGAAAGCAATGAATTTTTTTTTCTGCAGTATTCAACTTCTTACATGTATAAGCAAACTTTTTCTTGTTTAACAAACATCAAGAGGAAGGATGCTTGTTATCATCTCATTTCAGTTAAAGGTGAAATCCATGTGTGCTTATCTCAAGTTCAATCCTGAATTGAGTATTTGTGCAGCAAAAAAACAAGCACGGGTTTCACATGCTAGGCCATTATTTAAGCCTAATAATTTTTTCAAAGTCTTATATAAAATTGTGTCTTAGGCTATACTTTTTTCATATTGCTTTGGTTTATGATTTTTAGTAACTTTACTATGCAACATTGTCAATATATTTGCGTGTATTAAATAGCATTAATTAAAATCAATTTACAACCTTTATCTAAATTAAATCTATTGGCCTTACCTTTATAAAAATAAAATCCCATTTTGGCTTAAGCCATTTTTTTAAAGAAATTTATTATGTTTGCCTTAAGATTTTTAAAAAATTTATGAAAGGGAAAAAGGAGATTAATTTCAAGAAAGGTAAGCTAGCTTAACTACCTGATTTTTTTTCAAGAAAGGTTGGCTAAAACATTCATTCTCTTCTCAAAAGGGCATTGACAATTATTTCTGGATTCTTAAATCTACAACTTACTGATCATGTTTATGTACCATGAGCGCCAGATATAATAATTTTTTTACACAGGAGTTCCCTGAGACCTGAAAATTATTTCAAGGGTTCCTCCAGGGCAAAAAGTTTGAGAAAGGCTGATTTAAAGTGTACATGCGGCTGGATTGGATATGATGGACTAGTGTCTACTGTGGTGCAAATGTCTGTGAGTCTGAGAAAAGAACCAAGCATAAGAGGCAAACCCAATGTTAGCATTAATTTTGAGAGGACTAGAACATAAAAGCAAGGATGTAATGCTGAGGCTTTATAAAGCATTGGTCAGATAATGCTTGCAGCATTGTGAGTAGTGTAGACCCCTTTGGAGGTGGTCTAGAGGAGATTCATGAGAATGATTCTGGTAATGAAAGGGTAAACTTAGGAGGGGCATTTGCTCAGGCTGGCCTGTACTCGCTGGAGTTTAAAATGTATATGTCTGTAGTATCCAAGACATCTTCAAGGAGCAGTGCCCTAGGAAGGCAGTGCCCATCATTAAGGAACCACACCCCCAGGACATGCCCTCTTCATACTGTTAAAATTGAGAAGGAGGTACAGAAGCCTGAAGGCACACACTCAGTGATTCAGGAACAGCTTCTTCCCCTCTGCCATTAAATTCCTAAATGGACATTGAACCCATCAAAACTACCTCACTACTTTTTTTTTGTTTTCTGTACTATTTATTTTAACTTAACTATTTAATAGACCACTAGATATAGGAGCAGAATTAGGCCATTTGGCTGATTAAGTCTGCTCAACAATTTCATCATGGGTGATCCAATTTTCCTCCCAGCCCCAGTCTCCTGCCTTCTCCCCCATATCGCTTCATGCCCTGACCGGTCAAGATTCTAACAACCTCTTCTTTAAATATACATAAAGGCTTGACCTTCACAGCTGCCTCTGGCAAAGAATTCCACAGATGCACCACTCTCTGGCTAAAGATTTTTCTCCTTAACGGTTATAAAAGGATATCCTTCTATTCTGAGGTTGTGTTCTCTGGTCTTAGACTCAGCCACCATAGGAAACATCATCTCTACATCCTCTCTATCAAGTCCTTTCAGCATTCGATTTTTGAACCTCCTTTGAACCCTCTCCAGTTTCAGAATATACTTTCTAAGATAAGGGACCCAAACCTGCCCACAATACTCCAAGTGAGGCCTCATCAGAGCTTTCTAAAGTTTCGACAGTTTGCTTTTATATTCTAGTCCTCTTGAAATGAATGCTAACATTGCATTTGCCTTCCTCCGCACAGACTCAACCTGCAAATTAACCTTTAGGGAATCCTGCACAAGAGCTCCCAAGTCTTTTTATACCTCAGATTTTTTTTTGTATTTTCTCTCCATTTAGAGAGTAGTTAACCCTTTCATTTCATCTATCAAAGTGCATGACCATATACTTCCCGTCACTATATTTCATCTGCCATTTCTTTGCCCATTCTCCTAATCTGTCTAAGTCCTTCTGTAGCCTCTTGGTTTCCTTAAAATTACCTACTCCTCCACCTATCTTCACATCATCTGCAAACTTTGCAACAAAGCCATCAATTCCATCATCCAAATCATTGTCGTATAACATTAAAAAAAATTAGTCCCAACACCAATCCCCGTGGAGCACTATTAGTCGCTGGCAGCCAGTCAGAGAGGTTCCTTTTTTTTTAGCTCTTTGTCTTGTTATGATATGGCAACAATGACTATAGATTTGAGACAGGTTTATTATAAACAAATAAAACATTTATTAAACACTGCTCAATAGAAAACCAAAAGTAAACAAACGACTAACTTAGCCTGAAGTTAACTGCTAAACGGCAACTCGAACAGTTCTTAAAGCGATAAATGCGAGCACAGTTCTTAAAAGTGGTAAATGCAAAAGTCCAAATGATTGACACAGTCAATTAGGAGAGACTTTCCTGAAGTAACAAATTCCTTGACAACATGATGTTACTGCTGATACCAGCTGAAATAATCTGTGCCCTAAGGATTTATGATGAAGAAAATAAAACGGCTTAAATGCACTGACCTTTCCTTGGTGAATAACCGCTGCTCTAGCCCTTTCCGCTCTTACAGTAGGTACTATCTTGGATGCAGGTTACTAATTCCTTGAACGAAGATTAAATAAGGTCGAACCTGTTTTACCGCCGACAACACCAACTTTTCTCGATCCTCGATCCTGCAAAGGTAGAAATCAAAACTCGCAGTGGTTTTAAAATCTACCGGCACAACTTACAATAGAAAGTAAAACTCCACTTTAAAACAAAACTGCGTTTAAGACGAACATGCAGCATAACGGAGTCACTGACGAATTAAGCCATGAACTGACCTATGTCACAGCAAGGCTTTCTCCTTTTACACTTGTTGAAACAGGCCATCACATGACCTCTCACTGGCGGGAAAATTACATCACTCTACCATCACAAGGCCATTTCCTTTTTTTTTAAATTTTTTTTTATTAGTTTTTCAAAACATTTTACAAAATTAAAAACCCCAAATCCCAATGAGGAGCATTAATACAGAGCAAGGTTAAGCATACAATAACAATATGCTACACAGGAAGAGAATTTAACAAAAAAGCACCTAAATTAAAGACAAGTGAGCTTAGTGTCCTCCCCAAACCCCACAACACAAGAAAAAAAAACAACGATTCCAGACCAACCACCACACAGTATAGAGAGTATAAGTCCGGACAGTCAAACTCCCAGACTGTAAATACACTTAGCATGCCTACTACCAGAAAAAAAAGGGAGCTGAAATCAAAGGACCGAAAACAAAAAAAAAACCCTAGGCAAGAGGAAGGTTATGAAAGTACTCGATAAAAGGCCCCCAGATCTTATGGAACTTTAAATCCGAATTGAGAACTGAATAATGAATTTTTTCGAGGTCCAAGCAGGCCATAATGTCGTTAAGCCATTGCGCATGAGTGGGCGGGGCAACATCTCTCCATCTAAGGAGGATCAAGCGTCTCGCCAGGAGAGAGGCAAAGGATAGTATTCGGCATTTGGTCGGACCCAGACATAAATCTGTCTCGCCCCAAAAACCGAACAGAGCAATTAAGGGGTTAGGTTCTAGGTGCTGATTCAGAATACCCGATAGTGTAGTGAAGACATCTTTCCAGAATTTCTCCAAGCTAGGACAGAGCCAGTACATATGGATGAGAGATGCCACGCCCCTCTTGCATTTATCACAGAGCGGACTAATGCCAGGGTAGAATCGAGATAGTTTAGATTTAGACATATGGGCTCTATGAACAATCTTAAACTGTAAGAGACAATGGCGAGCACAAAGAGAGGTTGAGTTAACCGATTTGAGAACTGAGTCCCAGCTCTCCTCGGATAAGGAGATATTTAAATCCTGCTCCCAGGCCATTTTAATTTTATCCACAGGGGCCCGTCGTAAGGCTGCTAGTTTATCTTGGATAATTGAAATTAAACCTTTACCTAGTGGATTAATGGAGAGAAATAGGTCCATAGCATTTTTTGCAGGCATTTCAGGAAAGTTAGGAATTAAAGGAGCAGTAAAGTGTCGGATTTGGAGATATCTGAAAAAGTGAGCGTTAGGCAGGTTGAACTTAACAGAGAGCTGTTGAAAAGAAGCAAAGCGGTTATCAATGAAGAGATCTTCAAAATGTCTAATGCCCTTCCTGCACCAAACATGGAATGCTGAATCAAACGTGGTAGGTAAAAAAAGGTGATTATGTGCGACAGGGCTAGAAATGGAAAACCCCTGGAAACCATAGCATTTCCTGAACTGAGCCCATATACGCAAAGTGTGTCTAACCAGAGGATTAGCTATTGATCTGGGCAGACTGCTAGGGAGTGCAGAGCCAAGAAGTGCAGATATAGATAGGCCATTTCATCATGCTCAGCAGAGACTCAATTACATCATGTTCATGTGACAGTCACATGATACCCATGGGGTATGTAACAGCCACTACTTTATCCATACAGGAATTTTCTCCTATAATACCATTTCTAGAATCCTGCAGCTTGTTAAGCAGCCTCATGTGTGGCACCTTGTCAAAGGCCTTTGGAAAATCCAAATATACAATATCAACCAACTTGGTCTATCCTGCTTGTTACTTCTCCAAAGAATTCTAACAGATTTGTCAGGCAAGATTTTCACTTGAGGAAACCATGCTGATACATCCTATTCTATCATGTGGCTTCAAGTCTCTTGAGACCTCATCCTTAATAATCAACTCCATCTTCCCAACCACTGAGGTCAGACTTTGGTTTAGTTTCTTCTGCCTTTCTCCCTTCTTGAAGAATGGAGTGACATTTTCAAATTTCCAGTCTTCCAGAAATATTCCAGAATCTAGTAATACTTGATGGATGTGGAAGCATTGGAAAGGGTACAGAGGAGATTTACCGAGATGCTGCCTGGTTTAGAGAGTATGGATTATTAGCAGAGCTGGGGCTTTACTCTTTGGAGAGGAGGATGAGAGGAGACATGATAGAGGTGTACAAGATATTAAGAGGAATAGATAGAGTGGATAGCCAGCACCTCTGCCCCAAGGCACCACTGCTCAGTACAACAGTACATGGCTTTAAGGTACAGGGAGGGAAGTTCAAGGGGGATATTATATAACCATTTAACCATATAACAATTACAGCATGGAAACAGGCCATCTCGGCCCTTCTAGTCCGTGCCAAATGCTTACCTTAAATAGTCCCACTGACTCGCACTCAGCCCATAACCCTCCATTCCTTTCCTGTCCATATACCTATCCAATTTTACTTTAATTGACAATACTGAACCTGCGTCTACCACTTCTACAGGAAGCTCGTTTCACACAGCTACCACTCTCTGAGTAAAGAAATTCCCCCTTGTGTTACCCTTAAACTTTTGCCCCTTAACTCTCAACTCATGTCCTCTTGTTTGAATCTCCCCTACTCTCAATGGAAAAAGCCTATCCACGTCAACTCTATCTATCCCTCTCAAAATTTTAAATACCTCTATCAAGTCCCCCTCAACCTTCTATGCTCCAAAGAATAAAGACCTTAGAGTAAGTTTTTTCACTCAGAGAGTGGTTGGTATGTGGAATGCACTGCCTGAGTCAGTGGTGGAGGCAGATACACTAGTGAAGTTTAAAAGCGTACTAGACAAGTATATGGAGGAATTTAAGATGGGGGGTTATATGGGAGGCAGGGTTTCAGGGTCAACACAACATTGTGGGCCAAAGGGCCTGTAATGTGCTGTACTAAGTTATATGTACTATGTTCTAAGTTATATCAATACTGATGCCTCCACGATCTCTTCAGCTACCTCTTTCCAAACACTGGAGTGTACATGAACTGGTTCAGGTGACTGATCCACTTTCAGACTTTCAGTTTCCCAAGAACCTTCTCTCTAGTTTTTACCTTCACATACTTCATGACCCCTGACACCTGGAACTTCCACCATACTACTAGTGTCCTCCACAGTGAAGACTGATGCAAAATAGGCATATAGACATTAATAAGCATGACTATATTTAATGTAGCTCAGTTTTTTTTCTCTATATTTATCATCTATTTCATTGTACTGCTATGGTAACCTATTGAAAATTGAAAGGCCTAGACTGTGTGGATGTGGAGAAGATGTTTCCTACAGTGAGGAAGTCTAGGACCAGAGGACACAAGCTCAGAATGGAGGGGTGTTCATTTAGAACAGATGAGGAGGAACTTCTTCAGCCAAAGGGTGATGAATCTATGGAATTCATTGCCATAGATGGTTGTGGAGGACAGGTCATTGGGCATATTTAAAACAAAGGTTGACATGTTCTTGATTAGCATGGTATCAATGATTACAGGGAAAATGCATTAGGATGGGGTTGAGAAGGATAATAAATCATACATGTTGGAATGGCAGAGCAGACTCGATGGGCTGAATGGTCCAATTTTACTCCAATGCCTTATGGTCTTACATATTATAATCAATAAAGAACCTTCTCCATTTTAAGTGTCACATTACACAGAGCCCCAAAATCAAAATAGGTCCTTGTGTAATTGTATTTTGGACTTCCTGATGAAGAGACCACAGACAGTCCATGTTGGCAGCAACAGCTCTAACTCCATTATGGGTGTACACCAGCATCCTCCAGGACTGCGTGTTCAGCCAGCTGCTGTCCACACTGCCAATACACAACTGCACTGCCAAATCCATATCTAACCACGTAATTAAGTTCACTGATGACAAAACAGTGATTGACCTCATCAGAACAATAATGAAACAACAATCAAAGAGGAGGCAGAGCAGCCTGTGGACTGGTGTAAGCACAATAACCTGAGTCACAATGTGGACAAGACTAACAAGATGAACATGAACTTAAAGAAGGTGCAGACTTCCTACCGCACATCAGCAGTTTCTCTGTGAAAGGAGTCAAGAGCACCACATTTTTAGGTGTGCAGATAACTGATGATCTCAACTGGTCCCTCACAGCCACACCTTTATTCACATTCAGACCCAAGTTAATGCACTTAGACCACATCTTTAGCTAAGAGAACACAGTAAGCAGAGCCTTCACTTCCCGAGGAGATTGTGGCAAGCGAGACTTCTCACCATCCCTTCCTCACCACATTCCACAGGAGTACTGTTAAGATTGTCCTCGTCCAGTATGGGAATTTCAATGCATCATATCACAAGGCCTTACAACGGATAGTGAGGACTGCAGAAAACATAATCAGGATCTCTCTCCTTTTCATTCAGAGAGTAAGGAGGCATGGGATCCAAGGGGACCTTGCTTTGTGGATCCAGAAATGGCTTGCCCACAGAAAGCAAAGGGGGGTTGCAGGTGGTTCATATTCCACAGTGAGATCGGTGACCAGTGGTGTCCCAAAGTAATCTGTTCTGGGACCCCATCTCTTTGTGATTTTTATAAATGCCTAGATGGGGAAGTAGAAGGGTGGGTTAGTAAGTCTGCTGATAACACAAAAGTTGGGAGTGTTGTGGATAGTCTGGAGCATTGTCAGAGGTTACAGTAGGACATTGATAGGATACAGAACTGGACTGAGAAGTGGTAGATGGAGTTCAGTCTTGATAAGTGTGAAGTGGCTTATTTCAGTAGGTCAAGTATGATGGCAGAATATAGCATGAATGGTAAGATTCTTGGCAGTGTGGAGGATCAGAGAGATGTTGGCCTCTGTCCATAAAACACTCAAAGCTGCTGCGCAGGTTGACAGTGTTGTTAAGAAGGTGTATGGTGTGTTGGCATTCATCAACCGTGGGATTGATTTCAAGAGCTGTGAGGTAATGTTACAGCTAAATAAGACCTTGGTCAGATCCCACTTGGAGTATTTTGCTCAGTTCTAGTCACCTCAGTACAGGAAGGATGTGAATACTATAGAAAGGGAGCAGAGGAGATTTACAAGGATGTTGCCTGGATTGGGGAGCATGCCTTATGAGAATAGGTTGAGTGAACTTGACCTTTTCCTCTTGGAGCAATGGAAGATGAGAGGTGACCTGATAGAGGTGTATAAGCTTATGAGAGGTATTGATCGTGAGGATAGTCAGAGTCCTTTTTCCCAGGGTTGAAATGGCTAACATGAGGAGGATAGTCTTGAAGTACTTAGAAGTAGGTACAAGGGGGATGTCAGAGGTTAGTTTTTCACACAGTGTGTGGTGGGTGTGTGCAATGCACTGTCACTGACAATGGTAGAGGCAGATACAATAGGGTCTTTTAAGAGACTCTTAGATAGGTACATGGAGCTTAGAAAAAATAGAGGGCTATGTGGTAGGGAAATTCTAGGCAGTTTCTAGAGTAGGTTACATGGTCAGCAAAGTGTTGTGGGCTGAAGGGCCTGTATTGTGCTGTAGATTTTCTATATTTCTATGTTCTACCCCACCCCCATTTAGGACATACACTCAGTGGTTACTTTATTAGCCACCTTTTGTATCTAATAAGCTGGCCACTGAGTGTACGTTTGAAGTCTTCTGCTGCTGTAGCCCACTCACTTCAAGTTTCAACATGTTGTGTATTCAGAGATGCTCTTCTGCACACTACTATGACTATTTGTGAGTTACTATTGCCTTCCTGTCAGCTTGACCCAATCTGGCCATTTTCCTCTGACCTCTGTCATTAACAATGCATTTTTACCCACAGAACTGTTGCTCACTAGATGTTTAGTTTCCATTTCCTGCACCATTCTCTGCAGACTCTTGACTGTTGTGCTTGAAAGTCCCAGGAGATCAGCAGTTCCTGAGATACTCAAATCACCCCACCTGTCACCAACTATCATTCCACAGTCAAAATCACTTAGATTGCCTTCTTCCCCATTCCAATGATTGGTCTGAACAACAACTGAACCTCTATATCACGTCTGCATAAGGTACATGAATATCATTGAGTTCATGGCACATGATTAGCCGATTAGAGATTTGCATTAATAAGCATGTGTACAGATGTACATAATAAAGTGGCCACTGGGTGTATATAAGAAGCGTTATATGCGCAGCGAATCCAGTATTGCCAGTGACCCCTCCCATCCTTCCCACAATCTCTTTGACCTACTACTGGCAGATGGTACTGCAGCATTAGAACCAGAACTGCCAGGCTGAGCAATAGCTTCTTCCCCTGGGCTGTTAGACTTTTTAACACTTTACTGTCACCCATCACATATGTACACACTGTCTCAATGCCCTGCCACCAACAACAACCTATTCCCCAAATCAAAGACACACCCTCATCCTGCACTGGTATTTTCTTTTTTTTTTTGTGCTGCTGTTTCACTTATTTATATAACTGTTTTTTAAATTATAATAATGCCAGTACTATCTTACATTAACATGCACTTTGCACTTTCTGTTAACCTCTCAACCTTCAGGCCAAAGGCGATGCCACTAAGGGACATGTGTTGATATTATTTTGTGACTGTATATGCTGGATTGTATCTATTAAGTATGTGCTGTGTTAGACTGTGTGTACATTGTTTTGTATCTTGGCCCCGGGGAATGATGTTTTGTTTAGCTGTGTACATGAGTATGGTCGAATCTTCTTCACCCACTCCTCTCCCCCTCACTAGATGCTGTCCGAGGAAAGTGCAGGAGTCTTGGGATCCATGTTAATAGGATTGATTGGCAAGGTTGTGGACTCATTTTGGGGGACTTTCAAGTTCATGTTGCATGTATTCCTAGAATCTGGATACTCTGGCTTTTGCTGTTTTTGAGTGGGGCAATCGATGCGGACTGGGGCGCTTCAGCGAAGAAAGGCTGTGTGGCCTCCTCTGGATAGCAGTATGGCACTGAGCTGAGCTAAATTGAATACTACCAGACCACTGGCTTGACGTTTGATTTGCTATGTATTGTTCGCTCTTTGCTATTTGCAAAAATTTGTCTTTTTTTCACTCATTGGGTGATTGATGTTTTCTTAAACAGGTTCCATGGCGTTTCTTCATTTTGCTGCTGCCTCCAGGAGGTTGAATCTCAGAGTTGTATTCTGTATACATAGGTTGATAATAAATGTACTTTGATCTTTGCATGACAATAAACGTGAACATGAACTTGAAGATTTCATGATCCATAATGTAAATCCATGATTTTATTCAGGTTTTATTTTCCTTAACAACTGGTTTGTGTCAGCATACAAAAGATTTGTGATATGCAATCTAAATATTGGACAAATTACTGTTAAAAGATAAACAGAAAGATTCATCGTAATATTTTTTTTAATAGTTTCAATCTGACATCCTGTCTTCAGTAAAAGTGGAAGTGAATATTTTGATTCATTTTTGACTTCTGTACTTTAACCTTTAACCTGACACCCATTCATCCATTTCAGTTTAATAAGATTCCAAACAATACTCTAGCTAAAGTTTAATTAAGCATTTATAATGAATGAGCATAACTTTCATATTCTAACTTATTTAGAATGCCCTAGATCTCATGTTCTTGAGGCTGAAATGATTTGTACTGATGCATTAAGGAAATTCTTAATGCTTTCAGATGATAATGGAAGCTAGTATGGAGTATAACCAATGGCATTCGGCAGCTAGGTCAAAAGTTCTCATTTGTATTGGGAATTTAATGCAATTTTATGTAATGTGTTGGTGATAGGAATGGTCCTGGTAGATTGAATCTTCTTTTTCAAAATTATTGTTTCATGTGATAGCCCAAAAGAAAATGTGCTCAGTAATAGGCCGAATGTTCCAGTGGAAGTCAAGTGAAGCTGTGACTTGAACTCTCAACCGTCAGGGGTCTATTTTAGATTTGGACGCTAATGTTTCTTTATAGCCAAATGGTGGTGCACAATGCACTGAGTTTTCTTCCCCCTGTTGATAATACTCTATGTATGTGCAAAGTCATTTTGTTCCTTCTTTCAAACATTCATTCAGTGGAAGTTGATGTCAGCTGAAGTCCTTTAAAAGTAGGTCATTCTTCTGTTGTGGTCATCCAATGCATTGGTATGCAATTTTCTTGGTGGCTTAGTGACAAGTGACCATTTAATAAAGATAATTCATTGGTATGCATCCCTTTTGTTTGATGGTTTACTGGTAAGCAGCTGCTTCTTAGGATGATTTAGTGAGACACATTCATTTGTCATGATGGTTTTGTAGCAGGGACATGTTCCTCATGATGGTTTAGTGATTTACATCTGTTTCTTATGATGATTTTGTTGTATGCATCTGTTTGGGTGGCATGTGTAACAACTGTCTTCTATATCCAGTTGTGTAGAATCATATTTAAAATGTGCTGTATGCATTTATTTTTTTTATTTTGATCTCTAGATTTAGAACCTGAATTGTGGATCTTTCAAAGGTAAATTTCATTTTATTCTTAGGACTGGCTAAGGGTCTAATGAAAACATTTTCTATTGATAAAAGATTGGGCAGATTATTAATCAATATATAGTAAATTGCAGGAAAATATTAAAGACTCATCAAGGTGACAGAAGAAAAAGGGTAAATTGAATTTAATTTAAGGTGTGAGTTATTACATTTGAGGAATGCACAACTAATTATAATATATTGAAGAGCATAAAGAACAAGATGGAACAACAAATAATGAAATTTCATTGTAAAAGCTTGCTTTAAAGACAAGAATTTGCTTTAAAGGCAAGATGTTGCTTCAAAGGCATCAGTTGGTGGACAGTGGTGTTCACCATATGATGCATTTTGATGGAGACTTTCAAAATTGTGATGGACTTAGATAGGACAAAGAAAAAAAGATAGAAAGGATGTGGAGAGGATATTTCCTCTAGTGGGTGAGTCTAGGACCAGAATAGGTGGACATCCACTTAGATATGGGGAGAAATTTATTTTGCCAGAGGGCGATGAATCTGTAGAATTCACTGCCATAGACAGCTGGTGGAGGCCAAATTATCAAGTATATTTAAAGCAGAGGTTGATAGGTTCTTGATTAGTCATGGCAACAAAGGCTATTGTGAGAAGGCAGGAGAATAGGGTTGAGAGAGATAATAAATCAACCAAGATGGAATGGCAGAGCAGACTCAATGGGCCAAATGACCTAATTCTCTGCCTATGGTCTAAATGTTACAAATGTTTGTCTTTCATGCTTTCCTTATCAAGGCCCTGTTCGATGTTAATTATACAAAATACTGTAAGTCTGGTTCATTAGAGAGACCAATAGCAGAGGAGCGGCGTAGCCTTGGGCTACTGTGCAGACCAGGCCATCTAGGCCCTCATATTGTGACATCACCTGTTACAGAAACCCAGGGAGAAAGTGCCGGAAGTGGTGTGAGAGAAGGCAGAAGCACGGCAAGTGCACTGGAATCTGTGTTAGGTTATATGTCTAACCCCTGCATGCCAGCTCTCCCATTAACACTGCTCTCCAACACTCACTCCATGGAAAACAAACTGGATTACCTTTGATCTGCAACTGACCCAGTGCGAGATGAGGAACTGGTATGTGCTTAATCTTTCAGAAATATGGCTCCAGGACAACATCCCATGCACCATCAATCTTCAGCTCATGCCACTCAGGGACTTGTGCTAATATTTTATGACTGTATTGTGCTTTATTGTAACTATATGTGCTGACTCATCACTATACATGTACTGTGTAAGACAATACATACTGTGATTTGCACCCGAGCCCTAGAGGAATAATATTTCGTTTGGCTGTACATACATGTATGGTTAAATGACAATTAATATTAAACCTACGATCGCAAAGAGCACAGGTGAACCACAAGACTGGGTGCTTTGTCCCTTTCTCTGCTCGCTTTACCCTTACGTCCGTATGGCTAAGCACAGTTCCAATGCCCTGTTAAAGTTTGCTGATGACACCTTTGTCATAGGCCGAATCAAAGGTAATGACAAATCAGCATATTAGCGGGAGATAGAAAATCTGGATGAACGATGCCGCAACAGCAACCTCTTGCTCATTGTCAGCAAGACCAAAGAACTGATTATTTACTTCAGGAGGAAACCAGAAGTCCATGAGCCAGTCCTCATCAGTGGCTCAGAGCTACTTCAAATTCCTCAGCACATAATCACCATTTCAAAGAAACCACAGCCACACCTCTCACTTCCTTAGGAGTTTGCAAGATTTGGCAAGACATCTAAAACTTTGACAAACTTCTCTATAGGTGTGTGGTGGAGAGTATATTGATAGGCTGCATCACTGTCTGGCATAGAAACACTAATGCCTTTGAATGGAAAATCCTACAAAAAGTAATGGATACAGCCCAGTCCTTCAAAAATAAAACCATCCCCACCATTGAGCACATCTGCACTAAGCGTTGTACAGGAACGCTGCATCATCAGGGGCCTCCACCACATTCTCTCTTCTCGCTGCTGTCATCTGGAATGTGATACAGGAGTCTTAGGACCCACATCACTAGGTTTTGGAACAGCTATTACTCCTCAACCAATCGGGGGATAACTTCAATCAATTTCACTTGCCCCATCACTGAAATGATGTCACTTCATCTCATGTTCTCAATATTTATACTTATTTATTTATTCTTATTATTTATTTTTGTATTTGCACAGTTTGTTCTCTTTTGCACAATGGTTGAATTCCCAAATTGGTGCAGTCATTCATTGATTAAATTATGGTTTTTATCCTATTAAGGATTTATTAAGAATGCCCACAAGAAAATGAATTTCACTGTTGTATACGGCGGCCTATATGTACTTTGATAACACATTTACTTTGAAATTTGACATGAACTTGATAACAGGCAGAGACATGGTGAAAGAGTGGTACAATGGGATTGACTAGATTGATCTGTGAGGAGTTAGCACAAACTTGATGAATCGAATGGCCTCTTTTGGTGCTACAGTGGCTTTATTCAGTGATTCTACCTCACTGTGATCAGATACGTTATGCATGCTACAAATCAATGGCAAGGTACAGCAGTTTTGCTGAATTTAATAAACGCACAGGAAATCACTTTATCAACTTTGTGAAGGCTCAGGTACATAGTAAGTGAATTCATTAATCATGCCCTATGTGTAAAGGTAAGTATCATTACATTGTAAAACTACGTGTAAAGGAAGATTTATACTCAATCAGATCACTTAGTGGAAAAGAATATATGAAGCACAATTAGCAAAGACAGTATATGCAATACCGTCAGCGTGATTTTTCAACACAGTAAATATCTAACACATTTGAAGCTAAATTTCCTTCTAATACCAAGTTAATTCTGGAAGAACATATTTCAGTCCTTCCAGAGCCAGGGTGACTTTCTTCAGAACACTTTAAAAGGTCAAGGCAGGTTGATAATTAGTAATTATTACATTTATTTTATTATTAATAATTAGTATTACAGGTATGTAATTAGTTTTGCTACAACAAGTGTATGGGACATTGGAAAAAAGTTGAATTTCCCCATGGGGATGAATAAAGTATTTATCTATCTATCTATCTAGTAAATGCACTAGTACCTGCCTACTGGCATGCAGTTCAGTGCAATATCTCCAGTACTACTACTTCCAGACAATATACATTCTACAAAATAAATACTGCTCAGTTAATGTGACACTGTCTACAGTCCAATCAAGAGTAGGGAGGGCTAAATCAGGGGTAGAGATTCTGATTTCTTTGTAGATGAAGAGCTTGAAGGGAGCCACTGATAAATGTGTACGGAATAACAAGAGTCATATATGGGGCCAAATAGTTAGAAACACACACAGAATGCTGGAGGAACTCAGCTGGTCAGGCAGCAACTATGGAGTGAAATCAAATGTTGATGTTTAGGCCAAAGCCCCTCACCGGGACTGGAAAGGAAAGGGGGAGAGAAGCCAGAATAAGGTGGAGGGGAAGGGGAGTAAAAGCCAGCAGGTGATAGGTGAGAGTAGGTGAGTGGTATGTAGATGGCTACGTGGAGAAGTTGTATGATGTGAGAAACTGGATAGTAATATGTGGACGAGGTAAAGGGCAGAAGAAGAAACCTAATAAGAGAGGACAGTGGACTATGGAATAAATAGGAGGTGGTAAACCAGAGGACAGATCACGAGTGCAGAGTAGGAGAAGAGAAGGGGTGAGAGAGCCAGCATATGGAAGAACAGAGGGAAGTGGTTACCAGAAATCAATGTTCATGCCATCAGGTTGGAGGCTACCCAATGGAATATGAGGTGTTGCTCATCAAACCTGTATTTGGCCTCAACATAGCAGCAGGGGAGGCTGCAGAGAGAGGTGGCTAAGACCAGAGGGCATAGGTTTAAGATGAAGAGAAAGTCAAGATCAAAGGAGGTTTTTTTTTGAGGGTGTATACAAAATATGGAACACAAAGCCCGAGGTTGTGGTGGGGCAGGAACTCTCAACATTTAAGAAGTACCTGGAGGAGTACTTGAATTGCTGAGACATAGTAGGCTATAAACCAGGCTCTGGTAAATGGGGTTAGTTTAGATGGGTACCTGATGGCCAGCAAGCTGTATAACTCTGTACTTCCAAGTCACTTTGACCAGTAAGTCCAGAAGAAAGGTCCAGAAACATTGACTATTTCCCCACACAGATCCTGCCTCACTTGATGAGTTCCTCCAGTAGTTTCAAAGTTCAAAGTGTATTCATTATCAAAGCATGTATACTATATAATCTTGATCCATCTCATTATAGGCAGCCACAAAACAAAGAAACCCAAAAAGAACCCATTTGAAGGGTTGTCAAACACCCAATGTGCAGGAAAAAAGCACATTGTGCAAATGATAAAGGTAAGCAAGTACCATTCAGAATAGAAATTTATTAAAATGACTCACAGCCTCAAAGCCAGTATAATCTGCAGCTGACCCAGGAGCCCACTATTTGCTGGACACAGCCATAGTTCAGTGCAGAAGTGAGTAAAGCTCACGGAGCAGTAAGCTGAACTGGAGTGTCTCTCGCTTCCAGCGTCAAAGTCCTGACCTTTTCAGTCTGGCCTGACACTTAAGCTGTTCTGTTTGCTACCAGCAAGTCGTCACTGTGCTTCACCAGTGCCCTCTTAGACCCAAATGTTGTTTGTTGCTCTGTTGTTATGTTTTGTATCTTCAAAACATTAAACTAATTCAAAGGAAGACATTTGAGTCTGGGAGTGCTGTTCTAACTTGTGTTTACTTTAAGCGAAGTATGCATGCATCATGCGGTAGTGTGGTGATGTGTAAAATTCACATATTTATGCAATAATGAATTACTTGAATGAAGAATGAAGACTGCTTAATTGGACTGTGTGTGTGTGTGTATATATATATATATATACACACACATAAATACACATACACACTAAAGATTACTCAACTATTACTGAAATATTAAATACTCAACATCTATGACAGTAGCTGACCTGACCTGAACTCTCATGCATTATGACGTGCTCTCAGTATTAGCCTGTGCACACACAGCTTAAGTTGTGATCAAGTTCAAGGTCACTGGCACATGGATGAAGGAAAAACAATGGACGAAAGCTTAGAATGATTTTGGAGTAGGTTAAAAGGCTGGCACAACCTTGTGGGCCAAAGGTGTTCTGTTCTATGTGCTATGGTAAAAGACATACAAACACAAGGGATAGATGCCATAAAACATAGCTTTTATGGCATCAGCAGCACTGTGCATTACAAGATAAAACAAGCACAAGTTGGCTTAAGTGAATATAAACTGCACATAAATTACATATGTGCAAAATAAACAACAAAAATATAACAACAATAGTTCAAGTTTGAAAGAGATGTAAGCGGGTGTGGAATGAAAATATGTCATGCGACTTTCATTAAGTGCTTAGAATTCAGAGTTGATTTCTCAGCTGGCGATGAGAAAGCATATTCTCAATAATTCTGCTGAGTTTCCTTTCTCTGTCTCTCACAGAGGTTTCATTAACACTTTTGTGTCTAATCTGTCCGATTACAATTTTGCTGCCTATGTTGTCTTGGATGAGACGAGATGAGGAATGAGGAAAAAACGGCAGAAGCTCAAGAAACAGGAACAGCATTTGCAGCGGAGAAGACTGTTGCTCACGGATCTTGCTGCAGATGGCTGCAGGGAGGGATATCACAAAGAGAGAGACAGAAGAGAGGGAGATAGCAGAACAAAGGTTTTGGTGAGGGAGAAGTGGACAGGGAATAGCAGGGACAAAATTAGAATCATATAATCATAGGACATTATAGCACAGAAAAAAACCCTTTGACCCATCTAGTTCATGCTGAACTATTAATCTGCTTAGTCTTATCAACCCACAGCCAGACCATAGTCCTTCATACCTCTCCCATCTGTGTATTTATCCAAATTTCTCTTTAATGTTGAAATGGAGTCCTTATCCATCACTTCCGCTAGCAGCTCATTCCACAAGTGGTGGAGAGGGAAGTAAGAGGAGAAAAAAGCAATAATTAAAGAGGGAGGTTGAATATAGTAAAGGGGGATGTAGTAGGAAGGAAGTCCATAGAAAGGGAGAACACACACAGGGAAGTAAGAGGTCTCAATATGCTCAAACAAGTCGAGCGTTGAAAGATGATACAGCTAAATTCCACTTCTCACCGGCAGGAAAGGAAGAAGGTATGATTACTGATTATTTTGCATTGAGTATGTTGTTCCAAATGCCCTTAGAACAGATTGACCCCCAAAATTGTCTGAGTGTTTCTGGCTGTTTATCACTTGACTCTGCTTTTTCTTCCCCCATGAATTTCAAGATGATTTTTCTACGGCACACTCCTTAAAATTAAACCTAAGAATTCTGCTGCACTTCAGCAGTTATAGTTATAAGTAAGCAATCTCTTGCAAGAACTATGATGGAAGAATCTTTGCTAGTTCTTGTTGTTCCCTGCCATTTTTCAATATTGAGCCCATCTGATTGTAGGCTTAAAAATCTTCTAGTGCTTCCTATGTTTGGAAAGCTATTCAAACTTAGGAGGAGGGATTGCATTAGGAAGTGGGCAGGAATATCTCCCCAGTGCCTGAGCAGCACATATTTGTCGAGTGACTTTCCTGGACTTGCAATTTCATTCATGTTATTAAACTGTTGTGATTTCCTCTGAGATTGTTACAAGCTCAATAATATGGAAATTGATTTTGAATACAGCATTTCTGATATATAAAAAATCGAAGTATGATTATTTATAACCTTGGCTCCAGGGAGAATATTTTGTTAAATGCTGTACTTTACATAACTGTCATCAAGGCTCTGCTTGGAGAAAATGGCATAGTATTCAGTAATATGGATGACAGGAAATTATTCCACAATCTACCTATCTTCAGATCCCAAACTCAGCTTCAGCATTGCATCTTTAATGTTCTCATCACATTCCTTGTGGGAATAAGTCTCAACTGGGTGCATTAAGTTGTGAAGCTAAAGATAAAATGACAAGATTCACAGATGACAAAGATTAAAATGAAAATCAATGGGCAAATGAGCAGTTATTCACAACATGAACAAGTCCACTTGTATTGAGAAGTCTTTCCTCTTCAGAATGGAAGGTGGAATAAATGTTAATGGATGGATGAACCAAATTCATTGAATACCTGAAGAAAACAATATCAAGGAGGCAAGGAGTTAAATTTAACAAGAAAATATAAAAATGAGTTTATGTTTGGGAATGACCTTTATGTTATGCTTATGATTATACCAAATTATATAGAGTCATAGAGACATTTAGTTGTACAGCATAGAAACAGACCTTTCAGTCCAATATGTCCTTGATAACCAAAATGCCTTCCTGAATTTGTCCTGATTTGCCTGCAATTGCTTACATCTATCTGAAACTTTCCTATCCATGTACCTGCCCAAATGTACTGTATTTTAAGTACTATAATAATATCTGCCTCTACCACTTCGCTGGCAGTTCATTCCTAATGTTCACTGCCTTCTGTGTGTAAATCTTGGCCCATAGATTCCATTAAAATCTTTTCCCCTCACCTCATCTATGTCCTCTAGTTTTAGACATCCTATACTAGCAAAATGACAGTGACCTTCCACTTTACCTATCGCATCTTGATGTTGTAAACCTCTATAAGGTCACCGCTGAAGTCGCTTCACTCCAGGGAAAATAATCTTTGTAATCAGTGTCTCCTTGCAACATAAGTCCTCCACTCCAGACAACAACCTCACATGTGTTTTCTATAAGTTCTCTAGTTTAATTATTTCTTTCCTATAGTATGGCAACTAGAACAGAATACAATATGCCATTGGTGGTTTTATCAACATCCTACATATAACATCTCAACTCTTGTATTCATTGCTCCTTCCAATGAAGATAAATACCAAGAAGGCATATATCTTCTCCACTACTTTGAACAAGTCTCTACATGTAGGAAGTTATGCATGTGTACACCTATGCCTTCTGTACTGCAACACCTCCAGGTCATTGTCATTTACATGTCATTTACTAAGTCCTGCCCTGGTCTAACTTCCCAAAATATACAGCTCTATGCAAAAGTCTTAGGCACCCTATCTATATATATGTATATATATATATATATATATGTGCCTAGGAATTTTGCACAGTACTGTATCACTTTGCACTTGTCTGCATTAAATTCCACTTGCCTTTCCTTTGCCTACTTTTCCAGATGATTTAGCCTTAGTCAACTTACCGCACTCTCTGCCACACCAGCAATTTTGTTATCATCTGGAAATTTATCTGTTAGACTTCTTAACACCCGTCTATCACCCAGTACACATGTACACTCAACTTGAAAGCCCAGCCACCTCCCCAGCTCAGACACACTCTCATCCTGCACTGGTCAATTTTCATCTTTTATTGGTGCTGTTTCATATATTTATACAACTGCTTGTTTTATTATAATAGTGCTAATAACATTCTACCGACTTACGTAAATATGTACCTCGCTCTTTAGGTCAATCTGTCAGTCTTCAATCTAGGCCACTCAGGGACTTGCGCTAATTTTATTTTGTGTTTGTTTGTGCTGCATGTGACTATATGTACTGTGCTTTACTCCTCAAGTCAAATCTATTGTCATTTAACTATATACATGTATACAGTCAAGCGAAACAACATTTCTCTGAACCAGGGTATGAAGCACAATAATATAAATAATACACATAACACAGAATAACTTATGAAAGTAAAGATAAAAGCTACAGATGAATCATGCATAAAAAACAAACAGAAGTGCATAATTTAAATATTGTAAGATACAGAACAGATTAACCAATGTCTCTTTGAATGCGATGTGGCGGAGAGTACAGAAGCCTAATGGCCTGAGGGAAGAAACTGTTTCCCATCATGACTGTTCTTGTTTTTAATGCATTGGAAACTCCTGCCTGATGGCAGAAAGTCGAAAAGGATGCTGGATGGATCGGTGGGGTCCTTAATAATATGAAGGGCCCTGCATATGCAATGCTCCTGATATATGTCCTGATGGATAGGAGGGAGTCCTGCATGATCCTCTCAGCTATTCTCACAATCTTTTGTAGCAGCTTCCAGTCTGACACATGGTTGCTCCCGTACTAGATGGAAATGCAACTTGTCAGGACGCTCTCAATGGTGCTCCTGTAAAATGCAGTTAAGATGGGGGTGGGGGGAAATCTTCACTTGCCTCAATCTTCTGAGGAAGTGAAGGCACTGCTGTGCCGACTTGTTCATGGGGGTGATACTAAGAGACCAGGTGAGGTCATCTGTGATATGAATACCCAAGAACTAGGAGTATATACCTCTTTCCACAGAGGAACCATGTGTTCACACAGGTTGATGGTTCACCTGCACCTTCCTGAAGTCCACATGTTCTGCTATGATATTTTTCAGAGAAGCCTGTGTCTAGGCTACGTAAATGGATCTGGGGTTGTGAGGGTAAACAGTTTTAAGTTTTTTGGCATCTACATCACCGAGGACCTCATGTGGTCTGTACACATAGCTGTGTGATGAAAAAGGCACAACAGTGACTCTTTCACCTCAAACAGTTGATAAGTTTGATATGGGCCCCCAAATCCCAAGAACTTTCTACAGGGACACAGTTGAGAGCATCCTGACTGGCTGCGTCACTGCCTGGTATGGGAACTGTACCTCCCTTAATCGCAAGATTCCCTGCAGAGAATAGTGCGGACGGTCCAGGGCATCTGTAGTTGTGAACTTCCCATGATTCAGGACATTTACAAAGACAGGTGTGAGAAAAGGGCCCAAAGGATCATTGGGGACCCGAGTCACCCCAACCACAATCTATTCCAGTTGCTACCATTCAGGAAAGGGTACCACAGCATAAAAGCGAGGACCAACAGGCTCTGGGACAACTTCTTCCACCAGGCGATCAGAGTGATTAACTCACACTGATTTGAGTATATTTCTATGTTACGTTGACTGTTCTATTTATTATAAATTATTATAAATTACTATGATTGCACATTGCTCATTTAGAGACATAACGTAAAGATTTTTACTCCTCATGTATGTGAAGGACGTAAGAAATAAAGTCAATTCAATTAAATTATAACATGTGGCATTACTTTGCCCAAACCAGAAAGAAAACAAGAATTACTTCCATTTATGTTATACTTTTACATCTCCTACAAGTCAACACAAAGTGTCTTACAGTTAATGAAATATTTTTGATGTGTAGTCACTGTTTTTACTGGTTGGTGTCATGGTCCCATCTGGCAATTCCCCACCTTGCTATTACCTCAGTAATTGGGCTTCAATCCCCTCATCTAATTTCCAATCATTCCCAGCTCCACTAATTACACACACCTGCCTTCCATCAGTAAATGCAGGATAAAACCCTGAAATTGCAACAAGGAGCTGCCAGTTCATTGGTTGACTCTTGTATGAGTAACCTTGTTTCATGGTTTTTTGGGACTGTCAGTTCTACGTTCTGCATCATTTTCCTGGATTCTCTCTGTGAGCCTTGTCTCCGTGTCAAGACTCTCCTGGATACCTGTTCCACGCTTGCGGCTGTGCTAACACCTCTCAATCCTGCCTCTGTGCCTGTGTCCAGCACTTGGGTTCCCCCCACAGCTACATTCTTGCAACAGTTGGTGGGGTGGAGATACGTCTCTACCAAATAAGGTAGAAGGCCCTCCTTCCCTTTGCTAGCCTCCAGGTCATCCTTGGGCAAAGGTGTAGCACCTGCTTAACTCCCCCACCCCCTCCCCCACCCCCTCCCCCAATCAGGATCACATGAAGCCATGGATCAGGTTGTATGAGCAGCTGGTGCATATCACAAGTCCTGGTTATGTGACCATTGACGCCAGACAGACAGTCTCTAAAGGGTATTGATAATGGGTGGGATCACCAGTCTTGTAAAGACACTGCCTACAAGAAGGCTATGGAAAACCACTTCTGCAGAAAAATTTGCCAAGAACAATCATGGTCATGAGACTTGGATAGCCTACGTCATACAACACGGTACATAATGATGATGATGATATCCATAAGTTACATAGATGCAAAAACAGAAATTTGAAAAAGTTTTTTTTTGTTTTAATCATCTTAAAATTATTCTTTGTTATAGTGCTAAATTACTTTAAATGTTTGTATGCCCACTTGAGAAAAGTTGGCGCCTAGAGGGCCACATCTTGTGTCTACCAAACCAAAGATCCTCCCAAGTGCTATTGCAACGGTTTCCATCAGATGGTCAAAGGAGGCATGGAAGATCTAAAAGGCATGGTACAGAACCTTTCAAGGCAATCTGTAGAAAGTTGGCATTAAATGGCGTGACGCTGAAACTGCTGCCAGTGACCGTTCCAGTTGGAAACAGTTTGCCGCCCGATGAGGCAACTAACGTGCGGAAGAAACTAAATAAGTAATTTGAGTGAAAAGATGAGGCTTCAGCCTAATATTTCATACTAAATTGAGCCCTTTTAATAGTGTTACACTCTGTTAGTAGTTTACAAGTTAAGATGTCCAAGAGACGTGTAGAGGAGAAATAAAAAGGGAAATTAGGAAAACAAAGACCGAATATAAAAACACTTTGACAAGTATAATCAAAGAAAGTCCCAGAATGTTTTATGTGTAAATAAAGAGCACTGTGATCATTAAAAAAAAGATTGGGGCCAATTAGGAACCAGAAAGGTTACCTGTGTGTGGATGTACATGGTGTGGGTAAGATTCTTAATGACTTTTTTTTGCAAATGAGCGGGATTCTTAATGAGCTTACTTTACATGAAAAAGGACGAAGCTGATGTTTCAGTTAAGCATGAATAAAATATTTGATGAGATAACCACAATGAAAGAGGAATTATTAAAGAATTAATGTCCTTGAGGATGAAAAAAATTACTAAATATTGAAGAAATATATCCTAGGCTGTTAAAGTAAGCAAGAGTGCAAAACTAGACTCTAATTCTGATCAGCATATTCTTCCTGAATGTTTGGAGGATTATTAATGTTGCCCCTTTGTTTCTAAAAGGGAGGTAGAAATAAATCAAATTAATTCTGTTAAATTGAAATCTATTCTAAGAGACATATAAAATGAAGCAACACATGCAAAATGCTGGAGGAACTGAGCAGGTCAGTCAGCATCTATGAAATCGATAAGCATTTGATGTTTCTGGCCAAGATTCTTCATCAAGACTTCAAATGTTTACCATCATCTACTTATTCATTTCTATAGATGTTGCTTGACTGGTTGAGTTCCTCCAGCATTTTGTGTATGTTGCTCTGGATTTCCAGCATCTGCAGAATTTTTTGTGTATATAAAACTTAATTTAGAAAATTACAAATTAGTCAAGGATGGCGAGAATGGATTAGACAAGGTCTAACTAATTTGAGGAGATGAGATGGGGAGGGGGGGAGTTGACAAGGATGGTGGAATGTGCTGTGGTCTTTATAGATTTATCAAGGCCTTCATACAGTCCTAAAGGGTAGGTTCATGAAATAAGTTAGAACAAATATGATTCAAGGGAGAATAACAATTTGAAGCAGAAAGATAAGCAAAATAGTTTATCAATGCATGCTTTCGGAATACTACCTAACTCAATCAGTAGTGTCTTGCTTTTTGATAATAAATAGCAATAATTTCCATTTAAACATAGTTGAAATATGATGTTGTAGCTACTAGTGAAACATGGTTGCAGGAGGGGTGTGATTGGCAACTAAATATTCCTGGATATCGTTGCTTCAGGTGTGATAGAGTCGGAGGAGCAAGAGGGGGAGGTGTTGCATTGCATGTCGGAGAAAATAGTACAGTGGTGCTTTGGCAGGATAGATTAGAGGGTTCGTCTAGGGAGATTATTTGGGTGGAATTGCGGAATGGGAAAGGTGTAGTAACACTTATAGGGGTGTATTATAGACCACCTAATGGGGAGCGAGAATTGTAGGAGCAAATTTGTAAGGAGATAGCATATATTTGTAGTAAGCACAAGGTTGTGATTGTGGGAGAATTTAATTTTCCACATATAGATTGGGAAGCCCATACTGTAAAAGGGATGGATGGTTTGGAGTTTTTAAAATGTGTGCAGGATAGTTTTTTTGCAGCAATACATAGAGGTACCGACTAGAGAAGGGGCAGTGTCGGATCTTCTGTTAGGGAATGAAATAGGTCAGGTGACGGAGGTATGTGTTGGGGAGCACTTTGGGTCCAGTGATCACAATGCCATTAGTTTCAATATAATTATGGAGAAGGATAGGACTGGACCCAGGGTTGAGATTTTTGATTGGAGAAAGGCTAACTTTGAGGAAATGCAAAAGGATTTAGAAGGAGTGGATTGGGACAATTTGTTTTATGGGAAGGATTTAATAGAGAAATGGAGGTCATTTAAAAGTGAAATTTTGAGGGTACAGAATCTTTATGTTCCTGTTAGGTTGAAAGGAAAGGTTAAAAATTTGAGAGAGCCATGGTTTTCAAGGGATATTGGAAACTTGGTTCGGAAAAAGAGAGAGATCCATAATATATATAGGCAGCATGGAGTAAATGAGGTGCCCGAGGAATATAAAGAATGTAAAAAGAATCTTAAGAAAAAAATTTAAAAAGCTATAAGAAGGTGGTTGCTTTGGCAAGTAAAGTGAACAGTCAACAGGGATTTGTGTGTGGAAGGTCATGTTTGACAAACCTTATTGAATTTTTTTGAAGAGGTTACTAGGGAAGTTGACGAGGGTAAAGCAGTGGATGTTGTCTATATGGACTTCAGTAAGGCCTTTGACAAGGTTCCACATGGAAGGTTAATTAGGAAGGTTCAATCGTGAGGTATTAATATTGAAGTATAAAATGGATTCACCAGTGGCTGGATGGGAGATGCCAGAGAACAGTGGTGGATAACTGTTTGTCAGGTTGGAGGCTGATGACTAGTGGCATGCCTCAGGGATCTGTACTGGGTCCAGTGTTGTTTGTCATGTACATTAATGATCTGGATGATGGGGTGGTAAATTGGATTAGTAAGTATGCAGATGATACTAAGATAGGTGGTGTTGTGGATAATAAAGTAGGTTTTCAAAGCTTGCAAAGAGGCCAGTTAGGAAAGTGGGCTGAAAGATAGCAGATGGTGTTCAATGCTGATAAGTGTGAGGTGTTACATTTTGGTAGGACTAATCAAAATAGGACATACATGGTAAATGGTAGGGCATTGAGGAATGCAGTAGAACAGAGTGATCTAGGAATAATGGTGCATAATTCCCTGAAGGTGGAATCTCATGTGGATAGGGTGGTGGAGAAAGCTTTTGGTATGCTAGCTTTTATAAATCAGAGCATTGGGTTGGGATGTAATGTTAAATTGTACAAGCCATTGGTGAGGCCAAATTTGGAGTATTGTGTACAGTTCTGGTCACCGACTTATAGGAAAGATGTCAACAAAATAGAGAGAGTACAGAGGAGATTTATTAGAATGTTACCTGGGTTTCAGCACCTAAGTTGCAGAAAAAGGGTGAACAAGTTAGGTCTTTATTCTTTGGAGCGTAGAAGGTTGAGGGGGGACGATAGAGGTATTTAAAATTATGAGGGGGATAAATAGAGTTGACGCGAATAGGCTTTTTCCATTGAAAGTAGGGGAGATTCAAACAAGAGGACATGAGTTCAGAGTTAAGGGGCAAAAGTTCAGGGGTAACATGAGGGGGAACTTTACTCAGAGAGTGGTAGCTGTGTGGAACAAGCTTCCAGTAGAAGTGGTAGGGGCAGGTTCAATATTGTCATTTTAAAAAAATGGATATGTATATGGACAGGAAAGGAATGGAGTGTTATGGGCTGAGTGCAGGTTGGTGGGACTAGGTGAGAGTAAGCGTTTGGCATGGACTAGAAGGGCCAAGATGGCCTGTTTCCATGCTGTAATTGTTATATGGTTATAGGGCTTAAAAAAGAAAAAAATATTTTTTGATACAGCAAGGAACATGCCCTTATGGCTCAATGAGCCACACTGCCCAGCAGCCCTCCTATTTATCACTAGCCTAATTGTAGGACAACTAGCAATGATGAATTAACCTACTAACTGGTACATCTTTGAACTGTGGGAGGAAACCAACGCATTCATGGGGAGAACTGTGAACTCCTTACAGAGAGAGCTAGAATTGTACTCCAAATCCAAGGAACCAGACAGTAGTATCATTGTGCTAACCACTACAACAGTACCCCAGACACTCACTACATTGAGTTCTGGTCACCATATTACAGGAAGAATGTGATTCCTTTGGAGAGAGTGAAGCCAAGATGAGGAAGACATTGCCATACTGGAAACCTGAAGCAAAACAGAAAGTGAGATAGAATAAAGCAATTTTCAATGAGCAGAGAAAGCTGGATGTTTAATTTTTATTTTATGACACAAAAGACTATTCAACACATTAGAACTATGTCATTTCTTAAGAAAGCAACCCATTATGTTAGCCCTGAGGAAAGGTTTTGGACTGAAACATTGACTGTATACTCCCCACCATAGACACTGCCTGACTTGCCAAGCTCCTGCACTGTTTGTGTTGTTGATCACATTTCTTTTTCTGCATAACCACCTGTAACCTATGCAAAATCTCTCTCACGTATCAATCAACTTCTCTTTGATTCATTATGCCATTAACCTACTCTTACTGGTAATTTACGGTGGCATCTTAACATGAGGAGGACAGTGGTGGGAGAGGGAGGGAGGAATGAAGTGAGAATCTGAGAGGTCATAGGTACAAGATTGTAACATGGCAACTGTGAGCTGCTGGCCTCCCCTCTCGCTATGGCGAGAGCAATTTCTCTCTCTCCATCATTAGTGAGTGAGTGAGGAACTATTTATGATGTCAAAGTGTTGGGATGGACAGTAGTTCTTGATAAATTCGACATCATCATCTCTAGGGGCTTGCTATTGCTTGCAGGGTGGGTGGTGGTGGGGGCTGATGCTTTAGCTGGAGCAAGGGGGTAGGGGGAGCGGGGAGGGTTGATGCTTTTGCAGCTACTTGTTTGTGGGAAGGGGAGGAGGACTTTGGGATTCAAATATTTTTCTGTCTTCCATTCTTTGGGTTTCTTCTATTTCATGGATGTCTATGAAGAGTAAGAATTCCAGGTTGTATACTGTAAACATTCTCAGATATTAAATTGAACCATTGAAGAGATAAAAGGTTGAGACTTGGGCCAAAATGTTGACAGTTTATTCCTCTCTATAGATGCTGCCTGAATTGCTGAGTGCCTCCATATTCTGTGTGTGTTGCTCTGGATTTCCAGCATCTGCAGAATCCCTTTGACAATGTTTTAAAGGATTTGATAGAAACAACAGAGTGTGCATGAGAGAGAAAGAGAGAATAAAAACAATTGAATGACTGTCATTTAAAAATGCATCCAGTGAAATAGTAGATGCCGAATCCATTTGAACAATGTTTGGATGTGTACTTGAAGAGATTTTTGCCTACAGCCCTACAAAGCAAGAGCTTGAGGGTTATAATAGACTTCTTTGACCAATGGGGCAGATGGTACAAATGGACTCCACCTGTGTCATATACTTTCCAATTCTTTGAATAAGACTATAATCATAACCTAGAGCTGTGAGTTACAGTCTTTGATGTGAGAATTGAAACTGGAAACCAGCAACTCAAAGACAAGAGGTGCTTTCAAATGGGCGGAAGCTGATAGCTGGGGAGCTTGCATTATATCAGAGCTGTCTGTCTGGAGAGAGAGAAAAAAAACAATTGTGCAGTTAGAAAATGGAGCATTGTAGGGTACTGGAGACTAGAGTACAGTTGAGTGTCATACAGAAACCAATACCTATTAATCACCAAAGGTTTCTGTAAGCACATACTGTACAAAATAAGCAGAGATTTATGGTAAGTTTGTAAAGCTGTGGTTCGTGATGTATTCAGTGGCAATGAGCTTGTTAGATTGCTGTTTGCAGAGAATGCACTGCCACTTTTCATAAGGTTCAAGTTCTTGGAAATGAGAAGAGGGTTAACAGGACTAAAGAAATTATTGACAAGGGATTTAGAGACCTCTGCAACCTCTGTAAAATGGAAGAAAACATCTCTCAAAGAAAAGCAGTGTTTATACAAGGTGTGAAATTATCAGAGCAAGTCAATAGGGCTCAATATCTAGCTCAAAGGTGGTGTATTATCCTAATGGTCAGTGCAACGCTTTAGAATGTCAGCGATTCAGGTTCAATTTCTGGTATTGTCTGTAAAGGGTTTGTATATTTTCCCCGTGACCACATGGGTTTCCTTTGGGAGCTCCTGTTTCCTCGCATACTCCAAAGATGTACATATTATAGTTAATATACTGTGGATATGGTGTGTTAGCACAGCGCATCCTTGAACTGCATTGGGCGGTGATGCAAATGAAGCACTTAGCTATATGTTTTGATAAACATGTGACCATGTGAACGTTATGTGTGGTTACGATCATGCTTTGTTTACAAGAATCACAGACTTCATAGATGTAGATTTCCACAAAACTGTTGATATCATGCTCAGATCTCAGAGAAACAAACTGTTTGGTTGACAAAAATCGAACTTCACAACAGATAACTGTTAAATAGGTTCATATGTGCAACAAGAAAGGATTTGCAGAGTTATTACACACTAAGCTCTATTCAATCGAAAAATAGGTGACAAAAGTGCCCCATGAATCATGTTGGATACTTTTTTTTCACTTGGCATCAATTGAAAAATCTCATATGAGAGAACATATTTGCAAACAACTGAGGATAAAAATCTATTACTGCAAAAATCAGCAAAAGCTGTCATCTTAATTTGTCCAATCTTGATCCAAATACTGCATGGTATGGTAGTGATTAGCACAATGCTTTACAGTACAGGTGACCCAAGTACAATTCCCACTGCTGCCCATAAGGAATTTGTACATTCTCCTGATGACCGTGTGGGTATCCTCCAGGTGCTCTGGTTTCCTCCCACAGTCCAAAGACATAGCAGCTAATCAGTTAATGATCTTTGTAAGTTGTTAGGCTCAGATTAGAACAAGCTTGAAACCTTCTATGCCCAATTTGAAAGGGAGAATATAACTACGCTGTGAAGATCTCTGCTGCAGCCGGTGACCCCGTGACTGCTGACTCGGAGGTCAATGTCAGCCTGTCTTTCAGAAGGGTGAACCCTCACTAGGCAGCAGGCTCAGATGGAGTACTTAGAAAGGCTCTGAACCTTGTGCCAACCAAGTGACGGGAATATATAAGAACATTCTTAACCTCTCTCTGCTACGGTTGGAAGATCCCACCTGCTTGAAAAGGGTAACAATTGTACTAGTGCCCAAAAAGTGCAGTGTAAGCTGCCTTAATGATCATCCAGTAGCACTCACATCTACAGTGATGAAATACTTGAGAGGATGGCCCTGACTAGCATGAACTCCTGCCTCAGCAAAGACCTGGACCCACTGCAATTTGCCTATCATCACAATAAATCTACAGCAGACACAATCTCAATGACTCTTCACGTAGTCTTAGATTACCTGGACGATATGTCAGGATGTCATTCGTCGACTATAGTTCAGTATTTAACACCATCATTCCCACAGTCCTGACTGACAGTCTGGGCCTCTGAACCTCCATCTGCAAATGGATCCTCTACTTCCTAACTAGAAGATCACAATCTGTGTGAATTGGTAATGATATCTCCTCCTTGCTGATGATCAACACTGGCACACCTCAGGGATGTATGCTTAGCTCATTGCTCTACTCTCTCTATAACCATAACTCTGTAACTAGGTATAGCTCAAATGTCATCTATAAATTTGCCGATGATATAATCATTGTTGGCAGAATCTCAGATGGTGATGAGAGGGAAGTACAGGAGCGAGATATACCAGGTTGTTGACTGGTGGCACAGCAACAACTTTGCACTCAACATCAGTAAGACCAAAGGGCTAATTGCGGAGAAGAGCCTATTCTGGGCTGTATCTGAAGTTTTAAAAAAATAACTTGTTTAAAATACAAGCCTCCCGCCATAAAACTCACCTGCCCATCAATCCCTGCCGCTTTAATTAACTTAGCAGAAATGGTTCTTTTCTTCAAATTGCCCAATTTGTGTCGAGTTTAGGTTCCCTAGAAACACCTTCTTGGGTTGAATGGTGTGCGTTTGCTCACCAATAATTACTGATAAGACTCTGAGTTTGGAGATAGAACAGAGATGAGATCTAAGAAAACTTAAGACCATGAGATAATTGTTGGAGCCACATAGGATGGTTTGAATATCTCAGAAATTACTAATATCTTGGGATTTTCACACAGCTCTCCAGAGTTTACAGAGAATGGTGCAAAATACAACATTTTTGCAGTTCTATAGGCAAAAATGCCTTATTAATGAGACGGGTCAGAAAAGAGTGGCCAGGCTGACAGGACAACGACAGTAACTCAGATAACCACACGTTACAACAGTAGTGTGCAGAAGAGCATCTCTGAATGCAAAACATGTCGAACCTTGAAGTGGGGAAACTACAGAAACAGAAGACCATGAACATACACTCAGTAGGCACCTTATTAGGCGCCTATTGTAACTAAAAGTGTGCACAGTATAACTTGGTTTTTATTTTGCTGTTTTTTTTTATTGCAGTTCGCGACATTACAACTTGCCTGTTAGAAACTGATCTGGCATTTTTGGCTTTTTAATGGTAGCTTGCACATCCATCAAGTTTCAGAAGCAGCATTCATCATTACTTAATTAACAATGACTGATTTATGAACATTTCTTGTGATCGAATATTTTAACGAATGGCCAGTAATTAATGAAATCCACAATCCATTCCACCTGCTTTACAATACTATGAGATATTGTATATCTCAGTATGTGAAAATAACTGTTAGAGATAGAAACACAAACTGACATGTAGACCATGAAGACAAATTAAACTCAGAGACTGTCTTTCCAAGACTGTTAGATTAATGTATGACAGACATCTTAAATGACACATAGATTTCCCAATGCATTGAGTAATTGGACAGTAGCTGAATGGGTCCATAGAAAAAAAGTTGCAAGAAATATTTTATATTTTATACTCTAGATCCTCCAGAGTTAGCTCATGTTGAACTTGTTCAACTCTAAATGCTGAGACCGCATTTGGTCACTGTGCTTTGCATGATGTGTAGCAACTATTGAGCATATCTATAAGGAGAGGAGTTGCAGGAAAGCAGTATCCCCGTCATCAAGCACCACCACAATCCAGCCCATACCTTCTTCCCGCTGCTTCCATCAGGAAGGAGGCACAGGTACTTTAGTTCCCACACCACCAGGTTCAGGAACAGTTGTTGCCCTCAGCCATGAGGCCCTTGAACCAGAGTGGACGACTTCACTCACTGAACTAATTCCACAACCTACTTTCAAGGACTCTACAACTCATGTTTTCAATATTTATTACAGTTTATTATTATATATTTTTTAAAGTTTTTATATAATGCAGAATTTGTAGTCTTTTGCACAATGGTTGTTTGCCCGTCTGTTTCTGTGATATGTTTCATTGACTCTGTTGTGTCTCTTTCTATTTACTGTGAATGCCTACTAGGAAATGAATCTTAGAGTAGCATTGTATATGGTGATATATAAGTACTCCAATAATAAACTTACTTTGTACTTTAAACTTTGATTGACCATTGATCATATAAATTCCACTCAAAACAACTCAACAAAGTTTTGCTTTTTGACTAAGCCACACCCATAAGCTTAGCCAGCTGTCAAACCTAGTAAAGACTTTAAATACCAAAAAATGATTTGTCAGATTATGTAAACTAGTGGCAAATGTGAAAGCCTCAAGGCATAATAATTCTCATTTTAAATCACATGACGAAAAGCAAGTAAACCGAAGCGTGAGGTAATGATCTCAAATAATAGATGGATGTTAAAATCATGACACTATACTACTCTGCATTTAAACAGGTAATGATTATTTACAATATGATCTTTTTTTAAATAAAGAGATTTTTGTCAGGGCCTCATTGTCCAAGGCAGTGTTCAACCTGACAAGCTGCAGTGAGAGAATAGATCTGCATGTTGCTCAAAAGGATTCAGTAAGTGCTTGAAGGCAAAAAGGATTCAGCTGATAAAGAGACTCAGGATATGTTTACTGAAGAAAGGGATGCCTGAGTCAGCCTATAATGAAAAAGTATTTTGGGTTTCAAATATTCAGCATGTACATGTTTTACTGAACTGGATCCAATTGCCCCATGAATATTGCAGTTTTGGAAATGTGAAAAAAAGTTTAGACTAAGAACTTGATTTCTACAAAATGCTTTCTTTTTAATATCACTGACATGGTGACATTTGTTGTTTTACAATGGCAGTATAGTTGATGCATGGAAAATGCTATAAATTCTGATAGGAACCATACAGTATATACATATTTATATATTTAATTAGATCTACATTCAGTGGCCACTTTATTTGAGGTACAGGAGTGGAGTCCAGTGTGGTCTTCTCCTGCTGTAGTCCATCAACAATGTGTTGTGTGTTCAGAGATGCTTTTGTGTTCTTGTGCACACTATTGTTGCAACATGTAACACACACAAAATGCTAGTGGAATGCAGCAGGCCAGGCAGCCTCTACAGGGAGAAGCACTGTCAACGTTTCGGGCCGAGACCCTTCGTCAATCAGGCCTGGCCTGCAGCATTCCACCAGCATTTTGTGTGTGTCCTGTCGAAGGGTCTCAGTCCAAAACGTCGACAGTGCTTCTCCCTATAGATGCTGCCTGGCCTACTGTGTTCCACCAGCATTTTGTATGTGTTGCTTGAATTTCCAGCATCTGCAGATTTCCTCGTGTTGCAACATGTGGTTATTTGAGTTACCGTCACTTGCCTGTAAGCTTGCACAAGTCTGGTCATTCTCCTCTCATCTCCCTCATTAACAAGACGTTTTCACCCACAGAACTGCAGCTCAGTGGATTTTTTTTTTCGTTTTCTTTCCACACCATTTGCTAGACACTGCTGTGTGTGCAAATGCCAGCAGATCAATAGTTTCAGAGAGACACAACTAACCCATCTGGCTCAGACAACTTAATACTCAAAGTTCAAAGTAAATTTATTATCAAAATACATATATGTCTCCATATACAATTCTGAGATTTGTTTTCTTGTGGGCATTCCAAGAAGTCCAGGAAACACAATACAATCAATGAAAGACTGCACCCAACAGGACGGACAAACATAAAATGTGCAAAAAAAAACAACCAACTGGGCAAATACTAAAGAAACAAAATAATAATTAAGCAAAATTATTTATTAGTAAATTATTTAATGACAAATAAGCAATAAATGAAGATCATGTTAGGAACCTGGAGCAGCAGGTGGTTGACCTTCTGCTTGTAGGGAGAGTGAGGAGATAATCAATCAGAGTTACAGGGAAGTAGTCATCCCCAAGTTGAAGGAAACGAGTAGCTAGGTGATTGTCCCGAGAAATGGAAATGTGAATAGCCAGTTAGCACAGACCACCCCTGTGGCCATTCCCCTCAATAATAAATATACTACTTTGGATACTGTTGTGAGGGATGATCTCTCAGAGGAATGCCACAGAAAACAGTTATGGGCACTGAGCATAGGTCTGTGGTGCAGTAGGAAAAGAGGGAGAAGAGGGGAGCAGTAGTGATAGGTAACTCAATAGTCAGGGAACAGACAGGAGATTCTGTGGACGTGAATGGAACACCCGGATGATACTGTATGTTGCCTCCCAGGTGCCAGGGTCAGAGACATCTCGGATCATGTCCACAACATTTTGGAGAGGGAGGGAGAGCAGCCAGATGTCTTGGTACATATTGGTACCAATGGCATAGGAAGGAAAAGCTAAAAGATCCTGAAAAGAGAATTCAGAGAACAAGGTAGCAAGCAGAGAAGCAGGACCTCCAGGGTCGTAATTTCTGGAGTGCTACCTGTGCCACACACCAGTGAGGGTAGAAACAGGATGATCTGGCAGATTAATGCCTGGCTGAGAAGCTGGTGCAGGGGACAGGCCTTCAGGTTTTTGGATCATTGGGAATTCTCCTGGTGGGAAGTATGAAAAGTTCAAAGTTATGGGTTGCACCCGAACCCAGTGGGCAACCAATACGCTCGTGGGCAGGTTTGTTAGAATTGTTAGGGAGGGATTAAACTAATTTGACAAGGGAGTGAGAAACGGAGTGAAAGGAAACAGGATAGGACGGAAGGGAAAAAAACACAGAAAATATGCAGTCATATTAACAGGAAGGGCAGGCAGATGACAGGACAAAATTGCAGTCAGAAGGGTGAGTATCAGAGCATTAGGGATGTAGAATCAAAAAGGGTAGTAAATACAGTACTCAAAGTGTTATATATCTCAATGCACAGAGTATAAGATATAATGTGGATGATCTTGTTGCACTATTACAGGTTGTCTGGTATGATGTTGCAGCCATTACTGAATCGTGGCTGAAGGATGGTTGTAGTCGGGAGCTGAAAGTCCAAGGTTACATATTGTATTGGAGGGATAGGAAGGTAAGCGGAGGGGTTGGCGTGGCTCTGCTGGTAAAGAACGGCATTAGATCAGTAGAAAGATGTGACATAGGATCAGAAGAAGTTGAATCTTTGTGGGCTGAGTTAAGAAACTGCAAGGGTCAAAGGACCCAGATGGAAGTTATACAGAAGCCTCCCAACAGTAGCTGGGATGTGGACCACAAAAATTGCGACGGGAAATAGAAAAGGTGTGTCAAAAGAGCAATGTTCTGATTATCATTGGGGATTTTGACATGCAGAATAAAAGGGAAAATCAGGTTGGTAATAGATCTCAAGAGAGTGAGCTTGTTGAATGACTACAAGATGATTTTTTTAGAGCAGTTTTTTGTTCAACCTACTAGGTGATCCACTATGCTGGATTGGGTGTTTTGTAATGAACCAGAGGTGATTAGGGAGATTATGGTAAAGGAACCCTTAGGAGGCAGTCACAATATGATTGAGTTCAACTTGAAATTTGATAGGGAGGAAGTAATGTCTGATGTGGCAGTATTTCAATGGAATAAAGGAAGTTACTGATATGAGAGAGGAGTTGGCCAGAGTAAATTGAAAGGAGCTGCTGGCAGAGATGACAGCAGACAGCAATGGCGAGTTTCTGGGAAAAATGAGGAAGGTGCTGGATAGATGTATTCTAAGAACAAAAATACTCAAACGACAAAATCTTATGACTGACAAGGGAAGTCAAAGCTAATGTCAAAGCAGAAGAGAGGGTATACAACAATTCAAAAATTCGTGATAAGACTGAGGATTGGGAAGCTTTTAAAAACCTACAGAGAGCAACTAAAAGAAACATTAGGAGGGAAAATATAAAATATGAAAACAAGCTGGTAAACAGTATCAAAGTGGATAGTAAAAACATTTTCAAGTACGTGAAAAATTAAAGAGCGATGAGAGTGGATATAGGACAACTAGAAAATGAGGCCAGAGGAATAATAACAGGGGCAAAGAGATGGCAGATGCATTAAGTGAGTATTTGGATTAGTCTTCACTGTGGAAGACACTAGCAGTGTGCAGATGTTGATGGGTATGGGGGAAGAGAAGTGAGTGGAGTTACTATTACAAGGGAGAAAATGCTCAATATAATGAAAAACTGAAGAGCTCCTAAGGATGCATAAGTCACCCAGACCCGATGAGCTGCACCCTAGGGTTCTGAACGAGGTACTGGTAGAGGTTGTGGAGACATTAATAATGATCTTTCAAAATTGATTGGACTTGGCATGATGCCAGAGGACTAGAAAATTGCAAATGTCACTCCACTCTTTAAGAAGGGAGGAAGGCATCCAAAAGGAAATTATAGACCAGTTAGCCTGACCTCAGTGGCTGGGACAATTTTGGAGTCAATTGTTAAGGATGAGGTAATGGTGTACTTAATGACACAGGGCAAGATAGGACAAAGTCAGCATGGTTTCCTTAAAGGAAAATCTTGCCTGATGAATCTGTTCAAATTATTTGTGGAAATTAAAAGTAGGGTAGATAAGGGGAAATGGTGGATTTTGTATGTAACACCAGGAAGTTTCATGTATATTTGAACTTTCAGAAGGCCTTTGACAAGGTGCCACACATGAGGCTGCTTAACAAGTTAAGAGTCCATGATATTACAGAAAGTTACTGGCATGGTTAGAGCATTGGCTGATTGTTAGGAGGCAGTGATTGGGAATAAAATAATCCTTTTCTGGTTGGCTGCCTGTGACTAGTGGTGTTCCACATGGTTCCGTATTGGGGCCACTTCTTTTTATGTTGCATATCAATGATTAGATGATTGAATAGATGGCTTTGTTGCCAAGTTTGCACATGATATGAAGACTGGTGGAAGAGTAGATAGTATTGAGGAAAGGGGTAGGCTGCAGAAGGACTTAGACAGATTAGGAGAATGGGCAAGGAAGTGGAAAATGATATACAATGTTGGAAAATCCATGGTCATGCACTTTGGTAGAAGAAGTAAGTGTGCAGACTGCTGTCTAAATGAGGAAATAATCCAAAAATTTGAGATGCCAAGGGACTTGGGAGTCTTTATGCAGAACATCTTCAAGGTTAATTTACAGGTAGAGTCGGTGGTGAGGAAGGCAAATGCAATGTTAGAATTCATTTCAAAAGTAGGGATGTGATGCTAAGGATTTATAAGGCATTGGTGAGGCCTCACCTTGAGTTTTGTGCTCCTCATCTAAGAAAAGATTTGCCGGCTTTGGAGAGGGTTCAGAAAATGTTTGATAGCTCTGGGTCTGTAGTTACCAGAATTTAGAAGGATGGGCGGGGGGGGGGGGTATCTCATTGGAACATTTTGATTGTTGAAAGGCCTAGACAGAGTAGATGTGGAAAAGATGTTTCCCATGGTAGGGGAGTCTGGGACAAGAGGGCACAGCCTCAGGATAGAGGGGTGTCAATTTAAAATAGAAATGTGGAGAAATTGGTGGTGAATTTGTGGAATTTGTTACCACAGGCAACTGTGGAGGTTAGGTTGCTGGGTGTATTTAAGGGGGAGCCTGGTAATTTCCTGATTGTACATGGCATCGAGGGTTATGGGGAGAATTCTGGGGAAGCAAAAAAAGGATCAGCCATGATTAAATGGTGGAGCAGACTTGATGGAACAGATTGCCTAATTTTACTCCTGTGTCTTATAGACTTATGGTCCAGAAAAATCAAGAACTTGAGATGAAGTGTCCTTCAAAGTGTCCTTCTGCCATAGTTGTGGGAGCAACTAGTGATGGAGGAGGGTGAAGATGAGTGAAGTTATCCCTACTTGTTCTAGGGCCTGATGGTTGAGAATTAATAACTGTTTCTGAATCAAGTGATGTGTCCTGAGGCTCCTGTACCTTTTTCCTGATGGCAGCAGTGAGAAAAGAGCATGGTCTATGTAGTAGGAGACCTTGATGATGGACGTTGCTTTCCTGCAATAGTGTTCCATGTAGATACACTCATTGGTGGGGAGGGCATTAGCTCTGATTGACTGATTCCTTTTTGTAGGATCTTCGGTTCAGGGACACTGGTGTTTCCATACCAGGCCATGATACTGCCTGACAATTTACTCTCCACCACACATCTATAGAAGTTTGTCAAATTTTTTGACATAATGCCAAATCTTTACAAACTTCTCAGGAAGGAGAGGCACTGCTGTGTTTTCTTCATAATAGTACTTATGTGCTGGGCCCAAGAACGAATCTTTGAAATGGTAACTGCAGGGAATTGAAGGTTGCTGAGCCTCTCTGTCACTGATCCCCCAAAGAGGACTGGCTCATGAACCTCCTCAAGTCAATAGTCAGCTCCCTGGTCTTGTTGACATTGAGAGAGAAGTTATTGTAGCAGCACTCAGTCAGATTTACAATCTCCCTCCTCAATGCCAATTTCTCTCCTCCTCTGATTTGCCCAATGACCATGGTGTCATCAAAAAACTTAAATATGGCATCGTAGCTTCACTTAGCCTCACCGTCATAATCAAAATGCGAGAGGAGTGGGGGTTAAGCACCCAGCCTTGTGGTGCAGCTGTGCTGCTGAAGATTGTGGAGGAGATGTTGTTGCCAATCTGAACTAACTGGGGTCTGCAAGTGTGGAAATTGAGGATCCAATCACAAAAAACAGGTATTGAGGCTTATTGATAGTATTGAATGCTGAACTGTAATCAATAAGGAGCAACCTGATGTATGCATCTTTGTTGTCCAGATGTTCCAGAGTTGAATACAAAGCCACTGAAATGGCATCCTCTTGGAAACTGTGTGCCAAATTGGAGCAGATCCAAGATAATCCTCATGAAGTTGATATGTTCATCACCAACTTCTCAAAGCATTACATGATAGTGGAGACAATTCATTGAAGCAGATTACCATATTCTTCCTAGGCGTCGGTATAATTGAAACCTGTTTGAAGCAGCTGGGTACCTCAGATTGCTGAAATGAAGAGTTGAAAATATTGGTGAAAACTCTAGCTTGTTGCTCAGCACAAATCATTAGTATTCTGCCAGGTACCCCATCTAAGCCCAATGCTTTCCGTGAATTCATCCCCCTGAAGAATGATCTCATGTAGGCCTCAGAGCCTGAAATCACAGGGTCTTCAAGGGCTGTGGGAGTTTGAAGTTTAAAAACAACAAAATAAATGTTCTGAAGTGGCCATGTTAGAGTCCAGACCTGTCAGGGTCCGGTCCGGAATCCGTGTTCTGGGTTTTGATCCGGTCCGAGGGCTCTGGACTCCGGGTCCTGCAGTTGTCCCTCCCGTCACCCGTGATCTAATTAGGACCCTCCTGGCTCAAGGATGCACACCTGTAACTTATTGAGCTGCAGGTGTTTATAAGGGGCCTTGGGACTGGGACCAGGCGGGTGGTCGTTTTGTTCTGTTTTCTGTTCTCCGCCGGCTCCGAACTCTTCTCTGCATTCTGTTATCCTGCCCGGGCTCAGATCTACACCTCAACGTGCTTCTCTGCCCCATATCAGTAATGCCAGGTTGGTCCTCTCCCTCCACCTTTCTTCCCATGCGCTGGTCTCGCTTCTCCGCTCGTTTGTGTTGTTCGCGCGGTCGCGCTGTCTGCCGGCCTTTCCCGATTTTCCTGTTATCATGATTGTTGTGTTGGTCACCCTGAACCTATGCCCGTTCCTACCCCTTGCCTCCGTCGGGCAGGCCCGGCCGGTCTGCTGCTGCCCGGCGGGGGTTCTGCCTGTTCCTACCCCTTGCCTCCGTCGGGCAGGCCCGGCCGGTCTGCTGCTGCCCGGCGGGGGTTCTGCCCCGTCCTTCTCTTCTGCCTGAACTCTGGGATCGTGCCCCGCACCCACCTAGGGGTTTGCATCATGCCCAGGCCTCTGGTGTCTCCGCCTGGGAGGCGACCCTACCCAGGACATATGCAGCCCGCCCAGGGAAGGCTCTTTTCTGTGCCGTCCTCCTCTTCCGCCCAAACTCTGTGATCGTGCCCCGCACCCGCCGAGGGGTTCACGTCATGCCCAGGCCTCTGGTGTTTCCGCCTGGGAGGCGGCCCTTCCCGGGATATATGTGGCCCGCCCAGGGAGGGCTCTCCGCCAGCCTATCTAGCCACCTAGACTTGCCTGTCTGCCTTCCTGAACCCCGGGGACCTGTCTGCCTGAACCCCGGGGACCTGCCTGCCTGCCTGAACCCCGGGGACCTGTCTGCCTGAACCCTGGGGACCTGTCTGCCTGAACCCCAGGGACCTGCCTGCCTGCCTGCCTGCCTGAACCCCGGGGACCTGTCTGCCTGAACCCTGGGACCTGTCTACCTGCCTGCCTGCCTGAACCCCGGAGGACCTGTCTGCCTGCCTGCCTGAACCCCGGGGACCTGTCTGCCTGAACCCTGGGGACCTGCCTGCCTGAACCCCGGGGACCTGTCTGCCTGAACCCTGGGGACCTGCCTTCCTGAACCCCGGGGACCTGTCTGCCTGAACCCTGGGGACCTGCCTTCCTGAACCCCAGGGACCTGCCTGCCTGCCTGCCTGCCTGAACCCCGGGGACCTGCCTGCCTGAACCCTGGGGACCTGCCTTCCTGAACCCCGGGGACCTGTCTACCTGCTTGCCTGCCTGAACCCCAGGGACCGGCCTGCCTGAACCCTGGGACCTGTCTACCTGCCTGCCTGCCTGAACCCCGGAGGACCTGTCTGCCTGCCTGCCTGAACCCTGGGAGCCTGTCTACCTGAACTCAAAATCAGGGAGCCCGCTCCGCTCTGCCCGCCGGAACTCTATCTACCTGAACCCCATCTCTACCCTTAAGTGCCATGGCATCCCCATCCTGCCCTCCCCCTAGTACTTCAGTGTCTACGTCCTGCGTTTGGGTCCATCCGGCCACGTTCCTGACAAGACCTCAAACCAATTCAGAATTTGTGGCTGGACTTGAAAAGGCTCGTTCACTCATGATGCCAATGCAATCTAACAGAGCTTGAACAGTTTTGTAAAGAAGAACTGGGAAAAATTGCAGTGTCCAGATGTGCAAAGCTGATAGAGACCTCGACATATAGACTCAAGGCTGTAATTGCTGCCAAAGGTGCACCTACAAAAAACTGACTTGAAGTGGGTGAATGCTTATGCAATCTGTCGTATATGTGGCCACAACAATGCTATTAATAAAATTGTTGGGGAGGGGAGCTAAGTTTCATGTTTCTTTACTGGCAATATCCGAACTTAACACACACGTACAGATCAATGCAGCCTAATAGTGCATGCTCAATATGCGCCTAATAGTGCATTCAACAACATGTTACTAAAACATAAAGTAGTCCCTTATTATACCGTAGGCTATACGACACACTCCTCCCCTTTTATTTTAATAGTGTATCAACTGTTTTTTTTTACTGGGGCACTATGCTAAACAAATATGTTCACCCTTAACTTACAATGCCTACCATTTGTTTACTTAGTAACTTAATAATATCAAATTATACCAAAGTAACATAATAATATCAAATTATAACAAGCCTTTTTTACTTTTGGTCTAAGATCCATTTATTACTCAAGTCTCTGGGGTGGGGGGGGGGTCTTTGCCTCTCTGGGTTACGTCTGTCAATAAACTTATTTGTTTTAATACAGATTTCCATATAAAAGTCATGAGAAGTTGACCTCTGAGCATAGGGAGTTAAGAAGATGTGCACCTCCAACTTGCTACGAGTTCTAGGCAGCAGATTGCTTCTGTATAATGAAGATTCCTCCGTGCAGCTGTCCTAGATATATACGCATCTTTGTGCTATCACTTGTCTTCCTTCCCCATATCTCATTTGTTCCATCTGAGCTAATTAGACAGCCAGTCTTCGTATTCTCCTTAGATTCCAAATAGATAGCCTGACCTTTATGATACTATCTCTTATTGTAATATAACTTTCCATCTTCTATTCGTGCTTCATATCTTTGTACTGGTGGTTCAGCATGAGTGCTGTGAAGATGCTCAGGAGAAGACGGAGATGTTGGTCTTTTTGGAGATTTAAGTTTATTGAGAGTTTGCAGATCTTCCATTATCTGTTCATCTGTTAACAATTAATTTAACTGTGTAGGTGCAGGTTTTCATCTTTTGCCTGTACTTGAAACAGGGTTGTTAGGTCTCCTCCATAGTTTCCTAGTCATTATTGACTTTACCTCTATAGAATCTCCTGTGAGTTCCATTGTTAGCCTCTCATTCTCAATCATCTTTTTCTTTTCTTCTAACTCAATCTTTTTATTTTCAATTTCCTTCACTGCTGCTTTCTTCTCTTTAATATAAATCCTTTCCATTTGCTCTGTCTCCAGTTGCAGAAAAAAGCTCTGCATTTCGTATTCTTTCCTTGTATTGTTGATCTAGTCAGTTCATCCTGTTTCTGATACTCCTGCAAAGTGCCTTCCTGTAACTGCTGTAGCTGTCTTTTGAGAGATGTTAATTTCTCTTGGTACACCTGCTTTTTTACTTCCAGGTAGTCTTCATCATCCTGCTTATTGGCAATATCTGTCTTCCTTGGATCCTCTGTATCTTCATCCAAGTCACAGTCACAGATCCCGCATTCGTCCTCATCGTCAACGCTGTCTAGCTCCTCTTTGTCATTGTAATAGTCAACAATGGGTGAGAGGAGAGCTGTGGACATCTTCCCCGCTGAATTGCCATTCTTTGTCAACACACCTTGATGGCGTGCCAATCCAGCCAGATTTTCCTGAGCCATTCATGTCCCTGCAACAATGGTCCTCCATTTTTCAGTACATAAAGGTTCAGCTGCTGTGTTTTGTCTCCGTAGGTCACTGTCACTTTAATTTTACCTTTGGGGTGCACTTTCTGTCCTGTGTAAGTCCTTAGCAGTAGTTTAGTTTATTTCAGAGGTATGTGAGAAAACAGTTGTTTGTAGTCATGTACAGAAATTACTGTTAAAGATGAGCCTGTGTCCAACTCCATTTTTAGTCACATGCCTGCCACTTGTGGAATGATCCTATTACTCTTCGATCATCTGTCTCTTTCATGCTGTGAAGTTGCAGACTAGACAATTCACTTTCTTCTGAGTTGTTTTCATCGGAACTGCTTTCTTCCTTTTTGTGTACATTGTTGTGTTTTTCTTTCTGGGGTTTCTTATTTCTCTGTATTTTGTCCTTTTTCTGCTGTTTACTAACTTTGCATACACTGCCAGTGTGGCCCTGTTTGCCATAGTTTCTGCATTCTTTGTCTTTAAACCAACAGTCATCAGGGTCATGTGACATGTTCCCACAACAGTAACATTTCTTTCCTTCATTTCTGTTCAGTGACATTTTATTTGTAGCATATTCCAGAGATTTTTGTTGTATCTCTGAAGCACCCTGTGCTACTATTTCTATTGATTTTGCAATGTTCAGCACCTTCTCTAATGTAAGGTCTTTTTCACCCAGGAGCTTATTCTGTGTGGTTTCACAGTGCATGCCACACACTAACCTATCCCTCAATGCAACCGATAGACCAGCTCCAAATTGATAATGTTCTCTTTGACAATTTGTGCAATTCAGCACAATATTCAGCAATGTTTTCATTTTTGCTCTGATTTCGTTTGTGAAATTTAAATCTTTGAGCAATGACCAGTGGTTTGGGATTGAAATGCTGTTGGACACTGTCTATTATTTGCTTGAATGTTTTGTCAGCTGGTTTTTCAGGTCGTTAACAAGCTCCGTAGCAGCCCGTATGTTTTTGTTCCCATAATACTGAGTAGGACGTTGGCTTTCTTTCCATCATAAATACCGTTAGCCTCACAATATAACTCCACTCTCTCAATATAAGTCTACATCCACACTAGACTGGATAATTTTGAAAATGTCGGTTTCACGTAAAAACGATAGGTGTCCACACTATGCATTTTTTAAAATATTTCCATTCACATTGAAAAGGAGATTTTGACGAATCTCCTCCTGCTGGGCATGCGTAGGACACATCTACCGAAAACAAGTGACATGTTTGGTGTCGAATCTCGCCGTGAAAGTGCGTGTTTGTTCAGTTACAGACTAGAAAAACTTAAAACAACAGACAGCTGTTGGCTCTCATGCAGGAGAACTTAAAGGGAAAAAGAAAACAAATACTGGAGCTTACGGAGGCAACTGACAGGGAGTTCACGGACAGATTGACCCGGCTGACGATGAACATTGAAAAACTGACAAACTCTGTTGCATTAATAAAGCACCTTGTTAAATATGTAAAACATGTCTGCATCAGTGTTATCTTGTTTTTCCATACAATGTTACATTAGGCTGTTACACATCTTTTGTCAGAGAGGTACTTGCATAAGTAAGTAAACCACCTTCATACGAGCAAGGACAGAAAACAGGGCAAAGTGAGTATACTTATTTATTCAGTAAATTATGGGTCAAAGTATTTGGTGAGTACATTTCTAACTCTTTTGGCTTCAGTCTTGTTGCCGTCTGTTCTGAAATTGTTAAGTTGCGTTTCAGTAAACAATGAAATAGCTCTCTGCCGTCTGATAGCGTTTTCAGATTTCTCCCGTTACCCTGTCCACACTGCTCCGGCCAATCCGGCGTTTTCAAAGATACACAATTTGGAGAGCACTTCTGAAAAGCTCCAGTTTTGGGGGAGGAAAATGCCGTTTTCGTGTGGACAGAGGGTAAAAACGAAGAGAAAAAGCTTCGGTTACGGATTTAGCCGGTGTGGTGTGGACGTAGCCTTAGTTGCCCAGACTTCAATGCCACTATCAAAAGCTGTAATGGTTCCAATCATTGTCATCTTTGTTATGTTAATTTAGCCCATTTTCCCCTTGGTTTTTTTTTGACTCGCGTGTCCATTTTGCTAGCGCCACAAGCGCACTTCATCTGGATGTGTGTTTCGCTCCTTTTTATCTCCCTTCTGGGGCAGGCAGACCCTCAGCCCCTTGGGGTCAACACTAGCTGTGGTCTTGCCTGTACATGCTGAGGCTCCAACTGCGTCTCTTGGTCCCCTGACGTTCCCAACCCTGGTTGTGCTCTTGCTTCTTTTCAGACTCGCGGCCTTGCTCTGCCTCCTTCTCCTGCTCCTTGGCTCATTCCTTGCGCTCTTCCTCCAAGTGTCGTTATCAATTAAAACACGGCGTTTTGATATGATGTAGGTTCAGTAACCTCGTCGCCAGTTTGTTGTGTATGTGGCCTGGCAACACAACAATGCTATTAATAAAATTGCTGGAGACAGGAGCTAAGTTTCATGGTTCTTTACTGGCAGAATCCGAACTTAACACACACGTACAGATCAATACACGCCTAATAGTGCATGCTCAATATGCGCCTAATAGTGCATTCAACGATGTGTTACTAAAACATAGAGTAGTCCCTTATTATACTGTAGGCTATACAGTAAACAATCAATTATTTTGTGTTTTATATTTGTAATCAATTTAGATCACTTTGTAGAGATCTGTTTTCACTTTGAGACAAAAGCCTTTTCCTGTTGATTGGTGTCAAAAAAAGACAAATTATTTCCATTGTGATTCAATGTTGTAAAACAATAAAACATGAAAATTTTTAAGGTAGGTGAATACTTCTTATATGCACTGTATGTATATAATATGTAATATGTACTCTGTGATTTTTCTTAAAGCAGTCAGAGTTGGAAGCTAAAGCAAGTGTTTTTCCAATGTGTAGGAAAGAGAATATAAATTTGTCAAGTCATTTTCTGGACAAATGAAAGTAGAATTATTAAGATATATACACTCAATGGCCACTTCATTAGTTACACCTGTACACCTGCTGGTTGATACAAATCAGCAAATCAATGTATTTGTGAGTTGGCTCACTTGAGGGGAAGAAGCTGTTCCTAAAATGCCAGGTGTCTGTCTTCAGGCTCCTTTGCCTCTCTGATGGCAGAATTAAGAGAGCATGCCCCGTGTGATTGGGTCCTTGATGATGGATGCTGCTTTGAGACTTTGCCTTTATAGATGTCCTCAATGCTTGGGAAGCTAGTGCCCAAGGTGGAGCTGGCTGTGTCTGCAACCTTGTGAAGCATTTTCCAACCCTGTGCAGTGGTTGCTCCATATCAGATGGTGATGTGACCAATTAGAATGCTCTCTATGGCAGATCTGTAGCAATTTGCTGGAGTCTTTGGTGACATATTGAATCTTCTCAAATTCTTAATGAAATACAGGATAGCTACTGGTGTACCTTTTTTGTAACTGCATCAATATGTTGAGCCCAGTATAGATCTTCAGAGATGTTGACATCAGAGTTTTCTATCAGCCATTGCAGAAAATGTTTGTGAAACTGCAGCTGGAATTATGAGCATCAAATTGTTTTTATCTGACAATCTGACAATTCTGACTAGAAAAGTGTAGAAGGAACATTATCACAGAAGCATTACTATTAGCTGGTTTTATTTTATTTCAGATAGAGATTTAAGTTTCACAAAATCACCCGCTGTAAAATTGCTCCCTGCCATAATTTTGAGTAGACATCATCACAATCTCAAAAAAGCCATATTATCTTATTTTCTTTTCTGAAAAAAAGATATATTTGTAAATTGTTTTCCATTTTCCTTAATTGGCTGGATTGTATTTCTACAACAATATGTTCACAGCCAATGGCAACAGCAGTCACCCTAAGGGCAGGAACAAAACACAGAGTGGAAACTTGTTTTGGATTCAGCTGTTTTTCCTGTCTTACATTTCCCTTCAACCTTACTGCACTCCACTCATATTCTGTTCCAGAACTTCATCTATCTTTGAAGCTTACACAGAGCTAGATTGAAATGAACTGAGCTGAACTGAATATGCCTGTAACGCTTTTGATTTAGTGTTTTATATTGTGATTTTTGCTTGCTTTTTTTGTCATGTGTGCAACTTGTTTTTCTTTTATGTGTTGGGGCGAGCTGAGGTTTTTCTTTGAATGGGTTCCTTGGTTTTTGTTGTTTCATGGGTGTCCGTGGGAAGATGAATCTAAGGGTTGCATACCGCATACATACTCTGATAAATGCACTTTGAAACTCAAAATAATCAAAGAGGTAGTACGAGAAACCAACTTGCCAGAAGATGGGGAATAATGATCAGATAGCACAGAGCACCATGTAGTACAGGTTCTTACCAAAAGTAATAAATTAAATTAGACAAAATAACTACTTTTGTTGGATCACAATTATGATTATGTTCTTTATTTACTCTGAAAACCAAAGAAGCTGAGGCACTATCTTTGTAGATTCAGATTCTGATTTATTTCTCTCATCTACATTACAACATACAGTGAAATGCTTCATTTGCATTCAGTCTCTTCCAACAGTATATATTGTATTGAATGAATCCTATGTATAACCAGCTCTAATGCAGTACCTCTAAATTTTGTTGCTACCTTGTCTGAGGGTCTTTATCTGACAATCAAGTCCATGTACAGTAAACTTCCTTTTCTTCTGTCACTTACATTGTATATCACTATTAATTCCCAGGGAAATAGCAAATACCATTTTAATTTGGGAATGTATGGGATGCACTAAGTGAGTCTGCTTTATTTTAATGCATGCCTTTGTTTTCTCCAGGAGGTTTCCCATAGGACCGTTAGACATAGGAGCAGAATGAGGCCATTCAGCCTACTGACTCTGTTCCCCCATTTTGTCATGGAGGATTTCTAGAGTGCAAGTGGAGGAACTAGTGAGGACTCTTGAAGTTTGAGTATATCAGGATTATTTTTTGCATGTAATGAGGTCTTTTCTGATAGTCATCATTTAAACTTCAGGCAGTCAGAGAATTTGGGCGGGAGGTTATCACTTTGACTTTTGCTGCAGAATTTCTTTTTGAGACATGCTATGGTCCAATTGGAGTACTGAAATTCTAATTCTAGATTTTGTTTTTTTATCCTGCTTCTTACAAATCTGGACCCTAACTCCTTGTTCCATCCTTGTGATTTTCTTCCGCATTGTTTTCAGTGTAATGATTTCCTTCCTATAATTAAGCAACCAGAGCCGCACACAAGTGTGGTCTCACCAGCTTTGTGTACAGCTGTAAAGTGATAACTGCAAACAGGCATGGAGTGCACTAAGTGAGTCTTTTCGACTTCTTCTTGGTGCAACTATATACCTATACCCTTTTCTTCTCCGGGAATTGTCATCATGTCATGATGGACAAGCTTGTGAATTCCTGAGATTACAAGAGTAAAGCATCAGAACCCATGCCAGTAAGGTCAAGGGGAATGTTCCAGACAGTGAACAATCCAACCAAGACCTCAATGGTGGAGCTCGCCAATGGTGGATGATGACACATTACGATGGTAGGGAAGGGTCCCCAGTCACCTTGCATTCCATGACGCTGGACTCTGACCCCAATCTGCCAGGGACCATGTGGTGACTGCCCATACATCAGCCTCCATAAGATAAATAAAGTCATACATTGGTGTTCTTCATTAAGAAATAACCCCTTAGGAGAACACCATAATTGACATGAGTGAGTACTGCTATCCCATGGCCTGTCTGTTCCACAGCACCACCAAGGATCCTATTATTTACTGTGCAAATCCTGTCCTGGTTTAACTTCTCAAATGCAACATCTCATTCTTATCCAAGTTAAATTTTGCCTTTCCTTGGTCCACTTTCCCAGCAAATCTAAGATAGCCAATCAAATCTGTTGTTATCTTAGAGAACTTTCTTGACTGTCCATGATACTGTCATTGTTGGTCTCATCCATAAACTTCAAAGATTTCAAAGGTACATTTAATGTCAGAGAAATGTATCCAATATGCATCCTGAAATGCTTTTTCTTTGCAACCATCAACAAAAACAGAGTAGTGCCCCAAAGAATGAATGACAGACGCTCTCTCTCTCTAATAAGGGAGAAAGAGGTGTCTCCGATTCACTGCAAGAGGGGAGACATAACAAACAACACACTGGTTTAAGATGTTAAAATCCGTTGCATCGCTTTTTCGGAGCTCTGTGCCCAAGATCTCAGGTCGCTGGGCACACAGCCATAGGTCATCCACCTCCCACGACACACCAATCTTTTGCTGGGACACAGACCTTCAATCCACCCATCTCCAAAGCCATGAGATCTCGGACCCCCAAAGGCGAGCTAAGCTGTGAGGTCACATCCTTGGCATGTCAAACAGCGGCCTGTTGTGAAACCCTGGGAGCAGGTTCCATTCCTGCAAAGAACCAAAGTCAGCGAGTAACTCCAGGTCAGGGTCTTCAAAAGAACCTTGAAAGGGAAAAATAGAGATGTTAAAGATGGAAATAGAGCTGTTTCCAAAGATGCAAGCAAAGGAGTCACCGTTAGGTGCCATTGACTCTCCTAAACTGCACTGCACTTCACACTTGGTAACCATACAAGCTACATTTACATCCAGATCATTTTTACATGTCACAGACAGCCACAGGCCCAACACTACTGGTGACAGGTCTCCAATCAGAAAAACAACCCTACATAACAAACTTCTGATTCCAAACTACGTAGCCAATTTTGTATCCAATTGGATAATTCACCTGGGATTCCATGTGATTTAATCTTCTGGACCAGCCAATCATGTAGAGTGTTGTAAGCGATGCCTACAACCCTGACATCAGCAATTCTCTTGGAGACCCCTTTAAAAAATTCATCTAATTCATAAAGCTATGCTGACAATCCACAATCAGTCCTTGCTTTTGCAAATACAGACATATCCTGTCTTTCAGACTCCCTTCTGGTAGCTTTCCACCACAGATGTTATGGTTACTGGCTTACCTTTGCAAGTATTCATTAATAAAGGCCCAATTTTAACCATACACCAATCTTATAGAACCTCACCCATGGCTAATGGTGATTTAATTACAACTGCCATTTCTTACCTAACATCCCAAAGAGACTTAAGGTAGACTTGGTCAGCCCTCATGATATAGTTGTAGGCAATGAGATGGAACCTTTTTTAATATTAGTTTGAGATAAAGGTAAAGTCACAGTAAAATTTCCGAAGTATGTATGAGGTCATGAATGTAGTTGGTAGAGATAAAGAAGTCAAAGTAGATTTTTTATCAAAGTATATATATGTCATTGCATACTATCTTGAGATTAATTTTCTTGCAGGTGTTTTATAGGAAAATAAGGAAACACAATAGTATTTATGAAAAACTATGCATAAACAAAGATTGTAAAACAACCAATGTGCTAGAGATGACAAAACATGCAAATAATTCAGCGAGTATGAGATGTAAGGTCTTGAAAAGTAAGTGTGCAAATTGTTGAACCTGTTCAGAGTTGAGTTGAGTGAAATTATCCACATTGCTTCAGGTGCCTGATGCTTGAAGGGTAATAATGGTCTCTGAACCTGGTGATGTTGGACCTAAAGCTTCTGTACCTACTGCCTGGTGGCAGTAGTAAGAAGAGATCATGGCCTGGAAGGTGAGAGTCCTTGATGATGGATTCTGAATTCTTCTGGCAGCACTCCATGTAAATGCGCTGTGGAGGATGCATTGCTGTCAATCTGTACTGACTGGTGTCTGCAAGTGAGGAAATTGAGGTTCCAGTTGCAAAGAGAGGTACTGAGGCCCAGATCTTGGAGCTTAGTGATGTTTCTAGAGGATGATGAGCTATAGTCAATGAAGAGCATCCCGATGTAAGCATTTTTATTGTCTACTATTTCAGAGCTGAGTAAAGGCTAGTCAAGTGGCATCTGTTGTTGACCTATTGTGATGATAGGCTGGAGTTGATATGCTTCATGACCAACACCTCGAAGCACTTTACCACAATGGATACAAGTGCTTCTAGTTGATAATCACTGAGGCAGGTTACCACATTCTTAGACCATAAGACATAGGAGCAGAATCAGCCTGTCGTGTCTGCTCCAACATTGTATCATGGCTGATCCCAGATACCACTCAACCACATACCCGCCTTCTCGCCGTGACCTTTGATTCCCTGAACAATCAAGAACTACAAATTTTGCTTTAAATATACCCACAGCCTTAGTCTTAGTCTCCACTGTTGTCTGTGTCAGAGAATTCAGACATACACTTCTCTCTGGTGAAAAAAAATCCTCCATACTTCTGTTCTAAAGGGTCGCCCCTCAATTTTGAGGCCATGTGCTCTAGTTCAAGTGGAAACCGCCAGTGGAAACATCCTCTCCATATCGACCTTATCTAGTCCTTGTAGCATTCAGTAGGTTTCAATAAGATCCCCTTGCATTCTTCTAAATTCCATTGGGTACAGGCCCAAAGCTGCCAAACGCTTCTCACATGTTGACCCCTTAATTCCGGGAATCATCCTCATGCACCTCCTCTGGGCTCTATCCAATAAATCAGAATCAGATTCATTATCACCGGCATGTGACGTGAAATTTGTTAACTTAGCAACAGCAGTTCAATGCAATACATACTGTAATCTAGCAAAGAGAGAAAAAAATAATAATAAATAAAATAAAACATAATAAATAACAAGTAAATCAATTACATATATTGGAAAATGTGCTAAAGCAGAAATACTGTATATTAAGAAAAGTGAGGTAGTGTCCAAAGATTCAAAGTCCATTCAGGAATCGGATGGCAGAGGGGAAGAAGCTGTTCTTGAATTGCTGAGTGTGTGCCTTCAGGCTTCTGTACCTCCTACTTGATGGTAATAGTGAGAAAAGGGCATGCCCTGGGTGCTGGAGATCCTTAATAATGGATGCTGCCTTTCTGAGACACCACTCCCTAAAAATGTCCTGGGTACTTTGTAGGCTAGTGCCCAAGATGGAGGTGATAGATTTACAACCTTCAGCAGCTTCTTTTGGTCCTGTGCAGTAGCCCCTCCATACCAGACAGTGATGCAGCCTGTCAGAATGCTCTCCATGGTACAACAATAGAAGATTTTGAGTGTATTTGTTGACATGCCAAATCTCTTCAAATTCCTATTAAAATATAGCCGCTGTCTTGCCTTCTTTATAACTACATCAATATATTAGGACCAGGTTAGATCCTCAGAGATCTTGACACCCAGGAACTTGAAGCTGCTCAATCTCTCCCCTTCTGATCCCTCTATGAAGATTGGTATGTTTTCCTTCATCTTACCATTCCTGAAGTCCACAATCAGCTCTTTCGTCTTACTGATGTTGAGTGCCAGGCTGTTGCCGTGGCACCATTCCAGTAGTTGGCATATCTCACTCTGTACGCCCTCTTGTTACCACCTGAGATTCTACCAACAATGGTTGTATCGTCAGCAAATTTGTAGATGGTAGCTATGCCTAGCCACACAGTCATGTGTATACCAAGAGTAGAGCAGTGGGCTAAGCATACACCCCTGAGGTGCACCAGTGTTGATTGTCAGCGAAGAGGATATGTTGTCACCAATCCACACAGACTGTGGTTTTCCGGTTAGGAAGTTGAGGATCCAGTTATAGAGGAAAGTACAGAGGCCCAGGTTCTGCAACTTTACAATCAGGATTATGGGAATGATGGTATTAAATGCTGAGCAATAGTCGATGAACGGCATCCTGACGTAGGTGTTTGTGTTGTCTAGGTGGTTGAAAGCCATGTAAAGAGCCATGGAGATTGCGTCTGCCGTTGACCTGTTATGACAATAGGCAAATTGCTGAGGCAGGAGTTCAGTCTAGTCATAACCAACCTCTCCAAGCAATTCATCCCTGTCGATGGAGTAGCTACCAGTGCTACTGTCATTAAGGCAACCCACATTCTTCTTCTTTGGCACTGGTATAATTGTTGCCTTTTTGAAGCAAGTGGGAACTTTTGCCCATAGCAGTGAGAGGTTGAAAATGTCCTTGAATACTCTCGCTAGTTGGTTGGCACAGGTTTTCAGAGCCTTACCGGGTACTCCATCGGGACCTTCCGCCTTGCAAAGGTTCACTCCCTTTAAAGACAGCCTAACATCGGCCTCTGAGACAGAGATCACAGGATCATCAGGTGCAGCAGGGATCTTCACATCTGTAGTTGTGCTCTCCCTTTCAAAGAGTGCATAGAAGGCGTTGAGTTCATTTAGTAGTGAAGTGTCGTTGCCATTCATACTATTGGGTTTTGCTTTGGCGAAATACATCTTTTCTGAGAAATGGGGCCCAAAACTGTTGGTAATACTCCAAGTGTGGCCTAACTAGTGTCTTATAAATCCTCAGCATTATCCCATGTTTTTGTATTCTGTTCCCCTTGAATAAATCCCAACATTGCATTTGCCTTCTTTACCACAGATTCAACCTGTAAATTAACCTGCTTGGAGTATTGCACTTATCCTAAGTCCCTCCACACCTCTGTTGTTGGAATTTTCCCCCACTTCAATAATAGTCACCACTTTTTTTCCTTTTACCAAAATGCTTCATCACACATTTCCCAATGCTGTACTCTGTGTGCAACCTCTTTTGCCCATTCTTCCAATTTGTCTAAGTCCTGCTGTAATCCCATTGCTTCTTCAGCACTACCTACCCCTCCAACTATCTTCATATCATCTGCAAACTTTACCACAAAGTCAACAATTCCACTATTTAAATCATTGACAAACAATATGAAAAGTGTGATGGTCCAATACTGACCCTTGAGGAACACCACAAGTCACTGGCAGTCAGTCAGAACAAGCCCCCTTTTTCCCCATTCACTGCCTTCTGCCTGTCAACCATTCCTCTATCCATGTGTTACACTATAGGATTTTATCTTGTTAAGCAGCCTCATGTGAGGGACTTTATCAAAGGTTGTGGGAATTGGGGCTGAGGAGAGGTAAAAAATAGGATCAGCCATGATTGAATGGCGGAGCAGTCTTGATGGGCCAAATGGCCTAATTCTGCTGCTATGTCTTATGGTCTGTCACACACTCCCTCCACACCCCCTAACACCACTTTAACATTTCCTGGCAGACTTATGTACAGACACTCCTGTGCCTAACATTTTATGGACATAAGCTATGCAATATTTTTCTATTTGTGTTTTAAAATTATTTTCTTTTTTACCTTTTTGGATTTGGAGTAACAATTATTTTGTTCTCCTTTACACTTGTATTCTGGAAGTGACACTAATCAATCTTGAATCAGGATCAATGTTACTATCAAAATATATGTATGACAAATGTTTGTACAAATTAAAATTCACCCCAAACCTTTGTTCATATACAGTAAATGAGAATTACAATCAAGATTTTTGATCAATTTAACTGAGAATTTTTGTTTGTGAATCACATGCTCCTTTTTGTTTAAAACAGTGGAGCCAAAGGACAGAGAAAATGATAAAGCATGAAAAACGTGAGAATTCAAAACTTGAAACGCCTGTGTTAATCCTCCTTTGCTCAGTACTTAGTGAACCTCCTCTTGCAGCTAACACAGCGAGTACTCTCACTTAGGAAAAGTGTCTATTAGCTTTTCACAATGTGATGGAGCAAGATTTGCCCATTCCAGCCTGCAAAATTGCTCAAGCTGTGCCAGGTTATTTGGGGAGCAGAAGAAAACAACCATCTTGAGGTCTTGTCAGAAATGTTCAAACCAGTTAAGGTAAGGGCTCTGATTGGCCACTCATGGACATCACTTTTCTTCATTTAAAGGCACTCCATGGTTGTTCTGGCAGTGTGCTTTGGGTTGGGGTCTTGTGTAGAGATGAACTTTCTCTCTAGTTTAAGCTTTCCAGTAGAGGCTAGCAGGTTTTTATACAGGATCTCTGTATTTAGCAACGTTAATTTTCCAATTGATTCCGACCAGATTTTCAGTCCCTGCTGCTGAAAAGCGTCCCCATAACACAATGCTACTTCTACCATACATTATAGTAGGAATGGCGTTACCTGGCTGATGCGCAGTGTTAGTTTTATCATTGCGTACTGCTACGTTTTGGAGCCAGGAAGTTCCCCAATTTAGTCTCATTCAACCACAAGACCTTCATCCACATCTTTACAGGATCTTCTAAGTGACACTTTGCAAAGTCTTTACAGGCAAGGATCTGCGTTTTTTAAGCCAGGGCTCCTTCCTTACCACTCTTCCATCAGTACCCATTTTGTGCAAAGCCATACAGATTATAGAGCCATGAGCTTCATCTCCTTTTGCAGCCATTCACTCTGTAGCTCTCTCAGAGTGACTGCTGGCATCACATTAGTGCCATTCTTCTCGAGCAACTAAGTTCAGAGGGGCAGTGCGGCTACCGCTTCGTATTTTTTCAACTTTTTCATGACGGGTTACTCTGAGCTCCAAGGTGTACTCAGTGCCTTTGAGACGGTCTTGAAACCTTCCCAGATTTGAGATTATCTATTGTTGTTTCCCTGAATTGTCTTGAAAGTTCTTGTCTTCATTTTGTTTTGGTATTTTGAAAATCTACTACATGGTTGCACCATACAGAGAAAGGAGATACTTACTTTTAATAATTCATTGAAAGCAGGTGGTCCTTCAATTTTCTACATCAACAAATTAGGTGAGTTGGTAAGGTAATATACAATATTGTACCTGAGGAAAGTTAGTGTCATAATTGCAAAGGGGACAAATACTTATTCAGACTCACAATTTTGATTTTCAAATTTTTGTAAATTGCTTAGTTTTTGGAGCTCTTCTTTTGATTTGACATGCACAATATTTTATGTTTTAGTTCAAAAAGCCTTATTTCAATATATTTTAAATTTAGAAAATGCAGAAGTAAAATGTGAAATTAGTTGTTGGGGCTGAATACTTTTTCCAAAGGCACTATTCTTTGTTGATGGATGAATGCTATTAAACTTGTGATACACAAAAGTCTCTAACCACCTGGCAGCATCGAAAATGGGTTAAGGACCAATCCCTATTTTGTAGATTAGTGACAGCTGAACTCTTGATAGAATATGGATTGAGACTAGACCTGTCAAATCCGGCAGCACTGAGCATCAACTTGATCTAGGAGCAGATGGTATTCTCTGTTGATGGAGACTGAGATTATCTGAATAAATAAAGAGGAAATCCGACCTGTCTGTAGATCAGACACTTTGAATTGAAATCTTCATAAATAAAAGAACAAGAAGCCTTAATAATATCAATTGTAGAAGTGCAAATAATATGCCTTTATTAGAAATAAAGGGTGGCAATTATTGTGAAGTGTTTATTTAAAGCAGTTTGAATGAAACATTTATACAATTCCAATATTGATCAGGGCCAGTTTCTAGAACAGAAACTTAAGATGAGAATGGCAAAGTAATAATTTCAATAAAAATATTCAAAAAACTCTGATTAGATCAATGGAGGAAAGTGGATTAAGTCATTACAGAAAACCACAAATCCATGTGTATCTGACCCAGCACAACAACCAAAATTATATCTTTTATTTGCAAAATCGATGCCAAGCTTTATTTCAATTGGTATCAGTGCTTTGTCACCAAATAACTCTGTAATTACTGCATTGTGCTTTTCATGGATAATATCATATGATATTGTAAATTCAGAATCTCATTATTCCAGATTACATGGTGTTCTTTTACACTTTAGAAAATAGTTAATTGCCCCACACCTAAATTGCATTGCCCACTCACGGAAATACCAGTTACTAAATAGTTTATTGTTCTTCTTCATTCTTGCCTTCCAATTTATTTTCCAAAGGTAAATGCCCATAAGCGTTGGCAATGAAATGAGTAGTCAAAAACACTAATCTTAGAAAATAAGTTAAAATAGGAAATGTCCAAGAGCGATGCTTTGGAATTAAATTGTTCAAAAAAGATCGTACAATTGACAATTTTGAAAAGAATGTTTTCATCGGTCAAAAGTCAAAGTAAATTTTTTGGCCAAGGATATGGATGTCACTAAATCTTACCCTGAGTTTCACATTCTTGTAGGCATTCACAGTAGTACAAAGAAATACAATTGAATCAATTAAGAACTGCACATAAAGGAAGATGGGCAAAGAAACAATGTGCACAGACAATCTCTGTAAATAGACAAAAAACTAATAGTTACAATAATCACCACTCACTTAGATAACCACAATATGCTTAGAGTGGAAAGGATGCTGTAAGAGAATGAAAGGATGTAAAGAACAACTGATAATAGATTCCGTAATTCTAAATCAAACTGGGAAGAAAAGCAGAATCATTTCATATTGCTATATTGACGACCAAAAAAGAATTTGATTCTGACCCACACACATAGTTAATAGAAGATGGTTTTCTCTCTATATATATTCCATCAGTAAACCAAGGCATTTTTCAGGGCGACTCCCTAAGCCCACTATGGTTTTGTCCAGCTTTAAAACTGCTCTCTAATCGGAATCAGAAACCAGATGAATTATGCATTGACACACCCATTTCCAGCATCTGTAGACTTCCTCTTGTTTGTGATTTCACACCTTTATATGGATGATTTTAAGTTAGATGTTCCTTCATCAGTAAAGCTAAAGCAATTAATTCAAATAAAACTATTTTTGAAAGATATAAAAATGATCTTTGGACTGGATGGTGCTGAACATTAAACCTAAAGAAAGGTGCAATGGAGCTAATAGAATACCAAACAGAGCAGCAGGATACAATACAACTGATGGATGAAGAGAAAACACAAGAACACAAGTATTTGTGATATCAACAAGAAAATAGATCATGCTGCGATGAAGGGAAAACTTTTGACAGAATTTTACTTCTAGGTTTAAGAAATCTGCCAGAGCTCAACAGTAAAACATAACAAAGGCAATAAACTGTTTTCCTCTACCCATATTCACACATTCTTTTGGATAATATCATGACTGAAGCTGATCTTGAAATTTACAAAATAGGAACTAAAAATTAATTTTCAAAAACACTATGTGTACTTGGAGCACACTTGGATTAACAGCACCTCGGAGAGAAGGAGGAGAGGAATAACCAACAAAAAATTTACACAACAGTCAAATAAAACTGCCATCAACAAAAACAGGTTTTAGCACTCCCTGGGAGCATGTGGGATTCTGATAAGGTGTATACCCTATCCTCGTTAGATGCAGGGGATATGTTCCTCGCAGTCAACGCATAATGTGAAAATGCATAATCTGAATAATTATTTAAATGGAGAAAATAGGGATGCATTCTGGAGGGCTTCCTAAATATGTTTTATCTGTAATTTATTCACATTTTCATACCAATAGGACACAAAAGCAGTACCACAAGGCAACATTTGTATTATATTTCATCAATTTAAGGTAATATTCAATGTAATAAATCATACAAAGTTAACATACTAGGTTGTACAGTACTCAAACCCTTAAGAGCACAGGGGTTTAGTGAATGGTAAACTAAGAGAGGCTTCATCTTACGGTCTCCTTTGGCATTGGAACACATAAGCAAAGTCAATCTATCCTTTGCTGCCTTGAAACTTGACGCAGCTTTTTCACCCTTACTTATGTAAGTGCGTTCCGACATATGCTTCCAGAAGAGCCCGGTCTCATCTGCATTAAACACCTGCTTTGGTGTTAACCTGCACCTGCTAACTCAGCTATCATAGCCCGCAACTGCACAGGGTAGCGTTCAGCAGCTTTGTGGTCAGCACTAGCTTGCTCACCACACACAGCTAAGTTGTGAAGCCTGTGACGATTAACAAACTTAGAAAACCATCCCCTACTGGCATTAAAGCTAACAATATCACTTGACACTTCCTCACTAGCCTCTGAACAAAGGCGACCATAAATTTTCAAAGTTTTCGCACTAAGATGATCGGAACTAAGTGTTGTTTTTTTCTTTGTTTCATGCTCAATGTACAAACTCAACACTTTCTCCATTTTTGTCATAATTGGGTTAAGCACTTTGGTAACAATTTTTGAAAATACTTGTGATGAATCAATCACTGCACTTTTTATTTTCTCAACATTTTTCTTTATGTTTCTGATTGTGGACTCATTCAGGCTGAAGTAGCCACCCAGAGCTGTGTTATCTTCACCTGACACTGCCCAGTTTGTAATTTCCAACTTTTTTTCAAGTGTTAAAGCGGTTCACTGTCGCTTGGCTGATGGCACAGGACTTGACATCAGACACTTAGGAGGCATAGTTAAATATTTCAAGCACAAAATCACTGCACCGTAGGTAAAAACAACAAAAGTTTAAGAGCACAAAATCGTACATCCACACACTGCCAAAAACAATGCAAGACTGGTGGGAGTGAGACTGTGAGGTATGTGCATGTGACTTGTATTGGCGGGAAAGTGGTGCTTGTCATCCCAACAGTGAGACTCTGAGACGTGGGCATGTGACTTGTATTGGCAGGAAAGCATGCTCCTCGCATAGCTGTGAGTTTTGGACGCATACAAGGAGGTTAGTAAAAATAGGTTCCTCGCATAACTGTGAATCCGCATTGTCTGAAGACGCATATAACGAGGATATGGTGTACATATCACTGAATTTAAGTGAAAGCAGAACCCAGAAAAATAAAGAAATTCTCACCATAGAAAAAAAAAGTTAACCAATGACATGATATTCCATGGAAGACATCCCCACCATCTGAGCAGACTAGATGTCAACAGGAAGTGTCGGATGCCTGGCTCAGAGTTGGAGACTTCTTCACAGAAACAGAGGTTCCTAGGGTAATACAGGACCAGGTGCTTAACACAAAAAATACATAATAAAGGACCAACAAATCCAAGGTGATAAATGTAGAATATGCCAAGAGAAACTAGAAATAACCCAACACATTATAGGATGCTGCAGCACTCTGACTCAATCTGATCACATATACAGGCACAATCAGGTGGCAAACATCATTCACCAAACTCTTGCTTTAAAATACTCATAAAAGGCACCATACCTTACTATATATACAAAGCTGATCCAGTTTTGGAGTCCTACGAATTACATTACAACCAATCCATTATTACAGATAGGGCAATCTAAAATAACTGTACGGTTATAATATTACAAGATAAACAAGCAAGAACTTAATGATAGATAGATAGATAGATAGATACTTTATTCATCCCCATGGGGAAATTCAACATTTTTTCCAATGTCCCATACACTTATTGTAGCAAAACTAATTACATACAATACTTAACTCAGTAAAAATATGATATGCATCTAAAATCACCCTCTCAAAAAGGATTAATAATAGCTTTTAAAAAGTTCTTAAGTAGTTTACTTAAATACATTGAGTCCTAACCCCGGCACTTTAACATATCTTACTCCTGGCGGTTGAATTGTAAAACCGAATAGTCATACCAAACACACTCAACATACAGTAAGTGATAAACACCAGAAAGATGCTGAATTAAAAATGAAAACTGGAAGTCCATATAATATGAACAGGGTATACTTTGTTCCAATAGTTAAATCTACAATTGGTCTCATCCCAAAGGCACTGCACAATAGCATTAAACAATTAGACCTGCACAGCAATATTCATGTAAATCTCCAGAAAGCCAAAACACTAAACACCACTGGAGGAGTCTGAAAGTTCCCAGCACCTGAGAACGGAGCGTGCTTGGCTATGGCTGTTCCTCAGGTTTTACCAACTTCAGCTGAGAAAAAATAAAAATCCAACAAAAATAATAATAAATAAATAATACTGAAAACATGAGTTGTAGAGTCCTTGAAAGTGAGTCCATAGACTGTGGAAGGACAACTCTGATTTTCAACATCCACAGCCTTGTGGCCATACCCATCCATGGGAAAGGCTTCGGGAGTAAACTCCGAGGAAGAAGTCTGGAGCCAGGGTCCCTAAGCCAGTTTGCAATTTCACTCTGGTAACCTTTGCAATGACACTGATGTTAAGCTTCAAGTTCCTGCGTGGTCAAGATCTCCGAGGGTCTAACCTGGTCCCAACATATTGATGCAGCTAAAAAGGCAAGACAGCAACTATACTTTATTAGGCATTTGAAGAGATTTGGCATGTCAACAAATACGCACAGAAACTTCCATAGATGTACCATGGAGATCATTCTGACAGGCTGCATGCTGTCTGGTATGAGGGGGGTGGGGGGGATGCGGGGAAGCTACTGCACAGGACCGAAACAAGCTGCAAAGGTTTGTAAATTTAGTCCACTCCATCTTGGGTACTAGCCTACAAAGTACCCAGGACATCTTCAGTGAGCGGTGTCTAAGAAAGGCAGCGTCCATTATTAAGGATCCCCAGCACCCAGGGTGTTCCCTTTTCTCACTGTTACCATCAGGTAGGAGGTACAGAAGCCTGAAGGCACACACTCAGCAACTCAGGAACAACTTTTTCCTCTCTGCCATCCAATTCTTAAATGGACATTGAATCCTTGAACACAACCTCACTTTTTTAATATATGTTATTTCTGTTTTTTGCATGACTTTTTAATATATTTAATATACATATACTGTAATTGATTTACTTATCGAAACATAGAAAATAGGTGTAGGAGTAGGCCATTCGGCCCTTTGAGCCTACACCACCATTCAGTATGATCATGGCTGATCATCCAACTCAGAACCCTGTACCTGCTTTCTCTCCATACCCCCATATCCCTTTAGCCACAAGGGCCATATCTAACTTCCTCTTAAATATAGCCAATGAACCGGCCTCAACTGTTTCCTCTGGCAGAGAATTCCACAGATTCATCACTCTCTGTGTGAAAAAGTTTTTCCTCATCTCGGTCCTAAAAGGCTTCCCCTTTATCCTTAAACTGTGACCCCTCGTGCTGGACTTCCCCAATATCGGAAACGATCTTCCTGCATCTAGCCTGTCCAATCCCTTTAGAATTTTATATGTTTCAGTAAGATCCCCCCTCAATCTTCTAAATTCTAGTGAGTATAAGCCTAGTCGATCCAGTCTTTGTTCATATGAAAGTCCTGCCATCCCAGGAATCAATCTGGTGAACCTTCTCTATACTCCCTCTATGGCAAGAATGTCTTTCCTCAGATTAAGGGACCGAAACTGCACACAATATTCTAGGTGCGGTCTCACCAAGGCCTAGAACAACTGCAGTAGAACCTCCCTGCTCCTGTGCTCAAATCCTTTTGCTATGAATGCCAACATACCATTTGCCTTTTTCACCGCCTGCTGTACCTGCATGCCCACTTTCAATGACTGGTGTACAATGACACCCAGGTCTCGTTGCATCTCCCCTTTTCCTAATCGGCCACCATTCAGAAAATAATTTGTTTTCCTGTTCTTGCAACCAAAGTGGATAACCTCACATTTATTCACATTAAATTGCATCTGCCATGAATTTGCCCACTCACTTAACCTATCTAAGTCACCCTGCATCCTCTTAGCATCCTCCTCACAGCTAACACCGCCACCCAGCTTTGTGTCATCTGCAAACTGAGAGATGCTGCATTTAATTCCCTCGTCTAAATCATTAATATATATTGTAAACAACTGGTGTCCCAGCACTGAGCCTTGCGGTACCCCACTAGTCACTGCCTGCCATTCTGAAAAGGTCCCGTTTACTCCCACTCTTTGCTTCCTGTCTGCCAACCAATTCTCTATCCACATCAATACCATACCCCCAATACCGTGTGCTTTAAGTTTGCACACTAATCTCCTGTGTGGGACCTTGTCAAAAGCCTTTTGAAAATCTAAATATACCACATCCACTGGCTCTCCCCTACCCACTCTACTAGTTACATCTTCAAAAAATTCTATAAGATTCGTCAAACATGATTTTCCTTTCACAAATCTAAGCTGACTTTGTCCAATGATTTCACCTCTTTCCAAATGTGCTGTTATCACATCTTTGATAACCGACTCTAGCATTTTCCCCACCACCGATGTCAGACTAGCCAGTCTATAATTCCCCGGTTTCTCTGTCCTTCCTTTTTTAAAAAGTGGGGTTACATTAGCCACCTTCCAATCCTCAGGAACTAATCCAGAATCTAAGGAGTTTTGAAAAATTATCACTAATGCATCCACTATTTCTTGGGCTACTTCCTTAAGCACTCTGGGATACAGACCATCTGGCCCTGGGGATTTATCTGCCTTTAATCCTTTCAATTTACCTAACACCACTTCCCTACTAACATGTATTTCCTTCAGTTCCTCCATCTCACTAGACCCTCGGTTCCTTACTATTTCTGGAAGATTATTTATGTCCTCCTTAGTGAAGACAGAACCAAAGTAGTTATTCAATTGGTCTGCCATGTCTTTGTTCCCTATGATCAATTCACCTGTTTCTGACTGTAAAGGACCTACATTTGTCTTGACCAATCTTTTTCTTTTCATGTATCTATAAAAGCTTTTACAGTCAGTTTTTATGTTCCCTGCCAGCTTTCTCTCATAATTTTTTCCCCTTTCCTCATTAAGCCCTTTGTCCTCCTCTGCTGGTCTCTGAATATCTCCCAGTCCTCAGGTGTGCTGCTTTTTTTTTGCTAATTTATATGTTTCTTCTTTGGACTTGATACTATCCCTAATTTCTGTTGTCAGACACGGGTGCACTACCTTCCCTGGTTTATTCTTTTGCCAAACTGGGATGAACAATTGTTGTAGTTCATCCATGTGATCTTTAAATGCTTGCCATTGCATATCCACCATCAACCCTTTAAGTATCATTTGCCAGTCTATCTTAGCTAATTCACGTCTCATACCTTCCAAGTTACCCTTCTTTAAGTTCAGAACCTTTGTTTCTGAATTAACTATGTCACTCTCTATCATAATGAATTCCACCATATTATGGTCACTCTTACCCAAGGGGCCTCGCACGACAAGACTGCTAACTAACCCTTCCTCATTGCTCAATACCCAATCTAGAATGGCCTGCTCTCTAGTTGGTTCCTCAACATGTTGGTTCAGAAAACCATCCCGCATACATTCCAAGAAATCCTCTTCCTCAGCACCCTTACCAGTTTGGTTCACCCAATCTATATATAGATTGAAGTCACCCATTATAACTACTGTTCCTTTACTGCACGCATTTCTAATTTCCTGTTTAATGCCATCCCCAACCTCACTACTACTGTTAGGTGGCCTGTACACAACTGTCACCAGCGTTTTCTGCCCCTTAGTGTTATGCAGCTCTACCCATATTGATTCCACATCCTCCAGGCTAATGTCCTTCCTTTCTATTGCGTTAATCTCCTCTCTAACCAGCAATGCTACACCACCCCCTTTTCTTTCCTGTCTATCCCTCCTGAATATTGAATATCCCTGGATGTTGAGCTCCCATCCTTGGTCACCCTGGAGCCATGTCTCTGTGATCCCAACTATATACTATTCATTAATAACTATCTGCACATTCAATTCATCCACCTTGTTACGAATGCTCCTCGCATTGACACACAAAGCCTTCAGGCTTGTTTTTACAACACTCTTAGCCCTTATACAATTATGTTGAAAAGTGGCTCTCTTTGTTTTTTGCCCTGGATTTGCCTGCCTGCCACTTTCACTTTTCACCTTACTACTTTTTGCTTCTACCCTCATTTTACACCCCTCTGTCTCTCTGCACTTGTTCCCATCCCCCTGCCACATTAGTTTAAAGCCTCCTGAACAGCAGCAGCAAACGCTCCCCCTAGGACATCGGTTCCAGTCCAGCCAAGGTGCAGACCGTCCTGTTTATACCGGTCCCACCTCCCCCAGAACTGGTTCCAATGCCCCAGAAGTTTGAATCCCTCCCCCTTGCTCCATTTTTCAAGCCATGTATTCATCTGAAATATCCTCCTATTTCTACTCTGACTAGCATGTGGCACTGGTAGTAATCCAGAGATTATTACCTTTGTGGTCCTACTTTTTAGTTTATCTCCTAACTCCCTAAATTCACCTTGTAGGACCTCATCCCATTTTTTACCTATATCGTTGGTACCTATGTGCACCACGACCACTGGCTGTTCACCCTCCCATTCCAGAATGTCCTGCAGCCGCTCAGAGACATCCTTGACCCTTGCACCAGGGAGGCAACATACCATCCTGGAGTCTTGTTTGCGGCCGCAGAAACGCCTATCTATTCCCCTTACAATCAAATCCCCTATCACTATAGCTTTTCCACTCCTTTTCCTTCCCTCCTGTGCCACAGACCCACCCATGGTGCAATGAACTCAGCTGCTGCTGCCTTCCCCTGATGAGACATCTCCCCCAACAGTATCGAAAACAGTATATCTGCTTAGGAGGGAGATGACCCCAGGGGACTCCTGCACTACCTGCCTACTGCTACGCTGTCTAGTGGCCACCCCTTCCCTTTCTGCCTGTGTAGCCTTTACCTGCAGTGTGGCCAACTCACTGAACGTGCTATTCACAACTTTCTCAGCATCGCGGATGATCCAGTATGAATCCAATCGCAGCTCCAGATGCTCAATGCAGTCTGCCAGAAGCTACAGCTGGACACACTTCCTGCACACATGGTCGTCAGGGACACTGGAAGTATCCCTAATTTCCCACATGCTGCAGGATGAACAAACCACGGGGCCGATCTCAGCTGCCATGACCTACCCAATATTTGCCTCAACTTTTGAAACTTTCTCCTTTGAAAGGAACTTACCTGGCCTTACCTCACTTGGAGTGAAGCTCGTCCTCAGCCTGTTCTCATCGAAGCCTCTCGAGCCAAAGCCTCAAATCTCTACTCCTTCACTGGCCCACTCACTCACTGGCCGCTTTCCACAGGCCACTCTGCTTGAGGTAGCCCTCTATTTATTTGAGGTTTTTGAACTCCTTGGTCACCTGACCTCGATTGCCGAATCAGCTGCTTTCTGCTGAGTCTGAGCTATTCAAATCTTGATTGTCTAATCAATGGCTTTCTGCTGAGCTATTCAAATCTTGATTGACTTGATTGCACAGTCCAACTGCCAAAACTGCCTCTCGAGTCAAAGCCTCAAATCTCCACTCCTTCACTAGCCCACTCACTCACTGGCCGCTTTCCACCAGAGGCGCAAACCCATGATCCCCTGAGATTGATGGCTGCCAATGTGGTTGTGGAATCAGTTCAATGTTGAGATGAGTGAGGTTATAGTGTTACATACCCGTGGGTATTTTTTACTTGTCACATGACAGTGGTGTTGAAGCTATGCTGAACTTAAGGTAGTGGTCTTGTGATGGTGGAGTGACGTCATTTTCCCGCCAGTAGAGGTCATGTGACAGTTTTTTTCCTACAGGGTATAAAAGGATGACCCCTCCCTGTGAGGAGGTTCAGTTCATGGCTGGATTTGCCATTTTGACTCCATGCCACTGCGTGGTCCAATATTATGATGCAGTTTGGTTGAAAGGTGGAGTTTTATTTTCTGCCTAAAGTTTAAAAGGTCATTGCCAGCAGTTTCTTTATAATACTGTCAGTTAAAAATCAGTGGAGAGTGAAGATTGGAGTTCGGGAGCTAAAAGATTGAGGAAAGTCGATTTTGACGGTGAAACAGGTTCGATCTTGTTTGATCCTCATTCGGAAGGAATTTGTTGGCAGTCCCCATGTTAACCCCTGCGAATAATAGCAGAAAGGGTTGAGTACAGTTTTGTAAAGGAAAAGTTGGTGCCTTTAAACCGTTTCATTTTCATCTTCGTAAATTCTCCAGGAAAAGTATAGTTCGACCTGGACCGCAGCAAAACGACGTGAAAGAGAATTTAAATCATCTAAAAAGTCTCTCCTTTAATGAATCCGTAACATAAATATGGGGGCTGTATCCGGGATAAACCATTTTTGGGTTTAAATGCTTGTTAAATTTTGAATCGGTGTTTTGGGAAAGAGGAATACTTGATTCTTTTGTTTGGCTTGTGAGTGGTATTCGGCAACAATGAATATTGATGAGTTTCTGGCTTTGCCAGACGCGGAGTTATTAGCGAAGGTGAAAAAAAATGAGTTGCTTGAGATAGCTAGTAGATTGGAACTTAAAGGTATTTCGAGGTTTACATCAAAGGCTCTAATACAGAGAAAAATAGTGTCACACTATGTAGATTCAGGTGATTTTGATGAATCAATTTTAGAGTCGTTTCCAATAAGTAATCTAGAGTTGCAGTTGCAAATCAAACAAATGAAGTTGGAACAAAGTAAAGCAGAATTGGAGCGTTGTAGGTTAGAAGCTGATAATAAAGAGAGGGAATTTGTGGAATTAAGGTCTGAGAATCAGTCTTCTGGTTCTAGAAAACCATTTGTTGCTAGTCAAGAAATTAAATTGGTCCCTCCATTTAGTGAAACAGAAGTAGAAAGATATTTCCAACATTTTGAAACGATTGCTCAGATTTCAGAGTGGCTGAAAGATAAATAGTCAGTTTTGTTACAGAGTGTAATTAAAGGCAAAGCACAACAGGTTTATACAGCTTTTACTGCTGTGCAAGCACTAGATTATGATATTGTGAAACAGCATATTTTGAAAGCATACGAATTGGTCTCAGAAGCATATAGAGAAAGATTCAGAAGTTTGAAGAAGTCTGTGGAAAAAACTTATGTGGAATTTGCCTATGATAAAGCTGTGTGTTTTGAGAGATGAGTTTCCTCTAAAAATGTAAATAGGGACTATAATACATTGAAAGAGCTGATTTTAATGGAGGAATTAAAAAGAAGCATCCCTGTTGAAGTAAGGACCTACTTAAATGAGAGGGATACTGATACATTGCAGGATGGTGCTAGATTAGCTGATGAGTATGTTTTAATCCATAAGAATAAATTTCCTCAGGGCAGAATTTTTAAGAGGAAAAAATAACACAGAGGCTCAAGGTGAATCAGAAATTAAATCAGAAGTTAATGAGAAAGGTAAGGAGGAAGGAAAACCTGTGTAGGAAAGACAGTTTGGTCCTATTTGTAACTATTGTAAGAAACCTGGCCATGTAATAGCTAACTGTTTCCGATTGAAAAAGAAAGAGAAGGAAGCAGTTCCAGATGCTTGTGTGCAACATACTGAAGCACCTGTAAAATTACAGGGTTCAATAAACACAAATGAGGTTTTGTTAGAGTCTGACCAAGTTAAAAAGGGATATGATCATTTTATAACTGAAGGGTTTGTTTCCTTGAAAGAAGGATCTACTCCGGTGCCATTAAAAATCCTTAAAAATCCTGGAGCTTCTCAATCACTGATGTTAGACAGTGTATTGAAATTTAATGAAGAGTCTGATATTGGTGAGGTAAATTATATACGAGGTGTTGGGAGTGCCTTTATGCCTGTACATTTGCATAAAGTAAATTTAAAGTCAGGGTTAGTTACAGGAATTGTTAAAGTAGGATTACAGCCTAGCTTACCTGCGTAGGATATTTCTTTATTGTTAGGTAATGACTTTGCAGGTGGACAAGTTTTTCCTGAAGTGCATTTGACAATGGAGTCAGAGGAACCACAGATGAATTCTAACACAGATTCTTCCTGTGTTGTGACTAGAGTTATGGCTAAAAAGATTGATGCGCAGAATGAGGTTGTTACTCATGACTGTTCAACTCAGGATTCGAGTTTTGAGGATGTGTCAGAGACTTTCTTACCTTCATTGTTTGAACAAGATTCTTGGAGTAAGTCTGACTATGAAGATTTGTCTCTGTCTCGGAAGGAGATGATAGCAGAGCAGAATAAATACCCTGAGATTATAAAATTAAGAGAACAAGCTCTACCAGATAGTGAAATTTAGAAGGTGCCAGTAGGATATTACTTTGAAAAAGGAGTGTTGATGAGGAAGTGGAGATCACCTACAATTCCTGCAAGTGATGAATGGAATATTGTTTACCAGGTAGTTGTCCCAAAAATTTATCGAAATGAGATTTTGACTTTAGCTCATAGTGTGCCCTTAGGTGGACATCAAGGGGTAAGGATAACTGTGGACAAGATTTTAAAACATCTTTACTGGCCTGGTCTAAGAAAAGATGTGGCGATGTTTTGTAGAACATGCCATACTTGTCAAATTGTGGGTAAACCAAATCAAGTTACACCAGTGGCTCCATTACAACCTATTCCAGCATTTGGTGAACCATTTTCTAAAGTTATTATAGGTTGTGTCAGGCCATTACCAAAGACAAAAACTGGTTATCAGTACTTGTTGACTATTATGTGTACTTTGTCTAGGTTTCCAGTGGCGGTACCGCTTAGGAATATAACAGCTAAAACTGTGACAAATGCTCTTATAAAATTGTTTACTTATTTTTGGATTATCTAAAGAAATACAAACTGATCAAGGCAGTAATTTTATGTCTGGATTGTTTCAACAGATAGTTTATAAATTGGGAGCTAAGCAAATCACTTCGTCTGCATACCATCTGGAATCGCAAGGTGCCTTGGAGAGGTTTCATTCTACCCTTAAGAATATGATTAGGACATATTGTGTGGAAAATGAAAGTGACTGGGATGAGGGTATAAACTTACTTTTATTTGCAGTAAGGGAATCGGTACAAGAATCTTTAGGTTTCAGTCCATTTGAACTTGTATTTGGGCATAGAGTTAGAGGACCTTTGGCTTTATTAAAAGAACAGTGGATTAGTAAGGAAGTATACACTAATTTGTTGGACTATGTTTTGAAATTTAAGGACAGGTTACATAAAGCTTGTAGCTTAGCCAAGGAAAATTTAAAAATGGCTCAGGAGAAAATAAAAACTTGGTACGATAAAGAAGCTAGAATGAGGAAGTTTAAGCCTGGAGATAAGGTGCTGGTTCTTTTCCCAGTGCAAACAAATCCTTTACAAGCTAGATTTCATGGTCCTTATGAAATTGTGTCTAAAATCAATTATGTGGATTACGTGATAAAAACTCCAGATCGTAGAAGGCCAACACAACTTTGCCATGTAAATATGATAAAACCATATTATGAGAAACAATCTGCTACTGTGACTGTGGTTAATGATAATGAATCTGATCTAACTAGGAACATGATAGATGATTCATCTGAATTTCATTCTAATTCCAACATTGTTTCTGTCAGGTTACCAAAGTCAACCATTCTGGAAAATATTGATGAGAAATTAGCACATTTACAGCCAGAGCAGAAAAAGCAGATGAAGCAATTAATTTTTAAATATAAGGATTTGTTTCCAGATGTTCCGAGAAGGACCACTATAGCTTCACCTGTAGATGTTGGAGATGCCAAGCCCATTAAACAACACCCATATAGGATGAACATAGAATAATGTGAACTTGCTGAGAAGGAAATTAAATATATGCTAGAGAATAATATTATTAGACTTTCTAACTCAAATTGGAGTTCACCCTGTGTTATGGTGCCAAAACCAGATGGTAGTATTAGGTTTTGTATGGACTATAGGAAGGTGAATGCTGTAATGAAAACAGATGCATATCCAATTCCTAGAGTAGATGATTGTGTAGATAAAGTTGGAAAAGCAAAGTTACTTACAAAGATTGATTTATTGAAAGGGTATTGGTGTGTTCCACTAACGGACAGAGGTAGAGAGATTTCTGCATTTGTAACTCCATCTGGGCTATATGAATATAATGTTCTTCCATTTGGGATGAAGAATGCCCCAGGTACTTTCCGGAGGATGATTAACTCTATGATTCAGGGATTGAAAGACACAGATGCTTATATTGATGATTTAGTGACAGGAAATGATACTTGGGAAGCACACATTATTGTGCTGGAGAAATTGTTTGAAAGGCTTTCAAAAGGTAACTTAACTATTAATTTAGCTAAGAGTGAATTTGGACATGCCACTGTGACTTACCTTGGTTATGTTGTGGGTCAAGGAAAGGTAGCTCCTGTTCAGGCAAAAGTTCGGGCTATTTTAGAGATTCCCACTCCAACGGGAAAAAAAAACTCTCAGGAGATTCTTGAGAATGGTAGGATGTTATCGAAAATTTTGTAGGAATTTTGCTAATGTTGCCCTTCCATTAACTAACCTTTTGAAGAAGAATGAGAAGTTTGTGTGGACAATGCCTTGTCAAGAAGCATTTGAAAAATTGAAAACTATAATATGTCAACAACCTGTGTTCAAGGCACCTGACTTTGAAAAACCTTTTTCATTAGCTGCAGATGCTAGTGATGAGGCTGCAGGAGTAGTTTTAATGCAAAGGAATGAGGGTGATGAGGTTGATCATCCAGTAGCTTACTTTTCTAAGAAATTTAATGAGCATCAAAGAAACTATTCGACAATAGAGAAGGAATTGTTATCTCTTGTTTTAGCTTTAGAACATTTTGACGTATATGTTGGTACAACTCAAAAACCACTTATTGTTTACATTGATCATAATCCGTTAGTGTTTCTGAGTAAGATGAAAAACAAAAACAGAAGGTTATTAAATTGGAATATGATGTTACAAGAGTACAATATTCTAATAACTCATATTAAAGGTAAAGATAATATGGTTGCTGATTGTCTATCTCGATGTTGAATGTACAATGTAATTTTTTTATGGAGTGTTTTTTTTATAATTGTAACACTCCTATTGTATTGTAAGTTGTAAGATGCAATATGATAATACTATGTATACTGTGTATGTTATAAAATTTATACATTTGGGTTTTTTTGTAAATAATTGTTAAAATTTTGTTCTTGACATACCAAAATTTTTTTTTGGAGGGAGGTGTTACGTACCCGTGGGTATTTTGTACTTGTCACGTGACAGTGGCGTTGAAGCTATACTGGACTTAAGGTAGTGGTCTTGTGATGGTGGAGTGATGTCATTTTCCCGCCAGTAGAGGTCATGTGACAGGTTTTTTTCTACAGGGTATAAAAGGAGGACCCCTCCCTGTGAGGAGGTTCAGTTCATGGCTGAATTTGCCATTTTGACTCCATGCCACTGCATGGTCCAATATTATGACGCAGTTCGGTTGAAAGGTGGAGTTTTATTTTCTGCCTAAAGTTTAAAAGGTCATTGCCAGCAGTTTCTTTATAATACTGCCAGTTAAAAATCAGTGAAGAGTGAAGATCGGAGTTCAGGAGTAAAAGATCGAGGAAAGTCGATTTCGAGGGTGAAACAGGTTCGACCTTGTTTGGTTCTCATTCGGAAGGAATTTGTTGGCTGTCCCCGTGTTAACCCCTGCGAATAATAGCAGAAAGGGTTGGGTACGGTTTTGTAAAGGAAAGGTCAGTGCCTTTAAGCCATTTCATTTTCATCTTCGTAAATTCTCCGGGAAAAGTATAGTTCAACTGGGAGCCACAACAAAATGACGTGAAAGAGAATTTAAATTGTCTAAAAAGTCTCTCCTTTAATGAATCCGTAACAATAGAAGCCCAATGGTTGAAGGATAATAACTATTTCTGAAGCTGGTGGTGTGGGTCCTAAAGTCCCTATACCTTCTTGCTGATGGCAGCAGCAAGAAGAGAGCATAGCCTTGTTGGAGAGGGTCCTTGATGATTTATGCTGCTTTCTCCTGTCAGTGTTTTGTAGATGAGCTCAGTGGTGGATAGGGCTTTGCCTGTGATGGATTAATTTATTATGAGGAATAACTTTCTCTTCAGCAGTTAGTAGTCCAAATAGAATCATGATAAAGTTTTGCAAAATAACATTGGGATAATATATCAGCCTTGATTTACCAAGTTCAGACAAGTGATTTTCCAACACAGCATCCATCATTTCCAACCAAAACGCTGCTTAAATTTCTCTCAATAATAATAATAGCACAAATGTATTCAAGAAACTAAAGCCCATCTTGTGCAATCACTAAAATAACAGGATAGTTTTCACTCACTAAGGTTCAACATGGCTGCAATTATATTAGTCATCACAAGCAGAAGTCAAAATGCACATGCAATATTACTGATACTGCACAAAAATCTGGAGCCTTCAGAGGCGAGTGGGTTTTAGATTTGGAGATACTGTTAACTTTGACCCATGCTAATGTTTCCTGTTGAGAACACAGGTGAATGAATTTGCTCCATGTTATACGTACTCTAAAATTACAATATACAAACAATATATAAAATTTGAAATTATCACTTAGATTTTTTATGCTACCAATTAAGTACTTAATTTTATGTTCCTCTCTGCCTGTTTTATGGAGAATTGAACCTACATAAAATAAAAATTAATTCTACCACTAAAAGTAGAAAAATACCAAATGCTTATTTGTTATATTGTTACCTTTTTTTCCCCGTTTTCTCTGCAAGTTAGGCAGTATACTCAATTTTTTGACTGAATACAAACAGGAATGACAACAGAATTGAAATAAAAGAAATGTGGAGGAACAAGACTATTAATTCAAAACATAAATTCAATTTATCCTATACTTTTCATTTGAAGAGACTTTCCAGCAGATTCTGCAATAAATTGATTAAAGTAAGTTCTAGCCATTCTGAGGAGATAAAGCAACAATCTCTGAAGAGTGTAGAACATTGCTGGGTCTGAAGCATTGCAATCATTGTGACATTTGTTTCATACTCATGCAGTCTAATATTGGGCATAGGCATCGTTTGTACTAGCTAGCCCCTTTTAGAATTTCAGTGGTGGCTCAAATCTAACTGCAACGGTGATTGCCTTAGTGAATTACCACAGCATCAAGTTTCATTTTCAATTGAATCATGGTTGTTATGTGGACAAGTGCAGAAACCAAGGTCCCGATGAAAATTAGGTGACTGATACATTTTTAGTGAATGGTTGTTAGAAGATAGAACTGAACATAAAACATCTCTGCATAGTACCGGCCCTTTGGTCCACAATGTCGAACTAACCTTTTAACCAAATCCAACAGCAATCTAACCTTTTAGAAACATAGCACAATACAGGCCCTTCGGCCCACAATGCTACATCAAACATGTACTTACTATAGAAAATACCTAGGGTTACACAGAGCCCTGTATTTTTCTACACTCCATGTACCTATCCAGGAGTCTTTTAAAAGACCCTATCCTATCCGCCTTCACCAGCGTCACCGGCAGCCCATTCCACACACTCACCGCTCTGCGTAGAAAACTTACCCCTGACATCTCCTCTGTTCCTACTTCCAAGCAACTTAAAACTGTGTCTTCTCATATTAACCATTTAAGCCCTGGGGAAAAGCCTCTGACTATCCACATGATCAATTCCTCTCATTATCTTATACACCTCTATCAGGTCACCTCTCATCCTCTGTCACTCCAAGGAGAAAAGGCCAGGTTCACTCAAACTATTCTCATAAGGCATGCTCCCCAATACAGGCAACATCCTTTTAAATCTCCTCTGCATCCTATCTATAGTTTCCATATCCTTCCTGTAGTGAGGTGACCAGAACTGAGCACAGTACTCCAAGTAGGGTCTGACCAGGGTCCTGTATAGCTGTAGTATTACCTCTTGGCTCTTAAACTCAATCCCATGGTTGATGTAGGCCAATACACCGTATGCCTTCTTAACCACAGAGTCAACCTGCGCAGCAGCTTTGAGCGTCCTATGGACTCGGACCACGAGATCCCTCTGATTCTCCACACTGCCAAGAGCCTTACCATGAATATTATATTCTGCCATCATTTTTGACCTACCAAAATGAACCTCCTCGCACTTACCTGGTTTGAACTCCATCTGCCACTTCTCAGCCCAGTTTTTCATCCTATTGATGTCCCATTGTAAACTCTGACAGCCCTCTACACTACCCACAACACCCCCAAACTTTGTGTCATCAGCAAATTTACTAACCCATCCCTCACTTCCTCATCCAGGTCATTTATAAAAATCACTAAGAAGAGGTCCCAGAACAGATCCCGGAGGCACACCACTGGTCACCGACCTCCATGCAGAATATGACCTGTCTACAACCACTCTTTGCCTTCTGTGGGCAAGCCAATTCTGGATCCACAAAGCAAGGACCCCATGGATCACATTCCTCCTTACTTTCTCAATAAGCCTTGCATGGGGTACCTTAACAAATTCCTGATTGGCTAGTTTGAACTGGTCTTGTTCTGATTGGTTGATATTTTTTAGGCCAATCCCTCTTTTGGAATGTGTGGTCACAGACTGGAGCTATCTCTACACTCTTAGAATCTACATCTAGGTCTCCCACATGCTCCATCTCTAGTGATTTCCTAATCTTTCTTTTGTAGGCATTCTCTTCCTTGCCAAGAATGTTGGCCTCATCAAACCTTGGTCATGAGCATGATAAGCAAGTCTTTTTGCATGGCACCATTGTAGTTTTATGTATCACACTGTACAGCTGTTAAAATAAATCATGACATATGTGAGTAATGATAAACCTGATTCTGACCTGGGTCTCTGCTGTGGGCTGAGAGTGGGAAGGGGGCAGGAAGAGGGGAATCATGGTTGGGAACAGGGAAGGGGAGGGGAGAGGGAGTGGGAAAAACCAGAGACATTCTGTAATAATGAATTAAACCAGTTGTTTGGAATCAAATGATCTTGCCTGTTGTCTCAGAGCCGGGTGTGTCTGCACCTAATGCAACCCCTCCCCACTGCCCCTACCACTCCTGCACTCCTTTTCTGTGTGTGCGCACACGTTAAGACATTTTCACAATATTGTAGGGCTAAGAATGCCAACTAATCCAAGATGAGGACGTTGCATACCTACCCAGTTACTAAAATTAGTTGTTCAATTTAGACTGACCTTTCTCTTCCCATTCACTCTGGCAGCAGTTTTAAACAACATGCCAACACTTCAATTAAGATCTGTTCACATTAACAATGATTAAAAACTGTTTTGATGGTTATGCTTCCAATGTAATTTTGCATAAATTACAATCAAGAAAGCTCCACCATTGCCTCTACTTTCTGAGGAAGCTGAAGTGTGCTGGCCTGTGCATTTTGATACACATGACCTTCGACAGATGTGACACAGAGAGCATCCTAACATGCTGCATCACTGCATGGTACTGCTGACAGAAAGTGCAGTCAAATCTGCCTCACACATCATCGGCACCGGACTACCTGCCATCAAGGACGTATATACAGAAAGGTGCTGGAAAAAGCCCAAGAATATCATGAAAGATCCCACCCACCCTGCTGATGAACTCTTTGTTCATTCAACTCTCATCAGGGCGGAGGGTATGATTCATCCATGCTGGTACCACTGGATTCAAAAACATTTACTTTCCCCAAGCAGTAAGGCTAATCAACACCTCCACTCACTAATTCACCCCACCACAATGCTCACCATCACTACTTTATCATTTCCTGTCAGGGTCCCTTATTTACACACATTTTTGTACCTAGTGTCACTTTATGTACATACGATCAATCTATGTATATAAGCTATTTTATGTATTTATATTTATTGTATTTTTTTATTATTGTGTTCTTTAACAGTGTGTTTTTATATATGCTGCAACAGATCTGGAGAAACAAGTGTGTTCTTCTTTACACTTGTGTACTGGATATGATACCAATTATTCTTGAAACTTTAATCATCATTATTTCAAATACAATTGACAGAGAGAGAAATACAGTTTACAGTTCTACTACATTTGATTTGGGATTATACGATTTCTCATTCAATTCATAGCACAGATTGTTTTGGAATCGTTGATGGAAAGGTTAAAGCATGGATTATTGCTGTGCTCAGTCAATCACCAACGATAAAACTCTGAAAATACAACATTTATTGTAAACATATTAAAATAAATTTGAATGGTATCTTAATATTAGTATCATAAATTTAATTGCTTAAATATTCAATCACAATTGATTTTGAATGCAAAATCAATTTTGAGATGAAGTCAGCATTTCATAGCCCCATTAAAGCCCTGGAACTGAGAGCTTCCATATTCAAAGAATACGGGGCTCCAGAGTGGTGACTATGCAGCATAGTTCTGTTATCTCTGGTGTGACACTGAGATGCCAATATCCCATTTCAAAGCAATGTGGACCTTGACTAAAGCGACGAATATCTGAGGAAGTAGTATTACTTGATCATTCCTGATATATACAGATCTGATCTGAACCACTATTGGGATGTTTACCTCAGAAAGTCACACATGGATTCAGTTTCCAATGCACCAGCAGTCAATGGTTCATGTAGATTTTAATTTATTTAGTTTACATTAACATGGGTGACAAGATTGGATAAAGCGTGTTTACCTGAATTCTCTCTCTGGGTGTCTAAGAGAGTGCCAGAAGAAGCAGTGTGCTGACACTATAACACACCCTGTTATATTTTGTAACTCCAAAACATAAAATGAATTGAAAGAAAAACATGGGAGCCTGGGGATAACTTGTTTCTTACATTAGTGAGGTGTGCATTTATATTGTAGTGGTGTAATGACGTATGTTATTCACGTAGTTTTACATATATTATAAACTGTGATGAATTATATAAACAACAAAGAATTCTTAATATATTTACAATATTACTCAAATATTACTGAAGTATTAAATGCACACTACACCACCCTGCTTAGCTACACACTCCAACTCAATATAGAATGCAACTCAACTATATACACAGTATGCTATATAATACAACTACTATACAGAAATCCATAGCAAAGTAAATTTTAATTTTAGCTCTAAAGATTTAATTGTTGTGGAAGATTTCTTACTCTTGTAGGGTAACATCTTTCTCATAAGGGGTTCACTCTGCTTGGCAGGTGAAACTTGTGGCTATGAAAGAATCTCAGGTTCTGGGGCTTTCTCCGAGGTGGTTGTAGGAGTTGACTCTGGGACTGAAGGAAGTGTTCCTGATAGCTCTGGACACCCTTCTTCTCTAATAATTGGCTCTGCTCAACTCAACTGATCAATGTTTTGTCTTCAGCAACTGTGACATGTTCTTTGGCCTTGGGGCATCCACCATTGCTTGAATTGACACAACACACTTGGGTATTCCATGTACATTATTGTGCTTGGTTTAAATAATTCACACTTGTTACATTGTGCTCTGAGCCCCTAATCTTCTAATCTTTTTAACACTGTCTTGAGATTTTAGAGATGTTCTTTATCATCAGTTAAGTCCACTTTTCTGGAGTTTGCTTCCAGAAAAGTTTGTAAAGAAATCCTCTATCCTAGGCAGAGGCCATTAATCTACTTTCAGTACTGGATAGATGGTAATCTTAAAATCACAACATATCCTGAAAGACCCATTCTTCTTAGCTACTAGGACCACTGGCATTGCCCTTGGGCTCCACTCAAACTTGGAAAGAAGTTCTTCAGCCTCCATGCAATCTTCCTCATTGGCTACTTATCACAGATGGTATAAGAACTGGACTAGCTTTGTAAAATGTTGGTGTGGCATCTTCATTTAGCACTCTTCTACCCCTGAAATGTTTGAGTTTTCCAATGCCATCCTTGAACACTGCTGTGGCATAGTCCAGTACCTTTCTTCATTCACTTTAAGTTGAGTCTATTGCAGGGGATATGGAATGCAAATGGTGAATGAATCTCCAATCAACCTGTAGTTGGCTCAGCCAATCACAGCCCCACAATGCTGGCCCTTCTGTTGTTACCACATCCAAGTCCAGTGTGACGTTGATTTTTGTATTTCACTGCTAAGAATGTCATTTGCACAGGAGTTATCTTTACTCCAGGATAAGTTCTTTGTTGGGAATCTACAGGTTTCAGCTCATTACTTTTGATATGCCATTCAGACTCATTTTGTGGAATGACTCAAATAGCTGAAACAGTGTTCAATTCCATTTTAATTAATTTTCCATTCACTTCTGGGATAAACAATATTTCTGGTCTCTTGTTAGTTTTCATATTGTACAAAGTGTCTCAGTCCTGTGTCACTCTTATCATTATCAGGTGTTTCCTCAACAGCATGTAGATTAGTGTTCCTTTTGAAACTGCGGTTTGACTTCTTACCTTTTTCTCTTCTTTCTCTCTCCATTTTCTTGTCTGCCTGACATGTTCTTCGTATTTCTCCTTCTTTAAAGCATTTTCTGCATGTTTCACCATCAAACCTGCACTGGTCCAGTGCTATGTGAGCCCCTGCCACAAAGGTAACACAACTGGTTCTACCAGACAGGTTTCGGGTTAGATATTACATTTTTTTTCACACTCACTTTCATTCCTGACTGCAACTCAATTGCATCTCTGCCTGCTGTTTGCATTAAAATAGCGATTTCAATTGCTCTTTTAAATGTGAGTTGAGGATTAATTAGGAGCCACTTTTGAATGCTTTTTTGTAAGGTTTCACAAGCTAAATGATCTCTTAGTGCATCATTAAGCCCAACACTGAACCGACAATGCTCAGACCATCTCTTCAATTCAGTCAAGTACACTGAAATGGACTCCCTTTTCTTTTGATTCTGCTTATGGAACCCTTAGCATCTGCAGTTAACAATGGTTCCAATTCTAAATGTCCCTGCATTACTTTTATGATTATCAGCTGGTTTGGCTGGAGCAGTTAACCTTCTAAGCAAGCTGTATGTTCTTCAACTCGGTAAGACTGGCACTCATTTTGTGTTGGCTACTTCATCTGCTTCGAAATACGTCAGGATTTTCCCAGTACACAGTACATATTCCAGTTATGTGTTGTGCAGTCGAACACACCTATCTTTACAATGTAGCCAGTCATTTATGCTTCTTCTTTTATAATCCATTATTATTATATCCCAGTACTACTGTTTATGAACCCATGAATTTCATCCATTTTCTGCCTTTTTTTAAACTAGCTGTGCTTCAACCAGTCATCTCGATTTCATTTTAAAACTACCTTATCACCAGTGTGAACTCCAAAACATAGAACTAATCAAAAGAAAAGCGAACAACACACACAAAATGCTGGTGGAACACAGCAGGCCAGACAGTATCTATAAGGAGAAGCACTGTCGATGTTTCGGGCCGAGGCCCTTCGTCTAGTCCTGATGAAGGGTCTCGGCCCAAAACGTAGACAGTGCTTCTCCTTATAGATACTGCCTGGCCTGCTGTGTTCCACCAGCATTTTGTGAGTGTTGTTTGAATTTCCAGCATCTGCAGATTTCCTCGTGTTCGAAAGAAAAGCATGAGCTTCACATGCAACTTTTGAAATATTGTGCATTTGATCTAGATAATCACACTGAAGGGCCAGAACTTGACTGATTTGTGGTTATCATGTTTTTTCGGTTTCTTGTGCAGTGTCATTTATCATGTGAGGTGCTTCTATTTGAGGTACAATGCCCATGCCAATGTTTTGAAGATATTGTCTTCTAAATGGGAAAAATAAGTTTCAAATTCTTTATATTGTAGTGGTGTGCTACACGCAGCGCTAAAATAATGACACGGAGTCGGTAAACTGCAATTAAAGAAGAAGATTTTATTCGAACTTCACAGCCTCGCTTTAAAGCCTCCCTCATCCCGCCCTCCCCGGGCGCGGATGCTGTAAGGGGCACGTACTCACAAACCCCCGCAGGCTTTTCCCTTTGTTGGTGAAGCAGACCTGGCCTTTGTGCCGGCGCGCTGGCTATTTGTGAGCCGGTTCGAGTGCGCTAGGAAGTGGGTCGCCACATAACCCCCCCCCCCCCCCCCAGAACCAGCGATACACCCCCCAATGTCCACAGTCTGGGCCGGACCCTGTTTGGGAGGTCGGCCTCTGCGCCGCGGTGCCGGAAACTCGACCGGTTGTGCCAAGTCCACATGGACCGGTTTGAGTTGGTCCACCGTGAAAACCTCCTCTCTCCCCCCAATGTCCAGCACGAATGTGGACCCGTTGTTCCTGAGCACCGTAAACGGCCCCTCGTAGGGCCGTTGCAGCGGTGGCCGATGCCCGCCCCTTCGTCCAAACACAAACTTACAGTTCTGCAGGTCTTTGGGTACACAGGTCGGGTTCTGCCCATGCTGCGAAGTGGGTATGGGGGCCAGGTTGCCGAGCCTCTCGCGTAGTCTGCCCAGGACTGCTGCGGGTTCTTCCTCTTGCCCCCTTGGGGCTGGGGTGAACTCCCCGGGGACGACCAGGGGTGCGTCGTACACCAACTCGGCCGATGAGGTGTACAGATCGTCTTTGGGTGCTGTGTGAATGCCGAGTAGGACCCAGGGAAGCTCGTCTGCCCAGTTAGCTCCTCGCAGGCGGGCCATGAGAGCCGACTTCAGGTGACGGTGGAAACGTTACACCAGGCTGTTCGACTGTGGGTGGTAGGCAGTGGTGTGGTGCAGCTGTGTCCCCAAAAGGCTGGCCATAGCTGACCACAGGCTGGAGGTGAACTGGGCGACTCTGTCGGAGGTAATCTGGGCCAGTACACCAAAGCAGGACACCCAGGTGGCGATCAGTGCCCGGGCGCAGGATTCGGAGGTGGTGTCGGTGAGCGGGATCACCTCCGGCCATCTTGTGAACCGGTCCACGATAGTCAGGAGGTGCCGCGCTCTGCGCGACACTGGCAGGGGGCCCACGATATCCACGTGAATGTGGTCGAAACGCCGGTGGGTGGGGTGGAACTGCTGTGACAGAGCTTTGGTGTGCCGCTGCACCTTGGCCGTCTGGCAGTGCATGCACGTTCTGGCCCATTCACTGACCTGCTTGCGGAGTCCGTGCCAAACGACCCTGCTGGAGACCATCCGGACGGTTGTCCTGATGGAGGGGTGCGCCAAGCTATGAATGGAGTCGAAAACGCGTCGCCGCCAAGGTGCCGGGATGACGGGACGGGGCTGGCCGGTGGCGACGTCATAGAGTAGGGTCCTCTCACCTGGGCCTACGGGGAGGTCCTGGAGCTGCAAACCGGAGACTGCGGTTCTGTAACTCTGGATCTCCTCGTCTGCCTGCTGCGCCTCTGCCAGCGCCTCAAAATCTACCCCTTGGGAAAGGGCATGAATGTTAGGGCGAGAGAGCGCGTCCGCCACGACATTGTCCTTACCCGAGACATGCCGGACATCCGTCGTGTATTCAGAGATGTAGGACAGATGGCGCTGCTGACGGGACGACCAGGGATTGGACACCTTCGTGAACGTAAAGGTAAGCGGCTTGTGGTTCGTGAACGTGGTGAAGGGCTTACCTTCTAAGAAGTACCTGAAATGCCGGATTGCTAGGTATAGCGCCAACAGTTCCCGGTCGAAAGCACTGTATTTGAGCTCGGGTGGCCGCAGGTGTTTGCTGAAAAACGCCAGGGGTTGCCAGCGACCCGCGATGAGTTGCTCCAGTACCCCACCGACTGCCGTGTTAGAGGCGTCCACCGTGAGGGTGGTAGGGACGACCATTCTGGGGTGCACTAGCATCGCGGTGTTCGCCAAGGCTTCCTTCATTTGAATGAAAGCGGCGGTGGACTCCTTGTCCCAGGTAATGTCCTTGCCCGGACCCGACAGCAGGGCGAACAGGGGGCACATGATTCGGGCAGCTGAAGGGAGGAAGCGATGGTAGAAATTGACCATACCCACGAATTCCTGAAGGCCTTTGATCGTGGTGGGTCGGGGGAAATGGTGGACCGCGTCTACCTTAGCGGGCAGAGGGGTTGCCCTGTCTTTAGTAATCCTGTGGCCCAGGAAGTCAATGGTGTCGAGCCTGAACTGGCATTTGGCCGGGTTGATTGTTAGACCGTATTCACTCAGTCGGGCATAGAGTTGACGGAGGTGGGACAGATGCTCCTGACGACTGCTGCTGGCTATGAGGATGTCGTCCAAATAGATGAAAGCGAAGTCCGGGTCGCGTCCCACCGCATCCATTAACTGCTGGAACGTCTGTGCGGCATTCTTCAGGCCGAACGGCATGTGGAGGAAATTGAAAAGGCCGAACGGGGTGATGAGAGCCGTTTTGGGGACGTCGTCCGGATGCATCGGGATTTGATGGTATCCTCGGACGAGGTCTACCTTCGAGAAGGTCCGTGCGCCTTGCAGGTTTGCTGCAAAGTCCTGAATGTGCGGCACAGGGTAGCGGTCCGGTGTGGTAGCCTCGTTCAGCCTGTGGTAGTCGCCGCACGGTCTCCAGCCCCCTGTCGCTTTGGGCACCATGTGTAGGGGGAAGGCCCATGGGCTGTCGGACGGCCGGATGATCGCCAATTCCTCCATCCTCTTGAACTCCTCCTTCGCCAGTCGGAGCTTGTCCGGGGGAAGCCGCTGAGCACGGGCGTGGAGGGGTGGTCCCTGGGCCGGGATGTGGTGCTGTACGCCGTGTCGGGGCATGGCTGCCGTGAACTGCGGTGCCAGAACCGATGGGAAATCCGCCAGGACTCTGGTGAAGTTGTTGTCGGACAGCGTGATGGAGTTGAGGTGTGGGGCTGGCAACTGGGCTTCTCCCAGGGAGAACGTCTGAAAGGTCTTGGCGTGGACCAGCCTCTGCCTCGGCAGGTCGACCAGCAGGCTGTGAGCCCGCAAAAAATCTGCACCCAGAAGCGGTTGGGCTACGGCAGCCAGTGTGAAGTCCCACGTGAACCGGCTGGAGCCGAACTGTAGCTGCACCATACGGGTGCCATAGGTCCTTACCGTGCTGCCATTCACGGCCCTCGGGGGGGACCCGGTGCCCTGTTGCGGGTGTCATAACTCGTCGGAGGTAAGACGCTGATCTCGGCACCGGCGTCGACCAAAAAACGGTGTCCCGACCTCTTGTCCCACACATACAGGAGGCTATCCTGATGGCCAGCTGCTGTAGCCATCAGCAGTGGCTGGCCCTGGCGTTTCCCTGGAACTGGCAGGGCGGGCGACAACGGCGGGCTTCTGCGTCCCACCGCTGGTGGTAGAAACACCATTGTTCGTTGGGCTCCCCACCCCTGCCTCTGGGGTTAACGGGCTCTGCGGCCGGGACTGGACTGGTTTGCTGCTGGGAGCGTGGCCTGGTGATCTGTGCGATGGACGCCCCACTCACCTACTTGGCGTTCCACAGCAAGTCCGCCCGGGCTGCCACCTTCCGGGGGTCGCTGAAATCCGCGTCGGACAGCAGAGGCGTATCTCCTCGGGCAGCTGCTCCAGAAATGCCTGCTCAAACATGAGGCAGGGTTTGTGTCCACCGGCCAGAGACAACATCTCATTCATTAAAGCCGATGGAGGTCTGTCTCCCAAGCCATCCAGGTGCAGTAAACGGGCAGCTCGCTCGCGCCGTGAGAGTCCGAAAGTCCTTAGGAGCAGGGCTTTGAATTCCGTGTACTTGCCGTCCGCTGGGGGAGACTGTACGAACTCCGCAACCTGGGCCGCTGTGTCCTGGTCGAGGGAGCTCACCACGTACTAGTACCGTGTGTCCTCTGAGGTTATCTGCCGAACGTGGAATTGGGCTTCTGCTTGCTGGAACCAGAGGTGAGGTCGCAGCGTCCAGAAGCTTGGCAGCTTCAACGAAACCGCATGAACAGATGCAGTGTCAGTCATCTCCGGTCCAAATATCGTTTGGACCGTTGGGGTCACCAATTGTAGCGGTGTGCTACACGCAGCGCTAAAATAACGACACGGAGTCGGTAAACTGCAATTAAAGAAGAAGATTTTATTCGAACTTCACAGCCTCGCTTTAAAGCCTCCCTCATCCCACCCTCCCCAGGCGCGGATGCTGTAAGGGGCACGTACTCACAAACCCCCGCAGGCTTTTCCCTTTGTTGGTGAAGCAGACCTGGCCTTTGTGCCAGCGCGCTGGTTATTTGTGAGCCGGTTTGAGTGCGCTAGGAAGTGGGTCGCCACAATATCATCATTAAGAACTTTCGTAAATGGTGCTGGCAATGGCTTCCATCTAACATTGTTTAATTGAATTACATTCCCCAGTCTGATTCTCAGCTTGTTTTATGACCTGCTTTGAATATTGATAAATATTTTTGTCTTTCACAATGTTATTTTAATAATCCAAGTTTAATATAGAGAGTTTCATTTGAAGAACTTGGTACTCTCACATGGTGGACTCTCACATGGTGGATTGGATAGTGGACTACTTGACAGATAGACCTCAGTATGTGCGGTTGGGAGACTGTAGGTCTGACACAGTGGTCAGCAGCACAGGAGCGCCACAGGGAACCGTACTCTCTCCGGTCCTGTTCACCCTGTACACATCTGACTTCCAATATAACTCGGAGTCCTGCCATGTGCAGAAGTTCGCTGATGACACGGCCATAGTGGGGTGTGTCAGGAATGGACAGGAGGAGGAGTATAGGAAACTGATACAGGACTTTGTGATATGGTGCAACTCAAACTACCTGCGTCTCAATGTCACCAAGACCAAGGAGATGGTGGTGGACTTTAGGAGATCTAGGCCTCATATGGAGCCAGTGATCATTAATGGAGAATGTGTGGAGCAGGTTAAGACCTACAAGTATCTGGGAGTACAGTTGGACGAGAAGCTAGACTGGACTGCCAACACAGATGCCTTGTGCAGGAAGGCACAGAGTCGACTGTACTTCCTTAGAAGGTTGGCGTCATTCAATGTCTGCAGTGAGATGCTGAAGATGTTCTATAGGTCAGTTGTTGAGAGCGCCCTCTTCTTTGTGGTGGCGTGTTGGGGAGGAAGCATTAAGAAGAAGGACGCCTCACGTCTTAATAAGCTGATAAGGAAGGCGGGCTCTGTCGTGGGCAAAGTACTGGAGAGTTTAACATCGGTAGCTGAGCGAAGGGCGCTGAGTAGGCTACGGTCAATTATGGAAAACCCTGAACATCCTCTACATAGCACCATCCAGAGACAGAGAAGCAGTTTCAGCGACAGGTTACTGTCGATGCAATGCTCCTCAGACAGGATGAAGAGGTCAATACTCCCCAATGCCATTAGGCTTTACAATTCAACTGCCAGGACTTAAGAAATTTTTTTAAAGCTATTATTAATGCTTTTTGAGTTAGTGATTTAGATGCATATCATATTATTACTGAGTTAAGTATTGTATATAATGAGTTTTTGCTACAACAAGTGTATGGGACATTGGAAAAAATGTTGAATTTCCCCATGGGGATGAATAAAGTATCTATCTATCTATCTATCTATCTATCTATCTATCTATCTATCTAACTTAAGTGTTCTCTCCTGAAACTTTTAATCCATTTTATTTCAATAACTAACACCAATGCTTTAACTTGCATTTCAAATAAACCAGGTCCTCATTATTTCTCAATGTTAGTTCAAACATTTTATGAATATTTTATGAATATTTTAAATGTGAGGTGATATGGAGAAGGCCCTTTTGGCAGTTAAATAAATTGCCAGAAAAATCCTGTCCTCAGGCATAATAATAGTGATTCTATTTCTGGTCTAGTATTGGTGATTAACCAATCACCTGCTTTGAAAACACCATCATTTCAAAATGAATTGCTTAGCAACCAAGATCATATCAGAAGTTTTACTGGCCAGAACAAATTGCAAGTAATTGCTTGCATGATAAAGAATAAGTGCTGCATTGTGGTTGTGTCTTTTTCCCTGAGGGCTGACATAACCTTACACTATGTGGGGCTTATGTTTTTCTAAGCAAGTGCTAGCTGTCTTGTGAGAATGCATTAACATTCCATTAACACAGATCTAGTCTAATACTTGCAAGAGAAGATTGAATAGACTGAAGCTGTTACCTTACACATGTATTTCAGATCAAGTAGAGAATAAAATTGTGGATCTTCTTTGGAAATACAGCACTCTTCCACCTTCCAACAGTCGACTGATCAGTCCTGTTCCAAATAAAAAATTATAATTTTCAAGGTACTTTTTTACCCCAAAGCAGCTTTATTTTGTTTAACACAGCAAGTTGGGAAGATTCCTAATTTAGTTTATATAAAAAATGCAATGAAAATACTTCTACAAGCAGGTTTTCTTATTATTCACATAGTTAATAAAATGCACCACTCCTGAGGCAGTTCCGGTAAATCAAGAAACTTATAACCTGTTCTCATTTTAAATTTACAGTACACAATGCATTTTTCCTTGCTTGCAATGTAAATGAATTAAGTACAGTGAAGTTTGAAGAACCATCTACAAATAAAGCTGAGGTGTTATAAGGAATCGGTCAGACTACACTTGGAATATGGTGAGCAGTTTTTGGGCTTCTTATCAAAGAAAGAATATGCTGACATTGGAGAGGGTTCAGAGGAGGTTCACAAAAATGATCCAAAGAATGAAAGGGTTGATGTATGCAGAGCATTTGATGGCTCTGGGCCTGTACTCGCTGGAGCTTAGATGAATGAAAAGGAATTTCATTGAAGCCTATCGAACATTGAAAGGCCAAAATAGAGCAGACATAGAGAGGGTGTTTCTTACTATGGGGGAGTCTAGGCCTGAATGGGATAGACTCAGAATACAAGAACATTCCTTTAGTACATAGATGAGGAGGAGTTTCTTTAGCCAGAAAGTGGAGAATCTGTGGAATTCTTTCCACAAAAGGCCCTGGGAACCAAGTCATTGGGTAAATTTAAAGGAGAGGTTGATAGGTTCTTGATTTACAGGGGCATCAAAGGTTAAGGGGAGAAGAGAGGAAAATGGGGTTGAGGGGGCTATGGTCTAATTCTGCTCCTATGTCTTATGATTTAAATAAACAACTCACAAGGTCATTTTTTCCAAGAAGAAGCTGTTATATTATTTGTTCAAAAAATTAAAATTCATTAGAATGGGTTCTAAGTGCTGTCTACTTCTGATAGTTCAAAATTGTTTCTGCATGACAAATATCTGAATAATCGAATTAAGCACTTTTAATGAAACAGCACAAGAAGCTTTATTCTGCGCAATTTCAGTTCAAATTAACACTTAATTCAAAATCTTTAAACAACTTCAACTTGAAAGAGCATAGAGGACAAAAAATAGCAAAGCAACTCTCTGAGGTTAAAAGTGCATTAGGCTTGCACATAGACCAACTATAAACTGCATATAGTGTTTTTTCTTATTCCTTCTGTGGACACAGATTATATCTGCTGGAACTACTGCTGCTCTAGAATCCTATTAATACTTAAAAGGGATGATATCGTTAGTTATTGTCTATGACATTTGTACAGTTCAGTAGCACAGTGTGCCACAATCCTGTTGATTCAAATCTGGGACATGAGGTGCAACTCATTCCCCAAGGTGAGCAATGTCAGTGTTAGTTCTGATTTGGCAAAAACTATTACTTCAGCCCTTCCATCAAGGGGATGATTATTTCAAATTCTGCAATGTCTGGCAAGAAGATTTTAAAAATTGAGGATGCCATTATTTTAGGGACCACCAGAAGAGTAGATGTTATTCCAAGGTTTCATTTTTGCCTTTAGGAAAACAATTTTATTCAAAAAATAATAGTCATCTAAATCTGGTCTAAAGGTGATTGCAACAATCTGGTCACCGATCCACAAGAAAGAGATGAATAAGATTGAAAGAGTACAAGGAAAAACAAGTTCAAATTGAAGTTAATTGTTTTCTGACTGTACATAAATACAGCCAAACAAAACAATGCCTCTGGACCATGGTGCATCCATAATAAGTATACATATCACACACAGCACACAAAACAATATAGACACGAAAATCTGCTAATGCTGGAAGTCCAAAATGCTGGAGGAACTCAGTGGACCAGGCAGTATCTATGGAAAAGAGTAAACCGTCAATGTTTTAGGCCATGACCCTTCTTCAGGCCATGAAACAGCATATTACCACAAATAAATTAATAGAATATAATTCAAAGTACATGTAAAGTGTGCAGCACAGGTAGACAGTAAACAGGAAACAGCACATTGTCCCAGTAACAAAAACCTCGGTGGTGGCAAGGTACTCATTAGCTTCACAGCTTGGGGAAAAATCTGTTACCCAGTCTGGCAGTCCAAGTCCTGATGCTTCTTGCTTCTTTACCTCCTTTCTGATGGTACTGGGTCAAAGAGATGGTTGGGTAGGTGGTAGGAATCCTCGGAAATGGTTTTAGCCCTTTGTATGCAATGCTCCTGGTAAATCTCACAAATAGGGGAGAGGGAGATGCAGTCATTTTCTCAGCAGTTTTTAATTATCTGCTGTAGGGTCTTGCTACCATGTGTCTTGCAGCTTCTGGACCACACAATGATGCAGCCAGACAGGACACATTCAATGATCCCGTTTACAAGGATGTTACTGGGACTTGAGGACCTGAGTTATAAGGAAAGACTGAAAGGTTTAGGATTTTACTTCCTGCACTGCAGGAGAATCAGGGGAGATTCGATAGACAGATAACACAATTATAAGAGGTATTGATAGAATAAATGCAAGTCGACCATTTCCATTGAAGCTATATGAGACTGGAACTAGAGGGAGTGGATTAAGGGTGAAAGATGAAATATTTAAGGCGAATATAAGGGGGGGTCATCTTCACTCAGAGGGTGTTGTAAGTGTGGAGTGAACTGACAGTGGAAGTAGTGGATGTAAGTTCAATTCAAGTCAAGTTAAGTCAAGTCACTTTT